>NW_026991717.1:66285248-68685248 GCF_029215605.1 Mirounga angustirostris | reverse complement strand
TTGTGGTTTGATGGTAGTCCCTTCAACCAATGTCTTGTCTACTGCATAGGTTGGAAGTAAGCGTGTATCTATGTGTGTTCTTCTGAATCCAAGCAAATTGTCTGGTGTATGTACCCTTAGCTATATTTATTAGAAAACACGTGGAAAGGTTAATGGCTCCCTTCTTTGTCTCAAAGATGAGTGAACACACCCCTGTGGCTTTAGGATCCTTTGAAGAAGGCATCAATACTCAGGTTATTATTACTCATAATTGTAGAAAATTAGGGATGAGAAGGTATAATCTTCCTACCAAGAAGATCATCTAGCTTCATCTGCATTCCTAGGACAGAGTTCCAGAGAGATCAAATGACTTTTCTAAGGTCAAGAAGCTAGTTGGTACCAGAGCCAGGATTAGGACAAGGTCTCCAGCATTCCAATTGATGCACTTTCCTCCACGTTGCTGTCTGTGATCCTGTGTGTACTCTTTCACCAACTGGTTTACAATTGTAGACCTCATGGGTTGATATTGTGAGAGGCTGGCCCCCGTAGAAATCATCTGTTCCAAGTCTTTCACTTCACACGTGAGCACAGAGAAGCTTAGAGACTTTAAGTGTGTTGCCCATGCTCACAGGTTGTTAGGTGTTGGAACTGGGACTAGAGGCCAGGTCCTCTGACTCCCCCGTCTGAGGCTCTTTCAATTAACACCCTGCTTCTCCATCAATGGCTGTGCATTGGAGAGTGTTTTAACTTGGAACCTAAGGACTCCCATGAACTCAGTTGCATAATCCTCTTATGAGCTGTACTTCTGAAGGATGCAAGTAGTTTTGCATGATGATGGCACCTAACATGGGAGGCAGAGGGACACAGTGTCCTGCCTCCAGTTTCTTTTATGATTCTGTTGACTCACTGTCTGTCTGCAAGCTCAGCTCTCTCAGGTACAAAGTGAGGGCCGTGAATTAGATGTTCCTGATGGAGAATTCTGTGGTTCTTTCCCAGACGGGTATGTTTCTTTGTGTTTTGTCCAGTAGAGGGGGTTGTGTGCTCACAGACAAAAAGCCCCCTGGGTAGTCCTCCAGGCTGGATGATCGCAGAGACCCACAGAGGGTGTAGTGAAAGAGATGCAAGTCTGGGCAAGACAGCACGTGGGAGGAACTGGAGATGGTGATGGAAGAGCTGAGGTGGCTGGGCTGCTTGGAATCAGCAAAGGAAATTGAAGGTATTCCTAGGAGACAGATCACTAAGGCCCCAGCAACTCTTTTTAAGTTGATGCCACACCAAGAAGAATGATAGGCTGGGAAGCTGTAGGTTTGGATGTTCCTGTTGCAATTTTACCCTCTGCTCTTAGGTGTGGTGAGTAGCCTGGGTGTCATATAGCATAATGTCATGCCAGCCCCGGTCTAGGGCTCCTTTTCCAAATGACATAATGTGGGCTACATTAGGAAGAAATATAACATCTCCTTTGGGCACCCCACTGCACACCAGTGGCTTCTGCGTATGTGAAGCCTACGACGCGCTGAGGTCTGGGAAAGATCAGCTGACTCTTTCATTTTTAGTTAAGGTCATAGACCACAGTGGATCACATAGAGTCCCAAGAAAAAATGAAATACCCATTTCTTCTGTACAGAGTATGGAAGCACAGGAAGGAAAATTTTGTGATAGTCTGAGCCAGAGAAGTGGAAACTATAGAATAATTTTGGAGAAGTGCTGCTTTATTGAAAATAGCCAGCTGGTCATATTTTGGACTATGGGAATTGAGACAAGCATATACAGCCAGGAAAGGAGGGAGGGATAGCAAGAGAGGAAAGGAGGGACAAGTTTGGGAGTTAGAGAGTTGGGGGGGGGGGGGATGAAGAAAGGAAGAAAAAAGAAAATTATTGACTTTCTTCTCCTGACCCAGCTGTAGAAAATATTATTTCAGATCCCTTGCCTAACTGGTCGGAAGGATTGCCCTGGGTGGCATAGTTCATTTCAGGGCACTTCCTAGGATCTGGAGGTCTTTATCTCCACTCTTTCTTTGTAGGGAGGGTCTAGGCAGGCGTGGGAAAGTCTTGATAACAGGCTTCATCTGATCAGTATCTTTCTCCCAGGATCTGAAAGAGCTTTTCTCACATCTATTTAAGTAACATTTAGTGGTAGAGGCATTTCTGTCACTTGAGGTGGGATGACCCCCAGAGGGCCTTTATCTAGTAAGTGTTGATGCATTTCCCCGACTTTTCCATGCTCTGCCCTGCCACCCTCCTCAATTCCCCGAGGGCCTGCCCTAGCGGCCCCTCAGGCAGTGGCCTGCAGTGACAGTAGCACCTGCCTCTATCAAATTCACACTGGTAGTTGTCTGTGAAGGATTATTTCTGGAGGTCGGGGCTTGGCGTCACGTATTCCGTTCACAATCTGTGAGAAATCATGTGCAGTATCCAGTGATGTGATCCCTGTCCCACCGAGGCCAACCTGAATATGACCCACAGGGAGCAAATGTATCAATGGCCAGTTATGATTAGAGATTTTTCAAAACCTATTTCCATCTTCAACAACATTGATTTGTTCAGAAAGAGCACCATAGGGCGCCTGGGTGGCTCAGTCGTTAAGCGACTGCCTTCGGCTCAGGTCATGATCCCAGGGTCCTGGGATGGAGCCCCTCATTCGGCTCCCTGCTCAGCAGGAAGCCTGCTTCTCCCTCTCCCACTCCCCCTGCTTGTGTTCCTGCTCTCGCTGTCTCTGTCTCTGTCAAATAAATAAATAAAATCTTAAAAAAAAAAAAAAGAAAGAGCACCATAGAAGTCAATAAAAACAATACCCATCCTCATCCTCATCAAATTACAGCTCTTTATAATTTGCAGTACCTTCACAGACATCTTATTTGATCTTCCTACTGATCGTCATTGCAACTACTGGAAGAACTACAGTGTGGCGTAGTTCTTCCAGAAGAATCAGATAATTTCTCAAGCCTTCTGTAACAAATATTTTTTTCTCTTATTACAAAAATTTCATTTGATATATATATATTTTATATATCTCATTATGAAAATTTTACATATATATATTTATATATATATATCATTATAGAAAACTTTGAGAGCACGTGAATTATTTTAAAAACTACTAACTAAAAACTACCCAATCCTCCAAGCCTAAAATAACCCCTAAATATATTTTGAGCTTTTGAAACTGTATGATTATTACATAATTAACAAATAATGAACAAAATGATAACTGCTTTATATTTTATGACAGCATTTTCCTGTGCCATTAACTGTTCTTAAAATCAGTGTTAATATTTGCATATCTCCCATTGAATAAATACACCAGGATTTTTTAAGTGACTTCTTTCTGGCAGTCTTAGGTTATATCCATCCTTGCTCTGAGAAACAGGTGCAGCACAGAACTTGGCATCTAGATTTTTTGTTTACATTTCTAAATAGTTTCATAGGCCGTAGTTTCAATTCCTTGACTTAAGCATTTAAGAAAGTGTGTATCTGTTCAGTTTTTGAAGAGAAACAAAATGCGAGGAGAGCCGTAACTGGCTGGCACAAGAGGAGTTTTCTGAATTTGGGTGAACTGGGATCAAGAATATAAAGATACACAGTCCGTGGAAATTGGAAGTTCTTGCAGGTATATGGGAGAAATCTTTTTAGATCTCAGCCCAGACCTCACTTCCTTAAAAGTTTTGCCAGACATTCTCTCTCATGTACATGGAAAATATCAGATTACACGGCCTGCTCTTCTCGTGTGTCCCATAGTGCTGTGCACTTACTTTTGTAGCACTTACTCTGCCCTATTCTAATTGTTTGCTTCCCAGTCTCTCCTACAAGACTGCAAGCTCTTGAGAGAAGGGGCCCTGTCTTACTTACTGTAACATTCTTGCACTCAGTACAGTACCTGGCACATTGTAGGGACTTGTATTAATCTGCTCGTGTTACCATAAGGAAATACCACAGACTAGGTGCCTTAACCAACAGACATTTATTTTCTCACAGTTCTGGAGGCTGGAAGTCTAAGATCAAGATGCCGGCAGGGTCCATTTCCTTCGAGGCTTCTCTTCTCAGCTCGGATGACTGCCCTCTTGTTGCCTCTTCATATGATCATCTCTCTGTGCACTTGTATACCTCTGGTGTGTCCTAATCTCTCTCTCTCTCTTTTTTTTTTAAGATTTATTTATTTGTTTGACAGAGAGAGAGCACAAGTATCAGGCAGAGGGAGAAGCAGGATCCCCGCTGAGCAGGGAGCCTGATGTGGGGCTCCATCCCAGGACCCTGGGGTCATGACCTGAGCCAAAGGCAGATACTTAACTAACTGAGCCACCCAAGCCCCCCCATCCTAATCTCTTTTTATAAGAACACCAACCAGATGGATTAGGGCCCACCGAAATGGCCTCATTTAAATCTAATCACTTCTTGGGGTAACTGGCTGGTTCAGTCAGAAGAGCATGCGACTCTTCATCTCAGGATTGTGAGTGTGAGCCCCACATTGGGTGTAGAGATGACTTAAATAAATAAATAAACTTAAAAAAAAAATAAATGTAATCACTTTTTTAAAGGCCCAATCTCCAAATGCAGTCACATTCTGAGGGTTTGGGCTTCGACATACGAATTTTGGAGTAACATAATTCAGTCCATTACATGACTCTACATATTTTTATTGTGAAGTACTTGCCATGCTTATGGGATGAATAAGAAGATAATATTGACATTCTGGCATCCTACCTTTTGAACACTAGCCCACTCCTTCCCAGCCAGAGGTCTCAACAGCAGAGGCAGTCTGGTATCTCACAAAATGTGTGCCAGACTGGGTGTCAGGAGCCCTGGGTCCGTACCCTGGCTCTGCCGGTTCCCAGCTGCCTGGCGTCAGTCTCCTCGTCCGTAAAATTGGGATAATAACACCTACTGCAGTCGATGGTTGTGACACTAGGTGAGGTCATACGGGGGTGTCTAGCATAATGCGTGCCATGAAGCAGACATCAGAAAATGCCAGTTTAACCTGTCAGCTGGAAGGTATGTTGGAAATAAGAAATATTTCACTTTAGCGATGAGGGAGGGCACAGGGCTGACAAAGCTCTAACATCTCCCCATGGTTCTTTGGGGAGAACTGCTACTCTGGCCTCAGATTTATTTCAGCTCAGTTAAGATTGGTGGTTTACTAATCTTTTGTTTGTTTGTTTAGGGAAAAAAAAAAGATTATTTATTTATTAAAGATTTTATTTATTTATTTGAGAGAGAGAGCGAGAGAGCATGAATGGGGAGGAGAGGGAGAAGCAGATTTCCTAAGAATAGGGAGCCCAACGCGGGGCTCGATCCTAGAACCTGAGCTGAAGGCAGACTCATAACCTACTGAGCCACCCAGGCACCCCAATGACAGATTATTTAGATTTAAGGCATTTATTTATGCCTACAATTTCCAGATTTCACTGAGTGATTTCACTTCTTGCTCCAAAATTCTGGTAGCTAATTGCATTATGGTATTGCCTAACTGCTTTTTTCACTGGGAGTTGTGTTACTTGAGCTTTAAAATATGTTTTTACATAAAATATGATGTTTCAGGGTAACGACCATGGTAACTTCTTTGAGGCGTCTTATATGTGGACCTTGAAACGTCCTAAGAATATAAATTCTGCTAGGATTTGGAAAGCGTATTTTCACTCAACGAACAAATGGCAAGCTGTGGGAACACGGATAGAGGCCAGTGAATCTTTAGGATCCTTTAAGAATCAGAGCCCTCGTTGCTGGTCTTGTCTAAGCAATGGTCATGGCCAAATGTTCAGTTGATCAGTTTCTCATTGCCTCTCTCTGAGGATGTTGGAAATTATGTTCTTTGGTCATTTACAGATCTGCTTCCTACTCTCTTTTTCTAGGCCAAGTTACTAGCTTTCTCTGTTTCCCCATCTTGCTTCAGTTGGACTTCCCCACTGGTCCCATCACCAGCTCTCCTCTTCTTTCTTCCACCTGCCTTGTTCCTGGTTTCTGTTCCAACAAGCCTACAGCCCACATCTCACTTACTGTCTTTACTTCCTGTCTCCAGACCTGCCTCCATGTCTGGCATTCTGCCATGACCTGCTTCTCTGTCTGTCTCCTGTCCTGTTGCTGTCTTTCCCCCTTCTGTCTCCAGTCCTCCTCTAGAATGAGCAGAGGGGTGGGATCCCTCTGTGGCACAGCCACTGTCTGGTCCTTGTCACCCTTCAGGGAGACCCAGGGGCAGGGTCCTGGATTTGTTGCAACTACTTGTCCACAGACACTGAGAGTGGTTATGGCATCAGTGTCCGCATAGGCATCGGTACAACAAAACCTTTCTGAAGTCATTGCCTGGGCTCTGGATAGCCTCCACCTGCGGAGGAAGTTTCACTGTGGGGGTGGGGGTGGCGTGGGGGGGCGGAGAGCACTATTTTGATCAAATAAATGAGAAGGAAACTTTGGTTGGAATGGAGCTGGGTGGAAAAATACTTTAATTTCAACTTTATGCTGGTTGAGTAGTTTAGGACACTTGCACATTTGACTTCTATTTTTTTTTTAAGATTTTATTTATTTATTTGGGGGGGCACAAGCAGGGGGGAGGGACAGAGGGAGAGGGAGAAGCAGACTCCACTGAGCATGGGGGCTTAATCCCAGGACCCTGAGATCATGACCTGAGCCAAAGGCAGATACTTAACTGGCTGAGCCACCCAGGCGCCCCTTGGCTTCTATTTTAAAAAGCTCACTAGTGTTTAAAAAAATCTTTGTTCAGTTTCATAAAGACAGTAACCCTTGGATTTCATTTAATAAGCAATAGTGATCTGTTTTTGTTGTTTTCTTTACAGTTGGATCTGGATTTATTTATTAACTCAACTTATTAGTTCTTCCGGTCTATTCCTTGAGACTGTCGTTAAGTGGATGGTCCATGCGAAGACAGAATCGAGTTGGGAAGAGGGTCGTAGGGTCCAGGTTGAACCCAGAGGAGCATTAACCATGGCATTCCTGAAAATTAGTGGATATCTGTGGTTGGGTAAGGATGATCTACCAACCATTTGATTCATTTTGAGACCATAGTCAAAAAGGAAAACAGGTCCAGTCTGACCTCCTTGGTGTTTGAGGGAAGGTAGGATGGGAAATTGCCTCCTTGCTGCTTGGGGACAGGACTCTGTCTGCTTCTCCCCACCCAGCTCCTAATGCTCACTGTGTCTTTCTGCAGCGTGCATCTGGCACTTTCCTCAGCCTCGTGCCTGTAACCATGTGTGCAACCTCTCTGCAGAGTAGACAGCAACGGTTTTTCTTGGTCAGAAAAACCACTTTGCCTTTAATCAAAACGAAGCATTTATCCCACTTTGCAGTTACACAGCCACAGTTCTTTATGGGTATCAGTTATCCTTCCTGAAGTTTCGGAGCCAGAAGAGTCACCAGGAAGACGCATCCAGAAAGAGTTCAGGTTTCATGGCCCTGCAAATTGGCGGTTCTAGTAATTTGTCTTCCTCTCTTTCTCTGGTTTCTGCTCCAACCTGCCTGCAGCCTACTCTGCTGCCTTTTTGCCCTGTCTTCCTGTCTGCTAGACTGCCTCCACTCCTGGGCTTGCTGCTAGGCCTTACAGCTCTCTCTCCTCAGCCTATGCCCAGCCTCTTTCCTTTCCTTCTCTGGCCTACTGCAGGAGGAGAACATGTTTAAGAATCCTCAGCTAAATCTGTGGGACTTTCTCAATGAGTTTTGGAGGTTGATATAGGATAACATTGAATACAAATAATGTAAATATCCAGCAGATAAGAACAGATGTAGAGTTGGCCTGTCTTGAAAAAATATTGGACATGGTAGGCACTGACTCTCTACCATCTGTACCCAGCTTCCTTTCTAGCTTCATCTCACACTCTGCTTCCCTGCACAAACTCTGTGCCTCAAGGCTCTGCATTATTTCTGAGCATCCTGTGCTGCTCTGTTGGACCACCTGCCCACAGTGTCCTTCTGCTTCCTCTTCATCCAACCCTGGCCCAGCAGACGCTCCACTGAGCATGGAGCCCAATGACAAGGGGCTCGATCTCACAACCCTGAGGTCATGACCTGAGCTGAAATCAAGGGTCGGAGGCTTAACCCACTGAGCCACCCAGCACCCTGCTGACCACCTCCATCTTATTTCTTGTATCAGAACTTTTTAACAGTGGGCTTCAGTGCTTTTTCAAACCACATGGAATTATTTGTCCCTTTGGTAATAGTACCCCATTTTTCCTTTGAGTAACCACCTCTCACTTTCTCACTTTATGTGGTAAGGGTGTAGCTGATCTCCTGGATCTAGAGGTGATCACGTGATCCAGGACTGGGCAATGGGAATTCACATCACTTGGCTGCTGTGATCAGTTCAGGGATGGCCACATTTCCAAATTATTCTATGGAGCGTGTTTCCTGGGTTCCTGCTTCATTTGACTTCCTGGGAGGGAAGCAGAATTGAAAGATGTAGAGAGATTCCTTTATATCATTTGAGTACCTAGATCCAGCCATGCCTATACCTTGGACTTTTTGGTTATATGAGCTAATAAATTCCACTTTGCTTAAGCCAGTTTAGTTGGATTTCTGTCACTTTCAACATAAGGAGTTCTAACTACATCTCAGTGGGACTAAAAGGCCAAATGGAGGAAGCAGTATATTGATAATGGGGTAAAGAGTCATGGAAGACCACATATCTCTTGGATATCTAAGTCTGTGTTAAAGCACACATCCCATCAAATAGCTACCTTTGCTTGACCAACAACCTTCACCATATCTCCAGCCCAGGTATATTAGATTTAATTTTTTTGCTTTTGGGATAGACAGATTCTAGATCTTATTATTTATCTCTTGAAGACATGCTCAGTACTTAATATGCTATGACACTACTTTGGGGAACCCTTGCCACGTACAGTGAGCATTAGTTTTATGCCATGTATTCATTCAAGGAACTTGGATTGAATCAAATCTGTATACTATATAGTGTAAGGGGCCTTGAATGCCAGGTTAAAGAGTGTTTACCTAATTTAATAGACCATGAAAAGCCATGGAACACCTTTGAGCAGAGGAGTGATATGATCCCAGCCATGATGCAGGAAGATTAACCAGGCAGGAGAATGGAGGGTGGCAAGAGATTAGAAGAAGGAAGGTCAATTGATGATGACTGAAATTGATGAGAACTCAAATTGAGGCTGGAAGGACAAGGATGGATATGAAAAACATTGTACAAAGAGATCCACAAGGCTCAACCATTTGGTGTTAAGAGAAAGAGAGGGATCCTAGATGATTCCAAAATTTGAGTCTTAGTCGAAAGGCTATGGAGACGCTACAAACCCATTTAGTTGTGTGAGCATGGGCAGATTATTTAACTTCTCTTGGTCTATCTTTTTACTTGTAAGGTGACATTAATAGTAGCTACTTAACAGGGTGTTTTGAGCAACATCTGTAAAGCTTTTAGTTCATGTGTGGCACATAGTGTATGCTAAATAAATGTTAGTTTCCTTCAGTGAGATTGGATAACCTGTACTATGCCTACCTTCTACCATCCCCACATGTAGGAGATAAGATATAAGAAGTTCCTCCTTCTTTTAGATTACATAGCAAGATGACGGCTGCAATCAGAACAAAGACCCTAATTCTCCACTCTTCAAAGGGGCATACTTAGAGTGGGACAGGCCAACATGGATCAATTCAGAACTTAAGGATTTGACACAGACATTAAGGTTTCTCTTTCTTACATTGTGTATGTCATTGGTGACTATTAGATTCTAATATTAGAAGGTGATGTCAGGATGTATCCTACTGTTTATCCTGCTGTGTTTTATACACTCAGGATGCCTAGAAGGCATACATGAAACTTGCTGTGGGATAGCATTCGAAGAATGAACCTAATGTCCATAGTCTAAAATGAATATAAAACCTATTCTGAACTACCTTACCTTCCCACTATGGTGTGCACTTTTTGGAAGAAAATTGTTAATAAATAACTGGATTTTTAAAAAACTTTCTTCTGGAAGAGCACAGTTACTTGGTTACTTGAACTTAGCAAACATAACATTTTAAGATGGGATAGAAACAAAGAAAATTGGAATATGTCAAGAATGATTAAGAATAAATCTTCTCAGCTTATTTGCTTTTTTGGTGAAGATTTTCAAAGTCACATGACTGAAAGCATTGCACTTCATTCTGCTGGCAAGGTGTTTGTTTTTTCTGTTCATTTCTCTGCATAATTAGCTATAAAAGTCTCCAGGAACCCTTTCCTGCACTTTCAGAGTATCATTCTTCATTTGCCTATTTTCTTTGTGGCCCTGACTATACTGTCAGCCCCTTGAAAGCAGGAACTGTATGGTATTCACCTTGTTTGCTTCCAGTACATATTTGGTAAGTGAACAAATGAATAAATTAATAGAAACAACAACAATGGGAGCTAGTTATGTCAAGCCTTTTCTTGTTGCAGCTGTAAGTCTGGCTTTCTTTGCCTTCTTTAGTTTTTGAAGTAGAAAAGCAATGCTTGTCAGGACGCCTGGGTGGCTCAGTCGTTAAGCGTCTGCCTTCGGCTCAGGTCATGATCTCAGGGTCCTGGGATCAAGCCCCACATCGGGCTCCCTGCTCTACGGGAAGCCTGCTTCTCCCTCTCCCACTCCCCCTGCTTGTGTTCCCTCTCTCGCTGTGTCTCTCTCTGTCAAATAAATAAATAAAATCTTAAAAAAAAAAAAAAGAAAAAAAAAAAAAGAAAAGCAATGCTTGTCAACCATGTACTTTATTGGGAAGTAAGATAATCAACACAGGACATCCCTGTGAAC
This sequence comes from Mirounga angustirostris, assembly GCF_029215605.1. Classification (NCBI taxonomy): domain Eukaryota; kingdom Metazoa; phylum Chordata; class Mammalia; order Carnivora; family Phocidae; genus Mirounga; species Mirounga angustirostris. The sequence continues at coordinate 68,674,540 of NW_026991717.1, read as the reverse complement.
ATAAACGTGATACGAGGGCAAATCCCACTAAAAATGAGAGAAGAAAGCACTCATTTGGGGCCTTCAATTTATACACGGTCCAAAAAGCTGTAAATGATAATGTCATTGAACTGACTATGACACTGAATCTCCCAAGTGGTCTGAGGAAACAGAGGTGCAAAATAGTCAGTCATTAGGATCCTCAAACTCAGATTTAGGCATATGATCAAAGTCTTACTTGTAAAACACTTCTTGTTCCAAAACATGGACCTACCACTCTGTCTGTTGGTAAAAGGCCAAGATTTAGTTTTTCTGTTGAAATAAGGCATTGGGAAAAGTGGGCTGTGTGTCATTGGTGGGTATTGATTTCTCACATCATTTAGCCATCTTTCCATATGTCCCACGTGAGATATTTTCCAGTTCATGTTTGTAGGTCGTATGGATAAAGGCAGGCTAGTGTCCTGCACATAAAACAAAGCCTCTGCCAGGCAGTGATAGGAAGAAAGAGGGTAACTGATTTTCCAACAAAAGCTGTAGGCTCACAATTCAATCAGCTGCTCAGTTCAAAGATTAACAGGTATATTTTCACAAGCGTCTTAGATCATGTAAAAAATGAGAAGTAGATCCAAAAGAAATATTTAAAAAGCACATAAAGCTAAACTTACAAGGATATTTACTGCAGTTCATAATGGAAAAAGAAAGGAAATACCCAAATGTCCAGTGAAAGGGGATTGGGTAAAATAAATCTCTGTATATTCTTATGCATATATCCATAAAAATGGATATGTAATCAGTTAAAAGAATGCTGTTGATATATATGAACTGACAAAGGGCATTGACCAAAAAATATTGGAAAAGGAAAAGGCAATCAGAATAAGCTGTAAAATATTGTCTCGTGTCACTACATGTGTGTATTCATACATCCCCCACGTGTAACACTGGTCACCTCAGGGGTTGGTGACAGGAGATTTTTTTCACTTTTGCACTGTATAATTCCATATTGTTTGGATATCTCACAATGAACATGCATAGGATTGTCAGCAGTGAACATCTCTTTCCTCCTGGTGCATAGGAAACAGTGCACTGGCTAGCCATTCTATATGGACAGCGTGAGCACTATCTGGCCTGATCCATTGATGGGTAGATAGTGGTGGCCTTTGGAAAGGGTAAGGAGGGGGATAAAATGACACAGTTAGCACATCTACTATCTTCAGCACATGTGCTATAATTTGAGAACATAAAATAATTTTTATTTGCCTGATTTTTATGTTTATTAAAGCCTTAGAACCAAAGAAGAGATTTTTTTTTTTTTTTCCTGAGAAGTTGAAAACGAGGTCTCATTTCAGCATGAAGCTCTCTGTTGGTCAGTTGGGTATGACCTTGGAAAGAGAGGTCAGAGTCCTGAATCAAACTGTGCCTTCAGCTAGCATTGTGACCTCAAATTGAATCATTTAATCGCTAATCTCTCAGTTTCCCCACCTATTAAAATTGATAGTAATAATCCTTACCATCACATTCTTGAGTGGGGTGTTGTGAAGCTTAATAAGATCATGTTGGCAAAATGCTTTGAGCTCTTTAGATAAAAGATGTAATATAAACACAAGGTCTCATTAAGATAATTATACAGTGGTTTTTTCATAGTCCAAGATTACATCCAAGGATGAAGGTAGTGATGGAGGTCATTTTATAGGGGCAAGGAAGAAAATTGGCTTTCAAAATCTGGAAATAAAATCCCCTAACACATTTTGAAGACAGATATAATAGAATCATTAGTTTTTAGAATAGAGGACTTGGTTTTGAGAGATGATTCAAAACATGAAAGTTAAAACATGTTTAAGTTTCTGTATTTAATTGAAAACATCTTTTGAAAAGCAAAGTGATCACTTTTCCTATTCCCTGAAAGAAGAAGACAATGAAAAGCAGCTCTTAAAGAATATTGTGGGGCGCCTGGGTGGCTCAGTTGGTTAAGCGACTGCCTTCGGCTCAGGTCATGATCCTGGAGTCCCGGGATCAAGTCCCGCATCGGGCTCCCTGCTCAGCGGGGAGTCTGCTTCTCCCTCTGACCTTCCTCCTTCTCATGCTCTCTGTCTCTCATTCTCTCTCTCTCAAATAAATAAATAAAATCTTTGAAAAAAAAAAAGAATATTGTGTATTTTTTTTCAAAAGTGTTACCATTCATAGGACTGTAAAGTGGTGAAACCTGTCTGGCCCACTGTGCATACGGAGGGTTGACTCATTAATGCGTGGTGGAGTCTCTTCCCAGGTGGCACTGTACCAGTTGGCTCCTCTGATGGAGCTGGGGAAATACGTCCTCGACACGTTCCTTCTTCTCAAGCTGTCCTGAGAATCCATCATGTTTGCTGCAGGCTCTCCACCCTTTGGCACCATGGGTGCATGCTATTACTATAACCCAAGACATGGACAACCACTTTCAGTTCCCAAGATTTGGAAGTGCCGACACAGGAGGTCAGTAACCCCAGAGGAAGGTAAGCTTGAAAGCCAAAGCCCATGCTTGCATCCTTTTGCTGGGTTTCTAAGGGCTGAACCATGGAAGTAGAATTCTTCGTGAAAGGTCATTTTTTGGCATATGACAAGTGTTTGTTCAGGTGTCCTCCAAATGTAAGCTGCAGGGCTGCTGATCTCAAATTTTAAAAATCATGCCATCTGAATATTAACATATGCATTCAATTATGTTGAAAAAGCCATAAGGATTAGTGTATTTATTCATTTTCTTTTGTAAAGAAAGGCTTAGGAATAATCTTCATTAAAGAGATAATTTTCATCATAAGGACTTTGGAGTATGAGTGTGACTTATTGTATTTTCAAAATACAGATTCAATGCAGTTCTTCAAAGATAGGTTGATGTAATAAAATGCTATATCAATATCAAGAAATATTTAATCTCTATTATTTAGCCAAAGTAGGTGAAAACACTTTGAATCTAATTTTTAGTATGGGTATTATTTAAATAATACTCTTTGCATTTAATATCTAATATGGACATGACTGGGATGCAAGAGAAAACGATTGTCTGATTTCTTCTTTCCTATAAGAACTGTCCCTCATGCCTATTAAACAACTTTTTGTGGGGTGCCTGGGTGGCTCAGTCAGTTAAGCCTCTGACTCTTGGTTTTGGCTCAGGTCACGATCTCAGGGTCCTGAGATGAGCCCCCTGGTGTTGGGCTTCCTACTCAGCAGGGAGTCTGCTTCTCTCCCTCTGCCCCTGCCCCTTCTCACACTCTCTCTCTCAATAAATAAATCTATAAAAAAAAGCAAGTTTTTGTGGCAAAAGGAGGTATACACCTTCTAACTTTATATTCAAATTAGATAAATTGCCTAGAAAAATAAGTTATGTAAAATAAATTAATTACAGCCTTAAGGGAGACACTGACATTTTTTTACTCTCTCATGTCTTTCTATTTGCTGGTGCTCATTTGAAGCTATAATCTCTTTTTTGCTAGTTTGTTCTAATCTTTTAGGTGGACTTCTTAGTATGCCCTTGAGAATCTCTTTGTTTGGAGAGGGTATCATCAATGGTTCCAAACAGAGTGGATATTAAACTGTGATGAAAGTTATTAATAAAGCAAACGAGAGAATTCCTTAAGTTATAATTGCTTAGTGGGAACTAGTAATTAAAACAGAAGAAGCTAAAGTTTCCCATGAGGGATATTAGGCAATGAGTCAAATAATTTTAAGTTTGTAAGCTTTTGAGATCTAAAAGCATTTCTTAAGGAGACATGTATTGTGGCATGTATTCACATTTGCTCAGAATTCATGTGATTTCATTTTATGACAAAATCAGAATCAGTTTAGAAAAAATCTGTCCAAATTCACAACACGTCTGTATCATTATTTCGATTTGAGGAACCAAGGATTTTCTTTCTAGGAACATAGAGGTGAGTATTATTCCCCTTCTCTACAATCCATCCCATCACCAATAACCTAGAGTAGATGAAGAAGAGGCATTTGAGTACAGGGTAAATCTGAATTTTATCCCTAGTTCAAACACTAATTCGTTACATGGTCCTGAGTATGTTTTACAACCATTGTTTGCTATAGTGGTTCTTCCTTTAAGGAGATAAAGTTTGCCCTTTCTGTCTCATCCAAATGGTACAAAAATGCTGTTTGCAGTATGACAACCATCTCTTTAGTAGATGTAGGTGAAGCACATATCAGAAATTAATGTTGTTTACTTATTGGCATCACAGGAGGACACCTACTAACTTTAATTTCTTATTCTATATACCTATTAATTTTTTTGTATCTATTGGTTTTTATCTCTGAAGTAGACTCAACAAATTTATTGAGGTGCAAGGAACAAACATTGAGTTCAATCCATAGTTGAGATTTTCTGGCTGCAGTTGTCAAGGTTAAATAATTCTGGTGGGGGAGAAGCTGCTCAGTAGCGTATCCTAGTTAAGTAAGAATACTCCCAGCAATGAATGCACCTTGTAAGTCTCCTGGCCCCTGTATTTCTCAAAATGCCAGCTATCAAAATGCAGCTATGGTTTCTTTAATTTCCAGATTTTAAATTACTCTTACATCAATGCAGGATTTCTGCATTGCCTTCTTTATGGCAGGAAATCACAAATGCTTGTGCTGTTATTGCCAGAATCTGAGGGCGTGTAGCTTCCAGCAGTGGCACCTGGATGTGTTTTCATTCTCTGTCTTTCCTAGTGGGGGCTGTGGGGTGCTTAGAGCTGGTGGAGAAGAGTAAGTTCTTTGCCAACACTCAATAGTTAAAACAGTTTTTCCTGTAGTAATCATCCAGAAACGTAAAGACCTGTCCCTCTGACTACTGGAATCTTCCCCAGATTAGATCTTTTATGTTCTCCTTATATTATACTTACCCCTTCCTTTCGATATGTATGTGACATGCCTGGATCTGAGACTAACTTTAATTTCAAGTAGAATATTTTCGAATAGCTGCAGGATCATCCATTAGCTCAGCTTAAAAGTGGATCATTGACTTTAGTGCCATACTTCATTGATGGTGATAGTAAAAGTAATAGCAGCAGTATTGGTGGTAATAAAAGTCTTAACAAGCATTTATTGAGTGCTCTATAAAGTACCTTAAATATTTCATGTATTTTAATCCTCACAAAACTCTTGGGGACTCTCTAGTAGCTCTATTTTATAGATGAAGAACCTGCTCAAAGGAACGTAAAGTACCTTTTCTGAATCTCCGAGGCCTATACATTTCCCACTGTTGCATATGTTTTGTGAGAAAAAAAATTCATACCCGTTATTATTTATCTTTGCAGCTTATAACCATGTTTGGGTTGCAGTATGAATTTCCCCTCTACAACTGCTTTATCACAGGCAGCTTTGCTGGGAGGGGTTGGAATGGAGTGCTAAAAAGAGTGAGCAGAAGTAATCTGTGGGAGGCTGAATGCAGATCTAGATTTTTCCGTGGTTTGTCCTTGGGTAAAACGAGAATTAATGTGAGCCAAGGATACTTTGAAATAGCTAGAAGATAAAAAAAAAAGAAAAGAAAAGAAATAGCTAGAAGGTTTTTCCAACCATATGGAAAGAGAAAATTTGGCTTCCTAGTCTGTAGGTGAACTCCAGTAAAAAAGTTAATCTAGGTCTCCACTGGTTTTCTTCCATAAAATGGGGATTCAAGTGACTAGGGCTAAGGAAGATCATAAATCTAACAAAACACAAAGGGACATCGCTAAAATTTGGGATCCTTATTTTTTATGATTAGATCTATAGTCTTCCTGTATATGCCTTTAAGAAAATGAACACACAGCCCAGAGCCACCTGAAAAACTTAGCGTTACTATTACGGCAAGCCCGTGTGGGAGAGACTCTAGTTGAAATGAATAGCAATGCAAACAAGTCTGCTGGTAGAGGGCCATTGTAACCTGAAGTTAAGGTCTATAAAATCACCAGATCTGGGGTGCCTGAGTGGCTCAGTGGGTTAAGCCTCTGGCTCTTGATTTCAGCTCAGGTCTTGATCTCAGAGTCGTGAGTTCAAGCCCCAAGGTTGGACTCCACTCTGGGCATGGAGCCTACTTTAAAAAAATAAGTAAAATAACCAGATCGCACAGAGTAAAGAACCAAGCAGCAAAACAGAAAGGGAATTCTTTTTTTTTTTTTTTTTTTAATTTTTTTTTATTCTTATGTTAATCCCCTTACATTACAACATTAGTTTTAGATGAAGTGTTCCATGATTCATTGTTTGTGCACAACACCCAGTGCTCCATGCAGAATGTGCCCTCCTAAATACCCACCACCAGGCTAACCCATCCTCCCACCCCCCTCCCCTCTAGAACCCTGTTTGTTTTTCAGAGTCCATCGTCTCTCATGGTTCGTCTACCCCTCCGATTTCCCCCACTTCATTCTTCCCCTCCCGCTACCTTCTTCTTCTTCTTCTTCTTTTTTTTTTCTTAACATATATTGCATTATTTGTTTCAGAGGTACAGATCTGAGATTCAACAGTCTTGCACAATTCACAGCGCTTACCAGAGCACATACACTCCCCATTGTCTATCACCCAGTCCCCCCATCCCTCCCACCCCACCCCCCACTCCAACAACACTCAGTTTGTTTCCTGCGATTAAGAATTCCTCATATCAGTGAGATCATATGATACATGTCTTTCTCTGTTTGACTTATTTCACTCAACATAATACCCTCCAGTTCCATCCACGTCGTTGCAAATGGCAAGATCTCATTCCTTTTGATGGCTGCATAATATTCCATTGTATATATATACCACATCTTCTTTATCCATTCATCTGTCGATGGACATCTTGGCTCTTTCCACAGTTTGGCTATTGTGGACATTGCTGCTATAAACATCGGGGTGCACGTACCCCTTCGGATCCCTACTTTTGTATCTTTGGGGTAAATACCCAGTAGTGCAATTGCTGGATCATATGGTAGCTCTATTTTCAACTTTTTGAGGAACCTCCATACAGTTTTCCAGAGTGGCTGCACCAGTTTGCATTCCCACCAACAGTGTAGGAGGGTTCCCCTTTCTCCGCATCCCCGCCAACATCTGTCGCAGAAAGGGAATTCTTAAGCAGTAACTAAAAACATGGCCAGAAGCAGCAATATGGAAGCTGAGGATAATTTAGGGATTTGAGAGGCAAGAGTAAGGAAGAACAACAGGTGTAGAGAAAACTGGTAAGCACTTGCAGCTAAATACCTGCTGCAGGTGCTGTCCACATCTGGGCTTCAGGTGCTTAGTGCAGGCTGGCTTGTGGGAGAATCATTTGCATTGAAAAGGCAGGGCGAGGTGGTAGGGAGGGCTGGCAAGACATCAAGTCTCTCCCTTACCAAAATAGGTCTGTGACTTGAGGATGAAATCCAGTCTCCTTAGCAGGGCTGTACACATGTCCTTAACCACCTGGCCCTCGCATATCTTCCCCATAAGCAGCCCACATTCCAGTCCTATCATCGAAACATGTGCCGTCTGTTGAGCGCACACATTCTTCTATGTGTACATGTCCCTTCTGATTTGCTGAGGTAACTCTTATCCATTCTTCTAGTATCAAGTATTATTTATTGTGAGAAGTAGCGCATCCCAGACCGCCACCCCAGCCACTCCCCTTGGGACTGCCTTAGGTAGCCGTGCTCTTTATTCCCTTACTACTCTCCTTTGTACACTTGTAGTCCAAGAAATTTATTTACTTCTTCGTTTTCCCTAGGGGATGCTGGACTCCTTAAAGGCAAGGACTTGTCTTGGTTACCTTTGTATTACATGATTCAGTGCCTGGCACATTAGGTGCTTAATCAGTATTTTGACTGAATGGCTAAATGAAGTTTTGATGACCATGCAAATATTACCAGTTAAATCAATACACTGATCATGCATTGAATTAAAGATGAGCACAGGTCACCTACCTTCTGAGGTATGTTCAGGGACCTGAGCCCTAAACTCTTCAGTGGCTGGTTGAACATTAACTATAGAGATGTTTGCATCTTTGCAGTCAAACATGGAGAGGTGACATAACGGAGAAGCATGAAATAATTTCCAGAAGTCAGAGATCTTACATTAATCAGCTAAAGTAGGATTATTTTCTTTCTTTTCATTATAGTGCTGGGGTGCCTGGGTGGCTCAGTCGTTAAGCGTCTGCCTTCGGCTCAGGTCATGATCCCAGAGTCCTGGGATCGAGCCCCGCATCGGGCTCCCTGCTCGGCGGGAGGCCTGTTTCTCCCTCTCCCACTCCCCCTGCTTGTGTTCCTGCTCTCGCTATCTCTCTCTGTCAAATAAATAAATAAATTCTAAAAAAAAAAAAAAAATTATAGGGCGCCTGGGTGGCTCAGTTGGTTAAGCGACTGCCTTCGGCTCAGGTCATGATCCCAGAGTCCTGGGATCGAGTCCCGCATCGGGCTCCCTGCTCGGTAGGGAGTCTGCTTCTCCCTCTGACCCTCCCCCCTCTCATGTGCTCTCTCTCTCCTTCTCTCTCAAATAAATAAATAAAATCTTTAAAAAATAAATAAAAATTTAAAAAATTATAGTGCTTTATGGGCACTTGGGGTGTGCATTCGTTCATTCAGGTGATGAGAAAGACAGCCTTTCTAGTTCAAGTGAGACATGGTAGCAACCATTCCTTTTTATTTACTGGCCGTGCCCAAGAAAGGAGCATTGTTGATCATGTGGCAGGGGAAGGAAATCTTTAGTGCTTTGGTCATGAGGCAAAGAGGGACTCACGTTTGCGTGGTGTTCTTGTAGTGTACACAAACAAGCAGCTGGATAATTCAAATGATTGAACCAACAGTGACTTGTTCCAGAAGAGGAACAGATGTGACAGAGACAGGCTTCTGAGAATCCACTGACTGCACATGACATGTTCAACGCTTTCGTGAAAATATCTTGGCAAACATTCAGATCTTCATTTCTGTGTATTTATATTTAAGTTCAGGAAGTGAGAGGCCAGTTATTTATTCTTATAGCACTGCCTTGAAGTTAGGTTCTTAGGATACTTTGCTTAGAGTCCTGGGCTGCTTTATTCTTCCTCTTTGGATAAGCAGGGGCTTGCAGGGGTAATACCCCACAGGCCTGGACTGGACGGAGGGTGTGGAGCCTCCTGTCCTCACTTGCAGAGCATGAAGATGAAGGCCAGACAACAGCAGGGGTGTCCTGTAGGATCTCCAGGTCAGAGCAGTTTCAGAGGGAAACCGGGTTGACATTCTGAACAAGACTATGTAAAGAGCAGGAAGGTAGGAAACCAGTTTAGGAGACCATTCATGGAGAGCTGATAAGGGAAGAGCTTGACTCAGGTTTGGAATTGCTGAACTTGGAGCAATTCCTGAACTAAGGAGCCAGCAGTTGGCTGTTTATCTGGTTCACCACTCTTGTGGGTAAAAGCATAAGGAGAATAATTAAAGGGACAGTAGAAGCAGTTTTTGGTCAGGGTTTTATTATTAAAGCAAGTTCTGCTTTGAGATACGGTGGTACCTCAGGGATCTGAACTATAAGGGGATGGTCTGGAAGGAATCAGAGCTGGAGAACTGACCTGGCTGTGGGGCTGGTTCTGCTATAGAGCACCAAAAATCACATAATCAGTGGTCAGAGTGATATGGGGAATCTGTGCTTGACTGAATCTGAGCCCCTCTTGTGAGGGGCTCCTGTCTAGAAGGGGAAGAAGAGTAATAGAATGTAGGCAGGGGTACTATTTAAGCTGGGGTATGAGGTGGGCTGTAGAAGGTACCTCAGTGTATTGGTGCAGGGTGATTTTTCCATTTTCTGCAGGAGCCCAGGTACTGACTGGAGTATGACAACAAAAGTTGTGTCAAGAAAGAAAGACTAGAACAAAAGCCACTGAAGTAGTGTAATAGTCATCCCTGAATATGGGGGCTATGGCTAATTGTTTTTTCTTCTACTCATAAATATTTTCTAAATCTTCAATGTAAGGAAATTCTAACTTAATAGTGAAGAATAAGGGGCGCCTGGGTGGTTCAGTTGGTTAAGCGTCTGCCTTTCACTCAGGTCATTATCCCGGGGTCCTGGGATGGAGCCCCCCATCAGGCTCCTTGCTTAGCGGGAAGCCTGCTTCTCCATCTGCCTGCCACTCGCCCTGCTTGTGCTCACTCTCTCTCTCTCTCTGACAAATAAATAAATAAATAAAATCTTTTTAAAAATAATGAAGAATAAAACAATTTTTTAACTTGAGAATATTTTTATTTGTTCATTTTTTAATTGAAATATAGTTGACATATAGTATTATGTTAGTTTCAGGTGTGCAACATAGTGATCCGACAATTATGAGCCTTACTAAGTGCTCACCATAATAAATGTAGTTACTGTCACCATACAAAGTTATTACATTATTGATTATAGTCCCTATGCTGTACTTTTCATCCCTGTGATTTACTTATTTTATAACTAGAAATTTGTACTTCTTAGTCCCTTTCACTGTTTACCCTATCCTCCCACCCCACTTTTCTCTGGCAGCCCCGTTTGTTCTCTGTATTTATGAGTCTGTTTCTATTTTTTTTAATGTTGTTTGGTTGTTTGTTGATTTGTTTGTGCATTTGTTTTGTTTTTGGATTTCACATAAAGGTGAAATCATATGGTACTTGCCTTTCTTTGTCTGCCTTATTTCACTTAGCATAATACCCTCTAGGTCCATCCATGTCATAGATAGCAAAACTTCGTTATTTTTCATGGCTGAGTAATATTCTACTGTGTATATGTACCACATCTTCTTTATCCATTTGTCTATCAGTGGACAGTTAGGTTGCTTCCATATCTTGGCTATTGTAAATAACGCTGCATTGAACATCGGGGTGCATGTATCTTTTTTAATTATTGTAAAACAATAAACTTTTAAAAGGGTAGATTGGAGGGATTTTTTTTTTTTTTTTTTTGCGAGAAAGAGAATGAGAGACAGAGAGCATGAGAGGGAGGAGGGTCAGAGGGAGAAGCAGACTCCCCGCCGAGCAGGGAGCCCGATGCGGGACTCGATCCTGTGACTCCAGGATCATGACCTGAGCCAAAGGCAGTCGCTTAACTGACTGAGTCACCCAGGCGCCCAGATTGGAGGGATCTTAAAATAAATTTCACTGGCTTCACAGTTTTGCTTCATTTTTATTAACTACTAATTAAAGGATAAGATGCTTGGTTAGTTCAAAACAACAGATAATTCAGACTTTGTAACGGACCTAAGTCACACATACCTGGGAATATTCATTTTGTTTATCTCCTATATGGAAGTTGATTGAATCTGGGTCAAGGAGCCAGCTGTCCCTTCAGGGAAGCCTATGTCAGAAAGTAAGTAATCCATTAACAAATGATGACACAGTACCCAGGTTGAGCTTTGGGAGTGAGGCATCCAAGTTACACCAATGCATTTGAAACATAATGTATTTAGAGGTACATATGACTTGGGGCTATTAGACATTTTGATTATACTTTATCTATAAGGATTTTGTTTCTTCATCCCCTGTACACGCTGAGGCACTGTGAAAAAATAAAGACATATTCTCTCTTGTCAAAGTGTCCAATAAGAAAGGTTTTATTAGCACCTCTCTGCCTTTAACTCATCCCTTGTCCCCCTGCACTGCTGAGGGCAGCTGAAATGCAGAGGCTAGGCCTTTCTGACAGCGTGAACACAATAGCTGGAACCCTCAGGATCTGTATAGCTCTGCTCTGAATGCTCTTTCCCTTCTTGCCATCGTCATTCGTCACTTCCCCGCAAACCACATCCGTGGCATCTGTCTGGATTCTCCTATTCCGTAAGTATTAATTAAAGATTATGTGTTTACTTAACTTTTGGGTAGGAGCTCTAGAAGAACAAGGACAATATCTTAAGCTTGTATTGATGGAGCAGCAATGCCTGTGATTTACCATGAACTTGATCAGTACTGGGGAGAAAAGTACCAGATGTACAGGTAGAACACCTGCCTGTGACTTAATGAATGGAGTTTTTGTGATTATCTTGTTGCCTCCGCTATCATCAGAGTGGTTCTTGTGATGTCGTTTAAATGAACACCAGTGCCTGAAATTCTTCCCCATATGTACCCAGTGCTCTTTCATTAGGCATCTCCAAGGAACCTTTTCATTTTAGTGGATTGCTGTGCTTACTACTGGTTTAATGGAGCAATAACAAATACAATTTTTTTAAGTTAAAAGGATCATATAAGAAAACTACTACAGAAAACAAAACAAAAAAATGGCAATAAAAATCTTTCATAATCCAGCCACCTCAATTCTTTTCAGAGATAGGTGTTTTAAATGACTTACTTGGGGCACCTGGGTGGCTCAGTCGTTAAACGTCTGTCTTCGGCTCAGGTCGTGATCCCAGGGTCCTGGGATCGAGCCCCGCATCCGGCTCCCTGCTCCGCGGGAGGCCTGCTTCTCCCTCTCCCACTCCCCCTGTTTGTGTTCCCTCTCTTGCTGTGTCTCTCTCTGTCAAATCAATAAATAAAATCTTTAAATGACTTACTTATCCTATATTTTATATACTTCTATACCTACCTAGGATTTTTTCAAACTTTTTAATATTTCTATATGACCTTACTAACTACAGTTTTATAATTTTAATGGATGATAATCTTCTGTCATGTAGATGAATCAAGATATTTAATCCATTGTTAGACATTTAAATTGTTTCCAAGTTGAAACTAATAGAAAATACTGTGGTTGGCATCTTTATTCATGTAGCTTTTTGTTTCTATTAAATAATTTCTTTAAGTGTGTAGAAATATAAGACATATAAAGATGTGAATATTTTGCCTGTGCTGTTTTTTCCAAAAAATTACACCAGTATATAATACTACCAACTTAAATGAAATGGTTAACTCACAGGGTCTTTAAAAAAAAAACAAAAAACAAAAAACTAAACTAAACAGCTTTATGGAGATGCAATACACGTGCTATACAATTCACCCATTTAAAATGTATAATCCAGGGGCACCTGGGTGGCTCAGTTGGTTAAGCGTCTGCCTTCTGCTCAGGTCATGATCCCAGGGTCCTGGGATTGAGTTCCAGTTGGGCTCCCTGCTCAGCGGGAAGCCTGCTTCTCCCTCTCCCACTCTCCCTGCTTGTGTCCTCTCTCTCTCTCTGTCAAATAAATAAATAAAATCTTTTAAAAAAATTTTTAAAAAAATAAAATGTATAATCCAACAGTTCTTGCTATATTCACAGAGATGTGCAACTATCACCACAATCAAAGTCTTAGAAAAATATGGAAGCTGTCATGGATTTGTATGTCATCACTTCACACACAATAATTTTTGAATATTTCATTATTCTCCTTAAAAACACCACTCTTATTAGCAATCACGCACTGTTTCTCAATTCTCTCCAGCCCTTGGTAACCACTAAGTTACCTTCTGCCTCTGTAGATTTTCCTGTCTGGACATTTCCATAAAAATGGAATCATTCAGTAGATGTTTTTGTAACTGGCTTCTTTCATTTAGCATAGTGTTTTCAAGTTTTATCCTTTTTGTTGCCAAATAATATTCCATTGTATACATATAGCACATTTTGTTGATCTATTTATAAGTAGATGGAAATAGGGGTTGTTGCTACCTTTTGGCTATTATGGATAATGCTGCTATGCACGTTTGTGTACAAGTTTTGGTGTGGACATATGTTTTCATTTCTCTTGGATATATACCTAAGGAGTGGAACTGATGGGTCATATCGTAACTCTATATTTAACCATTTGAGGAAACACTAGATTGTTTTCCAAAGCTGTTGTACCATTTTACATCCCCACTAACAATGTATAAGAGTTCCAATTTCTCCACATCCTTGTCAACATTTGTTATTATCTGCCTTTTTGATTTTAGCCATCTTAGTGGATATGAAGTGGTATTTCATTGTGGTTTTGGTTTGCATTTTGCAGGGTCCTTTAAATTTTTTTTCATATTTTAAATTACCTGTATAGAACTGAAAGCATTTTACAACATACATTAAAAAAATCAGTATAATTTGTAGAGGGCATATGCAAAGCACCATGGAAAACACAGAAATGAAACAGTTCATAGAATAGGAGGGAAATATGCCATCAGAAATAAATATAAGGTAAGAAATGGCATACCATAAGAAATTTAAAACTAACATTTGAATAGCAGTTTATAATTACCTAGCACCTATTCACATGTATTATCTCATTTACTCTGAATAATTATTATCATAGGTGCTATACAAAAACAACTTTAAGAAAATATAAAGAAGTTGTTTCTAGAACTTCATTAAGGTTAATAAAAATATACTGTGTGTCGAGGCATTAAAAATTTTTTTAATGTAGAAAATTTAGTTGACTGAAAACATTGACAAGTTCTCTGTATCTTCACTGATAGCAAATAGAAAATGGATAAAGGAGTAGCAGGAGGATTTTAATTGAGATTTAATAATTTTAAAATTAAGGCTTGTTGCATTTATGGAAATCTATCTTGAATATAATTAAACATGAAAATCAAAAAGAGGAAAGAAGACCTTACATGGAGGGCTATGGGTTTATATCTTATTGGTATGTTATTTGAGGTGTGTGACAGATTAATCCTCCTCAGAAAGTAATCTTGCTATGCTATTAATACAGAATTTTACCTTTTTTAAATTACAGAAGTATTCTATGGCCATTATAGAAAAATAGAGATTTAGAAAGATAGAAAAAACAGAAAACTTTCTATTATCATGACCCATAGAAAAATTACTATTAAAATTTTATACTTATATAAACACATAATTTTTGGCTTAACAGGTCATAAACCTTTTCCCATTTTTCAAACATTTTATAAATATTATTTTAATTATTTTGAACTATTCTGTCCAGGGAACTATCCATCTATTTACTATCATTTACCTAATTTTGGACACTTGGCTTGTTTATAATTCTTCAGTGTTTTAATAATGTAACAAACATTTTTGCATAGTATGCTTGCAGTTTTAAAGAATTTGTTTATAGTGGGTTCCTAGAAGAATTAACAGTGTCAAAAGTATGACTACTATCTATATTTTAATATTATGAAATTATTCCTCTAAATTTTATTCAGCATACTCCCATCAGCAGAGTATCCATGCACTGATTTTATTTATTTATTCATTTATTTATTCAGCAAGTATTTAGTGGGAACTTGCTATGTACAGGTACCATGTGAAGTGCTGTGGCTAACTTAGTAAACATGACAGGCACTGTCCAGTTTTTTAGAGTGGGGTGCCTATTTTCCTACTCTTTTACCAACATTGCATATTTTTAAGGTTTAATCTTTCTGATCTGATGGGGAAATGTTGTATTTTATTGCTCTTTTGACTTGCATTTCTCTCATTACTAGTAATGTTGAACATTTCTTCATACTCATTGGTCACTTATCTTATTTGCCCTTTGCCCATTTATCCACTAAGTCTTAGAAAAATATGGAAGCTGTCATGGATTTGTATGTCATCACTTCACAGGGACCTCACAAATCTGATTTACATGTTAGAGTAGTCAGAGACATTTGTTAATTTAATAAAACATTTTAGTACATTTGTTACTCAACTGAGTACCCATCTTTATCTTAAATAAAGTCTTGAAGGATACTCTAGACTGACTATAGATCTTTCCCTCCTTGACTTTGGGGTAGGAAATGGGTTGTAAATGATTTAAAGTTATGACAAGTTTGCTAGGTTGTTTGGTTTCTGCTTGGGCTAATCATAGGTCTCGGGGCATTAGACTGGATAACTCTTTCCCTTTTCTGGGAAAGGATTGATTGTCTGAAGGATTCATATTGGGAGGCAGAGTGGTAATCAATATTGTAGGCTGAGGTCACTGACAGGGGCGAAAGACAATAATGTGTGAAATTCAGGATGAATTGCTTTTTGGGTTTCGCCTGGATTTACTAAGACAGGGGAGTTGTTTGGGCAAATGCTGCCTCTTTGGAGTCCCTTTGAAGTGACCATCTAATGAATCAAGGAAAGAGCAGTTAAATCCCTCTCAGTGAGAACATCAAAAGAGGAACAGGATATAGTTACATGTCAGGAGCCAAGGGCTATCAGTTGACCTTTTTTAAAGAGTAGGGAGAGGAATTTGGAGGGTTGGGAAGGTTTTGTTATATAGAGACCTTTTTTATCCTTTCACCTTATTTTCTTTTTCTCTCTATCTTTAGTATCTCTAGGCCTGTCCTTGCTTAATCATTCCATAGCAGAGTTAGGGAATTCAAAAATTAAAGTAATGTTTTTTTTAATGACAAAGACTGTTCAAGTGTCTTCTGGGTGGTAATATCATAATTTCATCACTCAAGCTCTTCTCTTGAAGAACAAAGAAAGATAATCTCACTCTCTTATAAACAGATCTTTGAAGTCATTTCCTTCTCTCTTGTATGTATGCCATTATCTCCTTTCTCTACTTCTGGGAGTTAAGAGATACACAGATGATTCACATTTACTGATGGTTTCGGCTTATCTTTTAGCCTTATGTGGTTTTTTCCCCCCCATCAAAACTTCTACAAAAGCAGCAACTATTTAGTTATCTGATTGAGTTTCATATCTCTTCTGTTTTCTTGTTCCATTGATGAAGATGCCAATGAGTAAGAACTGCTGAAGAATGAGCAGACAAAAGAAGAATCAGAGGACTTCATTACAGGATGACAAAAACATGGCACACACCCTACCACTCTTCCCTCCTATGTCAGGGAAGGCATTGCTAATCAATCACAAGACTCTTTCCCACTGAGCTTGAACATGGCCTCAGATTTCTTGCCAATGCTGCACTGAAATCATTCAATCCCAGTAACATGGAATCCAAACTGAAATCTATTTTTTCTGTTTAATCCTAGTTTCATCTGAGACTAATTAATTGCATAATTTCAGGTAATGGTATTACAGATAAAATACTTCAGAAAGAAAATGTTGGAAGAGGAGCAGTGAAGAGAAGCCTTCTTTGCTGGAAGGATACTTTAGCTGAAACCCGAGCAATATGAAGAAATTGGTCAGGTGATGATCAGGGAGACAGAATCCCAGCAGAGGAAACACTAATATAAATGCCAGAGACTGGAGTGAAGTTGTCTTACTCCTAGAAGAGCAAGAAAGTTGAGGTGGCAGGAATGCATAGAGTAAGGGAGAGGGTAGGAGATGGAGAGAAAGAGGTAGATGGGGTCAGATTAGGTGAGGTTCTTTAAGGCCAGGAATTACCTTTTTTTTTTTTTTTCTTTTAACTGGGATGGAAAACCATGGCAGGATTTTGATCTGAGGGACAGTGTGAGATTTATACAAGATCCCACGGATCCTTTTGGAGAACATTATAGGGGATAGGCGTGGAAGAAGGGAGAAGAACTAGGAGATTATTTCAGTTGGTCAGATGAGAGTAGACAGTGCTTAGACTGGGTGCTAGCAATATGCCAAATGGTCAGATTTGGGATACTATTTGGTGGTAGAGCAAACAGGTCTTATTTAATAGATGTATGTGGAATGCAAGAGAAAGAGAGGACCCAAGGATGAAGCATGTTTGTAATCTTACAAACAGAGGGAATATTGATGAAAGACTGAGGAAAGGGCAAGGTTAGGGGGAAAACCAAGAGTTTGGGAGACATAATGGCCGTGTAGTGAGCAGTCAGTGCCTGTGTGAGACAGGAAAGAGGTCCGGGTGGATGTATCAATGTGGAAGTCACTAGAATTTAGATGGTATTTAAAACTTTGAGGTTGAATGAGATGACCAAGGAAGTGAGTGAAGACGGAGAAGGGAAGGGGGCACAGGACAGATTTTTGGAGGGTTGAAACAAATAGAGCCCTGGTTCTCAGCTAGGTAACATTTAGCAATGTCTGGAGACATTTTTAGTTGTCACAACTGGCTGGCGAGGAGGAAGAGGTGCTCCTGGTAAGCAGTGCATGGAGGCCAGAGATGCTGCTAAACACCGTACAGTGCACAGAACATCCTTCCACAAAAAAGAATTATCTAGTCCCAATGTCTGTCAGCAGTACTGAGGTTAAGAACCCTGATTTAGAAGTAGGGAGGATGAGGAGCCACCAAGGTGACTGAAGAGTGAGCAGTGACTGAGGAGGAACACTTCAAGAGTGTTAATGTGGTTTCTAGGAAGGAATTTCAAGGAAAATAAAAGTGTGTTAAACTCTGCCTGATGCTACTAAGAGGTTCCATGGGACAAGGGCTGAGACTTAGCCACTGGATTTGGTAAGATAGAGGATTTGGGGATGCTTCCGTAGGATTCAAGATTCCTTTGAAGGCTAATAGATTCCGATAATGAGATTTAGACATTTCTCTAAAATTAAGTACATGTTAAACAACCCCCCCCACCTTTTTGTTTTAAGCCACAGAGGCAATGCCAAATGAAATTTTTGGTATTCTCGTTGCTTAGTCTTTTTGTGTTTATGAAGCACTGATGTAAACTAAATGACTCTGGAAGAAAAGGAGAGAAAGTAAATAGTATTTATTGAAAGAGGATTCAGCACAATTAAAACAGGAGATATACCCTAACCTTGTACAGGGTAGTTGTGGCCTTCCCTAGGAATTTTCTACATCCCTCTCACTGGTAGATAGGACTGTCATTTCAAATGAAGAGAAAATGAATTATTTGGTGCTTCTATTCATTAGCAGCAAGTCACTGCCGTGGCTCATACTATTATTTTAAATGACAAATTGTGAAAATTTGGCAAGGAAGTCCACTTCTATGTAAGTAAACAAAATGTAAACCCCCAGTAAAAATCCTACTCCTAAATACTTGTTAGTGCAATACAATTCAGTCAGTCTTCTTTGTTTGTCAGAAGCCATTATGGACAATCTTGTGCTTATTTATAATTTCTCAGAAATGCTAGACTCAGAAGTTCCTATTCTAATATTTGTTTAGTGGAATCGTTCCAGAGAAAGTTTATCATGAACTTGAATATAGTGATAAGTTCTTCTTGACTGAAAAATATATAATGAATTCAGTTCCATTCTTAGTACAGATTTAGCTCTCTAACGTATGAGAACTGAAATGGCCAAGATGCACTCTCAGCTTCCTGTCTAATGAAACCACGGCTATCTATATTCCCTAGTAGAAACATTCCTCCTTGGGTCACTAAGATCCAAACCCAGCAAGCCCAATGTTGCAAGGGTAGGAGGCAAAAATTATGCAAGTGATTTATTAAGTATAATATTGTGAAGGGCTACTCTACCTTTGGTTCCCAGACTTGCATGTTCTGAGAGGAATGGCATCATATTTTTCCTACTAGTTGAAAGCATATACTACATTCTTGGGGTAATTGCAGAGATTTGTGCCACCATCGAAGACTTGAAAGATGTAGGGATGGTGATTTATACCATACTCCCGTTTAAATTCTCTTTTGGCTAGTGAGAAAACAGATGGCTTTTAGAGAATGACTGGATTCTTATAAATTTAATTACATGGAATGCAATTTGCAAGTGCTGTTTCAGATATGGTACTTACTGAGCACATCTACATAGTGTCTGGGAGCTAATATGCATTTATTGATTTAGAAAATGCTTTATTTTCATGCCAATCAATTCATCTTCATCTGCAAGGGACAGCAGTATACCATCATTGTCTTACTTTAGGGCTATGACAATTTACCTTTTCTCTATCATAATATAATCTGAAAGGAGTCTTATCATTTTGATTTCTCTCAAAAGATTACACTGGCCCATTACATTGCTGCTATTATTCTAACTGGGTATGGCGAGCATCAGGTAGCAAACATCCTAGATGCTTTAGTAATACGCAAACATGCTTCAGGGTAGGAAATAAACATCATTTTTGATGCCAATTACTGTCAGTCAGAATCCTGGCAGAAAATAGTTGGTACATTCAAAAGGGTTTAAACTGAAAATAACTTAATGAAGAGATTATGTCCAGACCAATTAAGAAACCCAGCTTGGGTTTGTGAGGTTCCCAGAAACTAGCAAAAGCAAAAAGCCATTACCAGCCCTAGGCCTGAAGGGGGGAAGGATGGAACAGTATTACAGGAAGCTGGTAAGAATTGGAGCATGGAAGAGGGTTAGGTAGCAAGAGATATGGTTGCTGAAGAAAGTAGCCACCACCAAAATCTTGATCCAGTAGGTATGCAGTGACAAAACCTCTTTCTTTTGTTCTCCACTTTCTTGCTTGTTATGTTAGACATTCTCCTCAGCTGTCTTGTGATCACTGGTTGTACATGCTTAAGGTCTGGAGACTAGAAAGCTGACTGGAAGCTCTGAGTGCCTGTGAAAGGGTATTGGATTTGAGATTCACTGTAGGGT
Source organism: Mirounga angustirostris (assembly GCF_029215605.1). Taxonomy (NCBI): domain Eukaryota; kingdom Metazoa; phylum Chordata; class Mammalia; order Carnivora; family Phocidae; genus Mirounga; species Mirounga angustirostris. The sequence continues at coordinate 68,654,427 of NW_026991717.1, read as the reverse complement.
GATCTGGGACAGCATTTTATGAAGAAACTGGAGGCAGAGTCAATGTCTTGAGCTAGTCCTATTTCTCCCAGAATAATGTTCCAGTACTTGCCTACCCTAGAGACTGAAAGTGTTCTAGAAGCCTAGTGGGGCAACAAAAGTTAAGACCTTAGCATTTAGCTTTCAAGAAGAAGATGGTTACTGAGTCCACTGTTTTCTGTGAGTTCACCATGCATCAACTCTGCCTGATATCCCCTAGTCCAGGGAATAAATGTTAAGATATTGACCACTGTGGAAGAGAGGCCATAATTCAGTGTTAAGTAAGGCTATAAATTTTCCTCTGATCACCACTTTAGCTACATCTCAAATATTTTCTAATTTCCCTTATGATTCTTTTTTGACCTATGAAGTTATTTTTGAAGTGTGGTGTTAATTTCCAAATATTTGGAATTTTCTAGATAGTTTTTAGTTATTGGTATCTGAAATTTTTTGAAAGATTTTTATTTATTTATTTATTTGACAGAGAGAGACACAGCGAGAGAGGGAACACAAGCAGGGGGAGTGGGAGAGGGAGAAGCAGGCTTCCTGCGGAGCAGGGAGCCCGATGCGGGGCTTGATCCCAGGACCCTGGGATCATGACCTGAGCTGAAGGCAGACGCTTAATGACTGAGCCACCCAGGTGCCCCTATTGGTATCTGAATTTAATTCCATCTGTCAGTGAACATATTTTTTATGATGTTGATCCTTTGAGATTTATTAATAACACAGTATATTGACAATTTTGATAAATTCTATATGCACTTGAGAAGAATATGTATTCTGTAGTTATTGGATAGTGTATCTTATAACTATCAATTAGGTAAAATTGGTAGTAATGCGGTTTATTTCTTCTATATTCCTACTGATTTTCTGTCATCCTGTTCTATTAACTACTAAGACAGGAGTATTGAAATCTCCAAATATAATTGTGAATACATATATTTATCCAGACTAGTTCTGATAGTTTTGCTTATGTATTTTGAAGTTCTGTTACCAGGTACAAATGAGTTTAGGATTGCTATTTCTTTCTGATAAGTTGACTCCTTATCATTATGAAATTTCTCTCTTTATCCCTGGTAACATATCTCATTTCAAAGTTTATTTTTGTCAGATATTAATATAGCCACTCAAGCTTTCTGTAATTAGTGTTTGTATATATAGCTTTTTCCATCCTTCTACTGTTCACTTATTTATAATTGTACATATAAAATGAGTTTCTGGTAGATAGCATATAGTTGAGTCTTGCTTTTTTACCCAGTCTGATAAACTCTGACTTCAAATTGGAGTTTTTAGGTGATTTACATTTAATGTAACTATCAGTATATTTGAGTTTTAATCCACCTTCCATTTGTTTCTGTTCCCTTTTACATAATTTTCTATCTTCTTTTAGATCGAGTGCTTTCTAGGATTCTAAATTAATAATCCACCATTAGAGATACCATTTTTAAAAACTGGTAACTCTATAGTTTATAATATGCAACTTTAATTTATCACAGTCTGTTTTAAATTATACTGCTTCACATAAATGTCTGACTCTTACAACAGAATATTTCCATTTCTCCTTCTTGGATGTGCTGCCATTGTTACCAGCATCTCTTACCTACATATTTTATAAACCACACAATATATTATTTTTATTTCAGTTAATTATATTTTTTAATAACTTTAATAATGAGAAAATTGTCCTGTGTATTAACTTACATGTTTATAATTTTCAGTGTTTTCCAAATTTTCTTCTGATTTTTAAAAAAGATTTATTTATTTATTTTAGAGTAGGGGGAGGGGCAGAGGGAGAAAGAGTCTTAAGGTGATTTCGCACTGAGCACAGAGCCGGACATGGGCATCAATCTCATGACCCTGAGATCATGACCTGAGCTGAAACCAAGAGTTTGACACTCAACCAACTGCGCTACCCAGGTGCTCCTCTTCTGATTTTTTCCCCTTTGCCAGAAAAAAAAAATTAACACTTCCTGTGGGCTAAGTCAGCTGAAGATGAATTGTCTGGCTTTTAATTGTCTGAAGAAGTCTTTGTTTTCCTTTCATTTTGTCAAATTCTGGGTTGACTCTTATCTTTCAGTACTTTAAAGTTGTCATTCCATTGTCTTCCAGTATGCATGTTCAGACAAGAAGTCTTTAATTATTCTTTTCTTTGATTTCCTATATAGTATTCTTTTCTCTTACTGCTTTTATTTATTTATTTTTAAAGATTTTATTTATTTATTTGACAGAGAGAGACACAGCGAGAGAGGGAACACAAGCAGGGGGAGTGGGAGAGGGAGAAGCAGGCTTCCTGTGGAGCAGGGAGCCCGACGCGGGGCTCGATCCTAGGACCCCGGGATCATGACCTGAGCCAAAGGCAGACGCTTAATGACTGAGCCACCCAGGCACCCCTCTCTTACTGCTTTTATAATATTCTTTTTATCACTGGTTTTCTACAACTTCACTTATTATAATTTTCTTTATGTTTATTCTCCTTAAGGTTCATAGAGCTTCTTTGATCTGTGGGTTTATACTTTTTATTAAATTTGGAAAATTTCAGCCAGTATTTCTTTAAATATTTTTCCGTCTCCCCTAGACAGACCCCTGCTTCTAATTTAACGTATATTAGACTGCTTGATATTTTCCCATAGGTCACTGGGCCCTATTAATTATCGTTAGTCTAGAAATCATCTCTTCACTGTAAGCCCAGCAATTATGAGGCTCACTTCATTTGTCGTACCTCTTTCAAGGATTATAGTACTGCACTGCTTACTGTCAAATATCTAAAAATAGTTGTTTCCTATATTTTGTTTAGCTTTTAGTTGTTTATGGCAGGAGGTTAATTCTAGGCTCTGGATTCAGGACCCATGCTCCTACATACTGTTTGACCCTGGGTAAAGTTAACTTCTCTATTTCATTACTTTTCTCATCTTTAGCACAGGATTACTTTGTACCGACCTTGCAGGATTATTGTGAAGATTCTCAATAATGTGTAACGTATATAAAGTGACACATAGTAAATGTCCCATATGAAGGAAATTACCCTTAAGAAAATCGATTTGTGACGAGAGAGGGTGATAAATCAGGCCACGGCTAAGGTTGTTGGGATCAAGTTCAGGACTGAGCCTTAGTACTAATGGCCAGTGGAAGAATGGAAAAGAAAAACTCTAGTGCCTAAGACACTTGGCAAAAGGGGGCCATTTAAGAATCTGGCTGTCTCAGGGAAGCCACTATTTAGTAGTGCTCTTGAAGAAGTCTTCACTTTAGTTTCAAATCACTGGGCCATCAAGATAACTTCCAAACCTCTCTGGTTAAAAGGACAAAGCCTATTTGCAGACAACTAGATCAGCGCCATTAGCTCTGTGAAGTCAACTGTTGGTCAAAACAGCCTGGATGGAGCTAAGGCTAAGGTGGGAGTTGACTGTATTATGTAGCAGTGTCTCTCAGAATTAAACATCAGAAAAATCTTGACCGGGGGCGCCTGGGTGGCTCAGTCGTTAAGTGTCTGCCTTTGGCTCAAGTCATGATCCCAGAGTCCTGGGATGGAGCCCCGCATCGGGAGCCTGCTTCTCCCTCTCCCACTCCCCCTGCTTGTGTTCCCTCTCTAGCTGTCTCTCTCTCTGTGTCAAATAAATAAAATAAAATAAAATAAAAAAGAAAAATCTTGATCAGCCTTGAAGGATCAGTATGTTTCCTCTTTTTTTCTTTTTTAAGATTTTATTTATTTATTCGAGAGAAAGAGGGAGAGCATGGGGGGGAGGAGCAGAGGGAGAGGAACAAGCCGACTCCCCATTGAGCACGGAGCCTGAGGATGCAGGGCTTTACATGGGGGTCTACACCAGGTTCCACTCCTTGGACCCTGAGATTAGGACCTGAGCGAAAACCAAGAGTCAGCTGCTTAACCGACTGCACCACCCAGGGGTCCCTCCTCCTTTTGATAATAGAAATGAACTAACTGAATGCTTTTTCATTCTTGCTTTGTTTGCCAGGACACTCAAAGTCATATTGTGTTCTTAATCTCTTAAATGTTTACCCTTAATATTGGTATATGTGCCTTCTTTTCTTCTTTGTCTCAATCTTGTCATGCATATTCATGTTTTGTGACTCTTAATTTCTTTTTGGAAAAAGATTTTTTTTAAAAATATTCATTATATATTTTATAATCCAAGCCTTAGTATTTGATAGGTTTTTTTTCCCTTTCCTATACATCCTTAGCTATTTTAGTAATTATGCCATATCTCTTCAAGAGTTGGGTTCCCCATTGGTATAACTATTCCCATAATAATGGAACAATGTGACATAAAACATAAAAAATGTGATTCAAATTTATTTAGAATGAATACGATAAGAAATGTTTTCTGTATTCTTGTTCTTCAAGGATTTTTTTTTTTTAGAGATTTTATTTATTTATTTGTTAGAGAGGGAGAGAGAGAGAGAGTTCAGCAGGGGGAGGGGCAGAGACAGAGGGAGAAGCAGGCTCCCCGCGAGCAAGGAGCCCAATACGGGACTTGATCCCAGGACCCTGGGATCATCACCTGAGCGGAAGGCAGACGCTTAAATGACTGAGCCATCCAGGTGTCCCAATAATATTTTTTTAATATGTAACAAGTATATTCCTTATCATCAAACATACAAAAATTTTTTGATAATAGGCATTTGAAGTACCAAGATCTAATTTCCTCAGCATTTACTGTCTGAGAATGGATAGAGGTTCTTAATGTCTCAGGGATTCCTACAACCTTCCAGATGTGATCTTTTCTTGATCTTTTCAGCACCAAACCTTAGTTAGAAGCATCTGCTCCTACCTTCTATCCATTCTAAAGCAGTGACTCGGCATCACTTGTGCTACTTTAAATACACGCCCGTTTTTCAGGTGTTAAAATATTCGGTATGACTATAGCCACAAATGAGTTTCCTGACTTGAGCAATATTTGTCTCTCATTTAACATCTGTATTCTTTGCAGGAAAAGAACATGGAAAGAAGTTAGTGTAATAATAATCATAGAACTATATATTTTTGTACCTCCTTAAAATGCTATTTCATTTAAAGCTATGCCTATAAATAGTTTCATTCATGGCCCGAGGCTCAAGTGTTTGACCTTTAAGGAAGATGTGTCATTGGATGTCATTTCTAAGGAAATGCCCTGAGGAGCTGCCCTTTTGGGAGATGATCAGCCACTTACTTGGAGCTATTGCAGTTGATGACGTGAATTCTATTTTTAGGACTTAAGCAGATTTGGGAGTGTTACCGTGAATTCTTATGAGTTTAATTTTTTTTCTCTTTATCTTCCTGGACAAAAAATAGTCCTTAACATGGGTGTAGGATGTTTAGTATGTCTTCATTGTATACAGGTTTCTTTTCTTTACTTAAAATGGGGATTTGTTTGCATCCCCCATCAATCTTTCACCCCCCAGTCCAGGTAAAGTTTCCTGAAAGAAAACAATTTTGAACACAGCTCACAGGCATATTTTTATTATTATTATTTTTTAAGATTTTATTTATTTGAGAGAGAAAGAATGAGCAGTGGGGAGGGGCTGAGGGAGAGGGAGAAGCAGACTCCCTGCTGAGCAGGCTCCATCCCAGGATCATCACCTGAGCCAAAGGCAGACGCTTAACTGACTGAGCCACCCAGGCACCCCATATTATTTTCATTTTATTAATGAGGAAATAAAGGTTCAGAGAGGTTTAGTAATTCCACTAAATTCAAACAATTAGTAAAGGTCATAGTCCGGAATTGATCCCACCTGTCAAACCATTCACATCTACTTCTTACCCAGACCTCAGTGTTCTCTCATCTATGGATTGGCAATAATGTCCTTCTCTAAGTAACATAAAAGATTTCCCTGGAACCTGGATTTTAGTTTGCCTTTGCCACTAGGTGAACATGTTGGTGCTATCACAACCTTCCTGGGTTTCAGTTTTGTCAAGTATGAAATGAGCAGATAGAAGATATCCAAGATCCCTTCTAACTAAATTAGATTTCATTTCATTTGAATTTAAGCATAACTTCAGAAATTCGAACATTGCATTTGTTTGATGGATATGGATGCTTTCCTCATAGATTCTGAAATTGACATAGCCTACTCCCCATTCCTTCCCACTTCCTGATCTACACGCAGGCTTTCCCTGCCTCTATACACCTTCTACCTCCATCTGTCTGTCCTTACTCATAAGTTTTCCCTCCCTCAAGGAGTTAGAGGTTGGGGTGGATAGATAAGATGCATTCTCAGAATTACAGTTACCTATCTGCTTAGTGACATTATATCATTTAACATCACAAGGAATGAAAATGGGGGCAATGAGATTGGCAAGCGTTGATCTCAAACTGACAGATACAAGCCATGAGACTATACTTTTACCAAAGCTCTGTCTCCTTGGATAAAGCCATGAATAATTACACACAGGCACACACCCTCTTTACAAGTACTTAACAATGTCACTTTCCATTAGCTACACATTTAGATTGCTATCTCTCTTGCTTGTAAGTACATGTTTGAATAACATAATGGAAGACAACCTGTCTACCTTTGCATATCAGTTCTGATATTCACGGTTGAGAAACCCTCACCTCTTTGGATTTATTTTAAGTCAATATGATGGATGGCCTTGAGAACTACAGCATAGGAGCAAAAACTCAAGAGAGTCTCAAGCTAAGGTTTTTTTCCCCCCCTTCTCATTTTGGAAGCATAACCACTTCATCATTGCTGTCAAGTGAGGGCTCAGTGTGACAGGATAATTGAAGGAGGAAAGCTGAAAGGCACTGTAATTTTGTTCCTTAGGGACTTTTGTCCAGATCTGATTATATGGTATGTTTGCAAACTTCTCTTTGGAAGTGGATTTATACATGTGTTCTATATATGTGTATACCTATATATCTATATATGAATATATATCTATATATATAGGTAGGTAGGTGCATAGTTATAGATATATAGATATTCTTTAGATAATTAAAGACAATGCCTGCTAAAGAAGGTTAATTTTTCTAATGCAATGTAGTTTGTGTGTGAATCTTGGTATGAATGAGGAAATGGGTATGCCATGAGTTTTTGCTTGATTTTCCAAAACCTGATATATTGAATAATTGTTTTTAGTAGGAATTACAAAAAAATATATATTGTAGTCATTAAGCCCTCTCAGCTGAAATGGTTTAAAAAGTTTTTAATAGATACAGTGCTTCTGGTGGGGACAGATGATGGTCTATTAGGCAGCTATTTTGATAAATAAACCACAAATCTCAGTGGCTTGCAGCAAATATTTATTGTTCTCATTCTAAGAGTTGGTTGGCTGTCATTCACTTGATCTGATCTGGGTTCGTTCCAGGCAGCAGGACTATGTTTGGGTCTTCTCTGTGTGTCTCATTTGGGCTCCCTAGCACATGCTTGTCACATGGTGATGGCCGAAACACAAAGCAGGGGGAAAAAACCACAAAATGCCTCTTAAGGCCTGGACCCAGAATTGGCATCCTGTCACATTGCCCACATTCAATTGGATACAGCAAGACACAAGGCCAGATCCAACATCCATGGACCAGGGGAAATACACAACATCTATGCCAATGGGTGGAGCTCCAAATGCAACTGGAAAAGGCCTTGGGTGCATAATCATAATGCAGGGAGGAAGTGAAATAGTGGAAACAGTGATCCTCAGGTAGGGACACTTACTCCATTTTGGAAAGACGAGCTATGGAGACTGCTTCCAGTTTTAAATGGCATATTACCTTTCCTTTCTGTCTGCTTCTATTGTGTTGATCATTGACAGTAAAACCCCAGTCTGATGTTGTAGGCTAGCATCAGGAAGTGCAGCTCATCATTTGAATGGTTGGGAAAAGCACAGACTTTCAAAGTGGTCCCAAGGTAAGTTGCCCTTTCTGTGCTGTGTCCGTGCTATATGTTGTATTAACAGTGGTCAGCTGTAGCATTAACCTGTGTGCATGTGTGGTTCATCAAGCTATTGAAATGTCTTTGAGAAACAAAATAACCAATAAATATGGAGTGGAAAATGGACTTCTAATATGCACATGGAAGGGAAAGACATGACTGAGTTGAGGAGACCGTTCTCAGCTTTTTGCAAAATGTTCAATGAAAATGTAACACGTCAAAATCTCTTTGTGTCATAAAATTAGATGACATTTGACTATTTGACAGAATATACTTACCTAATTTCAGGCAATTCTTTTCTCTTTATTAAAATTTATTCATTTGAAGAGAATAGCGTGGCCACTACCTATGCTAATCAATGTGGACATGTGTTTTATTTTTGACTATTCAAAAAGCTTGTGTTGGTATTATTAAAACTCTCCATTCAAAGACTTACTTTGTAAGTTCGTTATGTCCTTTCTAATGGTGAATTTGTCATTTGCACCTGTTTGTCAGACTTCTGAGAATAACAGTTTTGTTACTTATTTCTGCCCTTGGTCCTTTCCTGTCCTGATGATCTTTACCAAAATGACTATGTGTCACTGTTACACCTTGTTCATTTCCTTCATAGGGATATTGTCTGGTTAAATATTAGATGTTAGAAATTGGCTCTTCAAAATGAAAACGGTCTCCAAAATGAAGTTACTTTTCCTTGTTTTTGCCTAACCTTGGTGTTGTCTTTCCTCCGCATAAAGAGTGAATTGGATCATGCTGCACACCTTATTAATGAAGTGTTGGACAGCTACTGCAAGGTGTGTGAGTGTGTTTGCATGGGCACCTACATTTTATCCAAGGACACCAGATTCTTGTTATTGTGGGAACTTCTCACTCTCTTATACCAAAATGATGAACTTCCAGTCACCAGACGATGTGCCTCTGATGATCTAGATGTCTTGCCTTAGGTGTTGTACCTTATGTTGTTTGTGATATACAGACTACGTTTTATGTTATTTTCTTAATCTGTGTAAACTTTACCCAAAGTCAGCCGCTCTCCCCGAATCAAAAGGAAAAGTGGAGGGATTTAAAAAGAGGGATGGGATTAGTAATTAACACATTTCTGAAGATGAGGTAGCACAGTGAGGGGACACCATAAATTTAAACAGTTTGATTTCCTCCTTTCTTGCCAGATATAAACAGAAGTATTCTAGGAGGGAGATGAGCCTTCTAAATGGAAGTTAAACAGAGTCTGAGCTTTTATCTCTCCATCTGTTACAGCACAGCTAGCACTACCTTCCTCGAAGGGTCACATGAGGATAAAGGGGAGGTGCTTAGCAGAGTGCTCCTCTCCGAGGTTCTTTTAGGCGCTAGCCCTTTTCTGTGTCTTCGGAGCAGGAGGGGAGGTCTTAAGCAAAAGCCCAGGGGACAGTCTGTCTCAAGAGAGTAGGTAGCAAAGGGGCAGGAAAGGGTGAGGCCAGGTGAATAGAAAGGCCCTCATTCTAAGACATCTGGCTTAAATGAAGGAAGAGCCAGCCCGGTTATAACTTTCCAGACACCCTATGTCTGCAGAGGAGATGCCTGAGGTCTTGGATCCTCATTTTCTCAGTGGCTACAGAATAGTGTTTTGTCAACAGCCTGCCAGAGGCCAACTGTAGAGACACTGTGACCTGTATCACCTTTCACTTTGAAGTGTGATTGGAAACCAACCAACTGAACGAGCAAGCACAAAGTGAAACCTTGGCTGTTTTCAAATTTTCTTTCTTCTAAAATTCTACTCTTATCTAAAGGAGAAGCATGTTATCCCACAGTCCTTCTGCTAGCTGGCTTATTCTCAGCTCAAGTAACTTGGTATGTCAGGTTTTCCGTATGGCAAAAGTCATTGGCTGGCTGTGGGTTACCATCAAAGACACACTATTACAAGGATTATGTGTAATAAATGCCCTATCATATACCCAACAGTGATCTCTACTGCAAAATGCACTGAGCCTAAACCCTTCTGCCTGGTTGCTTAATATTTTGCCAAGGTTGCTTACCAGGAATTAAAAGAGGCCTAGGAACTTGAGAGCTATGTGGGACTTTAGAGGTGACCTAATCTAGAATTTTCCAAATTGTGTTCCAGTGGAACCCTAATGGCTTCCAACATGTTTCACAAGGATCCTTTAAATGGATTCTGTGGTGCAATAAGTTCAGAAAACACTATTATAAAGAGCTAAGCTTCTTGATTAAAGGGCGTTTCAAAGTCTTTACTACGCTAACGTGAATCGTGGCTCTAAGGGATAGAGCACACAGGTTTTCTCACGTTTATTTGACCACAAAGTCCTTTTGTTGTACAACATGCATTGCCATTTCAAGAATGCCAGGCACAGGCCGCCTAGTCTAGTTATTAAGAGCATGGCCTCTAGTGTTTAACTGGCTGGGTTCAGTTTCTGGCTTTACCATTTATTGACTTTATGATCTGGAGCAAATTGCTTAATCTCTTTGTGCTTCAATTTCCCCATCTAAAATGAGAGCACTAGGGATGCCTGGGTGGCTCAGTCATTGAGCATCTGCCTTCGGCTCAGGTCATGGTCTCAGGGTCCTGGGATCGAGCCCCACATCGAGCTCCCTGCTCTGCAGGAAGCCTGCTTTTCCCTCTCCCACTCCCCCCTGCTTGTGTCCCCTTTCTCACTGTGTCTCTCTCTGTCAAATAAATAAAGACAATCTTAAAAAATAATAATAATAAAATAAAATGGGAACACTAATGACGCCTACCCTATAGAGCTCTCTTACAAATTGAAGAACCGGGCTGAGCACAGTGCCTGGCACATCCTTGACTGCTATCATCCCAACATAGTTTAGGTAAAAACCGACGTAATACCCTCATTCCGGAGATGAGAAAAGTGAGTCCCAAACAATTCACTCATGCAGTGTCACTCATTCAACAAAGTGACCAAGTGCCAATATGCACCATGCATGATAATTCTACCCCCAGAAATGAAGATGACCGTGCTGCAGCTTCTGCTCCGGAAGAAAACGCACACTAGTGACTGGTGACTTGGCTCAGGCAACACCTTTAGGTAGTGAATCCAACAACTCAGGCCTCCTGACTTCTGTCCTCCAGCCCCTCCTCTGATTCGGTCTGAAAGAGAACGATCTGTATAGCCGGCATTGGTAAGCAAGGATCATGAACATACAGTACAGCTAATAGACTTCTCTTTTTAAATCGAGTATGAGGGCAGGTGTTTTAAATTCTTTGTTACTGTGATCCAGAAAGAGTAATCAAGACAGGCACTTTTGGAAGAGAGCATACTCTAAAAATACAACCTAGAAAGGAATGTAAGAGGTAGTATGAAATGGCCCACGTAGGAGTCCCCAGATATGGCTGGCTCAATGTTTTTCTAGCCGCCGTGTCACTGATGGTCTTCTCTGCTTTTGTCTAGGCATCTCCTCCGAGAGCTTCCCCTGGGACTGTTTCAATGAGCAGACAGCAGCTAAAGACCTTCCCAACAGGGATGGAGGTGCATGGTTCCTGGGCTATCGAGCAGGACCAGCCTGTCCGTTTCTGCTCCATGAGGAGAGAGAGAAGCCAAACAAAAGCGAACTGTACTTGGATCTCCATGTAAGTAGAAATCTTTGTGCTCGAGCTGTGATTCTTTGCAGTCCACAGAGATGCACTTAATGTAAATTGTGTTCGTAAAACTGTTGAAGCTGCATTTTGTGTGGGGGTCATTTTCTAAAAATCAGTCAGCTGCAGAATACAGAGACTACTCAGGGGTCTGAAATGTGTGCACTAGTTCGTGACTGTGTTTACAGTTTACCTGAATGTTTTCAGGGTACTCTCCCCACATCAGCTTTACTACCTAAACCTTGTGGTGGGAGTACCTGTTTGCTGCTTGTCACCTCTTAATATCATTTTTCTAAAAATTTGAGAAACTAAGTTTGAGAGCATTCTCCAGAGCAATCTAAATACCCTGTCTCCCTCACATGTTCCTAAACCTTTCTTTCTCTCCAGCTGCTCAAATAACAGGTGAATAGGTCAGCAGGAAATCAGCAAATACAAGATGACCCATTTAGAAAACAGCCTTTTCCCTTCTCACTCATCCATGTACTCATTGACACAGAACCATCAACTACACTATACAAAACAGTGGGCTGGGTTGTAGCTACTTCCACACTGTAGATGGCCTGATAGATTGACCAGATTGTCATCACTGTCACCACCCCTCTCCATCTCTCAGTTTCTTTTCAGAGATGAGGGTGAGCATTAGGAAACCAAGAAGAACTTTTTTCTTTCTTTCCTTCTTTTTCCCCCTTTCCTTTCTTCCTTCCTTCCTCTTTTTTTCTTTTCTTCCCCCCTCTTTTTTTTCTTTGCCATTAACTTTAATGCCCATTGGCAATCTTGTGTCCTTGATTCCTTTTGATACCTTCCAATTCATTACTTTCAGGCCCAGAAGCATGTCTTTGATGAACATGGGTTAGGTCTGTATTTCATATAAGTGGAGATTTTCTCAAGCAACCAAGAGCATATGAACCTTGTGCTTTTCCTAACCATAATAGCATTGTCACTGGATGTCATTTTAGAAAAACATTCAACATCCCAGTTATTGTAAAAGGAGGTTTAGAATGAAGCTGAAAGATCAAAAATCTACAGCCCTTTGTGAGACGAAATGGAAATTTGTAATGTTTTTATTTTTGTCCCCCTACCTCCAGAGTTAGGTTGTGCATCTTAAGATGTGGTCAATGAAAGAAGTCTAACAGTGACATCTATTGGTCAGATTATTTGGTGTTTGCTGCAGCAGGAGGCTCGGGGTCTGAAAGTGTTGAAGTGGATTTTTGGGTTTTTTGTTTTTGTTTTTTTAAGTTTTTATTTATTTACATAATCTCTACACCCAACGTGGGGCTCGAACTCATGACCCTTAGACCAAGAGTCACATGCTCTGACTAAGCCAGCCCGGCGCCCCTGAAATGGTTGTTGAAAGACTACTTTCTTTTTCTTCTGTGTTTTTAAAAAATTATGTATATTGTGTTTTGTTTTTTTTTTACACTTTGGCTAAACTATGTATTTCTGGTTTTCCTTCTCCCCTGTGAATGAAATTATCTCTTATTTTTACTTATTTCAATTATAAAAATTATAACAATCCTTTTAGAAAATTTGAAATATGTAGTAAAATTGAAAGAAAAGAAGTAACTTTCTGCAGCCAAGGACAACTGTTAAAATTTGATAAATTTTCTTTGTATTTTTCACTATGTATGACTTATCTTAAATGAAGGATTATTTTAACATGTAAACATAGATTTTATATGTTTCCCCCCTTTTTTCTTTACCAATTACTTTTACGTTGCTTATCCATATTGTTACATATTCTTTCTAGATGTGTTTTATTTTTTTTTAAGATTTATTTGTTTGTTTGAGAGAGAGAGAGAGTGAGCGGAAGAGAGAGCACAAGTGAGGGGGAAGAGGCAGAGGGAGAAGCAAGCTCCCAGCTGAGCGGGGAGCCCGGCCTTGGGGCTCATCCCAGGACTCTGGGATCATTGCCCTAGCTGAAGGCAGACACTTAAATGACTGAGCCACCCAGGCACCCCTCTAGATGTGTTTTAAGTGAATGTATAATATTCTACTACATTGTATCTCAAAAAATTTTTAAATCATTTCTCTGTTATTTGATGTTGATGTTCTTTTCAATTTTGGAATAGTCCACAATTTGGAAATAAATAGCACTACCAAACATAATTTTTCTTGTCCCCATTCCCCCCCCAATATTTAGGACTATTTCTTTAAGATAAACTTGGGATTATTGTCTATAAATATATTTAGGTTTTTGATACATATCACTGCGTAAAAAAGGTCTATTTCCTGAACCACCTTTAATGGTTTATAGATTTACATATTTATATTTATATATTATATACATTATATATGGTATATAAATTATATTTATATATAAAATAATTATATGGATATATAATAAAATTTAAAAATTATGTTTCTTAGTTTTCCATTAATTATAATTTTTAAAAATTGGAATAGTTTATTTTTTTAAAAGACTATATTTATTTATTTGAGAGAGAGCGAGAACAAGCAGGGAGAGGGGCAGAAGGAGAGGGACAAGCAGACCCCCCAGTGAGCAGGGAGCCTGATACCTCGATCCCGATCCTTGGGCTTGATCCCAGGATCATGACCTGAGCCAAAGGCAGACGCTTAACCTATGCAGCCACCCAGGCAACTTGGCATAGTTTCTTTAGATTATTTTCTACATGAGTGGTCTTTATACCTTGAGCCCTAAGGCTCCTCATCTCCAAGTCCTTTGCCCTCTTCAGACAGCACAATTTAACTCCTATGTTTTAAATATTGATATTATAAGTAAGATGCCCATTTGAAAGTGTTCTACTCATTTAGTAAAAGTTTTGATCACCATGCCAGCTCATAAGGACGTCTTTCTTCTGGGGCGGGGGGGTCTTTGAAGACTAAGGTCAGGCAGGCATTTACTGCTGTGTGATATTTTGGTCAGTTTTAAATGTTTGACAGTACTGCTCTGTTTTCAGTTCAGCATCAATATCTGGAAGGTACTTTCCTCAGCCTTTTTCTATAGATATGCTGCTTCTCACTAGTATGCAGGGGTGATAGCTAAAACATTTAAGAATTAGTGGGAGTTTGACACCCAGAAATCAGAATGGCCACTGGCATTCAGACTGGGGCTGCTATTAAGTTCTCTTATTTAGCTGTACATTAATTTAGTTCTTTGCTTTTTGTTTTTTAAATAGAACTAGAGAGGAAATATTTTAGACCTTGGGCCCATTAGTCTATGTTGTAACTACTCAACTCTGGTGATAAAAACAACCATAGAGGGGCACCTGGGTGGCTCAGTTCGTTGGGCATTTGCCTTTGGCTCAGGTCATGATCCCTGGGTCCTGGGATCGAGCCCCAGTTTGAGTTCCCTGCTCAGCGGGAAGCCCGTTTCTCCCTCTCCTCCCTGCTCCTGCTCTCTCTCACTATCTCTGTCTCTCTTTCTCGAATAAATAAATGAAATCTAAAACAAAATAAAACAAAAAAAGAACAAAACCAAAAAGAAAACAGCCATGGAGAATACATACGTGAATGAGTGAGCTTGTGTCCCAGTTAAAGTTTATAGATGCTGAAATTTGAGTTTCATCTAATTTTTTTTTTTACACAAACTGAGTTTCATCTAATTTTTACATATCAAGAAATATTCGTCTTTTGATTTTTTTCTCACCGTGTAAAAATGTAAAGATCACTCTTAGTTTATGAGTCATTCAAAAACAGGCCATGGGCCAGATTTGCAGTTTGCCAACTTCTGCTCTAGACCAAGAGATGGAGATCTCCTTCACTTTCACTCTCAGCTCGACCACTGACCAGCTCTAGGACTGTGGGCACTTGCTTATGTTCAGTTTCTTTATCAAGTGTGTTTTGACAGAATGGAGAGGCATAGGAACAGATGAAATGAAGTGCTATAATATTAAATTTGCCAATGCTATTACAGGAGCATAAGTCAGCCCAAGCAATATTAATATATGGGGAATGGGAATTATTTAAAGAAAAAAATAGATCTTCATATTCTCAATGTGAAATCTATGTCCTAATGTGAGGAACCATGTCACAACTCTGATCGCAAGACCAAAATTTGTCTCCTAACTCTATTTGAAGGCTCATACAACTTTCTGTCTCTCCAGTGCTAACTTTCCCTCCTTCCCCAGTTTTTTTGAAGTACTTTGACACATAATATAAGTTGTGTATTGTATAAGTTTCAGGTGTACAACATAATGATTTGATGTGTGCATAGATTATGAAATGATTACCGTAACAAGTTTAGTTAACATTTATCACCTCACAAAATGACACATTTTTTTTCTTGTGACAAAAACTTTAAGATCTACTCTCTTTGCAACTTCCAAATATGCAATAGAGTATTGTTAACTCTAGTCACCATGCTGTACATTACATCCCCAGAATTTATCAGTCTCATAACTGGAAGTCTGTACCTTTTGACCACCTCCACCTGTTTCCCCCTCTCCCCATTCCCTGCCTAGATTTTATTTATTTATTGGTAACTGCCAATCTGTCTTCTGTTTCTGTGAGTTCAGGGTTTTTTTTTTTTTAGATTCTACATATAAGTGAGAATGGAAGATATGTGTCTTTCTCTGTCTTATCTCATTTAGCATGATGTCCTCCAGGTCCATCCATATTGTCACATGCCATATTCATCTTTAGTTACTGAATTGTGAGAGGATACAGAAGTTCCTTTGGGGAACAGCAGGAGGTAAGGCTGGTGTAGGGTAGGTACTAGGCAGGCTCAGGGCACCATGTAATTTTCCAAGCAGTATGTATTTCGATGTTTAAGCGGCCAGTGCCTCTGTCTTAGCATCACTTGGCTGAATGTCAGCCAGACTGCTGCGCAGAGAGATTCTGCTGGGGTGATTATCTTCTTGTCCTCCTAGGACAAATTCTGTGGGCCGATCTACAAAACTCCTGAAAGACTAAACTCAATGTGCAGTTAGTTCCACTTCTGGGTCAGGAGGTTGCTAAATATTGTGTAGGACATACTTAGAGGGAAAAAAATATTTGTTGTTTGTCTGAAATTCAGATTTAACTGGTTGTCCTATGTCTTATTTATGAAATCTAGCAAATCTAAGTATCAATTTTTGGGCAGTATCCAAATGCACCAAATGTGTGAATTGTTCTGGGGTAGCGTCTATATATGAAAAACCCTGTGTCACCCCAGAGTGCCCATTTAGAGTTTGAACATTACAAAGTCAGCTTCAAAGGGCAGTATCATAATTCTACCAAAGTAGGAGCTATCATTGGCCACATTCTTCAGTTTCTAGTACACCTTGAACAAGATGTGTCGAAGGCAACTCACTATGGACAGACTAGAGAGCAGGTGCAAACTCCTAAACATTCCATTTGAGAGGAATGTTCACCATGGGGGATGGTTTATAAAATGTCTATAAACACAGGACAAGGTTG
The DNA here is from genome assembly GCF_029215605.1 of Mirounga angustirostris. Lineage (NCBI taxonomy): Eukaryota > Metazoa > Chordata > Mammalia > Carnivora > Phocidae > Mirounga > Mirounga angustirostris. The sequence goes on along the minus strand of NW_026991717.1, from coordinate 68,637,611 downwards.
GGGTAGCAAAAACCCTAAAAGGATTGTGGACTGAGATTGAAAAAAAGATATAAAATGCAAAAAAGGTAAGCAGCCATCAGGGTTGTATGTTGGTTGCACAAATTCTGAAAGTAGGATTTTGCACACTGGCTTTGAAAATACAAACGGAACTCTTCTTGGTGATTTTAGTCTCCAAGGATCATCTCAATCACCTTCTCACCTGTACGGCCCTGATTTCTCCCTACTGAATTGGCTTCATTGGCTGGGGAGGATACAATATCTGCTCCCAAGTAATTGAATCTTAAGAATGTAAGGATATAATTACCAAGGCCATACCCCACCTTAAGTATCTAAACCATAACAAAAACTTCCATGTATTGATCACCTCTGAAATGCCAGGCACCATCCTTTGGGGTATTATTATATCAATTGTACAATAAGGAGAGAGTTTCAGCCAAGTCAGGGGCAAGGATTGGAACCCAGGTCTGTCTGACCCTAGACCTAAGGGCTTCAATGTTAAGCTCCTCTTCCTCTCCACTACTTTGGCTGCTTCTTTGTTTCTTTGTTTTTTGTTTTGTTTTTAACTTCAGAAACAAAACAAAGAAAGTCATTTAATGGATGTAAGTTCTCTCCCATAATCAGTGAGAAGGACTGAGAACCAGGCTCAGCGTTAGAAGCTAGAACCACAGTCAAAATCACCCCACAGAACTCAATCTAGTGAAGATTCTGCAGCTGCTAACGTGGGAGACCAGATGCCATGGCCTTTAAAACCTTGGTCTCTAGAATTAAAGGGGAAGTACTGAGGAGAACCTGAGATGATGTCATTCCTTGCGCCCCAATCCTAAATGGCAGGCTCCAGAGCATAATTTAGATTCAACAACAAAGAATGCACAGTGCCTTTGCAGTCCCCGGAAAAGGCCACGTCCTTGTCTTGTTTTCTTGGAAGCCAATGAGAGCCTACCACTTAAAGCTCAAGGCCACAGATTGACTCACCCAAATGAGTAGCATACCATGACAGTGGGCCTGTATTTGCAAGTGAAGAGAATTCAGAAATATCAGGGTGGTTTGTTTCCTGAAGGAGCATGTTTATTTGTATATGTGAGTACATATGTGCGAGCGTATGTGTGTGTGAAAGAGAGAAAGAGTGAGAAAGACAGAGAAAGAGCAAGACAGAGAACATGTGCCTATTGGCTGGAGGATAAATGATCAAGAAGTGATCCAGGTAAAGAGAAGAGGTGAAAGTCATGAATTATGTGTTGAATTGGAAAATCGCCTTTTTTTTTTCTTACAAATGCCGCATCACTTTAAATCATGATAAAGCAGCTGAAAAGGGGGTTATCTGATTCTACTCCTAAGCCCCATGAAATTTAACCAGTTTATCTCTCAAATTATTTCCAATTTTGAAATTGGTGTGGAAAGTTATCTTATTTAAATAGAAATCCTTATTAATGCCAGTCATCAAGTTCAGTTCTTATGCCATTTTCCACACTTCCCTTGACATCCTCCTGTCCTCTGTATGTACTGCAAGATAATGACAAGTCTAGTAATGTCTCACATTTCTTTATAAAACGAAAAGAACTTGGCTTACCCATTGAACCACGTTAATGGTTAATGGAACTGTGAAATTTGCTTTTCTTTGATCTTGATAACACTTACTGTACTTATTTCCTTTTTGTCTATTCCAACATGCACTATGATAGCTGTGCATATAAAATTTGGACTCTTGGGCGCCTGGGTGGCTCAGTGGATTAAGCATCTGTCTTCGGGCTCAGGTCCTGGGATTAAGCCCCGCATCCGGCTCCCTGCTCAGCAGAGAGCCTGCTTCTCCCCCTCCCTCTGCTCTTCCCCCTGCTTGTGTGCGCTCTCTCTCTCTCTCTCTCTGTCATATAAATAAATAAAATCTTTAAAAAAAAATTTGGACTCTTGAGAGTATACAGAGAAAATTTTGTATTATGCTTTTTTAAAGAAGATTTTATTTATTTATTTGAGAGAGAGAGAGAGAGAGAGAGAGTATGAGTGGGGGGAGGGGCAGAGGGAGAAGCAGACTCCCCACTGAGCAGGGAGACTGAATTTGGGCTCCATCCCAGGACCCTGAGATCATGATCTGAGCTGAAGACAGATGTTTAACCAACTGAGCCACCCAGGTGCCTCTGTATTATGCTTTCAAAGCCTGGGAGAACATAGACTAGAAATGAGTTGTGTAAAAATAGTGAGAAATTTGCCTATGAATTTTATTTAAATGCATTGGTATATTGCTGCTGACGTATTTTATTTGGTTTCCCTAAAATTCAGATAATTGCTTTTTTTTTTGCCCCCCTTTGAACGAGTTTCATGTTTTAAGTCTGCCTTTTCCGTCTGAAAAACCGAAGCTCTGTATGTACTCACCTGACTGAGTGCTGCGAGCCTCACATGGCCTCTTTAAACCTTGGTCTCTGGATTCTCCATGTATCATCTATGTTCCATGTGTGTATTTCAGGAAAGCATTTTCCTTATCTCTCCAGGATATACATGGACGTTTGTGGTTAAAATGATAATCCCATATGACACAGTTAGAATTTTAAATGCAGTAGTCTTTGGCTAAAGAATGTTGAGGGAGTGTTAACATAAGGTTTCAGCTGGAATGGCCTAGTTATTTTTCTCTTGCCTTTAGATTTTTATAGACTTTAATTAAGCCATCTTGATTTATTATTCTCATTATTTCTAAATTGCTTTAAGAATTGCAGCTACTCCATAAATGTCCTGTGATAACATGTATCATAAACATCCCCCTCCGCCTATAGAAAGTAAATGACCTTGATTCTAGGAACAATTAAAACTTTCCTTAAGAATATTTCATGATACTTTTTAAAGTGTTGAATGTGACAGTAGTGCTCTTTATACTTTTGTTTAAATCCCAAATTAAAATGATGTATAGGGGCACCTAGGTGGCTCAGTTGGTTAAGCGTCTGCCTTGGGCTCAGGTCATGATCTCAGGGTCCTGGGATCAAGCCCCTCATCGGGCTCCCTGCTCAGCAGGGAGCCTGCTTCTCCCTCTGCCCCTGTCCCCACTCATACTCTCTCTCTGTTTTTCAAATAAATAAATAAAATCTTTTAAAAAATGATGTATAAAGTGGAGGCAATAGTGAATATATTTCAAAACTATGGAAATGTGATTCTCTTACCCACTGATCCCTGAAACTAACTGCACTCCACAATGACAGCCCCTATTTATTTATTCAGTTTTTTAAAGATTTTATTTATTTATTTGACAGATAGAGACATAGTGAGAGAGGGAACACAAGCAGGGGCAGTGGGAGAGGGAGAGGGAGAAGCAGGCTTCCCGCCGAGCAGGGAACCCTCCCAATGCCGGGCTCGATCCCAGGACCCTGGGATCATGACCTGAGCTGAAGGCAGACACTTAACCAACTGAGCCACCCAGGCACCCCAGCCCCTATTTATTGAGTGTCTTTGGTGATCAAGGAAGACTGGATTAGGAAAATGTGCACATTTAATTCTTAGAACAGTCCTATGAGTTAAATATTATTTTCCCCATTTTATAAATGTAGGTACTGGTTCACAGAAGTTCTTTAAGTGCCTAAGTGACACAGCTAGTATGTGACCAATAAGTAATATTTCATATTGAACCCAAATATGTCCCATTTCAAAACCATAGTTCTTGCCACCCCCCCTTGCCCTCTCTTTAACTGTTTTCAAGGATAGGATCATAGCTGTGACAATGCCTGCCTTTCTTCTTTGCAATTTTAATGCATTTACATTTGTTTCCATATTTTTCTTTTAATATGACTAAATTGTGAGTATTAACTTAAAGGAATCATTGCTGATCAAATCAGGGCTCCTAATCTTTGTTTCCTTTCTGTCCTCAGCAAATTCCTTCTAGCTTCAGTAGCCATTGGTTCCGGTAATGAGGTGATGCCTCCATTCTGACTTTTTAATGTGAAGGAGAACTGTTACAAAATACTAGCATTGTTTGACTTTGTGATAATGAAAAGAATGAACTTTTAGAATCAGATTGATTTAGTTCAAATCCTGGCTTTGCCACTCATTGGTTGTATAATCTTAGAATTGACCTAATTTCTTTGAGCCTCAGTATTAACATCTATAGCAGTGCTCAGTACAATCACTGCCGTATGTGGCTATTTTTTTAGGATTTTATTTTATTTTATTTATTTTTAAAGATTTTATTTTTAAGTAATTTCTACTCTCATCGTGGGGCTCAAACTCACAACCCCAAGGTCAAGAGTCTCATGCTGTACTGACTGAGCCAGCCAAGTGCCCCCATATGTGGCTATTAATTAAAGTTAAATAAAATTTAAAATTTAGTTTCTTGGGGTCCTCGGTAGCTCAGTCGGTCAAGTGTCTGCCTTTGGCTCAGGTCATGACCCCAGGGTCTTGGGATCAAGCCCTGCATCGGGCTCCTTGCTCAGTGGGGAGTATGCTTCTCCTTCTACTCTTCCCCCTGCTCATGCTCTCTCTCTCTCTCTCTCTCTGTCTCTTAAATTAAAAAAAAAATTAATTTCTTGGTCACACGAGCCACATTTTAAGTGCACAGAGGCCACCTGTAGCTAGTATCTACTGTATTGGAGACAAAGATAGAGATCGTTTCAATCACTGCGGAAACTGGCAGTGGGCAGCATTCATCTACAAAATGGGATTAATGATGCCTTTTCATAGAGTTGTGGGGGGGTTAGGGAAAGTACAAGAAAACTCCCATAAGAACCTAGCGTGATGCCCACTTGGAACAACAATGACACCCTACAAAATGCTACTTCTCTCCCCCTTCTTCCCTCATGCATGTTCTTTTCATCTACCTTCATTTTGTTTTAGGTAAATCCATACCTTCCCTAATTTTTCAATTGCCTCCTTTAAGTATAAAAAAAAATTTTTAAATAATACCTGGATCTTTGGTGTTTGAATTAATATTCTCAAGATAACTTGTACCTAAAAGAAATTAAGGAAGGAAAAGAAAAAGATACGCAGCTATAGCATAGCCAATGGCTGTCTAGTTTTTATTCTTTGGGAAGAAGGAGACTATAAGCAGCAATAGGTATATATGGTTTATTAGATTCCAGATCTTCATCTAAAACTTTAACCGCAATGAAATGCTTTCTTTATGGACTCCATACTTTCTGGAGTGATTGTCCATGTGGAGCATAAATATTTATTTTAGAAAAGCTCAAAAACCTTCAGAAACATGTCCCAGGAAATTCTGCACCTTAAAGAATGCTCATTTTCTCCCTCCCTTACCCTCCAGCTTCACAAGTGAGTCTCAGCCTTTCCTTCTCCCCCTTACATTATTTTATTTTGTCATGGACATTGAATCCATTTCCAGAGAACCTTGGCTACTGTTTGGTGGAATTAATCTTTGAAATATTTGATAGTAAGATCCTAATGTAATAACTATTTTCAGGCTTGATTTTTGTATTTGTAAGAGTAAGGAAATTTTAAATGAACTAACACCTTTGACGCCTAATGCGTTGGCCTAAAAACAAAACAAGAAAATGGTCAGTGCTGTGCTGTTGCTGACCTGGGCACTTTCCAGATTGGCCACTGTCTGGGAGTACCCCTTCCCCACAGTGGGGGGAAGTCACGGTGCTAAGGGACCATACTCTGAGGTTCAGCAGCAACATGTGTCAATAGCCTCTTGAGAAAAGGATTTTCTGGAGAAAATCTAAATTCATGGATTTTTTTTTTTCTGAAATGATTGAGTTGGTTTAAAAATCATCTTGGAGGGGGCGCCTGAGTTGCTCCGTCCGTTAAGCATCGGACTTGGTTTCAGCTCAGGTGATGATCTCAGGGTTGTGAGATCGAGTCCCAGGTTGGGCCCCATGTTCATCGGGGAGTCTGCTTGGAATTCTCACCCTCTGCCCCTCCCCCAACTCACACATGCACATCCATGTTCTCTCTCTCTCTCTCAAATAAATAAATAAAATCTTTAAAAAAAAATCATCTTGGGGCACAGGAAAAGTAATAAAGAACGTGATGAACTTTGTCTCCTACAGTGGCCATCTGGGAGAATTTTAAAGTAATTTACTCCCTTTAGGTGATACAGGTGGACAAAACAAATCCAGAGAGTCTTGGCCCTGAAACACCCCAAGGGATCCCTTGAAAGAGTTTTCTTTGACACTCTATTCACTCTTGGCACAGCTGTGGCATGGTTAGGTGTTGTATTTAGTAGGCATGATCCTGTTCAAACCAAAAGGCCCCTCTGCCCAAGTGCATTGGTAGAAGGAATTGGGAGGGGCAGCTTCCTGCTTGGGCGGTCATCTCATCAGTAAATACTTGTTTCATATTGACAAGGTTAAAAAAAATCTCTTAGATGCTGGTTGATGGCTCTGAGAAGGTTGTTGCTTTGCTAAGAAAATATATTACACCGATACAGTACCTACTATGTGCCAGGCATTGATGAGAGTGCCAAATATATTAGCTCACTTAATGCTCCTAACAACCCATGAGGTAGGCACTTTTCTTATTCCCAGTATCCTGGTGAGGAAGCTGAGGCATAGGTTGCTTGCCCAACGTCAAGCTTCTTGAAGGAGCAGAGTAGGACGTGAACTCAAGACTCAAGGCCGGGATCTTAACAGTACACACTGCCCTGGGGGTTCCTGATCATTGAGAGACCACAGACACACTGCTCTCTTATTTGCTTCCATCTTCACAAGTATGCCCCAGCCTCTCTTTTTAACTTCCAGTCTTCTAGTTTGTTACCAATATTCAACCCATTTCCTCTGAAGATTTGATATGGCTCAGTGGAACCAGTCTTAGAAACATTTTTTTTTTTAAAGATTTTATTTATTTATTTATTTGAGAGAGAGAGAGAGAAACAGCATGAGAGGGGATAGGGTCAGAGGGAGAAGCAGGCTCCCCGCCGAGCCGGGAGCCTGATGCGGGACTCGATCCCAGGACTCCAGGATCATGACCTGAGCCGAAGGCAGTCGCTTAACCAACTGAGCCACCTAGGCGCCCCAGTCTTAGAAACATTTTACACTAAGACTGCTCAGTGGAAAAAAGCCGTAATCACTGAGACCTGCCCTTGCAATAGGGTCATGCAGCCTGTTGTTTTTTTAAAAGACAATTAGTAAAAACAGTTGCCGGCTTCTCATAGGCTGACGCAGTGGGGCTGTTATGGGGAGCCGCACCTTGAAGGCAGGGAAGATGCTACAAACCTGAAATAGAAAGGGAAGCTTAAGGAGGCCTCGGACTTTGTCTTTTATTTGGTCTCATGACTCCGTTTTGAAGATGTGGAAAACAAACATAAGGAGGATGCTGTTTAGGAAAAAGGTAGGCTTGTAGGCCAGGGGCAGTGGGGAGATGGGAGGTGAACAGGAGTTGGGATACCTTGTTTCCCATCTTGTTGCTGCACTTGAGCAGGGTGAGCTAGTACCAGTTCCTTAGCTTCGCTTGACTTCAAATGGCTTCATCTTTAAAACAAGAATGTTGGGGCGCCTGGGTGGCTCAATTGGTTAGCGTCTGCCTTCGGCTCAGGTTATGATCCCAGGGTCCTGGGATCAAGCCCCACATCGGGCTCCTAGCTTAGTGGGAAGTCTGCTTCTCCCTCTGCCTCTCCCTGCTTGCCACTCCCACTGCTTGTGCTCTCTCTCACTCTCTCTGTGTGTCAAATAAATAAAATCTTAAGAAAAAAGAAGGCTATCATAATTTAAAAAAATAAAAAATAAAACAAGAATGTTGAAGTAGTTGATTTCTTTTTTTTAAGTTTTTTTTAAAACATTTTATTTATTTATTTGACAGAGATACAGCGAGAGAGGGAACACAAGCAGGGGGAGCAGGAGAGGGAGAAGCAGGCTCCCCGCGGAGCAGGGAGCTCGATGCAGGGCTTGATCCCAGGACCCTGGGATCATGACCTGAGCCGAAGGCAGACACTTAACCACTGAGTCACCCAGATGCCCCGAAGTAGTTGATTTCTAATACTTCTGAAGTCCTGTTCAGCTTCCCAGCACTTTGATTCTACCCACATTCTTCCATAATCCTAATCTCCTTCCATAGGATGTCGTTCATTTAACAAGTGTCTTTGAGTGCTTGTGATGTCATAATTTCCTCAGGTCTCACCATTGGTATCAGACTTCATGTACTAAGTAAAAACCCCAAACTGCATTTCCACCCATTATACCACTCACATATATATCCATAGTTTACTTACTCTCCCCAGTCCACTGGTCTAAACTTGTCCTCCACAGCAATAGTTTCTACACCCTTACTCACCCTTAGTAATTTTAGCTCCCTTCTACTTTCCTCAAGTAATCATCACATGAAGCTAGTTGAACCACTTTAGAAGCTGGAAGCGATTAGTCATTAAAAACAGGCCCAGAACTTGAAGTAAATTAGGTAAGAGAAACAGGAGGAGACTCATGTAGCCTAACACTGTGAAATTAATCTCACTTGCTTTACTTTTCCCTTGCCTTTCTGGGGTTTTATGAGAATGTGGGGGAGGAATTATCTAAACTGAATGATGTGGGGGAGGGCTGTAAAGAGTAGAGGTTGGGAGGACTTTAGGAGGTTTTTCTTTTAGGCAATGTCCAATTTCTGCAAATTGACTTAGTACTTTTTAATGCTGACTCCTCTAATCTTATGAGAGCCAAGAAAGTTCTACTGACGCTCTCAGGCAATGGGCCTTTTTTCTTGCAATCACTCTTACAGGCTTATCTCACCAGGTGTCAGTTTGTTGGACTGATGTTCTTATTGTCGTGAAGTGCAGGTGCCTTCCGCTTTAGTCTGAGAGGATGGTGAGATACGAGAAACACTAGCAGTGAATTCTCCACACAAATATGTGTCCAGTTTTTGAGTAGCTGGATACCAGTTGTTTTTCTTTTTTTTTTTTTGAGATTTTATTTATTTATTTGAAAGAGTGAGCACCAGCGAGGGGGAGGCGCAGAAGGAGAGGGAGAAGCAGGCTCCCCGCTTAGCAGGGAGCCCAATGTGGGACTTGATCCCAGGACCCTGAGATCATGACCTGAGCGGAAGGCAGATGCTTAACTAAGTGAGCCACCCAGGTGCCCCTGGGTACAAATTGTTTTTAACAAATAGTTACAAAGGACATCACATGGGTCAAATACTACGTGTTTTAACTTAGTTGTATAAGGTGGGTCACTTTATCTGGCCTCTTGCACAGATATAGCTATTATAGGGCTTAAGGGTCTTGACGTTAGAACTGTCAAGGAGCGTGAGTTTCCTGTCCTCTTCTAGCTGGACTAAGAATCAGATAGACAGGAAACAGACTAACAGGAAAAAATCAAATTTAATTTCATACATACAGGGAATCCACAAAGACATGGAAATTCCAAAGATAGGCAAAATGGGGTATATATGTTATCCTAAACTAAGGAGAAAGGGGTAGGGGTCTGGGACTTCGGAAGGGAAGGAATGCAATTCACAGGGCAATAAGAGCGGATGTTTGGTAACTAGATGTTTGTCCTGCCATACAGATGGGTCACTCAGATAAAATTTATCACTGATGATAGCCATTTTTCTGGGGAAGACCCCCAATTCAGATTCTTCTGTGTGGTTAAGGGAGGGGTAAAAGCTTCTCTTGAGCCTGCAAGGTCTCAATTGCCTTCAACACAAAATAATCTTCTTGCCATGGTGGCCCATCTTGGGGTGGCCTGCCCTTGATACATACAGAACAAAAGAGATTCAGGGGAGGTTGTAAAGGAGAAAGTCTTGGCTGGAACTGGTTTTGTGTAGTAGATATTTAATAAGTATGTATCATAGAATAAGACACTGAGATAAGTGATGTCCAGGAGAAGTTATTATTTTTCCCCCTGAAAATGTTAAAGCATTAAAAAATTCATTTTTCAAGATCAATCAACTGAGATCAAATTTGCAGGCTTCTTAAATATCCTAGAAGAGAGCACAGGCAGTAATGTCTCTGATGTTGGCCGTAACAGTATATTTCTAGATATGTCTCCTAAGGCAAGGGACATAAAAGCAAAAATAAACTATTGGGACTATGTCAAAATAAAAAGTTTCTGCACAGTGAAAGAGACAATCAATAAAACTAAAAGACAACCTACTGAATGGGAGGAGATATTTGCAAATGACATATCCAATAAAAGGTTGATATCCAAAACATATAAAGAACTTATACAACTCAACACCAAAAAAACCCAAATAATCTGATTAAAAATGCACAGAACACATGAACAGACATTTCTCCAAAGAAGATACAGATGGCCAAAAGACACACAAAAAGATGCTCAACATCTCTCATCAGCAGGGAAATGCAAATCAAAACTACAATGAGATATCACCTCACACTTGTCAGAATGGCTAAAATCAACAACACAAGAAACAAGAAGTGTTGGCGAGGATGTGGAGAAAAGAAACCCTCTTGAACTGTTGGTGGGAATGCAAATTGGTATAGCCTTGGAGAAAACAGTATGGAGGTTCCCCAAAAAGTTAAAAATAGAACTACCCTACACCCAGGAATCGCACCACTGGGTATTTTCCCCCCAATACAAAAACACTAACTCAAAGGGATGCACACATCCCTATGTTTATCACAGCATTATTTACAATAACCGAGATATGAAAGCAGCCCTAGTGTGCATCGATAGATTAATGGGTAAAGAAGTGGGGTGTGTGGGTGTGTATATAATTTGTTTATTTATATTTATAAATATATATACCACTTTTTTTTACATTTTAAAAATTTTATGTTATGTTAATCACCATACATCATTAGGTTTTTTTTTATGTTTTATTAATTTATTCATGAGAGTCAGAGAGAGAGAGAGAGAGAGAGAGGCAGAGGCAGAGGGAGAATCAGGCTCCCCGCCTAGCAGGGAGCCTGATGCGGGACTCGATCCCAGGACCCTGGGATCACAACCCAAGCCCAAGGCAGACGCTTAACCATCTGAGCCACCCAGGTGACCCACATCATTAGTTTTTGATGTAGTGTTCCATGATTCATTGTTTGCATATATCAGCCAGTGCTCCATGCAGTATGTGCCCTCTTTAATACCCATCACCAGGCTAACCCATCCCCCCACCCCCTCCCCTCGAGAACCCTCAGTTTGTTTCTCAGAGTCCATAGTCTCTCATGGTTCCTCTCCCCCTCCGATTTCCCCCACTTCATTTTTCCCTTCCTACTATCTTCTTTTTTTCTTTTAACATATAATGTATTATTTGTTTCAGAGGTACAGGTCTGTGATTCAACAGTCTAACACAATTCACAGCACTCACCATAGCACATAACCTCCCCAATGTCTATCACCCAGCCACCCCATCCCTCCCACCCCCCCCACCACTCCAGCAACCCTCGGTTCGTTTCCTGAGATTAAGAATTCCTCATATCAGTGAGATCATATGATACATGTCTTTCTCTGCTTGACTTATTTCACTCAGCATAATACCTTCAAGTTCTATCCACGTCATTGCAAATGGCAAGATTTTGGGGGGGTTTTGATGGCTGCATAATATTCCATTGTATATCTATACCACATCTTCTTTATCCATTCATCTGTTGTTGGACACTTGGCTCTTTCCATAGTTTGCCTATTGTGGACATTGCTGCTATAAACATCGGGGTGCACGTACCCCTTCGGATCCCTACATTTGTATCTTTGGGGTAAATACCCAGTAGTGTAATTGCTGGGTCATAGGGCAGCTCTATTTTAAACTTTTTGAGGAACCTCCACACTGTTTTCCAGAGTGGCTGCACCAGCTTGCACTCCCACCAACAGTGTAGGAGGGTTCCCCTTTCTTCACATCCTCGCCAATAGCTGTCGTTTCCTGACTTGTTAAATTTAGCCATTCTGACTGGTGTGAGATGGTATCTCATTGAGGTTTTGATTTGAATTTCCCTGATGTCAAGCAATGTTGAACACTTTTTCATGTGTCTGTTGGCCATTTGGATGTCTTCTTTGGAAAAATGCCTGTGCATGTCTTCTGCCCATTTCTTGATTGGATCATTTGTTATCTGGGTGTTGAGTTTAAGAAGTTCTTTATAGATTTTGGATACTAGGCCTTTATCTGATCTGTCATTTGCAAATATCTGCTCCCATTCTGTCGGTTGTCTTTTGGTTTTATTGACTGTTTCTTTTGCTGTGCAAAAGCTTTTTATCTTGATGAAGTCCCAATAGTTCATTTTTGCCCTTGCTTCCCTTGCCTTTGGCGATGTTTCTAGGAAGAAGTTGCTGTGGCTGAGGTCGAAGAGGTTGCTGCCTGTGTTCTCCTTTAGGATTTTGATGGACTCCTGTCTCACATTGAGGTCTTTCAACCATTTGGAGTCTATTTTTGTGTGTGGTGTAAGGAAATGGTCCAGTTTCCTTCTTCTGCATGTGGCTGTCCATTTTTCCCAACACCATTTGTTGAAGAGACTGTCTTTTTTCCATTGAACGTTCTTTCCTGCTTTGTCGAAGATGAGTTGACCATAGAGTTGAGGGTCCATTTCTGGGCTCTCTATTCTGTTCCATTGATCTATGTGTCTGTTTTTGTGCCAGTACCATACTGTCTGGATGATGACAGCTTTGTAATAGAGCTGGAAGTCCGGAATTGTGATGCCGCCAGCTTTGCTTTTCTTTTTCAACATTCCTCTGGCTATTCGGGGTCTTTTCTGGTTCCATACAAATTTTAGGATTATTTGTTCCATTTCTTTGAAAAAAGTGGATGGTATTTTGATAGGGATTGCTTTAAATGTGTAGATTGCTCTAGGTAGCATTGACATCTTCACAGTATTTGTTCTTCCAATCCATGAGCCTGGAACGTTTTTCCATTTCTTTGTGTCTTCCTCAATTTCTTTCATGAGTATTTTATAGTTTTCTGAGTACAGATTCTTTGCCTCTTTGGTTAGATTTATTCCTAGGTATCTTATGGTTTTGGGTGCAATTGTAAATGGGGTTGACTCCTTAATTTCTCTTTCTTCTGTCTTGTTGTTGGTGTATAGGAATGCGACTGATTTCTGTGCATTGATTTTATATCCTGCCACTTTACTGAATTCCTGTATGAGTTCTAGCAGTTTTGGGGTGGAGTCTTTTGGAGTTTTCCACATAAAGTATTATATCATCTGCAAAGAGTGAGAGTTGGACTTCTTCTTTGCCTATTCGGATGCCTTTTATTTCTTTTTGTTGTCTGATTGCTGAGGCTAGGACTTCTAGTACTATGTTGAATAGCAGTGGTGATAGTGGACATCCCTGCCGTGTTCCTGACCTCAGGGGGAAAGGTCTCAGTTTTTCCTCATGGAGAATGATATTCACTGTGGGTTTTTCATAGATGGCTTTTATGATATTGAGGTATGTACCCTCTATCCCTAGATTTTTGATCAAGAAAGGATGCTGTACTTTGTCAAATGCTTTTTCTGCATTTATTGAGAGGATCATAGGGTTCTTGTTCTTTCTTTTATTAATGTATTGTATCACATTGATTGATTTGTGGATGTTGAACCAACCTTGCAGCCCAAGGATAAATTCCACTTGGTCATGGTGAATAATCCTTTTAATGTACTCTTGGATCCTACTGGCTAGTATTTTGGTGAGAATTTTTGCATCCATGTTCATCAAGGATATTGGTCTGTAATTCTCCTTTTTGATGGGGTCTTTGTCTGATTTTGGGATCAAGGTAATGCTGGCCTCATAAAACGAGTTTGGAAGTTTTCCTTCCATTTCTATTTTTTGGAACAGTTTCAGAAGAATAGGTATTAATTCTTCTTTTAATGTTTGGTAGAATTCCCCTGGGAAGCCATCTGGCCCTGGGCTTTTGTTTGTTGGGAGATTTTTGATGAGTGCTTCAATTTCCTTAGTGGTTATAGGTCTGTTCAGGTTTTCTATTTCTTCCTGGTTCAGTTTTGGTAGTTGATACATCTCTAGGAATGCATCCATTTCTTCCAATTATCTAACTTGCTGGCATAGAGTTGCTCATAATATGTTCTTATAATTGTTTGTATTTCTTTGGTGTTGGTTGTGATCTCTCCTCTTTCATGCATGATTTTATTTATTTGGGTCATTTCTCTTTTCTTTTTGATAAGTCTGGCCAGGGGTTTCTCAATCTTGTTAATTCTTTCAAAGAACCAGCTCCTAGTTTGTTGATCTGTTCTACTGTTCTTTTGGTTTCTATTTCATTGATTTCTGCTCTGATCTTTATTATTTCTCTTCTCCTGCTGGGTTTAGGCTTTATTTGCTGTTCTTTCTCCAGCTCCTTTAGGTGAAGGGTTAGGTTGTGTATTTGAGACCTTTCTTGTTTCTTGAGAAAGGCTTGTATTGCTATATACTTTCCTCTTAGGACTGCCTTTGCTGCATCCCAAAGATTTTGAACAGCTGTGTGTTCATTTTGTTTCCATGAATTTTTTAAATTCTTCTTTAATTTCCTGGTTGACCCATTCATTCTTTAGTAGGATGCTCTTTAGCCCCCATGTATTTGAGTTCTTTCTGACTTTCCTCTTGTGATTGAGTTCTAGTTTCAAAGCATTGTGGTCTGAAAATATGCAGGGAATGATCCCAATCTTTTGGTACCTGATTTGTGACCTAGGATGTGATCGATTCTGGAGAATGTTCCATGGGCACTAGAGAAGAATGTGTATTCCGTTGCTTTGGGATGCAATGTTCTGAATATGTCTGTGAAGTCCATCTGGTCCAGTGTGTTATTTAAAGTCTTTATTTCCTTGTTGATCGTTTGCTTAGATGATCTGTCCATTTCAGTGAGGGGGGTGTTAAAGTCCCCTATGTATTGTTGTCGATGTGTTTCTTTGCTTTTGTTATTAATTGGCTTATATAATTGGCTGATCCTATGTTAGGGGCATAGATATACCACTTTTTTTAATCTATTAATATACATGGTATAGATATATATATAAAATATATATTTTGTTGTATATATACCATATATATGGTGTATACATATGTAAATATAAATATTCTGTTATATGTATATTTCAGCCATAGAAAAGCATGAAATTTTGTCATTTGCAACAACATGAATAGAGCTAGAAAGTACAATGCTAAACAAAATAAGTCTGTTAGAGAAAGACAAATACCATATGATTTCCCTCATATGGAATTTAAGAAACAAAACAAATGAGCAAAGGAAAGAGAGAGACACAGAGAGAGAGAAACATAAACTAAGAAACAGCCTCTGAACTATAGACAATAAACTGTTGGTAACCAGAAGGGAGATGGGTGGGAGGATGGGGGAAACAGTGGATGGGGATTAAAGAGTACACTTGTCATGATGAAAAATCAAGTAAAGTGATTTAAAACATTTGCAGGCTTCTTATTTGAACATTATGGTCAAACATTTTTCAATTCCTTAAATGACCAGCAATAGTAACATTTCTCATAGTGTGAGAGAGTCTATATTCAAAGATCTATTTGAATTACCATGATGTTCTTTCTTACTCATCTTATTTAGATAGTCTCTCCTTGCTTTCATTCAGAATTGTTTTAGGGTCCACCTATTGCTATTCTGACTGAGTTTAGAGTATGAAGTACTTACAGTGTAAGAACAAAGTGTCGCCTCTTTCTTGGCTGATATCCCCTCTTAAACTTCATGTTTCACGAACATAGAGGGCTGGAGTTTTCTTCATCTTTATATCCCCAGAGCCTTATACATAGTTGGTGTGTAAAAACGATGGTTGGATGTATACATCTTTGTAATAGGATTATGTTTCATAAATGGAGGAGAATTGTATGGGGAGAGCCTCTTACTGTGTTTCAGTCTAGAGGACTCTGTGTCTTATCTGGAAATAGTACACAAGCCAGCTCAGAAACTTATTCTGGAAATCAATAATTTGTTAGGTCTGAGAAAATGGAGCCTTTCAGTTAAAAAGGATGACACAAAATAGGTGTCACATCTCTTCCTCACACTCCTGTGTTGGATGCTCTGTGTAGGGCTTAAGAAGACAGATCTTACGATCTGGTGTGGTGATTCCTTTCTTCCTCAGACTTGAAGAAGCAGAAGAAGTCTGATTTTTATCGATGGGCATTTCCTCTGGACAGGAAACTGTTCTGAGACTTAAATGGTGCCGATAAACTTTTCTGTGTGTCATCATGGCCTTTTGATTAAGCGTGCCCTAATTAGTAATCCCAAACCCACGAGCCTCAGGAGCAAGTGGGAAAGTCTCCATTTAGACACAAGGTCAAATCAGGGACCGGAAGTGACCTCTTAACTTCCCCCTAGGGGTTGGTGGGATATTATAATATGTACTCTTTTGTGTGTGAGGGTTCCTTTTGAATGCATTGCTAGAAATGTGTTGCAATCAGAATTTCTCAGTATTAATACTTTTGGGGGAACATGATTCAAGTCATCAGTGTGATATTCACAGCCGTTCCCTGATGCAGACCAACTAAGATTGTTGTTTTGCTTGTGGCTACAGCTTCTCTTTTGCAGAATAAATTGCTGTTTGTGTTTAACACTTGGGCTCCATCTTCTTGCAGCTTCACTCAGAGCGCCGGTGATTACTTTTAAGCCAGTTTGACTGTCCTGATCCAGCGCAGTAACTTGTCCATCGCGGGTGCTTGCTAAATGCCTGCTGACTGGACAGGATTTGAAAAACACTGAGACCTTCAGGTAGGACAGGAAGCTGTCCCAAGAGGCAGCTAACTATGCAGCTAGGAAACAGAGCTATAATTTTTCCACATCCTTGGTTGCCAGGTTCCCAGCATATAATCAGAGTGTTGGAAACTACCTTGAGCTGATGTTTGGTGGTGATTTCGTCCGTCCTGTTCTTGTTTTAGGCAAATTGGGTCTGTGATAGAAACCTGACTGACAGAGACCTTTCAGATGTCTTGCTCTTTAGGGGAATGTGGCTCCTTGGGGACCTTTGCTGAATCGCTTTGCCTAACAAGGCAGGTTGTGTGTTACCTTGTAGCAAGCCAGGTTTCACTTAGTTGGTTGGATCGCTGAAGCAGAGAGGGGTGCCCTTCGGCCACCAGGATTCCTAAGGAAACCAGGAAGTTAGAGCTGCTGAGCAGAAGCCTGAGGTTGGCACAGAGCGTGTGGAGGGTAATCATTCCTGCTGGGCCGGGGCTGTTTATTCTGCCGGCCTAAGGCTGGTGGACACTGGGCGTGGTGGGCGTGCTAGCCTCAGTACCTGTTTGTAGAACAGTGAGACACCAGGGCAGAGCTAAAACAGCAGTAATCTGAAACCAGTCCTGTTGGTTCCCCCTCACCCCCTGGCCCGGCAGCTAAAATCTGCATTCCAGATGAGACCTGCAGGGAAGCGGAAGAAAGCATTAAAAAAAAAAAAAAAGAAGCTTCAAGAGCAGTAAATTACTGCTTTTGAGAGTTCTGGGCATTTTGAAATCATCTGTTTCTTTACTTGCTTTTCTTTGCTTTGGGTTTTGTAAGTGACTGTTGATCTGTGTGTGCTGCTAGGTTTTTTGGCTTGGATGGCGTCCAGGCTGCCGACCAAAATTTAGATGGCAAAAGGGAGCTCCTCAAAAGCGTTTCAGTCCATTTCTGCTGATTCACTTTTGAATTTCTTGGGCTGCTGGGCGAAGGGGGGGGGGTGGGGGTCAAGGGCTGTCAGGATCTGCTTGCCGGCTCAGCACGCTCTGGAGCCTCCCTTGCTCACCAATGAGGAAGTTGAAAGCTACCGGGAGGCACTGGGGCGGAGCTCACAGCGAAGTCCTGGGCCGGGATGACTGGGGGCAGGCTGACTTTCCCTCCGACAAAAACCCTTTTGTCCACGGGAATAAATACCGAAGTCCCAGAGGAGCAGCCTCCCCAGTTCGTGTGTAGTAAGGTGTGCAGCCTCAGCGGCGTCTGGGCATAAAGCTCCGCGGACTTAACTCACCGCTGGCCCCGGGGCTTACCATCCTCGCCCACACCCCGGAAGGAGGGCCCAGTAAGTGACCTGAAAGAGACCAAGTGTGCTTGCTCTGCGGCTGAGTCAGGCTGCCGGGTCCTGTTGCTCCCTGTCCTGTAAGTTCAGAGCCGATGGTGTGGATAAACTGAGGGAGCAGGGAAAAGTGACAGAAGTCAGAACCTGCACCGAGGGCATTGCCAAGACATGGAGGACGCTGGAGACTCTCTGAATGGCAGTGATGATGTCTCGGAACCAGAAAAACCTGAAGCCAGACTTGAAGTGGCTCAGTCGATCCTGAGCAAGTTCTCTATGAAAACTTTGTTTGGGTTTACAAGTAAGTGGGACTCTGTGAAGCCTGATGAGAAAGACGCGGTACTGAAGGCATTCCACAGTTTAGTTGTGGATCCCGTACCTCAGCGGGATGATCCCAGCCAGGGCTCGGATTGCCAGGCGGCAGAGGCACGGGTTCTACCTGACCTTGGAAATGATGGCAAGACTGCAGGGGTGGAGCCGGAGTCAGAGGGAAATCAAGGAATAGCAGGTTCAGGGATTTCTCTCCCTGGGCAAGAGCTGCTCCCACTCAGAACTCAGAGTGTGGACAGAGACGATGTCATTTTGGTCCGTGGGACCCTTGTGAACACCACCAGTGATTCCGACTCTGATGATGGTGGCCAGCAGCCAGAAGAGGGAAGCAACACCAGCCGCCCACAGTCCCCCAGTGTTTTAACTGAGCCATCTCAGGATCCCAAAGAAAAGCCACGTGACTGTAGGGAAAATAGCACCACTGGGGAAAGGGATGATGCAGAGGTCTGTGCAGAAGGTCCTCAGAGGACTCCATCTGAGATAAGTAGCAAACCGCAACTTGGTGATGGTAGCCTTCAGACAGAGCACAGCCCCACCCAAGGACAAGCTGCAGAAGAAAGTTCCCCAGTCCTCCCCGTGGTAACAGACCAGAACTTGAGAGTCGGTGTCACTGAGAATGCCTCGTCTAAAAAAGAAGTCCCTGGAGAGAAGTCATTGCAGCTTCCAGCCTTTTTTAGCGGGCTTCGTGTGCTCAAGAAGGGGGCTACAGGTGAGGGAGGGAAGACCATCACTGAAATTAAACCAAAAGATGGCGACCTGGCTTTGCTCAAATTGACACAGCCTGTTCAGAAGTCCTTAGCGCAGGCAGGGCCTCAGACAGTGAAGACTGGGGAGAAGACAACTGACCCGAAGGCCACTCCCACTCTCCTGGAGCAGCTCTCTCAGCTGTTCATCCTTGACATGCCCAAAGCGGAAGTGAAGGCAGAAGACCCTGAGCAGCCCAGGAAGGAGGAGATGGGCTGCAGTGCTGCCCAGGAGAGCCAGAGCGGCCCCAGTGGAGCCCAGACCCGGGGTGGAGAGGTCAAGCCAAAGCCTCCAGAGACAGCCCTCGAGGCCTTTAAAGCCATATTCGTTCGCCCCCCCAAAAAGGGGACCACAGCTGACACCTCTGAGCTGGAAGCTCTCAAGCGTAAGATGAAGCATGAGAAGGAGTCCCTAAGAGCTGTGTTTGAAAGATCAAGGTCAAGGCCAGGGGATGGCTCCTCTGATTCCAAAAGCGTATGTAGAATTGGGTTTGGGGTTTTGTCGTAAGATGCAATGCTGCTGTATTTCTTTTTCAGGTTTCCTGTCGAAGTGAATCCCAGTTACCTATTGTTAGTGAGTCTCTTCTAGGTGAAAGAGGATTATGATCAAATCGTCCTCGCAAGGAGTATGGAGTTAAACTAGCGATTTCTGTCTTCCTTATATTTTTCTGGAGTGTCGTAAGAGGGATATACATAAAGATGTGAGGGCAGAAAGGGAAAACTGTCACTCTGAGTTTAAACATTAATAGTAGATGTTCTTTTCTTTTTTAAGAATTTATTTATTTATTTGAGAGAGAGAGAGAACATGAGAGAACACAGCGGTGGAGAGGGAGAAGCAGGGAGCCTGATGTGGGGCTCAATCCCAGGACTCTGGGATCATGACCTGAGCCGAAGGCAGCCTCTTAAATGACTAAGCCACCCAGGTGCCCCAAGAGTACATGTTCTTATAAAAAACTAAACAGCACACAGAAGCAATGCAATAGGGAGATAGAACCCACATTTCCTCACCTCTTAATTATACCTCTGCAAAAATTCTATTTTAACTTTGAAAGTCTGCCGTTTGGCGATATATGTGTTTGTGATATGATTAAAATGTTCCGTGTTCATTACAAGGCATCCTGATCGCTGGGTTTAGATTGAGGCCTGGTTTAAATTCTAACTCTGCCATTTACTGGCTGGGTGACCTTGATCACCTCAGAGCCTCCATCCCTTCATCCACAAGATGAAGAAAATAACCCTTACCTTACACGGTAGTTGTGAAGAGTAAGTGAAGTTAGCACATGATAACCATCTAATTAGTGAATTAGTGTTACTGTTAGGAAAATTAATTCAGGTAATTTATAAAGACTAGCAAACACCTGTCCAGTAGATCTTAAATGTTCAGAACAATAGAATTTTAGTATCTACTCAGCCTGTAATTATCATTCCCTCTTATATAGTTGATCAGTTAAGGTGTTAAAAATTTAAAAATCTTTTGGAAACATTCCTAGGATGTAGTTGAAAATTAAACACAATACGGCATTCTCCTAGTTGTAAAAATCAACCCCTATAAAAGTGGCTTAAATATGAAGGCTATGTCATTTATTTAAAGGAAAGAAAAACGAATTGAAATCAACAGTGTCGAGTGCTTAGAGAAATGTATCTTGACCTACAGCTGGTGTTCATGGAAAATGCAAAACTAGTCTTTATATTATAAAGTACCCTGGAGTTGTTTGGGACCCACGTATCATCATTCCTATAAATGTACCTGATTACAGTGCATTTATATCTGCATCTTCAGCTCAAAGTTTGTGATTTCAAAAAAAATAGTTATATGATAAACATCATCTATTAATGGTTGTATCATACTTGGCCTTGAGGGGTTTTTTTTGTTTTGTTTTGTTTTGTTTTGTTTTGTTTTGTTTTGTTGTTTTTTCCACCCTTACTGATCACTTTACCTTTCTGGAAAAGGGTCACTCTGTAGTGAGACATTTCAATTATAGTGAATGAGCGCAATGTGCAACTGGCCATTAACATTAATTTTGGAGTTAGAGGTAGCATGTTTTCAGGGGTTAATTCGCTCTGGCCACATTTCATGTAACGTATTCTTTTCTTTACCTGCTTTTCAGCAGCCCGACCACAGCCCCACTGAGCAGGACGATAGGACTCCGGGCAGACTCCAAGCTGTCTGGCCACCCCCGAAGACAAAAGACGCAGAAGAAAAAGTGGGATTGAAGTACACCGAAGCAGGTAATGTGAAAAGAAGCCAGGTACCCGTGGAACGAAGCCTTTGCTGCCATGGCTTTTGGTGCCAGTTCAGTCCTCCCAGAATTTGAGTTTTTGTTTCTCTGCAAAATGTAAGGCTGAACGCTTTTTGTTTTTTGGTTGTGCTGTTCAAGGGAACATTTGCACAATTGTCATTAATGCATTTCTTAGAGATGAAAGGTGAAGGCCATGGAATGAATGAAGGGCGGCCAGTGTGGAAAGTAGGAGAACCTTTGGGGAACTAACAGAGCGGGTAGATTACACATTCCTCAGGAAGCAGGTGGTGGGCCCTCATAATGTTGCGAGCCGGTAGGGTTGCTTGAAGAGGTGGCGTATGAGTCTCCAGAGCTGCAATCTGATTTGTTGTTTGTCTTTGAGAATGCTTTTCAGCTACAGGAACCTTGTGTGGAGTGAATGTACAGAGACTGTATCAGTTACTCGTTCCCTTTTGTGAGACAAAGCTTTATTTAATGCATGGGCCAATTTTAAAGCAATCTAACTCTCTGGAAACCTTCCCAGGAGCTTTGCTTGAATATATTAAAATGGAATGGGCATTTAGATATTTTTACTCTACCTGACAGGTTCACACGAAATAAAAAAATAAGAATTAGAGGATGGTGTGTCTTAAATGAATATATGTGTTTATGCATCTCTGGTGAAACCTCTTTGTCTTCTTCCTGATATTTCAAGATTACCTATGCAGACTTATATTTTTCTGGTTGTCTTAGGGTATGTGTGTATATGAGGATCAGTCTATCCATTTAGAGAAAAATGCTTTCCGTTCCTATTCACTGATAGACAGAAATGGATCAAATTTGGGGTGGGTTAGTAGTACATGGTTTTTCTGCAGTATCATAAGTTACTTCAGTGATTGAGAACACAGATGCGTTTTGAGTTGGCAGTGAATCTTCAGTTCTACAACCTGATGGCTTTTAGCCTTGATTTATGCAATTGCAGACTTCTGACTATCCCAAGACATTGATTACTTCATAGCATTTGTTTTCTGCAGTGCTTGACTTTTAGAATGAAAAGTATCTTGGCCTTAGTGAAAAACAATATATAGCTGTTCCAGTCTTCTTACCTACAGTCGATTTTTCCAAAATTGGAGTGCTTGTTGTTACAATCATTGAACCATCTACCAAATTCTTTCTCATGATCGGGCACAGTTTGAACACTTAAAAGTACTGAAGTTTGCTTTAATGCAAAACCAAATTCTATGAGTTTCTTATTCCTAGTTTATATTGGTGACCTAAGTCCTGTTCCTACGAGTAGATTGCGGCAGTCTTCCTTGTAAGGATGTAATTTGCTAAGTAGAGAAGTTAGAGAAGTTACGACTCAATGTCATAAATGGTTTTTCAATCCACTTCAAGTAATATTTGGGGGGCATTTATACCTCTGCAAAAATTCCTTATTCCAGAAGCTCAGAGGAACACCGTAGTTGACCTCATTGGTGGCTTTCCCAGTCTTGGCTTGTCATGATCTGTATTCTCAGAGCTTTCTAAGGTCTTGAATGAGATGGGGGAGGGCAGGACAGATAATGATAGTGCTGCGGGATGAGCTGTGATAGCACAGTGACTGAGAGGGCTGGCTGTGGTCTGAAGAAGACATCCAAGTCCCCAACCAGTTCCCACCGTGGCTGTGCTCCTTACCATGCTCCCCGGGCTGGTGCTCAGCTTCCTGAGAGCCTTCTAGGAGCTCCTTACTCTGCTGATGTCCTTTTGGTGGGTATCAGATAAGAGTAAGATACCCCTGCACCTGCAGTAAACTTTTTATTACCCCATTACTTCATATCAGCATAGGGTTGCCTTGTCATTTATTGCTAATTTTAAGGAAGTTAACACTTTCCTTGTGATTTTCTTCAACTGTTGTTGAGAAAACTGTTGGTTTATTATTTAAAGCATTTTATGGTATTTCCATTGGTTTCCCTGCCTTTAGGGAGACATACAAAATCTGCTACTCTGCAGAGAGCACAGAAACAGCGAAATTAGATTCAACGTATTTCAAGGGGTTTGAAGGCTTATGCCTTTATATCTTCAATGCTCTTTATTTTTTTTTAAGGATTTTATTTATTTATTTGACAGAGAGAGAGACACAGCGAGAGAGGGAACACAAGCAGGAAGAGTGGGAGAGGGAAAAGCAGGCCTCCTGCTGAGCAGGGAGCCCAATGCGGGGCTCGACCCCAGGACCCTGGGATCATGACCCGACCCGAAGGCAGACGCTTAATGACTGAGCCACCCAGGTGCCCTGATTCTCTTTATTTTTCCTGGGGTATACAAGAATCTAGTGTTCCTATTTCAAGTGTGTTGTTGGAATTCTGTGCTATCAACATTTAAGCCCAGTCCTTGGCAGAGCTGGGAGCGAGATCGTGTTTGTCATCATGCATTCGCCATTGTCCTTGTGCTGCCCTCAGCCACTTCAGACTTGCCACTGTTTGGATTTTCCTTTATAACACAGTTTGTCATTCAATGATTTTTTTTCCTGAGGGCTTAAGAGATCACCTAATACTATAAACTCACCTTTTGTTCACGGATAAAAAGAAAGCTGATATCAGAGAACCTGTCCCTCTAAACTATGACTTCCGGAGTTCTCTTAGTCATATGAGTGTAGCTGACTGCTGTTGCTGGCACCCACTGCTAAGGAGGCTCTCTCTGCCACTTCCAGAGCCATCAGCATCATCTGTAGCTGCTGACACTGTAACTACCACCCTTGGTGGGTAAAGCCTCTGGCCCCTGAGAGCTTCCAATGATCACACTGTGATCACCATCAAGGGCACTTCCACTGTCAATATATGAGCTCTTGGAACTTTGGTGATGTGCCAGCTAAGAGAATTACCAGCCCCCTTCAGAGCTATCGTGCAGGGGACTTGTCACTGGTGCTGAAGTTGATCTCTTTTACTCAGTGAGGGGCCTCAGTATTAATTCACTGAGCCTGAAATTCTTTCCTCAAATGAGAGTGCACTACTTTCTCCCATCTCTTGTGCTGTGCTTTCTTACACTGTTATCTATGCAATCCTGTTTTGTGTTTGGGATGCCTCACAATAATTTGGACTGAAAACCTCTCCCCCCAGTCCTGGGAAATGGGATTGGGACAATCTGATGGACAGACCCCATATTCTTCTCAGAATTGTCTTTCCTTCTTTGGGTGTAAGAGTTGGCTCTTGAAACAACCTTGTGGGATGGTCTTGTTTTTTTAAGGAGAAATCTCTTGGATGTGAGGGCGATCTGGCTGCGACATCTGTCACCCCATTGATCGCCAGGGTTGATTCGGCTGATCTGCCTGGCTAGGCGGGTGTCCCCTTCCTCCCTCACCGCTCCATGTGCGTCCCTCCCGAAGCTGCGCGCTCGGTCGAAGAGGACGACCTTCCCCGATAGAGGAGGACCGTTCTTCGGTCAAGGGTATACGAGTAGCTGCGCTCCCCTGCTAGAACCTCCAAACAAGCTCTCTCAAGGAGAAATCTCTTTCAGTGAGCTCCTCATATCCTTAAATGGTTAATCAACTTAAATGGTTAATCAACTGAGTCCATGCTACTTTATTGTGCTGCAAGACCAGAAACATCAGGATGCAGTAAACTTGATTAGCTTTTGAAGCTTGGGGCAAAGTAAAACTCAATCAGAGCAAAGTGAAAAGGTGTGTCGTGAAACATACAAGGGGGTACCTCAGAAAAATGTCTACCTTTGTATTTGATGTGGCCAAAGCAATTCGTGTTATGAGAAATAGATAACCAGTGTTCTCTCTCTGCTATTTCTCTTCTAATATGCTGTTCTGTACATGGCGAGGTGATATAAGGGTTAGTAACTTGCAAAACAACACAAAACTGGAAAGCACAAGGACCCTGGTATCATAGAATCATTGAATCATACCATTAACACAGGGTTGAACTTATTTTTATCTCAAGCATGAAAAAATTTATCTAAGCCATATTATGTCACTTTTGTTTCCATTTTGGTTTTTGAAGAATAAATGCACTTAGCCTTATTTTTTTTGATAATTACATATATTAATATATCAACCAGGGTGCTTTCAAGAATCAGGTGACCAACTCAAACTGGATGATTTGATTGAGAGTTTATTAGAACTCTTTACAAAGTTGTGGGCAGGGCTTAGGGAAAGCACTAAGAGATGGAGCAACATCTGGTGCTACTAACAGAAGGGTTTAAAGCCCTAGACTTGAAGGGGCAAGGGTAGGAGAAGCCACTGGGGAAACCCAGAATTTCAGAGGGAGGCTGAGTGGTATGGTGTGGGCTGCCTAACAGGAGTTGTGGCCCTCAGGAGAGGGATGAAGCCGATCCACAGAGCCTTGGATTTGTGGATTCACAAATCCTTGACTTCCTGTCAAGTCAGGAAAGGAACTGGGAAATAAAGAGCCCAACTCTCTTCTTTGTCTTGTCTTCCCCATCACTGCCATTGGCCAAATCCAAAGACAAGTCCGAGGACTGGGAGCCACTTTATGCCATTCCTTTAGGGCAAAAGGGTCCAGAATAGGGCACCAAAAGGGGAAGTGTGGATCTGGAGCAGCAAATACAGGATACCCAGCACAGTTACACTCCCAGAAGACTCCAGGTTAGAGAGGTTCCTCAATCTCTCAGTCGGCATGGAGAATTGGCACACATTTATCTCCATCACACCTGACCACACAGGGTTCTAATACAATGTCATGAAGAAAAAATCCTGTTTTTTAACCTGTGGGAGGATTATGTCTTTTGCTTTAATCGATTCATAGAAAATATGATGGCCATCCTTCAGAGACTTGCTCTGTGAATACCTTCGTCACCTTAATGTAGAGAGTTTATTTACTGATCTCAGTTTATTTACTGATCTAAGTATTAAATGTTCCCCTATATTACAAAATAAAATAATGAATTTTGGAAATAACCAGAAATACCACAATGCAAAAGAAACTTTCTGTAATTCTGTTTCATAGGGAAATCATTGCCAACATTTTGAATTATGAAAGGCCTATGTAAATTGAACACTTAAAAACTTTGTTTTTAATTTTTTTTTTTTAGATTTTATTTATTTATTTGACAGAGAGAGCACAAGTAGACAGAGTGGCAGGCAGAGGGAGAGGGAGAAGCAGGCCCCCCGCTGAGCAGGGAGCCCGATGCGGGACTCGATCCCAGGACCCCGGGATTATGACCTGAGCTGAAGGCAGATGCTTAACTGACTGAGCCACCCAGGCGCCCACTTAAAAACTTTTTGATCATCTTGTATAGGCTGCTTTTCACACTTGAAAATGTGACTCTATTTTTTGACTACATTTTAACCATGATTATATTTATAGAGATTTAGTTTTTCAAGGTATTAAAAATAATGTAAAAATGGAAGCAACACTTCTGTAAATATCTTTGTTCATAAATGTTTCATTAGGATAAATTTCTTGTGGTAGAATTGCTAAATGAAAGGGTATATGCCTTAATGTTTTCAATGTACATTAATTACCAAAGTTAATTTTTTATGTAAATATATTCAGTATGAAAACAGTACTTTTTAAGATTTTTATTCATTTATTTGAGAGAAAGCGAGAGAGAGCACAAGCCGGGGCGGGGGAGGAGGGGAGGGAGAAGCAGGCTCCCCACTGAGCAGGGAGCCCCACATGGGGCTCAGTCCCAGGACCCTGGGATCAAGACCTGAGCTGAAGGCAGATGCTTAACCAACTGAGCCACCCAGGTGCCCTGAAAACAGTACTTTTAAAACAATGAAAAAGTTTCTGTCTTTATTATTTATTTTTAATTTTACTTGTCTTGTCCAGTGTGAAAACATTTTAAATATTTGTATAGTCAAATCTATTTTCATTTTAATGTATAACTTTTCTTTTTTGGCTTAAGAAGCCCTCTCCTGCTCAGATCACCTATATTTTCAAATTGCTTAAGTGATTTTTTTTTCTAACTTTTCCTTCTTTCCTTCCATTTTATATCAAAAATTGATTTTGGTGCATAGCTTGAGGTAGAAATCTAAGACCACTTTTTTCCCCTCAAGGTGCTAACTTTACAGCAGGCTTCTAGCATAGTTACTGTCTATGCTAAGCTTGGGAATGTTTCGGGCCTTCTGTGATACTTTGTATGGATGTCTTAATTATTTCAGCATTAAAACACATCTCAGGATCTGTTCAAGTTTTTATGCAATTTAAAAAAAAAATGTTTTGGATTGCTTATTCTTCCAGAAAACCTTAGTTTACCTTGGTTTCAAAAGGATCTGTTTAGTATTTTTACTGCAATTGCATTATTTTATGAATTAATATGAAGGTAGAAATGAGAATTGAGATCTTGAAAATGCTTAGTATTTCTATTCAAGAACATATCTTCCAAAACTATTCAGATTTTCTTTTTTGACTCAGTAAAAAATATTGCCTGAATTTTTTCTAAATATATTCCTAGGCATGTTATCTTTAAAAAAAAAAACATGATAGGAATTTTTAGCTCATGATTCATTTTTCCTAAAAATCAGATGCATTCCTAAGAATCTAGTGGCTCAAGGAACACCGGCTCCGAGGCCAGGGCTGGACTGAGTGAAGGCCACATTTTGGACTGACTGGCTGGCTGGCTGGCTGGCTGGCTGATACCAGGGGAACCTTACCTCTGTTTCACTCTGGTTAGTGATTCTGAATATTCCGAGGCTCCTTTTAAAAATCTAACAAAGATAGAAAGGTATGGAAGAAGACACTGCAGTTAATTTTGTATTCATTTCAGACTCTCCTACCCCTACCCCACTGCCATCCCTGGACTTACCCTTACCTCCCTATCCCCTCCTCCCCACCTCTCACCTCCCCAAGTTTAGATGAACCTTTGATTCAGAAGCTCAGCCCAGAGCTGGGCTTCCTTTCCTGTTCATCTCCTATTTTATATTATGAAGGAGAACCTGAAACATCTAATTATTTATTAGGAAATGTAAAAACCTATTATCATGGTGTGTGCCTCAGCATCTTGAGAGGAAATGAAGTTAATTATTGTGAGTTTTACATTAAAATGGTGTTGTACATTAAAATGGTACTATTTGGGAAACTGGCAGTGACTTAATTACCCATGGAAGGAGAAAATACAATGAAGAAAAGCACTTATTTTTTCTGAAACAAAGTGAACTATGCTTTTTTGGTTTCTCTTCCAATATGCATCTGGAAAAGCTCTTCCTTCCACTGGCTGCAGCTCAGACCCAGCCTGGGGCTGGGGGTATGGCTCATGGGCTGCCCTGCTGAGAGTGAGCACTGTGGCTTTGGTAGAAAAGAGAACCAACCTAGCATGACATCATGGGTATTGGGAGTGAGCAAGCTGTCGCCACATGCGGCATTTCTTGGGGCTTACTCACACCCCACTCAGAACCTTAGAGTAGCTCAGGAACATCCCTCTTTAGAATATTTTGGTTCAGATAGGGAAATAACCCATCCTTCAACTTAATAAAGATCCTCCTCCTTTCTGGTTTGTTTGTTTGTTTTCTTTTCTTTTTTTTTTTTTTTTTTAAGATTTTACTTATTTATTTGAAAGAGAGAGAGACAGCGAGAGAGGGAACACAAGCAGGGGGAGTGGGAGAGGGAGAAGCAGGCCTCCCGCCGAGCAGGGAGCCTGATGCGGGGCTCGATCCCAGGACCCTGGGATCATGACCCTAGCCGAAGGCAGACGCTTAACGACTGAGCCACCCAGGAGCCCCTCTGGTTTGTTTCTAATTTGGGTTCCCTTGGTTATAAAGGATAGAGCCCTTGGCTACTCTTCCTAGTGAGTCAGACATCCTTGCCTCACCAGCAAGGGAGAGCTATAAATATCTTCGAATATTTTATTGGCTTACTATACTTTAAAAAACTTATCCATTCATAGCTAACAGGCTGTATTAGCTATGAATAGATTTTCCTTTAATGTCCTGTATCTAGATAAATGATCCCAAGTGTCTTCTTTCACGGTCTAGACAATAGGTTTGTTCATTGTGTATTTATTTTATAGGCCTTTGTGACATGTCACCATCACTTGCATGGAGTTATGCTGATAGTCCAGAAAATTGGAAGCTGTACAGACTAAAAAGCAGGAAAGGCTTGTATTTTTGTGGCCATAGAAATAGGATGTACTGGGAAATGAGAGGTGATTATTCTAATATCAAGTGTGTTAGACTTCTACTTGCTACATAGCTGGGAGCTGTGGGGAGAGAGATGGGCTCTTCCAACACAAATGAGAGCTAAAGCTTGATATGAAGCAGGGGGAATCTCAAAATGTGGACCAGTGACTCAGGAATTTCATGTTGTTTTCCAGGAAATATTAGTAAAGGTCTTTGGCTCGGGGGAGTAGAGGCAAGAGATTAAACTATAGAATCTGAAATTTTACAACATTAAAAACTGACAGCTGCAAGCATTTTAGAAATCATTTAGTTCATCATACTCATTTTACATACGAGAGCCAAAGGGGTCGTGACTTCCTGAAAGATACACATAATTTTTTTTTAAAGATTTTATTTATTTGACAGATAGAGAGCACAAGTAGGCAGAGTGGCAGGCACAGGGAGAGGGAGAAGCAGGCTCTCCACTTAGCAGGGAGCCGGAGGTGGGACTCGATCCCAGGACCCTAGGATCATGACCTGAGCCGAAGGCAGCCACTTACCGGACTGAGCCACCGAGGCACCCCAACATACACATAATTAACAAGAGCTGGAATTACAATGGGAAGAGAGGAATGTCTGCTTCAAGTCAGGGAGGGGCTGGAGAGTGATGGGTTTTTTTGTTTTCTCCTACCAATGTACTAACATTTAAAAATCCAGCAAGAGAAACACATGGGGACCAGGAGCACTTAAGAATTATGATGGTTATTTAAAAAAACAAACAAACATGGGACCTGAGTGAGTCATTCTGTATAATAAAGGAGATCATAGGTGTACCATACCAGCTCATAGCCACAAAAATTGACTAGGTCATTTCTTGTTGCCATTTTGACTCCTAAACATTTAAAAAGGGGAGTTTTAATGGTGTTTTTAACGCTTCCAAGGCTCACTGAAGCTACTAAAGCCAATAAAAATGATGCTTAAAAAAGAAAAAATAATGCTCTGGTTTGCAGATTCTTGCAAAGTTCCACTGGAGCTCATTGTTGGGCGACAGTATATGTGGTCAAATACACGGTGTACGTGTATTTGATTTTAGGAGATACTTGAATAAACATTTTTATTTTAATGGTTGTATATATATCAGTAGTTTTATTTTATTGTGTCATAGAGAAAATAAAACAAGCACTCAAATCTACTTTGAAGCTTCTTTTGGGAAGATGAGAATGAAGTTTGTACCATATCCTATGTCAGATCTTTACATATCCCTCCTGCGGGGATTTTTCTTCTTCCTTAAAAACCTACCCAGGTGGCTCCATTTTTCTTTTCTTTCTCAAATCTCCATCTGTTTGCAGCTGCCAAGTGTTCTTTCTCTGGCCGGTCCACCAAGCAGCCACTGCAAGCCCTGCCTCAGCATCCTCTCTTCCAGCTCGCCACCACACCTTTCCATCTGCAACCCCTTTGGGTTCCTTCTTCTTGTCCCCCGTTAGTGGGCTCATAGCCATCAGCTAGCTCAGCGAAAACAAGGCTCGCACTCCTTCATAGAAAGCAGCTGCAAAACTGTAAAATTTGGGGTGCCTTGGTGGCTCAGTCATTAAGCGTCTGCCTTCGGCTCAGGTCATGATCCCGGGGTCCTGGGATCAAGCCCCGCATCGGGCTCCCTGCTCAGTGGGAAGCCTGCTTCTCCCTCTCCCACTCCCCCTGCTTGTGTTCCCTCTCTCGCTGTCTCTCTCTCTCTCTCTCTAACAAATAAATAAAATCTTAAAAAAAAAAAAAACATAAAATTTTTCCTGTTCTACAGAAAGAACAAATTACAGTCTTCCTGAGAAATAACTAAACACAAGGTTTCAACATCTAAACTCTTGAGCATTTCCCCTCCAGATAAAGGGAGACACTGGATGAGAGAGTGAGAACATTCGATAAGAAAAGTGAACTGTCTCAGACAGAAATTGGGCAGGGAAATCTTGAGGACATATCTAAGTTTGGAATGAAACCTTTGCTGCTGGTTTCATGAGTTTGCGCATTACGAGGACTTGAGCGTGAAGCCTGGCTCTGTCTTGTAGCTGTGACCAGAGTTGCTATCCTCATGTATAAAAGTGAGTACAGTGAACAAATAATGCAATATATGTTAAGAAAAAAAAAAAGAAGAAGAAGAAGGTAGCGGGAGGGGAAGAATGAAGCGGGTGAAATTGGAGGGGTAGACGAACCATGAGAGACGATGGACTCTGAAAAACAAACTGAGGGTTCTAGAAGGGAGGGGGGTGGGAGGATGGGTTAGCCTGGTGGTGGGTATTGAGGAGGGCACATTCTGCATGGAGCGCTGGGTGTTATGCACAAACAATGAATCATGGAACACTTCATCTAAAACTAATGATGTAATGTATGGGGATTAACATAAGAATAAAAAAAAGTGAGTACAGTGATAATATTTGTAAATAACTATTGTACAGATAAATTGAGATCATTGTGATGCCACTGAAATTTATATATTGACTCTTTTTAATTTTTCTTTTTGTAAGATTTTATTTATTTGTCAGAGGAAGGGAGAGAAAAAGAGAGAGAGAGCACAAGCAGGGGGAGCAGCAGGCTCCCCACCAAGCAAGGAGCCTGATGTGGGACTCACCTGAGCTGAAGGCAGACGCTTAACTGACTGAGCCACCCAGGCACCCCTATATATTGACTCTTTTAAAGCCAGTTTTTATTGAAGCATAACATGCATATGGAAAACTGTTCAAATTTGAAGTGTATGGCTCTGAGTGGTAACAAAATAAACGTGCAAATCAGGAAATAGTATATTACCTACCTCCCAGAAGCCCCCATCTTGCCCGCTTCTGGTAACCACAACTAACCCTTCTTCAGAAGAAACCATGTTCCTGACTTCTAACACAATAGATTAGTTTCATCTGCTTTTGACCTACTTAGAAACTGACTCCTTTTGCATATGGCTTCTTTTGTTCAACATTACACTTGGGAGAACCAGACGTGTTGTTGTGTGTACCTATAATTCAGTTATTTTCAGTGCCTTCTAGGATTTCATTGTGTGAATATATCCTAATTTCTTCATTCTAATGTTGATGGACATTGGTGTTGTCCCCAGGTTTGGGGTGTTATGAATATGTTGCTGTAAAATTTCTTGTACATGTCCTTTGGTGCACATAGGAACAATTTCTCTTAGGTATATGATTGGGAGTGGAACTGTTGGTCACAAAGGTATGTCTGAACTTAATGTCAGTATATGATACCATCAGTTTTCCAAAGTGATGGTAACATTTTTTTCTTATGCAAATGCAGCAGCTTTCTTCATAACGGCCATGGAACAAACCCAAATGTCCATCATCAGGTGAAAGGATAAACTGTAGTATGTACAATAGGTAATAGGATACTTCTCAGCAAAAACCACTGATACACTGAATTGCATGGATTAATCTCAAAACCCTTATGCTGAACAAAAGTAGCCAGATACTTAGGAGTTCATACTATACATTTCCATTCATCAGATTTACTAGAATAAGCAAAACTAACCAATAGTCACAAAAATCATATCAGTGGTTGGATAGAGTAGAGGAATTGACTGCACAGGGATGTGAGGGAACATTTTGGGGGGACATATCTGATTATGAGGTTGAACCCTGGGATTCATTTGTCAAAACTAACCAAACTGTACACTTAAAGTTGAGCATTATATTATACCTTTATAAATTGATTTTAAAAATATTCTTTAACCAAATGCTGTCTTCAATCATTCCCAAAGCTATATTTACATATAGCCTTACCTATTGACTCACCATGGGTCCTGTTCTACAATTACATCACCTTATTCTCAGTAATTTTCCTTTTTGATTGGATTGTTCATTTTTAAGGCTTTCCAGTATTACTTTTTTATATTTGTTTTCACGATGATAATAATTTACACTCCAACCTCCAGCACCTCACAGTTCTAGCTGCTCCATATCTTTGCCAATATTTGGTGTGGTTGGTCTTTCTAATTTGAGCCATTCTGGTTTTAATTTGTGTTTCCTGAGCAAGCATTCTTTGATATGCTCTTTGGCCCATTGGGTATTCAAGTTCACTGTTCAAGTCACATGTCTGACTTTCATAAGTTGTCCATCTTTTATTATGTTGTAAAGCAGTTCTTTTTATATGCTGCATGTGAGTCCTTTGGTTAATTGTGTTGGAAGTGTTTTCTTCCACTTTGTGGGTTATCTTTTCTCTCTCTTAATGGGGCCTTTTGATGAATAGAGATTCTCAGTTTTACTACAGTCTTGTCCTTATTGTTAGGAGATTTTGAGCCACCTTAAAGGAATCCTTCCCTAACTCTGTTACAAAAATAAGTTATCTTAAGTTATTTAGAAAGGCATTAGTGCTCTTCCTTTGACATTTAGACCTACAATATTCTGAGCATTAGTTTTTGTGTATGTGTTGGGGGGAGCGTCAAGTTTGTTTTTCCCATACCCAAATTATCTCAAAGTTTTTCCTGAAAAACCCACCTTCCCCCCGACCACACCAGCTCTTTATTCTGTTCCACTATTCTCTAAGCGTATCTAACCTTGTAACAGTCGAACACTGTGTTAATGACTATAAATTTGTAGTAAGTCATGATCTGCTAGTGTGTCCTCTTACCTTGGTCATTCTCAGCTCTTTGTCTTTCTATATGCCTTTTAGAATTTTTATCAAATTTGACATGATTTTGATGATACTGACCTCTTTACAGTACTGAGTTTTTAATTCCATAAATATATCTTTCCATAATAAAATACTTACTTGAATACAGTCTTCTCTAATTTCTCTCAGTATTACAGTTTTAGTGTAGAGGTTTTACACAATTTCCTTTAAACTCAAATTTATTCCTAAGTATTCTCAAATTTTTGATGCAGTTGAGCATATGTTTTTTAAAATTCCATTTTCTGACTTTTTTGTTAGAATCTCTCTCTCTCTCTCTCTCATTGACCTTGTATTCAACTTTGTATCTTGCAAACTTGCTACCACATGGCTGTTTTTACTTTGGAAAAACAAGGCGATCTTTCCATGATAGTACCTACAGAGCATTTTTATTCTACCTCATTTTTTTTAATGGCTGCAGAGTAGTCAAGAAAATAGTAGCTGTAATAACTTACTGAACTATTGTCTTACTGATCTTTTTATTACTTAGAATCTTTCACTGTTGTACAGCAATTTCATGAAAGCATCATTTGCATCTATGTTGTGCATACCTGTAAGTACTTTGATAGGATAGAATTAGAATTGCTGTGTCAGAGTCCTTGCCCCTTATAAACACTGGTAGATAGGACAAAATTGTCCTCTTAAAATATTGAATCAATTAATACTAAACTAAAACAAGAAGATCCATTATTCACACTTCACCAATATTCATTTAATTTTTGCCAACCTGATGTTAAAAATGCATAGTATTGTTTTTAATTTGTATTTCTCTGATACTAGAATAGTCCAACATCTTTTCATTTTTTCTTCTGTGACATCCTTTCTGCTCTTCTTTTCCCTTTTGTAAATTGGGTCATTAGTCTTTATTATTACTTATTTGAAGGAGCTTTTTATATATTAAAGGAATTAGTCTTTTGACTGTTGTATGTATTGGCAGTCATAGTCTCCAGCTTGCCACATTATTTGCCTTCTGTCATTTTTCATTATATGGGAATTTTGTTTTATGTAGTCATAGTCCTGTCTTTTCTGGATTTGTTGTTGGTGATGGTTTTAAGGAAGATTTCTCTAACCTAGGCTGTAACAATATGTATACTTTAGCTAATACACATATATGTTGAGATTTTTTTTCAATCTAGAATTCGTTTTTGTGTGTGGTAGAGATAAGGGGGTGTCAAGCTTGGCCATGTGCTGTAATGATTAGGGAGCTTGGCTGTGGCATCTAATGTCATGGGGTTGAATTTTAGGCTTCAGTTAATTACCTTTACTGGGTAAATTACTGGGCAAGCTAATTACCTATTTATGCCTTAGTGCCCTTGTTTGTGTGTGTGTGTGTGTGTGTGTGGTTTTTTGTTTGTTTGTTTTAGTAGTCTAAGAACTAATGCATTTAGAGAAAGGTTTTTTTTATATATATATTATTTATTTATTTGAGAGAGTGTGAGAGCAAGAGATCAAAGAGGGAGAGGGAGATCACAGAGGGAGAGGAAGAACAGACTTGCCGCTGAGCAGGGAGCCTGATGCGGGGCTCAACCCCAGGACCCTGGGATCATGACCTGAGCTGAAGGCAGACGCTTAACTGACTGAGCCACCCAGGCACCCCTCTAATACCATTTAATAAATAGTTATTGCTCTGCAGATGTGGAGTGTCCACTCTCACATATATAAATTCCTTTCTGTATACCAACCTATTTCTAGATCCTTTAATATTTTTGTTGTTATGTTTATTAGGCCTTGTGCCAATTTTTATGTCTTTGCAGTTGGTGTCGTTTTAAAGTTATTTAGTTGTCTGGCAATTCAAATCACCTCAATTCTTTTTTTTCCATCTAAATTTTGTTTGGGTAGTTGTGTACATACACTCTTGTGTGTGAACTGGAAAGTCAGTTTCTCAAGATCTATGACATGATCCGATTTGAATTTTATATTACATTATTATGTTACAGATCAGTATTAGGGGGCCTGATAATACTGAGTCTTCCTATCTAGTAACATAATTTATCTCTTGATCTTGTTCAGGATTTCTTTTATGTTCTTCAGTAAAGTTGTACAGTTTTCTTATAGTTTATGCACATTTAAATTTCTGCATATTTGATAATAAATGGGATCCATTTCTCATGTTTTAAAATTGGTTTTGTTGGTATAAAAAAGTGATTTCCATGTTTCTAATTCTAACTTTATACTCATCTTGGTTCTACTAGTTTTTCAGTTGAGACTTGGATTTTTTTTTTTAGATAAATCATGACAATTTTTGTTTTTTCTTTAATTGTAAAATATAGGTAACATAAAATTTACCATCTTAGCCATTAAAAACTTTTTATCATTTTATTCACCCAAAAGCATTTATTCACCCTTTGTATATGTAGCACATAGTGGTTTACATAATAGATGAAGAGGTGTTAACCATTTTTAAGTACAGTTCAGTAGTGTTAAGTGTATTCATGTTGTACAGTGGATCTCCAGAGCTTTTTCATCTTGCAAAACTGAAACTATACCCACAACACAACTCCCCATTTTCCCCCTTCCCTCAGACTCTGGTAGCCACCATCCTACTTTCCGTTTCTATGAATTTGACTACTCTAAGTACCCCCATGTAAGTGCAACCATACAGTATTTGTCTTTTGTGACTCGCTTATTTTACTTAGCATAATGTTCTCAAGATTCATCTATGTTGTGACATGTATCAGTTTCCTTTTTAAGGCTGAATAATATTCCATTGTATGTATATACGGCATTTTGTTGATCATTCATCCACTGATGGGCGCTTGGGTTGCTTCTACTTTTTGGCTATTGTGAATAATGCTGCTATGAACATTGGTATACAAATATCTCCTTGAGATCCTGGTTTCAATTCTTTGGGGTATATACCCAGAAGTGGGATTGCTGGATCATATGGTAATTCTATTATTTTTTGTGGAAACTCCTTACTGTTTTGCACAGCTGTTATATTGCTCTACATTCCTTCCAACAGTACACAGAGGTTCTGCTTTCCCCACGTTCTTGCCAACACTTGCTAATTTTTGGGATTTTTGCTTGTTTTTTAATAGTAGCTACTCTGATCGGTGTGAAGTAGTATCTCATTGTAGTTTTGATTTGCATTTCTCTAATGATCAGAGTCTTCATGTGCCAACTAGTCACTTGTGTATCTTCTTTGGGAAAATGTCCATTCAAATTCCCTGCACATTTTCAATCAAGTTTTTAACGGTAGAAAATAAAACACAAGTTGTTACCTATCATTTTTCTAGTCCTTTTCTACTGCCTATGACCTCCAAAACAAAGCTGGAAAAATAGTGAATAGTAGACTTTGTTGTATTATTCCTGATTTTATAGCCTTCCTTCTAATGTTTACAGTTAAGCATTATGTTGGGCACAGATTTTTGGTCAATAACATTTTTTTTTAAGATTTTATTTATTTATTTGACAGAGAGAGACACAGCGAGAGAGGGAACACAAGCAGGGGGAGTGGGAGAGGGAGAAGCAGGCTTCCCGCGGAGCAGGGAGCCCGATGCGGGGCTCGATCCCAGGACCCTGGGATCATGACCTGAGCCGAAGGCAGACGCTTAACGACTGAGCCACCCAGGCGCCCCTTGGTCAATAACATTTATCAAGTTAAGGAACATTCTTTATAGACTGGGGTTTCTAAGTGTTAATATCACAAAAAGTGATTTGAGTTTGCTGTATTAAATTCAGGGGTATATTTATTGAAACGACCATTTGATTCATGTGATTTTCTTTATTCTGATTATCTAGTGATTATATTTTAGATTTGTTAGTGTGGAACTATTTCAATATTCTTGGGATAGTCCTATTTCATCATGATGAAATACTGAATTTGGGGGACGCCTGGGTGGCTCAGTCCTTAAACGTCTGCCTTTAGCTCAGGTCATGTTCCCAGGGTCCTAGGATTGAGCCCTGCATCAGGCTCCCTGCTCGACGGGAAGCCTGCTTCTCCCTCTCCCACTCCCCTTGCTTGTGTTCCCTCTCTCGCTGTGTCTCTCTGTCAAATAAATAAATAAAATCTTAAAAAAAAAATTGGCAATTGATACAGAGAGACACAGTGAGAGAGGGAAGGCAGACGCTTAACCGACTGAGCCACCCAGGCTCCCCAAATAAATAAAATCTTAAAGAAAAAAAGATATACTGAATTTGGTTTGCTGATTTTCTTGTTATTTTAAATAAGGAAAAGTCTTAGCCAAAAATAATAAATTCTGTGAATTCATGATAAGGAAAAAAGGGAACTATGGAGACATTTCCTACATTTTAATTAGCAAAGTATATGGTGACTGCAGCAAAGCTCTAGATTTGTTACAATAGAAATAACCAAATGGTTTTCAGATGATCTGCCGCTTGTTGTATTCTGATGTTGTCTTTTCCTAAATGTTAAGATTTCTTCTTCAGTGTACCACCAATCAAGATAAGTAGAAGGGAACTTTGAAAAAAGCTGCTATTGTGTGTTGAGCTACCTGACTTGGCTAGGATGACTCCTAGGGGATTTCTCTTGACTTACTTAGAGCACATATTCTATCTTGTGTTGTAATCTTAGAAGGTGCAGGTAAATGGCTGTGACATCAGAGTTACTGATGCTCTTAGATTATATCTAACTCATATTTAGTAGCATCTAGCACATGGTTAGTGTTGAATTCATTGGTGTTATTAATCACACAAATTACAAATAGTAATGTATTCATTTATTCATTTAGCAAATGCTTACTGAGCATCCACTATGTACTGGTAAGTGTGATAGGTGCTTAGAATGCAAAGATGAATAAGACAAGATCCTTGCATTCAATCAACTCATGGTTCTTTTTTTTCCTTTTTTGGTGGAGGGGCAGAAGGTAGGTGACAGAGGGGGGTGGCAGAGAGGTGAAATGTATGCAAATGAGTACAACAAACATTCTATGCTCTTACTGAGGGATATATATATTCCACCATACATACACATACACATTATGTATGTACAATATATTATGTATTTATAATACTTATAGTAGACCACATAGAAAAGTATGATCAATTCTACCTATAGTAATTAGGACGGGCCTTCTGAGCAGATTTGGAAGACAGTAGGCTGGATAAGTCAGGTGGAAGCAAGATAGACCAAACATGCAAAGGAAAGACAGAGCAGGGTTTGTTTGAAGAATTGCAAGTAGTTTATTATGCCTGATAGATAAGACAAAGGAAATGATATGCAAGGGTGTTAAACCTGTAGACTTGGAGGAGGCTAGATCTTTGGGGGAGAGAAATTATATAGGAACCTGGGCTGTTGATTATGGGAGGAGCCATTGAAAGGTTTTAGGCAGGGGAATAACAGGACCAAATATGGGTTTTGTAAGATTGCTCTAGAGGTACTGAGGATGATTATGAAACTGGGATGAAAGTGAGAGGTTGCTGTGGGGAAGTAGGATGACCAGTTTGGAATTCCTTGTAATGGTCCAGAGAATGGATGATAAAGGCAATCATAGATTTCTATCTTCTTGTGAATGGATTCATTGAAAAAATCTTTATTTGTGATATTGAGTGATTAAGGAATCAGAGTTAATAAAAATCAGTAGACCCTTTGGTTTCACTTTAGGTGATGACTTATGCCTCTTGCTAAACCTATTTCCAGGGCTATTGAAAGAATAAAATGAGATAATTTGAATTAAAATCTTCTTTTTCCAGCCTGGAATGAATGTGGGACTTAAGAGTGATATATGTTAATCTTTATTATATTTATAGATTACCCAGTTTGTGGATAAAATATGTTCAGCTCTAGGTCAATTTGCCTAAAACTAACTCATGTAAAATCAGTTGCATAAAACCAATTTACCTAAATTAATATTCTCAGGGTGCCTGGGTGGCTCAGTCATTAAGCGTCTGCCTTTGGCTCAGGTCCTGGGATTGAGCCCCACATGGGGCTCTCTGCTCCGCGGAAAGCCTGCTTCTCCCTCTCCCACTCCCCCTGCTTGTGTTCCCTCTCTCTCTGTGTCTCTCTCTGTCAAATAAATAAATCTTTAAAAAAAATTAATATTCTCAACAATCTATTTCTATTTTAAATAGTAAGCAATTGTCCTGATTGCAACACTCAGACAAAATAACCCACTGCCATACCACCAGAGTCTCTATAATTAGCCACTTATTTTCTGAAGACGTCAATTGCTCCTTCCTTGCCAACAAAATCAATATCACAGTTTTCAAACTTGGTAAACTGATTCCGCCTTTTTATCTTTCAAATTCTAACCATCGCCCGCCCCCCTCCCCAGTCCCAGCGTTGCTTCCTTTAGAAAGCCTTTGACTCCCACTCTTGGGAGACTTTCTGAATGCCTTGGCTGCCAGGTACTGCTTATGATAGGTCTTTTATTGTTGAGTTTTCAAATCTTAATATTGTTTAATATTTTATGTATTTGTTTTATCCCCCAATTAAGTCTTTCTCAATCTTGAGTGTGTGAGGTGGTAGGGAGGACTATCTGGGGAGCCTACTAATTCAGATAGGGAGTAGGCCCATGAATCTTTTTCTCAAGAGAGTTCGGATCAGCAGTCTTCAAACTGGACATAGAAGGACCTTCTAAGCAGTATAGTGGGGGGTGGATAGGTAATTTTGAGCAAATTACTTTCCAGATTCTCAGCTTTCATGAGTACTCGTAACAAATGAGACTTTCACCCAATTTTTAAAGGAAAAGCATAAGTCTCACCTATTCTAAGTCTTGCTGTACCTTCCTCAAGTGTAAAAACCTCCAGGGTATGAAAGGATAATTCCAAATAATGGTATCTGGGAAGCCTTCTTTATTAGAGCATCAAAAAAATCCATTCTATTCATTGTGGTAAGGGATACATTTCCAATTAAATTTTAATGTTTAATAATCACATGAATGTGTTTTCATGTACTAGGAATTAATAAAAAATTTTGATAACTCTGCTGAATAGTAAACCTGGAACTAAAATTCTTGTGATCCCGGAAAACTTTTAAAAAATCAAATTATTTTTATATTTGTGTTCCATGGAAATTATGAGGGTGAAAAATGATAGGCATTTAAACATAAAACTATATTACATTGGGATAAATTCTGAAAAAAAAAATTGAAATGTTTGAAAGGATGAAAAGGAACTGTGTAAAATTTCCGAAGGTTAAAAGCAGTTTGTTCACAGCCTTTGTAAACAGGTAATGCCGAGTGGCAAATCATGGTGTTATTACATTCCATTAGCTACATTTTAAAGTGTAATGGGTTTATTTTTAAGATATCAATATTGACAAACTCCTCAGAATCTGTCCTTTGTAACTGTTTAAACTTACAACGAAAAATTTTAGATTTCAATTGCAAAATGTACGAGGAGTATGTTATTATTTTGGAAAAATTGTAGTAGATATGATGTAGTTTTGGAATATAGGTGAGGTTTGGTGGGGTGAGGTCCGGAGCCGACAACCAAGAAAGAATTCTTGAGACATATTTGGTACAAAATGGTGGTTTTATGAAAGCATGGGGACAGGACCTATGTGCAGAAAGAGCTGCTGCCCTGGTTTGTGAAGGGTGGCTGATGATGTATTTGGGAGTTGGGGGTAGGGAAAAAGGATGTTTTCAAAAGAACTTTCTCATGCTAAAGAGGACCTACAGGACACTGGAGGCCTTTGCCATTGTCAAGTTAAAGTTGTTTTCCCCTCTTAGGAGGCATTAACATGAAGACAGTTGGGAGCTTCCGGGAGAAAGTCACACAGGTCCCACCCAGGAGGCGGGGAGGGGGGTGATGTAGGTTGCCCGGTGTCAGCTTGTGCAAAAGAGTTTGAAGAGCACTCTCATTTACACTTTGAGAAATACTGCATCAGAATCACCAGTGACCAAGTTAAAACTGTAGATTATGCGGCCTGATCCAGGCATGATAATATACATGATAACAGCTGACATTTATTTAGTTCTGAGTGTCAAGTGAAAGTGGCGGGTTCATTTCTACAAAACGTGTCAGTAGTGTTTGTCTTTCCCGAGGGCGTGGCAGAGCTCCGTTCCCTGTGGCTTACTGCCTGGTTTTTAGTGGCTATAACTGGAGACTAAGGTTACAAAGGACACTTCCCTCACATGTGAGCCTGCTCAGAGAGCTTGCTCCCCTCCCCTTGCTACCCTGCACTTGTGGAATCAACTGGTCTTTATAGACGCTGAGAGGACGCTCACTCACACTCAGATCAGCTGTGGGGTGTTTGAAGGAGAGTGGGAAGGTAGCTGTCTCTGCCTGGAACAAAGAGATTCTGTCGTGCTGTCCCTGGAGAACCATCCACAGCTTCTGTGTCTGGGGTATGAGCTAATCTTCCAGAACTCTTAAGACTGGTCTCTGGGAAGTCAGCAAGAAAGGAGTGTGGTTTCTGTCTTACTTTATCTCTTAATTTTACTATGGATCAGAAGTTAAATAAATCACTTACTACAAAGTTCAAAGTCATTTAAAAAAAATAGATGTGAATGGTTACAACTCTGATAAGATATATAGGACAAAGAACAGAAGGAAATATAGCAAAATGCAAACAGTGGTTGTCTTAAAGGAGTGGATTTTCCTTTGTTTCCTAAATTCTAATCCTAAATATAAGCATGCTTCTATTGTCTTGACAATTTAGAAGTCTTTTCTAAATTATTCTCAGTGAGAGAGGGGATATTAGGCACTCATGAACAGTACAAATGGTTACTCTGCAACTTGTATTAGAAGAAGGAATTTCCGTATCTTACTGATAATAACAATAATGATTTTTTTATATCTGCCAAGATACATAGAAATGAACTAAACGCTATACATGGATTTAATAATTAAATTTTAATGCTCTTTATAATGCTGTGAAGTAGATAATTCTTATTTTACTGATGAGAATATTGTGGCTTATAAAAGTTATATACTTTTCTCGGGCTTTACAAGACTAGTGAAGAGAGGAGCCGATACTTGAACGCTGGCAGTTGACTCCAGAACCAATGTTTTGTGCTATTAAACTGACAGACATGTCAGCTCACAGGATCGTGTCTCCTTTCAAGATAAATAAAGGAACATTTCTAAGAAATAGGGATTCACTTTGGAATGAATGGGAAGAAATAAATAGGGGATATACAGTGATAATGAATGGATAAAATCTCTTAATAGTGTGTTCTTAAATTGTGAAGTGTTTAACGTAATAGACACTCAAATAAGTGTACACATTTCAAATAAAATTGTTCCGTGGTATTGCTTGAACACTTCCTACATGCCTGCCATGTTTTAGGCATCTGAATTACATCAGTTGAGTCAAAACAGAAAAAAGTTCCTGCTCTCAAGGAGCTTGCATGGGGTAGAGGGGGGGTGGAACAGTGTTGAATACAGATAATAAAGAATTATGGTAAATATATTATATAGTATAGTAGATGGTGATAAATGCTATGGGAAAGAAAAGCCAGATAGGAAGCATTGGGACTGTGGTGGAAGGGTTTGTTGCCATTTTAGATAGAGTGGTTAGGGCAGGACTCATTGAGAAGACACTGAGCAAAGATACAAGGCAAGGGAAAGAGATAAGGGAATGCCAGAGAGGGAAGGGCCAGTGTGAGGACTCTAAGTACAAGATGGGTACAGTGTGGTCTTGTAACTGGAGAGGTTAAGCCACTAGCCCCAAGAAGAGGTTCCTAGCCTGGGGTCTAAGGACCTCTAAAGGATCTGGTATAGAATTCACGGGGTTATGAACTTGGATGAGAAAAGCATTTCATTTTTATCTTTAATTATAACATCTAAATGAAATTGAGCATTTCTTTCCATCGTGAACGTAGGTGAAAAACCTCTGTAACTCAATAGAACCTATGACCTTGTCGGCAATAGAAATCACAGATAGTATCACATTACATTATAGCTGTTGTGAATGTCTTAAAATATGGTTGTGTCCATCACCACATCACATCAAACTTATGTTAGTAATTAGGCCTGCCACTCGATCTTCTTATTTAATGTACTAATAAAGGAGTGCATTTGTTGCTGTATTACACTTAAAAATATCTTGACAATGGAGTTGGTTTCCTTTGCAATCTATTGTATTTTACTTCATACATTTAAAAGTATTGTTCTGAGAAAGGCCCCATAGGCTTTACCAACTGCCAAAGGGGTCCGTGGCACACACACAGAAAAAGATTAAGGAATCCCTTATGTGCAACACTGTTGGCCAGGGCAGGACACTGACCCTGGCCTCTGTGCTGAGAATGGAATTGGGGAGCTGGTAGAGAATTTTGAGCAGAGCAGGACATGCTTCACCTTGTGTTTGGAAGAGCTCCCTCTGGCTGCTGTGTTCAACTCCAGACCGGGGCAGGAGTGAGGCGGCCCGGAGACCCAGGTCACAGTTATTGGGTTATCATGGTGATTCAGACAAGAGATGATACTTGCTCAGGAGATGGTAGCTTGGACTATGGTAGTTAGCAGGGGAGGCAATGAAAAGTAATTGGATTTTGGATTTGTTTTGGAGATAGAACCATCAGGATTTACCAATAGATTGGATGTGAGGAAGAACAGTCAGGGATGATGTCAGGGTTTTTGACTTGAGCAATGGAACGATTGAATTGCCATGGACTGGGGGAGAAGACTGGGTGGTAGAAGGAATATCAGGTGTTGGGTTTTTTTGTTTGGTTGGTTTTTGGGTTTTTTTTGGCATTGTTTCTAATGTTAACCTTGAGATGTTCATCTGACACGGACAAGGAAGTGTTAGCAGGCATTTGGATATGAGTGTGGGATGGGGGAGAAGCTGTAGATACATACTGGGAGTCATTTGTACATGTAAAAGTTGGTATTTAAAACTCAGGCTGAATGAAATGCTGAGTGTAGATGGAAAAGGGTAACCAGGAGTGACCCTGGAGAACTCCAACAGGAAGAGACTGAGACCAAGAGAAGGAATCAGCAAAGTAAACTGAGAAGGAGTTTCTAGTGAGGTAGCAGGAAAAACAAAAGATCCCGGGGTCCTGCATGCTAGTGAAAAAAAAAAAAATAACAAGGAGAGAAGGAATGTGCCAAATGGTAGAGCAAGTAAAGTAAGGACTGAGAATTGGCCATTGAATTTAGAAACATAGAAGATACTGGAGGTTACTGGCAGGGAGGGGGGGGGGAAGTCTAAATTGGAGTGGCTTGAAGAGAAAATGACAATTGGAGACAGTATGTAGGCAATTTTTTGAGAAGTTTTGTTGCAAAAGAAACACAA
Source organism: Mirounga angustirostris (assembly GCF_029215605.1). NCBI lineage: Eukaryota > Metazoa > Chordata > Mammalia > Carnivora > Phocidae > Mirounga > Mirounga angustirostris. The sequence continues at coordinate 68,592,727 of NW_026991717.1, read as the reverse complement.
TTGGGGTAGCGGCTGATGGTTCACATGGGATTAAAAGAAAGATTTCATTTTGTCCTAATTAGGATGGGAAAAATAATAGCATTTTTTATGCCAAAGAGAGAGTTCCAGTAGAAAGGGGAACTTTGATGTAGGATGAAGAAAGAGTTGCTGGAGTGATCTCTTTAAGCATGTGAGTAGGGTAGAGGTCTTGTGTATTAGCAGAGAGGCTGGCTTTGGTAGGAGCGTGGAAAATCCTCTTTAGTAATAGATTCAAGGGCAGAGAATGTGGGTAATCAGTGCTGCTAGGTGGGAGGATGTGGAAGTTCAGTTTTGTCAGTGAAGCAGGAAGCAACATTAGCAGTTAAGATGAAATAATAATAATTGTAATACAGCTAAAAATATATTCCTATGCTAGGCGCCGCTCTAAGCACTGTGCAAATGTTAACTCTCATCTTCGCAACAACCTTGTCAAGGAGGAATCTTCATTATCCCCTTTTACAGATGAGGAAACAAAGACACAGAAGGTGAAATAATTTGACCCAGGTCCCCCTGCTTCTGAGGGGCAGAACTAGAATTCAACCCAGGCCTTCTGCTCTCTCAATCACAATGATACCTATTGCTAGACTGACCTTCCAAAAGGTAGTACCCATTTATCTTTCCTAACCAGTGACCTTCTGTGTCCTATAAGATGGAATATTGTACTCTCTACCTCTAAGGATTAGAAAAAGTAAGATAAAATGCTTAGCACATTGCCTGGTTCATAGAAGATAGTAAATGTTGATACTAACAATAGTTCTAGCAGCAGTAATTTTTTTGTTGATAATGATGAGGTCTATACTTTATGATTCTATTTATTGCTTTTTAGACAACATTAGGTTTCACGATTTAAAAGTGTTTTTCAGGGCGCCTGGGTGGCTCAGTTGCTTAAGCGACTGCCTTCAGCTCAGGTCATGATCCTGGAGTCCCGGGATCGAGTCCCGCATCAGGCTCCCTGCTCGGTGGGGGGTCTGCTTCTCCCTCTGACCCTCTTCCCTCTCGTGCTCTCTGTCTCTCATTCTCTCTCTCTCAAATAAATAAATAAAATCTTTAAAAAAATAAAATAAAATAAAATAAATAAAAGTGTTTTTCAAATAGAGTGAGAAAAATGGTATCTTGAGCTTTGTTAATATTTCTTTGATTACCAGCAAGGTTGAACATTTGTTAATATGTTTATAAGACATGGAAACAGTGACTCTGACTTTCTATTTCTATGCCATCTGTTCCCACAGCAACTGGGGCAGTGAGCTGTAAAGGGAATGCATGGATTCATGAGCCTGGCCTCCAGCTTATTGGTTGTGAGAGCCAAAGGGGATGGAACAGGCGGAGGCTGGATGGCTGGGTGCATATGGTTGCTTGTTCAGCTGTGGCTTCTCTATTAGGAACAGCCATGAATGTGGCTCCAGGAATCACCTAAATGAAATGAAGCACATGATGACAATTAGAAAAGGGAAAGAATAAATGTCGCTAAAGAGGAATGGACACAATAATGGCCCCGGGGAAAAAACCTGTGGACATGTGAGGATGAGTTGGTGCTGATTAGTCGGTGCAATAAGCACTGGATTTCAGGAAATCACTAACTGGGGTGGATCTCCTGGAGAGGACCCGGTCTGAGTCAGATCTGTTCTGTGGAATGTGACTTCTCTCTGAGGAAGTCCATGTCCTCGGGCTGTATCAGCAACAGATACTCCATAATGCTGGCTCCTTCTGGTAATGATGGCAGAAAGCTTAGGTTGGTGTATCATGATATTTTTTGTCCTCTTCAATGAATATCTCTTCAGCTGGGCTAAGATTAAGAGTGGATTCTATCACCAGGCTTTCTGGGTTCAAATCCTGGCTGTATTCCTATGAATGTAGGCAAGTACTTAATCTGTGTCTTGGTTTTTTTTATCTCTAATATGGGGGTAATAACAGTACCTCCCACATAAAACTTTTATGAAGATTGAGTTAAAAATATATTTCACCTAACGTATGATACACATTTTCCAGGTCTGAAATTATGGTATATTTTACAGTTGATGACATTTTACAATTCTTATTGGTAGCATTTTCTTCCTTCTTAGTGGTATATAAATACTGATGAATCTTAGAATTGATGGGTGTCTTGTATTTGAGGAAATATGTGTATTAGTACATCATTAAACATGGCTTGGTAACAGAATATGGTATATAAGTCATTTATTTGGTTTTATAATCACAACCAGATCCTAATGATTCCACTAAACCCATAAGGATATTTTTATTGCAAGTTCCTAATCCTTGTACAGTGAGAGCTCTTAAAAGCAAAACAAAAATCCAAATAAGTCAGAATATCAACCCATAAAGAGTCACATGGTCTTTTGGTCCTTTGGGGCTTCAGGGATGTTATTACATGCCTTAAGGCTACTTTTCTTGTGATGCTCATCCCTTGACCTCCCAGGTCATACCCTCTCCTTTCCTTTCATGACCACGCGGACAACCCATTTCAAATCCTGGCCTCTCCTCCCTTCCAGGAGGATCCTCTGCAGTCAGCTATGCTCTATATCCTGGACCTTATTTTTCCTCAAAAGAGCTTTCATTTTGAAACTGAATTATAATGTCTCCATTTCTGTCCACCACTTTCTGTCATTCCAGCTTTCCCCTCCGTTCTCCAAAAACACAGACCCCTTCTCTTCCTCACGGGCTAGACTCCAAACATCTTTCTTCATGTCTGCCGGCCTCTCCTGCCTTCACTTCCTTCTTAGGGCGTTGAGATTCTCTCCCTTCAGTCATATTCTTGGTGATGTCCTTGATTTCTTTACCTATCACCTTTAGTAGCACCCATCTGACTAATCCCCAGCCCCGGAGAGATTCACATATTTGTTTCTTCCTACCTCTAGCTGGACTGCAGAAGCTGTTGGAAGAAAGGATACGACTGACTGTCCAGGCTCTGCCACTGTGACTGTGGTCTCTGATGACACGCAGGACCTCCATGCTGTCTGGTAGCTCGGATATGTGTTCCTGGTCTGGGCTCTTCTGTTCACAGTAGCTGCTGCAGCAAATATTTTCCTCCTCCTTCATAACCTCTTGTTCTTTTCCTTTCCCTTTATTCTGAACGTTTGACCTCATTTCCAAGCCGGAATGAGGCTTCAGCGTATGGTAGATAACATATTAGAAGTAGTCAGGAAAGGGGATGCCTGGGTGGCTCAGTTGGTTAAGCGTCTGCCTTCAGCTCAGGTCATGATCTTGGGGTCCTGGGATCGAACCCCGCATCCGGCTTCTTGCTCGGTGGGGGGCCTGCTTCTCCCTCTGCCTGCTGTTTCCCCTGCTTGTGCTCTCTCTCAAAGAAAGAAAGAAAGAAAGAGAGAGAGAGAGAGAGAGAGAGAAAGAAAGAAAGAAAGATCTTAAAAAAAAAAAAAAAGAAGTAGTCAGGGGACGCCTGGGTGGCTGAGTCGTTAAGTGTCTGCCTTCGGCTCAGGTCATGGTCCCAGGGTCCTGGGATGGAGCCCCACATCGGGCTCCCTGCTCAGCAGGAAGCCTCCTTCTCCCTCTCCCACTCCCCCTGCTTGTGTTCCCTCTCTCGCTGTGTCTTTCTCTGTCAAATACATAAATAAAATCTTAAAAAAAAAAAAAGTAATCATAAATAAAATCTTAAAAAAAAAAAAAGTAGTCAGGAGACCTGTGTTCTCCTGAATAGCCATGTGACTTATTTTCCTCCCTCAGTCATAAAATGTGTTTTTGCCTGCTGATTGAGATTCTCTATGCTATACGGCAAATGAGTCATTTTATTTGGGTATTAGTTTCTTCCTATGTACTTTGAGGTAGGGGGGCTAGCCTAAGTGACATCTGAGATTCTATCTTTAAGATTCTGTGATTTTATGATTTAGGTTTTATATGTCTTTTAAAACTAGCTTTAAGGGGCACCTGGGTGGCTCAGAATGTTAAGTGTCTGCCTTCAGCTCGGGTCATGATCCCAGAGTCCTGGGATCGAGCCCCACGTCAGGCTCCCTGCTGAGCGGGGAGCCTGCTTCTCCCTCTCCCTCTGCCTGATGCTTCCCGTTTGTACACTCTCTGTCTCTGCCAAAAAAATAAAAATAAATAAATAAAACTAGCTTTAATTTGCCAAAACAGATGACTTCTGATGATGTCATTTCATTAGGTAAATCATGAAAATTCTCACTTGTCATAAAATCTAGGAAGTCCTGTTACCTTTTGTGATGGTAAATTTATCCTTTTGCTGTATTACTATTTTTGAATTTGTGAAAATTACTTCTTATAGTTTGACCTGTCACTCTAGTCATAGGAAGGAGGAGAAACTCAAGGAGTGTCTTGTTTCTGTAATAGTTAATCAAGACTTGGCCTTCGGAAGCCTGGGTGGCTCAGTCAGTTCAGCCTCTGACTCTTGGTTTTGGCTGGGTTCATGATCTCAGGGTCATGAGATGAGCCCTATGTAGGGCTCCATGCTCAGTGCGAGTCTGCTTGAGATTCTTTCCCCCTCCCTTTCCCTCCCCTCTGCTCCTCCCCCAGCTGGCATGTCTGTGCATGGGCTCGTGAGCACTCTCTCTCAAAAATAAATAAATAAATAAATAAATAAATAAATAAATAAATAAATAAATAAATAAATAAATAAATAAAATCTTAAAAAAAAAAAAAAGACTTGGCCTTGAATCTCAGAGTGGGGCTTTGGGGAAGAAAGATGTGTTTCCTCACCAGGTCCTACCTGAAGAGTGGCAGGGGTGTGTTGGCATTGCAGCCCTGGGAGATTTGCTGCCAGACTGAGCTAAGCATTGCTATGAAATCAGCTGATAGTTTCTCATGCTGCCCAGATGGTGCATTTCTAAATGATAATCTGGTAGGTTACGTTGAGATTTACCAGTTAAGTGCAATTGCCTAAAAGATCTTGCCTTTTTTATGCTTATTTTTTTCCCATCTGCCATCCCTTCTATGTATTCCCAACATTTGAGCATTGTCTCTGGATGCTAGAATTTCAGGGGAACAACAGTGCAGCAAGGAAGAACCCGGTTCCTGTATAATAGCTGTTGGCTCAATGCAGAGTTAGCTTTCATGGCCTCGTTAGCTTGGATAGAGGAGCGCTTGGAGGTAGCAGCCAATGGAGGAGCATACTTTTTACAATCTTGATATATGTGTCACTTTCTAGCCTTGCCAGACATCATTGGGGATAAACTCACAAATGCCATGGTTCTTGAGCTTGGCTGTATATTAGAATCACTCTAGTGCCCAACATGCATCTCATACCAATTAAATCTGTCTCTGGGCTGGGATCCATGCATAAGTAGTCTTTAAGCCACCTACATATTAGGTGATTCTATTATGTAGCCACAGCTGAGAAGCACTGAGTAAGGGGACTAAATTAGTTGGCCGATGAAGAATTTCGGCATTCACAAGTGAGCCCGTTGTGTCTTCTGTTTATCTTTGCTGAGTTTTACTTTAGTAACAATGCAGCAAGATCAGAGGTGGTCAGCTACACATGACTGATTTTCCAAAGTGTGTTACAGCCTCTGAGTAGTGACTGTATTTTGCCTGTGAATCAGTGTAGGCTTCTCTTCATATGCTCTTGTGAATGGTATCCTGAAGTCTCTACAAGAAGGGAAAGTGGGTGATGTGTGTATTTGTGTGTATATATATCTTGTCTCTGTTTTAGTTAGTATGTTATTGTTTGTTCCGTTCACTTTGAAGACTTGATAATTGACTTCATAACTTTTGGTGAGAAATTATCTGAAAAGGTCAGATTACTTGGGGAAAAACAAAACTAAAACTATCATTGCGAAACTAAAACAATATCCAGAAGATTTTTAAAAAGACACGCTCAACAGAAATGTCTAGAATCAATGTTTCTGGCTGTTGACAAGGCTGGCATGCCAGTTTCTACTTGTGTGCATACATGTTCTCCCAATATCTATACATTACTGGCCCTTTGAACACAGTTCCCATTAAGAATGCTTAGAGATCCTAAAGTAGGATTGCCAGATAAAGTATAGGTTGTCCAGTTAAATGTGAACTTCAAATAAACAATGAATAATTACTTAGTATAAATAGGTCTTAAACATTACATGAGACACACTAAAAGAGTTACCTGTTGTTTATCTAAAGTTCACATCTGAGTATCCTGTATTTTTATTTCTAAATCTGGCAAGTCCATGGAGATGTGGGCTGGATGGTGGGCCAGAGCACTGTCTAGTTTCTCTGGGCTGGGCCTCCTTGATGCGACCTTGACTCTTACCATATTCCTGCAGAGAAGCTGCTGCTCAGCTCTCCAACCCAAACTCTTACTCTGCTGTCTTCCTGTATGTCTGATAGGTTTTCCTATCTTTGGTGTTAGGACTGAGAGATGTAGGCTTGAAAAGAAACCCTCCCCCAACCACACACACACAGACACACACACACACAAATCAGTGCTTAAATTCTGAATGGTAGAAGCGATGCGAGTTAAGACCTTCTACTTCTGGGCAGTAACCCCTGTAGCAGGTGCAGCGTGATGTATTTGAGTACTTTTCCATCATTTGGGAGACGCGAGTGTCCTCTCTCCCTTAGAAACCTGGGCAGGTGGCCTGGCCTCCTGGGTACTTGTCTGGCCTGGTTTACTAGAAAATTCCACTCTCAATCAAGTTAAAGCTGGCTAGCTTTCACCTGCCTCTCCTGAGACTGACCTTCACCTCCCTCTCCTGAGGTTCGTTTTGTTGGCCTTAAATAAAGGGCTCTGTCAGTTGAGTGGAGGCACAAACTGGAACTTCTCCCAAAGTTTTCTATCAAGTCAACAAATTCTTATATGTGCCACCTGGAGAGAGAGAGAGAGAGAGAGAGAGAGAGAGAGAGAGGAAGTGTGTGTGTGTTTCCTCTTCCTGGTACTTTGTATATTCATTTTGTTTGAGGGAGGCAATTTTTGTCACTGACTATAAAGCTAAACCTAGTCTTATGTGCACATAGATTATACTGTGAAATTTTGGAGATAGCCATCATCATTTATAGAAGACATTCCTGAATCCTGAATCATTTCAAACTAATAGAAAAATATCAAAAAGTATGCATTTGTATACCATCTGTATCTAAACACTTTGCCATAATTTCTTCAGACTTTTAAAAGCCAGTGTTGAGCCCCTTTTTGTAATCTTCCTTAATCCAGTTTCTCTGCTTGTCTTCTTAGAGATAGCCGCGTTCCCAAAGTTGGTATGGGGGCCACCACCATGCAGAACGATAGGAGATGCCATTCACAATTAGGCCTATCTGTGTATGTAGCATGGGTATTTTAAACCCTGTACAAACAGTATCGATGTATAAATTTTGATAATTATATTATTGTAAATAATACCAGTTTTGTCTCTTCCTTTCTAAATTCTTACATCTCATTTCTTCCTGCCTTGTCCCAGACCTCTAGCATAATGTAGGAAAGTAAGGGTGACAGTGGGCATTCTTAATCTTGCTTCCTGAAGTTTTCATTATTATATTTGAAGTTTGCTGAAAATTCTTGATAGATATCATGAATTTGATTCCCTTCTAAGAATGAATGTTGAGCTTTATTAAGGTATTTTTCGTGTTGTTCTGTATTGTTTTGAGATTTTGAGATATAGTTTTTCTCCATTAGTATATTGTGGTAGATATCACTGATAAATTTTCGGATGGTATGTAACTCTTGCATTCTTAGAATAAACTCTGCATAGTTGCATGGTTTATTTTCACAAATCACTGAATTAGCATTGCTAATTTTGTTTTTTTTTATTTTTAGTTTATCCTTTTTTTGTTTTTAATTGCATTATAGAAAGAGAAGATGGTCTGTATGATAGCATTACTTTGAAATTTTAAAGAGATTTTTAAGGTGAATCATCAATATTTGCAAATATATGTGCCTAAAAAGGATGCATATGGTCGATTTGTTGGGCTCTGGGTTATATATAATCAGGGTTGTTAATGGTATCAGTTAGTGTTTTTATTTGCTGTATTTATCAATTTATGATAGAGGGGTATGAGCTCCTATTTTACTTATTTCTGTCAGTTTTTGCTTTATATATTTTAAGGTTTTGCTTTATATATGTTATATATTTTAATGTTACTTACATTCAAGGTCATGATTTTTTTTTAAAGATTTTATTTATTTATTTGAGAGAGAGAGACAGAGATAGCAACAGAGAGCATGAGCCGGGAGGAGAGGGAGAAGCAGGCTTCCCGCTGAGCAGGGAGTCTGACTCGAGGCTCCATCCCCAGGACCCTGGGATCATGACCTGAGCCGAAGGCAGATGCTTAACGACTGAGCCACCCAGGAGCCCCTTTTCAAGGTCATGATTATACCCACCACGTAAGAAATAAAACATTACAAATGCATTTGAAGCATTTTGTATGCCCTTTACCATCCCCTTAGGTGAAATTGTTTATTAATCCTGTGTACTTCTTTATACTTAGGTATAAAATCCCCAAACAGTATATAAAATGGTTATGTGTTTTAAAAGTCTATAAAAATGGCATCCGACTATGTGTATTTTTCAGTGACTTTTTCTCAGATAACCTGTCAGTATGTATAGCTCTAGTTCATTCATTTTAATGTCTGCGTGGTATCGCTTTGAATATATCATTCAATACTTGCTTATCTGCATTGTTGATAGAAATTTAAATTTTTCCCATTTTTCATGGTTTAGGAACAATGCTTCTGTGAATGTTCTTTTTAACACTTGTGTTCATATGTGAATGCTTCACCAGGGGTAAACTTGAGGTAGAAGTTTTGGTTTTATTGATGTATACCTGTAAATTCAATATTGACAAAATGATCTTTAGAGCGACTGTAGCAGTTAATACTCCCATCAGCAGTGTGGAATTCTCATTCTTCTCTCTCACCAGCAGTTAGTTATTAGCCGGCTTTGTAACAATCCAAATCTGATGTGTGTGACATAGTCTCCCACTATAGTTTTAATGTGCATCATCTTGAAGACAAGTGAGTTTGTTCTTTTATATGTTTGTTAGCATATAATGAATTGCTCATTTGGAACTCCTTTTCCAGAATTTACTGTCCATTTGGTCTTTTTTTTTTTTTAATTGGTTGCTTCTCTTATTTCTTTCTTTTTTTTTTTAATTTTATTATGTTAAGTTAGTCACCATACAGTACATCATTAGTTTTTGATGTGGTGATCGACGATCCATTGTTTTCGTATAACACCCAGTGCTCCATGCAGTACGTGCCCTCCTTAATACCCATCACCGGGCTAACCAATCCCCCCTCCCCCCTCCCTCCTCCCCTCTAAAACCCTGTTTGTTTCTCAGAGTCCATAGTCTCTCATGGTTCATCTCTCCCTCCGATTTCCCCCCTTCATTTTTCCCTTCCTTCTCCTAATGTCCTCCATGCTATTCCTTATGTTCCACAAATAAGTGAAACCAAATGATAATTGACTTTCTCTGCTTGACTTATTTCACATCATCATTAGCCATCAGGGAAATTCAAATTAAAACCACATTGAGATACCACCTCTTATTTCTTTCTGGTACTTGTTTGTCCTGGATGCCAATCTTTTGTTGGTCGTATGCTTTGCAAATGTCTTATCTGTGTATATAGCTTATCACTTTCTAGTGACTTCTTTTAACATACGTCATTTTGGTAATTTTAATGCAACTGAATTTAAAAAAAAAATGTTTTCCTCTTCTAAAAAAATTTTTTTCTGAACTCCAATTTCATAAAGATACTCTAAGATTCTTCCAAGGTTTTTTTTCTCTTATGCTTTTCACATTTAGATTTTTTATCCACTGGAATTGATTCTTGTGTATGGTTTGAAGTATGGATACTTCTTATATTTTAATTTAGAAATAATCTATCCTTTCCCCACAAGTTTCAGTATACCCTCCAATCACACATCCAGTTTCCATATGTGAGTAGCTCTATTTATAGACTTTATTTCCTATTTTATATGGTCTATTTTGTTGTCTATGTACCAATGCCAGAGTTCCTCAATTATGACTTTTTTTATTATCCTTGTCTTGTTCCATGCTGCATTTTTAGTTAACTATTCAGTGTTATCTTTTATTCACAAATTATTTCCTTCACTGTGCCAGCTTATCCAGCTCTTAAACTTTTAATTTCAATGAGTATACGTTACATGTAGAATATTTATAAATTCTTTAGGTAACCCTAATGTTCTTATTTTTTTCATAGTGTGCTGTGACTGTCATTGTTTATAATGGTTGTTATTATCTTGGTGAAGATTCTAAACATGACCAGAATACTTGTGACATGTTTAATATTTAAAATTTGTATTGTGTGATTTCACGTGTCAATATTTGATCTTGTTGCCTATGTTGACATTTAGTTTTCTTCACATGTACTGGCAGCTTGGTTTGAAGGGTCTTGATCTATAGGTTGCTTTAAAAGAAAAAAAGAAGAAGAAAGAAAAGTCTTCCCTCACCCTTTACACTTGTCTATCTCGCAGTTGTCTCACCTGGTCCTTGCAAGGCCCCCATATCAGAAGCTGGGCTTACCAGTGGTGTTTGGGGTTCCCTGTCCAAGGTGGTGATATGGATGTTGCAGATCTATTCCCTGGGGACAGGGGTGGGCAGGGTTTGGAGTTTGGTCTTAATCCCTGTCTGTACCCTCCAGTTCAAGCCCCAGACAGCAGTTGGCAGCAACTTCTTACTTCTTTCCTTTACCTGCCATCTGGGAACCCCCCCCCCTCTCTTTTCCTATCTTTCTTTTTTTTTTTTTTTAGATTTATTTACTTGAGAGAGAGCACATGAGCACAGTGAGGAGGGGCAGAGGGAGGAGAGAGGGAATTGCAAGCAGACTCCATGCTGAGCACGGAGCCCGAGGTGGGGCTCCAACTCACCACCCTGAGATCAGGACCCAAGCAGAAACCAAGAGTCAGGCATGTAACCAACCGTGCCACCTAGGTGCCCCTCTCCTTTTTTCTTAGCAAGCCTAGCCCTGGTTTCCTGCCCCACAGGGGGCCCTTTCAGCCCCCATAGCTCTGCAGAAACCTAACTCCAGGCCATCCTGCCTGTCTCTGGAACTGGGGCACAGCAGGCTCAGAGCTTCGGGTCCAAAGCACCACTTGGCTGTTCTATTCCATTTCTGTTTCTCCAAGATGTTATTCTATTTTGGTTCTCGCCTATGACTTCTAACTTTCTTGCTTTAGATTTTAGATTTCATTATTAAGCAGGTTTAGGAGGAACTAAAAAATGTGAACCTATAACAACTGGAGGTCTATTGGGTCACTTAACTTTTTGGAAACGTGGTTGGAAATAGCCCTCACTTGTTGCAATTTGTCTCCTATAGTTACCATATCCGTACTAGTCCATCTGTCATAGTAAAGGAAAGTGTTCATTTCATAGCTCTGGTCCACCCTCCTCTCTCCCTACCTCCCCACCCCTACGGAACCCTTCAGGTGTTACTATGCCACTGGTAGCAAGGTTCAAGTTTAAATATGAAGTATTGTGACTGCCACCTAATGGCAGCCATCAGGTACTTTCAGCCAGAGCCTAAATTTTATTCTGAGAAGTGTGTGCCTCTGTAGATGATTTGTTTCTTGGCTTTTAAATGCTACATGGATAGAAAGGGAAATATAAGTTTCAGGGAGCTTATGTTCCTGGAGTTCTAAGCTGTTTCGCATCTCCCCTTTAACAGGATAGAAAATAAGGGTGACAGAAGAGGATCCCACGAAAAGGCTAGTTACCTAGCACCAGCAGCTAGAATTTCATTGAATGGATGTTGTCCTCATGGGAAGCTGTTTGTCACATAGGGCCTGGCCCTGAATATTTACCTTGGGCGTCTGGGCAGAGTCAAAGACACATAACCATGAATTTGCTGACGTTTGTACCTATTTTAGACCATCACTTCAGGACATAAAGACTCAATTGCTGAGTATTAAAGGATATACATTCCTTGATCATCCCTGCCCACCTTCAGTTTATCCTCTTCCTGAAGCTGTTTTCTGTCTATATTGGTGAGTGAGACCCCATCCCAGTTATTTAAAGCCTCTAAAATGGTATGGTATGAATCTCCACAGAGTAAACTTGGCTGGAAACTTAGGATATTTATCAGCTATTTCTGCAGTAATGCCATGTAACAAACCATGCTTACAATCTAGTAGTTTTCAATAACAAGCATTTATTTGCATAGGTGTCTGGGTCCTCTGTGGTTCAACTGAGCCTGGCTGGGCTGTTTCACACTGTGCACAGACTGGACTTGGCTGCTCACCGTGGCTAAGGGATAGGTCTGCACTGGGGGACCCAGGCTGACTGAGTAGTCGCTACCTAGGGTACATTCTTTTGTGAAGGAGCAGGAGTGAAGGAGGCAAGCCAAACTGTGTGCAAGCAAATATAAATCCTTTCCTTGCGTCGTGTCCGCTTGCATGGCACTAGCCAAAGCCAAAAATCCTAGGAGGTGCTCTGTACCGAGGTGAGAGTGGATGAATATTTGCTGAGCCGTGTTCCAGCCTCTGACAACTCCACATAAAATAATTGAATGAAGTCAAATCTTTTTTAAGAAAACAAAAGCTTAATGTGTTACTACTGAAGTGTAAGTGCAAGAAGCTTCTAAGACATTTCCAAGAGGTTCACCTTGAGAAGCCCTTCAGGCTGGAAGTGCATGCTGTTCATTTTCTTATACCCACTGCCTAGTACAGTGCCTGGCTTGTGGCGATAGTAAACACATGAATGAAAGTGCTACCAGGTTTACCGAGAAACTGGTGGGCCTGGAGAGTTGGGATATTTTCCCCATCTTTTAATACTGGCATTTTTATATTTCTGCCTGAGAAAATCCTAAATGTTCTTAACCAAGGAGAGAGATTGAAAGATAAAGTCCTAAACTCATGGGACTTCTCCCAGCTATTGTCCGATCGTTTATTTTTCTGATAAAGGAAACTAATCATCTCCTTTTTATACATATATAGAACAAAATAATAGCTACAGTCATTGATTATTCACATAACTTCTACATGGCCTCATCCTTTTTGTTTTTTGTTTTTTTAAAGATTGTATATGTTTATTTATTTGAGAGAAAAGAGAGAGAGAGCACAAGCGGAGGGGAGGGTCAGAGGCAGAAGCAGACTCCCCCCTGAGGACGTGGGGCTCGATCCCAGGACTCTGGGATCGTGACTTGAACCGAAGGCAGCTGCTTAACCGACTTGAGCCACCCAGGCTTCCCTGGCCTCATCCTTTTTGAAGAGACAGGATGGGTCTCTATCCAAATTAGATTCAGATGCTAAGATTGATAACTACATACATACACCACCCACAAAAGAGGGTATGAAAAGGTTTATTTACTAAAATAGTGAGACTTCTGGAGAGAGCAGGGCAGGCCTCTGAAGCTGCCTAGAAAGAGGAAAGGAAGGAGACTGGCTTGGTGTTTTACAGTGTTTAGGGGATAAGGTTGGGCTGAGGATCCCCACTTGTGGACAGTGGCTTGTGCTTAGTGTCAAAGGCTTTGAGGGGCTCCTGGGTGGCTCAGATGGTTGGACATCTGTCTTCGGCTCAGATCATGATCTCTGGGTCCTGGGATCAAGCCCCGCATTGGGCTCCTGGCTGGCTCAGCAGGAGCTCTGCTTCTCTCTCTCCCTCTGCCTCTCACTCTGCTTGTGTACTCTCTCGGTCTGTCTCTCTCAAATGAATAAATAAAATCTTTTTAAAAAAAGCGGGGGGGGCTTTGTATTTAGATTGTCCAGTTGTGGGGCAGAGGGGAAGAGGGAGAGGTTTTATCCGCAGTCTAACATCAGAAGAAATAATTGGGCTCCTTATATGCTTATACTGTGATTGTTGAAGGCCCACTGATAAAGAGGTGTTGTGTTGACATTTCAGGTGATGGACCTGCTGACTGCTGTTGATTTTGATTATAGCCCACTTTTTCTCTGGACTTCACTGACTTTGAATCTTCCTTGATTGTTGCTAATGGATACCAAGGCAGCTATCCCTTTCCCAAACTGCATTGTTTATAGGTACCTGGTGAGGAAGCAGATCTAGAGGACCTACTGGGTACCAAGAGCAGGCCATACACTTCACCCTCATATGCATATTAAATATGAGAGCTCAGGGGCACCTGGGTGGCTCAGTCGGTTAAGCATCCGACCCTTGATTTCGGCTCGGGTCATGATCTCAGGGTCCTGAGATCAAGCCCCACATCGGACTCCACGCTCAGTGTGGAGTCTGCTTGAGATTCTCCCTCTCCCTCTGCCTCTCCTGCCACTTGCATGCTCTCTCTTTTTCTCTCTGGAAGAAATAAAATAAATCTTTAAAAAAAATAAAAATAAATAAATATGAGAGCTCAAATTTGATTTTATTCTTGGGTATTGAAGTAAATTGTATGTGATTTTGCCTTCTATGACCAGTACCGTTTTCGTTAATGTAAGAAATAGTTGGAGAAAGTTCCTGCGTTTGTTCATGGATAACTTTGTTTGAATATATATTCATCTGTCAGTAATTACTGTGTTTTCCCAAATGATATCTCTTATGTACCAGCTCCATGATATGGAGCATATATTTATACATTTTTACTATTTAAAAATTTTTAAACTTTTTTGGGTTGTGTGGTGCTTTTTGCGTGAATAAAAGTAACTTACCTTCAAAAGCACTGGTTCTCAACTTTAGAATGGGTCATAATCACTTGGGAACCTTATTAAAGCATCCTCCAAGTTTCTTATTAAGTCTGCGGTGGGCCTGAGAATTAGAATTTCTAAGAAGTTCCAGGTGATCTTTAGTTTCAGGGACTAAACTTTGACCAACACTGTCTTATAACAGTAATATCCATGAGGTCATGGGTTTTATGTGCTAGTTTGATTTTTTTTTCCTAACATACATTAAGATAAATATTCAACTGTTAAAATAAAGTCCAGCTGTCTAATACCAAAAGAATGACCTCACTGCTGTGCCTGCAAAGCTTTGGAAATACTGAGTATTCTCCAAGTCTAATTCAGAGGAAGGATCCTTTGCCTTTAAGATTGAAGGTATGTGCTAACCCTGTGTGAAGCAATGTGAGGCAATGGGTAAGGCCAATGAAAGGCAAAGGCAGTACGAATTAGAATCCATGAGCACAAAGAGAGCCATGGTTTTCATCCATTAGGGAAATCAGGAATTCTCTAGTTCCCCAACTGTGTGCATAATCTGTTTCTGCCAGTGGGGTGTGTGTGTGTGTGTGTGTGTGTGTGTGTGTGTGTGTGTGTGTAGGGGAGGGACTTGGATACGTGTGAGAGAGTATAAATGAAAACCAGACACAACCACAAACTGGTGACTGTAGTTCTGGAAGTCCCCATAGAGAAAATAGATGAATCATAGTCACATAACTTGATGGGACCAGCCATTGTCACTCACACTGTTCATGTTAACCCCAGGCTCATGGAACCTCCCTGGGATTAATAATACCCCAGACTCCTTTTAAAGAGTTACGGAAAAGATTTGCCGAGTTTACTAGTGATTCTAGTGATTGGGTGAAGCCAGCAACCTTTAAGTGCCTAGGAACTTGGAGTTTGGGTTATACCTGAAGCTTACACAACCATAAGAACAGCAGTGGCAAACAAACAAGAAACTCTCCAGGGTAAAAATCACAGGTTCTTTGGGCCTGAATGAATTTGTTGGCACTTACTAGCTTGTGTTTTGGGGAAAGTTGTTTAACCTGGGTACCTCGGTTTCCTTATCTGTAAAGTGGACCTTGGGATGAGATAGCACCCACCTTGTAAGAGTGATGTGAGGATGGCCTATATTAATCTGTGTTGAGTGCTGAGAAGTAGCACTCGGTGATCCCTGTATCCATATATAATTAAAGGAAGCTGAGCCAGTCTGCACTGTAGCTCTGGTTGCTACATGCCTTCCCATGATAGTGAGATCACCTTCAGTGCCACTCTTGGTGGATCGGAAGACACAGGCTCTAATGATACCTGGCAGAAGGGCTGTTTTGTTGTTGTGAACGGATTAAAAAAAAGATTTGTACTACAAAAGGGATATGTATCAATTAGATTAAGTACTCGACTAGAAAGAGTTTTATTTTTAGGGAGGAAAGTTCTTACATATTTTTTCCCCACATGTTGAATCCTGCCAGTCAGGATCCTTTTCCTATTTTTGTCTTTTAATAGAATATGTTCTTTTCTTTTCTTTTTTTTTTAAGATTTTATTTATTTATTTGAGAGAGAGAGAAAGAGAGAGAGAGCAGACAGAGCAGCAGGCAGAGGGAGAGGGAGAAGCAGACTCCCCGCTGAGCAGGGAGCCCAATGCGGGACTTGATCCCAGGACTCTGGGATCATGACCTGAGCCGAAGGCAGACACTTAACTGACTGAGCCACCCAGGCTCCGCAATATGTTATTTTCTTAAAAGATATTCTTGAAGTTTCTTTTCTGGGGGCTAGATTAATTGAATTTATTTGTTAATTTCCTTTGGGGCTAATGTAGCTTCAAAGTGGTCTGCCCTTTTCAAGCCCTGATACTCAAAATCTTGATTTCTCCTCTTCATGCATTATTCCCATTATTCCCATTATTCCGCTACTGAATACCAGGGTGAAATTCTCTTTTTAACAAACAAAAACATCCTTAGTCTTGAATTGAGACCTCTGCCTCACCATCCTCACCTCCATGTGACAGGGGCTCTCCTCTTGCATTTGCAAACTTAGAAAACGTGGAGGGAGAGGACTGCCACTAACAAGACATATTTGGAAACCACCAACCTAGCTTAGACTCACAATTCTGTAACCTTTATATTCTCTTAGCATTCTCTTGTGAGCCCGTGGCATGAGCCTTCCACCAGTGAAGGCATTAACTTCTCCCTTTTACATGTTGCCTGCAGATTCCATCTTATCCTTCTCCATAATGGGAGTGTGTCCTTTGTTATACTGGGACCATGGGCAAAAATATTTGAAGAAGAGATGAATCATGATTTCCTGGGTGTTAGCTTTACAATGGTCTCCTTCATCAATCTGTAAATTAGTCATGACTCTGTCACACCCTTACAGGTACAATTTACACAAAATGAATCATTTCAAAATATATTCTATGTGTAATTTCTATTTAGAATGTGGGTTTTATTTCCAAGGAGCATCAGTTTTGTAAGAAGGTTGGTTTAGCTACAATTTGCCTGCTTTGTAAAGGCCTGGAATTGATTTTTGATTATTCTTTTTTTCTTACATTTTAATGTTAGGTATACATAAAGAAAATGACATAAAACACATCGAAGTTAAAGAGTAATTTTTCATTGAACACTCATATGATGCCACCTTGCTCATAACCCAACTCAATTTGTCTTCTCCTGGATCCCACCATCATCCTGACTTTAGTTACTATTATTTGCTTTCCTTTTGTCATTTTTTTCCATTTGTGTGTAGCCAGGATAAAGATTGTTGGGTAGGGAGGTATGAGTAGCTTCAGCTTTATTAGAAAATGCCGAACACTTTTCACAGTGATTGCACCAGTTTGCACTCCTGCCACAGTTATGTGAGCATTCCATTGCTCCACATCTACACCAACACTCAGTTTTGTCAGGCTTTCAATATTCCTGATTACTAATGAGAATGAGCACCTTTGAATATAATTGTTACTCGTATGTTGTCTTTTTAGAGTGCTTATTGACATTTTTTACCCATTTTTTGTTTTCTGTAGTTTTGTAGGAGTACACGCGCGCACGGACACACCCATGATCTTTAATTATTTAAGTGTATTTTCCCAACCTGTGGCCTTGTCTTTTCCCTCTTTTTATGACATATTGTGAAAAGAAGTTCTTTCTTTTAATGTAGTCAAATTTATCAATTTTCTTTCCTTTATATGTAATGCTTTTTGAATCTTAAGTTTTTCCTAACCTGAAATTATAAAAATATTATGCTGTATTGTCGTACTAAACATTTGTAGTTTTGCTTTTTACAATTTAGCTTTTAATCAACTTAAAATAGATTATTTTCTGGTATAAAGTTGGGATCCAATTTTCATTTTTCCATATACATATCCACATTTCCCAATCAATAATTATTAGAAAAAACATTCTTAGTATAAACAAAGATCTTCCATGATACTTCCGTCCTATAAAGAGACCATGAATTCACTGTGTCTTTCTGAGTCCTTTATTCTATTATCTGTTATCCCTCTTTCAGCACTATGCTATTTTAATTATGTTGTGATAATTAAAAATAATTCTTATTAAATGGTAAGGCAAGTTATCTCATCTTTATATTTTCAAGTTTCTGGGCTTTTATGGGCTTTTTGCACATCTGTGCTTCAATGTATATGTTAGAATGAACTCCTTGTTCAAAAAAAACCCCCAAACTCTTAGAAATGCTTAACAGGATTGCAGTGAATCAATAGATCAACTTGGGAAAATTAACATCTTTACAGTATTGAGTCTTATCAAAAACATGGCTTACTCTCTATCTCTTCCTTGGTAATACATTTCGACATAATGTTTCTGTTTTCTCATGAGGTCTTAAAAATTTATGAGGTTTTTTTTAAGTACTTTGTGCTTTTAGGGGTACTGTGAATGTTAAGTTTTCTTTTTGAAACTGTTGCTGGCATCAGGATTTTTTTATATCCAGCAACTTTACTAAACTATGTATTAATTTCAATATGTTATCTGCAGGCAGTCTTTTGAATTTTTCTAAATACATGTTCATAGTGAATAATAGCTTAATTTTTTCCTTTATTTTTATATATAAATGTGTGTGTGCATGTGTGTGCACCCATGTTTTCTTTTTTCTTATCCAATTGCATCCACTAGTACCCTTAGGAAAACAATGAATAGAAATAGTAGTAACAGGTGTTCTTGAGTTAGGCTGAGTCTCCTAGGGAAAACATTTAAAAGTAAAACATTTGATGTAATTTTTAAGAAATTAACATAGTATAAAATTAACTTTTTGGTGCACAGTTCCGTGAGTTTTAGCTCATGTGCAAATTCATGTACCCACCACAGTAATCAGGATAGAGAAATGTTACATCACCCCCAAAATTCCTTTGTGTGCGGCCCCTTCATAATCAAATACTAGCATCCCCCCAACCTTGGCCACTGCTGCCGTGATCTGTTTTTATCCCTATGGTTTTGTCTTTTCCGGAATGTCATATAAATGGAATTAAACAATAATTAGACTTCTGAGACTTTTTCACTCTGTGTAATATCTTGAGATTGATTTATGTTGAAGTATGTATCAGTAGTGATTCCTTAGTATTGCTGAGTAGTATTCCCTTCTATAGCTATACCACAATTTGTTTATATATTCACTCTTGAATTATATATGTTTTCTAGCTCTGCAATTTATTCATCTTTCTTAAATAAGAAAGCTGCTTAACTTCTTTATGCATTGACTTCTTCATCATTAATGGGGATAATGTACCTACATGACAGGGTTATTGTGGGAGAAAAAATGAGTCCATACATATGAAGTACTTAAATAATGCCTCATATATAGTAAATGCTCAATAAATACAATCCATATCGTTGTCTCCAATATTAGTAAAGATTTTGAGGTAGAAAAAAACTTGACAAGTTCAAGGAATAGCAAGAAAGCCAGAGTGCCTGGTCTGTAACGAACAAGGCAAAGACAGGGAGAGGCATGTAGGTGCCATGTTGTGAAGGGTGTTATGGGCTGCAGTAAGAGTTGGGATTTCACTCTAAGTGCATTGGAAAGCCCGGGATAAGATAATCTGGTTCAGGCCTTTACTAGATTATTCAGACTGCTGTAGAAGAATGGGTATGGTGGTGGTGTTAAGAGTCAAAGCAGGCAAACTTTCTAGGTTATTGCAGAGGTCAAGGAGAAAACTGTGGTAGCTTGGACCATAGGGGTGGTTGGTGAGTGTGGGGATGGTGAGAAGTGGTTTGATTCAAGGTATGGTTTGGATGTAAAGTTCACAGAACTTGATGACAGATTCATAGCTCAATGTAACACATTCCCCATAAGAGCAGCGGTGTGACCATTTATAATAACAGCAACACTCCTGTCCTGTTGTGGCTTTACCAAAGATTTCCCTCATCCATTTTTGAATTGACACCTGAATTTTCATGCCTGATTTCTGAAATCCACCTGAAGAAATAGCCTATCCTTTCATATATTTTTTAAATGACATCTAACTGCTTCTTTAGTACTCATACTCACAACCCCAAACACATTGTTAAGGTAACAACTTAGCCCACAAAAATGTTTTTCCATAGCATTTTGCTTTGTGGTCCTCCAGTCTGTATAGTTCTATGACCCCACATACTTAGTCGTCCTGCTGGAAATAAAGTTGTCAGAGCCGCTTCATGCTTAGCCAGCGGGCTGGTAGTTTTAGTTGTTGGCTGGAGTTCTTGTGTACACTTGGGACTTTTTGTTGGAATAAACATTATTAGACCCAGGCTAAAATTGGATCAGAAATTTATTTTTGTCCTCCTTTCAACCTCAACTCACCCTAGATTATCTCATCCAAATGACAAATGGTTTTGACTTTCTGAAGGGATCTAAAGATTAAAATCAGCCCTGGATGCTTGCTTAGCCTTGCATTCAAATGGAGATTTTTTTTTTTTAACCAGTTAAAAATAGAGTTCTCTGATCTCACATACAAAGTTTTATTTCCTGTGTGTCTGCTCTTAACACGTCTGTATTTGTTCTCAGTGCTGCCTGAGCTTCCAACTCCTTCTTAAAGACAAACACCTGACCCAGTCTTTATCTGGAACACTCATCATGCTTTTTTTAACCCTATCCTCCCTGCTTAATTTGGGGCCTCTCATAATTCAGCGTTTGCCAAATGGAAGGAAATTTCCCTTCTATCCTAAGCGACTTGTCCTATCTTGTCCCAGTTTTCAACATCTCTTGTCAGGTTAATGTCAAACTGTGGCATTTATTGACTTAGTTTATTTGCAGGAGGGACTCTGGCCTCTTGGAGATGCTCACTTGAATTTTGTGTATAATTTTGTGCTTTTTTGTAATCGGCTTCTTTTGTGATCTTACAGAATACCAAGCTGCTATTTTACACTTGAAGAGGGAACACAAAGAAGAAATTGAAAACCTACAGGTATATCTCTTTGATTCTACTGAACCGGTTATTGAGACTGCTACCTCATTTTCTCATGTGCCAAAGTAAATATTCCCCTTTTGTTGCCATATTTGCTTAGACAGCATCTGCAGCTGGTACCTGCCAGCAGGCACTGCGTTTATCCTGGGGAGGGAAAACTTGCACTCCATTTTTAATATAATTCAATTCCTATTTTTAAGAAATGCAAGTGCCTTTGACTGGGAAAATGATATGCTTGGAGAAAATATTGGTTTTATTTGAAAAGCAGGAAACAAGAGCGAGTATTTAGAATTTTACTCTTTGTAAGAAGTCTTTAAAAACCTATTTTTCCTATGCACACTGTAAGCTGTTTTGTTTGACTTTCCCATTCATGTATTTGTATCCATCCATCTCAGGATATCCCTGAAATATGATGTCATGCAGATCAAGGCACTTAGGGAAGTGGCCCTGGTAGGAGCCAGAGTTGTGCTGAGCCATCCATTCTCTATCCCCAGGGAGTGCTTGGAAATTGCTGACTTGATCCCAGAAAGACTGAGGGATTATTTACTTCCTCCCACTATCTAATTGTCCCTCCTTTAATGTTTGGTCTTTGCTTGCAGTGCCAATGACAGAAAGTTGTAGAGTTTTAATTTCAGGTAACTAAATATTGAATCAAGCACTGATTCTAGTTTCCTGATGGCTGGGTTGACCCATACCTTAGAGGATAAGAACAAAATTTAAATAAAACTTGGTGTTTGTTTGGTGCTAACTCATTACTTGCTAATTCAATGAATTTGTGGATCAAATATTCTTCTTTCCAATAAGTGATAATGTGCTTTTTAACATAACTGAGACACTGTATTGGATTACAGGTTAAGCCATTGCAAATAGCAAAAGAAGATTATTAAATAGGTCAGGTGATGTATAAATTCAGCTTGTTTTAAGCAGTTTGGAAGGGGGAATGAGTCCATTTCACAAAGAAACAAACAACCAAAACTGGAAAAGTACCTCTGTCTCCTAGGGGGAAAAGAGAGGTGGAGGCCCTTAGCTCTTTTGTTGCAAAATGCGCTACAGAGACCTCTCTTCTTTGTTCTGGTGTGTGAAAGATTCTCAGCTTCTCAGAGGAAGTGAAATGGGGATTCATTTAAGAAACAGATTGCTAAAGAGGGTAGGCACAGAAGTGATTCTGTGAGCAGAAGTTTTGTGTAAGAGCTCAGTTGTAAGTTAACATTGGCTTCTCCAGGTTTTAAAGCAGCCCTGTGAGGCTTTGATAGCTAAATAATATTCATGGTAACAGCAGGCTATTACTGTTTTTGAGTTCTTACTTTGTGCTGGGCATTGTTCTAAGTATATTACATATAGTATCTTGTGTCATCTCCACAAAAGTTCAATGATCTTATATCTCAAACTAAGGAAAGGTTGGAGAAGGAAAAGAGAAGAGTAAGTGGAAGGAGAGAAAGTATATTGCGATCATGATCTCCAGTTAAAATAGAAGTTAAATCAAGATTTGATTGACAATAATAAAGGTGAAAAAGTGTTCCTAATTGTGTCTTTAGTTTTTTTTGTCTGTGAAAGGATTATCTGTTCTCTGGATGCTATTAGTAAACTTAAATTCTTTTTGTACCATATTTATGATTCGTATAAAATTGCTGAAACCCTGTGGCCATGACACACTCCTGCCATCAGGTTGGGGGCGGTGTACCCAATCCATACACTTACCTGTACTTTGGAACTATTTCCAGCAATCACAGGCTGACAGCCTTCAATAGGAAACTGGCAACTCTTATCCCTGATCTGACCTAAAGAAGTGTTTTTGGGCAAACACAGCATTTTAAAGATTGAATTAGGAATACACATTTTAAAAATATGGAGGAGTTTCTAAGAAAAAATTAGAAATTCTGGCAACAGTGGGCTTGTTTTCTTGACTTCAACCAGCTGGGATTGAGTAAGCAGGTGTCTACTTCAACTGGGATATGTGTTCTCCAGTTTGCCACTGTCCCCACTCTGGGCCACTTCCTCTACCTGGCCCCTTTCTGCTTTAATTAACCCCTATTCTCTGGGAGTTGAAAATAACTAGATAGACAGCAACACCAACCAGTCAGAACAGATAGAGCTCATAAAACAGGCGGTGACCCAGCCTAGCTGTGCTTGTGTGTGCTCACTGAACACCATCTCCACTTGTTTTATTCCACAAAGAAACAGCTACATCTGTTGTCACAGGACTAGTAGAAGACACTGGGTAACAGAGCTGTTATTTTGATGTTCATTTCCTTATATGTGATTTCTATTGGCAGCCCTCATTGTCTGTTAGGTTTCCTTTCTCCACTTGCATGTCATGGAGAAGTCAGGTGTATTTCAGGACTTCTTCAGCATGCCTTTCTAGAATAAAAAGGATTTCATGCTTAACATTCACAGGAAAAGTGATTCATTCTGTCACTATATACAAGAATTGATGTGTATCACCATTAGTTTTTTTAGTTTGTTTTCACAGACTTTAAAGAAATGGCATGATTTAATAAACAAAGAACCTAAATCAGCTGTCTATTTTTTTTTTTTTTTTTTAAGATTTCTTTATTTGGGCGCCTGGGTGGCTCAGATGGTTAAGCGTCTGCCTTCGGCTCAGGTCATGATCCCAGGGTCCTGGGATTGAGTCCCGCATCGGGCTCTCTGCTCCTTGGGAGCCTGCTTCTCCCTCTGCCTCTCTCTCTCTCTCTGTCTCTCATGAATAAATAAATAAAAATCTTTAAAAAAAAAGATTTCTTTATTTATTTGAGAGAGAATGAGAGTGAGCATGAGCAGGAGAGGCAGAAGGAGAGGGAGAGAGAATCTCAAGCAGACTCCATGCTCAGCATGGAGCCCGACATGGGGCTCAATCCCCTAACACTGAGAGCAGGACTTGAGCCAAAACCAAGAATTGGTTGCTCAACTGACTGCACCACCCAAGCACCCCAGCAGTCTATTGCTTTGGGGTATAGATTCAGAGAGAAATCACTTAATTATTCAGTTTCCCACCAGCAAAATGGAAACCTTACCATCTAAAATGATTTGAAGTTGACCTTTCTAGCACAGAGCCCCAAAGCTAGTAAGTGGGGGGAGTCTGGAGTTTGTAATCTCATGTATGCTCTGCAGTCAGTATGTATGGAGTGCTGCACTATAGAAAGGCCCCAGGGCTTAGTCCTAGAACTGGCTTTTCAAAATGTGTAGCAACTCACATGCATATTCCCTTATTCAACAACAAAGATTTATTGATGCTTTGAATGAAAACCATTCTCAGCATCCATGTTTAGACACCTTCTACATAAACAGAGCATTTGGCTAACTCCGATCTCCAGTAGGAGAGTAGTGGCAGATCAAACATTTCTTATGACTTCGCTATTTTATGTCATTTATAATATAACCACAGCAAATTCTTCAATTTTGTCCAAGGATGCCCTTCATTTAGCAAACTCAGCTTTGAGGGTTTATGATGACTTTGTGACACTCAGCATCATCTGGTTAATTTTTCATTTTTGGATAGTTCTGTGTTACTGACTTCATTTTTATTTTTATTTATTTTTATTTATTTTTATTTTTTAATTTTTTTAAAGATTTTATTTATTTATTTGACAGAGAGAGAGAGAGAGATAGCGAGAGACGGAACAGAAGCAAGGGGAGTGGGAGAGGGAGAAGCAGGCTTCCCGCGGAGCAGGGAGCCCGATGCAGGGCTCGATCCCAGGACCCTGGGATCATGACCTGAGCCGAAGGCAGACGCTTAACGACTGAGCCACCCAGGTGCCCCCGACTTCATTTTAAAAAAGACAATACCTCACCTTTACAGGTTCTTACTTATCTGAGAAATTTTTGCCTGGGGTTGCCATTGCCCAAGTTCATGACTATTGGGTAGAAATGTATTTCAGACCTGCCCTTTTAAGGCACATGATAAAACTAATTCTCCCATGGTACAAATAAAGAGTTACTTCTCTGAGATTCCTAGGATCAAGATTTTTTTTGAAGATTGCTCTATGTTGATTCATATAATCTTTTTTTTTGCATTTAAAATATTTAAAGGTTTTTGTTTTTTTCTTCATTATTTTTTATTATGTTATGTTAATCACCATACATTACATCATTAGTTTTTGTCTTTTTTTAATTTTTTTTAAAAGATTTTATTTATTTATTTGAGAGAGAGAGAATGAGAGAGAGCACATGAGAGGCGGGAGGGTCAGAGGGAGAAGCAGACTCCCCGCCGAGCAGGGAGCCCGATGCGGGCCTCCATCCAGGGACTCCAGGATCATGACCTGAGCTGAAGGCAGTCGCCTAACCAACTGAGCCACCCAGGCGCCCTACATCATTAGTTTTTGATGTAGTGTTCCATAATTCATTGTTTGCATATAACACCCAGTGCTCCATGCAGAACATGCCCTCCTTAATATCCATCACCAGGCTAACCCCCCCCCCCAGAACCCTCAGTTTGTTTTTGAGAGTCCATAGTCTCTCATGGTTCGTCTTCCCCTCCGATTTCCCCCTCTTCTTTCTTCCCCTCCTGCTATCTTCTTCTTCTTCTTTTTTTTTTTTTTTTTAGCATATAAGGTATTATTTGTTTCAGAGGTACAGGTCTGTGATTCAACAGACTTACACAATTCACAGCACTCACCATGGCACATACCCTCCCCGATATCTATCACCCAGCCACCCCATCCCTCCCACCCCCCACCACTCCAGCAACCCTCAGTTTGTTTCCTGAGATTAAGAATTCCTCCTATCAGTGAGGTCATATGATACATGTCTTTCTCTGTTTGACTTATTTTGCTCAGCATAATACCTTCCAGTTCCATCCACGTTGTTGCAAATGGCAAGATTTCATTCCTTTTGATGGCTGCATAATATTCCATTGTATATATATATACCTTCTTTATCCATTCATCTGTCGATGGACATCTTGGCTCTTTCCACAGTTTGGCTATTGTGGACATTGCTGCTATAAACACCGGGGTGCACGTACCCTTTCAGATCCCTACTTTTGTATCTTTGGGGTAAATACCCAGTAGTGCAATTGCTGGATCATATGGTAGCTCTATTTTCAACTTTTTGAGGAACCTCCATACTGTTTTCCAGAGTGGCCGCACCAGCCTGCATTCCCACCAACAGTGTAGGAGGGTTCCCCTTTCTCCGCATCCCCGCCAACATCTGTCATTTCCTGACTTGTTAATTTTAGCCATTCTGACTGGTGTGAGGTGGTATCTCATTGAGTTTTGATTTGGATTTCCCTGATGCCGAGCGATGTGGAGCACTTTTTCATGTGTCTGTTGGCCATTTGGATGTCTTCTTTGGAAAAATGTCTGTTCATGTCTTCTGCCCATTTCTTGATTGGATCATTTGTTATTTGGGTGTTGAGTTTAAGAAGTTCTTTATAGATTTTGGATACTAGCCCTTTATCTGATATGTCATTTACAAATATCTGCTCCCATTCTGTCGGTTGTCTTTTGGTTTTGTCGACTGTTTCTTTTGCTGTGCAAAAGCTTTTTATCTTGATGAAGTCCCAATAGTTCATTTTTGCCTTTACTTCCCTTGCCTTTGGCGATGTTTCTAAGAAGAAGTTGCTGCGGCTGAGGTTGAAGAGGTTGCTGCCTTTGTCTCCTTTAGGATTTTGATGGACTCCTGTCTCACATTGAGGTCTTTCAACCATTTTGAGTCTATTTTTGTGTGTGGTGTAAGGAAATGGCCCAGTTTCCTTCTTCTGCATGTGGCTGTCCATTTTTCCCAACACCATTTGTTGAAGAGACTGTCTTTTTTCCATTGGACATTCTTTCCTGCTTTGTCGAAGATTAGTTGACCATAGAGTTGAGGGTCCATTTCTGGGCTCTCTATTCTGTTCCATTCATCTATGTGTCTGTTTTTGTGATTCATATAATCTTATCTCAATGTATAATCCACTTCCTTAAGTTCAAGTTAAATTCTTCGAATGGTTTCACTACTCTTTTCATACTGTCCTAAAGTCCTGTTTATGAATCTGCTGATTGTAGGCACCTTGGAGAGAGCAATGATTTTTTTTTTTCCCTCTCTTTGCAAGTACCTAGCAAAGTGCTTGGCCACATAGATGATGCACAAACATTTCTTAAATAACCACCTGTGATCGAAAAATAATAGTACCTAAATTTAATCAAATCCCTACAATGTGCCAACCTTTGTTCTAGGTATTTAACATTAGTATTATAAAGCATAAATGTAGAAATATAAGCTAAGTAATAGATTTGTTACCATTTTATAGATGATAAAACATGAGTTTCCCAGAGACTGACTGTCAGAAAAGACAGTCTCTTCCTGGACTAGTCAGTGGGAGAACCTGAATTTGAATCCACCTAGACCTATCTGACCCTTTACATTAATCGGTGTTGCATTACTGGAAAGAACATTGGATCCAGAATCAGAAGGTCTGGATTGTGGTCTTGGGTTTGGGGCGATGAACAATGTGAGTGCTTTCAGTTCAGTTTCCTAATATCTAAAATGAGGGACCAGGCCATATAAATTCTAACAGTGCCTTTGAATTTTATTATTGGACCCACCATGCTTGAAAAAAAAAAAGTTCAGTTTATCCATCATGTTGTCCTTTCAGACTTGGGGTTATCTAACTCAGAATCTCTAAATCCCCATTCTTTACACATGCCCTTTTATTCTTTTAGTTTCTTTGGGAGGTTCCTCTAACATGGGCTCTCTTCTCCACTCTGCTTGTCTTTGTGAGCAGTGTGTTCATGTTTCAGTAATACTCTGCATGCTAGCATCCTGGTGCTTTTTCAGATGCCTAACTCAGTGAAGGCTGCAACTCCTAGAATGATAAATGAAACTTCTACAGGAGGGCCTGCTCTTCTTTATGACAGGAGGAAAGCACGAGCATGGGATGGCTAGGACTTCTTTGGCTCTCTGCTTCTTCAATTTTGAAAGTCAGGGCGAGTTGGGGGGAAGTGCGTGCCCTCCTTCTGGCTTTTGAGGAGCTCTGGATGATTTAAGAATGTTGTTTTTGACCAGCACTTTCATCAGTTTGGAAGTAGGTGCCATGGAAATGACAGATTGTTTTATCTCTTTTTACCTAATGTTCTTTGCATTGTAGGACAGAAGAAAGAACTAGCCAACAGTGACATTTCCTTTACGGGAAACTTTCTCATTAACCCCATTCATCACGTGCATAGCCCCTAACTGAGGGGAAACTTGACTGAGCAATGGCCTCTGGCAGGCCCCTGCTCGTTGTGCAATGCAGTCACATTTCTAATATGGTAACTCCCACTGTGAAATGATCCAGGGACAGAGGCCAAACTAGAAATTGACTTACATTGTACCTTGTTGTCCTCAAGAGAACCAAATGGTATGTTGGCCTCCGTTAAACAAAACTTGTAGACTTCCTTTTCTCTCTCCAGCCCACCCCACAGGTCCATTTCTAATAGTTTACACATGCTGTTGACACAAAATTGATTACAAACTACACTTGAGCTGATACAGCTAAACTTATAAAGATACATAAATCCTAAAAAAAAAAAAAAAAAAAGATACATAAATCCTGAGCTGTTTCCATTTGTTATGTTCTTTGTTATCAACACAATACATTTAAATCTATTAGTTCCTTGAGAATACTGTGAGGGAAAGGGAGTCATTTGTAGAGGGATAAACAAAACCTTCACAATTATGAAATATGATGATTTCATTAAACCCTCATGGTATTCCCCTACGTGCTGATATTAGTATAATTCATTACTGAGATGTCAAAAAAGAAGACAAAATTTTAAATGTTGAGAAGTATTTTAATTCATTGTTTCATTGTGGGTATAGAATACAATGTTATGAATTTAGTAGATTTGCTTGTTTACTGGGGTTTAGATATTTCTTAGGCTCTTGGCTTCCTGGACCAGAGCCCACAGATATCACATCTGTGTTCATCAGGGATATTGGCCAGTAGTTCTCTTTTTTAGTGGTGTCTTTACTTGGTTTTGGTATCAGGGTACTTTTGGCCTCCTAAGATGAATTTGGAAGTTTTCCTTCCTTTTCTATTTTTGAATAGTTTGAGAAGAATAGGTATTAACTCTTCTTTAAATGTTTGGTAGATTTCGCTTGCAAAGCCACATCTTGTCCTGGGCTTTTGTTTATTGGGAGTTTTTTGATTACTGATTCAATATCTTTGCTAGTTATCGGTCTTTTCAAATTTTCTATTTCTCGGGCGCCTGGGTGGCTCAGTTGGTTAAGTGACTGCCTTCGGCTCAGGTCATGATCCTGGAGTCCCGGGATCGAGTCCCGCATCGGGCTCCCTGCTCAGCGGGGAGTCTGCTTCTCCCTCTGACCCTCCTCCCTCTCATGCTCTCTATCTCTCATTCTCTCTCCCAAATAAATAAATAAAATCTTAAAAAAAAAAATTTTTTTTTTCTATTTCTTCCTGTTTCAGTTTTAGGAGGTTATATGTTTCCGGGAATTTATCCATTTCTTCTAGATTGTCCAATTTGTTGGGGTATAGCTTTTCGTAATATTATAATTATTTGTATTTCTCTGGTGTTGGTTGTTATTTCTCCTCTCATTTGTGATTTTATTTGAGTCCTTTCTCTTTTTTTCTTGATAAGTAGAAGTTTATCAATTTTATTGTTTTTTTGTTTTTTGTGTTTTTTTTTTTTTTTCAAAGAACCAGCCTCTGGTTTCATTGATCTGTTCTATTGTTTTTTCAGTTACTATAGCATTTATTTCTGTGCTAATCTTTATTATTTCTTTCCTTCTGCTGGCTTTAGCTTTTGTTTGTTGTCATTTTTTCAGCTCCTTTAGGTATAAGGTTGGATTGTTTGAGATTTTTCTTGCTTCTTGAGGTAGGCCCGTATTGATATGAACTTCCTTCTTTGAACTGCTTTTGCTGCATCCCAGAGGTTTTAGACCATTGTGTTTTCATTTTCATTTGTTTCCATGTACTTTTTTATTTCTTCTTTTATTGCCTAGCTGGCCCATTCATCATTTAGTAGCATGTTATTTAACCTCCATAATCCTCTTTGCAGATTTTTTCTTGTGGTTGACTTCTAGTTTCACAGCATTTTGGTCAGAAAAGATGCATGATATGACTTTGATCTTCTTAAATTTGTTGAGGGTTGTTTTGTGGCTTAATATGAGATCTATTCTGGAGAATGTTCTATGTGCATTTGAATGTGTATTCTGATGTTTTAGAATGGAATGTTCTGAATATATCTGTTAAATCCATCTAGTCCAATGTGTCATTCAAAGCCGTTGTTTTCTTGTTGATTTTCTGTTTAGATGATCTGCCCATTGATGTAAGTGGGGTGTTAAAGTCCCGTTACTATTGTATTATTATTGATTATTACCTTTATGTTTGTTATTAACTGTTTTATATATTTGGGTGCTCCTATGTTGGGTGCATAAATATTAACAATTGCTAGTATTGGATTGTCCCCCATATGATTACATAGTGCCCTTCTTTGTCTCTTGTTACAGTCTTTGTTTTAAAGTCAGTTTTGTTCAGGTGTGCCTGGTTAAGTGTCTGCCTTTGGTTCAGGTCATGATCCCAGGGTCCTGGGATCGAGCCCCAAGTCAGGATCCCTGCTCAGTGGGGAGCCTGCTTCTCCCTCTCCCTCTGTCCCCTGCTCCTGCTCTCTTGTGCACACAGTCTCTCTCAAATAAATTGAATACAGTCTTTAAAAAATAAAATAAAGTCTATTTTGTCCAATATAAGTATTGCTACTCTGGCTTTCTTTTGACATCCATTTGCACGATAGATATTTCTTCATCCCCTAACTTTCAGTCTGCAGGTGTCTTAAGTCTAAAATGAGTCTCTTGTAGGCAGTATATAGATGGGTCTTGGTTTTTTATCCATTCTGGTACCCTGTGTCTTTTGACTGGAACAATTAGTCCATTTACATTGAAAGTAATAATTGATATATATTTATTGTCATATTATTTTGTGGTTGTTTCTGAAGATTTTCTCTGATCCTTTCTTGTCTTTCTTTCTTTC
Source organism: Mirounga angustirostris (assembly GCF_029215605.1). Classification (NCBI taxonomy): domain Eukaryota; kingdom Metazoa; phylum Chordata; class Mammalia; order Carnivora; family Phocidae; genus Mirounga; species Mirounga angustirostris. The sequence continues at coordinate 68,561,883 of NW_026991717.1, read as the reverse complement.
TTTTTTTTTTTAAGATTTTATTTATTTATTTGACAGAGAGAGACACAGCAAGAGAGGGAACACAAGCAGGGGGAGTGGGAGAGGGAGAAGCAGGCTTCCCACAGAGCAGGGAGCCCGACATGGGACTCGATCCCAGGACGCTGGGATCATGACCTGAGCCGAAGGCAGACGCTTAATGACTGAGCCACCCAGGCGCCCCTCTTGTCTTTATTTCTTTAGTGACATTTGGATTTCTTTCTCTTTATCGTTGCATATTTATTAGTGGCTTTTGATATATGATTACCTTTGGGTTTGTTTATAACCTCTTTTGCATAAAGCAGTCTGTATTAAGTTGATGGTCATTTAAGTTTGAACCCATTCTTTTGTCCTCTCCTCCCCATGTTTCAGGTAAATGTTGTCATATTTTACATCATTTTATTCTGTGAGTTCTTGACTGATATTTTACAGAAATATTCATTGTAAGGGCACCTGGGTGGCTCAGTTGGTTAAGCTGAATATCATGACTGAAACTTCGGCTCAGGTCATGATACCAGGGTCTTGGGATTGAGCCCCACATTGGGCTCCCTGCTCAGCGGGGAGCCTGCTTCTCCCTCTCCCTCTGCCTGCCACTCTCCCTGCTTGTGCTCTCTCTCTCTCAAATAAATAAATAAATAAATCTTTTTTTAAAAAAGGAAAGAAAAAGAAATATTCATTGTTACAGCTTTTGTGTTTCCTACCTCCATACTGTCATTTTTGGTCTCTCTTTTCCATGCAAAGAGTCCCCTTTAATATTTCTTGCAGGGCTGGTTTTTGGTCATGAATTCCTTCAGTTCTTGTTTGTCTAGGAAACTCTTTAACTCTCCTTCTATTCTGAATGTTAGAGTATTCTTGGCTACAGATTTTTCACAATCAGCACTTTGAATACATCATGCCAATCCCTTCTGATTTGTAAAGTTTCTGTTGAAAAATCTCCTGCTTGCCTTATGGGGTTTCCCTTCATGTTACTGCCTTCTTTTGTTTTGCTGCTTTTTAAAAATTTTTTCTTTATCACTATATTTTGCCAGTTTAATTACAATATGTCTTGGTCCATATCTGCTTTTGTTGATATTGTTGGGTGTTTTCTGCCTTCTGGATATGGATATTTGTTTTCCTTCCCCAGAATAGGGAAGTTTTCAGCTACTATTTCTTCAAATAAGTTTTCTTCCCCCTTTTCTCTCTCTTCTTTTTCTGGGACTCTTAAAATATGAATGTTATTATGTTTGATGGAGCCACTGAGTTCCCTAAGTCTGTTCTCATTATGCATAATTCTTTTTCTTTCTTTTGTTCAGCTTCATTACTTTCCATTACTCTTTCTTCTGGGTCATTAATTTGTTCCTCTGCTTCTTCCAGCCTGCTATTCCTCCCATCAAGCATGTTTCTCATTTCATTTATTGAGCCCTTTATCTCTGCTATGTTATTCCTTATCTCTGTGTTAAGGGTCTCACAAATGTCTTCCACTCTTAAGTCCAGTGAGAATCTTTATGATCATTACTTTAAATACTCCATTAGGCATATTACTTATATTTGTTTTGCTTAGATCTCTGGCCCTGGCCTTGTCCTGTTCTTTCATTTGGGATAAATTTCTCTGTCTTCTCATTTAGTCTAAGTCAGTGTGCCTGTTTCTGTGTTTTAGGAAAGTCAGCTATGTCTCCTGTTCTTGAGGTTAATGGCCTTATGAAGAAGAGGTCCTATAGTGCCCTGCCATGTAGTGTCCCCTGTTCCCCAAGGCCTGGCACTTCTGGGAGTGTCTTCAATGTGTGCCCTGCTGTTGTGTCCTGGCCACTTTATCCTTCAGGCCAGTCATATGCAGAGGCTCTCTTTGCCTGTCGTGGGCACTGTTTGGTCCCTGACCTGAATGTGACATATTTTATCTAGGTGTGCTCTGGTCTGTTTGTGAAATGAGACCTGTCGCCACTGCCACCAGAATCAAGGCTCTGTAAAACTCCCACATTGGGAGACACTGTAAAAGCAGGGATTGGGGCTGTCTTCTGGGGGAAGGGACTTCTCTTGCTTGGACTGAGGCAAGCATGACTGGAAGGGGCAGTTTCACCAGAGTGCAGGGCATGGGCCTTGGTGTGAGCAAGTTAGGTAGCAAGTGTTGGGGCTGCACTGGTTCCCAGAGGTGGCCCTGCTAAGGGATGGGGGAGGGAAATGACATCTGCCATTTCCTTTGTTCCTTGAGGGGTCTCTCTGTGAATGCTGCCTGTCTGGGACATGCTCCAAGATGAGCAACTAACCTCCCCACTGTGCCCAGGCATTCTTCAGATCACTCTTTGCATGCTGTAAGTTAGTGGGTTATTTGCCTGCCTTTTCTCCAAGAGCAGCCCCAATGCCTCTGGTTCTCCATGCTGACTTTAAAATTCCAGTCTTTAAGTCCCCCTGGTTGCAAGAACTCATGAAATTTGTGCCCTTTCCCTTTCCAAGCCTGTTGCTATGGGGAATTGCCTTCTCATGTGTGCTCTCCTGTGTGCTAGTCTATCTCTTGCTCTTCTCCATGACTGCTGCTCCCTCCCCACTGCAGTGACCATGGTCTTTTTCTCTCTCAAGCCACATCTCTGCACTTCATACTTTCTTTGATGTGTCCTTTTTTCTACCTTTAGTTGGGGAGTTTGTTCTGCCAGTCTTCAGGTTGATTTCCTGGGTAGTTAGGATGATTTGATAGTTATCTGTTTGCATTCCTGGGAGGAAGGGAGCCTAGGGTCTTCCTGCTTTGCTGCCATCTTCCCTTCCTCCTAAAATCTGGACTCCTTTACTTGTTTATGTTGATTGCCTGGTGTGGAGACATCAGTTGATGATCCTGGTGTGGAGCATAGAAGAGCTGAGTAAGAATGTTCTCATCCTCTTTCTCCATGGTCTCTTGAATACCAAGCAAAAGTCCCTTGAGCTCTTAGATCTTGGTGGACTTTTATATTTCTTTTCCTTTTATTTTTCCTTCCTTCCTCATCCCCTTTCTTCCTGCATCCTGTCTTTTCCTGAAAGGGCTACTGATGGAATAGAGAGGGCAGCAGTGTTGGAAGGTACATGAAAAATAAGCTCTTAGTGCAAAATATTGGGTATGGTCTAGGACATTTTAGGAAGGGATGGGAAGAAATTCTGTGTGATTGTAGAGTTTGAATGCTGAGTACCCTTTGCTTTCTGACTTGATTGGAGATGATTACCATCAGTTACTGAATACGAAGTACTAACTCTATGCCAGGTACTGTGCTCAGTGATTCATATACATAATTTCTAATCAATTGAGACTCAGGAGAAGTAAGGTCCTGTCCTGAGTTTTCACAGCTGGTTACTGTGATGGCAAGATTTACTGACTAGGTGTGTCTGATTTCCAAATCGGCTCCTTTCCACAGTCAACTTGTCAACTGGCTCAGTGATTCATATACATAATTTCTAATCAATTGAGACTCAGGAGAAGCAAGGTCCTGTCCTGAGTTTTCACAGCTGGTTACTGTGATGGCAAGATTTACTGACTAGGTGTGTCTGATTTCCAAATTGGCTCCTCTCCACAGTCAACTTGTCAACTGATTTGATTCATTTTCTTTAGTATAATGGTTTTTTTAATTTTCATTTTCCTTCCTCTCATCCTGTGGCAGAGACTTCTGCAGATCACCCCTTATTCTTATCCTATACAAGCTCTTCATATGGTTCAAAACAAAAAAAACAAAAAAAAAAATAATGGGGACATTTCTGTGGTGTTGGGGAAGAGTCCTCTTATCTCACTGGTTTCAGAAGTCCCAAACTGTTCTGCTGTTCTTCCCACCAAAGTACAGAAGGAAGGAGCAGGTAGAAAATTGTCCTCTTCAACTTCATTGCTCACAGCTGGTTCTGAGCCCAGTTTGAAGAGGAGACTCTGATATTTCTCACCATATTCTTGATAATTGTCTATATTCATCATAGAGATTTGAAACTTGAGTCTCAAATCAATTTGTCAAGACCACCAAGTCAGAAAATATGGGGGCAAAACTTCTAGGCATTCTGCCAGCTAGTTACTTCATTGATTTCTGCAGGGTTTCCTTAGCTATTCTCAAACTTTATCTTCCCCAACACAGCTTCTGAAACCCAGCATTACTGATCCCTTAAGCACATGGAACGATGTGGCTATTCTCTATGTTGTCACCTATTTGTAGGATGTGCCCATGTGTGATACATGGTACCTGTTGCCTCTTCTAACAAGTCCAGCCTCATGTGGGCTTTGGAATCCATAATGTGAATTTATTGCATGTTTGTGTGTGTGCACATATATGCATGTGTATATTCTGACCTTTTCACTCCAAGTTATTCTAGTTTGCTCTGTGTCCTAGTAAAGGAAGAACAATAATAATAATAGCTAGTGTTTATTGAGCATTTACTATGTGCCAGTCTTTATATATGAGAATTAGTTGTGTTACTACACCAATTCTATGAGATGGCACACTCCTAACCTCCACCTGAACTACCTCTGAAAATTCTTACACCTCAAAAGTCCTTGCCAGAGAGTATTCATGAAAGGACCTTGTTTCTGGTCTGACCCTTACCTTTGATCTATCCTTGGGTAGAATATCAGTCCTTAAGAGTGGTGGGCCTTAGGAGCAGAACCTGCTGAAAAAGAATCTGTATGGTGAAGTCAACTAACCATTTGTTGGATGATATGCAACTTAATTCCAGGCAAGAGAGCTGGATAAAAATCCAGATGTGGAACCTTCCTTGAGTTCTAATCTTAGCTTCACTATATACTACATGTGTTGTCTTGAACAAATTACTTAAGCCCTTAGGAGCTTCAGTTTCTCATTAGAAAGAGGTTGTGATGATATTGTAACTTGGTTAATGTATATGCTGAGTGCAAGTACTGTGGTAATTAGGTATGGGATTGCAAGTACAATGGCATGCAGTAGATGGCCAATAAATGGTAATTACTGTATCTCTCCTGATGACCAGCATGCTTAGTTTAAGTCAGTGGCTGTTGAAGTTTAGTTTTTGGTGGTAAAGCTCTTATGATATAAACCCTGTACCTATATAAAATAAAAACATTCTGAAATTAATGTTAAACCCAATGTTCCAAAAAGCATTGCTTTTAATATTTCTGTCATAAAAGTATGATGCTCTCATTTCCATGACCTCCCCTTAATGGAAGTATTGATGCTGCTGTGCTTTTGTGAAAGAAATATTTGAACACCACGAGTGACAGCATAGATTGGGGGGGGAGACCTAAGTAAGATGTTGCATTTCAAAATTGTTTTTGCTTTAAAGATAAGTACTTGCTAAAATAGAATTTCATATATGTAATTCTGCCTTTTTTTTTTGAACTACTGTAATTCTGCTTTTTATAATCAAATACCAATTGAGTACCTGTCAAACATAAGAGATGTGCTAGAGGTGGAGCGCCTGGGTGGCTCAGTTGGTTAAGCGACTGCCTTCGGCTCAGGTCATGATCCTGGAGTCCCTGGATCGAGTCCCGCATCGGGCTCCCTGCTCAGCGGGGAGTCTGCTTCTCCCTCTGACCCTCCCCCTCTCAAGCTCTCTCTCTCTCTCATTCTCTTTCTCAAATAAATAAATAAAATCTTTAAAAAAAAAAGATGTGCTAGAGATAAAACATCATTTAATAATTATAACAATAACAGCTAACATTTGCTATATTACTGTATTAGTATATGCCAGACACTCTCCTTAGCGCATCCTTTGGATTATTTTATTTAACCCTCACATAAATTCTTTACTCAGAGGATTTACTATCTAGTTAGAAAAATAGAATATATGCCATAAAGGTCAAATAACAACAGACAGCTTAAAATAAGTACTAGTGTTTACCTAGAGACTAATGAAGGGAAAGACTATATGAGTGTTAGCATCTGCTTTTTTTTTAATATTATCTACTTTTAATGGAATTTGAGAATTTCAGATCTTACATGTCAACTAAGAGAATTATCAAGTCTCAGATTTTCTGATTGCCATAAATGAGTGGCAGTTGTTTTTCCCGTCTCTAAAAGCTGCTGTGTTTCTGTAATACACTTTTGCATATTTTGTTCTAGTATTTTGTATGGTATGACCCCTCTTTGTTGCAAATACATATAATACATATAAAGAAAGGTATATCACGTAGATATATGGGTTTGTGACAGATAACTTGAGTGTTTTACAGTTATTTTAGAATCCATTCCCTAATCTTACCACTGGAGGTCAGCTTGACCCTTTTTTCTCTTAATAAGCTTCAAGTAGATTTTCTTTGTATTGAAGCAGATTTCCAGTTCAGAACTTTGCTTTAAATACATGAGGAATCAAACCGCTCTTAGTTTCGTTCCCAGAACACGCACAGATATATGCATACAGTCATATATCTGCACTCAGAGGCATAAGGCTCAGTGTACTTACAGAAGTAATACGTGATGTATTTATGGCTATATATAGGCATGTACATTCTATCTGAGAAAAGAAAAAGAGCCACCAGAAAGCAGTGCCTTATGAAATTGGTCATCTCTGTTTCATCAGCTGGAATCATTAAGAGGATATTAGACTTCTCTCTATCATCACTAAGTATTAAGAGCCTACTGGGCGTCAGGTGCTGTGCTGGATGCTGGATGGAATAGAATAGACATGGTTCCTACTCTCTGGGAGCTTGTAGTCCAGTCAGAGAGACAGATATTGATAAAAAATAATCCCTCAGGAAGTATAATATTGCTGTGGAGAGGAATATAGTATAGGATGCTATGATAGGATACAGTTTAGATTTGAGGTCAGGGAAGGATTCTTTTAGCAAGTGCCACTTAAGCAGAGGCCTGAAGGGTGAAGAGGAGCTTGGCTGGTTTGAAGGACTCTGGGGAGGGCCAGTGTGATGGGACAGAGGAGAAAGGTTGGGGATGAAGATCTGGAGTAGTGGTTTTCAAGCGTTTTAAACTGTATCTTAGAATAAGCAATACATTTTCCATCGAAACCCAGATTACGTGTTTTTGCATGTGTGAGAAATAAGAGTTCTCTTAAACAGAACTGATTTAATGTGAATGTATTCTGATATATTTAACACTTGTATTTAAAAAAAAAAAAGTGCTGGTGGTAAAGCATAAATTGATTTCTATCCCATTGCTGGATCATGGACCAGGGTTTGAAAAGCACTGCCACGGAGGAGGGCAAGAGAGGCCATAATCGGGAAGGGCCTTGTTCGTCCTTAAGGTTTTGCAATTTCATCCTCAGAACAGTGAGAACCTACTGGTTCGGAGCAGAGAAGTGTGAAACATGAAAAGATTTGCCTTTTCAAGAGACGCCCTCCCCCCTAGGCTGTTGTAGAGGGTAGATGTAGGGGAGCCAGAGTGGAAGTGGGGAGGACAACTGGCAAGTGTTGCCGGCCTGCAGGTAGGAGGTGATACTGGCTTGGCCTAAGTTAGGGGCGGAGAGAGAATTCGCTCTCTCCGACAGGAAGTGTGGACCTTCTCCAGCGCTGATGGTTGCTTCTGCTAAAGCTGGAGTTCCTGAAATCACCATTGTTGCTTCCCTGTACATGTTTGCACAGCTTGATTCTCCCTTGGGTACCTAGACCACTACTGGAACATTGTAAGTACACAATCAATATTTTTTAAATTAGTAAATCGTAGGGAGGCAGAGGGTGCTGACAATAATGCTATGTCTTCAAGCATGAAATGAGAGCGCTCTTTCTTGGTATCTGCATACCCTCCCCTCATCATGACTGAATATATGCACAACACCAAGACAATTACTCTTCTCTACAAATAAGTGACAGTTTCTTGTACTCCGGAAGCTGCTGTGGGTATCTGCTTAATACAGTTCTGTTTATTAATAATAATATTAAACATATGGCATGAGTCATATCTGCTGCAAAGAAACAATGCATGTAATTTAAAGTATTAATTGATAAAACAGAATAATTTCTTTTCAAATTTGGATGAGGTTATAAGTTGAACCATAGGAAATTGTTGATATTTGGCCTATTTTGACTTATAAAATGGCAAATTCATTTATGCTTCATCTAATATATTCACACAAGCAAGGAGGTGAATGTGTGTTGGAATTCTATTCCTCTGGCTGGACCATCCTCTGAAATGTTCACTGGAGCCTCAGGCAGGGATTGAGAAACTCAGCTGAGGGGTGCCTGGGTGGCTCCGTCGTTAAGCGTCTGCCTTAGGCTCAGGTCGTGGTCCCAGGGTTGGGATCGAGCCCCGCATGGGGCTTCCTGCTCGGCAGGAAGCCTGCTTCTCCCTCTCCCGCTCCCCCTGCTTGTGTTCCCTCTCTCACTGTCTCTCTCCCTCTGTCAAATAAATAAATAAAATCTTTTAAAAAAATAATAAAAAATTTAAAAATGTAAAAAGAAAAAAAGAAACTCAGCTGAAAATGTCATGAGGCACTGCCCATTGGATAGCGACACATGCATTCTATGGTCACTGTTTTCAAAGTGGAATTACTGAGACCTGTCGTGACCCTTATGCCCCATGTCACATACAGAATTGTCCTGGTGAACAATTTCCCAGCCTTCAGGCGAGTCATGAAAAATTACTGAAAACTGTTTATCCAACTTAAATTAGTATTCCCTGGTCTAGTGAACAGGCTAAGTATATCATTGATCTTTCTCAGTGAGCTCAAACTGATGTTTTACTCTATAAAAAATGAATAGTTGTGACCCACTACTGATCATTTGGTCTGTGTAATACAAGTCTCTGTAAAAGTATTTGTGCTTTTCTTCCCTTATAGACCTTTTACAGTAAAACTTTCATTTCTGGAATTGGAAGTTATAGGAATATTGTGGTACAGATACATAGGAAAAGGATTAGAAGATTGGGAAAGGAAGTGAATTAAATATCTAAGTTATATTTATGGTGTGTTTTTTGTTAAATGTCTTGTTGAATATCTCCTTTACTTCTCCCACAGATAGCAGGTTTTTTGTTTTTGTTTTTGTTTTAGGTAAATGAAGTTTGAAAACTAAGATAGGGTCTGCCACTCATTAATAAATAACCTGGGGGGTCTTTTGATCTTTTAAAAAATTAATTTTCAATTAGTCTTGCTAGAGATTTATGAACACTAAATCTGATATTTTTCCTACTTCAGACTTGCAGTATAGTTCTCAGCCACATCATCTTAAAACTCTTTTAAGTAGTGAAAATCTGTATTTTCATCCAGAAAAGGGGTTTTCTTTTTGATATTTTACTTTCAGCACATAAAATAACAGTGATTCATCTCATGTTGATGAATATAATACAGTATCATTATTTTTCTCTGGGATTCCAGCATTCTAGAGTAGTGGCTCAGTCTTGAAGCTTGATTGCCAAAAACAAATGGAAACTCCTTTCCTCTGGCTATAAAATAATGGTGGATGGGCCCAAAAATGAGGAGGGGAGAAAACAAGATTGCATTACAAATCTGGCAACATCAGCCACACTAGTAAAATCAAATCCAATGTTGTTTTATGACTCTGAATTTATGTGAGTGCCCAGGATCAAAGGGCTCCAATCCCACTGGACTACAGGGTCCAGGGTTCATGGCAAAAACTCATCAAAAAGAACATTTTAGTCATTTAAGCTTTTCATTTTAATCAGCCTCAGTAATAAAAGAGCCTTTAGGTGTCCAAAAACATTTTGCAAGATCAAGAGGTTGTTCTCTCGCTCGTAGAAGCAGCTTTCTTATTGGATTCATATAATGCCTCTGGCCTTAGAGTGTCAAAGGGCCACCACCTCCATTTTGTTTGCCCTTGTGGGATGGTTTCTTTTGAGTCTTCTGTGTATTATGTGATAGTAAATTATGGTGTCTGACGGAAGGACCATAAAGTTTTCACACAATCTATCAAGCTATTTCAGCCATTTAGAGTTTGGTCTCTGACAGCAAGCCAGGTACTTTGTAATGTTTAGACAGAAACGGAGTCTACTGCCGGCATCTTGACACATATCTGGAGACGACTCTGCATAGGAGAAAGAACATGAGCCTTGACAGCCAGAAGATCCAGCCTTGAGTCCTAGCAGACGCCTCCTATGATTATGGTTTGGGACAGTCCATAAAATGGGGATCCCACCGTCACCACAGGGCTGTTCAGATTACATAGGCTAATGTTTGTGAAGTTGCTATGCAGCAAGAAGAATGGATATGCACTAGGCATAGATTATGCACAGAACCAGCCTGAGTAGTCCTGCAGTTCCAACAGGAGACCTGAGTAGGTATAGGGAAGAGCCAGCCAGCAAGGAGCAAATTAAAAAAATGTTCCTGGAGAACACAGAAAAGGGTGAAAGAGACCCAGGAGGTTGAATTAGCTTTGGGGAAAAGGGGAGGTGCATTTCTTTTAAGATAAGAAGAAAATAAAAAAGAATGAGTTCCTCTGTCTCTAGACTATTAACACCTTTATTTCTTTGCTTTAACTTTGGTCCCCATGCCTATGAAAAGAAACTAAAGCACCCAATATTTTGCCACCTGATCTCTTTGATGTCCTCTTCTAACACCTCTTCTGCACCTTTCCCTGTTCCTTGTTCTCTTTTTGGCTGTTGTCTTCCCCCATTTCTCATAATAATTTCAGCTATCTTTTACTTCAAAATCCTTTCTCTTGATGATACTGCTTCTTTGAGCTTCCATCCCTCTTTTCACTGGCAAAGTTCTCAAACATTAGTCACATGTAGCCAATCCTCCTACCACTTGCCTTTTGTTACCTCTGTACAGAAACAGCTAAGACCGCAGAGGAAGCAGTTATCCCGTGCTGTTGGTCCCCTCTTGGTCTTCATTGGCTTGGATTCTAGATGGAGCGTCAGTGTTGAAATCCTTCTCGGATCTCCTCCCTTGACGTCTAGGATACTGAATTCTCTTTTGAGTGTGCTTCTCTGTCTTCTCTGCTTCCCCCTCATCCCTGCCTCCACAGCACCCCCCAAATGGAACCCTGTGAAAGGTAGCCTTTAGTTTCCTGACTTTCCATGTGTTGTCTCTTGAAGATTTCATTGATTGCTATCTCTATGTAAAGGCTTTTCAGAGCTATTTGTTTGGATTCAAATGTTTCCCTGAGTTCCAGTCCAGGAAGAGTTCTCATTTTTGCTGGAAAAATCTACCCCGGGAACTGTTTCCAGCATCTTAAAATTTAAAATTTCTGAAGCCAGAGCATCAAAAATTCTTATAATCCCAAGGTTGAAAAGACCTGTCTACCTGTCTCCTTCTGACTTTTCCCCCACCCAATATAAACATAGCACACAACAGTCTTTTTTTGGGACTGCCCTATATATTTAAGTTTCCACTGTTCTCCTAAGAGTGAAAGTCCAGGCTAAAAAAATCTCAGCCATCTTGGCAACCTCACCCTTAGCTTCTGTATCTTGTGGATTGCCAAGTTATGATCATTTTAGCTGCATGGTCCCTCACATACACTTGTTCCTTAACACTCTGCTGCTCTCATTCTAATTTAGACCCTTAGATCTTGCCTATATTCAAGCCATGTTATAGATTACTTAGAGATTGGCTCACTATTGCTTATCCAGTTAAGTTCCCTCACGTACACTTGTTCCTTAACACTCTGCTGCTCTCATTCTAATTTAGACCCTTAGATCTTGCCTATATTCAAGCCATGTTATAGATTACTTAGAGATTGGCTCACTATTGCTTATCCAGTTAAGTTCAAAGTCTTAGTGTGGTATTTAAGACCTTCTAAAATCAGATTCAAACTTCTAACTAGTCTTTTCTTCCATTATTTTCCTATGCTTTCCCATCACTCTGCCTTCTTCTTTTACTTGGCTTATTCTGCCACTCCAACTTTGTCAATCCTTTGTGGCCCACCAATCCAATGTGGCCCATCATATATGAAACCATCTCTTGATGTCCCAAGACTTCCTGCTCTGACACTTGGCTCTCTACCTGACTCCAGCACTTAGCAAGGCTTTCTATCATATTACAGTCTTGAAAGCAGAGGTATTGTCCCTCTCCTTCATTCCCAGTGGCGAACATAAGATGGACGTGAACCTTCAATAAATAGCAAACAGATGAAACTTCTATCATGGTAATACATGCATTAGTGCATAAATTAACCACTGATTGGTTTTCCCTTTTTCTTCCTTTGTAATGGAAACTAGATTTTAACCAAAGTGATTTTACAGGCAGTAGTTTTCACATTTAGAGACATGGGAGAATTATAATAGGAAAACTATGTTCTTAGAAGTTTTTTGACAGCGAGAATACTCTTTGTTTCTCATTGTATTAGATGGACATTTATCAGTTATTGCATGTTAAGACAACTTATGGTGAGTGAGCGATCAGTTGTATTAGTTGAGGTGAAATCACCTTGGACTCATATGAATGTGTGATAATGTGTAAACCCTTTCATTTTATAGATGAGGAACCACATACTGAAAGAGCTGATCTTTAAAATCGAGTTTAATGGTTCTCACCTTTTCTTCCTCAGTGCGCCTAAAGGAGGCACCATGCTCCCAGCAGGACAGGGCTCCTTACAACCAGTGAAGTCCACCACCCATGGAGATTCACTTTCTGCATGCTACTCCTTAGGAGTTAAAGGGCCCAAGCCCATGCAGGCTGCTGATAGAAGTACCTTGACTAGAAGTGAGGTCTTCTCCCAGGCCAATGCTCTATCACATAAGCCATGTGGAGATCCCTGTGCCAAAGGTGGAGAAAGTGCTAACCACGATTTAAGTGGTGGGCAGGAAAACCATCATGCAGCACATGCATGGTGGCTGGTACTGAGCAATGCAGAGGTTTAACGTGTTTAAAACTAAAATCTTTGAACACACCAACAAAATTAAACATGATTCTTTTAGGAGTGCAAAGTAATGGGAGGAAAATAAGGCCCCCTCTTCCAAGTATCTCGTTCAATTTGAACATTTTTACCTGCCTATCACCTTTTCAAGGTCATAAGGTTGTCTAATATTTTTCTGCTCCTTTCCTCTCTCTTGTCTCTGCAAGATTTCAAATTGCATCCAGGATTTATAAATAGAACTTGAGAGATTCATTTTTTTCAGATGAGATTTTCCTAGACTTGAGCGATAAGGATCAATGTCCAAATTGACTCTGTTGTGACCTAGACTCAAATATTGGACTCCTACATCATCACTCACTTCTTGCTCATTAGCAATCTAATTACCTTTAAAAAAAAAAAATGGAGGGACAGAGGCTGCCAGCTATCAGGAGTATCTCTTGGAGTGATTTTACATTTTTTTCCTCCAACCTGCAACCAAATACCACCCATAACAAAAGATTATTTTTAAATACAATTACTGAGAAGCTGTGAATGCTGCTGGAGGATTTTGCATAGCAAACCCCTTAAAAATTGGCTTTTAAAACCAATTATATCCAGAAACAGAAAGACAAATGTTTCCTTCTTTATATGCTCCATCTTTTAGTACTGGACTGTTGGGTGCTTTCCTCACAAATACATCATATTTGGGTTTAATTCTGCACTTTTATTCTTTTTTTTTTTTTGGCATTTTTTACTGTTATGTTAATCCCCATACATTACATCATTAGTTCTAGATGAAGTGTTCCATGATTCATTGTTTGTGCATAACACCCAGTGCTCCATGCAGAACGTGCCCTCCTCAATACCCATCACCAGGCTAACCCATCCTCCCACCCCCCTCCCCTCTAGAACCCTCAGTTTGTTTTTCAGAGTCCATCATCTCTCATGGTTCGTCTCCCCCTCCAATTCCCCCCCTTCATTCTTCCCCTCCTGCTATCTTCTTCTTTTTTTTTCTTAACATACATTGCATTCTGCACTTTTATTCTTACCTGTGTTATGCTTATATGAAAATATGAAAAGCACATGAAAGAAAAATAAAAGAAAGTGATCAAGAAGGAAACAGGCATTTGCTTTTATATTTGACAACTATAGTTGAGATTGCAGGATTTTTTTTAAATTTTATTTAATTATGTTATGTTAATCACCATACATTACATCATTAGTTTTTGATGTAGTGTTCCGTGATTCGTTGTTTGCGTATAACACCCAGTGCTTCATTCAATTGCAAGATGTTTTAACATAGTAAATTCGGACCAAGAAGAGTGATCTTCATGTCCCATCTTTATAAAAATCAAAATTCCTTTCTTTCAAACACCTCCATGATTCTAATCTGTTCCATATGTGTATTAACACTGTATTCAAGGACATGCAGTCAGAAAGCTTTCTACTGCTCTGATGTGTGGGTGAGGGAAAGGTGATGGTCCAACACTGAGATTCCTCGTAATCTAAATATTTATGTGTAAGTGGTGTGGGCACTGGAGCCAGTTCATTTCTTTCATGAAGGGTGCATGGCGCAAAGCCGGCAGGCTGAAGCTCTTGTAGCTGGCAGATACCATCCATGGGGCAGCTGCACATTGTTGGTATAAAACCCTCCAGCAGGCATGGAGTTTGATAGACATTATAGAGCTGGCCCTGTATCGTCATTCACCTGTGTATTTAGTTACTCAGTTTTGAATGACTTGTGAAGAAATTATGTAGGAGTTTTCAGGTAATAGTGCCCCTGTCTTTTCACATTATTAATACGTGCAGCTGTAACATTTAAAATAGAAAAATTGGTGGATGGGGCTCCTGGGTGGCTCAGTTGGTTAAGCGACTGCCTTCGGTCAGGTCATGATCCTGGAGTCCCGGGATCGAGTCCCGCATCGGGCTCCCTGCTCGGCAGGGAGTCTGCTTCTCCCTCTGACCCTCCCCACTCTCATGCTCTCTCTATCTCATTCTCTCTCTCAAATAAATAAATAAAATCTTTAAAAATAAATAAAATAAAATAAAATAAAATAGAAAAATTGGTGGAGAGAAAACTACAGCCATCTCAACCTCTCTGTCAAAATAAATTTGAAGTGACATTTAAACTTTGCACAGAATAGTTAAACATTTATTTTGCAAACATTTCATGAGTGATGCTCAATGTTTGATCACTTAGGAAATGAGAATTCTGATTTAAATTCATATCTTGCAATTACTGGAAAGCTGAAAAATGTGATTCTTGTAACAATGATCCTTTCGAAAAACCCAAATTATGGAGATGAATATCAGCCCAACATAATATAGTTTAATCTAAGGTTGGGGGGTGGGTAGTGCAGGAGGAAAACAAGAATGTGGTTTGTCTATATTCCAGGAGAAAAGAATCAAGTCAAAATGAGATCTGATCCTTTCCAAGTTATTGTGTGCATCATACTTGAGTGTAATTTCACATGCATCCTGATGTTCCAAGTATCATGAAACATCTAGTAATCAGAATAAATGTTCTGCCAAATTCCATTTATTGTCTTAACTCTTAAAGGCAGTGAGCACCCTAGATTTATAAATATATAATTAATATTCCTATTAAAAAATAAACCCACATAGGGGATTTACATTTTTCTTAATCCATGTTTACACAAAGAAGAGATCGGTTTTTAAATATTACATCAGACCTTTGTGAGCTCAAATTAATCAGGGTGATACTTTGCCAAAACTGTTTCTAAAAATGATGTGTATTGATGCCCTATGGTCAGGGAGCCTTCTTTGTGGAGTTTTAGAATTCCCTGACCATTATTCTAGGCCCCTCTGCTTTCAAGAATAGGTACTACAGATGTACTTTGTCACTTGTTTACTGTCAACCTATATACGTCCTCAATTGCAAGGACTCCAAATGAAGCAAGCACAGCTCTAGAAACATTTCTGCCTCTTCTGAGATAGGTCTGTAACTGGAGATGTTTATTAAACTTGATTGCTTATGTACAGAAACTCAGAAAGAGCCCAGCCATCTTGAAGAATAAAGCAGTCACCCACGTTGTCACAGGTGCTATTTCAAGGCTTTTTGTCAATCAAGGCATTTCTAGGACTCCTTTTCCAGTCACTTTGTTGTCTGTCCCAGTGAAGGAAGGTTGGAAAATAAATCATAACACTTGAATCCACATGGAATAACTCATATTTGTGACTTCCTCAATGATTTTAAAGTGTAAATATTATGAGGAACTATAAAAATCCATGCCAATAAAAGTGGGTGTATTCAAAATAATGGCATTATTAATGTCTTTGGGATAGAATGTTTATTTTGACTAATTTGGGGTCAGTTTGTCAACTCACATCTAGGTCCTGTGCATATTGTAAAGTTACTCAGTCTGGAGGTCCACTAATGAGACATAGTTAACCAGATCTGGATGGAGATGGACCAGTAACTTTGGACTTGGGAATTCCATGAGGCTTGTTGGAAAGAACACAGTCGCACATCGGATATGCACTTATCAGCTAGGACCTACTTAAGGGGCGATAGCAGTAATCCTACAAATCAGAGGGTTTTCATCACATTTGTAACAGGCCCTGCATGGGCACTGCTCAGTAATTCCTTCCTCTTTCTCTTCCCTTTGCTAACTGAATGCAGAAGTTTTATAGGCACAATAGCCTCAGGGACTTCTTGGCTGGGGACATTGGAAAATTCATTTATTCAACAACTATCTGAATGCCTTTACAGACCAGGTGCTCTTCATGCTTCTAGGACTACATCAGTGAACAAGGGAGACAAAACATGAGTCCTCTTAGCTTGTTGTAACTGAGGTATTTGGAAGATGGAAGGAGGAAGGGAAGGTGGCAGTAGGCAGAGTAACTGCAAGGTAGGAAGAGGACCAGGGTGTTATACTCTCAGAGAAAACAAGAGGGGCAGTTCTCAAGTTCAGCTGCAGAGTTCCAAAGGAGAATGAGGAAAAACCCACCAAACTGGGTAACTCAGGAAGCCATTAAACGTGGTTTTCGTGAGCCTTTTCAGTAAAATGGTGGTGATTTAGACTGGATTTTTGAGAAATTACACAAAGGGTATGGTAAAAATGCAAAGACAGAAGATAACCACAAATCTTTTAGAGCAACACTTGTCAACGAACTTAATGGGAGATTTTTTCTTGAGGATGGGGCAGTGTTAAGGCAGGTGTTCTCATTTTTTGTGAGGAGGGGGCAGATGTGAGAAGGACTCGAGCACTTTTTAGGTGGGGGTAAAAAGGCAAGAGAGATACCTGTCAATGAATATGTAAAATATTGCTTGAGAAGAATTTTGACACATAAACATTGTGTCTTGTACATAAGTGATATCCTAGCTTTTTGTTGTATGATAAAATTCTAGTGTATTGAATGTGCATTCTCAGGGTATTTGGATCCTACTTAATGCATTTTATTTAGAAAGAAAGGTTGACTTTTGTTTAACCGCATTAAATTCACCTTTTTCTCTAAGGCCACCATTTAAGCATACATATCACAGGAGACATATGGGTTGTGCTATAGCTTCCAACTGACAAGCACTATAAAGCCAGCTAGTTACTATTAATTGCATCCAATATTAAATAAACTCTGCAGTATTTTTCAGTCAGAGTTTTTCTTGCTTTCTTCTGAGTACATTATTCTGAGATCTTTCATCTTCCATGAGAAGTATATTAGAAAGCAAGATAGATAATGTCATCCTCGTTTTACAGAATAGAATTTGCAGCCTACAACCCTGTTGAAATAATAGGCCTCCTACACCTTGGAGACCCTGTGAGTATAGGAGGAAACTGCTCTAATTGCCATGTGGAATAGACTGTTTTGATAGTTTAGTGTTGGTTTTTTTTTTCCCCCTTAGTAACAGAGACACCACCTATCAATCTATCACAAACCTAAGGCACACTTTTAACCTAATACCTTGATCCTTGCTTTGGAGGCTTGTTAAAAAAAACATTAATAGAGAAAACTCTTCAAGTTGACCTGGGAATAGAAGATGTTAGATCCTTTTTACTTACAGAAGCAGAGAAGTAGGACCTTGTATCCTTGAAAATATTTGGTGATCAACTACAATGAGAACATCAGACTCGTCATAAATAATGTGATAGGAAAGAGACTGACGGAGGGGAAGTAATGAGACATCACAGTGTTAAAGGCAATGTAACATCCTGCCTAGCACTCTGAGCTCTTAGTAGACGTTGTTCACTCCCTGGCCATGTTGTCACTTAGTGGTGATGTGAGAGTGATGATGAATGTGGCGGTACTGTCTTAGCTGGTCACCACTAACCCCATCCCAGATCTGACCTAGACAGAGAAAGTTCCAGAACCTGGGCCACAGGTGTGAAAATGCTATAGCATTGATGAGAAAGCTTAAACTTTTATGTTAGGAAACCTGGACTTTGTTCTAGGTACTTCTTTAGATGCTTTTGGGACTCATCTTACTCTATGTCTCTTGTAATGTGTTTTCTCAAAAGAGAAAGATTTTGTTGCAAATGAAATCTTGCTTGGAAGTCCAACTGTTAAGTGGCATTTTATTAGGGTGTATTTATTTTACAGTCTTAAATTTATACAAATGTATACTTATTATAATGTCAATCTGTAACTGCTTTTTAAATTGAGATTATTTTATGCACAATAAAAATCACCCTTTATAGTGTACAAGTTTTGACAAACCCACGCAGTCATGTAACCATAACCACAATCAAGACATAGAACATTCCATCACCATAAAAAATTCCTCTGTGTCCCTTGGAAGACATCCTCTCTCCTGACCTCAGGCCCCTGGCAACCATTCCTGCTTTTTCTTTCCCTATAGCTTTGACTTGCCCAGAATGTGATATGAATGGAATCATATGGTATAGTGTATGGCCTTTTAAGTCCAGCTTCTTAACACAGTTGAGATTCATCCATATTATTTCTAATTAGATTTTACTTTGTGCATGTACCACCATTTGTTTATCCTTTCCCAGTTGAAGAACATTTGGGTGGCTTCCAATTTTGGCAATGTACTAGGGTCCTCCACAAAAAAAAATTAAACTAATAGGATTAAACTAAACTCGAGAGAGAGAGAGAGAGAGAGAGAGAGAGAGATTTATTTTAAGGAATGGCTCATGCAGTTATGGAGCCTGACAAGTCCCAAGATCTCCCAGGTGAGTTGACATGCTGGAGACCCAGGAGAGTGGGTGCCATAGTTCCAGCCTGAAGGCCAAAAATCTTGAGACCTAGGAGGAGCCAGTGTTGATGATTTCATTCCAAGGCAGGAAGAAACTAATGTCTCAGTTCAAAGGAAGTTAGGCAGGAGGAGTTTTTTCTTGGCAGGAGAGTGAACCTTTTTGTTCTATTCAGGTCTTCAACTGATTGGATGGTACCCACCCCTGTTAGGGAGAGCAATCTTCTTTACTCAGTCTACTGATTGATTCAAATGTTAATCTCATCTAAAAACACCCTCAAAGAACACCCAGTGGCCCAGTCAAGTTGACACACAAAATTAACCCTCATGGGTGATTATTAATAAAACTGCTAAAAACGTATGTGTATGGATTTTCATGTGAACATGTTTTTTTTTTTAATTCACAAAGTTTAATCAGTCAAGTTAATGAAAATATCAAAATTTTTGAGTTAGTGTATGGCGGCAGAAATTTAATTTTTGCAATTTAATTTTTTGTATTAATTTTGCAAATAATACAGTATTTGATGTTTCCATCACTGACAAGCTATGCTGCAGATAGAGCAATGGTGTTGAATTTCAATTCATCAGGGTCACGTTCCATAAACTTCTTGCAAACTTCTATGGCATCCTTTAATAAAGTTTCATCACTAGTTTCCCCATGGTTAATTGGAAACTTTCCGTCCATCTAATTCATAGAGATGCCCCTCTACATGAACTAATGCAATAAAATGAAGATCTACTTTTTCATCTATACTTGGTGCCTCAGTCTCACCTTCATGGGCACTGGTCTCATGGTGACTCGAATAGCATCATAGTTCTCTAGGTATCTGGCTCGTTCTTCAGGACTCATTGACACAGACTCCTCAAGGAATTTTTTCAAGGTTGATCCAGATTCAAAGTGCATCTTGTCTTTCTTGTTGGCAATAGCATGGATCAGTCCAGTTGTTCCACAGGCATTGCTGATTGTTTGCTTCATGAAATATACTGATGATGTAACATCTTGTCCCTGAGATTTTATTTTTTCCTCCTCTTCTGTTCTGAATATTTCATACTTTTCTGTAATAGGGAAGAGAAGTAACACTGCACACACTGGTCTTGGTACCATGCTAAGGAGTTCAGGATCCATTCCATATACATCAACAAACTGCCAGTTAGGATGTAGACCTAATTGTTTGAGAAACTGGTCAGTGACCTTGGGATTGGCCTCCAGCGGGAGCCAGCGCTGACCCTCCGTTGCCGCTCCGCCCTGGCCCCTCTCCAGGTCTGACAGCCGCCGCCGTCACAGCTGCCGCCACTTCCGCCCCCCCATGTGAACATGTTTTAATTCACCTGGGCAAATACTTAGAAGTGGGACTGTTGGGTCACATGGCAAGTGCATATTAACTTTATAAGAAACAGCCAAATTGTTTTCTCAAGTAGCCGTGCCATTTTACATTCCCATTGGTCACCTAGGAGAGTTCCAGTTGCTCCACATCCTCCCGAGCCCTTGGTATTGTCAGATGGGTCAGTTTTCCTCTCTTCCCCTCCCTTCCTTTCAATAAATACGTAGTGGTATCTCATTGTGGTTTGGTTTAAGGGATGTCAAGCATCTTTTTTATGTGCTTAAATGTTCTCCATATATCTTCTTTCATGAGCACATTTGAATCATTTACCCATTTTGGAAGGAGGAGGTTGTTTTTTAAATTTTTGTTTTAACAGAGTTCTTTTTATGTTCTGGGTACAAGTTCTTTGTCAGATATGTATTTTGTGGATAATTTTCTCCCAGTCTGAGGCTTATGTTTTATTTTAACAGTGCCTTGCCAAAATTGAACTTTTGAAAAAATTCAATTTATCAATTTTTGTGATGGTTTGTGCTTTTGATGGCATATTTAAGAACTCATTAAGAGTACATTTATTGTGTTGACCACTGAGTAATGCATAGAATTGTTGAATCACTATATTGTACACCTGAAATTAACACTGTGTGTTAATTATACTTCAATTTTTTTAAAAAAAAGAAAAAGAACTCTGCCTACACCAAGGTCATAAAGGTCCTCTCATATGTTTTCATGAAGATGCTTTTTTGATAAAAACAAATTTGAATTTAGGAGTTTTAAATTTAGAGTTTTCAATAAGCCACAGCATCCAATTACTTTATTTTACTAGAAGAAAATTACAAAAATCACATTTTATAAAATATATGGTTAAAAATGGAGTTAAAAAATTTTTTTCCCTTAAAATCCTAAGGTTGTATTCAGTTTTAAAACAATCCTTAAGATTGAAACATGTATTACAGGAAATTTTTACATCGAATTAATAACAAGAATGGCTGCAATTATTTTTATAATTTTTATTTTTTTAATTTATTTTTTGCATCCTGCTTTTTTTTTTTTTTTTTTTTTTGACAGAGAGAGACACAGCGAGAGAAGGAACACAAGCAGTGGGAGTGGGAGAGGAAGAAGCAGGCTTCCCGCTAAGCAGAGAGCCCAATGTGGGGCTCAATCCCAGGACCCTGGGATCATGACCTGAGCCAAAGGCAGACACTTAATGACTGAGCCACCCAGGCATCCCTTTTTAAATTTTTTTTTATCTTTTAAAGATATTATTTATTTATTTGTCAGAGAGAGAGCACAAACGGTGGGCGGGGGGCAGGGAGGCAGAGGGAGAGGGAGAAGCAGACTTCCCCGCTGAGCAAGGAGCCTGATGCAGGACTCGATCCCAGGACTCTGGGATCATGACCTGAGCCGAAGGCAGACGTTTAACTGACTGAGCCACCCAGGCGTCCCTGGCTGCAATTATTTGTAATCATACACATTACTCTGTCAACACGCACCAAGTATAAAATTAAATGCCAAAATCACCTGTTTTTCTCCTCATTCTTTGCTTGTTATCAGACAACAAACTGTTTTGCCAAAGTAGGGGCCTGCACAGAGCAGATGAACCTGAGCCTTGGCTGTGCTTCATTGAATATGTATCTGTGCTGTAGCAATATACTTACATGTATAAGGGCAAGCCTGAATTTTAAAAAAGAAAGAGACCAGTGTAGAGTTACAACTTTCCTAATCAATGAGATTTGTCTTCAGAACATCCAAATAGATCCCAAAACATGTCAGGGGAAACTTTGTATTCCAGATTGCCAGAAAAACCAAAAAGAAAAACATAAACAAAGCCAAATACCTTAGTACTAGATGTGCTGTTAGCATTGAAATGTGTATTTTTTATATAACTTTCTGCATTTCTTAAAGTCCTTGTTGTTTTTAGGTTAAATATCCTTTTAAAATAACATTAAAACTAAGTGTTTGCAGAACTGTTCAGATACTCCATGGATCCCAAGACACCTGATTTGTAAGTTTTCTGATCTTTTTTCTAACCTGTTTATTTTACAGATGAAGACAATAGCCAGAGATAAGAAGGAAATTTGAGGTCGTACAGCAGTCTTATGCTGAACTAAATCCAGGCACTCTGACCACTATTTCAGTGTTTTTTCCATTACCTGACCCAGTCTCTCCAATTATAGTAGAAAATATTTCTCCTTGGGTCCATTACTTAGAGAATAAAGACTATCCTTAATTTTGTGAGCCCTTTTCTGGCATCTCAACGTATATCTTATACAATGAGTGTGCCTTTTGGCTGGGGTGAGCAATTTTTGGAAATTTAAGACATTTCCCTTCCTAGCTTCCTTAGAGGACATGTCCTAGACCAGAGCCCAGATCTTAATGAAAAACATATAAACCCTCTTGTTTGTTTTCCTTGTCGATTAACCTATAATTTTAAAACCATTCAATGGCAGATTTATCAAGTGACTAATCCCTAGGAAGACTCAAAGTGGTGAGGAGAAGGTGGTTGTGGCCTAGGCACACATCATTGGTCATTTATTCAAACACGTTAAGGTAGGAAGCCAAATACCTCCCTGATTACTCATTGGAAATATATTCAGGGAGGTTAGTTATAAGTGTTTGGGCCTGGAGTGGCCTGTTCCTGTGTAGTAGAAGCAACATGAATAACTTGGGATATCTTTGCTGGACAAATCAACCGGTGTGGTCTTGGTTTTCTTCAGTTCTCAAGAAAAATGTTATGTGTCAATAATAATAATGTAAAATCCATATATATATATAGCTCAGCTGTCTTGAAGATTGAAGCTGACAAATATCTCTTCTCAGCTGGAATGTCTCAAAGTATGGATTGTTTCTTTTTTTTTTTTTTTAAAGATTTTATTTATCTATTTGAGAGAGAGAGAATGAGAGACAGAGAGCATGAGAGGGAGGAGGGTCAGAGGGAGAAGCAGACTCCCTGCCGAGCAGGGAGCCCGATGCGGGACGGATTGTTTCTTAATTATTATCATTTCTCTGACACTTTTCACAAGATCTGATGCATTATAGATGCTCATTAAAGCTTATTTGAACATTAGATGGTAGAGAAACTTTGGTATAAGTGAGATAAGACCTGTTTCCAGTCTCTCTGGTTCATATAACACTATGAAGAGTAAATCCATAAGTAGGAATTTGTCACAATCTCTCCCCTGATCATCTTCTTGCTACCAGAGAGCTATGACTTTGGGAAAGAGGTGGAAACTTTTTTCTAATCAGTAATCCCAGAGTTTATGCGTGTCACCTTTACTTTCTGTACCAGACAGAACTCAACAACTAGTCCCTCCTCACGTGCTCCCATTTGATAATGCTATTTAAGTGACCCAATATCATTTTTCACTTCAAGAAAAAAATACAAAGTTTGGGAGTATGTGAGGCAAATATAACTGAGGAATCCACTTGACAGTTTCCAAAATGATACTATGGGACACGTTGGCATTGACCATAGGATGGTGTCCCTTCATAGACAGTGCATGAGTTGAGAAGGAAATATTAAAGTAATTGCTGTAATTACTTAAAGTACCTCAGTTTGTTGCCACATTGGGGACCAGGATTTACCATTTGTTGCTTCTAAGCTCACAGGTATTCTGCAGTGGGTCATACATACTTTATTGGACTAGCTGTAGCTCCAGTGGTGTTAATAATACAACATGAAATTCCAAGTCCTCTCTCTTAATAGAGGAGTTAGTGTGTTGGCTCATTGCCTAAAAATGTGCAGTCTTGGGTTTGCTCATTAGGTTTAGAATTACTTTTTGCAAAAATGAAGTCTGAAAATCATTTTCATGGATCTCCCAAGGTACATCCATTCTGTGACTTACACTACATTTAGTGATATTAATAACTTAGGAATAAAATGTTACCAGAATCCCCTGTGAGTAATGATTTTTTTTTTCTTTTATTCCACAAAAGCACTCTGGCTACAATTAAGTTTTGTTTTGTTTTGTTTCCCAGGTAGGAATCTCAGTCCAGATTTCAAAACTTCTGTTTTACTTCCCCACTACTTCCTTGGATGATGATCCATGGTTATATTTGTTTATTTTTGAAGTATATTCCTGAATCATCATAAAAACTATCAGATGGCAAAAAATAATGCATGACTTTATCTAAACAGCAAACTGAGCCACTGGTGTGTTTTCAGAGCACCTTAATGAGTCTGTTTGACCTTGTGTGTACATTTGCATTAATAATGAGGGTTGGGACTCTATTTTTATATGGCTTAGACAATATTGTGCTTTAAATCTTTATCAAGCTTTCATGAGCAGAGCTGTAACCTAGGAAGTTTTGAGAGGAAGAGATATGATGAAGTCTTGTGTGTGGAAATTATTAGCATTTTAGAACTAAAGGAAAACTTACTAAGTATTTTAGATATTAATAAAATGAGGATTAGAGGAAGTAAAAAATTCTGGAAGTCCAAGTAGCTCATGACTGAAATAACCAGGAGAGGAATCCAGATCTTTTGACCCTCAGCCAGTGCTTTCCACTTACTAGGAACCAAAAAACTTCAGATCTATTACTTACCCAGTGACTCCGGTTCTTTTCCAGAAGGATGGAGGGCAAATATTTTAAAGAAAGCATCTTTTGTCAGAAAGTATCTCTATTTTTGTGTTGGCATTCTGATTTCAGAGTAGTGAATGGGAAAGATTATTAATAACTGAGGATCCAGGATAAGGTGAAAAAAGCTCTAAAGTGAAAAGCTCTGGATTTGAATCTATCTCATTGGCAATTTACTTACTGTCTCTATGCCCCTCTTCATCTTAAAAACAGTTACAGTACCAGCCTTGTCAGAGGTTGTTGCCATAATTATAAACATTAATGTAATACAAATGCATTGTAAACCATAGATAGTATGTAATGTTGTTAGTCAATAATTATTATGGACCGCTTTCTTACACCAAAATAAAAAATAAATTCAAAATGGGTAAAAGACCTAAATGTGAGACATGAAACCATAAAAGTTCTTAAAGAAAACAGTAATCTCTTGGACATTGGCCTTAAAAACACTTTTCTAGAAATGACTCCTCAGACAAGGGGAACAAAAGCAAAAATACACCTTTGGGACTATACCAAAATAAAAAGCTTCTGCACAGTGAAGGAAAACATCAATAAAAAGAAAAGGCAACCTACTGAATGAGAGAAGATATTTGCAAATGATGTATACAATAAGGGTTAATATAAAAAAATATATAAAGAACTTATACAACTCAACACCAAAAAAAACCCCAAATAATCTGACTTAAAAATGGGCAGAGAACCCGAATAGACATTTTCCCAGAGAAGACCTACAGCTAGCCAACAGACGCATCAGGGAGATGCAAATCAAAACCACAATGAGCTATCACCTCAGTCAGTCAGAATGACTAGAATCAAAAAGACGAGAAACAACAAGTGTTGGTGAGGATGTGGACAAAAATGAACCCTTGTGCACTATTGGCAAGGATGTAAATGGGTGCAACCAGTATAGGAAAACAGTATGGGGTTTCCTCAGAGAATTAAAAATAGAAATACCAGAAAAAAACAAAACAACTAATAGCAGAGATATGGAAACATCCCAAGTGTCCATCAATAGATGGATAAAGAAGATGTGAGATATATACACACACACACACACACAGAGGAATACTACTCAGCCATAAAAATTAACTAGACCTTGGCATTTGTGACAACATGGATGGACCTAGAGGCCCATGCTAAGGTTATGCTAAGTGAAGTAAGTCAGAGAAAGATAAATACCGTATGATTTTATTTATATGTCAAATCTAAAAAACAAAACAAAAACCAAACAGACCCATAAACAGACCCCAGAGAACAAACCTGTGGTTACCAGAGGTGAGGGTTTGGGGCAGGGGATGGGTAAAATGGGTGAAGGGGAGTGGGAGGTACAGGCTTCCAGTAATGGAATAAACCAATCAGAGGGATGAAAGTTATGACATAGGGAATATAGTCAGTGGTATTGTAATAGCGCTGTATGGTGACAGATGGCAGCCACACATTTGTGGTGAACAAGTCACTATGTTGTACACCTGAAACTAACATTACATTGTGTGTCCGCTGTTCTTCAATTTTATTTTTTTTTTAAGATTTTATTTATTTATTTGAGACAGAGAGAATGAGAGAGAGAGAGCACATGAGAGGGGGGAGGGTCAGAGGCAGGGAGCCTGATGCGGGACTCGATCCAGGGACTCCAGGATCATGACCTGAGCCGAAGGCAGTTGCTTAACCAACTGAGCCACCCAGGCGCCCCTGTTCTTCAATTTTAAACATTATTATGAAATACTATTATTTTAGCTACTATCAATTCAAAAATGGTAAAGAGGAAAGAGCATGCATTTAATATCAACACGATTTAAGTTTCTCTGTCACCATTTTCCAGGCATGGGGTCTTATAGAAGTTAACACATCCCCCAGATGTCTGCCTTACAGAGTTGCGAGGATTAAATTAAGGCACCTCGCATGGGGTCTAGCACACTTACTTTACGTTGGTTTCTTTTCTCTCACTATCTTGACTGAACATCAGCATGGCAGATGATCCCTGGAGATAGCACCATTTTTACACGTGTGTAATTTAACTTTATACTCGACAGCCTTGCATGTGTTGGGTTTTACTCCCAAGTCAACTTAAGCGTTGTTTTATCTTTTGATTCCTTTTTACTCCTTTTCCTGCCCAGTTTCTTTATTTATTCCTCCTAGCAAGTTCTAATTACATTGATGTATCAGATGTGCCTCATGTTTCTGAGTGTCCCTGAGATGGCCTCTTAGTTGTAACATGATGTGATTTATTTCTGATAAGAACAAAAAAAATTATTGATAATAGTTGATTAAAACCAGCTATTGTTAACTGCTGGGAATTTTGTCAAGCCCAGTGCCATTCTTTTTATTAATAGAGACTTGTTTTTATAGTAACAAGTGTAAGTTAATTACACAGGGAATTACTGAAGCCTTTGTACAGCCTTCAACAACAAAACAGGAAAGCCAGGATGCCCACATCCAAAGCCATAGAACCACTGTCTTCTCCCTTAACCTCACTCTGTGAGGCCCCAGTTCCATCCCTTTGAGGGACTTGATGCCCTTGGGCCCCCCCCCCTTTATTTCCTTCCATCTGCTCAGACTGCACTTCTCTGAAGTGGTGAAGCTTCATTGTGCTTCTGTGCCGTCCCTGGGAATATTCTAGCTCGCCCCCACCTCGAATGTAGAATTTGGAAGAGTCCCTGGAAGAGGTTGACTGACTCAAGTTGTACAGCAGATAACCTGAATTTTTACTGGCCCTGGCAGCACCACTGGGAGAGATTGTTCGTAACAACAAAATGCTAACAGATGATTTTTCCACATCGCTTGGCACCATCATGATGTCTTTCATCAGCAGGCACTTTTCCACGTTCTTTTTGACAGACGTGTTTGTGGGGACCAGACAAGCAAAAGTCTCCCTCTGTTGCTTGAGTTTCAGTACAGTGTGTTCCTTCGATGATATCTCCGAGCAGTGGTAATGTGAAGGATATTAAAAAATAATGAGGATTTGGTAAGGGGAAGGAAGGACGAGCCCCTGAGGAGGCTGGGGGAGTTGCCTAGAGTCTAGTCCCTAATCAGATTAAAACCACAAATGTGGTTAGATTCTACTGCATAGTTTATTATACTTATGGGAACAGCCTTTAAACTTGCTGTGGAAAGCACACTAATCCACAATATTTTGAATTGTTAAAATTAAATGAATGTCAACTTTTAGAAATACTCACACTTTAAAAAAAAAAAAACCCAAAAGCCCTAGATGTTTTATTTGAATTTTGTAGGCGATAATAACTATGAAATCTCAGTTTTATGTTGTGCGTGGGGCTGTCAAAGAGGAAGTGACCACATGTACCTCTCTTTAAAAATGTTTTTGAAGCTGGAAGTCTAGTTGGGTGGGTAATACAGAGGCACAAGGAAGTCTTGATATTTAAAACTAAGGAAATAATTCAATTCCATAAGCATTTATGGATCACTAACAAGACAAGCAATATGCAATGTTCTGGAAGTTCAGGCATGAATAAGGCACAGTCCCCAACTGCCTGGAGCTTTTAGATTTACAAAGAAGATAAGCATAAATGACTATAATGCGATGTGAACCTAGCAAGTTCTTTGGCAACAATGTCAAAGAAAAATTCTTGTCAGGAAGAGTCAAGAAAAGTTTAAGCCAGAGGGTTCAGCTGAACTTGACTGAATTTTCCTTTAGGGCTTTTGCTAGGTGGAAATGGGCAGAAAAGGTGTTGTAAGTAGTGCAAATAGCATGTGTAAAAGCATAAAAATGGGGTTGAACATAAGCTGATTCTGTAGTGGTGCAGCACAGGGAAAGTATAGAGAAGTATCTGGAAAAGTTAGCAGAGGCCAGGTTTTAAGGAGCCATGAGGCATCATGGAAAGAATGTAGACTTATCTGCCGTGTGGAGTAACTATTTTCAATATAGGTAATGAAGGGGTATTCCCCTTGTGGGGACATATCAGAATCAGGAAGGGGCTTTTCCAAATAGCACATGTTCCTTTGGCAATTCTGAAATGACCCAAGTGTAAGTCATTGCCAAAAAGAATCCACTGATACCGTGGTTTCATACTGTCTCAGCTGTGCTTGGAGCAGAGTAAAGATTAAGGACAGTGTCTGTTGATTTCAACTCTGGATGCCCTTTGGAATCCCTTGGCGAGCTTTAAGGATATCAGTGCAAGGACACCATCTCAGATCTCTGAGAATGGTGCTGCCCATCGGTATTTTTTTACAGAGCTCTCTAGGTGTTTCTAATGGAGAGCAGGCTGAGAAGCATGACAAGAGACAGATAGAAGTAGTGCCAGTAAGGAAAAGGAAGATTAAAACAAAATGGTTTAATTGGGATTGTTCTCTTAAGGATTGTGAATTTGCATCTTTCTTAGCAGGAGATATAGATCACTAGGCTATTGTAAATGGGAAGAGGATGCACTTAAAAATGAAAGCAGTAGAAGCAATCAAGTTATGAGTCAAAGAAGGTGGATAAAAACATGGATAAACATAGATAAAACTTGAGGAAGATGTCAAATCTCAGCACCTGTCTCCTTTCAAATGGGATATTGGGATGAATGCAGAAAAACAGATTTTCAGCAGGGAGGGGGGAAACTCCTAGTACTTCATATGACCTAAAGATCATTTAACTAGGAATAAGTGGAAGGTTTACAACTATTTTGTCTCCCGTGTACAC
Source organism: Mirounga angustirostris (assembly GCF_029215605.1). Classification (NCBI taxonomy): domain Eukaryota; kingdom Metazoa; phylum Chordata; class Mammalia; order Carnivora; family Phocidae; genus Mirounga; species Mirounga angustirostris. The sequence goes on along the minus strand of NW_026991717.1, from coordinate 68,532,538 downwards.
GCATCATGTTCAGTGTGAAAGTAAAGGAGCCTGAAAAGAGAGTCACCAAGGGTTCAAAAGCATTATGTTCCCTTGACCCAGCCTCCTCTGTAGTTTTGGCTGGAAGGAACTGGGCTTGGTATTTCATAAAGATTCCCAGGATCTTAGGCAAACTTTGTCCAGGAAGGAGTATATGATTATCTGACCGAATACTCTGGGTTTGATTCACCAAATCACCAGCAGTCCTTCTAGCTGTGGCTCTAGGTAAAGAGAGGAAACAGCACATAGTTTCACACATGCAAAGTGGAAGGGGCATTTAACAGAAAGTAGAGAGGAAAACAGGGTTAACAACTAGCTTTGCCAAAGGTTTGATTATTAGGGTTTCTTATTATAATCCCAGTATATTGGTATGGAGTATATGGAAATTCAGTATTTCTTTCTTATTTGGGAATTCTACATATCCGTGGATACGGATTGTGAGGAAGCCATTCATGGAATCCATGCTTAGTGATCTGTCCCCTTACTTGGGGCGTTTGCAGGAGAGAAGGGGTGTTGAGAGAAGATGGCATTTGCAAAGGCCCAGATGCATGAATGAGCATGGTCCTGGGAGAGGCAAGATGCTATGCAAGAGTGGAATCCGGGCCTATCTAGGGAAAAGGCAGGAGCCAAAGTGGAGAAAGTTGACAGAAAACAGATCAAAGGAGACTTCAGTGTGTCCATGCTAAAAAGGTTCAGTGTCGGGGCGCCTGGGTGGTTTAGTCGTTAAGCGTCTGCCTTCGGCTCAGGTCATGATCGCAGGGTCCTGGGATCGAGCCCTGCATCGGGCTCCCTGCTCAGTGGGAAGCCTGCTTCTCCCTCTCCCACTCCCTACTTGTGTTCCCTCTCTAACTGTCTCTCTCTCTGTCAAATAAATAAAATCTTAAAAAAAAAAAAAGGTTCAGTGTCAGTCTGTAAATAATGGCCAATTATTGAAGAGATATCAAAGAATAAAAATCTGCATTTATTAAAAAATTCTCCTGGAATCATTGTGGCTTAACTGTGGTCAGGAAAATTAATTAGGTGGTTGTTGCCGTTGTCTAGATAAAGAGGACCAACTGAAAAGTTGAGGTGAGGCAGTGGGAATGGAAGGAAGGGAATGAATCAGAGAAACCAGTGAGGCTTATTGATAAATAGTATGTTGGGAATGAGAGAGAGAAAGCAAGAAATCCCTTATGACACCCAGGTTTCTGAATGTGATGACTGGGAAGATGAAGATGCCATTAACTGCAAGAAGGCATTTCAGAGGAGGAACAAATTGAGGTTTGGCAGTGACAAGCTCATGATGAGTTCAGACGTGTTAAGTTTGAGGTGGCTGATTAAACATGAAGGTTGATCAATCAGGAGGATGTTTGGAATTAGGGCTTTAAGGTGACACTTTGGAAATAATAGTGTATAGGAAATGAGTGTTGCCATACCCTATAAGTATACAAGATGGTCCAGAGAGATTGTGTAGTGTGAGAAGGGTGAAATGGCAAGCAAGATCCATAGGGAACAACATTTAAGGGATGAATGGAGGGAGAAGAGTCTACAGATTGACTGGAGAGCGCTGAAAAGTGGGAGGAAGTTGGGGGCGGGTAGAGAAAGTATATCAGGAGTTAAGGAAGCAGAGAGAATTTCAAGGCCCAGGCAAGAGTCAACTCTTAACACTGCAACTTAGAGGGCAAGATCACAGCAAAGTGCTGACCAAATGTAACACTCAAATTGCAGGATTTCAATGAATTGGGGGTGGGGCCGGGGGCAGAAGCCAATTATTATTGTTTGAAAGGAGAATGGATGAGAAAGTAGATCAAGCGAGAGTTGTATGCTTTTTTCCCCAAAAATTCTGCTTTGAAAAAGAGACAGTGAGGAAGAAAGGACAACAGAACAGAATAAGAAGGTATCTTTAGGGGTGCCTGGGTAGCTCAGTTGGTTAAGCATCCGACTGTTGGTTTCGGCTCAGGTCATGATCTCAGGGTCCTGAGATCGAGTCCCATGTCAGGCTCCCTGCTCAGTGGGGAGTCTGCTTGAGATTCTCCCTTTCCCTTTGCCCCTCCTCCTGCTCACACACTCTCTCTCTCTTAAAAAATAAATAAATAAAGTAACTTTATTTTTGCTTTAGATGGATAGAGCATGATGCGGGGAGCCTGCTGAGAGCTGAAAGCAAGATGGTGTGGCCACTGGCCTCTGGGACAGTGGCAAAGAGACAGTAATAATGGTAGCAAACTTATGTGGCACCTACTATGTTCCAAACACTCCTCTATATGTTGTTTTATATATATAAACTCATCTACTTCGCAGCCGCCTTATGAGGTGGAATCTGTTAGTATCCCCATTTTACTTATGAGAACACTGAGGTCCAGAGAAGTTAAATAACCTGCCCAGTTTGTGCTCTACCCACTGCACTAAGCAAATGCATTACAGAGTCACCAAAACAATGTATAGGTACATATATCAGCTTCAGCGGCTTCAGAAGATCATTGGTTAAGAGGTAGATGGGAAGGGCATGGGACAAGACCAAGGTGTTTGCTGTAGATACAGGTCAGTTGTGTGATAAAGGGAAAGTCTCTCTGTGGAACATGTCTTTGCAACTTTTTCCTATTATTAAGAAGCTGAAAATTTTTGGCTCATCAATGTTATTTGACTCTTAACTTTCTTGGAAGAAGGTTAGTTGGGAACAACACGCCAGAGTTAGTTTGTTGTGGCAGAAATGAACTAGTCACTGTAATGAAATTGACGTGTTGGCAAGCGATTCTGTGGACATCAGGGCTGGGCTGTAGCTAGAGGTGGGCAAGAGAGGGAGGGGGAGATGGTGACGGGCAGGATGTTGAAACACAGATTATCTTGATCACATAGTTGAATGAAACTTGAAATTACATTCAGGCATTTGGTAGTAGAACTCCTGAAAGATTGGGTAAAGTTTTGTATTTGTACTACTTTGTTTATCCAGACTTGCTAAAGCTTTTCCTGGTTTGGTGCCCATCATTCCACAAAGGTGGCATTATTTGGAAATGTGAAAGAATAATTGCAAATCTGTTAGTCTTTTCTTCTAATATTATCATTAGCAATAATACCTAAGAGTAACATTTATTCAGATGTCATGTACATTTCTAAAAACCCTAGAGATGGCTCAAAATCATCCTCACTTTACACTTGGGGAAACTCAGACTTGAAGACATGAAGTCCCTTGCCCAAGGTTGTAAAGCTAGTAAGTGGCTAAGCTGGGATGCAAATGAGGTAGTATGAATCCAGAGCTCAGGTGTCTAACCCTCTGTGCTATATATGAAATAGATGGTGTCCAGATTTTGCCTGTTTTTTCAGAGTTGCATCAGACTGCCATGTTTACGTGTGAGAAAATCAACTTTAGAAAAACCTTGCCTCTAGTTCTACTAACCATAGTTACTTGGGGGTTGGTTCCTAAGGGAAAAAGGCTAGTATAAATATAGTTATAAGGTGTCTTAATGAATGTGGAGAATCTTCACATGTCTTTACCTTCTCTGATGAGGTCATTACAAATATTTCTTTACCTTTTCAACGCAAAAGGGATCTGCGCTTGTGTACACTTTGGTGTTCTAGACATTTGTGGGCTGAAATTACAGTGAAGAGAGTTTTGTTGGCCATCAGGAAGGCCCATAGGACAATGACTGGTTAGAACTGTTGCTGTCGTTATATCTATCTACTACTTGTTGTGCTAGCTGCTAGAATACAGAGGTGAAGGATGGTACCCTCCCTGATTCCATCTCATGGGAATGTATAATCTGATGAGAAAGGCAGAAATTAAATGAGGTCACCAGAAATATTTAATTAACGTGAAACTGGATTCTGGAAACCCTAATAACATCATGAATTTGACTGTTTTCCAGTTAATCAAAATAGGCTAAATGGCTTTGAAGGCTGGGAAACAGACTAGTTAATGACCAAGAGCATGTCAGCTCTGTGCTAATAAGTGTAAAACCATAGATTCAAGGCATTGAAATAACTGAAAAGATAAGTGTTAAAAAGGTAAACGTCCTTCCCATTTACAAGTGCACCAAAAACTGTAAGATATTTAGGAATAAACCTAACCAAAGAGCTAAAAGATCTATACTGTGAAAACTATAGAACACTACTAAAAGAAACTGAAGAGGACACAAAGAAATGGAAAAATATTCCATGCTTATGGATTGGAAGAACGTATATTGTTAAAATGTCTATACTACCCAAAGTAATCTACACATTTAATGCAATCCCTATCAAAATACCACCACCATTTTTCACAGAGCTAGAACAAACAATCCTAAAATTTGTATGGAACCACAAAAGACCCTGAATAGCCAAAGCACTCTTGAAAAGCAGAGCTGGGAGGCATCACAATTCTGGACTTCAAACTATATTACAAAGCTGTAGTCATTAGGACAGTATGGTATTGGCATAAAAACAGACACATAGATCAATGAAACAGAATAGAAAACCCAGGAATGGACCCACAACTCTATGGTCAACTAATCTTTGACAAAGCAGGAAAGACTATCCAATGGAAAAAAAGATAGTCTCTTCAACAAATGGTGTTGGGAAAACTTATTTTCTTACACCATACACAAAAATAAATTCAAAATCAATGAAAGGCCTAAATGTGAGACAGGACTCCATCAAAATCCTAGAGGAGAACACAGGTAGCAACCTCTTTGACCTTGGCCATTGCAACTTCTCACTAAACATGTCTCCAGACACAAGGGAAACAAAAGCAAAAATGAACTATTAGGACTTCATCAAGATAGAAATCTTCTGCACAGCAAAGGAAACAATCAACAGAACTAAAAGACAACCTATGGAATGGAAGAAGATATTTGCAAATGACATATCTCATAAAGGGATATACATATAAAGAACTTATAAAGTTAACATGCCCCCAAAATAAATAATAAAGAACTAACAAAGAAATGGGCAGAAGATATGAACAGACATTTTTTTTTCTTTTTTTTTAAGATTTTATTTATTTATTTGACAGAGGGAGACACAGCGAGAGAGGGAACACAAGCAGGGGGAGTGGGAGAGGGAGAAGCAGGCTTCCCGCTGAGCAGGGAGCCTAATGCAGGGCTCAATCCCAGGACGCTGGGATCATGACCTGAGCCGAAAGCAGACGCTTAACGACTGAGCCACCCAGGCTCCCCGAACAGACATTTTTTCAAAGAAGACATCCAGATGGCTAATATACACATGAAAAGAGGCTTGACATCACTCATCATCAGGGAAATACAAATCAAAACCACAATGAGATACCATCCTACACCCGTGGTATCTCAAATTAACACAGGAAACAACAGATGTTGGCAAGGATGTGGAGAAAGGGGGGCCCTCTTATGCTGTTGGTGGGAATGCAAACTGGTGCAGCCACTCTAGAGAACAGTTTGGATGTTCCTCAAAAAGTTAAAAATAGAACTACCCTATGACCCACGAATTGTACTACTAGATATTTACCCAAAGGACATAAAAATACTGATTTGAAGGGGCACATACCCCCCAGTGTTTATAAAAGCAGCATTATCAACAATAGCCAAATTATGGAGAGAACCCAGATGTCCATCAACAGATGAATGGATAAAGAAGAGGTGGTATATAAAGAGTGGAATATCACTCAGACATCAAAAAGAATGAAATCTTCCATTTGCAAAGACGTGGATAGAGCTAGAGTATATTATGCTAAGTGAAATAAGTCCATCAGAGAAAGACCAAAGCCATATGATTTCACTGATATGTGGCATTTAAGAAACAAAACAGATGAACATAGGGGAAGGGCAAAAAAGAGAGAAGCAAACCATAAGAGACTCTTACCTAACTACAGAGGACAAACTGAGGGTTGATGGAGGGAGGTGGGTGGAGGATGGGCTAAATGGGTGATCGGTATTAAGGAGGGCACTTGTTGTGATGAGCACTGGGTGTTATATGTAAGTGATGAATCAGTCAATTCTACTCCTGAAACCAATGTTATACTATATGTTAACTAACTAGAATCTAAATAAAACATTGAAATAGAAAAAAAGGTAAATGTCTTATAAAATACAGTTTAAAATCCTGGGTATGTGGAAGACAAAAATAGCAAATCTTAATAGTCTCATTTTCTGTGTATTTGTATTGCTTATTTATTACTATATTATGAAAAATTATGAAACAGACCCAAGTATTGATCAGGGACAGCTTTAATATGGAAACTTCTAGAAAATACGCGTGTGATAGCTTCTTCTCACACCTTTTGTTTCTGCTGTGTTGGCCCAGAAACCCCATAGAAGAGGTATTCTAAGGGAGACTGTGAGGATAGCCAGAAGAATCTCCATTTTTTTCTTACAGTTTTCTTTTTCCAACCCCAAATTAAAAGTAATAAAAGATATATTCAAGCATGTTCAAATTTTTATGAACACTTTGTTTTGCTTTTGATATCAAAACGGGGTGAAAGTTCTTAGGGGACAGTTTTACTGTAAGCCTTAATCCATGGTAATTATTCCCCATGAGGTCAGATTGGATGAAATTATGCTTCTATTCCAACGGTTTAAGTCTTTGAAAAATTCCTAAAGTGAAATTTATACCCTGTCATATCCTCAAAAGAATGTCTCTGTGTTTCCCTGTGTTGATGTAGGCTGGGCTATGGTGGCACAGGGATGATATTGAGGTTTTTATTTCGGATATTTGTTTGTTTTTGGTCTTGTTTTTTAATAAATTCTTCACTCTCTTTCCCACTGCTATCTCTACAGGCTCAGTTTGAACTCCAGGCATTTCATATCCGGGGGGAGCACGCAGTGGTTACGGCAAGACTAGAAGAAACCATTGAAACTCTCAAACGGGAGACAGAACACCGATGGCGAGGAGGACGTGAAGAGATGAGAGATGTATGTATCTCCACTGACGATGACTATCCTCCAAAGACCTACAGAAATGTGTGCATCCAGACAGACAGAGAGACATTTCTCAAACCCTGTGAAGGTGAAGGCAAGACAATCAGAAGCAACCAGATAATACCCAAAAAGCTGAATATCTCCTCTCTAAGTCAGCTCTCTCCCCCAAATGACAACAAAGACACCCATGTAGCACTTCAGTCTGTGGAAGGCCTCTCACCAAGTCAGCAAAAGGCATCGCCTCCCCCTCCTGCACCACCCCTACCAGCAGCCACCCCTCCCCCTCCCCCTCCTCCTCCTCCCCTCCCACCTGGACTTGGACCTTTGCCACCAGTACCTCCACCACCACCTGTGAGTGCTGGACCGCCACCCCCTCCGCCCCCTCCTCTGCCTCCAAGTGCCGGGCCTCCTCCGCCTCCTCCTCCACCACCACTTCCCAATTCTCCTGCTCTGCCCACCAGTGGGGGGCCTCCTCCTGCTCCACCACCTCCAGGACTTGCACCCCCACCTCCTCCTGGACTCTTCTTTGGAGTTGGCCCTTCTTCTAGCCAATGTCCTCGGAAGCCAGCCGTTGAGCCGAGTTGCCCCATGAAGCCTTTATACTGGACTAGAATACAAATAAGTGATAAAAGGTAAGCCCAACTCCTCTGGCCCATTCTCAGGTTGTGAATTCCCAGGATTTTGCACAAGTGACATTTTATTCTTCCCAGTTGGATATCTGGGTACTGTGACATTCGTTTCTCAGATGCAGTATAGTGAGTACTTTGGATAAACAATGTTGGAGTGTTTAGAGGGAGAATGTCTGTCTCTACCAGGTCTTGTCTGTATTTGCTATAGACTGATGCTGGGAGAACAGTGTGTGCAATGTCAGATCCTTCTCTAAGATAAAGGTTCCATTTTACAGACTCTTCTTAGAGAAGAGCCCTGGTCTAAGTTGGAGCCTTCTCCAACATCCCTACAGCTAGCAAGTAATCATACGGACATAGAGTCTGAACCTATACTTGGGTTCACTGAAGATTTTTAGAATATCTATCTTGTCTTTCGATGGGATCATCAACCTTATGATCTGGATACTTAACAGGTATGTGTAATTTTTCAGGTTTTATTAGAAGAGCCAGACATAGCTGAGTCATTGGCTCTTTAGGTCAGAAGGGAGTCAAAAAACAGAAAATCTCTGCTTGAACTCTCATTCCCCTAACTGTTAAATGCCCTCACATCTTATACCTTGTTGCTCAGAGAAAGTGCAGTAGAGTACATCTAACATGTGTATAGCTTGTTAAGCTGGGTCTGTATGGCAGCAAGATAGGTTGGTTAGAAACTTCCATTCAAACATATTTGAATTTAATTTCTTCTGCCTCATTTCAGAGTCTGTCAAGAGGACAATGAGAGAGATATTGACAATCTCTAGATTTGAAGTTCATTTGTTTGCAAACGACAGCAAATAGAGAACACATTTTTAAACATAAATTTTTGAACTTATTCCCCAAATCATTATGTGGTGGTGAATCTTTCAATTTATATAACATTTTGTATGTGGAAGGCAGGATATTAAAATAACATGAAATTCACAATTATAAAGCAACTGGAAATCACTATAGGAGGAGTGGGTATTACCTTCAAGCTACGCATATGGTGAACTAAGTTGATTATGTGCTTCATATTGGCCCCTTTCCTCTAACCAAAAAAAAATAAGGACCAAGAGTTTATGTGTGGAAATCTTGATGCTTTTTTAAAATGCTGATACTTTATTATTTCCCAAATGAATGGTTAAAGAGAGAGAGAGAGAGAAGATCCCGAAATAGCTCCTAATGATTAGTTGCAGTACTAATATTCCTTTTTGTCCCATTCAAGACTCAGATGACATTTCCTAAGAAATAGCTTCCCAGAATATTTATATGGAGCTGTGCTCCCTGATTAGTGTTCTCAAAAATTAATGTACAGACATTCCAGAGTGATGAATCCCACCTGTCAGCCCTGGGATAGTGTGTTCTGACAGCACATGGAACTGTTCCACACCTGTGTCTCACTAGCCTGCCTCCACTCTATTCCCCTCAAGACTCCATAAGCAACCAATATCCTAGACCATAGCAGTGGTATAATGGTACTGCTGGGAGATATGGGCCCTTTGCCCACTGTTCAAGGTGGGACAAGGTCAAGCTGGAGATAATCGTTATGTTTTTCGCTCCTTATGTAGTTGGCCATTTTGAGAACGAAAACAATTACATACTCAAGCTCTTACTAGTTTCACTATAAGTTTAGGGCTTCAGTTTTAAGCAAAATGAAAAGTAGATGAATGTACTGAGTTTCTGGCATGAAGACTGCAATATGGCCGCTTCCCGCTGCTCCACACATTTAGGCTCTCTTATCATGGGTCCCTCAGAATGGTTTTGTACCCTCAGAGCATGAGTACTTCTTTTAAACTAAAAGGCTGTAGATTTTCTGTGTAGTATTTATTTATGTACAAAACTAAAATTATTTAGGGTGTGTTTTTTAAAAAGAGAGGAAATGGTATTTTAGTATTTTGTACAACCAGGAGGGTAAGCACTGTGTATAATGTACCCATGGTAAATCTTGGTCTTGGTCTTCTGGGGATCTAGCAGTAAAATATGAATTTTCTCCATTATATATGTACTGCCTCTCACCCACCTGATTGTTTTTGTTACTAACATGAACTGATTTTTAACTTTTGCCATTTTGCATTCTTCAGTGTCTGTTTTCTGGCTTCTAGAATAGGGAAGAGACGTTTAGTTAAAGAAAAAGAAATCCTAATCTGTCTACTTTTTTGGCTTCCTAATAAATATGTTTTCCTAGTGAGTATCTTCTCCTCCTTCCTCCTCTCCTCCCTCCTCCCTCTACCATTTCTCCCCTCTCCAGTCTCTCTTTCCTCCTCCTCCTACCTCCTCTTCCTCTTCTTGTGAGCTAGATTTGTATGTTCAGTGGTCAGAGAGGAAGTGACCATTATAACAGAGGAGATGGTCTATTGTGAGCGAGTTCTTGTTACTGCCCAACCAAATGCCTGCTGTCCCCAACTCGCTGAGAGGTAGTATTCCAAAATTCTTTTATTTACTATTGGAAATGCCTTTTCCCATAGAAACAATGTAGTAAATGGTCATGAAGTGTTCAACCTATCAAAGCCAATTTACTCTAGAATAGGAGTGAGTTGCAGCCTACTTATACTAGCCCGAGCTCAGAGTCCTTGGAGCTGGGGCCAAGCAGTACAGCTGAAGGGATGGGGGTTGGGGAGGTGGGGGATGGATGGGCTGAACAATCCCCCTGTGCATCACACTACCTCCCTCTACACACCCTCTCCTCGGCTTCCCAGAACCTTCATGAGGCCCAGACCAGCAGCCCTTGACAGACTGCATGCTCCAAAATTCCCTGGCTCTCTTCTGCCATCAAGATCCCCCTTCCCAAGTGCAGCTGAGATTAGCACTTAACAGTGTTTGTGTTTCAAATGGAAGTTAAGTGAGTGGCAGAGGTGGGCGGCTGAGGCAGGAGCACAGGGATGGATGTACTTCGTTGGAAGTGTCCTAGATCTTGGGTGATGATTTCACAGGTATTCATTATACTCTTAAACATTATAGATGTCACACATATACTCTTAAATGGCTCAAATATTATAAAAAAGTGGAGAGAAGTGAATCTGAACAGACTAAAATGTTCGTATTTCATGGGAAAGGCAGACATGTAGCAAAATGTGAACACACAGATCCGAGAAGTCAGTCTTCCCATCTGTTTTGAATATGAAAATCGCCTTTTAGCATCAAAACATTTTGTGGACTACCCCATATAATAATAGTTCTTTTAGTTTTCAGTGATGGAAAAAAATACATATTAAAACAAAGGTAGGTACTTACAGATATTATGGATCATAATATAGACATATATTTGAAAAACAATAAATGTGTAGATGAAACATTATTTTTTTCTGTCTATGGGTATTAAGAGTGTTTAAAAATAATTTAAGACAGTAGACACTTGGGGGAAAATGTGTTCTGACTAAAGGAAGCCTGGATGGTAACCCTTCCAAGTTTTGGTCTCAGAGGCAGTTCTTTTATACCTGATTTTCCATATCTTCTTCTCTTTGTTTCAAAACTAGTGTCCCTGTTTTTTGAAGATAAAAAAAAAAAACCCTAGAGGGGTGCCTGGGTGGCTCAGTTGGTTAAGCGACTGCCTTCGGCTCAGGTCATGATCCTGGAGTCCCGGGATCGAGTCCCGCATCAGGCTCCCTGCTCGGCAGGGAGTCTGCTTCGTCCTCTGACCCTATCCCCTCTCATGTGTTCTCTCTCTCTCATTCTCTCTCTCTCAAATAAATAAATAAAATCTTTAAAAAAAAAAGAAATAAAAACAAACAAACAAAAAAAACCCTAGAAACAAAAAGTACAGCCTCCCCATGGCTGCTTTAGTTGAAATCTCTGCAGGGGCTGGTGCAATGAAGTTTTTTGGTTTGTTTTCATTGTTAAATACTGTTGTTGGGGCGGAGTGTTCTAAATCAAGTATTTCTAAATGAGCTCAGTCTGTTCACAAATTAGGGGTCTTGCCCTGAGTTGACATGAGCTAATCCTAAAAACCATTTTTAAAAGTATTAGAAAAAGCCCAAAGAGAGGGTAAATCTTTACCTTAGTAGAAGGTGAAGAATTTTTTTTTTTTAAGTATTTTTATTAAGAATTATCCCATCAATATCTCAGAATTGGTTATCTTTTCAGCATTTATATGATGCCCATTTTTACCCATGATGGAAACACTATAGACTGAGGGAGGAACAGCTTATATGGCATCAATCATGTAAATCGCAGGATTTCTGGTCCCACTTGGTTTCTCTAAATCTCTCTTTCTCTCTTTGATTGTATCTAATGATCATTCGGTTTTGGAAATGGTTGTTAGCTTTGATGTTCTATAGTATATTTTGACTTTAAAAAAAAAAGGTGTAACATGAAAAGCTCTTCTTCAAGCTTTACTAGAAGGAGATATATAAAAACATACATATATAAATATAAACAAACTGAGGGTTCTAGAGGGGATGGGGTGGGGGGATGGGTCAGCCTGGTGATGGGTATTAAAGAGGGCATGTACTGAATGGAGCACTGGGTGTTATACGCAACCAATGAATCATGGAACACTACATCAAAAACTAATGATGTAATGTATGGTGATTAACATAACATAATAAAATAAAATTAAAAAAAAATATATATAATCTTAAATGAGTTATAAAGTGAATTAGAGATTTCATTATATTCTGTTCTTTTCTGTTTTGATTTTAATGTTTAACTTATCATTTTCTCTTTTAAGCCAAAATGCTACACCAACCTTATGGGATTCCTTAGAAGAACCTGATATTCGGGATACTAGTGAATTTGAGTATTTATTCTCCAAAGACACAACTCAGCAGAAGAAAAAACCTCTGTCAGAGACCTATGAGAAAAAGAACAAGGTCAAAAAGGTACTGAATGACTATAGTAATCATTGTATTTTTTTGTCATACATGGGAATTCATTATGTGCTGCTGGTTTGCTGTTTTCCAAAAATGTTTTGCAAGGTTTTAAGTCACTGATGACAAAAGGGAGTCAGTAGTTTGAGAAATCTGTGCTTGTGCTTTCAGTCATACCTGAATTTTCAAACTATCTTCTTAATTTGATCTGGACTTTTTTCAGCTATTAATTCTATTGAAAAAAATATAAAATTTAACTTGTAATTAGTGAAAGTAATTATATAGAAAATATGTCTTACTCATTAACTTATTTATAAATGCATTTATTTATTTATTTATTTATTTTTTAAGATTTTATTTATTTATTTGACAGAGAGAGACACAGCGAGAGAGGGAACACAAGCAGGGGGAGTGGAGGAGGGAGAAGCAGGCTTCCCGCTGAGCAGGGAGCCCAATGCGGGGCTCGATCCCAGGACCCTGGGATCATGACCTGAACCGAAGGCAGACGCTTAACGACGGAGCCACCCAGGCGCCCCTATAAATGCATTCATTTAACAAACATTTATTGGGAGTATATTTATGCTAGGTTTTGTTTTAGGCCCTTGTGGTCCAGTGTGGTAACCATTAGCTACATGTGGCTGTTTAAGTAATACAATTAGATAAATTAGATAAATTAAAAATTCAGTCCTTCAATGGCATTCGCCACTTTCAGTTTTGTTTTTGTGGCTAGTGGCTACCCATATAGCACAGATTAAAAAAAAAAATGTCATTATAAAAGTTTTATTGGGTAGCACAGTCTGACATCTAGGATATGTTGGTGAGAAAACCCCAAAGACCTTTGCCCTGTGGTACTTATGTTAAAAATCAGCGTTAGAAACAAAACATTAAACCACTCGAAAAAGCAAGGTAAGGAAGATGGATTTTGGCAGGGTGAGGGCAGGGCTGCAGGGTTTTTTTGTTTTGTTTTGTTTTTAAAGATTTTATTTATTTATTTGACAAAGAGAGAGACAGCGAGAGAGGAAACACAAGTAGGGGGAGTGGGAGAGGGAGAAGCAGGCTTCCCGCTGAGCCGGGAGCCCCATGTGGGGCTCGATCCCAGGACCTCGGGATCATGATCCGTGCTGAAGGCAGATGCTTAACTGACTGAGCCACCCAGGCGCCCCAGGGCTGCAGTTTTAAGTGGAATGTTCAGAGTAGTCCTCATGGAGAAGTTGACTTTTGAGCAAAGACTTGAGGACTTGAAGTCAGAGGCTGCCAGCCATACATCAGAGAGCAAGTTCAAGATTCCCCAAGCTTTCGGGCAGATGTGAAGTTGAATGGCAGCTGAGCCATGCACAGGCTGCGTGACCTAGGTCAAAGTTCTTCCTCTCTTTGCTTCCATCCCCTCACTGTAACCTGAGATGATGACTACTCATATTATTATTCTAAGTAGTTATTAAATGAGGTAATTGATATATCGTGCTTAGCATAGTGTCTGAAGCCGTCAGCTCTCAACAAAGGATGGCTACTCTCATTTTGTTAGTGTTGATGTTACTGCTGCAAATTCTCAGCATTAGCATTTTGATAATAGCATAGATGGTGCGGAGGGAAAAGTATAATGCATCTATGGTTCTGCTCTTGATTTGCTGTGTGAGCTTGGGCTGCTCGTCTGTATTGTCTAGGCCATATTTCTTCCTTTTCTATAAAAATCTGAGTCTACCTGACCCACCAGGATGCTGTGAAATTGAATCTAAGAGGGTGTGAAGGAAATATTTTGAGAAGTGTTATACTGAATATTATCATCAACGCTTTATTCTTAAATTATTTAGCAGGCTTCATGCATTGATTCTTATCTCAAGGAACATTATGATTACGAAATCAGCTGTGCCTTAGAGGGGCAAAAATGACAAAAGCCTGAATGCAGTTTTCTGTTAATCGAATCAGGTTCTCCCACTGACTTGAATTATGAATGAAAATCATCATCAAAGTTTTTTCTTTTTTTTACCACTCAAGCACATGAGAATTATGTTTTCATGAGAAAAATGTGACACCAAAAATAATCAAATATCAGACCAAATCTCTTTTTTTTTTTAAGAGTTTTTTTATTTATTTGACAGAGAGAGACACAGCGAGAGAGGGAACATAAGCAGGGGGAGTGGGAGAGGGAGAAGCAGGCTTCCCGCCGAACAGGGAGCCTGATGCGGGTCTCGATCCCAGGACCCCGGGATCATGACCTGAGCTGAAGGCAGACGCTTAACCCACTGAGCCACCCAGGTACGCCCAGACCAAATCTCTTAAGAGATTGCATGAAACAATTTGAAGTTTTCAACGGCTATATATTCCCATGCAGTGTGAGGTTCATACAAGACAGAAGTAAGTGTGCTTTAAGGGCTAGCTGGCTTATTAAATGCCATCTATAGACACAGAAGACCCCTTTCCTGTCTGAAAAACACAAGAATAATTTCTGTATTCCACAGCTAGCCTCAATTTACCTCTTCCAGGAAGCCACTTCTGGCTAACCAGGAACTCCACTGAATGTTTTCTTACGCAATATCACATTAAACTTTTGTTCTCTCTTCTCAGATCGGTATTACCCCATTCTTTTTTTTTTTTCCCCCTCTGGATGCTTGGTAACATGTTGTTTACTCATAAAACGAATTACTTCTGTTTTGGCAAATGAGTATTTTTAAAACATCAAAGAATTTGTTTTTAAAACATCAAAGCATTTGGTTGTTTATTCTTATTTCTTATCTCATAATTGTTTGCCTGTGCAACAGAGGATTTCCACTAAGGCAGTTAGTGCTTGATATGTTTATTCTGTTCGCCCGTCTGAGGGGAAAAATATGCTTCATTTGAACTCTTTAATCTTTCTGAGCAGCGAGATTGCTGTCGCCCCGTAGAACCCGCGAATATGTGTAGTCTCCACATCTCTCTTCAAGTGGAGGCAAACCTGTGGATCGACTGGGCTTTACCCTCTCGCGCCTGGTTGGGAGTTTTCAGTGAGCCTGTGGCCTATGTGAGAGCTGAGATTTTAAGTTTTACAGAAAAAAACGAGCTGAGTCAATGCCAGAAAACTCTAACCCTGTCCCTTATGAGCTTTCCCTCCACACCCGTAGTCAGATTTCACACTTTGAGATGGATGTCTCTTCCGAGAGCCAGATTTTTGTTGTTGTTGCTCTTAAAATGAAAGTGAAAGTAAATTGCAGAGGTTTTGAGCAGCTGGGGGAGTTTACAGCATCAGAGGCCAACTTCTATCAGCTTAACCGCAGAATGATTCCCACGCAAGGCA
The DNA here is from genome assembly GCF_029215605.1 of Mirounga angustirostris. NCBI lineage: Eukaryota > Metazoa > Chordata > Mammalia > Carnivora > Phocidae > Mirounga > Mirounga angustirostris. Next base: position 68,516,979 of record NW_026991717.1, on the reverse strand, counting down.
ACCAGGAAGAACATCGGCCAGATGGGTCTCATTCCTAATGATCGGAGTGGAGGGTATGTTGGAGATTTAAACATCAAGCATTACAAGTCTTGGCTGTAGGGGCTCAGCCAGCGCTGAGACTTCCATGTCAGTACCTCTTAAGCGGAGCTGGTCTTCATTCCTCTGTGCCATCTACATTCCTAGTTCAGAAGTAACTGTCAGAATCGCCAAGATCCTGCTGAACTTGGACACTAGTTTCTATTTCATCTTCTGTAGTATCATTTGAACTTCCTGTCACTGGCAGTGGTTATCAGTAAGCAGATACATATATTCTTTGGGCAGGGATCCTGTTCCATAATATCTTATCATCTGAGAGTTGGAAGGAACCTTGCCAGTCAGCGAATTCTGTACATGAATTTTCAGTATGGCGAATTTTGGTACATGAGAAACTGAGACCTAGAAAGATGACGTGACTTCTCGGGTTTGCACACCAGTGACTGGGAAGACGCCAATAATGACAGACACTTGAGAGGATGTACAAGAGCCTCAAATGTGTCTTCATTTCCCCTTCATTTAAACATGGATTTGCCGCACGGATGATGGTCATAAATTTTACTGGGTTGACTGAGCTGACATTTATAAATGAGAGTGGTCATTAGTAAAATCACCAACAAAATACAGCTACACTTGTACAAATCCAAAATATTTCCTATAGTAGAAAAGTATCCCAAGTTTGTTTGTTTGTTTGTTTGTTTTTGAGTCACTCACGAGGAAGCTAGATCTTTGAAAAAAAGGATGCTTTGGGTGTAACTCCAACAATCTCTGCAGATTGAGAGCTGTTTTCCTTTGACTCTATCAACCATTTGAAGTATTAGCTGTAATACTAAGATTTGTGCTCCATACTCGGGGCTGTGCCATCCTCATTTGTGACACCAAACCGTTCTGCGACGACAAACATAGCAGTCGCCGAATTGAGAACCGGAGCTGAAAACATCAGCTCCTGTTGGCACCACCAACACTCAGTACTGTCTCCTACTTTTTTTTTTTTTTTGGTTCCTAATAACCTCAGAGCACGTTGTTTCACTTTCCCACACAGATTCCTTTTCTATAAAATGGGGAATAGCAACCCTTTACAGGCTTGTTATGAGGATAAAATGAAATCATGGTGATGAAAGTACTTTTTTTTTTAAAGATTTTATTTATTTGACAGAGAGAGACACAGCAAGAGAGGGAACACAAGCAGGGGGAGTGGGAGAGGGAGAAGCAGGCTTCCCATGGAGCAGAGAGTCTGATGTGGGGCTCAATCCCAGGACCCATGACCCGAGCCGAAGGCAGACGCTCAACGACTGAGCCACCCAGGCGCCCCGTGATGAAAGTACTTTTAAGTATTTCCTAGAACTATGTATTAATACTTTTAGTCTATGAACTAATGATAAAGTTTTATGAAGAAATTTTGAATGTCATTGATCCCCAAGGTCGTTGAGGAGTCTTAAAACATTAGTATGTCCATCACTGAAACTATTTGCAAATGGTGATCTCTAGAGCATTCCTGTTTTTCAGGATTTATAGATTTTCACAACTTCCTAAATGCCACATGCAGACATCTGGTAGTTCATCTTACACTGGTTTATATATAGTCTTTTGCACTGTAAAACAGAGTTTCCACTGTCAATATGCCCATACTTACACGGTCTCTAAGTTCCATTTGTTCCTGGGAAAGGTAGGTCAGCACCTTGACATGGAGCCAGGAATCTGCCTTCATCATCTGAGATTCTTCCTCCTGGTACCTGTCAAGGAAGTGGCCGCTCTGATAAACTTTCCAGTTGCTTCCCAAACTCACCCTACAACTTGCAGAAAATTAGCATGACCTGTCACTATTCTTCCTCTCTTGAAATGCCAAGATCTCACTTTGAATTATAAATCGTCTCTGGACTTGTTCCCTCCTCTGTAAGATGCATAAAATCGTTCCTCTCCCTCTGCCTTTTTCATAGATATTTCTTAAGAATTAATGAGATAAAGACTATTCCCTGAGCACTTGGGGGGATGAGCTGGGGAGGGGTTCTGATGCCTCAGCAGACACTATTCTGTTGAAACTTCCTGGAGCCAAGAGCCTTCAGTTGTAACTTGGTCACTTTGGCGAGGATCATAGCTGTAATTCTTAAATCCCAGACTCGGTGTCTCAGTTTAGTGGGGAGGGAAGAAGGTTAGAAGGAGAATGTTGTTTGGAAGCCTGAACATAAATTTATAGGGTTTTCATAACCTGTTGCCTTCCAAGTTTATATAATTTCAGCTTTTGTATACAGAGATAATGTTTCTGGGCTGCCTTGGTAAGGTATGTGCATTATTTTTTCCCCCAGGAGCGGGGATGATTTGCCAACCCCTTTGTATTTCTCATGTGTTTGAAAGATGAGTGGTGAGGTTAGGGGTTATCATCTATAGAAATGAGTGAAATAACTTGCCCATGTGTTGATTGCACCAATATATATGACCTTGAGGTCATTAGTGCTGTGTCCAGATTCCTTAAGTGATATCTGGATTGATAAGGGCTTTCCTGTTCCTCAGCTTAAAGGCCCCTGACCTGCCAGACATACCAAAAGCAAACGGGAGCTCTACCCCACAATAGGCACCAATTTACAAAAGTTGTGCCTTGCAAAGTTTATTTGGAAATAAGGTGGCCCCAAAAGTTAACTTGTACTTTTACTTTATTTGCTTATTTTAAAAAAAAAATGTGGCTAGAGCTTGTCAAGTAAGGATATCAATGATTCTTTCAGAAAGTTAAATCTGAATATTATTCTTGGAGTTCAGCTATATTTCTCTGTTGGCTGTTAAACAGTAACAATCTGGACTCTGCCTCCAGCCAGCCACAGAATCATTAGGATGCTCATTACCTCCCCCAACCACAAGAGGGCACCTGAGAATGCCGAGACTCAAAGCGAAATTAGCTTCTTCGAGCTGGGAGAAGTGTGCAAACCTGTACAGAAGAGTAACTGGCCCACAGCACCCTCCTTAGTCTCCTTAAGTCTCTTCACTGTGGACCATGAGAGCACATCATCCACACAAAGTGCTGGGAGCCAAGTGCATAGGAGAAAGGCCTGTAGGTATTAGTAGAATAGAAATTACTATTTGACATAGTTCCAGTGCTTAGCATGAATGACTGTAATATAAAAATGCATAAAGTATTAGGATTAGCCCCTATGTAACTGATCCTAGAATCACCTCCACGACCTGCATGTGCGCGCAAACACACACGTATACACAGCTTTATAAATCTTCCATATCTGAAGGGAGGGAAGTTTTTTTTTTTAAGGGAATGAAGAGTTATTTGAATATAGATTTTGTTTTGAAAAAAAAATATTAGATATGACAAGATAGGCTATGAGAAAATCATTCTAAATATTTATATTTCTAAAAAGTATCCTTCCGCCTGGTTGAAGAAAGTTTTGATTTCTTGCCTGTGTTTTTCTGGACCTCTCATTTATGCTGCATTCAGGCCCTTTTCTAAGACTATGACATGGGCTGGAGCTAGACAGGGATTTGAGGATGGGTGCAGATGCAGTGACCCCTCTGGCCTCCACTTCTGAGCTAGAAGTATGTGAAGATATAATAAGAATAGGCAAAGATCTTATATGTGCATTTAAGTCACAAAAATCAAGCCGCTGGATGCGTTTGCAGCTGAACTCATAAATGCTTTGCAAAGTGCACACAACTCCAACATACACAAAGGTCGTGTGTTCGCGCAGGGACATGCTTAATGTGGACAGAAATAAGTCTTAAGAACCTTGCATTTAGGTTATGTGTATCAAGTGAAGATGACAAGGATTTCAATAGCGATGATAATAGTTAATGCTAAGTACGTGGTTTTGGGTTGAGTGCTCGGCATGTATTAACTTATCTAATCGACACAAGAACCCAGGAAGATGGTTACTGCTATTTTTTTTTTAAAGATTTTATTTATTTGACAGAGAGAGAGACAGCGAGAGCAGGAACACAAGCAGGGGGAGCGGGAGAGGGAGAAACAGGCTTTCCGCCGAGCAGGGAGCCCAATGCGGGGCTTGATCCCAGGATCCTGGGATCATGACCTGAGCCGAAGGCAGACACTTAACGACTGAGCCACCCAGGCGCCCCAGATGGTTACTGCTATTATTCCCATTTCATAAGTGAGGAAGCTTCAGCCTAGAGGGGTTACATGACTTGCCCACCATTGCACAGAAGTGGTAAGGAAATGGATCTAACAACAACCCCAGAGCTTGTGCTCTTAATTACTTGACAAATGGTCTGCTGGACTCAGTTTAACTACAAGTCCTGGCTTGAAGTATACTTCAAGGCTGAATATTCCTTGGTCATTGTTTAGTGAAAGAAGCCCTAGCTTTGGTGTCAGTAGACCTGGTTTCCACTTCTGGCTCTGACCTTAGCCAACTATTGAATCTTGGGCAAGTTCTTTAAATTCTCTGGCTCCCAGGTCTCATCTGTCAAAAAGACGCAAACTTTAATTAGATGAATTACAACAATCCGGTCATTGCTTCCACCTTGCAAATAGGGGCACTCAAGATCCACCAACTTCCACTTTACTTATTAGAGAGAAGACAGACAAGGGAGTTGCATGTGAACCAACGTCTCCATACTCAGCCCCAGGCACCATCTGAAGGTCGAGCTGCTTGACAGCATCACGCCGTGTTGTAAGAGCCATAGATATGTGGGAGCTCAGGGGGTAATTGTGGGTAACCCCCAATCTTAAGAGACACAAATGGACCGGAGAATTCTCTTAAAATAAACCAAGTGTTTTCTAAGTACTGGGGTACTGACAGACTGGGACTATGATGGGGGGAGGTGGCAACGAAGAGGCGCCAGAGATCTTGTCTTCAAGGTGAGTGGTTAGCAGTTGCGGCGTGTCCAGTCACGTAACATCTCCGGCCTTAGTTTCTGTAACTGTCACGGCATCCGAAGTGGATGTGTTTAAAGATGCTTTCCAGATGCAGAATATCAGATCATATCTGTGTGAACACCTTCACACACACATTTTACAACCGAGTATAGGCAAGTGTGTGAGTAGAAAGAAACGGCAAAATCGGACCTTGCTTGGTCAGTGAGGAACGTGGGATATAACGCAAACCAGCCTCACATCACAGTTTTCTTCCTTCAAAGATGCCATGTTTCCCTTCTCATACTTGTCTCTACTTAACAAAAAATGCATTTGGCAGCATCAGCCTTTGGTCAGACTGGCCAGCCCCCATCAGCTGGTGTGGCCCTTCACCATCCTCTCCTCCTCCCGTCTTTCAGAGTTTCCAGGGTCCAGAGGCCAGCTAAGAGTTCAGGTTACACCAGACAAAGCTGTCCCCGTGTTTCTTAGGACAGTCTGGCTTGACCCCACTACTATGGCCACACTTCCAATTTTTGATAAAATACCTTTTGGCCCAGAGCTTGATTTCAGTTAGGCCTGACCTGATTTCTCTCCAGCTGAGGCTAATTTGCATGGCTGTAAACACGGGCCTTACAAAGCTCACCAACTGTGATAAAAGCAAAAGAAACCTGAGACCACTGGAAACTCCAAAACCCGCCTTCGGTATCTGAGCCTGACTCTGAGTCACGCCTCAGCCCGGGAGGCTGCCAGCATGCCGCAGCTAAAGAAATGTTATTCTGATTGATCTGATTAGGGCAGCAAGGTTAGCCATGGTCAATTTACAAAGACAGTATGAGAAGAAATCATGTGTGTAGCCATGTTATGGGTCAGCGAGGCCCCTGCCAGAAGTTATGAAAAGCCACAGCTTTGCCAGGACCATTATCAGGTCTCCTGGGTGGGGTACAAATGAGATTGGAAGGTTAGGGGCCTCTCCAGTGGGATGAATGACAAAAGGGATTGGGCTGAGAGGAGCTAGTGAATCATGCTTGCTTCCAGCTGGATTCCTTAGCTGCCAAGCCCCTTACATGTGAGTGGGAGAGCCTGGGAGTTCCCCAGTGCAGTGTGAGGAGGACTGTCCTAGCTCCTCATTGCAATGGAAAGGAGAGGGTGGAAAGACTCATTGGAGAAGAACAGGAGGCTCTAGATTGACCCACCGAAGCAGCCAGATGGAACCTATTGGACATTCCGATCCCTTCCTCCACCCAAGAGTGGTTTAATTGGGATCTGGCTCCAGGCTCTGGTTACTAAATAACCTGAGTTTTAGTGTTTTCATTTTCATTAATTAGCTTTTATGCTAGGTACCTTATTAGTCAATTAGGCATTTTGCATGTGCAAAATATCCTAGGAGGTGAGAAGGGGGGTCTTTAAAAATAATTTAGAGCTGCAAGTACCAGGGGGTTAATTCATGACCTAATTATCACATCACTTTTTACTCTCTCGCAGACTCTTGTACAACTTCCTTAGTTTACAGCAAGCACAAAAACTAACTTTTAAACTTTGCTTTCAAATGGTTATTGCATTCATACTGATTTTGAGGATTTTGGATCCTCCTCTCTGGGTGTGGTTCTCTTCTTCCCTGTCCAATTTAGGAACATCAGTGTTACAACACTGGGATAAGGTGCATTAATTAACAAAGAAAGATTTATTTAAAATGGAGCCAACTGAAAGCCACATTACTTGAGCTGGGGCCCATTACAGATAGTTCACTCTGTACTATAATCATCTTACTAATGGAAAAAATTAGACATTGAGATGGTTGCTTAGAGAAAAATGTGATTCAGAATGTAGCAGCAAAATGTCTAAAGCATACGATGTTTAGACTGATTTAGTAAGACCTTGGAGAAACTGGACCATGCAATGTCTCTGTTGTGGATTACATCCCCTCTTGGGGTGTGGCGCTATCCAGACAACTCAGCCCTATGGGACACAGCCATTCATTTGCCACCAAAGGAAGGGGTAAGCCTCTGAGGCTGAAGGTACATGTGGAGGGAGATAGGTACAGACTCCCCCACTGGTCTGCGAGTCCTGTTAGCTGAGATCTTGGGGTTTGTCCCAGAGCCACCAAGAAGCCAGGGGCAAGGCTGTCATAGAGGCCTGAGCTCCAGGCTTCCGAGCAACTGTTTCCTCTAGTACACCCAGTGCACCGAGAGTCACAACTAGTGTGGGGATGGAAGGGGGTAGTGTAGTAGTTCAACATGGGTTTCTTTCTGACTCATCACTGTGTTCATGGGACAAGGCTGTTCATCCCTCTAAGGCTCCTCCATACAGTTTCCTCATCTGTAAAGTGAGAATGATAATAGTATCTACTTCAAAGGGTGACTATGAGAATTAAAATAATCTCTGTGTTCAGCTTGGTGCCTGGTGCAGAAATGGTTGCTGCTGCCCCATACTCTTGGCACCATCATCGTTACCATGATGAGTAGGAATAAGAACAAAGAGAATCCTCTAGTGTCACCCCCAAGGAGAGCAGAAGGTTGGACTCAACCAGAGACCCCATTTCTCCTTCAGTCATGGCTTCTGAGCCCACAGAGAGCTACAGGATGTCCCTTTTACTCTGTCCTTTCTTTGCGTGTCCCATGGGGACACAACTATATCATTTTTTTAAAAATGCATTTAAGCTGGATGCTCAGAGATGAATGTCCTCGAGGTGTGCCAAGAGAAAACAATGCAATAGAACAAAAAGGTAACAAAATGTGTCTCCATTTACTAGAGCTATTTCTGTTTGGCTTTCATGGGAATCTGTGTTTGTGGTACAATTTTAAATATGTCAGCTGCTGGCGGGGACATAGGTGGCCTCCTGGAATCCTTTTAGAGCATGATAAGCTACAAATAAATATAAACACGTCTAGAATGGCTGATTTGGGTGATGATGGAATTCAAAGTATGATATTTTAGGTTGGTTTCCATATTAATGAAATAGACTGAATTAGCTATTATACTTTATTTAAATTTTCATCAGCGTCATACATGGATATAATTTTAAGACTTAAGCGGTATTACAGGGGCGCCTGGGTGGCTCAGTCAGTTAAGCGTCCAACTCATGATTTCGGCTCAGGTTGTGATCTCGGGGTTGTGCAATTGAGCCCCACATCTGGCTCCATGCTGGTCATGGAGGCTGCTTAAGATTCTCTCTCTCCCTCTCCCCCTCCACCCCTTCTCTCTTTTTCCCTCTCAAAAAAAAAAAAAAAAGAGGGAAAGAGAGAGTTAAGGAGTATTAAAAGACTTAAGAAAATGAAAAGGTCCTGCAAATATCAACAAATTTCAAGCAATTTTTCATACAGACCACATTCTCTAATCAAACTGAAATTATATATAAAAAACAGAAAGATAAATATGTCAATAGCAAAAACCTTGCCTTTTAAAATTTATATTCATACTGTAAATAACTCATAGATTAAGAAAGAAGTTATAATGGGACTCAGAGAAAACTTTTTTTTAATTTAAATTCAATTAATTAACACATAATGTGTTGGTTTCAGACGTAGAGGTCGGTGATTCATCAGTCTTATATAATACCCAGTGCTCATTTCCGCTTACTGAGTGATGGACAGTAAGCAGAAAACACTTTAAACTCAAAAAATGGGGCACCTGGGTGGCTCAGTCGGTTAAGCGGCTGCCTTCAGCTCGGGTCATGATCCTGGGGTCCTGGGATCGAGCCCCGCATCGGGCTCCCTGCTCGGTGGAGAGCCTGCTTCTCCTTCTACCTCTGCCTGCCGCTCTGCCTACTTGTGCTCTCTCTCTCTCTCTCTGTCAAATAAATAAAATCTTTAAAAAAAATAAACTCAAAAAATAAAAATATTGTTTATCAAGACTCCTAGGATGTAACTAAATGTATGGTTATGAATGTTTATATTAGGGGGAAAAAAAGGTCAAAAAAAAAGTTAGCTTCCAAAATTAATAGCTAAAAAAACCCCAAAACAAAGAAAATAGAAAAAAATGTTAGGTTAAAAGATAAGAGAAGCCATTTTTTTTAGGTCAAATGTGATCAAATATTTACAGTTTCATATGATTCAACCAAATACAGTTTAAAAGATGAGAATGGGAATTTAAAAGAAATTTTAAAACATAGTACAAAAGATCAATAAAGTTAAAAGTTTGTTCTTTGAAAACAATAAAATTCACACACTTTTGGCAGGATTGAGCAAAACAAACATATATAAAAAATATTAGGGGGCGCCTGGGTGGCTCAGTTGGTTAAGCGACTGCCTTCGGCTCAGGTCATGATCCTGGAGTCCCGGCATCGAGTCCCGCATCGGGCTCCCTGCTCGGCGGGGAGTCTGCTTCTCCCTCTGACCTTCCCCCGTCTCATGTGCTCTCTCTCTCACTCTCTCAAATAAATGAATAAATAAAATCTTAAAAAAAAAAATATTAGGAAGGTAAAAGTGAATATAACTGCAAGATGCAATAGAAATGTACAAGATAAATGAGAATACCATGAGTAAACTTTTGCCAATTAAAGAACATGAAATAAAAAACATGAAATAAACAACTTCCTAGAAAAATATGAATTACCAAATCTGAGCCCAGAAGAAACAGAACACCTGAATGCCTATAACTACTAAGGAAATTCGATCAGTGGTTTAAAATCTTCCCACAAAGTACCAGATGGTTTGATTACACCAAATATTTCCTTCTTACACAAAATGCTTTAGAGACTAGAAAATGATGTTACACTCGGAGCTGGTATATAGTCTTTTTTTTTTTTTTTTAAAGATTTAATTTATTTGAGAGAGACACAGCGAGAGAGGGAACACAAGCAGGGGGAGTGGGAGAGGGAGAAGCAGGCTTCCCGCTGAGCAGGGAGCCCGATGCGGGGCTTGATCCCAGGACCCTCGAGATCATGACCTGAGCCGAAGGCAGACGCTTAACGACTAAGCCACCCAGGCGCCCGGTATATAGTCTTGATAGCACCATCAGACAAGGACAGGAAGTACAGAAACAATACAGTCTAGTTTCTCTAATATAGATGTGAAGATCCTAAACAGAGGATTAGCTAATTAAATCCAGCAATGGATAAAAATTACTGTATTGAAAGCATTAAAGTAGACCTAAATAAAAGGAGAGCTATTCTGTTTATGAATAGGAAAACCAGTATTGTAAAGATGTCAGTTAACCCCAGGTTGATTTCTAGTTTCATAGTAATTCTGATCAAAATCTAAATAGGATTATTTGGAATTTGAAAAACTTATTCTAAAAATTTGTATGGAAGAGCAGAGGTTCAAAAATAACCTTACAGAAACAACCTTAAATGTGATGATTAGTAAAAAAGTCCCCCCCCCCAAAAATTATTCCATTGATCTGAAGTTAAACACATGAAAATCCAAGGAATTTTATGGAATCACATATCTGTGGCAAAACTATTTTTTTAAGCAAAGGAATAACAAACATAAAGTTGAGGAAAAAAATCTGAAAAAGAAAAATCAGGAGGATACTTATTTTACCTCATGTCAAGAAAAATAAAGTAAGTATGGTATGGTACTAATCGGCACAGAAAACAACAAAACAAAGATTAATAGAAAGAGTTGAGGGTTCAGCAGCAAGATCAATGTATTATATGCAAAGTAATATATGATAAACATGGTATCTCAGATCAGTGGGTAAAACTGACTCTTAAAAAATACTTTAAAAATTGAATATATATATATGGCCCAAAGGAAAGAAAAAAGATCCCTCCCTCATATCATGAATAAAAATCCATTCCAGATGTATCAAGTACATGAAAGGGAAAAGTTAATAGTTTTTTAAAAAGAATATAGGAGCCTATGTTTTAACCTTACATGGAAAAGATACAAAAAGTATAAATCAAATAAGAAACAATGTACATTAAAATAAAAAACTCTAGTTCATCAAAAGATAGCACAAAGAATATGAAAAGATAAGCCACAAGCTTGAGGAAGACATTCATAACATATATAACTGAAGAAGAATTACTCTCCATGATACATACAGAATTTTTACTCATCAATAATAAGTTGGTCACCTTCTATTAGAAGGATAGGCAAAAGACATGAAGAGGCTTGTCATGGAATGAATGGTCAATAAACATGTAAAGAGATAATCAACAAGTCAGAACTAGAAAATGCAGAGATACCATTTTAGACCCACCAGCTTGGCAAAAATTAATAAGTATAACTGAAATATCGGGAGGGTATGGAATGGTAGGAGTTCTCATTGTGCTAACTGGGAGGTCAGTTGCTCCATATACTTGGAAAGCAATTTGGCTTTACCTAGTTCATATGAACATGTGTATACCCTCTGTTCAAACTTCTGCACATTTGTACCAGAAGACTCGTATGAGAATGTTTGTGAAAGCTTTGTTTATAATAGCAAAAATCTGAAAATGACACTATTATTAGAGTAGACAAATGGACTGAGGTCAAGTCACGGAACAGAATACTATACAGCTTTGGGGCGCCTGGGTGGCTCAGTCGTTAAGCGTCTGCCTTCAGCTCAGGTCATGATCCCAGAGTCCTGGGATGGAGCCCTACATCGGGCTCCCTGCTCAACGGGAAGCCTGCTTCTCCCTCTCCCACTCCCCCTGCTTGTGTTCCTGATCTCGCTATCTCTTTCTCTGTCAAGTAAATAAATAAAATCTTTAAAAAAAAAAAAATACTATACAGCTTTGAAAGAGAGTTAGCTATCGGTCCATGCATTCACATAGATGATTTTTAACTGAGATGTCAAGTGAAAAAAGTCATGAATGATTCCATTTGTCTGAAGGTCAAAAATGTGAAAACCTACAAAGTTGATGGAATCATACATTTGTGACAAAATGATTTTTATAAAAAAAATAAAAGCAAGGGAATAATAAACATAAAATCAGAAGAGTGGGTCCTTTGGAGGAAGATTTGGGGAAGCTAGAGGGCTTCCAAAGGTATTAGTAGTTCTCACTTTCTTAGTCACTATGGACTTCCTATTGTGATAGACAAAGATTTTTGTATTTCAGAATTGTATTTTAATTTATAAAAGTTCATTTTACTTCTTTTTTAAAAGAATACAATTATCTTCTTGAGTTCATAATTTATAAATTCATAAATTATAGTTTCTTTACATATTTCTTTTGCTTACTGCTTTCCTTCTGTTCCATCTTCCAAGTTTCTTTTTAATATTTTTTTTGTTCTGACATCTGTATTTCAAGTTCAAGGATTTTTCAAATAGTTGGTGACCATTGGCTGCTATATCATATATAAGATTGAGGCAAGATAAACCTGCATGGAAGCTCAGTAGAAATGGACAAGGTTTGCCCATTGGTGGGTCTCACCATGGGGTAAACAGTTGCAGACCAGCCATTTATTTCAGTTGGGAGTTTGTCTTTGCTTTTATTTTATTTTATTTTTTATTATTTTTTTATTATGTTATGTTAATCACCATACATTACATCATTAGTTTTTGAGGTAGTGTTCCATGACTATACTTTCAGGAATCATTTCTACAGTTTGTTATTTTATTTTATATAAAGATTTTATTTATTTCAGGGGGGAGGGGCAAAGGGAGAGGAAGAAGGAGGGTCCCCACTGAGCAGGGAGCCCGACTCAGGACTCGATCCCAGGACCCTGGGATCATGACCTGAGCTGAAGACAGACACTTAACCAACAGAGCCACCCAGAGGGCCCCTTGTCTTTGCTTTTAGACTGATCTGTTTTTCCAGATGGATTTCTCCAGGCACTTGATTGGGGCTGGGGAGTGGTGCATCAGCCTGACTGCTAGCATTCTAACAGAGAGGCTAAGAAAGGATGTGGAATTTCAATAATTACTCCATTCCACTACAAGACCTCCACCCCACTGTCTGCTCTGCCTGGCGTCCCTGAACCCCAAGTCTGTCTGGTTGAATTTCTCTAGAAACTGTATTTCCTGAGCATATAGGTGAGATTATATACCTGGCACGTAACTGCACTATATACCAACTTTTAAATCATCCCTTATTTTTGGCTCCCTGCCTCACTGTTGCCTTCCCAAGCACATGATCCCTCTAATGCGTACGTGTCCAAGGTTCTCCCTTGCCCAGCAGACAATGAGATTTGTCCTTCCATAGTGCCATGGAATTTACCACTCTTTCAACTACTTCTAGCTTCACATTTTCTGTTTTGAAATTGCAGGGGGTCTACTAATTTCACTGAAGATAGATTTTGGTTTTGAAACTCAGTCCCATTATTTGGGGCTGGTTGTCTAGGAGAAAAGGAAGTGAAAGGCCTTTCCTCTGCTACCCGACAACTCAAACGCATCTTGATTTTCACATTTTAGAGGCTATTGCCTTGTTGCAACCCAGGTGATGGGGCATGTACATCCTTGCAGGAATGAGATGTGTTTCAGGGGAAAGCATACAGGACAAGTAGTCAGACGTGTGCTGACTCTGGGCAAATCACCTACCGTGTGCCTTTTGCACTTGTGCTCTTAGGAGGTGATCCATCCATATGAAAACCTCAGGGTACTTACGCTGATGACTCTAGTCAGGCTGCAGGTAAGGGCTCACTCTTCAGGAATGATAGTAAATATTTTGGATTGCTCTGTTATCCCATTCACATGGACGCCTGAAGGGTAGCATATAGTGTGTGCCCGCTGGATGCGCAGTGAACGCGAGGAGGATGCTAAAGACTAATTACTAACTGGGGGAAATGTGCTGGGTTATATAGCATCAGCCCTGACAGAATCTCCTAGCAGTTTTAAAGTACATATACACAGTGCTCTTTCATCTTTCCTCCCTTGTTAGAATTTCCTGGAATCCTCGTGTCATGGTTCTAGAACGAACTCAGTGAGCCTACTAGAAGTGGTGTGATACTTAGGTCTCCTGTTCTAGGTGAAGCTTGTCCATAAAAGGGAAAACTGAAGTTGCCTCAGGCGTCCTTAAAGAAGGGAGCGTTCCTCTTTGGATTTCGCCCCAGATTTTGCCTCCTGGTGGCTCAAGGCCTGAAGCTAGGAGAGCCCACTGTCACTAGCTCTTCACCGTCCGAGCAGGAGTGGGAAAGAGCCAGGTAATTTGCATCGTGGTACACTCTGAATCAAAGGCCATCCATCATTTCTGATATCTTGAATGCAGTGATTATCATATCAAAGACACACGATGACATTGAAGATAATAAGATTTCTGTTGTCCATCATCACTACCCAGCTTGGAGTAATTATTAGCACGTGTTCTCCTCAAAAGCCTAACACTCTAAACTTTGGAGAGAAAAAGCCCTATCGAAGTCACCAAGAATATATAGGAGACTGGGTTCAGTGTTTTAATATTATATGAGGAATATTGCTAAGACAGGGAGTCCCAAGGTCTTACAAACTTTATTATTTAGAATCCTTAAGAGGCTGGCATGGCTTATCTGTGTTGCTGGCCTTGGCCTTATGTAAGAAAGCAGTCATTCTTTTTTTTTTTTTTTTAATTTTTTATTGTTATGTTAATCCCCATACATTACATCATTAGTTTTAGATGTAGTGTTCCATGATTCATTGTTTGTGCATAACACCCAGTGCTCCATGCAGAACGTGCCCTCCTCAATACCCATCACCAGGCTAACCCAACCTCCCATCCCCCTCCCCTCTAGAACCCTCAGTTTGTTTTTCAGAGTCCATCGTCTCTCATGGTTCGTCTACCCCTCAGATTTCCCCCCCTTCATTCTTCCCCTCCTGCTACCTTCTTCTTTTTGTTCTCTTAACATATATTGCATTATTTGTTTCAGAGGTACAGATCTGGGATTCAACAGTCTTGCACAATTCACAGTGCTTACCAGAGCACATACCCTCCCCAGTGTCTATCATCCAGTCACCCCATCCCTCTCACCCCACCCCCCACTCCAGCAACCCTCAGTTTGTTTCCTGAGATTAAGAATTCCTCATATCAGTGAGGTCATATGATACATGTGTCTCTGTTTGACTTATTTCGCTCAGCATAATACCCTCCAGTTCCATCCACATTGTTGCAAATGGCAAGATTTCATTCCTTTTGATGGCTGCATAATATTCCATTGTATATATATATACACCACATCTTCTTTATCCATTCATCTGTCGATGGACATCTTGGCTCTTTCCACAGTTTGGCTATTGTGGACATTGCTGCTATAAACATCGGGGTGCACGTACCCTTTCAGATCCCTACTTTTGTATCTTTGGGGTAAATACCCAGTAGTGCAATTGCTGGATCATATGGTAGCTCTATTTTCAACTTTTTGAGGAACCTCCATACTGTTTTCCAGAGTGGCTGTACCAGCTTGCATTCCCACCAACAGTGTAGGAGGGTTCCCCTTTCTCCGCATCCCCGCCAACATCTGTCATTTCCTGACTTGTTAATTTTAGCCATTCTGACTGGTGTGAGGTGGTATCTCATTGAGGTTTTGATTTGGATTTCCCTGATGCCGAGTGATGTGGAGCACTTTTTCATGTGTCTGTTGGCCATTTGGATGTCTTCTTTGGAAAAATGTCTGTTCATGTCTTCTGCCCATTTCTTGATTGGATTCTTTGTTCTTTGGGTGTTGAGTTTGATGAGTTCTTTATAGATTTTGGATACTAGGCCTTTATCTGATCTGTCATTTGCAAATATCTTCTCCCATTCTGTCGGTTGTCTTTTGGTTTTGTGGACTGTTTCCTTTGCTTTGCAAAAGCTTTTTATCTTGATGAAGTCCCAATAGTTCATTTTTGCCCTTGCTTCCCTTGACTTTGGCGATGTTTCTAGGAAGAAGTTGCTGCAGCTGAGGTCGAAGAGGTTGCTGCCTGTGTTCTCCTTTAGGATTTTGATGGACTCCTGTCTCACATTGAGGTCTTTCAACCATTTGGAGTCTATTTTTGTGTGTGGTGTAAGGAAATGGTCCAGTTTCCTTCTTCTGCATGGGGCTATCCAATTTTCCCAACATCATTTGTTGAAGAGACTGTCTTTTTTCCATTGGACATTCTTTCCTGCTTTGTCGAAGATTAGTTGGCCGTAGAGTTGAGGGTCCATTTCTGGGCTCTCTATTCTGTTCCATTGATCTATGTGCCTATTTTTGTGCCAGTACCATACTGTCTTGATGATGACAGCTTTGTAATAGAGCTGGAAGTCCGGAATTGTGATGCCGCCAGCTTTGCTTTTCTTTTTCAACATTCCTCTGGCTATTCGGGGTCTTTTCTGGTTCCATGCAAATTTTAGGATTATTTGTTCCATTTCTTTGAAAAAAGTGGATGGTACTTTGATGGGGATTGCATTGAATGTGTAGATTGCTCTAGGTAGCATTGACATCTTCACAATATTTATTCTTCCAATCCATGAGCATGGCACGTTTTTCCATTTCTTTGTGTCTTCCTCAATTTCTTTCATGAGTATTTTATAGTTTTCTGAGTACAGATCCTTTGCCTCTTTGGTTAGATTTATTCCTAGGTATCTTATGGTTTTGGGTGCAATTGTAAATGGGGTCGACTCCTTAATTTCTCTTTCTTCTGTCTTGTTGTTGGTGTATAGGAATGCCACTGACTTCTGTACATTGATTTTATATCCTGCCACTTTACTGAATTCCTGTATGAGTTCTAGCGGTTTTGGGGTGGAGTCTTTGGGGTTTTCCACAAAAAGTATCATATCATCTGCAAAGAGTGAGAGTTTGACTTCTTCTTTGCCGATTTGGATGCCTTTTATTTCTTTTTGTTGTCTGATTGCTGTGGCTAGGACTTCCAATACTATGTTGAATGGCAGTGGTGATAGTGGACATCCCTGCCACATTCCTGACCTTAGGGGGAAAGCTCTCAGTTTTTCCCCATTGAGAATGATATTTGCTGTAGGTTTTTCAGAGATGGCTTTTATGATATTGAGGTATGTACCCTCTATCCCTACACTCTGAAGAGTTTGATCAAGAAAGGATGCTGTACTTTGTCAAATGCTTTTTCTGCATCTATTGAGAGGATCATATGATTCTTGTTCCTTCTTTTGTTGATGTATTGTATCACGTTGATTGATTTGCAGATGTTGAACCAACCTTGCAGCCCAGGGATAAATCCCACTTGGTCATGGTGAATAATCCTTTTAATGTACTGTTGGATCCTATTGGCTAGTATTTTGGTGAGAATTTTTGCATCCATGTTCATCAGGGATATTGGTCTGTAATTCTCCTTTTTGATGGGGTCTTTGTCTGGTTTTGGGATCAAGGTAATGCTGGCCTCATAAAACGAGTTTGGAAGTTTTCCTTCCATTTCTATTTTTTGGAATAGTTTCAGAAGAATAGGTATTAATTCTTCTTGAAATGTTTGGTAGAATTCCCCTGGGAAGCCATCTGGCCCTGGGCTTTTGTTTTTTGGGAGATTTTTGATGAGTGCTTCAATTTCCTTAGTGGTTATAGGTCTGTTCAGGTTTTCTATTTCCTCCTGGTTCAGTTTTGGTAGTTGATACATCTCTAGGAATGCATCCATTTCTTCCAGGTTATCTAATTTGCTGGCGTAGAGTTGCTCATAATATGTTCTTATAATTGTTTGTATTTCTTTGGTGTTGGTTGTGATCTCTCCTTTTTCATTCATGATTTTGTTGATTTGGGTCATTTCTCTTTTCTTTTTGATAAGTCTGGCCAGGGGTTTTTCAATCTTGTTAATTCTTTCAAAGAACCAGCTCCTAGTTTCGTTGATCTGTTCTACTGTTCTTTTAGTTTCTATTTCATTGATTTCTGCTCTGATCTTTATTATTTCTCTTCTCCTACTGGGTTTAGGCTTTACTTGCTGTTCTTTCTCCAGCTCCTTTAGGTGTAGGGTTAGGTTGTGTACTTGAGACCTTTCTTGTTTCTTGAGAAAGGCTTGTATTGCTATATACTTTCCTCTTAGGACTAGAAAGCAGTCATTCTTGACTGGGCACATACCTTCAGGAGACGGAGAGGGACAGGGGCACATTTCTAGCTGGTTAGTCCAAAAAACTCTGGGAATTGGGGATTGTATAAACATACATGCATATATGTCAGATATTGTGCTAAGTGCCAATGAGAGTGAACAACAGAATATGTTCATTTGAGGTCACCTGACTCCAGAGTGTGGCCCCTGGGGCAGCAGCATATGTATTACCTGGGAACTTACTAGAAATATAAGGCCCTCAGGCCCTGTGTTAGTTTCCTGGGCCTTCCTCAACATACCGCGTGACTAAAAACAACACAAATATATTGTCTCATAGTTCTGGAGACTAGGAGTCTGAAATCAAGGTATTGGAAAGAGCCATCCTCCCAGTGAAACCGGTAGGGGAATCCTTCACCTCTTCCCATCTGCTGGTGGCTTGCTGGCAATCATTGGCATTCCTTGGCATGCAGCATCGTAATTCCATTCTCTGCCTTTGTCATCACTTGGCATTTTCCCTCCGTGTCTCTGTGCCTTCCCATGGCCATCTTCTTATGAGGACACCAGCCACATTGGATTAGGGGCCCATCCGACTCCAGTGTGACCTCATCTGTGTTAATTACACCTGCAGTAATCCCATTTCCAAATAAGGTCACATTCGGAGGTATTGGAGATGAGGACTTCAACCTATCTTTTGTAAAAGGAATACAGTTCAATCCCAAACTGAATCTCATTCCTAGTGGATGAGAATCTATATTTTTAACAAGGTCCCTGGTAATTCACATGCACGCTAAACTTCTAGAGGATATCCCACAAATTCTTAATTGCCTTATACTATAGACAGTTTTCTATAGGCAACTGCATGCAGGCTTTGCCTACAGTTTGTAGAAGTATGTAGGATCCCCACCCCATGCAATCCCATGCAATTTAGGAATGACTGAAAGAAAGCTTTCACCCTTCTCCTCAGTGCTAGGTCCAGTGGGGAGAGAAGGGGAAGAGAAG
This sequence comes from Mirounga angustirostris, assembly GCF_029215605.1. Taxonomy (NCBI): domain Eukaryota; kingdom Metazoa; phylum Chordata; class Mammalia; order Carnivora; family Phocidae; genus Mirounga; species Mirounga angustirostris. The sequence goes on along the minus strand of NW_026991717.1, from coordinate 68,498,342 downwards.
GAACATTTCCTCTACTTGTTTTGATAGCCATGCAGATTGCTTGTTGGGATGGGATTTTAAAGTAGGATTATAAATACAGAAATTTAAAAACAATAAAACATGACTTAAAGCTCCATGCCTCTGGTATATCTTGAGTGGTGAGCCACTGTACTCCCATCCCTCCTAAAACAGAGAGTAAATAAATTCTCCACCCAGCTGTTAAAGGCCGAGTTATACATATGGAATAAGTTCCTGGCCTTGGGAGGGTTTGAGCCATGATGGTTGGAGGCCACCTGAGGGCATGGAATTGAATTTTCTTGGGTTATCCTGTTGTTATTAATATCTGTCACAAAGAGAGTCCCTCTTTCGTCTCACTCTTGGACCACCGTAGCTTAGCATGCACACCATCAGTTTAAAAGGCAAAGTCTTGGACAGTTGGGCCTGTGTTTTGTTTTGGTTTGGTTTTGTGTTTTACTAGAGGTTGGATCTCTTCATAGTCTCCTGTTTTCTTTTTTCATTTTCCTTCTGCCACATAGCCCTCTGTCTAGTTGCTTCTCCCCAGGTCAGCTGTCAGTGGCTTAGCATTGTTTCATGTTTGTTACAGCCAAGCACCCCTGAAGGGGCCCTGAGCTCTCAGAGACGATAGGATGGTGTTTCTCACCTGTACCTCTGTGTGGCGGTCCTTTGGCCCAGCCTGAAGACAGGGCAATGAATGCACGGATGTCTCTTGGTCATTTTCTCTCCTGAATCTCTGATCAGTGGGAAAATGCATGTGATTTTGTTTTGACACAAAAACTTCCAAACCACCAGAATTATCTCCTGCCCATATTCCTGCCCCCCTTCACCCCATGGTGCCCCCGACCCTGTCCCAGCCCCGGCCTTCACCTGCTGTGGTCTTCTCTCCATTTGCTTTCTGAACAGAATTCGCTGGTCTGAAAACCAATAAAAGGGCTTTTCTGTCTCATCAGTAAGGGTATGGGATGCCAAATATGTTCTCAGACGCAAGACAGGATGACAATTCACCTTTTCACATTTCTTGGTGAAAAGCCTAAATCCTTAAAGTAAACTTCATCTGAGCAATTTTATGTGTCCCCAAAAATAAGGCCATGGAAGAGATTCAGACCTAGCAGTCTGACAGAACAGTGAAGCTTAGTTTTCCTTGAAACATTTAGCGGGACAGATAATCAGGCTGTGTGTGGAAAGCTTATTTTAATGGCCTCATCAGGCCAGTTGACAGACGCCACTACCCAGAAGCCTATCTGGCCATTGCTGACCCATCAGCTTGTTTGTACCAAGTCAGGTGACACTTCATAATATGGCACCATGGAGCCAGCCAACCGACTCCTCTGGCGGTGATGCCAAAGAGCGGCAGGGGGTAGAACACAGGAGACGGGACAAGGAACCTGAGTCAGCATTTATTTTCCTGGGCACCTGCCAAGAAACAGTTGCATGTTTCCAAGGAAGCGCTCCCTCTCCCTGAGGAGAGAGAGAGAGCAAGATGATAGCCAGCTCTGGTCTTGCCGGTCCCCTCCAGCTGGCCCTTGCTCCTTGGCATCGGCTGGGAGGAGGAGTCGCTTACCTGTCTCACCTCCAGTCACTGCCACACTAGAAATGGCAGGGAGGGCACAAGAACAGAAAGTGGGATTGTGTCCGTTGTTTTGTCCCATGAATTTTTTTTTTTAAATTTTGTGTATAAGGCCTGCATCCATGGGGTATTATGCTTCATGGCCTTGTATTATCTTGTATCACTTCTTAGAATTCCCTTGGGAAATTCTCACTCTTTCTTCCAAATTAGATTTCTATTAATTACAAAGTAAGAATTTGCAGTTTGGTGCTGGAGGGGTTGCGAGTGGGTGACAGTTCAGTAAAGGAGCACTAAAGCTAAGGGTTCCATGTTATACCCTATCTCGTCCGCAGAAGATGCTGCTCTCCAATCCAGCTGGTCGGGACTCCACACGAATTTATATTTGTGATTCGGACGTATCCAGAGCAGGTTTTCAGCTTGACTATCAGAGCTTGTAGCCTGTAGGATAGGTTCATCAATTTCTAAGTCTCTAACGTAGGGTTCTGTCTGCCTACCTGCTTAGTCCACAAGAATGTCTTTGAGGTAAATGCAACAGTCCTTATGAAAGCATCTGGATCCCTTTGGCAGCCAGTGGCTTAGAAAAGCAAGGGATTCCTGTCAATGAGACAAGCTGCCTTTTTATTAGTAGTGCATGGGCTTTATACCAGCCTCTTAATGTCTGTGGTTTTGCCAAAGAATGGCGGTCAGTGAGTACTGATATGAAGCATAAGCCAAAGATCACCAGTCTGAGGGCACAAAAATAGAAATAATGTTTTTTTAGAATTTTGCTTTGGAGAGGCAGATTGTCTCCTTTCTGCGTACTCTCCACCGTCTTCAGTTTTCCTTGAGAGAGGCAAACCACGGACTCATTTCTTCTAGAGTCGAACATGACTCACGCATGGATATTTGAAATATATCCTTGTCACGTAAGGAAATATCTGCCCATATCTGTGGATCCTTCATTTATTTGTTTGTTTTTGGTGGAGGGAGGGTGATTCAGATAGGAAAGGCTGCAACTTTAACATGTCTTTATTTGCCTAAAGTGCCTGGGAGATGTTTGTTGGCAATAACATATGTGGCTGTATTTAACTAGATATGGCGCCTGTTCTATGATAAAACCAACTTCACTGAAGATGGGAATCTTATGACTGAAACTGAGAAATTTCAAATGTGAGGACTAAGCCAAAGAACAGAGTACCTACCTGATCTGGCACAGGTTTGATTGTGTTTGATGTCCAGTGAAGGTGTAGGTGGGGAAATTCATCATCTTCAGGTTCAGACAGGGAAGGCTCCCTGGAAGAACAGGGCTTCTGTAATTCTCTTAATTTTGTAGCTCTACCGAATTCACTTGGCCAAGTATGCTATTCAGACCATTTATTTTTATTTTTACTTCTGGCCACGTCTGCCAAGCTCGGGCAGAAAGCTGAAATATATGTGGATTTTATGTAGATGTGAAAAATCCCACTGGGCCTGGCAGGAGTTCTTTCTCAGTCTGTCTGGCAAGACTTTTCTAGCTGAGTAGTCAGGGTGTGTTTTTTTTCCAGTGTAGCAAATCTGTCTTCCCATTTCTGTCTTAATTCTTATTCAAAGAGGCAGGTTCTTCTAAAAATCTGCATATGTAAGAAATAATAATCATTTGGATACACCAGCTCAAGGTGCAGATTAGGCAGTGTGGGATGTTGGCCTGCCTATCCCCTCTCGGAAAGGCATTGCAAGAGCTCCTTAGGCAACGTAATAGTACGCGTGTGTGACTGCCCTAATCCAGCATGCGACGGGGGTCTGGAAAGGCTTCGCCTTAAACTAGGCATGTCTAATAGGGTTTAACACAACCTGTGAATTTGCCCCTGCACAAGGTCAGCTTGTAGGTCAGTGGAATGCTGCACAAATTGCATTCTCCTCCAGACTGTAATTATACCTAGGAGAAAGCTATGTGCTGCCAAGTTCAGCTGACTCCAGATAAGACCAAGATAAACTGAGGGCTTGCTAACATTTCTTAAAAACTGATTTTCAAAGATTTGATAGAAAGCATCTCTTGTTTAAAAAAAAATAATAAATGACCGTCTTAAGGTTTGTGAAGGAGCTTTGTGTAGAGGATGGTGAGACCAGCTATTGTCTGCCTTCCTTGGGAGCAAAAAAAAGATTATTTGAAATGGAAGCATGAGGAATTTGAGTCAGACATTAAGTCAAACTCGCTGGTGCCAGAAGTTACTTAATACTAGAAAATGATTTTGAGGATTATGACAAATCAAGTAATATGTACATGAGGATAAAGAAGAATGAAAATGGGCATTGAGAGTAGTCATAGAATAGGAATAGGATTAAAAGTTTAGGCTGTGTTTGATGAGAGAAAATGGCTCTAAATATGTGTGCATTGTATGAAGATAACCTTAATAATTTCTGAAAGTATGACCTCCTTGTAAAGTAAGGTCCATCTTTAATTTCTGGGCTTACCCAAAGGCAGAAGTTTAAGTTAGACAACATTTGCAAGTTTCTTCAATGCTAAGGGTAAATGATCCTCAAGCCCACTTCAACTAGTGTATGCACTGCATGAGCAGACTTTTACAGGTACTCATACTGTCTCATAAATATTCTCCGAAGTATCTTTCTTGAACAGCATGGGGTAAGCACTGATTTCCTAAGAGCCTGCCTGGGGAGGAAGTCACATCGGGAACTTCAAGGCATCATTCTGCCTACTGGCTCCACATACACATGGAAAACCATTTGTTTGACACTCACATTATGAAGCTATGGACTAATAAAGTTGGGAAGCCTACCAGTATCCACAATCAAATGCAGTGCCTTGGCTTCAAGGTTGTCAGCCATCTGAAAGCCCCTGCTGCTCATTTGTCCTAATGCCTGGAAGAGCCAGTAGTCGTGCAGGATGGAAAGAGTCCCTCTCTATATGGCTAAGCACAACATGATTCAAGGTGACGTTTAGTGGCTCATGGTCTGCAGAGCTTATCATCTCTCAAATCTCCTTCACGGAATAGTTTTCTGAACGTGCGACCTGGATTTTTGTTTCAGGAGAAGGGCACTGAATGTCACTTTGGGGAGCTCTCAGGTTACCCAGAGGAAGACTGGGCCCCAAACAGCCACCTCCTTCAAAACCCCCATTTTCAGTGAGTCCTGCCTCATATACGAAGGGCATATACAGAGGGTCATATACGAGAAACAATTAGAATCTCTTTATATTCCACTGATCCCTGTTAATAACTCCCTTGTATCAGACTTATTTATAGGAGTTTCCCCTTTAAACTAGTCTTTGAACTCCCACTGAGCAATGATATATATATAGATATATCTATATATCTATATCTATATCTATAAATCTTTACACCCTTTGCAGTACTACCCCAACACAGGAGTTTGCATGTTGGCGTTTTGTTGAATTGGACAGACTACATTTCAGCATTGATGTAAGGATGAGCCAGGGAAGGTCTAGAAATAGAAGGCTGGTCTCCTGACTTTTCTCTTAACAACTAGTTGCCAGACTATGATGCTGATGACTCTTCATAGCTGGCCAAGAGGCTGTGGCAGCTCAGCATGCTAAAGCTAAAAGTGGGGGAAAGGATCGTTGTATTTATGGCTGTAGTCCTTAGTTGTATTTGTATTTCTACTTAGATTGTTACATTGTTGGGAACCTTTGACTTGGGCCGGACAACTTTTAAAAATTGTTAAAATGGCACAGGATAATAACAACCAGCAGGCTTAAAGAATGGGTTGGTGCTGATGAATTAAATTGTTTAATGAATAAATGTTTCAATAAAACCTTTGTATTTTAAATCCTGTGGCTATTTTTAAAAATGTATTGGTTTAATTTCCTACTATGAAAAGGGCAATGAAATATCTGACAACCTCAGGAACATTAAGGTTCTAAAAATTTTCCAGATAATCATTATGGTTACCAGTCCACACTTTTCAGTAATGCAAATATGGAAGGAGTAGATGATTGAGTTTGCTTTCTTCCAAGCCCAGGATATATTAGAGAAGCTAGTGGATGGGGGAGAATAAACACCTAATAGTAGTTTATCTTCTTGTCATGTGTTCTTTCTCTTTAGAGAAGAATTTTTGAAGTTCACTTTATCCATCTAAGAGTTACCTTACCAAGAATGCATATAGTGCAATAAAAGAAAAACAAGGGAAATTTTCAGTTAATAGAGGGTTCTATACAAATTGGACCTGGTTATTTGAAACTTGAGCATGATTCTAAAAAGTTATTTTAAAAACAATGTTATAATTATTGGTTGATAGATGCAAAGAAAACATTTGACAAAATTCAACAACCATATATGATAAAAACTATCAACAAAATGGGTAGAAAAGGACCATAGCTCGACATAATAAAGGCCACATACGACAAGCCCCCAGCTAACATCATACTCAAGGCTGAAAAGCTGAAAGCTTTTCCTCTAAGATCAGGATCAAGACAAGGATGCCCTCCCTTGCCACTTTTATTCAACATAGTACTGGAAGAACTATCCAGAGGAATTAGGCAAGAAAAAGAAATAAAAGGCATCCATTACAGCAAGGAAGAAGTAAAACTGTCACTATTTACAGATAACCTTAATTTATATATGGAAAACCCTGAAGACTCTACCTCAAAACTGTTAGAACTAATAAATGAATTCAGTGAAGTTTCAGGGTATGAAATAGAGAAAAATCTGTTGCATTTCTATATACTAGCAGTAAATGATCCCAGAAATTAATAATCCCATTTACAGTTGTATCAAAAAGAATAAAGTATCTAGGAATACATTTAAATAAGGAGGTAAGAGACAGACCTGTATACTGAAAAGTTTAAGACACTGATGAAAGAAAGGCACAATTATTTTTTTTTAAAGATTTTATTTATTTATTTGACAGAGAGACACAGCGAGGGAGGGAACACAGGCAGGGGGAGTGGGAGAGGGAGAAGCAGGCTTCCCGTGGAGTAGGGAGCCCGATGCGGGGCTCTATCCCAGGACCCTGGGATCATGACCTGAGCCGAAGGCAGACGCTTAACGACTGAGCCACCCAGGCACCCCAGAAAGGCACAGTTAAATGGAAATATACTCTGTGCTTATGGATTGGAAGAATTAATATTGTCAAAATATCTGTACTACCCAAAGCAATGTACAGGTTCAGTGCAATCCCTATCAAAGTTCCAATGTAATTTTTTTCAAAGAAATAGAACAAATAATCCTAAAATGTGTATGAAACCACGAAAGACCTCAAATAGCCAAAGCAATCTTGAGAAAGAAAAACAAAGCCAAAGTGATTTTCTTAGATAACTAAGCTCTACAGACTTCACAAGGGCAAGCAAAGACTTGATCTGTCTGGGTCACCTCTGTATCCTCAGAGTCCAAAGTTGTGTCAGGCACATAAAAGAGTTACAGCAGGTATTTGTTGAATGAATGAATGAATGAATGAACGAATGGCTGAATATTTACATGAAACTTACGTGGTTTTTCTTAATTTTGTATTGGACTTTAAAAATCATTTCATTTTAAATTTGTGTTCTCAATCTAAGAGAAAGCCAGAAATTGCATTTTTAAAGAAACTATTTGATTATATATAATCTCTTTCTCTTTTGCTTTCATATAAAAAAAAATTAAAAGACCAAGTACCTACCTTCTTATTTATTTTAAAAACTCTTGAAATTCTGTATCCCCCAAGAATCTTTAAGACTAATGTTGAGGGGCGCCTGGGTGGCTCAGATGGTTAAGCGTCTGCCTTCAGCTCAGGTCATGATCCGGGGGTCCTGGGATCGAGCCCCACATCGGGCTCCTGACTCAGCGGGGAGTCTGCTTCTTCCTCTCCCTCTGCCTCTCCCACTGCTCATGCTCTCTCTCTCTCTCTGTATCTCTGTGTCTCAAATGAATAAATAAAATCTTTAAAAAAAAAAAAGACTAATGTTGAAATTATTAAACACATTGGACTAAAAAATCAGATTTTCTTTTATCTTCATGAAAGCTTGGTATTTACTGTATTTTAGGTTTAATAGTTATATAAAAGTAGCCATTCTGAGCAGGGAAAGGAAAGATAAAGGGCTGGCTATAACTGATTCAGGACTGACTGATAGATTGGTGATTAGACAATCTTGGAACAAACTCCGTTATTCCTTATTGTTCAACCAGCAAGCAACTCAGCTAGTTTAGTACCAATATAAATGCAATATTTCTTACTGTATCTTCACTATATTTTGGTAAGTTTCTAAGTACCTAGGTGGAAGGAGAAACAAAGCTGTTTAGTTTCATTTGTATTTTACCCAGCAAAGTGCACTAAAAAACTTAAGATTTGGTGATATTCTGTGTGCATTCCCTATTGATTTTTGTAGCTGTGTCACATGAGAGAAAAGATCATTTTTTTTCCCTTAGTGGCCACTGTGTGATGTGTTAGAAGGAACTGATTTGGCTTACTAGGTTTAGAGAAACCAAAACTATGAAGAGCTCTCTTTCCATAATTGGCAATGAGGTATTTGGAGTTTATAAGAAGACTGTAAAGTTTTGACATATCTATATTATTATAAAAGAACAATTTTAAGCAATTAAAATTAAGGCTTAATGTACAAAGTATTATATTGTTTATATTAAAAATAGCACAAATATGAAGCCACTCAATTCTCCAAGAATTTCCAAGACAGGAAAATTTTATTTAAATAATCTGTGTTAAGAATATATTATACGAGGGGTGCCTGGGTGGCTCAGTTGGTTAAGCGACTGCCTTCGGCTCAGGTCATGATCCTGGAGTCCTGGGATCGAGTCCCACATCGGGCTCCCTGCTCAGCAGGGAGTCTGCTTCTCCCTCTGACCCTCCCCCCTCTCAGGCTCTATCTCATTGTCTCTCTCAGATAAATAAATAAAATCTTTAAAAAATATATATATTATACGAGTGCTTTACATATATTATGTCCTGTAATTTTTAGAATAAGTGTACAGATTAAATATAGTCAGCCCTATTCCATGATGAAGAAATTGGCCTTTTCCAAGGCTGCATCACTGGTAGACAGCTGAGTTGAGATCACGCTGATCTTTCCCCTAAACCACTGGGCAGACGACACAGCCAAAAAGACTGGAGGCTCTGAAGTGACCTAAGAAGTAGCAATACAGAAATGTGCCAATGATAAGTGGAAAGTTGGATATAAAATGTACATATGTTGCAATTAGAGTTAATAAGTGTTTGAATAAAAAGATCGGAGTACAGTACATAAAGATTTTTGTGCTTGTATTAGATGGGCAGAGTTTGGGGTGGTGTTTTTCCTTTATCTTCTAAAATATCTATAGTTGTAGATAAGTCACTTTCAAATTAAAGTATCATTAAAATAGAGTGACTGTAGCATCAGTTTAGTTCATCAGAGTATCTAAAAATCTTAATGCTTTTGATATGCTTCTGAAAGATTGTATGGTCATTTGAGCTTGTATTGATTTTATTTTTAAATTCCAGATCATCAAGTTATTGGATGGAAAACGATCTCAAACTGTGGGAATCTTGATATCTAGTTTGCATTTAGAAATGAAGGATATCCAACAGGGTAAGTCTTCTCCATCACTTTTTTTTCCCCAACTTTAACATTTTTCAACATTTTATCATGAAATTTCAAGCATATAAATGATTAGAATGCCATAATAAATCCCATGTACCCAATATCCAGCTACAAAACCACCAATCCACTCTTGTTTCATCTGAAATACTCTCCCTCACTAGCTAGACTATTTTAAAGCAAATACTAGACATTTTATAATTCATCTGTTAAAAATGTCAGGACACTGATAAAAAGTTAAGGATGCTTTTTCAAGCATAATTCCAGAGCAATTGTCATGCATTTAAAAACATTTATAATAATTTTTCAGTATTATCATATACATAGTTCTAATTTCCCTGATTGGACATTCACTAATTCATCCATTTGTTTATAATTAGTTCGAAGATCCAGACAACTTTCATGCATTGCCTTTGTTGGGTGTCTCCCAGTTTTCTTTTAATCTAGAAGTTTCTGTACTCCATGCTATTTCCTTTTTTCCTTTGTAATTAATTTTTTTAAGACACCAGGTCATTTGTCCTGTGGAGTTTCCCACATTTTAGATTTTCTGATTGCATTGCTGTTTTCATTTATTATGTTTTTCTGTCCCCTGTGGTTCCTTAGGTAAACAGTTTGATCTACAGACTTGATCCCAGTAGGGGAAGAATACTTCATAAATGCTATTGCATATTGTATCAAGAAATACATAATATCTATTTGTTTCTTTATGTTGTTAGTGGACACTAAAGATCTTTGCCTAGATTCATTATTTCATTAGAAGTTTACAAAATAATGATACACCGACTCCATCATTTCTCTTCATTAGCTGGAATACTTCTATGGTGAAACACCTTGCTTCTTCGTCTACTTGGTTATGTCATTGTTTCTTAATCCCTTCTTTTTGTCAAATGATGCTATTTCAACTTGATTATCTTTGGCTCAGTTCGAAATAGAACATTTAAAAAAAGGAAATTTTACTTACATATATTTTTCTTAGTCTCTAGAAAAAGAGATCAAAAACTATCTTACCTTTTTGAAATCTGTGTCTTGCATGAAAACAATACTCCCCTTTCTCAGTAATCAATTAAATATAAATCCTTATTTTGACATGTCATTGATAATATTTTCTGAGTAGTAATACAATCTCCCATAGATGGTTTCAGTCGAATTCAGCATGGGCTTAACAGTGGATACTCTCTCAGACCTCATTGCCCTTCAGGTTTTTACTCTGTGCTGCCTCAAGGTTGTTTTACCCAGGTGCACAGCAGAAGACTTGCAGAGGTCCTGAACCAAAAGACACCAAGATATACACACTAACGGTTTAAAATTTTGCTTTATTGCAAACATAAAAAAAACTCCCCATAAAACTAAAGATATTGTGAATTAGCTGATGGTCACAGAGGATGCAAACAAGCTGTCTATAACACTTTAGCTTAATTAAGTGGAACTAAATATATAAGGATGAATATTAAACCTCAAAAAATGTTGCAGCAGGGGATTTGAATTTGGCCAGGGGCAGCCAAAGGGATCCACCATCAAAATATGGGAAAGGGATTCTTCAGTGATTTTTCGGAGCTAGATTTTCTAGAAAAATTGAGTTTCTGGTAAATTCAAACCAGGGAACTGTGACGTGACACAGGAAAGGAAAAATGAAAGAAACGAAACACATAAATCAGCAGGACAGCTGATTGTCTTTTGTCAAAGAGATGAGCTCTTTTGATGTAGTCTGAGTTTGGAAAGGAATTCTCCAGCTCTAGCGGCAGAGTGGTATCCTAAGCAACACCACTCCTCCGAAGTTTGGTGGAAACCCAGGTATGCCCGGTTTCATCACCATGATGTGCAGCACTGTGGATACGAGTCTTCATAATGGCGGCAGCACCTGAGACTCGATTCAGTTCTTTTTGGGCACATCGCACTGTAGTGTATCAGGCTGCCGTGTGACGGGAGTCCTTCCAGCCGTGTGGTATTCCAGTTACCAACTCCGGACTATCAACCTCCTTCCCATGGCACCCCAGCCTCGTTGGAGCGAATGTTCACTGTGAGTGAGCTGAGAGATTAGTCCCCCCACACCTTTTCCAGTACTCTCCTCTAGACAAGAGCGTGCTCACCTGAAGCCGTAGCGAATTTACATGTCCGCGTTGGAAATGTCGTAACATCGCAGATTTCTCGGACTCGTGGGCACCATTTTAGTTCTTTCTCCTGTTCCAAGCACCTCCGTTCCCCACCACTGAGTTGGCTCCTAAGTTCTTAAAAAAAAAAAAAAAAAAGTCACCTCTATTCCATGTCTTCATTTAGTAATGCATTCCAGATGAATAGAACCCAAGCTTAATTTTGCTTTAGAATCATGTGACTGACACTGGCATCCGAAGGTCACTTAGGAGCCCAAGCTGTGTCAGTTACATTTCGTGCTGCGTCTGTGTCTGGTCGTGAATGGAATGCACTTGGCCTTGTGTTGTCATCCTGATGAAAGGACTCGCTGTACTGCTGTTGGCCCAGAGCGCATATTTGGATGCGAGAGGGGCTGCAGTGAGCCCCGCCTGGGGCTGACCAGCTGGGAGCCAGGCAAGGCCGCCCAGCACATCAGCCCGGGTGAAATGACCCCGGTGCCGAGGCTGTTCTTCAGCCTGTGGTCATACGGTCATCACTGTCAGTGCCCAAAGACAGACGCACTGACTTGCATTTCCCAAACTCACAAGGAGCTGATGTATAAACCAGAAAGCGAACGTAGTCACTACATTCAAAGTCACTACGTTCAAGTCACTACGTACAAAGTCACTACGTCCAAAGTCACTACGTACAATACAAAAGAATTTTCCTTTGTCATGATGAAACTATTTATCATGTCGGTTCATCGTTGCATCCCTATCACTTGCCTCTCCTCTCACTGTGTATTTGTTGATGCTCTTTTCCCCCTTGCTGGGATGACAGCGTGGTCGCCTTGATAATAGTTTTGGGTATGTCCGTTCACATACGTTACCTCCCATAGCTGGATAATCCACTTTTTTCCTGGTTCAACTCTTAAAAAGCAACCTTGTCATCCTCCTTTGTAAAGGTGGTCACTTTTCTCTTGTCCACGAGACACTGCCTTTGATGTCTATTCAAGAAGTGGAATTTTGAAGCTCTGTACCTCCAGGTCTTACAGATAGCAAGTTTGCTCCTTTATGCCCTGTTGTGTTTTTTTTTTTTTCCTAAGAATTTCTCTGATAATTAAACCTTGTTTACAACTAATTGGGCTAACATATCACATATAAAAGCCACTCGTTTTTTCTTTAAAATTTAATTTGATTTAAAAAAATAGACTGAACCTTAGAATAGATGGAATCAGAATGTCATGCATCCCACTCCAGTGCATTTGGGCAAAACTTTCTTCCTTTCCTCCTGCCTTCCCGCCTTCCCTCCCTCAGGAAACATGGATTGAATGCCAGTTCTGTACCAGGCACCATGAGCACCCCAACACATAAGATCCAGACTCTCACATTCTCAGGAGTGCGCATGATGGTGGGAGAGACGTACAAAGCAGCCCAAGGCAACAGTAGAGTTGCCCTTGAAATAACAGAGAGGCATATCTTGACTCCTCCTGTGAAACTTAAGATGAGTCTTAGAAGATGAAACAGTGGTCATCACATGCAGGACAGAAGGCATGTGAAGAGGAGGCCTGCTAGGATATATAGATGACGCGTGACTGTGGGCTGTTTCAGGGCCTAGGGCTAGAAAGGCAAGTGGCATCCAGACCCGGAGGGGCCCTGAACATCATACAAACTTTAGACATTATCCCTTGAGTAACCGGGAGACACGATTTAAGAGTGTCAATGCTGTGATCCAAGTCCGAATACAGAATACCTCTCAGGCTGTGGAAGACAGGCCTCCAAGGCCTTGCGTGCTCTGGCCCTAGCCGGTACCTCCAACTTCACTTGGTCGTGCTTGCTTCCTGTCTCCCTGCATGCTAACCACAGCAGTCCTCCTTGACTCCTTAAAAAGGCCAAGTTCTTTTCTTCTCCTGTGTCTCTGAAAGTGTAGCACTTTGTGAGCAGCATTTCACATTCCCTCTGTTTGAAATGCTTTTCCACCCCACTAGAGCGAGCTCCTTTTCTTTGCTAGGTTTTGGCATAGAGGACGCCTCAGAGACCCTCCTGAATGTAAGCTACCTAAATCAATTCTCTTCTATTCTACCCAGCACTTAATACTTCATTTGTTGCTCTACTTATGTTTCCATTTACACCCATCACCAGAGTATAAGTTCCAAGAGGGAGATTGCTCAGTGCTGTGTCCCTAGCACCTTGCAGTGTGCCTGGCACCTGGGTGATGATCTTCAAGGATCTGTTGAATGGAGAGACAGAAATCATATCAAAGGTTGATAAATCTGTTAGAAAGGGATTGTGATGACTGAGATAATAAATGGTGAAGGCCAGAACTAAGGCTGTGTCTATAGAAATATAGGGGAGACCACATCCAAGGACTATTTGGAGAGAGAATTCCTCCATTTAGCCACATCAGAGGCAAGCAGTGATGGAGAAGAAGTCTTTATGCACCTTGGATTTCTGGCTTCAACAAGAATGTATATAATGAATGGTACTAAAACATAAACAGAAAGATAGGAGAAAAAGCATAGGTAAAAGCAGGAAGATCAATTCTGTTTTAGGATTTGAGTCTGAAACAACTGGAGATATTGAAGCTAACGTGTTCAATGAGCATCTGAAAAGTCTAGCCTGATGCGAAGTAGGTAGGGCTCTGTTGGAGATAAAACATCGCCAAAAAGGTATCTGTTTCTCTCTACCCAAGATGATGCTGGATATCTTGTAGAAGAAAGCCAAGTCCCTAAATGGACCGAAGTTTAAAGCACTGCATGACTCACGGCAGGACCTTGGTTGTGGCGGGGGAAGAATGGTTTCAGGAGACTGACCATAATCCCCACAGCACTTGTATTTGGTCCAGGAGAGACTCTGAATAAGTGATTTACTTCTTGCTGGCTTTCCATCTGCTAAACTTGATGACTTGTATTTAAAAGCATTTTGGCATCCTTGGACACAGCGACTGCCTACATGATTGCAAATTAGTGTTTTCATTCCACATTAGTGATTTCCTCTCATTCTTTTCCCAGGGGAGATGGAAAATTGCTGTTGACTGTTCTTGACATAAACCTCTGTATGCCTTGCAACAGACGAGGTGCCAGAAACCTCCTGGCATTCATTTGGAATTTCCCGTACACTCACAATTTGTATTTATAATATTTAATCTAACATCAAAATAAAACATTTTTCAGCTTAGTTCCTACCAGCCCAGAATCTCAGTTTGGGAGTTCGGTTGCATCAAAGACTATCTTTCTGTTTAGGAATCTCAGATCAAAATGTGAGAGGATGCCAGTTAGTTATGTGCCGGGAAGATCTGAGAATGTTCACTCGCCTTTGCTCCCTTTTACCTAATAATTTCTAGACATCGCTGTCAAGGCTAATGCCAGGTGGCTAAAACAGAATGAATTTTACCAGGCCTCTGAAATTCACCATGAATCGTCTAGGATTTTCCTGAGGAACGTTCTAAGTCTAGCCCAGAAGACCCTATACTGAAGGCATGTGGTCTCCGAAATTTTTATGGTGCACCCCTACCTGTAAAAAGATTTGGGACCTGCTTCTTAACTGTGTTCTCTTAAACATGTATATCATGTAAACAAACGTGTGACAGAACTAATATTCACATTATAAAGCACATGCCAAAATATGAACTCAAGTGAGACTAATATTATTTGTAAATGTCTTGCTAATTTTAATTTTGATGGCTTTGGGTTCTCATTGGCTAATATCTCACGGCTCAATATATCAATAGGGTGCAGCTCACTATTAACAATAGTGTATCTAAATCTGCATTTCAAATAGTCCCTTGATAAATTCTCTTATAATTTATGGAGATCAATGTCTTGGCAAATCTGATTCAACTATCCTTGCTCTTTAACTCCTTCCACACCTGCTGGAGAACTTGAACTGGCAGTCAAAGTGTCTGCTCTGCCATTTTCTTATTGTAGGTGGATTATCTTCTGGGGTTTCCCTGCAGGAATCTTTGGAAGCCAACTTGTTTATTTTGTCAAGTTTAGTTTAGTTAAAACCAGATTTTAGAATCAGAAAACTTCATTTATTTGGGCCCCCCCAAATCGGAGGATGTTGAAAGCAAAAGAGCAAGTGAGGATGCCATGTAAGGAATTTACAAAGGGGACATGTGCTCCTTACCTGCGGACCTACTGAATGAAGGTGCCAGGGTCAATCAACTTATTAAATACTGAGAGAGCTCAATTTTTAAAAAAGATGGCTCGATGAATCAAAACAATAGCTCCGATCCTTCCGTTCCCTTCCTACCTTTTCCTTCCTCCTCCTGAGTCTAAAACACCTGAGCGGCAGGGTTCCCACCCACCTCTTTCTGAACCAGAACCACGGTACATTCCTTCACTCACCAAGCTGAGTCCAGAAAGCACAGGGTGGCAATTCTTTGTACTTTACCTTCAGGCAACTGGCTGAGACCATCCAATCTGCCTGGAATGTAATTTTGGCTTAAAAGAACCAGAACTAATGGAAGAACAGAAGCAGCTTAACCCAAACTGTTTCTCATTCCACTGCCCTACAGAGAATAGAGGGGATGACGGAGGTGAGGTTTTGGGAATTCTCTGCCTGTGCCCTTCTTTGAGGTTTGAACCATGGACAATTTTAATTGCACCTGTAAAATGGCACCATGGGCACCTTGAGGGATGCATAGTAATGCTTGCACTCGGGTGAGAATTGGGAGTTTTGCTTTATAAGATTGAGCGACTGACGGGGTGCCTGGGTGGCTCAGTTGTTAAGCGTCTGCCTTTGGCTCAGGTCATGATCTCAGGGTCCTGGGATCGAGCCCTGCATCTGGCTCCCTGCTCAGTGGGAAGCCTGCTTCTCCCTCTCCTTCTCCCCCTGCTTGTGTTCCCTCTCTTGCTGTGTCTCTGTCTGTCAAATAAATAGATAAAATCTTTAAAAAAAAAAAAAAAGATTGAGCAACTGTGAGTGTTTGGAACAGATTAGATAAGTGTCCCTTTTGGGACTGTTGTTTCTTCCACCTTCCAGCCAGTTCCTGCTCACTGTGTCATCTACACTTGCCTCCTATTTCCATCAAAGCCCAAATTAAGGTCTTTACCAACTAACATGCCACGCTAGCAGGCATTTGGCAATGTAGGGAAGACTGTACATACGGTTCCTTGATAATTCTTGTTCTTTATGGGTCTGGAGGCAACTTTTGTTTGTGTTTCTTCATGCTCTGTGCCTTTGCTTCGCTTTTTAGTCTGCTCTGGCATGCAGTATAAAATTGCACTTATTCATATCTTTTCAGGAAAATTAGACTTTATATTACTCTAGAGTTTATTTTCTTTTTATATTTACATTTTCTGTTTTTTAAAAAAGATTTTATTTATTTGGCAGAGAGAGAGCATAAGTGGGGAAGAGCAGCAGACAGAGGGGGAGAGAGAAGCAGACTCCCCGCTGAGCAGGGAGGCCAATGGGGGGCTCGATCCCAGGACCCCGGGGTCATGACCTGAACAGAAGGCAGATGCCCAACTGACTGAGCCACCCAGATACCCCTATATTTACATTTTCTTTTAAGATGATGCCTTTTCAGTTTCCACGTTTCTATTTTTTAGAAATTTTTTTGCTATGATTTTAACTGCAATACTGATTATTTTGAATAACTGCAAATAGCTGACAAAGATTAAAGTTGGGATTGTTTTATTATGCATATTGAGATAGCATATTAGAAATGAATTAAGTTTAAGTGATAAATAATGGTGAGGTTATGGATGTCTATAATAAACAAATGAAATTTTTGTAGCATGGGCTATATATGGTTCCCACTAGGAGGCTGCTGATGAATGTAAAAAGCATGCAATGCCATTTAGAGACAAGTGTCAATATAGGCTATTGTGGGTAGCTGGTTCACTAATTTTTTCATTTGTTTTTTTATGAGGGTGAGGATTTTAGGTGGAGTGATTATTTATAGCCCAACACTTACAAAGGATAAAAGAAGTGCAATCAGGGGCGCCTGGGTAGCTCAGTTGATTGAGCGCCCAACTCTTGGTTTCTGCTCAGGTCATGATCTTGTGGGTCCTGGGATCCAGCCCTGGGCATCGGACTCCACAATCAACAGGGAGTCTGTTTGAGATTCTCTCTCTCTCTCTGCCCCTCCCCCCACTCACATGCGTGTGCACATTCTCCCCCCCCTCCAATAAATAAATAAATCTTAAAAAAAAAAAAGAAGTGCAATCATAGTCCAGTAAATCTGATTATGGAGCTGAGCTTGGGAAATCAGGCTGTGTGACTTCATGCATTAGTTTCATCATCTGTAAAACCAGGGACAGCAATAGCACCCATCTCCTACAATTAAATGTAAAACACTTAGAACAACACAGGAAGCCCCCAATAAATGCAGCAATTAATTTATTAAGTATTCACCCCCCAGTAACGTCTGCCTACTATACCCACCCTCTGGTGTAGTAGACAGAGATTATTTTAAGCTGCTTTATAATTGGTGTCCTTAGCATTTCATGTGGATAGGTGTATAGAGCTAGGCTTTGTCTGAACCTCTATCCGCACAGGTGGGCCTGGTGCTAGAGGCAGAGTATAGTGGCCAGTAGGGAAAAGGAAGGCATATTGACAGTGGCGAAGAGACCTAGTTCCAGAGCACTCAGTGGAGGCAAGTTCTCCCCCCTCCACCCTGCTCCCTGCCAGGCCCCCTTCTTTCCACCTCGTGCCCAGTTTTATCATGAATTTGGTCATCCCTCTCCGTGATGGCCTCGTTGTTATGAGGTAAGCCTGTGGGGAAATGTTCCTGCTGTACCTTTCCTCAGCTCTCAGATTCTACCGCTGCCTCATTCCTTGACCCCACATCCTTGCCTTTTCCTTGGTAGAGGTCAGGGTAGTTGATCTGTGGGAGTGTTGAGGGATAGGTTACCTGAGAGTTTTAAAAACCCAAAGCCTTCTTTGATACGGTCCCCGTTTCATTCTCTTTCCCTTACAAGTTGAATTATTTAGCAAGCCCTAAGAATGTCAGTCATTTGGGCAAAACAGCCAAGTTTTACATTGGCCATTTGGAAGTTAACATTGTTAAGAAAATAATCTCTACTAATAGAGTCAAATAATCCTATTAATCTTTGCTTTCACGGGCTGAGAATAAATCTAGTCCATTTGCAAACAATTATTATACACCCACTTTGTGCAAGATGTTCCCGTCAACTACTTATTGAAGGAAATGCAAGGAGGCATAAACTGGGCTGCAGAGAGGTCACACCTTGGAAGCCAGATTGATTTTGGCTAATCTAACAGACTGAGGAGGGTGCCTTTCCTTCTTGCCCAGAGGTGCTCCTTTGGTCGAAAAGAACAGCTCCTTTAAGTAATTGCTTGTTTCTTACTAATTAGAAGCCCACTGGACAGCAAGCACAGTCATTTTTGGTTTATTTGGAAATGGCGCACTCGGGGATAGAAAAGTGTTCAGGGTTAAAAATGGCTGGAGGGCTGAGAGAATTCCGGCATTCTCTCTCTCCTTACCCTGGTCCTGTGAAAAGCTGCCTCGACCCGGAGAGGGAATTTACCTATCGTGTGAGACCCTGACCCCGTGCATGTGCCTGAAGCAGGCACGTAGTTTTTATGTGCGCCTGGTAGTTTCAATCTGTGATACTGATCTGCTTTTTGTCCCTGCTGACGGTTATTATATCTTAATGGGCGAAACTCTACTCTAATGATCCTTGTGTATGTAATTCTTGGAGTACAGAGCAGGCACCAGAGGACCACATAAAAATGTTTGCCTCAATTTCCCTGCAAAAAAAAAGGGGGGCCCAGAAACCAGACTTGACCGAGTAACAGATTTTTAAAGGTAAAGGAACCCAATAAAATTACCAGCTTTTCACAGCGTGTGTCTATTTCCTTTCGACATATTGTGAGGTGTAGGTGAAATATTCTAACCGAACTGACAGTGTGAGTGGGGATAACTAAGGAGAGAGGGAGATAAAAGTAAAAACCACCAGCAATGATTGATATTGCAGTAGCAGTGAGTTGTTGGGGTCTCCCCTTTGTGGATTTGACACTTCACCTTTCTGACACCATCTGCAGGAGTGTTGGTATAATGAGCCCTAGACAGATGGGAACAAAAGCTAGCATGGCTTGGAACTACTGTATCAGGGCTTCAAGGCATGCTGTAGAATTGTGTAGGCTGGTATTTGCTTATCCAGCTTATAAGATAAAAGGTGTGTGTGTGTGTGTGTGTGTGTGTGTGTGTGTGTGAGACAGAGCAAGAAAGACAGTGTGTTTTTTTAAAGTATAAAATGAAGGGAGCTACCTGATCCCAGGCAACTCCAAAAATAATTTAATCTATGACTGGTTTCTTTCTCTATTGTAACCATCAGTTAACTAATTAAATGGGTTCACATAAGGCTTCTAAGTTTGATGGTAAGAGTTAAGAATCGATTCTCTAATACACCATACCAGTATTTGGGGAACAGAATTATCAGGTATTATTTCCAACCCTATGTAGGAACTTAAAGTGTTCTTGGGGAATAGGAGGCAGAATTATGTCCACGCAAAACAGCTCTCCTAGGAGTCCTAGTACCTCTGCCTTTTTACTTTGTAGACCTTTGACCCATAATCTAACCTTCCTTGGCTACTCTGTAGAAGAGAAATAAGAGAATTCTAATAATTTCCTTAAGCTCCTGGACTCAACCAGGATATCTCTTCATAATGCTTCTTCCACCTCTGAATTTTATTTTCCTTTTTTACTTGTGTTTTTAAGATCTTTACATGGAAGAGGGAAAACCTCAGTGGAATACTTGGCATTGACCCTAAATTAGTCTATCTAATTCTTCCTTCACAAGTAGTTTTCCTCTCTCCTGTTCCTCCCTCCAGGTCCTTGGTGTAAGATCAACAGGCCTATCCAGCTCTTAAGGCCCTCTGCCCATTTCTGGGGGTGGCGCAAAGCTCTTCCTCCAAATCTAGATGCAAAACCTCAGGTGGTTTTCTTTTTTTTAAGATTTTATTTATTTATTTGACAGAGAGAGAGAGCACAAGCAGGGGGAACAGCAGAGGGAGAGGGAGAAGCAGGCTCCCTGCCAAGCAGGGAGCCCGGATGCAGGGCTCGATCCCAAGACCCTGGGACCATGACCTGAGCCGAAGGCAGATGCTTAACTGACTGAGCCACCCAGGCGTCCCAAACCCTGAGGTGGTTTTAACTCCAATTTCCTCAGTCCCATAGCTAGTTAGTGATACCACTCTGTAGCTCTCTGTTGTGTCCTGCCCCTCTGTCCCGTGCTTTCTATCCACAGTATTTGCTACCACTTGCTCACCAGAATAGGTTCTTAAACCAGTTTTTCCAAATTTCGACATGTCCTATGGCATATAACTCTGTTCAGTTCACTCTGTTGCTCCTAGCTGCTCAGTACCTTGCTCCAAAGTAGAATTAATGCTCTCCTCAAGCCAAACGTGAACTCCCTGCCATTGCCTGCACCTTCCATGAGCCTGTCTGCATCTGCTTCTTCCATTTGAAACGTCTCACATCCTTCCTGTTGGTGTTCACTGGCACTTGTTATAAATTTACAGATTGTCCTTACTCAGAATGAATTTGGCTTAATTAATGGTAATTAATAAATGAGTGTTTCACATGTCTGCCTGAAGCAATATAACCAGTGAATTTTTACTCGTAACCTTTCTACCTAAGGTGATACTGCTGTTTAAAACATTTCTGGAGGTTAAGAATGAAGGGAAAGCTATTCTCCTTATTCTTTCTTTATTTTTTTTTTAAAGATTTTATTTATTTATTTGACAAAGATAGTGAGAGCAGGAACACAAGCAGGGGGAGTGGGAGAGAAAGAAGCAGGCTTCTTGCCGAGCAGGAAGCCCAATGCGGGGCTCCATCCCAGGACCCTGGGATCATGACCTGAGCTGAAGGCAGACGCCTAACCATCTGAGCCACCCAGGCACCCCTCCTTATTCTTTCTTTGAAAATGAGAAAATTTACTTGTGAAACTTAATCAGTTTTTAGTATGGACTATTCAGGGCAAGCAGTGTTTCTCTACTGGGTGTGTGGATGAGGGCGTAATAACGCAACTCGACCAACTAAACCTTGATTTTTTTTTTTTTTTAACCAGGGACTAATGGGGCTGAGCAAATGACCCTAATTCAGATACACCTCTCATAAGACATTTTCATCTGCCAAAATCCTATCCCTTTTTAAAGTTTCTGTTTTCTTTTTCAAGACCCCATGCTCTCTTTATCAAGAAACTTTTCCTGATACCCAACAGAAGGACTCTGTTTGGGGGGATTCCTGTATCCTCTATCCCATCCATACACTTCTATCCCTGTCACACCCCAGGTGCTATGCCGGGTGCTGGGGTTATCAAGATGCATAGAAATGATCCATGATTACAGGGCTTCTGCGGTCCGACAGAGGAGGGAAACTGTTCTGCTACACACTGTAATACAGGTCCTTTATTAGACTCTCTTCCCTTGTGTAAAATACAGATGCAGGGCCACGGAAGAGGAAAAGAATGAGGATGTAAGAATCTGAAGGTCAAGGAGTTCCTTCCAGGGCAGGAAACCTTTCCCCTAGGCCTTTCGGGGGTGAGGAGGCATAGGAAGGGAAGAAGTCATGGTTATGTTGCCCCAAGAGGCTGGAGCACAAGGTATCTGGGAGAAGTGCAGGTGGTAGGAGATGAGATTGGAAGTGTAGCTTGGGGCCAGAAAGGAATGGGTTTAAACATCAGGCCACGGCATTTGGACTTTACCTGCTATTTAAAGGAAAGACATAAGAGGTATTGTAAACATCAAAGTAAAATGTTGAGACCCGTGGTTTAGAAAAATAACGTTGTTGGTACGATGAATGGTAGATTGGTAGTAAAGGTGGAAGTTGGAGATGCAGATGAGGTTGACTCTCTGAATGGACCCAAAGGTACCTTGTATTTCTCTTAAGACATTTGAGGCATTATTTTCTGTAATTACAACTATTTGTGTATATACCTTGACTATTAATAATGCTTCCTGAGGTTGTGCTTCACGCAGGGTTTTGTGAAGGACCAAATGGGTTTAATAGCAGCGACTCCTACCTGAAACACTCCTGAGTTCTGGAAGTTTCATTTACAGCACAAACTACTCTGTAGCCTGCTGTCTCTAATCCTTTCCAGATGTTAAAGGAGATAAGGCATTAACAAGCATTAAAACACATTAACCATGTGTATATCTGAAATCATAATAGTCATCGTTCTTTGGTACCATTTTGAGTTCATACCATGGTCTAGGTGCTATGCCAAGCGTACATATTCCCTCATTTAGTATTTTTAGCACGTGATATTAGACCCATGTTTTTATGGATGTGCTGAGGCTCGGACACTTTAACCTGCCAGGATCACATAGCGAGTAAGTTTTGTTCCTTCCGTGAGGTAGTCTTGGTCTTTTTCTGTACCTTAAGCTTGTTCCTTCACCAGAAAAAGAAACTTCCTTGCGCAGTTACCTCTCCCTGGGAAGTTCTTCTCCCAGACATTTACAGAACTGACCTCTTCAGCTCTTAGCTTAAATGTTGCCTCCCCAAAGAAGCCTTCATCACCCATCCTATCTAATGCTGCTCATTTCTTTACTTTCTTCGCAGTATATTGTTATCTGAAATTATTTACTTGTTTATTTTCTCTCCCCTTGGCTAGAGTATAAATTTCAAGAGATTAAGTGTTTTGAACTTCTCACACACTTTTGAATTATATAATCACAGCATTTTAGAACAGTTTCTACTACTTAATACACATTCAGCAAATATTTAGTTCAGGGCTGGGTGAATGAATGAATCAATGTCTCCAGAGCCCCATATTTGTTCTCCAGTCCCATCCTCTAGATGTTTCCTTATTGCTGCCTAGCACACTGGAGAAGAATTGGCTGACCACACTACCTGTCAAACCATGTATCTGGGACCCAGACTGATGAACTTTTAAAAACCAAATATTTACTCACGAGAAAAACAACCCACAGGTCATTCTCTTTCTTGTTGGTTAAGATAACTCGGTTACATCTAAGCTTGCAGTTCAGATAGAGTACCTACAACGTAGGATTAGTTTAGGATAGAACTGTTTGTAGAACTTTACCTTTTCTTATTGCATTCCTGTTGGCCAGTTTTTGTAGGAGAATATTGGAATTGACATAAATGAGGCATGGTTCCTGGCTATTTTTTTTAAAAGCACCAGAAATTCATGGTCTTTCTAATAAATTTGTGAATTCATATGATCTCCACATACAAAATAACCATCCTCGGAGGGTAAATTCTTTCATTCTTTCCTCGAGCTCCATTTTTCTTTTGTGGTTTCAGATGGGACTTTTTAGAAGTGTGATTTCCCTTTGTCTTAGTGGAATCTGAGCTGACTTTGTCACTAGCATGTTAACCTCTTTTTTCCCCACTCTCCTATATCTAAGAATAGCTTGCTGATTAACCCTAAGTTAGAGAAGGTGGCCTGTGAAGGAATTTTAAGTACATTTCTCAGTGTTCTGTGAAGTTACATGATCTTAGCTCAGTTAATTAACTTTGTTAAAATTGTATAAGGGGGTTCTTATGATTCGACTACAGAAGGTGCAAAACAATTTGAAAGGAAACTGCCCTTCACCTTGATCTCTACCTTCTCCAAAACCATGGTGTAATGCCAATGAACAGAATAATGGTTGACGAGCAAAATTTTAAGGCATTCTAAATATCACTGGTTGGTTTAATAAAATTAATTAGCCTGCCACGGAGAAAATTTACTAGCGTGCTGGTTAATTTCACAATGTAAAGTCAGAGAAGGGAGGTGGGGTTGAGAGAACAAACCTTATTAGTTTTGAATAATTATTTAAAGATGTGGAGCTGCCTATTTCAAACACTTTGATTGCCAAATCCATTAAGGCTTTACAGTCTCAATGTTTGTATCCCAGTATATATGGGAAGGAATCTCCCTAGGTGAAATCATAATCATATTAGTGAACAGCTAAATGACTTAAAGATACAGAACAGCAAGTAGAATCCTAATAAAACCATGGGAATGTGAACTTGCCTTAAGACTAACTCATGGGAGGTTTCCATAATCTTAATTTGCCATTGATGCAATTATTGCTTTTTCTTGTCTTTTTAATCCAAACAAGATGTTTGCAGTGGCCATGGAAAGGTGCCTAAAATCACATGCCTGAATTCATTTAATTTGCCAACATTGTCTTTTTTTCTCTCTTCCTGGTAATGGGCAAGAGTCAGTTCTGGTACATTAGGTACTAAATCTCTTCAATTACCAGCCGGGAAGAAAGATTTAAAATTGTGTTTCAAACCTACAAACTGATTTAGTTTTAAAGCACAAACACTTCTCCTGTGGAGCCTAAATTAAACTGCAGAAAGGACACAGAACTTGAGGAATTAAACCAGGCAGGGCCAAGGCTCAGGCCAGTGATAGGAACCATTTTGGTTTCTTTCTTCAGAGGCCCCCTGGCGCAAAAGGAAAGGGAGCAAGAACAGGCTGAAAGATACAACTTGTGTGAAGAAGTGCAGTGTTATATTGCCTGGAAGCTAGACGTGGAGTGTGGCTAGCTCATTAGTGTAGGGGAGTCTAATCAAACCTCTTATCTTTTTTTTCCCTCTCTCTTTTTGGGTGCTTGGCAGCCATTTTCAATGTGGATGACTCTGTGGTTGATCTGGAGACTCTGGCAGCCTTATATGAAAATGTAAGTATCAAAGACATACAGAGGCAGTTTTTTCAGATTTTTATATCTTCACTAATTAAAAAAATGTTAAGGCCTAAAAGATGGTTATATGTGACTCCTTCTGCCCCACCCCCAAATCGTTAAGCCGTTCACGTTCTTTGGCCGTGAGGATTTTGATATAGCATGGGAGAGATTAAGGTATAGTTTCTAGAAGCATACACTCAAATGAGAGCAAATGTGAGAAAAGCACTGGGTTCTGACCCCACTGTGGTATTTGGGTTAGCAGATCTCTTTGCACGCTTGCGTGGGAGGGTGGTTCAAGGTAGAGACCCTTTCTAGGCCATGGAACCCAGCCCTGCGGCTGACTGTCAGAGTGAGTGAAGCTAAACTACCAGCTTACTGTTGGTCTACACCAGTGCTTCCTCGGGAATGGGAATACTAATACCAGCTTGGATGATTACTTTCAGATCAGATGAGCTCATGACATTGAATGTGGGAAGTAGTATAAGATGGGAGGTGTGTGCTTTGGATTTAGAGTCAGATAATTTTAGATTTGAGGTCCCACTCTACTGTTGACTGCTGAGTAGCTTTGGACCGGTTAAATTCCTTAAGCCTGTTTGATCACCAGTACAACGGGGATTATAAAGGGCTCTATCTGATTTTTGTATTAAACAGAATTCAATATAGGCAGCAGTAGCAATATATTTTGAAAATACACAGCACTGTACACATAGGTGGTCTTTAAATTTGGGTTATATGTGGAATAACCAGCAGAATTGGCAGGCTCTCTTGAGAGGATGACACAGGAGAGTTAGAATTCCCATGGTTGTTAACATTTCTGATTCATTGACTGTTAGGATTTGAAAACAGAGTGAACCAGATTCTCTTTATTGAAGTAGCAGTATTTCCCTGGGAGCTGCCTAGAGTATTCTCCAGTCAGCAAGTTAAAAAAAAAAAAAAATGATTCATTTCAATGCTACATCTCCTGGGACTTTATCCCTTATAGAAAATTTCCAGAGTGCAAAAATCCAACCTTGTGGGATTGCTACTTCCCTACACATTTTCACATTCTTTATATATATCAGGAGCTGTTTAGTACAATGGGTGGGAACTTCTCATGTTCCATCAGTAAAGCTTTTGTTAATAGACAGGAAGGTGCACAAATACCAGGCCATTGGGAGCTAACAGTACATTTGTGGAGTACCTGGAGGGCAGCGTGGTGTGATGGGAGAAAGAGATTCTGAGTCAGGCCCTTTATCCAGTACTCAGTATGAGCCTTGGTAGGATCATCTGAAATACAAAGATACAATAATTGATATTGAAGGACTTTGTAAAAGGAAGAGTGCCTTCTAGGTGAGCTCAGGTCTGTGCATGGGGGCCGTACTCATTAGCTGGATACATTGAGAAAATGACGTAACTAAATGCCAAAAGAAGCAGTGCAGATGAATGTTTAGCAAATTCAGAAAAAGAGAAGGTGGAGACTAGAAATGCAGAAGTCAGGAGCATACGTAAGTTAGAGGAGCTGTTCTAAGGGTCAGGAAACAAATGCTAAGGACAGTGGATTGATAACCTGCTTACATGGGAAGAGACGGGGGCTTCAAAGGTGGCAATCCAATGTCCTGCCTTCTGGGTCCCCCTACCGTCCCTTGGTATGACCATTTGCTTTAGCCAGTGGTTCTCCAATGTTAGCATGCGTCAGAATCACCTGGAGGGCTTGTTGCCCCGCCTCCCCCCCCAGCTTCTTAGGACTGGGATAGAGCCAGTCATTTGCATTTCTAACTAGAAACAGGTGGGTGATGCCAATGCTGCTGGTTCAGAGACCACACTTGGAGACACAGTGCTTTAGACAGATGCTTATTGTTCATTTTTTGTGTGCTTTGTTTGATTTCCTGTCTCAACCCAGAGAGCACAAGAGGATGAACTGGTTAAAATAAGGAAGTATTACGAGACATCCAAAGAAGAAGAATTGAAGTTGCTGGATAAACCTGAGCAGTAAGGACGCTTGAACACTTCTCCATTAGGCCAAAAGGACAAGCGCCATCTCTGTCCCCCTGCCTCCCTGCTCTGAGTAATCGCTCCTAAACTGTGCAGTGAGCTAAGTCATAGCACCATCATCCCCGTGACCTCCTGCACGCAGATGAATGATCTGGCTGCCGGGAAAGGCAGCCCGGGGATTTGTACTGCTGGATCTAATATGTCTGAACCCCTCTCCCCACCCCTCATGATTCCCCTTTCTCGTTCTAGCAGCTTGTTAATTCCTCCTAGACTAAACATTCTAGCCAAAAGGGTAACTGAGGAAGGAAGAAGGCATTGCTCTGTTTAAGGTTCTGCTGATGCAGTTAAAAAGACGATGGCAGACTCAGAATTCAAATTGATTTTCCTAAATGTTGTATCCAGTAAACGTAGCCTGAACGTGCCGGCTTTCCCCCAAATCCCTCCACCTGCTCTGCCCAATTGACAGGTGACCTTTTCATCCTTTTCGCATCTGCTCGTTTTTCTCTCTATTCACCATCTAGAGTTGTTTGCTCTATGGTTTGGGCTGTCGAGCCATGGCCTTTGAAAACCTAGACCTCTGATGATGAATGGAGTGGCTCTTGCCTTGCCTGGGCTCTTGGGGTCTGCACACCACAGATAAGTGTATGGGACTCTGTAGCCCCTGGACCCCAACTACATTTTCATGGCCCAGGACTGAGGATGTGGAATGGGTCCAGAGTGGAGAGAGGGATCCTTTGCCTGTCGCCACCTTGAATGCTTCATTCATGTCCAATTCAGGCCACTCCCCTCAGTCTGGAGATGAGGCAGGGGTTAGAAAACACAGAAGAAATTAAGAAGTCAGGTTTAGGACAACAAGTGAGCCCTAGAGACATCTAAGTTTCCGTGGCTTGTATTGAAACTTTCATGGCTTGCCCTTGGGTCCACTAGAATGCCCCACTCCCCTTGGATTGCCTGGATAAAATGACTGGGTGGGGGATTTCTAGGTTTACTCAGTTATTGGCAAGCCTTCGTGATAATTTTGGGAACCTTAGATGGATTGTTCTCACATGGAATAGAGGCCAGGAACCACTCTCTACCCCACCCCCGCCCTGCCCCAAGTTCACGAAGGCTAGGAATCTTGTGAATCAGTGCAAAGGGGGTTCTGCTGCCCTTCTGGCCCATCAGTTTGAGCTACCCTCCCTACCAGTTCCTGCCCCTGACCAGTCCTGTGGTCCACTCCCAGGTCATGTTTCCTAGTAATAAATTAATTCCCACTAAGGTGCTAATGACTGAACATGAAGTGACTCATCCTGGGATATTTAGACACCGACAAGGCCATGGGGAGTATTTGAAGACTGTTTGAGTTAGCTTGGGCTGCTATAACAAAGTACCCTAAGCAGGGTGACTTAGAAACAACAGAAATTTATCTCTCATAGTTCTGGAGATTGGAAGTCTGAGATTGGGGTGCCATTATGGTTTGGTCTTGGTGGGAACCCTCTTCCAGGCAGACTGCCAACTTTTCTTGCTATCCTCACATGACAGAAGGCAAAGAGAAGGATGCAAGCTCTTATGTCCCTTCTCCTAAGGGCACTAACTTCACTCATAAGGGCTCAACGCTCATGACTTAATTGCCTCCCAAAGGCCCTGCCTCCTTAAACCATCACAATGGGGGTTAGGACTTCAACATACAAATTTTGGGGGAACATAAACATTCAGTCCTTAACAGGGACAATAGGGCATATCCAGCATTCGGGTAGTGCTGGCTATGCTACACTGAGCAATGATCTCTCAGCCTAGAGTTCATATACCTTTCACGTAAAAGATCATAGAGTATTTTAGGCTTTGTTGGAAGTACGTAAACCATAGACAACATGTAAACAAATGGGCATGACTGTGTATCAGTGGAATTTTATTTAGGGACACTGAAATTTGACTGTTATTTGTGTAGACATCATAAAATGTTATCTTTCTATTGATTCTTTTTCACCCACTTAAAAATATAAAAACCATTCTTAGTTGGTGGGCCATCCAGAAACGAGTGAGGAAGTGAATTTGGCCCGTGGGCTATAATTTGCCACCTCCTGCTCCATGCCCTGGGAGTGGCTGACCCAGTGAAATGAAGAGTGGGTTTCTGTTACTGGAAGTGTTCCCCTTTTCCTTTAGGGTTAATGTCTTTCTAGCATTATTTTTGAAGACTGATTGCCAGGACACAGAATAATGGTGGCAGGTAATTAACAGATAAATTTATGATTCCTGCTTTCTCTACGGGATGACCTGAATAAGGGAGCATTTTCAAAGTTTGAAAATCGTCATGGCGATGGCTTCCCAAAGATGCTAAGCTATCACTGACAGCAAAGAGGACTGTCGTGTTGTCCCAGTGAGGTGATGTGCTCAGGCTCAGTTGCTGGAGGGTGAGGTACACAGAGGTTGGGGCTTGAAGCCCGAGTGCATTTCACCTTTGCCCTTGACCTCCTGCATAGTGCAGCATTTGTTTGATTTTAGCCAGAGTCCGATTTCCTGGCAACTTACTTGCCATTGGCTCCAAGTTAGTTGACTATAAGCATGTTTTACATACTGGAAAATATGAATCATTTATAGTTTCAACATTGTGATTTCCTAAGATCCCTGTGATGTCCAGTCCTATAAATCATAGCATGGAGAGGATGGTCCCATCCCTCACCTCATCAGCTTTCTTGCAGCCCAGTGCCAGACTGAGGATGCCATTTCCCATAGAGGTATCATCTGCTTGGGCCCGGGCTGTCTGAAAGCCACTCCCTCCAAGGATGGCCCTCAACTCTTTGCATTCTGCCTTGGGATGGTGGTGAGGGGAGGTGAGGCTCTAGCAGGTTTTATTAGGCCAAACACATGCTTTTTGTAGCCTAGATTGAGGACACAACCTCATCTTAACTCAGAATTCCTATGGGTTTCCACTTTTATATCCCATCACATGGTTTTCATAATAATCAGAGTTACAGAACTTCAAAACAAAGGTATGTTTACTTTTATGGGCATTCCTTGCTTCATCTCAGTGTCATGGGAAAAAAAAGAAGAAGAAGGGAGGCTGGCTCAGTCAGTAGAGCAGGCGACTCTTGATCTCAGGTTCTTGAGTTCAAGCCCCACATTGGGCGTAGAGTTTACTTTCAAAAAAAAAGGAAGAGGAAAGAGAAGAAAAAAGTTTATGACCTGGATATAGGATAATCTTTTTTTTTTTTTAAAGCTGGTAATTAGAATCTTATTAAAACCCAAGTCTCCCTTAAAACAAAGTAAAAGAGGCACAGAGTATAAGCTAAGGAGACTTCTTTGGGTATGGAAAGAAGGGTTCAGCTTTGCTCCTATGGAAAAGCATTCTTGGTGAGAGATTGCAAAATGTCAAAGTAATGATGTTATGCGTTGACCGAGACTTTCAGAAATATCTGGTATTCATCATTTCAGCCCCAAAATGAATTTAATAGCTGTTAGTGGATTCTCTCCTTCTCTAAATTCATGCCCAACTCTTTCTGCCCGTTTTAGTTTATGCCCCCTTTTCTGGTGGTTGGCCTGGAGAGTATGTAGCTCTTCCAACTTAATTTTGCAAAGGGCACCAGTGCCCAGTTGCTCAGACAGTGAGCTTCTGTGTGTAGGTTAGTACTCACCTTTAGCTTTAAAAATCTGTTTTACCATAGTTTTTAAGATTGATGTCCACTTAACGAGTGCCTGCTTTGTTCCACATGCTGAGCTGTGAACTCTGTTTTCCTAGGTAAGCTGATGTGGAAAAGTAAACAAATATCTGTAGAAGAGGATCTCTATAGACTATTATCTAATTCAGTGAGCAAGAAATAGTAGTCGTCTCCCTTCAGGAAGAAATATTTTGTCATATCTCTGCAGACATTTGCTTCCAGCCTTCACTTGACTGCCTGTGTGAAATAGACCCTTAGAGAATGCTGCATGATAAAGGGAGTTCATTATGTATTTATTTTCATACGCCAAAGGTAGTGCTTTTATTTGGGTTTAATCTCCTATTTGCATAGCAGGATATAACTCCGTGGTGGTTCAGTATAATTGCATTAACTTTCTGTTCCTAAAGTAACTTATACACCATACATTTATATACCATCATAGAAACCCATGAAAATAATAAGAGAAATAAAAATGGCTTTGTTGTCAATAATAGAACACAGACCCTTGGAGTTCCTTAAGTGTGCCTGTTGGATACATTTTATAATTGTTGAATTGATATCACCAAGTAAGGAATGCTGTCATGGTGGATCTTTTTCAGCTGTCTTTTTTTTAATTTTGTGATTGTATATGAAGCTAGATGATTCATTATTCATTTCTGCAGATTTTTACATGAGTTAGCCCAGATCCCGAATTTTGCTGAACGGGCCCAGTGCATAATCTTCAGATCTGTCTTTTCGGAGAGTATCTCCTCCTTGCACCGAAAGGTAGAGATCGTCACAAGAGCTTCTAAGGTATGTTTGCTGTCTAATTTAAGAGGCTAGTTTTGCCTTAGTGAGGGTAAAGGAGCAAGTAGGGAGTGGGAGAATCAACTGGAGTCCCTTTGTAAAAAACTTTTGGACTTAAGATTGTGTGTTTTTTTAAGTATAGCTGTGATGATTATCCTAAGTGTTAGTATGTGTGCGCGTGAAGGTGAGTGAGGGAGAGAGAGAGAAAGTCAGATGCAGACTGATGGGGAGAAGGAGGAAAAAAATGACACTTCTATAGATGCCTTCTTAGATATTCCAGATACCTTCTAATGTACATACTGGCCACTTAAAACCAACCTAACTAGTGTAGTTTGTCTGCTACTCGACTGACTGGGTTGCAAGAGATTTTGCGTTAGACCCATGCACCTGATCATCTGAAATGTGTCTACATTGTGAAATAAAGATTCTGGAGACTTGATAAGTGAAATAAATGATTACGATAATGGGTGGCGGGCAAATACATTTTTGTTGGCTTTACCACACCAATTCTAATACTTGTTTTTTCTCACAATGACATCATGTCTTTAAGAACATGATAATCCTCTCCACACATACTGTAGTATTTAGTTCTTACCTGAAGGCGTGATTCTTTACCTTCCAAAATATAAAAGATTTCAATAAAGAAAGTATAAATACTTCCGAGGTATAATATACACCCTCTAATAACATCCTAAAGGGCAGGAAGAGAGGTTGGCCTAGAGCTGCATTTGCCTTTCCTTCTTTACCCTAAGATAAAAGAAAATAAAGTCAACTAAGACCCTAGAGAAGGAGGAGGGGAGGGGAGGAAGCATCAATTTTAAAAATTTGCACTTTGAGGGAAAAAAAAGGGAAAATAAATGGGATAAGGATGTGAAGAAAACCCTACTGAAATTTTTTAAGGTTAATAGACATATCAGCTAATACTTAATAAACATAGCCTGTGACCTTGAAATACATTATCATAGGGGCGCCTGGGTGGCTTAGTCGTTAAGCATCTGCCTTCAGCTCAGGTCATGATCTCAGGGTCCTGGGATCGAGCCCCGCATCGGGCTCCCTGCTTGGCAGGAAGCCTGCTTCTCCCTCTCCCACTCCCCCTGCTTGTGTTCCCTCTCTCGCTGTGTCTCTCTCTTTCAAATAAATAAATAAAATCTTAAAAAAAAAAAAGAAATACATTATTGTAGTTCACTTCTTAGGAGTATACCCAGGGATAAAGAAGAATAGAATAGAACTTGCTCTTAAAGCTATCCTACATTTAACTGTACTGTTTATATAGATACATTGTCCAAAAACAGATCCTCAAATGATAGTAAACGAAACCTTTCTGCTTAGAAGTCACCAAATGTAAAGTCTGACTATAGCAACTCTTTTTGCAACTCACAAATACTTTTAAGTTAATATTTAAAAAATAAAACTGGCTGAAGTAAAAATATAAATACTAATATTTAATCCACAGTATTAAGACATGCACAGTTCATAATTCATTGAAAGGATAGAAAATGATGTCTGATTAATGTATTTTTTTAAGACTCTTATGTCTTAACAAAGTGTATTTTCCATTTCACCAGCTGCCAATCCAGTTGGCACCATGCCACCAAACAGCCTGATGGGTACTCAGTAAATATTTGTTGTTGAATGAATATAGGTGCCTTTGAAGTTCAGCTCCGTAATAATTGGTGTTTGCCGTCACAGGGCTTGCTGCACATGAAGAGTGTGAAGGATATTTTAGCTCTCATTCTGGCTTTTGGAAATTATATGAATGGAGGAAATAGGACTCGGGGACAAGCAGATGGATATAGCTTAGAAATTTTGCCCAAACTCAAGGACGTCAAAAGTCGGGTATTTATTTTTCATAACTAGTTTCCATGATTTGCCATTGTATTCCTTCTATACCTTTAATTAAAAAATTCTTGCTTGCTCCATTCATCTCCTTTCTCCCTCTAACAATACATTTTTTCTTTGCTTTCTTTTGACTTTTCAATAAAGATAGGTTTCTCATGTTTGATCTTACTGAGATGACAAAATCCCCAATATTGGTTTGCTCCAAAAGAACACAGTTGGATATTGAACTGTAATGAGGGAAGAAAATAGCACGCAGTATCAGTCAGAGCACAAGGCTTGGGAGTCTGTTTGAATTTATAGTGTTGACTACTTGTAATTTACTCATTCATGAGTAGGGAGCACTGTTGAATCACCAGTTGAGCTGAGCATTTGAATTATTCTTTTGCCCACAACAATTGGGCTGGGGTCTACTGTCACACTCTCTGAGCCTGATTATCATTTGGCTCCACACCCCTGCAGAGCTCCCTCTTTGGAAACAACCAGCCCATATCTAGGCATCCCACGGGGAGCAGGGGGAGTGAAGGGAGGGGAAACACACAGGCAAATTAGAATTAGACCCATGTGAACAAGACACAAAGGCTGCCTTGTGGGAGGGCCTGCTTGCCCCTGGCCTCCTAGGGTCATAAAGTGGCATGGCGTTCCTTTTAAGCTGTCCTGATTGTTTTTCACGCCATTAAGAACACACATTTTTTTGAAAGGTGGGAAGGGAGGGATGGTTTTCTGTTCTAGTCCCTGGTTCCCTTTGGCACTCCCCCACTCCCTCCTGTCTTGGCTTTCTGCCAGAAAATAATGAGACAGTGTGTGTATTTGTTTGTTTGTTTTAGCCATTACCTCAGAGGTCTCATAGATTATCTGTTTGGCTTTTCTCCCCCCACAAAGTATAGCGGAGTATCATTTCTTTGTATAGATGACATTTAAAAAAAAAAAAATGATGGGACAAAGAGGAGAGAGGAAAATCTTGCCAGTCACAAACAGAATCAGGACCAGGTATCACAAATGAAAAGTATTAGGGTCACAAACTGAGATTTCAGTACTCAACTATAGAATATGGCGGTCTCATGTGAATGATTTTCATTTAAGCTTCTCTTTTAAACCTAGGATAATGGGATTAATCTGGTTGACTATGTCGTGAAATATTACCTGCGTTACTATGATCAGGTAAGAAATGGAATTATGTGGAAAACTACACTAATGGGGTTTCAACTCTTACACGTTGTTGGCATTCAGAAATTGGATGATGGATGGATGGATGGATTTCAAGTCCAACATAGAATTTGAGAGCTCTCCAGCCTCCTTGGTTTACAGATGGGAACGCTGAAGCCAAGAAAGTTTAGTTGACTCTTGTAAAGAGAAGCATTATTCATTGCCTCTCAATCTACTGCCTCTTAATCTGCTATATAACACAGTTTTAGAGAGACCCCCGGTTGTCTGGGTGCCTTCTGACCAGATCGTGAGGGTCTCTGTGAAATCTATATCCATTCAGTAATTGGTTGTATTTGAAATTAGTTCTGGGCTGCAGACCAAAATTTAGGAAATTAAGAGGCAGTAATACCCAATACCTTATCAGTAGTGTTCATCTGTGAACAAGTTGAAGAAATGGAATTTGAAATCCATCCTCTCTGCTTCGATTACATTTGCAGTGAGAAATAAAAATTTCAGTGGGAATCCACCTGAGCAGAAACTCCTGTTTTATTCCTTCTCATTAAATTGAGAACAAGGAGTCCTAACTTTGCAAAGAAAGAGGTACTGTTGTAAGGTGTTGGGAAATCTAGCAATCGATATGAAGGGGAAAAGTCTCAGGAAACTGTTGTCAGGACTCCTGCACAGCTGTCCACACGAGCAGGGTTTTTCCTAGGCACCACGGGAAGAAAAGTAAAGGTTCCAGGGCCTTGTTTTCCAAAGGCCTATAATTCCCTCCAGAAGACAAGCGAAGCACTGATGAAGTCTACCATCTTGTCTTCTCCCCTCCTCATCTAACCCTTCTCAGTGTATCTGCAATGAATCATCTCCCACCCCCCTCCTCAAACTTCTGTTTCTGCTGAGAACATTATCGTTTTGGTCATCCAGGCATGAAGCTCGTGCTCCTCTTTGGCTTCTCTCTATCCTTCAGCTAGATTGTTTCTTGTGTTTCTTCCCTGTTTTTCATCCCTATGCCCCACTTATCCAGACCTTAAGGTAACTCACCTGGAGTATTCCTCTTGCTTCCCAGCCGGTCTCCCCACCTCTCATCCATCACTCCCCCTCCAGTCCATCCCACACCGGAGGCCCCACCAGTTTTTATAGTTCTGGCCATATTGTATCACTTTTTTATGCAAAAACAGAAATGGATCCCCATTTTCAAAAAGTGAATTAAGACTCTACCCAATTTAATTCCAGTCTTTTACAACCATGCTTTTATGACCTTCCCCCTACACATACTCTGTGATCCAACTCAAGACCCAGTGTTTTCCAAACACACCCTATGGTTTTCTCACTGATGTGTTTTTTCATCTGATGTTCTAACTGGAACTATCCTTGTCACTAGCCTTTTTATAGATCTTTTGTTTTGTGTTATTAATACTCTCTTGAAATAATCAATTAAAAGGCCTTTTGGGGAAAAGCTCCCAGTAGCAACATATGTATATTTGCAACATAATAGGTAACATGCTTTTCAGAATCAACATGGAAAGGACAACTGGTCTCCTTTCATTTAAAAAAAAAAAAAAAGTGGCACAAGAGACTGCAGGTAATTTACCAAAACAACAGCAATGACAGCAGCAACAACAACAGCAACAAAAACAAATAGAAGGCATAAATTGCCAACTAGGTATATAGAGCTAGCAATATAAATGGATCAAATCTTTCTCAGGACTATCATGAATGGCTGACTGAGTTATTCTCTGTTTAAGATCTCTATGTATAATGGGACCCATATCATGATTGCCCTTGACTCACCAAACTGTGTTCTATAAAGGATACCTTCAAAAAAATTCACATGAAGTTGTCATGTGCTTGTCAAGCTGTCTCCCCAGGGTGCTGTGCCTATTTATAGGGGACACCCTTTCCTCATTCATATAAATGTGCAGTATGGGTTAGCAAGACTTTGACCTTTCTAGATCAAAAGCCCTAGAAATATGTATAATCTTTCTAGGAAATTTTATCCTAAAGAAATAAGGACATGTATCACTATTTTACTTAAAATCATTTGTAATAACAAAGTATAGCAAAATTTTTGGTAGATGTCCAAAGGTAGAGACCAAGGTCAAATAAATTATGCTAGCGTTCTGAAGTGGAATAATATACTGCCATGGAAAGTATATAGGAGAAAATTTAGTGACATTGAAAAATACTCTTGATCTGCTTTTATATTACAAACGTGTTTAAAATAATATATAATCTAATTTCAAATATATAAATATACATAAACACACAGAAAAACCTGGAATATCAGATATATGTAAAAATGTTTGATTATCTCTGGGTGGTAGGATTGGAAGAGATTTTTACTTTCTTCTGTCTTTCAATTAGACATAATGAGCCTGAGTCACTTTGTAAAAGGGAAAAAAAAGATAAAAAGTAGCGCAGTCTTACATGGCCCTTCTTCCATGAAGCCTTTGTTTACTTCCTCATCTTGTGCTCCTTTGAAGCCTGGGAGCACTTGGGTTGAACCTCTGTCGTGATACATCTTATTCCACCTTGCATGTAGATATCAGTGAGCAATTACCCCTTAGCTTGGCATTGCTCCTTGAGGTCCAGAACTCATCGTTGTCTGTTTTTTAGTGTCTGTAATTTAGGTGTCTGACAAATACTTACTAGGTTGAATCTACTGTAAGTAGAACAAGAGTGCAGTGAGTGGTATCTGTAGATAACTAGGTGCAAAGAGGTGAGAGCTTTTTTCTGGTAGAATGGGGTGGGCTTCAGGTGATAGGTAGATACCCAGAAGTTCTGACAGCAGGTACCAGTGTGACAGAAGAATTATCCCAAAGAATCTCAAGAGGTCACATTTCTAACCTAGGATTAGCATAAGCAGATGTATCTTGTAGTGCCTGCCTCAACCAAGTCCAGTGCATTG
Source organism: Mirounga angustirostris (assembly GCF_029215605.1). Lineage (NCBI taxonomy): Eukaryota > Metazoa > Chordata > Mammalia > Carnivora > Phocidae > Mirounga > Mirounga angustirostris. The sequence goes on along the minus strand of NW_026991717.1, from coordinate 68,461,318 downwards.
TGTCAGAGGGCTGAAATTTGCCAATGAAATGTGACTCTCGAAGAGAGCTGAGCACAGTAGAATCGACTTCACTGAGGAAAATCTCACAGTAAGAATAGCTTCAAGCCTGGGATGGCCCAGTTTAGGAAAAATCAGAAATCAACGTTTGTGTGTCGTGCTCTCCCGGTTTTTACAGTGCAAAAATTCATTTCACTCAGCAAGAGTATAGAATTATGTGATTTATTAAGCTATCCCCTCCCCATAGGAGCGTAAGTGATGATTTTTGTGGTTAGTGGTGATGAGCAATTAGCTGAAGAAAGGTGACTCCTGTTCCAAGCCTCCTTCCACGCATCCTGGTTTTTGGTCCAAGTCTAAGTCTGTGAAGTTTACAGAAATCCATCTAGAGCCATGTCTTTTGAATTCCAATTGAGCAGCTTTCTCAAGAGCTGCTACCAGGCTCATTTGCTCAGCAGCACTTTCTCATTTTCTAGCTTAAAAAAAAGAAAAAGCCAGGACTGAATGTGATAAAGTTTTAGAAAAGAGTAGGAGATAATATACATGAGTTCTTCCAGTGTAGATTGCTGTGGAGTTCTGTGACAAGCATCGTAGATGGTGTTCCACCTTGGCGCTCAGACTACAGTACTGCTTCCATTGTTTTGAAAGTAGGAAAATAATTATAGGGATATAGGGGGAAAGTAAACTGAGTGTGTAAAAGGTTTCAATAAAATGAGGAAAACCACCCTTCCTTAGCATCTCAAGTGAAGCTAAAGATCTTAAAGGAAGGGGATGGGTCCAGAGCATTCCTGAAACCACAAGAAAGTAGGACAGTAAGGTAGATGTCTCCTGCTAAAGGTACACACTTTTCAGAATGGCCTTTTATGGGTTCTACGCAAGGGTGCTGAGCAAAGTTTGATATGCCTGATGTTGCGTTGCGTGCTGTACCAAGAATAAGACACACTTCCTGCCTTCACAGTGTTTGTAGTCTAGCAGAGGAAACACATAAGCTAACTCAGCAATTTTGAAATGAATGTTGGTAAGTGCTTGATAACAGTATGCACCAGGGGCTCTTGGAAACACCCGTGTGTTGGGGGTTAGGGGCAATCTTTGAGGAAGTGATATCCGTCTCGAGACTTGAAGAACAATATGAGCAAGGAAGCATGAAGAGTTCGTGTAGAAGAGTTACAAAGGGACAGTTTTATAGACAAAAGTCCAGATGCAAGAGATTGTGGCCTGTTCTGTTCCTTTATGAACGTTTAGGGGAGGGAGGTAGAGATAGGGGAAGATGGAAGAAGGCTGAGGGTGTAGACAGAGGCCAGATCATAAAGTGCCTTATAAAGCAGTTTCGGAGTTTGGAATGAGTCCTAATGGCAGTAGGGAAGATGGAATGTGAAGGAGGGCTGGCAAAGTAGCCTGTGTGGAGAGAGGAAGAACTGAAGACTGCCTGGGATATGCAAGATGCAGAGCTTATGTTAAACAACTCAGGGAGAAAGCAGGCTGGACTGGAAAAGATATTTGAGGCCCAGCTTATCTTTCAATGTGCCTGAAGCTTGTGTCTCTCAAGTGATTTCCCAGCTTAGATCCTCTACTAGGCATAGTTGGGGAGCTTGTCCAAAACTATGGCCAACCATGCCCTCAGCAAGTGTCTACTAAGAGAAGCCAAACAACATTTGGAAAATCTTTACAAATACGTGAAGAATTTGCTGTCACACAGACACTCCTCTGGAGCTTTCAGCTGCAGTGGCCGGTAGGTAACAGCATAAGGGAGGGAGGGTGATTCTTCCATTGCAGTGCTGTCTTGTCCAGAACCTTCTGATTCACACCCGTTGGCACACCCCAAAGATGAGTTAGCTAATTGCTACCATGTGAAACTCCAACAGGGACTTGAAATTTAAGTACTTTCATGTGTTCCTCCCGTGCCTTTTTCCATGGGAGTAGGGTGTCCAAGATTGGGACATACCTGACAACTTTCTCTTTGATTCATGAGGCAAAATAGAGCGAAATCCGTGCCAGAGCCAGAGCCAACCTCAGTGGCAGTAAGACCAAAGTGATATTGTAGAAGACGCAAAAGCATTTCAGAGTAACCAGTCCAAATTTAGGAATAGCAGAGGAGAATTTCTCTGATTCTTATTTGCACATCCAATAAAAGATGCTTTGGAATTTCAATTGAAAGTGACAGTTGGGAAGTATAATGTACTTTTGTTAACTGTGTCTTTTAGGAAGCAGGAACAGAAAAGAGTATTTTCCCTCTGCCTGAACCACAAGATTTCTTTCTGGCTTCCCAAGTCAAGTTTGAAGACCTCATAAAAGATTTGAGAAAACTGAAGAGACAACTAGAAGGTAACAGGAACTGTTCTGTTATTATGATAATAGCTAAGCTTTTTTTTTTTTTTAATGAATGAAGAGGATTATTTATGTCTGGTTCACGGGATGGAATTGGTGCAGAGCTCAGCTATGGTAACACTGCAGCCCTCGTGAGACTTTCCATCTCTTATGCTCTATTTGGAGGCACTGTATTTGCATATCCCTTTCTTTTATTAGTGTTATTTTGTGCTTTTTATATCGACGTCTTTTACATCTACATTTTCCAACATATAACAGATAGTCATCTTACTAATAACAGCAGCAACCCTTCCTTGAATGCTTTCTGTTGTCTCATATAATTATTACAACAACCCTAGTAAGCAGAAACTATACTAACTCCATTTTGCAGATGAGAAAAACGAGGTTTAGGGAAGTTAGGTTCGCACAGCCCGTGAGAGGCCCATTTACTGGGCTCTCATCAGGCCTATCTGACTAGAACTCATGCAGTTTCTAAGCTAGTTGACTATGCTGCCTTATACGTATACCACATGCGTACACACATACTCACCCGTGCACACCCCCCCCCCATATACTTGGTTTATGTATACGAGTCAAATGAAGATGGCAGGACCCATCGTAAGCAGTCTATTTTAGTTGAATTTACATTTTTAATTATTCACAACAAAATGCTGACAGCCCTTTCTGGCTTTTTGTAAAAGGTGAAACTGTGTCTCTTGAGCAGGAATTTTCCTTTGGCGTTGCTCGAGTCCTGTGTTTTCACTGTGGAGACATCTCCTTATCCAAGTATATAAATACGTGCATTGGGCCTTATGTAAGTCCAACTGTAGAGCTGCACAGAGGATTTAGGGAGCGTGCTAATGTGGAAATGGAGCGCAGAGTGCCAAAAGGAGAGTTTGAGGAAATGAAGAGCTTGAACCAGGAATATTTTTACACTAAGACATAAAATAAACATTTTAAAAATGTTTATTATGAAAGAGTGCTCAGAAATCCAAGTCTGAGACAGAGAGAGCAGCCTGGAAAGGGAAGTGAAGTGGGACAGATCTCCTGGTGGCAGGGAGAGAGCCATTTAGTTTTTACTCTGGGCATAAAACTCGCTTAAATAGGGAGAGTGGTTACAAGTGAATATTTCTACCTTGTAAATTATTTTTAAAGGAACATGTAGCTTTTCTTTTCCCCTCCCGTTGATGTGGTCAAGAGCATGCATTCAACCTAGTGGATGCTTCGTTTACGAATATGATATATGAACCTGCAGTTATTCTTTGCCCTCTCCTAAAACACTGCCGGTTGTATCCTTGCCTAAGACGAGGGGCTTGATTCTTACTGTCATAAAACCGTGTGAGCCATCCCTGTGGCAGTTTTTCCTGGCACTCTCCAGGGGCAGAATTAGCGCCCAGGCCGGCCCTCAATCTGGCTGCAAGGTTCGCTGCAGCTAGGAAAAGTCATGCTGGTTCATGCTGCGGCCGCCCCTGAATACACATCCCTTTTGGTCTCCTGGCCCTTTGCCCTCCTGTGGCGTTTTTCGAGAAGAAACCTGATGTACGTGGGATCTTTCCTCTTCTCCTGCCTTCCTTCCTGGGGCTGCCTCTCTCAGGCATCCTGGCTGGGCCACCTCCCTTTGACGTCTGCAAGTGTTTGACGATTCATAACCAAGGGATGACAAGAGTGAATTGGGAGGACAGTAGAGAGGCAGGTGTTCCCACAAAGGCTCCCCCCTTTGGTGCACCTTATTTTCTGCAAGGGGATCCCAGGTGCCATTCCACATCTCTCGGTACTCCACTGACCCTTGTCCTTAGTCAATTTTAAGGAACTGAAAGAACTTCTGAAGCTGGAAGACCTCCCTTAAAATGAAGGAAAACCAAACATTGCCTCAAAAGTTTTTTCTTCTTTGGATTGGACTACACCAAAAGATGTGAGGTACCACAAGGCAAGAGGGAGAAGTGGGACTCCGCCCCCTGCCCCCACATTGGATATTTAAACAAAAATGCCCTGCTAATCTTTAGAGATGCCAGTGTTTTTAACACATGAAAGGTACCTAGTAAATATTTAAAGAAAATACAGACTGTTGGTTCTCTAATGAATTTCTTTTTCTCCTAAATGCCATCTGGCAAGATGGCCAGAGTCGTGGCGGTCCGTTTCATCTCCTTTCCCATTCAGGTTCCACGTCCTTTTCCATAAGGCCTTGGTGTGAGCCTAGATTGAATGTTTAATTGAAGAGGACATAATTTTCACACATACAGCAAAGATTTGATGAGGCTTTGAGGTTTATTGTAGCCATTAAAATGTCGTGGCTGCTGGCAAAACCCCAGAAAATGTCTAAAGCTAAACCAGATGTGATTAGCAAATTTCAAGACGTCTCAGGCCCCCTTTCTCCAGGCAGGCACAGCCCTTGAAAAGAAAACTGGTTTGAACCACACCTTAGCAATAGGGTGTGAATTAAACTAGAGTTTGTTGGTTGTGCAAATATCACTGATAAAGATAGATGTGGCCAGTAAGCATCTTTCATAGCAACAAGACCTTTGCAGAGCACTTTTATGTAAGCAAACAGAACAGGTAGTTGATAATAGTATCAGCTACAGTTTACTGTGCAACTATTATCTATCAGATGTTTTACATAATCATCTCTTTTAATCTTTACAATGACCCTCTGAAGCAGATATTATCAGTCTCTCACAGGAGGAGGCAACTAAAGTTCATGGTGCTCACATAATTTGCCAAGTTCCAGGTGATGACCTAGCCACGTTTTGAAGCTAGATAGGACTCTAAGGCATGCACTTGTGATGCATCCTGCCTATGACCCAGAGGTCTCCATATCTGATCACAGATCAAAACAGGTTAGGTATGCAAGGCATAAAGCCTCATGAAGCTACCAGGGACAGAAAGAGAGTTCCTGAGTGCACGCATATGCACATGCACACACCCTTAGGGCCACACGTGTAGACCCTCAAATCAGAGAGAGACAGGAAAGAATTTACTTCGGGCTGGGGATGGGGAAGGGAAGACATATGGGAGAGGTGGGTCATAAAAATGAATAGACACATACACACGCAAAAGTGAACAAAGTTATCGTGTAGGGTTAAGAACTCGGGCTTTGGTATCAGATGATGTACTTTTTACTGGTTTGGTAGAAGCAAGGTCTTGTCAGGTAACAAAACCATAAAGAGGGTTAAATGAGACAATTACAGTGCCTATGTCAGAGGCAGTAATGAATGCATGGCCCGTTAGCAAAGAAAACTTCAGCAAAGCTGATTAGGGGTATGTTCCTTTTCCTGGAAAATGTACACCTGGTTGAATCAGGCCCATATCACTGAGAGGCCTGCTGGATGAGTTTGTGGAGAATCTGATTCCCAGAGCACTTGTGCTCTCTTCTCTACCTTGTGGAGATAGAACCAAATTCTTGGTGCTTGGGAACATGTTCCATATTTTGTTTACTGTTCTATATCCCTTAATGAGATAGTAATTTTAACTCCCCTAATACCATGATAAGTAATAATTAGGAAAAAACAAATGATAGGAAGAGTTGCTCTCCTTCTTATTCGTTGACCTTGTTTGCTGGCCAGAACTCTCAGGTATTCTTACCAACCCATATGTGGTAGGCAGAATAATGGCTCCCAAAAATGTCCAGACCCTAATCCCTGAAATATATTACCTTACATGGCAAAAGGGAATTTTGCCAATGTAGAGATGGGAAGATTATCTTGGACTATCCAAGTGGGTCTAATCTAATCACATGGATCTTTAAAATGAATCTTTAAAAACTGAGAATTTTCCTTGTCTGTGGCCAGCAGGAGATAGTACAGTAGAACGATCAGAGAGATGCAGCGCTGCGGGCTTTGCAGATGGAGGAAGTGGGCAACGGACCAAGGAATGTGGGAAACCTCTAAAACTAGAAAAAGCAAGGAGCAGATTCTCCCCTGGAGCCCCCAGCAGGGAATGCAGCCCTGTCAACACACCTTGATTTCAGCCCAACAAACCCCTGTTAGACTTCTAACACATAGAACTATGAGGTTATTACGTTTGTGTTGTTTGAAGCTACTTAAGTTTGTGATGATTTGTTAGAGTAGCAGTAAGAACAAATGTACTGTGCAATGTATCCTTCCTGATTGTGCCAGTTAAGCCAGTGAGACACACACACACACGCACACACCCCATTACTGATGCCATAAGATGTACTACTTCTCAAGTAGGGGCACTCCCCAGTGTGGCACGGAATGTGAACTGGTGCTCTCTGACAGAGAGTCTATAGTTAAATAAACCCAGAGCTGCTCTCTACTAAAATCATGTCCTAGAGATTCACGGTGCACATGAGCTTATTTAAAGGCTCTGGGAAGTCCTGAGGTGAAAAAAAACAAAAATGGTTCAACTCTGTTCAAAGCATTTCTCAACTTAAAACCTAATACATTGGTTTTTCTTTAGTATTCTTTCCCTGAGTACTTAGTAATGTGTTGCAGAACATGTAGTCTGTGAGATACAGTTTAAGAAAGGATGTTGATATTACTATCACATTTTTAATATAAAGAACACTGTTGTTCGTTCAGTGGTCACTATAGGGTAACAATAGGAGGAGCTGTGATGCACAATTTTGACCTACGCCCTTTACTACTGCTCTCCGTTATCCTGGCTACACTCCCCCCCCCCCCAAATTTGTTCTCCATGGACACAAATAGAATCGGCCAAATCCTCTCTGATGTCTTGATGCCTGGAAGCCAAAAGGAATAACCTTAGTGTCATTCAAAATTACTCTGGCATCACCAACCCCAAATCCATATTGATTTGATATGACCCTCTGGTAGTATTTTATTATGAAAATTTCACTGTGGCTGTGAAAGTGGGAAAGCTGAATTAATTTTTGGTTGCTGGAAAATGAGACAGGAACTCTTCAGAGAGCTGTTGAGAAGTCAGCATGTTCATAAGAGTTGAAGAACAAAATTAAGTCACTCTTATTAGCTAACAGTAGTTACTCAGTAGCCCCTATCATTGAAAGTAGGCTATTTCATCAACTAGCTATATACTTAGTCTTGCCTTGAAAATGATGCATTATTAGCCCTGTTATCCCATAAATAAATTGGGAAAATGTAATTGGTAGTTAGACCTCAGTGTAAGATATTCAAACTTGTTTGAGAATGTTGGCTGAGATGCAAGTGTGTGTGTGCGTGTGTGTGTGTTTTAAGATAACTCTCATGATGTCCTTTTCTCTAAATATTTAAGAATACGTATTTGAACATGTCCTTTCTTTTGAACCATTTAGAAATATTTGGGAATACAGCAGTTTAGGAAAGGCAAGAGCCTCTGTTGACTTTTTGATATCTGTTATCACTCTATAAATGTTTATCCTATAAATATTTATCCTAAAATGTTAACTTTTTTTAAGCTTTCTCTAAATGAGATGCCGTGTAAAATGCATAGTCCAGGCATTCAGTAACTGCTAAAAATCTTCATTCAAAGTTTGAATAGTAGCAGTATTTCCAAACTAACTTTACATTAAAGTACATCCGTCACATCTTTAGGCATTTTTAATCCCAACGTCCTTATTCTGATGGAGCGACCAAATTAGCTCAGAGCCATCTTGATGAGCCTCTGTTTTGTACAACACTAGGACCTGAACATTCTACTTCAAAATATAAAGTACAGGAGAAAACTAATTCACACATACATGAAAGTAGCAGTTCAAGAAAGAGAAAGAGAGGGGCTTTTTATTGTAGGCTTTTGTTGTTTTTGTTTATAGATTTCCCAAACTGAGTCAATATATCTTCTAGATATAGAAGGCAGATTGAATTCATTCATTTAGCTCTAATCCCTGTTAAAGGTCCACCCCAAAATTAATACTCTTGTTTTTTAGAGGCATACAGTCAATACCGGTATAATCAGCTAAAAGAAGAGGAATTAAGGAGGGAACCACACACATCTACACATAAAAGCAGGCAATGAGAACATTTTTACCTGGCAGTTTCTCATGGCCCTGGGCAGAGCCTGATGTAGAGGCAATCGTTTAGCTATTTGGATATGTACATGACGTTTTTTACAATTAAAACTAGATTTAAAAACATAAGTTATAGTCAACTCTCAGTGATAGGTAGGTAGATTAGTAAGATTAAGGATTAGCCACAGTTTTTTCTTTTAAAGTTAATATATTTTTTTTTAAGATTTTTTATTTATTTGACAGAGAGAGACACACACACACAGCGAGAGAGGGAACACAAGCAGGGGGAGTGGGAGAGGGAGAAGCAGGCTTCCCGCTGGGCAGGGAGCCCGATGCAGGGCTCGATCCCAGGACCCTGGGATCATGACCTGAGCCGAAGGCAGACGCTTAACTACTGAACCACCCAGGTGCCCCGTTAATATATTATTTTTAACAATCAGTGAGTCAGCTATACTATTTACATGCTGGAAACTACATGGTAAGCAATAGACTACCTATTGTTTCTCCTGCAAGGTAGAAACAATCCTATTCTCTGCCATTTAGCTCATTTAATATAATGAACAAATTAACTGTTTGGGCAAATACGTTGATGAGCTAGTATTTGTGAGGTGCTGGAGGGTGAGGTGTGTGAGGCAGGGTTTGAGGCTCTGAGCACTGATGGCATCAGGAAGGGAAGCTGCCTGCAGGAGAGCTGGCGTCCCCAGTAATGGAGTGAGAGATGTCAGGAGAGAAGAAGGCAGGAGGGCTAATCAGCAGAACTGCCCTTCATCTTGCCCTTGACCGAGGTTTTTTATTTTTCACATTTGGATTTGGGGTGGTGTGGAGTGTCCTTTCCTCTTCTTAATACTGTAGTTAATTAAGATTTGGCTGTGAAAAGTAAGGAGAAATGCTAATAACTGGTGTTGTGAATCAACTGATGGACAGTGAATTTTGCATTATTGGGGGCAGTAGGAAGGATCCTGCCCCGACACCACTGTCCAGTTCTTTAGTGCCACTTTCAGTCACCACTATCCTCTCTGACTCCATCTTTCTCACAAGCATGTTGGTTTCTCCTCGGTCAGGAATCTACATATCTGTCCCCTGCTTGAATGAAAGTAAGGCCTTTCTGTCACTGAGTCAGTTAGTACTACTGAGCCCAAAGCAGAATGTAAGAAAAGTGATTGCCTACTGAGCTTATCTCAGGAAGCAAAGAAGATGATTTAAAGAAGGTCTGTAATGACTATTCCTTTGAATTTGCAAGAGACACAGTCAGGGGGTAGGGGCTATAATGGCTACAGTTCTGTCCCCAGTGTGGCAATATGGGGGTATCCTTAGAGTTGCCAGATTGATTAAATAAAATGCAGGAGGCCCAGTTAAATCCGAATTTCAGGTAAATAAGACTTTTCTTTTCTTTTTTTTTTTTTTTTTTTTTTAGCAGGAGTAGTTCCAAATATTGCACAGGATACACTTAGACTAAAAAAAAGATTCCTTGTTTATCTCAAATTTAACTTGGTGTTCTTTTATCTAGTATGTCTATAGAAAATTTAAGAGCAATAAGAAAGGCAACTAAAAGTTGGTTTCCTTTTTATTACTATTAAGCACTGGCAATTCTAATCAATCTCAGAGATTAAATTTTCCCTTCAAGGATGGATGGTGGACCCAGGCATGGTATGTTCCAAGGTACAGGGCATATCCATTTCCACCATCACTAATGACTATGGTTGCTGTTTAATGAGCGCTTACTAAATACCTGCAAATTTGCTCACATCATTTCTGTTTCTTAAAACTACTTCCAAGTAAGTACTACCTGCATTTTAACTGTAAGGAAGTTGAAGCAGCTTTGCTATGATGAAGCTGAGATCAGAAGCAGGTTTATCTGATTACGAAGCTCATACTCTTTGCACTACACCATGCTTTATTCTTCGACTGTTTGTAGACCCACCCCTCAGACACTAACAATATGACCTAGAATGAGAAAGCTTGAAGAGTAAGCCCCACTTATTTTTCTAGTTCATCTTCTAAAGGTATTACATGTAATAATTGGATTGGCTTTAAGCTTTTTTGGTCTCTACCCATAACTACTCAAACTCAAACCTGTCGCAATCTCTATCCTCCTACCACTTCTCTATCAGTTTATTTTGGTCTCTCTGACACACTCTCTCTTTCTCAGTCTCTCTCTGAAAATTGCCTAGACCATGTTCTATTCCTTTATGACTCCGAAGGTAAGCACACTGGTGTGATGTGGGTAGCCAGATGAATAGCAACGGCCACCCAAGGCAACCCGCGTGGTTTTGACTCCTTGGCTATCTGTGGAAATTAATGTAATGTGGTTCTGGCATAGATGAGAAATTAAGGGAACCTGTCAAGTCACACAGCAGAGCAGACTGTTGCTTCTATGCTCTGGACCAGCCCTGGCTGTGCAGCATAAAAGACTTCTATCAAGCAGCTTTCTCTTCACAAGAGTATAAGTGTTCTTTAAGAGAGAAAGAAAAGAAAAGAAAAAAACTAGATCTCGCCATGAGAATGAATGTTCTTTTTTGTTTTTGCATTTGTTTTTTTTAGAGAGGGAAGGGAAAGAGAGGGGGCAGTGGGGATGGGGCAAAAGGAGAGGGAGAGAGAGAATCTTAAGCAGGCTCCATGCCCAGCGCAGAGCTCAACATGGGGCTCCATCTCACAACCCTGAGATCATGACCTGAGCCGAAATCAAGAATCAGACACCCAACTGACTGAGCCACCCAGGCACCCATGAATGTTTTCTTTAATTACTCACTGAGCATGGTCTATAAGCAGTATGGCTCTAGTGAGGAGAGAAGGAAGACTTCCAAAGACTTTTGGAGGACTTTTGAGAAAGATGTCCAGTTGAAAGCTCATTTGGATTGAACACTCAGGTAGGATTTCAGTTCCTCCTGAAAATTATTTTAAAGATAGTAAAGAGAATTTGGGCTCCTGGGTGGCTCAGTCAGTAAGCGTCTGCCTTCGACTCAGGTCATGATCCCAGAGTCCTGGGATCGAGCCCCGCGTCGGGCTCCCTGCTCCGCGGGAAGCCTGCTTCTCCCCTTCCCACTCCCCCTGCTTGTGTTCCCTCTCTCGCTGTGTCTCTATCTGTCAAATAAGTAAATAAAATCTTAAAAAAAAAAAAAAGATAGTAAAGAGAATTCTTTGGAAGTGTAAAGTCAAGAGCACAGAATGAAAGAGAAAACCATAACCACAAAATTTCAGAAGCTTAAGAAATAGATGGACAAGTGGTAAATGAATCCGCCAAACAATAAAGTGGAATTCTAATCCAGGAGTGGAGAAAGGTGAGAGCAATCCGATTTTTACCACACGATTCATACATACCACAAATTCATATGCAAATTCATACATATACATAAACATTCATATATAGTCATACATAAGTAAATCAATGAAATCATTCAAGAAAATTTCTCAAAATGATGGACACAAGTTTCTAATTTTAAAAGGCCCAAAGAGGGGTGCCTGTGTGGCTCAGTCAGTTAAGTGGCTGCTTTTGGCTCAGGTCATGGTCTCCAGGTCCTGAGATCGAGCCCCATGTCAGGCTCCCTGCTCAGGGGGGAGTCTGCTTCTCTCTGCCTCTCCTCTCCCACCCCACCCCATTCATGCCATTCTCTCTCTCTCAAATAAATAAAATCTTTAAAAAATAAATAAAATAAATAAAAGGTCCAAAGAGATTCCAGCACAATGGAATAGAATAGATCCACACCATTGTTAGAACATTTCAGAATACTCAGATCAAAAAGAAAAGCTTGTACGCTTCTAGAAGGAGACGGGGTGAGATGTGGAAATAAATTACCCAGAATCAGGAAGCAGAATGGCTTCAGACTTTTCAACAGCAGCGCTAGAAGCTAGAAATGGTTCAGAATTCTGAAGGAAAATTATTCCCAATCCAGAATTTTATATACACCAAATTATCAATAAAATATGAAAGCAAATGAAAAGTTGTTTTCAAACATGTAAGTTATCAAAAAACTTATCTCCCATGCAACCATCTTCAGGATGCTACTAGAGAATGTGCTTTATCATGAAGTGGGAAGACAAAGGTGACAGGAAATTACAGATCCAGTGGACAAGGGAGGTGAAGAGTTACTCCAGGATAGACGGCCTAGGATGATAGCCAGGCACAGAGAGCAAACGGTCCAGATTGGGTTAGGTCAAAAGAATCATGGAGAAGATCCTTGAGGGATATGCAATTCATGTATCTGATGTATCCTGAATGTTTTGACAAGAGTTTCACAACTAGCGACAACTTTGGAGTTCATTTAGTGATAAGCACATAGAAAACAGGGAATTAGGAAAAAAAAATAGTACGAGGGTGAGAGTGAGGGAGTTTGAGGAGGATGTTTAGCAAAGGCAAATTAGAATTTATGAATCAGCTGGGACTGGGAGCTGGTTTTTGCAAAGTCATACTGGTGTTCACACAGGATGCTAGTGTGGTCCAACCATGGTATGCTACACTGCGGGGGGCTCCTGTGTGGTGGGTGTGGGGGAAGGAGAGAATTACGTCATCTATACTGCAGAAGAAAAAAGAAATCCAAGAGTGCCGATAGGAGCTTGGGAGAGACATGCAGTTAAGTGCTGAGCTAATCGGGTCAAATTGGCACAAGTCGCCGCCTCTGGGGAGGAAGAACTGGGTGAAATTTGTGGATGGAAATGGGGAACTGCTTTTCCTGGAGCGCATAGGATACGTGGGTGCTTTGAACTCTGCGCAGGTGCAACTTTGATAGATACACCAACACAACAACAACAACACACCAAAGCATTTGTAATTTCTCAGGGTCAGAAGCTGGCATATGGAAAGTAGGCTTAGCTTGGGATTCAGGAGATGCAGTTTAAACATTTGGTTCTGCATCTTACGCACCGTGCGAGAAGCCATTGCAACTCTGACAGTCACTTAAGCTCTGTGCGCCTCAGGTGAGATGCTGCAGTTGATCGTCCTAGGCTGCCCCACTCCAGGGATGCTGGCTGGGTCAGAAGAGCAAAAGTCAGAGGAAGTACTTGGGGAAGTGTGGGAGGTTTACTTTAAACTCATTCAGAAGCCATGCAATCCGCAGTTTGCTCAACATGTCTTGGTATGCCCAAGAAGGAGGGGGGGCGGGCAGTGCAGGAATCAGCCATTAGGACTGCGTGGCTAATTTATCACCTTTAAGGAAGCTCCAGAAGACATGACTTGAATGACTATTGACCATGCCTAATTTATTAGCTCTTTCCTCCTTCGCGGCCCATTTGTCCGAGGCAATAGTTTTGCTAAGCCTGAACTCTGGAAGGGGGCTGGGTACATTAGCCAGAGTCCTGACTGTGTTGCCATGGTGTTAAAAATATTTAGTTTTGCAAGCGAAGTTTTAGAAATAATAAAAGAAAAACTTTTGCTTCGATTTATTTTTGTAAAGCGATTTCAACCAAACAGACATGAGGGCCTGGGCTAAGTACTTCAGGAAGGCAGTGGGTGTAAAATGTTGATCAGCGTGGTGACTTCTGATGCAAAGCATTCAATTAAGTGCAGCGTGGTGGGTAAAGGTCACCCGTTTCCCAAACGGAATGCCTTCAAAGACAAGTCGTACAGAAAGGAGAGAGGCTACGGAAACTGAAACCTGATTCATTCGTTTAATTAATGGAAAAGAAGTTTGTGTTTTCCTTTGAAGCTGCGGTTGTGACATCTCTAGGTGGGAAGGATGAGTTATGTCCCACTGGGGTCCTCCTCTCAGCTCTCCCTCTGCTTCTACCCTTTGTTTATAAATCAACACAGTTAATAGAATTTGTTTTTCTTTTCTCTGACAAGAAACGTAAAACACTGAAATGAAAGCTACTGTCATGAAACAGGCTGAGTCACGGGCCCGGAGTTCAGATCCTTGCTCCACAAGCCATGAGACCCTTGGCTCATCGTGTCATCCCTCCACAGCTCCGTGTCCTCGTGTAGAAAGGCAGGTGTCACTGTCTGTCTTGCTGATTGAGAGGAGGGGCCGGGGTCATATGAAGGAGATCCCTTCGCAGGATACCAGCAAAACGTGGGGCACCTGGGTGGCTCAGTCGGTGAAGTGTCTGCTTTCGGCTCAGGTCATGATCTCTGGGTCCTGGGATTGAGCCCCACATCGGGCTCCCTGCTAAGCAGAGAGTCTGCTTCTCCCTCTTCCTCTGCCCCCATCCACCCCACTCCACCTCCTGCTGATGCTCTCCTTATCTCTCTCTCACACAAATAAAATCTTTAACAAAACAAAAAAATCAGCAAAATGTATAATACTTTTCCCTGATTCCCTTTATGCCCTCATTTCTGATATCTAGTCCAAGAGCAAATCTTGTTGATTCTCTCTCCAAGACGGGCCTTGCTTCCATTCAGTGCTCTCCATATCCACGGCACATTTCTAGTCCAAACCAGCACCTTTTCTCACCGGGGTCCCTGCTTCCATGCTTGCCCTCCCTTTAATCCAGTCTCTGCTCATCAGACAAGTCAGGCCACCTTGTTTCATATTCATAGCTCTTGGAATAAAATCCAACCTCAAAACCCGTCACCGTGCCTTCCAAGTTTCTCCATGGTTTGACCACTTCTACCTTTGCTGTCTCAGCTCATGGCACCCCACCCCCTCCTGGCCACTAAACCCCAGCCTCACAGGCCTGTGTGTTCCAACCCAATAAGCTTGTTTCTGCTTTAGGACCCTCGGCCCAGAATGCCCTTATATTAAATATTCCCATGGCTTGGGCCTTCCCTGTTCACCCAGACTATGGCAGCCACTGTGAACAGTGACTCTGCATTAGGACTCCCCATTTTGATAGGGCTATTATTTTCTATTTTATTTGTAAATGTTTCCCTGCCCTCCCTCAGCCCCTGCTCCATGAAGGCAGAGATCTAATGACCTTTTTAGTATTTCTACCTACTGTGTCCATCAGTACCTGCCACAGAGTTGAGTGGATGAACAAGCAAATTAATAAATGGTAGAAAACACTCAACTTCTTGCTATTAGTGAGAAATTAGATTATTTCCTTATGGGCAAAGATGTCAAATGAGCATAAATAGGTAGAAACTTTAGGGAGATGTATTTTAAAACTGTACAAAGGGAGAACTCGTGGCCGTGAGAGATAGTGGGTGCCTTCCCCTCTTCTGATTGGAAGATTGTGTTACAGTAAGTGGGTAGGGTGGCACGGTGCCATTAGGAAGGGGGTTTGTGCTAGATGATGCTGAAAGTGAATTTCAACTCTGAGTTTCTAAGACGATTATTACTATGCTATTTCTGTGTCTTCTACAGTTCTTATTCAGTAAGGGTTACTGGTTTCTCCCCTAGACTTTGTTAATTGAACAGCTAAGAATCCCTGGAATTCTGGCCACTGACGGGATATAGGATATAAAAGTCAACTGTAAAATTATATCAAGTTTGGATCTCGGGTATTCTCTTTCTAAATGGCTCTCAAGGATCTGCTCTTGAATTAACCCATGCCTCAAAAATCCTGGCATTGATACCACCTAGATGTAATCATTAGAGTAGAACTCTTATCCAGTGTGGTCAGTTCATGAAAAAATTTGGCCCAATTCAAGAATCATAGAAAATGATACTTGGGTCCTTTAATCTTTAATTTAAAACAAGTTAAATATAGCATTATTCCCACACCTTTTTAAGAATGAACTTTTTATTTTTCGTTTGGAACCGTGTTAGGTTTACAGAAAAGTTGCAGCAATAGTAGAGAGTGCTCATAGAGCACCCAGTGTTATTCTTATGTTAACAACATCTTACATTATTGTGATGTATTCATCAAAAGGAAGAAACTGGCACTGATACATTTCAATTAACTAAATTCTGGTATCTCTTTGGATTTCACCAGTTTTTTCCACTAATGTCCTCTTTCTGTTCCAGGACCCAAACCCAAGTACCACATTGCACTGAGTTGCCATGTCTCCCTTGTCTCCACTGTTCTCTCAAAGCTACAGTTAACAGCAATATTTTAGCTGCTTCTACTTAAATTTGCAGAAATAATACTTTTTTGCACTCATATTGCTACAGTGCACCATCAAGCATTAAATTATGTAACTACAGGGACGCCTGACTGGCTCAGTCGGGAGAGCAATGTGACGCTCGATCTCGAGGTTGTGAGCTCAAGCCTCACGTTGGGTGTAGAGATTCCTTAAAAATGAAATCTTAAAAAAAAAATTTTTTTTTAACTGTGTTGTTAAAAAGAACAACTTGCATAAACAGGTTTGGAAAAAAAAAACAACTGTTCTTGAACGGGATTCTACTCAATGGTGGGGAGAATTGCTCAGGGAAGCCAGAGAGTGGCCTTTCAGCTGCAAGCTTTCAGCGTGCTGTGGGAACCAGGCAGGAGGAATAGAAAGTAGCATTGATTTGGCAAGTCCATTAACGAAGTGCCTTTTACATTCCAATCTGAAAAAAAAAAAAAAAAAGGAAAGAGGTATTGGTGTAGTTATAATGGTAATACCCCACCTGTGTAGGTAGCCTCATCCTTTGAAGCGGTTAGGGCAGGCCGGCATAGCGGAGAAGATGGGTCTCCAAGATAGGAAGCAGAATGGCTGGCCTAGAACTTGCGTCTTTTGATTACTGAGCCAGAGCTGATGCTACATTAACCATAAACTTGTGTTAGGTCAAAACATTTCTTCACAGAAAGAGATTTGTGGGTGGTTTTGTGAATATCAAAATATTTTCCTGCCCAAGTAAATTGTGTATCTTGGACCCTGTGGAAGATTCACAATCCACAAATGGATTCTTCTCATGTCAGACAGTGAAATGAGTGAGGTTGGAGGGAGACCTCTTCAGCCCCAGTGAAGGGGACTGGAGTTTTTGCCAATGTCCTTATCTCTTCCAGATTTCTTCCCAGATTTCTTGGCCTCAGCACATGTCTAAAAATGGATAGAGGTCATAGACTGTGACTCTACTCTTTAGGTACCCATGGAGAGATCAGTGACCTGCCTGGGAGCCCCAGCCCTGCTCTGGGTCTCCTCTGTGCCATTTAATAACATAACTTCCAGCTCACCTCCCCTGGGCTTCTGTTTCTCCATTTAATATGAAGGGGTCCCAGTGGTGGCACTGGGTGATTTTCAGCTTTCATTGCCTTGTTCCTTAACTTTCATGGTTATTTCACATTGTTTCTAGAACTTCCCTGTAGATGGTTGGGGTCGGAGCCTGGATAGCACAAGGCCAGCGGGTCTGACATTCCTGGGTTCAGAGTCTGACTCAGCGCAATATCTGTGAAACTTTACTCATCCTTACCTAACAAAAGGGATAATAGCGGGACTGAGCTCATAGAATTCTTGTAAGGAATAAAATGAGACACATAAGGCAGACTAAGGTCCAAGACACCTTTGGCCATTAAGGGCCATTTGTTATCAATCATAGACTTCGAGAATTTGATCTAATTTTCAAGGAATTATTGGGTACAGAGATAAAAAGCATTATGTCCAACTCTGTGTAGACAACCAGGCACCATTAAACCAGTAACTTCCCCTGTGCCAAAACTTACAGAAAGAAGAAAGCCCAAGGAAAATCTATAATGGTTAATGTGCTAAAAGTGCTAATTTGTTGTTTTTACAATGTTTTTCTTGACTGTTTTGACGAACTTTAAAGGCACTAGAAAATTCCCAGGTATCAAAAAAAAAAAAAACCTCCAAAATATGAGGCGGGCCTTGTTTGACCTTTTCAATCAGTTCATTTGTTTAGCAAATATTTATTCAAAGCCCTGAGTTAGCTGCTAATTTTAAATAAACTAACTGAAATATCAAGTCATTTATAAACACATTTTAAGAGCAAGTGTTACCCTCATTTTCTGGGGGAGAGATGTATCCCTACTCAGTCTTCTGATTTCTCTTCTCTCACGCACAGGAATCTGTCCCTAAGAACAGTGATTAAAACTTGCTGTCTGACAGGGGTGGAGAAGGTGAGCAGAGTTTGCCCTCCAGCTAGCTGTTCCACAGATTCAGGAAAGCATTTGCAGAGCCCTTCCTGATTGTGATGTCATAAAGAGAATCAACAGAGCTTTGCCATCTCCTGTTCAAGGCCCGAGACCTGGGAGCTACAAATACCTCATTTGTTTTCTCATTCCAGGACACATCTTTCCCCTAACGACCTGCTCTCCCCGCCTCAAATTGAGCGATTTAAGCCGGGGCTGAGTTGTTAAACTGGTATATACATGTAATGTATTCTTTTTTCTTCCTTAAAGCTATTATAAAGTTGATTGTGAATCACAGTCAACGGCGTGTTGAAGTCAGTGACGCTGAGTAAAACTAAAAAGGCAGCTAAGCTAATAGGAATAATTAAACAGTTGAACACAGTCCTGTCACAAGTACCTGACTCATCGTGAAGACAAGGACAAGTTCCCGGGGCCCCCCAGGCTGGCAGGAGCTGGCTTCACGTAGGCCTCCCTTGCCTTTCCATGACATCAGCGCTGAAGACTTCAGGGAGTCTAATAGGCATTTCGGAATCTGTTATACCTAGCCTCTCCCAGGAGATGCTGCTTCTTCCTCACAATTTCTGCTGTCTCCTTTCCCCCCCATTTCAGCCCTGCCCAGAATTTCCCCTTTTCCTCTAAGAGTCCCCATCCTTCCTGACGCACTCCTACGTAGACACGTAACCGAGTAACAGCCCCCCGTTAGAGACCTCACCAGCTCACCTTCTCTAACCTGCCAGGCCCTGGGATACAGACTATGGGGACTGCTGGCCTAGGAACTTTCCCTGTGCCCTAACTCAACAGAGAGGTAAGATCAATGACAGGTTTACAGGAGAGCAGGACTTTAAATAGCTGAGGTCAGTGTCTGGTGGCTTCCCGTTAATACCACGAGCAGCATCCCGCCAGGCAGCCTATCGGCCACTCTGTTACCCACTCTAAGCTATTTCTGATTTTCGACTTCATTTTCAAACACATCCTAAGGAATCCTGATTCCCAGCAAACTGACAATGCAGCCCTCTTTATATGAAGCCTTGTTTATAGGCCACAATTCTCCCGACAGATTTACAAGTGTCTGTGGAGTTTTAAAAGACGATTGCTTAACAGGCATTAAGTGAGACACATAGGACTGTGTAAATATTTTAGCTGGAATAGGGGATTTTTTTTTTTGAAACGTCTGAGCCAAATATTGCATTAAATCTGAAAACAGTGGCAAACTGATTAGCAGTCGTTGCCAGCTTCATGCTTTGCCAGTGATTCCTGTAGCCAAGAATAGATACCAGAATCCAACCGCCAGTTTAGGTTGGGTGTTTTAAAATAACCTTCCATCCTTTTCTTTCTTCTTTGTATGCCTTTCCATCTTTTTGTTGTTGTTGTTGTTAGTATTATTTCTTCATGGTTTATCTAGATGTAAACACTCTCCAGGGTAGAAAATTACGGTTAATGTGACTAACCCAGAGAGGCCGAAGAGGGAACGTGGGCCCAGGGGTCAGAGACATTGCGGAAGGCTTGCAGCCGTCCTGGCAGAGCCATGTGGAAACAGGTTGCTTTCTGCTAATGGGGCTTATGTATCTTAATCACTGGTCTCTTTGTAGCCAAGGATTGCACTGCTGGGAGGAAATAGTCCTAAGATCAGCATTGTTCCCTCTTCCCCTTAACTGATTTCCTTGAATCAGAAAGAGGCAGACCTGTTGCCTTCAAGATTTATATGTATGAGAGAATCTGTCACTTAATTTTAGTAAAAACTACCATGTAATAAGCATTTTGGCTCCAGAGGAGGTGTTTTTGTTTTTGTTTTTGTTTTTTTTAATTTAAGCATTTCTAACGGGAAACCATTTTCCTGATTTGAGCAATGGGCAGGATGTACTGCTTGGCCACACATATAATTTCTGTGAGAATGAGGCATACTGTGCAACGGGGCTTTGCTCTGATTCCACCAGCAACCTCGTAATTTTCACTAAAGACACTCGCTTAACGCAATACTCGACTGGTTGTCTGAAAATGTAAGTTCTCTCTCTTCTCCACAAATGGCTTGGATTTTAATCACGTGTCCAGACCATTCAATATTGTTGCTTCGCAGGTCTGAGCCTCTTAAAATAATGTGTTTATAATTATATAAATGTATATTTCAGAAATCTGAGCGTTTAATGTAAAAACGCCTGTAGACTCTCCCCCACTGCCATTCAGATAACTCCACTGGTGTTGGCAATAGTGTAATTTACACTCAAAATAAATGGGTCGCGGAGGGCTTTTCAAAAAGGCTGCTTTCGGGCGCCTGGGTGGCTCAGTTGGTTAAGCGATTGCCTTTGGCTCAGGTCATGATCCTGGAGTCCCTGGATTGAGTCCCGCATCGGGCTCCCTGCTCGGCAGGGAGTCTGCTTCTCCCTCTGACCCTCCCCTCTCTCATGTGCTTGCTCTCTCTCATTCTCTCTCTCTCAAATAAATAAATAAAATCTTTAAAAAAAAAAAAAAAGGCTGCTTTCATGCGCAGGCCCCAAACCTCACCTTATATTGTGCTTAATCCCAGATTAGTTTGTACCAACTTTTGTGTGTCACCAGTCACTGTCACCTTTGAGTAAACTCCTTCAAAGCATGGATGGTCATCTCACTGTTTTCCATTCTAGAGTGTAATCGCTTCCACTGCAGGGACCATAGCCCCTGTATCACAGTGACGGGCACAGTTCTAGCTGACGGGTAGCCAGCCACTTCTGCAAAATAGTAGAGAAGGCACAATTTTATTTTCAAAAATCTCTCGCTTTCATCTTTCCCATTTTGGTATAATCCGTGTTGTACCAAAAGCAGTTTGGTACCATATGTATCAAGAACCCTAACAACGTTTTTCCAGTTTTACCCGGAATTCCACTTCTCAAATCTACCCTAAAGAAGCAATCTTAAATGGAGTAAGTTTTTATGGGCACAGATGTGACTTAAAGCCTGAGTGACTGTAAGAATAAGGTAGAAGGGACTTTACTCTTTGTTCCACTGCAGGGGCACTAATAGATAAACTGGGGGACATTCGCTCGATGAGATTTGATATGGCTGTTAAACACAGTGCTTGTGAATTCTGTGAAATAATATGAGAAAGTATGTGTGATATCTTTAATAGGATAAAAGTACATAAATTTCTGTATCAAATAAAAGTGTATAAAAATAATATAATAATATATAGAAGCAGCCCTTATAAAATTATGGACAGGGGTGTGTGATGTAGAGGCCAAGACACTTAAAAAATGGTACCCAAGTATTAAATGGTGACTGTTCTTGGTCATGGTATCAGGAATGACTTTTTTCCTACTTTTTTTTTTTTGGTAAATATTTTTCACATTTCTTTATCTGTGTGTTAGCTTCATAATACATTTTGGAAGGGACTTGCTGCTCTCCTCCCCAAGATGGCTTCCCTTGTCCTTCAGATGCTCAGGAACTTTGTGTTTGGGGCTGCCTGCCTAAGGCTTCCCAATAATAGAGTCTACCTGAGATCAGAACCTTGCTGAATGTGCCTTTTTTTTTCCATATAACACAACTTCCCCATCTACTGCTTGAAATCCCTAGCCTTTTCAATCCAGTCTAAGAAATAAATTTATACTAAAGTGTTAATGAATTCTTCTTTGATAGTGTTTTCTTTTTTAACTAATAGATATTCATGTCTGAAGAGATCTTCAGAACTTCTGAGAGTTAGCATCTTCAGTTCAAGGGAAAGCTTCTGGTGGTGATGATTTTCATGGGAACCATGCGAAGGGATATTTTTAAATAAACGGATAGATCACTTAACACCCTATAAATCAAGTCATGCCCAATCCATCTATATTTAAGCCTGGTCATGGGTAGGTGATTAATGAATATTTTTCATACTAATGTCTCACAGACCAAGGCTGCGTCTATAACCACATAATCATCACAGTGCAAATTCTGATTCAGCTGTGATGTTTGACAAGAGGGACTTTTGAATGTGCTTTAGACAATTCCGTGCAAAGGCTGTGGTCAGTGGCCTAGCTTCGCAAAGCCTTTCCAAAAGTCCTAAAGCGTGCTGGCATGTCCTCACTCAGCCCTGTCACTTCTGCTTAAATTTTTTCATGGAGAATACTCATGATCATGGGACATTAAGGTGAATTTGATCTTGGGCAGCCTCTCTCTGTGAAGTGAATCAGCATCATGGGATTCCCCTGGGCTAAAGCTTCCTGGTGGGCTTATTTTTACACAACATTCCTCTGGGGAAAGGGGCACCCAGTCTTGATCAGAGTAGCTGTAGACAATATCTTCTTGGATGGACGGATTTTCTTCATTGTTCTATTCTTTCTGTAGCTTCACTTCTTAAACAAGTGGCTACTGAATCTGTCTCTACTTACCTCACCCCTCCCCAGTTTGGCTTGCTCCTTCCATCCTCCGGGTCCTGAAACTGCTTTTGAGAAGACCAGAGACCTCTATGTTGCTAGAATCAGGGGTCACTTCTCTGTCTTCTACTTGACCTTTCAACAGTACTGCACAGAGCTGACTGCTCTTTTTTTTCTTGCAGTGCTGGGATCCTCTCAGATCATGTCACTCCATACCCCTACTTTTCTATCCAGCTGCTCACCTCCATCCCTTGCTGGCCTCTCCTCCATTGCCTGTGTGCCCCAGGGTTTGTCCTGCAACCCCTTCTCTGACTACATTCTTCTATCCCAGCCATGCAGCCGAAACTGCAGGCTTTGATATATAACGGGAGTACCTAATTGACATCTCAGACTTAACATGCCCTAAATAACCCTCTTGATTTCCCTCAAACTTACTCATGACTCTCTCCCTTACTCTGGTCCTGTCTCTAGCCAAATATCCTCACAGTGAGACTTTTCCTGACCACTGTATTTAAAATGACAAGCCTCCTACTTCTCTGGCACTTTGTGACCTCCTTTCCCCCAATCAGGGTGGTTCCAGCTCCTTTGAATCAAGTTCCTTGAATCTAGTTCCTTTGAATCACAATCTAGCCACAGGACATTGAAGATCTGGGAAGAAGAACAGCTCTATGTCCCTGATGTCCAGTCAATACTATCTCTTACCACTTAACTTATCCCAGGAGACCTATGCATTCCTATCATGCTTTACTTTTACTCATCGAATTTCCTCTTTCTTCCCTCTTCCTTCATTCTCCTTGGCTGGCTAGCTAACTCCTCCTGACCTTTGTAATTGAACTCATAACTTATCTATTTTGGAGAACTTTCCCTGGCCGCCACCTCCCAACCCCAATCTGAGTTGGAAGCCCCTACCCAGAGTCCCGTGACACTGCACTATATTATAATTTGTTGGTTTCCTTGTCTGTCTCTGTTTCTAGATTCTTATGAAAATTTTTAGAAGAGAGATGACTAATAGGTCTGGTTAAATAGTTTGCCCCTCAACATTTAACATAGTGCCCTAGTGTAGATACTCAATATTTTGAATGCATGAATATTTGTATAACCCATGTATATGCATAGTAGTGCTAGAAACCACCCTGTATCCTGTGATCTAAGAACAATTTGCTCCAAAATCCCATCTCTGTAGAAAAACAAAGCTATCTGTAACATTTGACAGAAAGAGGATCGGAGGGGAGCATGGAAGCACCTCTACCTCCTTGTAAGGGGTGTTTGCTCTGTGCGAGGTCCAAACTCGGTATAAAACTCAGCCCTTTCTTTAGTATTCACAGGCCATGCCCACAGCAAGCACTGTGAGTTCAGGAGGCTTTACTGAAACTGGGGGTGCCCCACAGGCCAGACGTCACCAGTTCATTTATTTCTCTCTTGCTATCCTTTCTCTGTATCCATCTGTCCTTCTGAAAGAGACCCAAACTCTTCTTCCTCTCTTATGAAAGACAGCATCCCTGAAGCCAGAGTCTTAGATAACACCCACCCAAGTCCTCATCTGGTGATGGTGGGGTGCTTGACCCCAAGAATTAATCAAAGATTTGTGTTTCCAATAATAACTGTTTCCTGTCTAAGAATTCTGAATTTAGCTTTTGAGATTTAAAAAAAACTGGTGTCTCATATCTGAATGAATGAATGTGAATGAAAATGGCATGATATCTAGTCTCCTTGTGTTTTCTCTAGCCCCTACATCTATCTACGTGGATTATACATATACACATAAAGACATATATTTTTCATATATCTGTGTGTATATACATGTCTGTGTATATATGTGTGATACTAGAGCCCAAAGCTGTCAAGGCACTAAGATCTGTCCTGCATGTGTAGTGTATGAGATCTCCCTCTACTCATTTGATAATGTATTCATTTATTTAGCAAATGCTCACTGAGTATCTTCTATGGGCTAGACATTATAGTAGATGCTGGGGATAGAATAGCATGCAAAATACTCTCTTTCTGCCTAACAAGAGAGATGGTCAATCATGAAAGTTGTAATTACAAAGGAGAAATATACTGTGCTACGAGACTGTAACAAAGGAGACCTCGTTAGTGTAAAGTGGAGGGCTGAAAAGAAATACTGATGCAGTGACCTTTGAGCTGAGATCAAAAAAATGACCGCTCACTAGGCCTGGTTACTAGGGGTAGAGGAGAATGTCACTGGCAAAGGAACACACTGATGGTAGGAGAGAATTGATCATGTCTGAGGAACTGGGAGAGGACGATGTGGTTAGAGCACAGAGTGTGGCCAGGACAGTAGAGTGAGCCAGCCCATGCAAGGCCTTGGAAGGGCCAATCTGTAGGAGTAATGGAAGCCATCAGCAGGTTCAAACAGGGGATTGGTATAATCTAATGTATATTTTATAAAGATCACTGACTTCACTGTGAGGAACAAATCAGAAGGAGGCAAGGGTAGATGTGGGAAGACCAGGTAAGAAGGTAGTAGGGGAATGACAGATTCAAGAGCTCCTTTGGAGGTGAAACAATGGTCTAGACTTGTCACCTTGGGAGTCGCAGCTCTAGTGATGGTTACTGCAGCGTTTAGCTGCATGAGATTTTCTTGAAGTAGAGAGCATAGCATGAGAAGAAAAGAAATGGTTGAATACAGAAGGATGAGGCTGCAAAGGAGCCAAGATGGTCAGAGGTAGGAGGAAAGCCAGGAGTGGGGGCACAGAGCTAGGGGACAAAGTATTTCAGAAAGAGCAAGTGTTCCACAGAGTGGAATCCTGCTGGGCAGTGAGTCAAGATGAGATTAAAAAGCAAAAAAAAAAAAAAGGCACTGTGGGTAGGATGGGTTCCTTGGTGACTTGAGAGCATTTTCTCTGTTTCATCATAGGAATGAGGTGAATTTCAATGGGTCTGGAAGTGCGCAATGAGTGAGAAATAGAAAAAGTGAGCCGAACCAATTTGTAAAAGATTGTTTGACTGTGAAAAGGATTAGGGTATTTATAACATAATGATTTATTTACTAAACATATAAATATTAGGAATGTCAATGTAATTCAAAGAGTTTGTGGGGTGGTTGTTATTGTTCCCTTGTTACTGGAAATGAAAAGAGGAAAGCCGTGTACAATATGCTATCTAGCTGGGCTTAGCAGTGCTTGAATATTTCAAACAGGTAAAGAATATTGCAGATAGCATTTTACTGCTCCATATACAAAGGGCTTTTTGTGTGCATTTTGTTTAGTCCTCATGAAATTTTATATATCAAGAAACTAAGAGTCAGAGAGGTATTTAATAACTTTCCCAGTCAATAAAGGGTATGGGAAATGAAGAAATAAATGTATCTTTAGATTAAGAGTACTTCAAGGAAGACGATTTTCTAAAGTATTGTTTGTTGATATGTATGTAGATACTGTAGATATACTCCTATATGTAAGCATTATGCTATAAGAAAATACCAAAGCTTTTGTTTGAAATTTTTTTGAAAGTTAGCAAATTCTTTAAGTGTCTTGCTAGTATTTGTCTTAAGTCTAATTATTTATTTAATGGATTTTTTATTTTGATAACATTTATTGGTACCTTTTGAAGCTGAATATGTTTGATTTCTCAAGTACAGGTACGTTTCAAACTCATTTCCCAATTCAGATCCATGGTTTAATAAAGATGACTGTTGAAGACATAGTCACATCTAAGAGTTGAAAAATCACTCTACCCTGCAAAAAAAGCACAAGTAGGACATTCTTCACTTATTTGATCATTGTAGTTCCAGTTTAAGACTCAAGAGTTTCTAATTAGTTTTTTTAAAATGGCTTTATTGGGATATAATCACATTCCACATAATTCACCCATTTAAAAGGTACAGTTTAATGATTTTTGGTGTGTTCACAGTCGTGCAACCATCACCACAAACAATTTTCATTACCCCAAGAAGAAACCTCATCACCCCCTCAATCTCTCCATCCTTCCCTCCCCCAGCCTTAGGCAACCATGATCTACTTTCTGTCTCTCTCGATTTGCTTATTCTGGTTGTTTCATGTAAATGGAATTATACAATATGCAGTTCTTTGTGATGGGCTTCCTTCACTCAGCATAATGTTCTAATTGGCTTTGGAGGGATAAACCCTGTGTATGTCCAGATGCAAACCAGCACTGGTGTGTGTCAGTCCACCTGTGATCTACATTATTCTGAGATAACATTCTGACCCAAGTACGAGGCAGGTAAGGCCTATGGTTTCATTCCTAATACCCAGTTGCCCAGCCAAGTTTTTTGACCACTCTGGATACAGACTTTTTCCTTTGGATGAATACAGTCACTAAGAGGAATGATTTAGATGTAATAATTATATCAGTTGAATTCCCAAACAAAGGGTAAAGAATGAAAACACCTTTGATTACATATATATAGGTTGTCCACACCAGGGTCATATATGTACAGTTGTCTGATTGAAGCCCAGATATTTGGCTGTAGTGGGGTTCTTTAGCAGAATGTGTCTGGCAGTCCCCTATGGAATATAATCTATGTAGGTCTCTTCTAGAGTAGATTTTCTATTTCCCCCACCCCAGGGTTTTCCTCTGATACCACTCACCACTCACCATGCTAAGCCTTAAAATGTCCCCCCCTCCCCATTTAGCATCAGAGCTCAGGAACTTGAAATATGCATTTTTTTAATTTCAATCTTTTATCATTTGTGTTTGACTTGAATCAACATGAAGTCTTCCTTCCTGTAGCCTTTAAAAAAAAAAAAATGTATGGAAAATAACCACAAAATAGAACACTCTCTTTTGTGCCTACCTTTACTAACCAAAGTTTAAAAATTCTTAATATTTTATTAGCTTTCTATATAAATTTCCCCTTCCATAGAAATCCCTGAATTGTAGCTGGGCAAAAGCTGTTTTTATTTTACTATTTTAGTGCATTGAATTTAATACAGCTCCCTAGCCATTCAGTCCAAGGCCAACACCATGAAAAAGAACTGTGTAGGTTTATTGTGCTAATATTGTGCTTTTGATTTCTGAATTTTGCCTTTAGTTTCTTTTGATAAAAGTGTGTTTTGGGGTAGAAAACTAAGAGTTCTGTGTGTGTGTTTGTGTTTGTATCTGTGTGTGTGTGTGTACACGTGTGTGTTTCACATGGAAAGCACTAGGAAGGACACTATACTGTCCTGGTTTTACTAAAAAGAGACACTGCAGTACAGTATGTTAATATGGAAGGTAATGATTCACATTGTTTGCATGCAGTCCAAATTACTAGAAACAGAAATTGCTATGTGTCCTACCCATTAACAAACTGTTGTTGCTGACCTATTCACTATGATGTCTGAGGGCAGAGATTTTAGTCTGTTTTTTGTCTACTGATATATCCTCAGTATCAAGTTCAAGTTGTGGTGCATAATTGGCACAGACGAGAATATTTGGCAAATTGATGTATTTGTTGAGTGAATCCCTTGAGGATAAACTCCTCAACCCAGCATTCTGTGCCCTTCGTATCTGATTCTGATTAGTATCTCTCACGTAAACCCCAGTGATAAACGTAAAAATTTGCTCTAGTCACAGTTCTGTATGTTGCTACAACAGTCCTCTATCATGGGCCTTGAAGCTTGGGGCTTTTGGAAAAGGACGGGCATCTCGTAAAACTGAGGGAGAGGTGGGAACTGGCCCAGAACCACGGAGGGCGCGAGGCAGGAATTAGGTAAGCAGAGAAGAGAGAACTCCAGGCTGAAAAAGCAGAGTCCAGATAAATCTCTCCTTTCCTCTAAAAATGTATTCTGACTCCACTAAGCCCACGGGTCCTTCAACTCAGAGAGAGAAACATGCTCTATGTTCTAAAAACTGCCCACGTACTTTTGAGCAATTCAGTACAGTACGTCTTAGGTTTTGATTAATTATATCTGGGCCTTGCCTCTTTATCCTTGTAACCTACCCATGCTTTTTAAGGGGCTCCAGCGAACTTTATTCCTAGTTCTTAGGTGTCAAAAACAAAAAGGCAGACAGCCACCTATGGCCTTAAGAGTCTAATACCTGAAATCTTAAAACACTCAAGGCCCTATCTTTCACTAAAATGCTTCACAAGCACTTAACTTTTCAATGAGTTAAAATAACTCTCTCAAATCTAGTATCTATTATTCCATTATGTTTTGGTTTTCCATATTTAATCTATCTCTCACGATGACCATTTAGTAGCTAACTTCAGGTATAAATATATTTTTAATTCTGCCAAAAATGTAATAGATAACGAGAAAGTGAATGTAGGCTGACTTTGCCTTTAAACATTGGAACTCTGGGCACAGCCTGAGTCCAAGGCAACCTTGGTGGTCTAGCAACATTGAATACATGCCCTCCGGTTGAACAATAAACGACATTTGTGGATTTGCCAGTGACCTCTCTGCTTTGTGCACCGCCGGTCTCTGGTGTCATCATTAATTAGTCTTCAGGTCTCCCATTTGTCTGCCAGAAAGTCTCTTGGAGACGCCATGTGAATAAGTGGGAGCAGGCGAGCTGCCTGGCCACTGGAACGTGCCACTGTGCCGAGACCATCCAGTGGGTTGGTCAGAGGGCAGCCCTCTACTCTGATCACGGAGAGAAGTTTCCTGCCAACAGGCCATGTGGGAGGCTGGGCCTGTCGGGGTGCAGGGAGGACCTCCGAGCACAGCAGGGGAGCTGCTCTTGTGCGGGCTGGCTTCAGGTTCTGATTTCAGAACCGTGAGGCTCAGCTGCCTAGGGCTCTTGCTTCATATTTGCTTCATCTTTCTCAGGAGTTTCTTCAGTGAATCCTAACAGTGGGTGGTACAACTTCAGCAGGGGAACAGAAATTATTATCCCTGTGTTCTAAACAGGAGATTTGCACAGGGGCACGTTTCTATAAATATAGTGCGGGGCCTTTGTAGTCACTGATTCTCAGCCATGACTCCCTTGCCATTCTGGTTGTGACGTGTTTCCGAACCAATTTTGCTGAATCATAAAAATAACAAATAATCTTTGTGAGGCCCCTTGCCAGTGCCAGGCATTGTGCAAACCATTTTATGTGTGTTATCTCACTTAATTCTGATTTCGTATCAGTCAGGGAGTCCCCATCTTGCCCATGAGAGAGACAAGCCACAGTCTACCTGAGCCCGGGTAGGACTCTTGATCCAAGCACAAGCCCTTTACAACATCACCCTAGGGCCTCATAACATCTGAGCTATTTGATGGACCCTGTGGGCTCTGTCACCACAGCCAGGACAAAGGGAGAGCCACAATGATCAATCTTTTTAATTCAGGTAGAAGTGGAAGTTTTGCTTATTGGGAAGATAAGCTCTGCCTTTGGCTTTGCTTTGGCTAGGGAGAAGCAAACTTCAAGAAATTATTGTCTTGGGTTCAATTATGTCCTATTACCAAAGTACAGGCATGCCTTACCATGTATTATTTGTGTTTGTGAAAAATAGTTCTCTCTAAATGGAATTGTTGGGATTTGAATGTAGTAGAGGGCTAGTTAAAGGATTGATTTTTTTTTCTTTAAAGATTTTGTTTATTTATTTGACAGAGAGAGACACAGCGAGAGAGGGAACACAAGCAGGGGGAGTGGGAGAGGGAGAAGCAGGATTCCCGCGGAGCAGGGAGCCCGATGCGGGGCTCGATCCCAGGACTCTGGGATCGTGACCTGAGCCGAAGGCAGACGCTTAAAGACTGAGCCACCCAAGCACCCCTAGTTAAAGGATTTAAAAGATTCTCCCAATTTATATTGTAAGAAATTCCAGCTTTCTTTCAAACATGGCTACCTGTGTTCTCAGAATCATAGCTGGATATCATCAGGGAAGTTCATGTGGCCATGAAAGTTCCTGGAAAAAATGCCAATTTTTTTTTTTAAGATTTTATTTATTTATTTGAGAGCGAGAGAATGAGAGTGCACATGAGAGGGGGGAGGGTCAGAGGGAGAAGCAGGCTCCCCGCCGAGCAGGGAGCCCCATGCGGGACTCGATCCCGGGACTCCAGGATCATGACCTGAGCTGAAGGCAGTCGCTTAACCAACTGAGCCACCCAGGCGCCCCAAAATGCCAATTTTTGAAAGCAGACATCTTCCAAAGTTTTTCAGACCAGTCTCCTACTTCTAGGCCTACCCTCAGAACGACCCAGTCTGGAGGATTATCTTGGCTACTTTGCCTGTGCCTTGCGCCATTAAGTAGTAGATGTTTTGGGAGGTCTTTAGAAGACACTGAGCCCTTTAAAATCAGCTTGGGACAATCACAGTGTTTCAGAGTGGAGACTGGGACCCTTGGTGTACCTGTCCTAGAAAGGCAGGAAGGAGGGAAAAGAGGAGGAAGTCACACTGCCCTCCTGGAAAGCCCACTCTGAGTCTGGGTCAACATTGCTAATTTTTTTTTTTTTAACCTTCCTTCACATAAGAATGTAGTTAAGATGAGGAAATCATACTTTTGGCCAGATTTTGGCCAGATATGCATGGAACTCTAGTCTAGAGAAGTTTGGGGATAAGTTAATAAAACCTGCATGATGGCTTCACAGGGATTAATATGAGTACACAAATATGATTAAAGGTAAAGCATAAATGTCATACAGAAGGTACTAGAGAAATTTGAAGGCTGCAAAAACTTTGGATTGGAAGGAGCTTTATGGTAGTGGCAGCATGTCAGACTTTTTAGGATGAGTGGGACTCTGTCAAATGCAGTGGTAAGTATGTATGAGACGTGAATAGATTGGGCAGAGAACCACACAAACACAGACGTGGAAGTGGGAATGATGGCTGATGTCATTTAGAAACACTGCAGAATTTTGGTTTGGTTGGTCAAATCTAGGTGGGAAATACAGCTGAAAGTTGGAAATGGTACCATGATGGAAATGACCTGGAGTTTGAATTTAATTAGCAAAGAGCACCCATTCATGGTTTTATCTTGTCTTGTATCTCCTCTACTTCGTTTTTACTGAACGATTTTGCCTTGTAATTCACACGGACCAAAGAAAACTTAACAAGCCTCAGAGTTCACCCTTGATCTTCTCTCCCTTAGAACAACAAAAAGATTACACTTCCCACTCTTCCCATCTCGGTAAATGGCACTTCCAGCCATTCCCACTGGGATGGTGAACTGTGGGTTAGGGTGGTTTCCATATCACCAAATCAGAACTCTCTGATTTGAGGGGGGCATGATTGTCAAAAAAGCACTCTATTATAAGTCACCTATTATATATGAGAAATTATCAATCTGTCTGTAAATTCTATCTGAAGTAAATCACATGGAAAACAATTTCACATGTGTTAGGGGAGTATCAACAGGAAGGGAGGAGAGATGCAGACCTCCCTGAACTGGGCTTGCCCCTCCTGCTGGCATGTGGGTGGCTGCAGGCAACTCGGATGCCTGGGAATTGCTGCAAAATCTGTTTCAAGCTCTCTTTCTGGAGTATGAATCTGAAGAGGATCAG
Organism: Mirounga angustirostris; assembly: GCF_029215605.1. NCBI lineage: Eukaryota > Metazoa > Chordata > Mammalia > Carnivora > Phocidae > Mirounga > Mirounga angustirostris. The sequence continues at coordinate 68,429,503 of NW_026991717.1, read as the reverse complement.
GGCCTTTAATTCCCTGGGAATTCGGTAGTTTTTGCCTCCCTTAATTTTTGAGAGACCAAAAGCATAATTCTTTTCCTGTCCCAAGCCAGAGGTTTTTCTGCATCTCTAAAAGGAAAGTTGAAGGTGGTACGTTTCTTTGTTCCTGAAGAAAGGTGTGGAGTGAGCTAACCATGTCTGGTTTTTTTTTTCCCCTGAAATTTAGATAAACCGTGATTGATAAGGATTTTGCACAATTAATACTGAAGAGCGTAGCAGAGAGCAGAAGCTTAACAAATACATGTTCTTGAGGAAATCTAATTCCACACTTTCCTTCACAGCAAGTGAGAAACAGATGATCGTGGTATGCAAGGAGTCACCAAAGGAGTATCTCCAGCCTTTCAAGGACAAACTAGAAGAGTTCTTCCAGAAAGGTAGGGAATGGCGTCAGCTGCGCATACACAAAACTCTGCAACATCCCCCATTCATTGGATCTTTCCCTGAGGCCCACAACCCCTTGCATCCCTGCCAACCACCGGCAACTCCAAGGATTCCACCAGCCTACCGTCCCATCATGATTACGTACTCAGTGCAGATAGAATTGTTCTGCCACTTTCATATCACCTTTCAAACCCTTTTTAATATGTCAAATCCTTTAACGTTACTCCTGTTCTTATAAACCTTTTGAGGGAAGACTTTTTCTCTGTCTCTTCATGGAACCCAAGAGGATCCTCAGTACATGTTCCCTGACAAACGACATAGGTTCAGAGCTTATATAGTCATGCCTTTCAGATTTGTGGTCAGCCCGAACAGGTGGATGGTGATCCTAACCCTGGTTTATCAGTGTAGCATCTTGGAAACTTGTGTAGTATTTTTTATTCCTTTTCTGAATGGGAAATTGGGGCCAGGTGAATGTCACACATCCAATCATTTGGCACTTGTTAGCCTTTTGGGGTTGGTAGATGGAAGTGATATGCATGAGACCACTTAGTGCATTGACACACTTATTTAGAAATCTTATGAGGTTATGTTCCTTCCTCCATGATTTTGGCAGGGATAGGGAGCTTTGGTTGATCTCTGTTAGTGAACATAGACATTTAATGCCTTTGGATATTCCCTATTCTGATTTCTCAAATCCAGTTTACAATGTGAAACAAAAATAAGTGTGAGGGACAAACTTGCTGTTATAAAATAAGTAAGTCATGGAGATGTAATGTACAGCATGGTGACTATAGTTAAATATACAACACGGTATATTTGAAAGTTGAGAAGAGAGTAGATCTTAAAAGTTCTCATCACAAGAAAAAAATGTTGTAACTATGTGTGGTGATGGATGTTAACTAGACTTACTGTGATGATCATTTTGCAGTATATACATAAATGATGTTGTACATCTGAAACTAATACGTTATGTGTCAATTATATCAATAAAAAAAGCATGAGGTAGTTAGAGGGAGCTTTTGTCTTTGCTAGAAAGAAAGAGGAACTACATGTAGGAACCTTTGGGGAGGTATCAACATGCTCTTTCTATTTATTAATAAGGCCATATGATACCACATCATCAACAAAAGACCATTTAAGCAGGGTGAATCCATAAAGTATGGCCAAACCACTTTGGGAATTGGCAGGAAAATTCTCAGTCCGTGAGTCAGAGGAACTCTGTTCCAGCTATTCCTTTGGTGCAGAGATCATTGTTCCCTCCTCCTTGATGAGGGCTTGTTTGTGTTGAAGCGGAAGTCAGGAGTTCTCTCTTGGCCACTGCTGAACCTCATATATGACGGAAGCAATGTCATCCGACAAAGTGCCATCTAAAGAGCAGTGATCCTACCCCTTATGTGTCATGTGACTAAGATTAGGTATGTTTTATATGTGATTTTTCAAAATAGATGCATTGCTTTAGGATTATACCATGTAAATATAACTTAAATGGCCTGAAGAGAAAGCATGAAGGATTTCCTTTTGCAGATGCCCAATTAATCATTTCTGTTTTTGACATATGTAGAATTAACTTGATATGAAGCTCATATGTACTTAGATTCTGTTTTTATTTTTAATTATTATTCTATATCTGGAAAATTCTGCACTGTATATATGTAGGTATTACCAGCTTGTATGCTGTAATGGCCTTACCTCCTTTCTCTTGGAACCAGCTAGTGTCTTAAAACTTATATTGCAAATCTTAATTTTTGTTGTTGTTGGAAAAAGAGAAAGTACAAATAGATTTAGAACCTGGAAAATCTTCAGTGCCTTAGAAAAGGAATTTGCAAATCACTGTTTGGGGTTATGTGTTTGTTTCTTCTCTGTTAGGTTTCTCGAGAAACTTCTGGTCTGTTCTGAAAGAGGAAATTGAGTTGAGGCAAACTGGACCATATGTCAGCGAGGCAAGGGTGTGGCCACAGTAAGATGTTCTAGGAAAACCCTACGGCAGTCATTCTCAACCCTGACTGTAGACTAGAATCACCTGGGGGGAGATTTTTTAAACATTTTGATACCCAGGCCGAACTCCAGACCTCCTATCAGCATCTCTGCGGGTGGGACCAGGCATTAGCATTATTGATTTACTCCCCAGGTGATTCCAGTGTGTAGTTCAGGTTGAGAACCTCTGTGGTCCAGCTTAGGTCACCATTCAGTGTGTCTTCAAAGATGTTTATTCAGGGCACCTGACTGGCTTCGTTGGCGGAACATGACTCTTACTCTCAGGGTTGTGAGTTCAAGCCCCACATTAGGCATGGAGCCTACTTAAACTTAAAAAAAGTATTTATTCAAGAGCCTGCTGTACCTCAGGCACTCCTTGTTCCTCTCTCAGGGACTGTCTCACTGGAAAAAGATCTCCAATTGAATAAAGGAGTCAGTTCTCCTTGAACCAACATAGTGAAAGGAAGATGGGAAGGACATTAGAAATAACCTCCAATCACGCCTAAAACAAAAACAGCTAAAGCAAAGCACAGAAAGAATTTAAAGGAAAGCTACCGTTTGTACAGAATTTTTAAATAACAAAAATAAAATGTAATATCGTTGGAATCTTAAACATTCCTAATATTGTGTGGTGAAAATAGCCACTGTTGAAATAGCCTGTCACTGTCATCTTACTACTTAACTGAGTTGGTCAAAAGTCAATCTAGAATTGTACTGTCCAATGTAAATGGCAAGCACTACCCATATGAAGCTGTGGAGCAATTCAAATGTGGCTGATCCAGGATGAGATCACACAGCGGATTTTGAAGACGTAGTGTGAAAAAACACAAAATATTTCTGATTTTTTATATTGATTACACAGTAAAATGATAGTTTGAATATGTTGGGTTTTAAAATAAGATATTATTATTAAGATTAATTTACCTGTTTTAGGTTTTAAGCATGGCTACTAGAAAATTTAAAATGATACATGTGATTCACAATATACTTCTATTGATCACTACTAGTCTAGACACATGGTCCCTTGGCCTTTTGCATCTCATTCCTTCACTCCCCTCTTCATGCTCTCGCTCAGCTTGAAGCCTGGGTTACTGGAATGCAGTTTCCAGAGCTAGCCTTCCCCACTTCTGCTCCGGTGCTGACCATTGTTTGGCTCACAGGTTGCGGGGGGAGGTTGCTTAACTGAAGGGGATGACAGCGTGCTACTTCATCAAGCTGCTCCCCTGTGGCGTAGCAGGTGGGACTCTGCCATGTTGCAGAATATACAAATGGAACATCTCTTGGCTACTTTGGAGTTCTAAACAGTAGTACCTTTTTTATGTAGGTGTTTCACTGAAGGAAGGATTTTCCTTCCACCATACATATGCAGTATAATATGGCAATTATACAGTGTTAAGTATAGGATCTCGTCTAAATGTGCCATTCATTGTAAGAAACATCATTATTACAAGTACTACTAAGAAAGAAAAACTGTTGGCAATTAAGCCATGTTGTGTCATAGATGATAAGATGTACCTCAAAAGCAGGTGCTAAAATATGAAAATTATATCAAGTTTGAAGTTGATGTAATATGGTACCATAATGAGGCATATAGAATCAGGGAGGAGGAATGCCTAACACTTCCAGGTAAGTCAGGAAAGACTTTGAACAAAGATCTTTTTGTTCAGATTTGACAACAACAACAACAACAAAAAAGCCAAGATACTGATAATGATGGCAGTGACAGCAGATCAGTGGATGATAGCTCACATTTGCAGAGTGCTGCCGTACCCCAGACACTGTGGGGAGAAGATCTTCTTTCTTGTTTAGTCCTTGTGACAACCCTCTGGAATCAGCACTATTATCACCCTGTTGTACAGACAAGGAAATTGAGGATTAGAAATTCTCAGCAGACAGGTTATGAAGGGCATTCCAAGCAGAGGAAAACACTGCAAATCTCAGGATGAAAGACATGAAGTATTTGGGGAATGGCAAGAGACTTGGCGTGGCTAGATCACAGGGCATATGGGAAGAACACAAGACCAAAACGGGGAGGAGAATCACAATAAGACTTGCTAAACAATCTGAACTTAGTCTTATAGGCAACAGGGAGCCTTTAAAAAGTACTATGTATGGGAGTGACATGGTCACATTGGATTTGTTTTGTTTTGATGCATGGGATCCTTTGCTTTTTGTTGTAAAGAAATACACATTATAACCAAGAGCAATATGAAGAAGAGTTGGGATAGTAAAAGATCGGGAGGTAGTCTATCGAGTTATTCTACAGTAGTCCAGGCAAATGATGGTAAGAACAAAAGCAATCACAGAAAAATAACAAAGGAAGAGACATATTTATAAAGCTTTTAGGAGTTACAAGACTAGATAACCCAACTGAAGTACAGAAACAGGAGCAAAGGATCACTCCCCCTTTTTCTTGCTTGGATAACTGGCTTGATACTGATGAGGAGAACCAGATTTGGGACGGAAAGCAACACAGTAAACTTTGAACACGTTGATTTGACATATGAATGAGACACCCTGAGAGAGACGTTGGGTTCATGGGAGAGCACTGGATGAGACTACAGTCTCATAGAGGGTAGAAGTTCAAGTCATAGGAATGAATGAGAAAGCCCAAAGAAAGGGTGTAAAATGAGAACTTCCAGTAGTATTGGAGTTTCTAAGCACAGGACATAATATAATAACCATAATTGAGAAAAGGTACTTCCATACTTTCATAATATTTGAGTATTTGGCAGGAAAGCCAATTTTCTATTAGATATCTTATCACTAATAAAGTCTTAAGCAATTAAGTTCTTTATTCCTGAGAGGTCACACACATGCATGGTGACTTAGCTGATTCATAGGCTAATTTTTGTATGAGCTGCAATTCAGTTCTTCTAACAATCATGATGATTTAATTTTTCTTTTGTAAATCATATCCTGTTGCCACACTCAAGTGGAGATGATGTGTTTGTCCTTGTGTCATCCTTCCCTTCTCAGAATGCCCTTAAATAGTCACTTGACCAAACTCTGGGCCTTGTTCTTAACTAATTTCATTTCCTGGGCAGAATAGAAAGTAATTTTAATGGCTCCATCTTTCAGAGTTACAATCCATGGTTCTGAGCCTTTTTCCTTACATGGTTTTTCTTTCCCACAGTAGGCTCTTGTTGATTCCAATTTACAGCTCAGTTCAGAGTAACCTTGTGCAGGCATTATTTGAGCTCATGTTTTCCCACCCTCAGATCAAACATAGTCATAATGATATGGCCTTCAAAAATGTGATGCTCACATTAAAAGTCCCCGTAAACGTGGCAGGGATCCTGTAATTGAAAGAAGGCGCAGAGCAACTGATTAGATCCCAGGTATAGATCTTGTAGGTGGTCTTTGCATGCTGTTAAATTGGTCATTTGTATTTATAGCTTTGGCAGGGAGGGCTGGAACCTAAACTGGTGCTAAGACCAGCACTCTCCCACACTTGGCCCCATCTCATTCTGCATCAGTTTTACTCGGCATCCATGAGTGGAACCAGATCACAGTGAATCTGAATGAGCCATCCTAGTCCTCCTTCCTCGAACTATCCTCCAGGGTTCTTTGAGCAGATGAGATTAGACATGTTCTTTATGTCAAGAAACTTTTCCAGTAGAAAGTAAAAAGATAAACTTACAAAACTAAAAAACAGACAAAACAACAACTCTGATTTCCCACACTGAATGCAGAAAGGATTACCTAAATAGCTAACTACCCCATGACAGCTGAGACTGGTCCCATTCACTCTCTCATCCTGACATAATGGAGGCTCAGCCTGGCCCATATTCGGTGTTAATAATTACTGTGGAATTAATGAACAAACAGCCTGAATCTTATAAGGTGCCTGGAGGCTTTTTTTTCTTTTTTTCCTCTGTGAGTTTCCTGTTTAAATTCTTTCAGAACTAGTAAATCCTGCCAGAATTTGGTGAGATGCACTTTTGGTCTATAATGCACATCTGTGGTTGTCAAACCTCCTGGATATCAAAACATCTTTCTATGTCACAAATATGCATACAATCCCTTCTTAATAAATACTTAGATTAGTTTGACAAAGTCCATAACTGAACCTCAAACTCTAGACTAATCTCTTCAATCCCCAGCATATTCAAGCGTTAAGCTTACAGAGAAGAGGAAGGACCAATGATCTGCATGTGTAACCTGTGAGAAGCAATAATTCTTAGATCCTTTACAGAGCTTACGGAAGGAAGAACTCTGACTGGGGGAGCGTGCACTCTCTGTGGGACAAACCATCTTCTTGTACACCTCACGTTCAAAAAAAGACCAAATAACACCAAATAACACCAGATGGTCAAGAATTAAGACAGTCGTTGTGATTTCTGGGTCACTGAAGTAACACAGCAGTAATCTTTGGAAAGTGGAGCTACTATTTTATCAAAGATTTATTTTTTTTTTTTTTTTTTTGTTTTTGTTTTTTTTGTTTTTGTTTTTTTTTTTTTTTTTTTAATTTTTTTATTCTTATGTTAATCCCCTTACATTACAACATTAGTTTTAGATGAAGTGTTCCATGATTCATTGTTTGTGCACAACACCCAGTGCTCCATGCAGAATGTGCCCTCCTAAATACCCACCACCAGGCTAACCCATCCTCCCACCCCCCTCCCCTCTAGAACCCTGTTTGTTTTTCAGAGTCCATCGTCTCTCATGGTTCGTCTACCCCTCCGATTTCCCCCGCTTCATTCTTCCCCTCCCGCTACCTTCTTCTTCTTCTTCTTTTTTTTTTTTTCTTAACATATATTGCATTATTTGTTTCAGAGGTACAGATCTGAGATTCAACAGTCTTGCACAATTCACAGCGCTTACCAGAGCACATACACTCCCCAGTGTCTATCACCCAGTCCCCCCATCCCTCCCACCCCACCCCCCACTCCAACAACACTCAGTTTGTTTCCTGCGATTAAGAATTCCTCATATCAGTGAGATCATATGATACATGTCTTTCTCTGTTTGACTTATTTCACTCAACATAATACCCTCCAGTTCCATCCACGTCGTTGCAAATGGCAAGATCTCATTCCTTTTGATGGCTGCATAATATTCCATTGTATATATATACCACATCTTCTTTATCCATTCATCTGTCGATGGACATCTTGGCTCTTTCCACAGTTTGGCTATTGTGGACATTGCTGCTATAAACATCGGGGTGCACGTAGCCCTTCGGATCCCTACTTTTGTATCTTTGGGGTAAATACCCAGTAGTGCAATTGCTGGATCATATGGTAGCTCTATTTTCAACTTTTTGAGGAACCTCCATACAGTTTTCCAGAGTGGCTGCACCAGCTTGCATTCCCACCAACAGTGTAGGAGGGTTCCCCTTTCTCCGCATCCCCGCCAACATCTGTCGTTTCCTGACTTGTTAATTTTAGCCATTCTGACTGGTGTGAGGTGATATCTCATTGAGGTTTTGATTTGGATTTCCCTGATGCCGAGCGATATTGAGCACTTTTTCATGTGTCTGTTGGCCATTTGGATGTCTTCTTTGGAAAAATGTCTGTTCATGTCTTCTGCCCATTTCTTAATTGGATTCTTTGTTCTTTGGGTGTTGAGTTTGATGAGTTCTTTATAGATTTTGGATACTAGCCCTTTATCTGATATGTCATTTGCAAATATCTTCTCCCATTCTGTCGGTTGTCTTTTGGTTTTGTTAACTGTTTCCTTTGCTTTGCAAAAGCTTCTTATCTTGATGAAGTCCCAATAGTTCATTTTTGCCCTTGCTTCCCTTGCCTTTGGCGATGTTTCTAGGAAGAAGTTGCTTCGGCTGAGGTCAAAGAGGTTGTTGCCTGTGTTCTCCTTTAGGATTTTGATGGACTCCTGTCTCACATTGAGGTCTTTCAACCATTTGGAGTCTATTTTTGTGTGTGGTGTAAGGAAGTGGTCCAGTTTCATTCTTCTGCATGTGTCTATCCAATTTTCCCAACACCATTTGTTGAAGAGACTGTCTTTGTTCCATTGGACATTCTTTCCCGCTTTGTCGAAGATTAGTTGACCATAGAGTTGAGGGTCCATTTCTGGGCTCTCTATTCTGTTCCATTGATCGATGTGTCTGTTTTTGTGCCAGTACCATGCTGTCTTGATGATGACAGCTTTGTAATAGAGCTTGAAGTCCGGAATTGTGATGCCACCGGCTTTGCTTTTCTTTTTCAATATTCCTCTGGCTATGCGGGGTCTTTTCTGGTTCCATACAAATTTTAGGATTATTTGTTCCATTTCTTTGAAAAAAGTGGATGGTATTTTGATGGGGATTGCATTGAATGTGTAGATTGCTCTAGGTAGCATTGACATCTTCACAATATTTGTTCTTCCAATCCATGAGCATGGAACGTTTTTCCATTTCTTTGTGTCTTCCTCAATTTCTTTCATGAGTATTTTATAGTTTTCTGAGTACAGATCCTTTGTCTCTTTGGTTAGATTTATTCCTAGGTATCTTATGGTTTTGGGTGCAATTGTAAATGGGATCGACTCCTTAATTTCTCTTTCTTCTGTCTTGTTGTTGGTGTATAGGAATGCCACTGACTTCTGTGCATTGATTTTATATCCTGCCACTTTACTGAATTCCTGTATGAGTTCTAGCAGTTTTGGGGTGGAGTCTTTTGGGTTTTCCACATAAAGTATCATATCATCTGCAAAGAGTGAGAGTTTGACTTCTTCTTTGCCAATTTGGATGCCTTTGATTTCTTTTTGTTGTCTGATTGCTGTGGCTAGGACTTCCAATACTATGTTGAATAGCAGTGGTGATAGTGGACATCCCTGCCGCGTTCCTGACCTTAGGGGGAAAGCTCTCAGTTTTTCCCCATTGAGAATAATATTTGCTGTAGGTTTTTCATAGATGGCTTTTATGATATTGAGGTATGTACCCTCTATCCCTATACTCTGAAGAGTTTTGATCAAGAAAGGATGCTGTACTTTGTCAAAAGCTTTTTCGGCATCTATCGAGAGGATCATATGATTCTTGTTCTTTCCTTTGTTAATGTACTGTATCACATTGATTGATTTGCGGATGTTGAACCAACCTTGCAGCCCAGGGATAAATCCCACTTGGTCATGGTGAATAATCCTTTTAATGTACTGTTGGATCCTATTGGCTAGTATTTTGGTGAGAATTTTTGCATCCATGTTCATCAGGGATATTGGTCTGTAATTCTCCTTTTTGATGGGGTCTTTGTCTGGTTTGGGGATCAAGGTAATGCTGGCCTCATAAAATGAGTTTGGAAGTTTTCCTTCCGTTTCAATTTTTTGGAACAGTTTCAGAAGAATAGGTATTAATTCTTCTTGAAATGTTTGGTAGAATTCCCCTGGGAAGCCATCTGGCCCTGGGCTTTTGTTTTTTGGGAGATTTTTGATGACTGCTTCAATTTCCTTAGTGGTTATAGGTCTGTTCAGGTTTTCTATTTCATCCTGGTTCAGTTTTGGTAGTTGATACATCTCTAGGAATGCATCCATCTCTTCCAGGTTATCTAATTTGCTGGCATAGAGTTGCTCATAATATGTTCTTATAATTGTTTGTATTTCTTTGGTGTTGGTTGTGATCTCTCCTCTTTCATTCATGATTTTGTTGATTTGGGTCATTTCTCTTCTCTTTTTGATAAGTCTGGCCAGGGGTTTATCAATCTTGTTAATTCTTTCAAAGAACCAGCTCCTAGTTTCGTTGATCTGTTCTACTGTTCTTTTAGTTTCTATTTCATTGATTTCTGCTCTGATCTTTATGATTTCTCTTCTCCTGCTGGGTTTAGGCTTTATTTGCTGTTCTTTCTCCAGCTCCTTTAGGTGTAGGGTTAGGTTGTGTACTTGAGACCTTTCTTGTTTCTTGAGAAAGGCTTGTATTGCTATATACTTTCCTCTTAGGACTGCCTTTGCTGCATCCCAAAGATTTTGAACAGTTGTGTTTTCATTTTCATTAGTTTCCATGTATTTTTTTAATTCTTCTTTAATTTCCTGGTTGACCCATTCATTCTTCAGTAGGATGCTCTTTAGCCTCCATGTATTTGAGTTCTTTCCGACTTTCCTCTTGGGATTGAGTTCTAGTTTCAAAGCATTGTGGTCTGAAAATAGGCAGGGAATGATCCCAATCTTTTGGTACCGGTTGAGACCTGATTTATGACCTAGGATGTGGTCGATTCTGGAGAATGTTCCATGGGCAGTAGAGAAGAATGTGTATTCCATTGCTTTGGGGTGGAATGTTCTGAATATGTCTGTGAAGTCCATTTGGTCCAGTGTGTCATTTAAAGTCTTTATTTCCTTGTTGATCTTTTGCTTAGATGATCTGTCCATTTCAGTGAGGGGGATGTTAAAGTCCCCCACTATTATTGTATTGTTGTTGATGTGTTTCTTTGCTTTTGTTATTAATTGCCTTATATAATTGGCTGCTCCCATGTTAGGGGCATAGATATTTACAATTGTTAGATCTTCTTGTTGGATAGATCCTTTAAGTATGATATAGTGTCCTTCCTCATCTCTTATTACAGTCTTCGGTTTAAAATCTAATTTGTCTGATATAAGGATTGCCACCCCAGCTTTCTTTTGGTGTCCATTAGCATGGTAAATGGTTTTCCACCCCCTCACTTTCAATCTGGGGGTGTCTTTGGGTCTAAAATGAGTCTCTTGCAGACAGCATATCGATGGATCTTGTTTTTTAATCCAGTCTGTTAGCCTGTGTCTTTTGATTGGGGCATTTAGCCCATTTACATTCAAGGTAACTATTGAAAGATAGGAATTTAGTGCCATTGTATTGCCTGTAAGGTGACTGTTACCATCAAAGATTTATTAAGTAGAGTCTTTTTTGAAAGGGTTAGTTTGAATCAGTTTATTTTGTTTTTTTTCCTTCCCAGAAATTTCTACAAAGAGCACAATCCACTCCCATCCCAAAGTTAGATTCTCTCTCCCTCTCTCCCCTTCCTTCTCTCTCTCTTTCCTCCCTACTCACCCTCCCTTTATGTCTTTAATTTACTCAATTTTTCTTTTTTGGCCAAACATCCAATAAATTGTCTTTCCCAAAACTCTAGTTCTCTTTTTCTTTTCCTTTCTCTCCAATGAAAATTTCGCAAGAAGAAGAAAAATGTCTAAATTAATTTTGTGTGTGTATAAAACTGATAGAAATACTGGAAAAGATTATACCCACTCCCCCAAAAGAAAGAAAACTACAGGTCAATCTCACTGTAGTTTTAAATTTTGAAATACAATGGCACATTTCATGACCAAATGGAGTTTATTCCCACAATGTAAAGATGATAGGATATTGGGAAGTCTGTTAACACAACTCATCACTGTTAATAGCTCTAACAAGAAAACACCTGTGATCATCTCTTTAGAAGCTAAAAAAGGCACTTGACAAAATTCAACATCCATTCTTCATTTAAAGCTGGATAAAACATTAAGTAAAATAGCCTTCCTTATTATAATAAAAATTAATGTGTCAGCCTCAGATTCACAACTCATACCATAGACAAAAGATCAGTGTACCTAATATATAAGAGGTCTGAGACGTTGTTATGAAATAAGACCACTATTCAATACAAAGGCAAATAATATGAATAGTGACAGAAACTGTTCTTCAAACGTATGAGAAGATGCCACTCTCAAAATAAAAGAAGTACAAAAGAATTTGTATTGAAATTCCATTTTCCATTTACAAGATTGGCAAAATTACAGAAGTTTGATAACGAGCTCCATTGGCGGTGTGGTACAGTAAACTCCTGTCCTCCATTGTTTGTGGAGGTGTAAACTGTTACAATCCGTGTGGAGGTCTATTTAGCAGGATCTATTAAAGTTACATATGCACGTGCCTTTTGACTTGTCAGTTCTACTTCTAGATACAAACCCTCAGACGCTTACACATGCAAAGTGATTTCTATACCATGCTACTTATTGAGACATTGTTGGTAGCAGCAAAAAAGATTGGTGACAACCTCAGTGATCACCAATAAGGAAAGTGTCAAGTTATAGTACTTCCATACGATGGAATACTAAGCATCTGCTTAAAAAAAATGAGGAAGTCTTTATGCATTGACATGGAAGAATCTCTAGGGTAGGTTTTAAGTGGAAAACAAGGGTGGGAAGAGTAGGCATATTACCATTGTAAGTAAAGAAGAAGAAGAAAAATGGATACTACTTGACAAAAATCTCTGAGGATAAATAGGAATCTAATCTGGGACTGATATTTAGCTGGTTCTTACCGTATCAGCCATGCAGGTTGTCTGTCCTGTTTAGTTGGTACCCAGGCTGTTGTTAAATAGTTAGAATTACCCCTGAAAATGACCGGATGGGTTCATTATGGAGTAGGTAGAAAATGGATGGATGGGGTTCAGAAATGACATGCAGAATTTTCATAAATCTTTTAATCGATGTGTACCTCTTCAAAAAATTAGACAACTAATTTTTTAAAACAAACAACTTTCTGTGGTACTTTGCATTTACATTTTTTTCTTTCAAGATTGCTTCTGCTTTTAGGTTTTCCCACTGTGGTACGAATTGGGGTCCCTTAGCCTGCTGCACCTAGTCCTTCGCATTCAATTTCTGAGGAATTAGAAATTAAATGCTCTGATTCACAGCCCCTTTCCCTCCACTGAAGACCGGACTGGACCACTTAGAAGGAAATTTGAGGAGGGCCTTTTTTGTATTTTCCTTCTCTTGTGAAAGGAAAGGCAGATCTATGAGCTAGTACCTTGGCTTTCTTTCCTGACCGTCTCCTCCTCAACACCCTTCCACAGCAACTCTGGACAGTGGAGTCCTCCTAGCCTGTATGTGTGCAGACACACACACACACACACACACACACACGTCCTTCAGGTGCTTTCTTCTGGACTTAGATTGCCATCACTCATTTCACTCATGGTTCAGTCACACTCTTATGATGGCTCTAATTGAAATATCCATGAAGAGGCCTCTTTGCTCAGATATGTAGGGCGTTTTACTTTTCTCTCATCTTTTGTTTTCTGTTTCCACAGTCCTGTTTTCTATTACATTTGGGTCCTCTTACCTCACCATTATATAGATATCTTAAGTCTTTCGATGAACTCTTTCCTGAACATACAGTGAGAATGGAAAGATCTACATTTCAGATTACCCTGACACAGGCCACCTTCTAAACCACAGGGTAGCGCCAGTTCTCATTCATTTATATCTTAAGATGATTTTCAGGATCGGACCTCTCCTATGGATGCATGTATTTTAAGCCTTATCTGTAATTTTTGAAAGAAAGGCTTTGTCTGCTGTTTTTAGGCAGTGTCTCGGAACTACGTGTTAGTGGGAGAGAGGTGGGTGATGGTTTGGTTTGGCGCGAAGTGTAGGATGAGTATTATTAACTCTTACTGGGTCTTCTCTTGAGCTGCAGCTATTTAGACAGACGTGCGCATGCGTGTGCATACATGTGCCGGCTGCAACAGCTCCAAACTCAGGAGACCTAGCTGCTGTGTCATATGACTATAGGGCGTTAATAAATACAATGTTGTTTTTAGAGCATAATTATCATCCCACCCCTGACTCCTGTGAGAAACACCAGTTGGTTGAAAGTTACCCTCAAGGGGTCAGTTCAGACAGGGAGTTGGGAGGATGCTTCTTGACTTCAACGGTTGAAGCGGAGCGCTTCAACTTAATCCCCAAGGCAGTTCTTTGAAGCTGATTTTGTTATTACCGACCTTCCAGATAAGGACACTGAGGATTTCAGTAGCTTACTCAAGGTCAGTGTGATCTCAGTCCCACTGTTTATCCTGTGCCCTCCGAATAATTTGGAAAATCACTCATTTTCTCTGGGTCCCAAGACCTTGCGGGTAACTAGAAATAACTATTTTCTCTCACCATCTAAATGAGAAAAACGTGGGAGGAGCAGACTTGCCTGCCATAGCCTACCCCCGAGGGACTCCTGTTCCTGGAGTCCTAATAGAAAGCCCACATTCTAGAAGGTAGCGGGAGGGGAAGAATGAAGCGGGGGAAATCGGAGGGGTAGACAAACCATGAGAGACGATGGACTCTGAAAAACAAACAGGGTTCTAGAGGGGAGGGGGGTGGGAGGATGGGTTAGCCTGGTGGTGGGTATTCAGGAGGGCACATTCTGCATGGAGCACTGGGTGTTGTGCACAATGAATCATGGAACACTACATCTAAAACTAATGATGTAGTGTATGGGGATTAACATAAGAATAAAAAAAAGAAGAAGAAGAAGAAAAAAAAAAGCCCACATTCTACCTTCCCTAGCAGCAACAACAAGAAGTGTCATCTGTGCTTTGGAAGGAATTGTGGTGACAAGTAGTTAAGTATTTTATGGAATCAGTCTTGAGCTCTGCATTCTTGCATAATAGTTGTTTTCATGATAAATTGCTTCATGTAATTGCCACCACTTCCTCTCTGGATTCTTGACAACTATCAGCAAGGTTTTAATCAGTGATTGATTGCAATTGCCATCACGTGACTTCTCTTTGAATTACTCAGTGTCGTCTTCATGCGGGAAGAACTTGACACCAATACTGCCTTCTGAGAGTTGTTTTGCTGAATATGTATCGTATAATACGTGATTTTGCAGATAATGTATGACTCTGGAAAGATCTCTTCATTCTTTCAAATAATACAGGTCTGTTTCTTCTGCTGAGTCAGTTTTGCCGTAGAAGAAT
This sequence comes from Mirounga angustirostris, assembly GCF_029215605.1. NCBI lineage: Eukaryota > Metazoa > Chordata > Mammalia > Carnivora > Phocidae > Mirounga > Mirounga angustirostris. The sequence goes on along the minus strand of NW_026991717.1, from coordinate 68,414,486 downwards.
GGTGGAGCGCTAGTAGGAGCTCAGGACTGAATGAGATAATGTGTGGGGAGCATTTAGGACAGAGCCTGGCGCTCTATTTGTCAGCACCTGCTGCTACTGTTACATTTTCAGTCATTTTATCACAGTCTTATCAGATGGTTCAGAGAGGGGAGCTCAGAACGTCAATCACAAAGGTGTTACTCTCTCAGTGGTGTGAATAGCTGCAGTTCCGAATTCAAGCGGCAAATAATAAATAATTCCAGTGAAAAGTCTTAAGTACTAGAGGGAAGATCACGTGCATCTTGTCCATCTCCTCTAAAAGTAAGTCAAAAGCAATGGTTTTCTACAGGATTGTATTCTTTCACCATCAAAATATTTTTTAAGTGTAAATGTAATTTCTATAGTTACATCTTATTGGTGGAAAGTATTCAAATAATTCCATTGAAGATGGCATGCCTTATGGATCTCATGTCATGGCTACCCCAATCAACAACATTACCACCTAGTGGCCGCTGAGCTGCACTGCAAACACATGATCCTTGAGACCCACAGAGTCCGAGTGCCTTGTCTCAGTGGCTGAAAGTGATTGAAGATGACAGTAAACGCCACTAGAGTAAATGACTTTATCTTTGATAACTGTTAATTACCGGGACATTCAAACTCTGTTTTATAGCAGATGGGAGAATTGTGAGACTTTGGAAGGTCACGAGCTGAGGCTAGAGAATGTGATCATTTAATTTTTTAATCCTTTTATTACTCTTTTGAATTGAGAGGAAATATATCTACCTTTCTCTACCAGTTTTTATATTTCAGTTTTGATTGGTTTCTACTCTTTTTCTTCTGAAAGTTAAAAATGTGCATTTGAGTAGATCAACAGGGATAACCAATGGTTTTTTCACTATAGGAAATATGCAGTGTCAGTTCATGTCTCTTCATAAAGTCAGCAAAACTCAAGTGCTTAGCTTCTTGAAGTGCTGATCCTTGATAGCATACCCTTTCTCCACTTGTAAGTCTGGCACCAGAACCTGTGTTATTTACCATTTCCTCTCTCCCCCTAGCGTCTACCAACTTGTTGACATGCACATTATTCACTGAAACCATCTGCCTACTGAGCTCATCCCACCATCCCAGGTCCTTGCTGAAATAAATGAAATATGGAGTAATTGTAGTCATTCTAGGGAAGTGGCATATATTCAAGTAGGTAATGTAGGAATCCCCTAAGAAATCTGGATTGCTACTCTTCCCAGGAGGGCACTATCCTTCCCTTACCATCTTCCCTTCGGTTTCATGATTCTAGGATTAAGCTTCACTGCTAACATAATATGTGTGCATGATCATCTGCTTTCTTAAACTTAAGTTTCCTCTGGCATGGTTCCCAGCTTGTACTCAGGGCTGTGGCATTAATTGTAATTGGTCTGAGCTTCATGTGGTGAAGTAGGTTCCAACATGTTGCCAGCAATTAATGGAGCTAGATAGTCCTGGGTAAGATTCAAGGGATGGGTTTTGCATCTCTTTCAAACTGTTTTCTTATTGTTTCTATTTTATAATCTCCTGGGAGACTGTAGTGAAAAGAGGGCTGGCTTTAGAACTACACAAACTTGAATTCAAATCTCTTCTGTAACTATCTGACCTCGGGAAACGTATTTTATCCAAACAAGGCTGAGTTCTCTCATCTCAAAGACAGATGATAACACCAATACTGTAAGGTTACTGGGAAAATGAAATCAACTACCAGACGTCAGCCATCCAGTACAATATCCAGCATAATCATATGTATAAATATTCTCTGCCTTCCCTTTACCCTCTCCTGATGTTCCCTTGTGCTTTGCTGTGATTTTTATTTCTTAAGCCAAGTCAGATTTAGTTTCATCTAAGATACTTTGTTGACCATGGTCCTTCTTCTACCATACTAGCAAAGATATAGCTGTTCAAACTGTTCATTAAATATTAATTTAATTCAGCTCTTATTATGTTCTAGGCACTGTGCTACTTGTTACTGATGCAGGATGAGCAAGACGAACACAACCTTGCCTCTGGAATTTATATTTACTAATGGAGATTATCCTGGTGGCATTAGAAACCCATAGGGTGTATTCCGGTTACGTCTTGCTTTATAACCAACCACTTCAAAATTTGGTAGCTTAGATCGACAATGTATTGCTGTCTCCCATAGTTCTGTGGGTTGTTTGGACTGAACTGAGTGGTTCTTATTCTGGGTTTCCATAAGGTTGGAGTCAGAGGTGGCTGGTTTTGGAATCATCTGATGACTTCTTCATGCACATGTCTAGATCCTGGGCTGGGATGGATGGTACAGGTGGAGGTTGGCTGGATAGCTGAATCCATGCGACCTCTCCACATGGCTTGGGCTTCTTCACCGCCCGGTGGTTTCCGGGTAGTTAGACTGACTTATGTAGTGGCTAGCTCTTTCCAGGGAAAACATTCCAAGAAAAGGGAAGCAGAAACTTCCAATCCTCTTAAAGTCTAGGGATAAGGCATTGTGTCACTTTTGGTCAAAGAAGCCACAAGCCAGCCCAGTTTCAAGGGAGTGGAACAATAGACACCAGCTCTCAGTGGAAAACAATGCTGATAGTCAAGGAAGGAAAAAATTGATGGTGGCCATCCTGAAGACAAGCTACTGCTATGTTTAATTGATGGTTCCTCAGTTTCATGGCCCTGATATCTAGACTCTTAACTAGTAGATTCGGGCTTTTATTTGACTTAGTCTATCAAGATTTGCAAAGCTGACCATCGGTGCTTGCCCTAGGAAAAGGCATCATTGTTGCCTTTAGGCAACTATAGACGTGTTTGCTCTGGTCCTTATGACTTCTTTAAGACAGATGGTGTTTCGGGGCGCCTGGGTGACTCAGTCGGTTAAGCGACTGCCTTCAGCTCAGGTCATGATCCTGGAGTCCCGGGATCGAGTCCCACATCGGGCTCCCTGCTCAGCAGGGAGTCTGCTTCTCCCTCTGACCCTTCCCACTCTCATGTGCTCTCTTTCTCTCTCTCTCATTCTCGCTCTCTCAAATAAATAAATAAATAAATAAACAAATAAATAAAAGATGGTGTTTCCAGGGAATGAGGTTTTGTCATTCCCTACAATGTCCCTCTAAAGAAGACTCTTTATTTCTGTGTGTTACTATATGGGAAGAAATACACAGCCTTGTAAGTAGCAGCCTCACAAATGCACCCTGCCATAGGACTCACATGTTACATGCCTATTTTCGCACATGAGAACCATCACCATCAGATTTCCTGGGACTCGATATAAAGTCCCATTTGCTACAGTTTCTGCTCCACTTCTTTTGAGATTTTTGTCCTTGGAGTTGGAGCCTAACAAATTAGCCCTCTGAGAACTAAATACCTTGTGCACTTGACATGTTAAAGCCTTTCCTCCTTCCTTTTCCCAGGGACAAATGGCCTTGAACTTACTCTCCTGGGCCCTTCTACAACCTTCTCTTCATCTTATTTTAATTATGGTGCAGTGCCTTGAAAAATCGAAAAGCATGAAAGTCACTTGCTTCTCCAGCACAAGCTATAAGAGAGAAGAGAAAGTTTAAGCTGCCACATTCTTACTGTCAGTATAAATGCTCAATTTAAGGTGTGGATTTAACTATTTTTATAACTTTCAAAGGGATAACTTCTCAAAAAAGTGACAGAATTGGGAACATGGGGGATGCCTGTGTGGCTCAGTTGGTTAAGCGTCTGCCTTCGGCTCAGGTCATGATCCCAGGGGCCTGGGATCGAGCCCCACATCGGGCTCCTTGCAGGGAGCCTGCTTGTGTGTGCTCTCTCTCTCTGACAAATAAATAAATAAAATCTTTAAAAAAAAAAAAAAAAAAAAGAATTGGGAACATGGGTGTTTCTTTTCCTGTCCTCTTACCTTCAATGAAACTGTTCCACTCTGAAGCCCGGTTATAAGCTCTGCATGCCTTTCTAGTGTATCACAATTTGCTCTCTGGTCCCTCTGTGGCCAGGTTAGTGAGGCTCACTCTGATACACTCTGATACAGCTGAAGATCAAGTGGTATTCTCCTGCCAGAAAAGCATTTGCTGGCATATTTTTTTTTTTCCTTTTTTTTTTTTGTTATTTTTTTTTTATTCTTATGTTAATCCCCATACATTACATCATTAGTTTTAGATGAAGTGTTCCATGATTCATTGTTTGTGCACAACACCCAGTGCTCCATGCAGAATGTGCCCTCCTCAATACCCACCACCAGGCTAACCCATCCTCCCACCCCCCTCCCCTCTAGAACCCTGTTTGTTTTTCAGAGTCCATCGTCTCTCATGGTTCGTCTACCCCTCCGATTTCCCCCGCTTCATTCTTCCCCTCCTGCTATCTTCTTCTCCTTTTTGTTTTTCTTTAACATATATTGCATTATTTGCTTCAGAGGTACAGATCTGAGATTCAACAGTCTTGCACAATTCACAAGCATTTGCTGGCATATTTTAATCTTATGTGAATCCACAGAGTTGAGTTTTTTCCCAAGAAGGTCAAGAATGTTTTAAAGACTCATGGAGACTCTTGTTAGCTACAGCAGACAATGTGGTCACATGAGATCAGGATATGTCCTCTGTACATGTATGAGTTCTTGCTGTGCTTGCCGAGGTGGTTATAGCGGACAGTCTTAACTCTGAGCTACTGAATATGAAAATAGATCTGACCAATTGTACTATGAATAGATAGGCTTTAAAATGCTTTGTCACAGGGCTGGGGCCAAAGGAGTGGCTGATACAATGTACAGAATGTATAGATTTAAGCCACTTCTAAATCACATTGAAAATAGTATTCTTTTTTTCAATTGCTAGTTTATCTACCAGTTTTCTATTCCTGAAAACGTAGGTAAGAAACCAGAATATGGAATTTATATTAAAGTTCTTAGGTTTTGATTACATCTTCCAGGTAGATCAATTTGAAACTCTGCCTGTCTTAATTTAAAATAATGGCATTGTTTCCTTGGATTTATGTAACTTCTTCTCCAGGGGCACACTTCACACACTCTGAGATTAAAATACCCTGTGTGTGTCTATATATAGAGGGGGAAACAGACAGAGACAGAGAGACAGATTTCTCAAAAATATTAAATGGACAACATCCAAGAAGCATCTAAGGAGGAAATAATCTAGGAAAGTAGCCTAGATTGTTTCTCGCAAACTGTGATCATCCAAATGCAACCAAGATCAATGAGCTGTCAGGAAAAGGGAAAAAAAAAAAACAAATTCCAAGCAAAAATATCTAAAGTAATAGCCAAAGGGATCAAGAAAACCACTGGCTGGATAAACTGTGATAAATGGTGGCGGTTTGTTTGTTTTTAAATTTTGTTCCTATGTGTAAGTCCCTCTTTGAGCAACAGTTTCAGTGTGTAATACAAACCTTTTGTGCTGGGCGACACTCATCTGTGTGTGTCTTCCAGAGAGTGGGAGGGTGGGGTGAGGAAGTCCTCTTTTCTTCTTTAAACAACTCTTTCTCCCACTCTTGCAGAATTAACCAGTTGTATGCATACTCTTTCCAGGACCCCAGTTGTCTGAAGTTACAGTCCACTTATTGTACGAATGAGACATGCAGATCCTCTGGTACAATTTTTCCTGTGTTTGTACCATTCTCACACATTCTGCCTCCCTCTTAGGTGGCTGTCCTAGTCACCCCAAAGATTGTTCCACTGCCCAGAGAATGGCCTTTTCCCCAAGCAGCCACCTCTGCTCGGGTGCCCGATGATATACCCAAGCTGCCAGGATCCCTGTAATTTGCCTACATGTGGGATCCCACGTCATCTAGAACGCCTTCCACATACCTACTCTACGTTTCAAGCAAAACGGTTTTAGTCACTTGTATGCAGTTATCCTTGGAGATTAACTCCTTAGTAGTATTTTTAACCATGCTGTAAGCTCCTTAGGAGTATTTTTAATGTGCTGATACCAAATGTTCCCACTCTTCTCTTACTGATCTGGGAAAAACAGAGCTATCACCAGCCAGATATTCAAACAGTATCCTAGCTCCTCCTGAGAATACAAGCATCCTAAAGGTGAGCTGTTCTCAGCCCTTTTCGGGAAAAAAATGGCTCTGCTTCTTCTGGCTTTTCTCTGCCCTGCCACTGACACAGCAGGTCCAATGGTAGAGTCTGAGCCACACAGGTGCTCACCAAGGGCTGGGACACAGCAGCGATAGGCAGAAAGCTGAGGTCATGGGTGAGTGGTGCACTCTGGGGGCACTGCTGAGCTTGGCCCACAGACCCATCACTGGGGATCCCGGGGCTGCTGTCCTCCTCCTTGGGAGGATTGGTCCCTTCTCAGGTTTATTCAACACGAGTTTTATTAAGTTTCTAATATGTGGTACTCTAAATGCTCAGAGGGCCAAATCTGAAATTTGTTTGGTTGACTTACTAATGTCAGTCTCCCTCCCTTTAAGTATATTGTCTTTGGTGTACCTCTAGTAAGTTCTGGATAATTCCTGCTTCATGGCCATATTGCTGCACATTAGCTCTCACTATGTATGAGCAGTACAGAGATAGATTTTTTTTTTTTAAGCCCGCTCTCATTTTGAGGAGAACTAGGTCCTTAAGACAGTCTTCTCGGTCTTATTTCCAGGAGTCTGATATAAGCCGGGCATTACTGATTTCTTTTCTTTTTTTTTTTTTTTAGATTTTTTTTTTTATTTATTTATTTGAGAGAGAGAGAGAGAATGAGAGACAGAGAGCATGAGAGGGAAGAGGGCAGAGGGGGAAGCAGACCCCCCGCTGAGCAGGGAGCCCGATGTGGGACTCGATCCCGGGACTCCAGGATCATGACCTGAGCCGAAGGCAGTCGCTTAACCAACTGAGCCACCCAGGCGCCCCCGGGCATTACTGATTTCTATAGTCAGCTGATGGCATCACCAGGAGGTCTAGACCTCTTCTCTCAAGAAAACCTATCTTCTGCTGTAAATGAACAAAAACTGTGTCAGGAGCTGCTAATCATCATTAACAACCATAGGCATTTTCTGGCTAATGGCTCTTCACATGTAAAGTGTCCTGCTGTAGGACCCAGGGGCTTCAGGTTCTCATCCTCAAGTAGCTCACGGTCTAGCTGAGGAGACAAGGAGGACACCCCAGTGGTAAGCAGTTATACAGCATGTGACATTCCAAGTGTCAAGTGAAGTCTGAAAGGGCGGAGAAGCTCACTGGGAGAGTCCTCTTCCCTGCAGAAGCCTCGCAACGGAGCTTGGTGGTGACACTCTGGTTGATTCTTGGATCTGAGTATCTCAGAATTGCCTGACCTCAGGGCGCGCTGGTGTGGGTGGATAGGATGCAGCAGCTGGTGGGCCGAACACTACCTAGGAAAGCCTGCTACTCGAACCAGTCTTTGTTCAGCTCACTGGTTGCTGGCTTTGATCTGGAATCGTGCTCCCATGAGAGTTCTGCTGGCTCCTCCTCTGTCACATATGACAGGCTCCCCCCAGTTTGGTCCAGTTTCAAGGGAAATGAGCTGTTTGTCCGGCCGGCCACCATCCCTGGTCTGTGTAAACAAGCAGATGGACAATTAGTGGCTGTGTCAGGGCCTTGGCCCACCACCCCGCTTGCACAAATGTAGAATCATCACTCATCTTTTGGACTGTAGTCGTGCAAGCATGAGATAATGGGGACTGCTTGGCTTTCGAGATTTCTTCATGCTGTTTAGATTTCAGTCTTTGGGTCAAAATCCTATTATTCAAGCATTTTTGGCAAAACAACCACGGCCACTCGGCGCATTTGGGGAAAAGAAAATAATTTCAATTCTGCTCCCTTGATTTTTTTTTTCCTCATTAAACCATTTTTTAACGAGCAGGAAATAGGACCGAGACCTAGAGATCTGTAGGTAATATCTTTCCTTAATGAGCCAAATGCTGACAAGAGAGGTCACCCAGTTGAACGCAGTTTTTGGTTTTTTTCCTTCTCCCCTTGAAATGGACGTGTGTGTTGTACACACAGACTGGAAGCCAGGAACAGGCTGGAGCCTCCTGGGCTGCTCGGCCGCCCGTGGCCTTGTCCAGCTCGCAGTCAGGTCACTATTCACCCCAGGGCTATTGCAGTTTGTGTTTGCTTGAGCACTTCACCCTGGCCAGTGTGTTTCTTCTTGGATTCAAAACGCCCAGAGGCTTTGGGGAGGGCTCCCCCAAATTTACCATTTATCTTTTCTGGAGGCACACAGAAATCAGACACCAGTCCCCCAGTCCCCAGGCCAATCTCAGCATAAGCCCACCGCATTGTTCTCTTTGTTCCTTCTCCAGACACTGGCATCCCCTCCTCGGGTTTTTACTTTGTCTCCTTCTGCTTTTAATTGTCTTTGCCCTCTTACCTCAGTTTTCTCTGCCTTTCTGTTTTCCCTCTGCCTCCTCCCCCCCCCCCCCCCCCTTATCTTTTTGATTTCTTAGAACGTGCTCTTCAGATTCTTTCTGATTCACACGTCACTATCTTTGCCCAGTGTCATTCCGACCATTCTGGTCTTTTTGCTTCTTCCTCACCACTTTCCCTCTTGCTGTCATTCCTTTCCCAGCCCTCCACCTCCACCTCCTACAACCTTGGAAGTTCTTCAAACTGGGAATGTCTCCAGGTCGAGCCACAGAGATGAGGCAAGAGCACTCAGGGATCCTTTCAGTGTGACATCTGTAGAGTGGTCATCTTTTCCCCATTTTGCCCCAGGACAGGCATCTGCTGATGGAGCACACCCTGTTCTCTGTGTCCAATCACAACTGTTCTTTGTCAGGCATTTCTTCAGCATTTATGGGCTATCTGCTCTGTGTGAGGCCCTGAGAAAGAATGACGAATCAGATATGAATCCTAGCCTCAGGGACCCTATAGTTCTGACACAAATCTCACTCCACCTTTCAGCAGCCTCTGATGGAGTTGATTAACCCATCCTTTAGAAAATTCCTTCTCTTTGCTGTAGGCAGCATTCTCTTTTGTCCTCTCTCTACTTCATGGATACTCCATGATGTCTTCTACACCGGTTCCTCACCCTCCTGATCTCTACTTTGGGAGGCTTCAGGACTCAGCGCATGGATTTCTCCCTCTCTAGCTCTGCTCACTTACCAGCTGTGATCTCATCAAGGCTTTAAATAGCCATCTATATTCTGATGACTCCCAAATTTTTATCTCTAGCCCGTACCTCTCCCTTGCATTCCAAATTTGTATGTCCAGCTGCTGGTTCAATGTCTTCACTTGGGTGGGTCTCAACTTGGTGTCCCACAGCAGACTTTGATTCCCCCACTTTACCCCCATCATCCTCACACATGTGCTTTCCACCAGCAAATGGAACCACCCTGCTTCAAGGTGCTCAAGCCAAAAATCTTGGAAACTTACACCCTGTCTTATCTCTCACTGAGCAACCCAGCCATCAGCAAATTCCGTCAGCTCTTCCTTCAAAATATATCCAGGATCTGACAACCCTTTTCCACTTCTCCTGCTACTACATTGGTTCAAGCCATCATCATTTCTCACTTGGACTATTGTAATAGCTTCCAAGCGCTCTTCCTGCTTCCAGCCTTACCCCTCAGATCCTTTTAAAGTGAATGTAAGAGGGGCACCTGAGTGGCTCAGTCGTTAAGCATCTGCCTTCGGCTCAGGTCATGATCCCAGGGTCCTGGGATCGAGCCCCGCATTGGGCTCCCTGCTCCGCGGGAAAGCCTGCTTCTCCCTCTCCCGCTCCATCTGCTTGTGTTCCCTCTTTCGCTGTGTCTCTCTCTGTCAAATAAATAAATAAAATCTTTTAAATAAATAAATAAATAAATAAATAAATAAAATAAAGTGAATGTAAGATTAGGTCACTCATTTTCTTAAAACCCTCCAGGGACTTTCCATTTCATTCATCATGAAATTCAAAGTCTTTACCAAACCTACAAGGCTCTGTGTGATCTGACTCCTACCACCTCACTGTTCTCAATTTTTATCACTCCCTGCCTTGTTCTCTCTGGCCCCTGTAGCCTTCCTGCCAAGCTTTGGGGCTGGCCAACATACTTCTGCTGTGGGAAGCAAGATGGCTCTTCCTCTGGTCAGAATGTGCCTTCCCCAGATATCTGCATGGCGGGCTCCTTTGCTTCATTCTGGCCCTTGCTCCGATATCAGAGAACACCCTGATCAAATAAAACCTGCCTCAGACTCTGTTATTGTCTCTTCTCATTTCTCTGCTTTATATAGCTTTGTAGCACTTCATCTATACTTGAAATATCATGTGTTCATTGTTTTCTGTCTGCTCCCATAAGAAGTATGCTTCTTGAGGTCAGAGATTCTGTTCTACTCACTGCTTACAGTACTGGTAGGCGTGCTATCAATATTTTTGAATTAATGAACAGAAGACGTCTTTTCAAGGATTTGCATAAAAGCCACCACGTAGCTCAGAGGGAAGAGAAAGAAGGTAGGTTATGAGTCAAGCATTGATGTATGGAATGTGAAGAATATGCCAAGGGAATTGAATTGAATCCATGAAACATGTAACAGCTATAGTAAATATATCCATTGTAAGGTTGAGTGATAAATATAATGTCCCAGTTGCCCAGGAGAGATCAGGATGCCAGGTAATTCTAATCATGCTCCTGACCATTCTGACTAAGTGCACCTATCTTATGTAGATCAGATTTCTGACCAGCCTGTACTAGACCAAAGGAAGGTAGCCGGGTTGGGGAGGAGGGGCTGCTGATAGAACTGGGAGGTGTTTCTGGCACAATCACCTGCAGAATCTCTGGGGAGAGTGTGAGGAAGTTAGAGATATAAAGAGGCAGTGGAGATTGAATCAGTGGGCAGAGATGGTTGGTAGTCGTACAGATATACTTCTAAAGACTAAAAATTTTAAAAAAAGATATGCTATATCTGGATTGATCAGGAGCTTTCCATTCACCTAAGTTCTACCCTCTGTAAATGCCACCTGAGTGCTCCATTTTACATTGGGTTGAGGATTTGAGCATCAAAGTGATGTGATAAGAGCTGTTAGGTGATTCTGGCTACAACGTATACGGTGAACTGGAGGCAGGGGGACAGGGACTAGAGGTGACCATTTAAGAAGCCGTGTAGTAACAGAAGGGAAAAGTGATAAGGATCTGAACTAGGGGTATTTTATGGGAAAAGATACGAGAAGTTAAATATGGATGACATTACCTAGGCCAGGTCTCCAGGATTTAGGCAGCTGATAGAATATAAGCTCCATGAAAGCAGAGACCACCTCATTTGTGTTCACTGCTCAATCCCCAGGACCCAGCACATAATGGGTACACCCTAAATATTTGCTGGTGGATAAATCTGAGTAATTGGAAGTGGAAGAGTAGAAATTTAAGATGACAGTGAGACCCAGAGCTTAAGTGATGGAAAGAAGAGAGTGCCCTTATAGGAAGTGAACATTGCAAGATGAACATGTCCTGAAGACCTAGACTTCACCCTAGGATATATGGGGTGTAAACCTGAATGATGTGTCCAGCAGGGGATGGAGATTTGAGTCTAGCACTCATAGCTGAGAAATAGCCACAAAGCAGCAATTGATAAAACTGTAAAGAGATAGAAAATGGAGAGAAAGTAAAGGAAAAAGCAAGCAATGGAGAGAATTGGCGGGGGCGGGGGGGGCAACATACCATAGAGCTAGACAGAAGGGAAAAAAAAGAATCTGAAGAAATAGGAAAAGCCCTGATAGTACACAGCACTCAAGCTAAGGGAAGAGAATTCCAAGGAGCTGATGTTAACTCTTGTAAAGAGGCTGAATGGGGTTGAGTATCAAAAGGCCACAAAGGCCAAACCATGCATGAAGAAAATGGAGTCCAGTGATCAGAAGGGACCCTGGGGTGACAGACTTGCCATGGTGCAATACTGAAAGTGGCTCCAGGAGGCAGTGTCCAAATCACATCATTCTTTAATAGTCCCATAGCCATCCCCGTATACCTTGGTCAACCACGTATTTGGATCTCAGACCCAAGCTTGCCCATCTCAACATAGACATTTTACAATGATAAAGCATTTGTCTACTGTTACATTATTACCAAGCCTGGAAAAACAGACAAGGCTACCATTTTGATTCCGTTATGTGAGTGCACAATTAGGAGGGGCTTAGGAGAGGAGCTGGAAAAGCCAGGAGTGTTCTGGAGCATAGCCCGTGGCATGGGCACCAGCTGCACCCTGTCATTACTCACCTGTCCCTAAAACGCCCTATCACAGCATGACCCATACAGTTCTTATTTTCCTCGTGTTGCTTAATGGAAGCCCTTTTGCTCTCATTGCCAGGATTTCTGAGGTATATAAAAGCTTGAGATTTTCTTCTTGATTAAGTGTACAATGAAGAGACCAGCAAGACATGCACGCAAACAATGGGTATGTCATCCTCTTCACCAAATGAGGGGGACAGTTCTGTATTCATTAAGTGCAAAGTTTGTGTGATGTATACAGTTTAGGTAGAAAAATGTGAAGGGATTGGTTCTGGGGAGAAAGCATTGGGACATTTATATATAATGTTGAAACCCAACATCTGAGGGGAAAGGAGTGGCTAAAGTAAAGCTGAATTAGAATATCAATTACTGGGGGAGCCGGGGTGCCTGAGTGGCTCAATCAGTTAAGCGTCTACCTTCTGCTCAGGTCATGATCCCAGGGTCCTGAGATCTAAGCCCCGCATTGGGCTCCCTACTCAACAGGGAGCCTGCTTCTCCCTCTGCCTGCCCCTCACCCTGCTCATGCTCTCTCTCTTTCTCTCTCATTCACTTTTTCTCAAAAAAATTTTTTTAAAGTATGAATTACTGTTGCTGTAAGTTACAATAAATAGAACCAATGAAATAGGGATGTGAACATTACCATACTCCTCTTTTTTTTTTAAGTGCTTTTTTTTTTTTTAAGATTTTATTTATTTGAGAGAGAGAGAATGAGAGAGAAAGAACACATGAGAGGGGATAGGGTCAGAGGGCGAAGCAGACTCCCTGCCAAGCAGGGAGCCCGATGCGGGACTCGATCTAGGGACTCTAGGATCATGACCTGAGCCAAAGGCAGTCGCACAACCAACTGAGCCACCCAGGCGCCCCAACCATACTCCTAAATAAAAGTAAAATGAGGAGCAGTGAGCAGGACTTCACAAGAACCCTCTGTGTTTTATTCATCAGTTCACAAGGTTCACTTCCTCCCTGTGCCTCCTCTCTCCATGCATCGGACGGACATTTCCTGGGACTCCTCCTTGTCTGTGTCCCAAGGTTATCTGAACACCAAAGTCACACTCAGGAGGGGAAGATATCAATTCAAGGGGATTGAGATGGGATGCCCATGGAATTACCCATAATATCTATTTGAAAACAAAACCCTTGTGAACCTTCACATCATGGAAATCACAGTCCAGAATGAAAAAGCTGCCAAGTTGTTTAAGGTTGTAACTTAGACCATGGGGGAAAAAATATGCCTGCTATCTGTGTCTTTGGTTTGGAAATTGGAAGACTAGGGCAGGCTTCCTCACAGGATATCTAGTATTTTCCCTACTTCCAGTGGCAGAAACCTAGTTTCTGGGCCAGGAAGGAAAGTGATATTCCAGTTTGGAAGAGGAAAATAACTCTAGGTTTATGTTTTAAGGTCATGATTTAGAAAAAAAATTGACTAAAATAAGGGATGCCTTGTATTTAAAGTCAGTCCATTTTAATTGTATCTGAATGATTTGCTATCCCTTATACATGAGTATCTATGAGTATGTGGTCAGGACCAGACATGCAGCCCAGGCAGGCTGGGTGACATGCATGCCCTCTGCCATCTCCTCCATCCCTTCCTTGTGGGCTCTCCAGCAGCTGGGTACTTTTAGGAAGAAAGGGACTGGATTCCCAGATGCTACTCTGCTTCCAGACCAACCCTACATAATTCAAATTCACAAACTGTAACAGAGGTAATGCTGTTTCCCTGAGAATGTCCCAAAGCCACAGTGCCATATTTTGGTCGAACGTTTTGGTAGTATGATGTTAGCATTGTGAAGGGCTTAAAAGAAAGCCTCTGCCTAGGAAGTCAATGACTGTGGAGCACCTGCTCTAGAATTAACCAAGATGATCAGGGATGGCGAAGGGTCCCCCTTTGAAGAGTGATTCCATTTTCAGGATCAACAGGCATAAGAAAAAGATGAATGTTCACAGAAAGGTGGTACCTGGATTACCTTTATCTGCTCACTTTTCATGATGCTGGCTTTTCTTGGAGGGGGAAAAATGACTGAAAGTAATAATGGTGGGAATGAGAGGCTGGCAGGGAAGTGAGTTTTGTCCACATTTGGGGGAGAGGAGCAACCAGCCAAGTGGAGCCTGGGCAGTGGCTCTTTGCTTTCTTTCTTTGGGGTAAAAAATAGTCTTGACTTGGGCCTTTGGCATCTGTCTTTGTTTGTGTTTTGTGTCTCTATTTTTTTCCCTATGAGGCACCCTGAAAAGAAAGGGCAAGGGACCGGGTGCCTGGGTGGCTCAGTTGGTTAAGCGGCTGCCTTCGGCTCAGGTCGTGATCCTGGAGTCCCGGGATCGAGTCCCGCATCGGGCTCCCTGCTCAGTGGGGAGTCTGCTTCTCCCTCTGACCCTCCCCCCTCTCATGCTCTCTCTATCTCATTCTCTCTCTCAAATAAATAAATAAAGTCTTTAAAAAAAAAAAAGAAAGAAAGAAAGGGCAAGGGACCTTAGAGTGAGTTAGCATAGAGTGAGAAACGTATCTGTCTATGATTAAAAGTTTCAGTTCCTCAATTTGCCACTACCAAAGCCCGATTCCAGAAGCTGTGTGAGAGGAGGCGATTGACTCAAATGAGCTAGGCAGTCTCATCAGCTTGGTAGTCAAGGGACAGAGGATCCTGAGATGGGCTCAATACCATGTTGACCATGGTACAAATATAATTTTTCTAATGTTTCTGAAGGGAAAAAAAACAAGTTTAAGAAGAGTGGTTCAGGGGCGCCTGGGTGGCTCAGTGGATTAAATAACCGATTCTTGGTTTCAGTTCAGGTCATGATCTCAGGGTCATGAGATCGAACCCTGTATCGGGCACTGTGCTCAGTATGGAGTCTGCTTGTCCCTATCCTTCCCCCTCTGCCCCTCACCCCCAACTCACCCAAATAAATGAATAAAATCTTTTAAAAAAGCAGTTCACCATGCAAGGATTTAATATGGTTTTCAGCAGAATCTGGCAAAACAGGCATGTTGGGGGCTGGTCTCAACTAACTAGAGATAGTTGAGAACAAATAGAACTGGGTTGGAAATAAATCTCGGGAGTCTCTAAGAACTAGGAAGAAATGAGGAAGGTCAGGGTAGAAATTATACAGGGCTATCACTCTCAAAATCCCTCTATGGAGTGAGAGGTATCTGCCTCTTAGTATAAAATTTGAGCTTATGAAGGAGCCCAAGAAAGTGAGAATGGAGTAAGAAAATTCATATTTAATTGAATGAGATGCCCACATTCCTTTTCCCTGTGGATTTCAGAGGTTGATCTTGAACTTGAGTTAGGTCTTTAATATGTTTAAAATCTAAGATTATTTGCTAAGAGTTTAAGGGCTTTGGGTAGTCAGTTCATCACATTGCCAAGTCCATTACACTTTAGGGTCAGTGATACGGGTGGCAAACCATTCCCTAGGCTGTTGTTCCATCTCTTTTATGGGCTAATTTCAGGCATATTGGATGAGCTTGGTCAGAAGGCCCACTTGGCCCTTGGCTTTCAAGACTGCTTTGGTGATAGTTGGCTTTCTGTGGGTCTTTTCCTTCATCAATATGGCATACATCCTACTTTTCCAGATGAGACCCTTACAAAACAACCATTGTTTCAAAAGACATTCCCATAACCCAAGCCTTACCTCCCCATCAGTTTCATGAACTAAAGACCAAAATCCTTTTCTTTCCCCTCACGATGTCTTTCCTACTTCTACTCTAAGTGAAGAATTACAGAGCGGGTTTGCTTTAGGAGAGGTAGCAGCCATTAGAAGGACCACATCTTAAAATGCAACCATTAGAGATGAGGAAATTAGAAAAATAGTATACAGTAAACATTCAATATATGATGGGGGGCAGGGGAGAGGAGACAGGAGAGGTAGTAAAATGGAGAAGGGGAAGATAATGTTCTAGAAGAAAAACAGAATTGGGGCAAAATAATCCGTCCCTTGCTTTTCTTTCACTGCCCACTCTAAGCATAATAAATTGCCTCGCCTGCTGTCTTACACACACACACACACACACACACACACACACACACACGCAAAGAGTACTCTATTCAGGTAACTCTGGATCAGAGATGAAGAGATGAAGAAATAGGAGCCCCAGCAAATGCCTTACATATTACCAAGCCTTGAATTATCGGCAGTTCGAAACACTGCCTGAGTCATCATCTCAAAAAGCAATTCCCTTTGCTCTGAAAATATTCACATCATCTCAGCAGCCACCACACTGAAACCCCTCTCCACACCGATGCACAGTTGTCAGTGAAGAAAAGTCGTGGAAGCCTTACAGGAACAATAGCTCCTTTGCAAATTGCTGCTACATCAGAAGAAAAGCTGAGGCAGGCATAGAGTATTTTATTTTACACACCACAAACAGACAAACAACCTCCAGATTTGGAATCCAGAGTTAACAAAAGCATTAAATCCATCGGGCTTTGAGAAGGGGCAATGTTTTTTCATATTTCTCCTCTGTTACCATTATTTATATAACAAATGGCAGCAAAATGCAATCATGTCAGATGTTGGAAATAAACTCTTTGGGGTATAGCTATTTTTAAACAACCCACAGTTAAAGGGATGTTTTAAAAACATGCAAAAGCTGAGTTTGTGTTTTAAATCCTAAGTGGTCTCAGGAACTCTGTATTGTTAGCCTGGTGCTAACCTATGGAACAGAAAAGCTTTTCAACAGAGCCTGAACTCCTTCAGGAATGATAATGTTTTTGAGAGTTGCAAAAATTTCAGTTGGCCATAGATTGAAGCCCAGTATTTTCTAGGCAGATACATGGAAATCCCTGGTGCTTAGTTTTTCCCACTTTGGAGAGCATTGAACTTCTCTTGCAAATATATTCAAAGTACTTCCTCGCCAGAAGATTCTATTTACTGACACCAGGAACAAGCATTCCTTCTCTGCCCCTCTTCTTCACCAGTGGGATCAGAAGTTCCTAAAAAGAATGCTACATTGTTGGAGATTATTTGCATGAGTGGATTATTTGCGTCACTCTCTGAGAGGTTCTATTTCTTTTTTTTTTTTAAGATTGATTGATTGATTGATTGATTGATTGATTTGACAGAGAGAGACACAGCAAGAGAGGGAACACAAGCAGAGGGGGTGGAAGAGGGAGAAGCAGGCCTCCCGCCGAGCAGGGAGCCCGATGCGGGGCTCGATCCCAGGATCCTGGGATCATGACCTGAGCTGAAGGCAGACGCTTAACGACTGAACCACCTAGGCACCCCGAGAGGTTCTATTCCTGGTCTCTATTCTAGTTGTCCAAGCTTACTGCTCCCACAAAAGATTTTTCACCCAGTCTAGTGAGTCCTGTTATTGATTCCCTGACCCCTGCAACACCCCTCAACACACAAACACCCCCCACCCCCACCCGCCACTCTTTCCCTCCAGCCCTGCTTAGACTCTTGCTCACATTGAGGAAATAGAAGTTTCAGCTTGAGCCTGGGGGCCAAGCTCTACTTCCTTTTTTTCTAGCCAAGGTAACACCTGCCTTCAAAACTGTCCTCAGATCCCACTTCTTGTGTAGGATTTCCCAAGCTCCTATAATATTTATGATTTATTATTAAGAATAATAAAAATAACATTAGCTAGCATTTATTTAATACTCTGAGCCTGATATTAAGCATAGTCTCATTCAGTTCTCATTTTAAAAACCCTAAGGAAAGCACTGTTGTTACCTCCATTTAGCAACTGTGGAAACTGAACTCAAGACTAGTTCTGTCTGATGTAAAAGGAAGACTCCAATGAGAACAAGTTAAGAATTCATTGTGGGATTCTGGTGGCTTGGATTGGAGTGGGGGGGGAAAGTAGAGAGAGGGGCTCAAAAGGACAGGTATTTGGATGGTAGAAGCCACTCCTCAAGAGAGGAAGGGCTTTCCTTAGACACACTCCTGTGAGAATAAGATCCTCTCTGTTATTATTAATGCAATTGTCATCATTTCCTCCATGTCACTTTGCAAGTGTTTGAGAAATTTTTAAATATTTGAGAAATTATGTGGCTAATAAGAGAGGGCCGGTGTCTATTTTGCTCATCTTAGAATCCCCACCACTTAGCATGAAGTGGGTGCTCAGGAAATACAGATAGAATTTGCCCAAAAAAGTAAAGGAGCATTTAAAAGTGTTCCTCCTCATTTAAATCATAAATGGAATGTAATGCCTTTAGAGATGAAAACGAGATTTTATAAGATCTGAAAAACAAGATCTAAAAACTCTTCCTACCTATCTAACCAAAAGAACAAGGTCAAAAATGTGATCAGGGCAAGAAAACAACAAACTTAAGCAGAATGGAAGACCCTGAGCCAGGAGTGTCTGCAATGAACACATAGCCAGGGTGATTAAAAAAAAAAAAAAGTCTGGGCGCCTGGGTAGCTCAGTCGTTAAGCGTCTGCCTTTGGCTCAGGTCATGATCCCAGGGTCCTGGGATCGAGTCCTGCATCGGGCTCCCTGCTCAGCGGGAACCCTGCTTCTCCCTCTCCCCCTCCCCCTGCTTGTGTTCCCTCTCTCGCTATGTCTCTCTGTCTCTGTCAAATAAATAAATAAAAATCTTAAAAAAAAAAATCGATCTTTTTCTAATGACCAGAAACTAGTCAGATACAAGGATTATGAGATTTTCATATTTCTTGTCATTTGTTAGACAGTCTGTGTCTAATAACTTTAGAGCTAGTCTTTAGCCTTACAGATTCCCCCAATTTTTGGATAACCTGAGTTACCTAGAGAAATGCAGAAGCTCCCTTCACTTGTCCAATGGAAAGGAAACACTAAAATGAGTTGCAGATAAAAGTAATTCTTATCTAGTTATCTCTCTTCGGTCAGCACAAGATACCTCCACAGGTACAGAATTTGGATTTGGTACCCCCTAACTTTGTCACGTGGGAGAAACCTGCCCCCCCCTTCATTTCCACAGGAGTATTGGTCTAAATCTCTCCTCCCTTCCACCACTGAGGCCCCAGACCTTGGGGAGTTGTATCTAGATATAGAACCTGGTTTTATATGCTGACAACAGAACAGTGTTAACTATTTTCATCACTCGTGGACCCTAGTCTTTACCCAGATGAAAGGGTGATTTCCACAGACTGGCAGGGGTCTGAAGATCCTTACTGCTTTTGTAAGCTGAGACAGTAGATCCAGTCCATAACAACGCCAAATAAAGTATCTTGGAAAGTGATGGCATCCATCTGCTTTCAGCTCATGCGCAACGGAACCAATCCCTGGAAACTGGCCTCAAAGGAAGGCATAGGCTACTGACTTCATTCTCACCATTTTACCCCGGCAGCCACATATGCAATCCCTAATATTAATGAAAGTGTAAGTTGGAAGAAATTTTTCATTCTTAGAAAACTTAAAAAAAAAACAAAAACAAAAAAACTTTCCCCCTCTCCCCTATCCCAGGGCCTGGTTATCTACCAGCTGGAAACACTAGAAACTAGAAAGTAGAAGGTGGTTTGTCCAGTCCTCCCGGCTCCTCACTCAGAAGACCCATAGCATGGACAGAACGTTTGCCTAGATGTCTGTTTTTACTTAGTGGGAAGATTTGATGAGTTTCATTAATTGGTGCATCGCCGTAGACTAGATATTGCATAACAAATTTTTGTTCTTGGATATTTAGCTATTTACGTCAATATTAAGTTAGAGTAGACCTTGAGGAAGCAGAGTGGGAAGTTTTCTTCAATTGGCTGGAATTTTCCTGTCCAATTCTGTGTTCTTATGAAGTGTATCTTGAGTTTGCAACCAGCTAGCTCTTGCTACAAGAAAGCAATCGTTAGCATGCCCGCCATCTACCAGGGCCTTTCCCCTAAGGGCTGACAAAGCATTTGATGCGTAGCACATGTATAAAGGTGCCAGCAAATAAAGAGATTTGCCTTAGGTCATCTCCCGAGAAATACTGTATTTTACCTGACTCCCTGTTCACTGGAAATGCCATAAAGTCGCAGAGGGAGGAATTCTGAAATCCTTAAACAAAAGACACTGAAACTCCCAAAGTGTTTATTGTGTCAATATTCCTAGTAGTCAGGGAAACTGCAGAGAGAGCGTGCTTTCTCTCCCCAATCATTTTATTAGGTCACTAAACTTTCGTGGTTTGCTTAGGAGGGGGCATGAGCCAAGTGGTAGACCTAACTCCCTCCTTTTATCTGAGAATCATGACACCATTGTAACCACAAATATTTATCTTTCATTCTCAGTGGAGACGGGTAGCCTCTTTGGATCATCCTCGGCAGAATACAGTGGATGCTATGCAGAGCTAGTATCCAAATTGTTAGAGCTTACAGCCAGACTAAACTCCATTCACTGTTACAAAAACCCGGTGTGGAAAGAAAATTCTAAATGAGAAGAAATTAAGGCATCGCTTTTATTTTTATTAGTGCTATTAATTTAGAGAATTGAAATTCCTCTTGGATGCCTTTCAGTGATCAAAATTTACCAAATTAAGAATCAGCAATCCAGACTTTCTTTAGGAAGGCAGTGAAAGTACAATAGAAAGGATGGATCCTTACTGGGTTTACCATTCTGCATCCCAATTTTTCACTCAAGATTGTTTGAAAACCTGCCCATATTGGTATGTATGGATCTAATTCTTTTAACTGCTGTAGATTTTTCCATTGCATGAGTAGGCCATATTTTTCCTTCTCCAATGCCCCTTTCCCCTTCTGTCATTAAGTCAGTTACATCTGTCTGGAAGTCCACTCAAGAGAAGAGCCAGTAATCAGTATACGCTCTCTTCTTCATTGGGACTTTGGAAAGCTAAACAAGACAATAACATAAAATGACTAGAACCCTTTTGTTATGAACTAGGACAAGAATTAAAACTAATTCTACTTTCTTACATGTTGTGCTTTCCATTCTAGAAGGACAAGATTCCTCAAGCATTCTTTTTTTTTTTTTTTTTTGTAAATAATGCAGTGGTGATCATCCATGTGTGAAAGTGATGGGAATGTAAAAATAAATCATTTATGGTTAGCTGGGCCTTAAATGCCACAAACTCAGCCCAAAATAATGTTGCTGAGACCCAGAAACAGTCATTTTGCTGCTCATAAATGATAGTTTAAGCTGCTGAGTGGATGAGGTCCAGGTTTCTCCTTGATCCCTCGATGGACAGTAATGCTGCTTGGACCATAATTTTCCATCTTTCTTCTTGGAAAGTCTGACTGTGGGCCACTCAGTAAAATGAACATTGGAAATAGAACTTCTGTCTCACACCATCTATTCAGAAAAGAGCTGTAAAAATAAGCACATACCCCAGAACCTAATAGAGACGTGGCAACAAGCCTAAGGGAAATGCCATCCCTTCAGCCTCTTTTAATTCCCTTGTAGCTTTATTTAATTTCAGGACATGGTGAAGGCATCAGTCATAGGCAGACATTTGTGTTTTCTGAACTTGTTTATTCAGAAAGTAGTTGAAAAAGATAAGAATGAATAACTCTGGAAAGAGCCAGAACTAAGAAAACTGGGAAGGGCATACAGAATAGTATTTTCACAACTTTGTTGCTATTTGGAAACTACCTGGGACATTTTAATGAAACTCTTCTATGGGATACACCTAGTATTCTAATATAAGGTAGATCTCTCTTGGTTCCTACACAAAAGTAAACTCATATGTTGGGCATGAGTTAGACATGGAACAAAGCAGTCCAGTCTTCGACTGGACTCAGACTGGACTCAACAGTGGATGAGGAAGGATGTCAAGGAAACCACCCTCGTTTCTCTAACTGCTTTCCTATTTCTTATGAAATTGGCATATCCTTCCCTAGAATCCTTTGATTCTGTTTTTGCTCTCTTTTCATGAAATCTTCCTACAGCTTGATTTGATGGCATCAACTCTTTCCATCAGTTTCTGAGCATGCCCTGTTGGTCTGTTTTTCTTTTTCTTAATATCAGGGAAGCAGTTTTTTTTTTCCCCTAGGGAATTCAACCTCAGCCTTGTTCAACACCTTCACCATTGGCCTATAGCCTCTCAGGCTGCAGTAAGCAGCGTCCCCAGACTGTCTTCCACTCGTAGAGTGCTTTATCTCCAGTGGACTGCAGGGCATTTGACATTATGCCACCTCATCTGTCCTTCTACTATCCTTGTGAAAGAAGCAAACATCAGGCCCTTTGACAGATGAGGGAAAGGATCCTCGAGAGATGCTCCTTTTCCAGGGATCACACTGCCACATCAGTGATAAATTTAGACATCCAAACAGAGAATCAGCTCCCTTGGGTCTCTCTTGGAGTTATTTCTGACTACTATTTCAAACTTTCCATCATTTTCCATCATTCAAGTTTTGTTATCCAAAAAGACCTTATCCATGATTTCCTTGGCCTCTGATTATTACCAATTTTTTTTAACCTCTCAAGACTACTTACTCTAAACAACATCTCCCAAGTTGATTTTGTGTGTCAGGTCTAATACGATTTGAAAAAAAGATTACTGAGTGTCTAATCGTAACCATTCATTCATTATTTATAGGCCCACGTGTTGGATATTGTGCCAAGCAAAGGCAAGAGACAGTTCCCTGGCTCTCACAGCATAGGCTGGAGAGCCAATCCTAAACAGATGTGACTACAGGAGGGTAATTACCATGCATAGAATAGTAGAAAAAATTCATTCAAACAATGTTGAATGCCTACAATGAGTCAGGTTCTGTACCAGGCACAGTTTATATATATAGTCATGAACAGAATAGATCAACTTATGATTAAGAAGAGAAATAAATAAAAAAGCAAATAACTAGCCCAATGTATATTACATTGTAATATTGTGTATTATAGATTGTGGGATGTTTAGGTTTGGTTGGGCGGGCAGAGCTTTAAGAAACCTGCTCTAAAAGAGTGGAAACGGCTCTCTTCCATGCTGACATTTCAGCCAGGGCAGGATCTAGTCATGGGAAATGTAGGAAGAAAAACACCACAGGCACAAGGAATATCACAGGTGGCAGACCTGAGGTGGGTGAGAGCTTGGCATACGGAGAAACCAGAATGGGCTAGAGCCACAGGGACTGACACATGCTGTGCATGCAGAGCCCTGATGGCCATGAAAAGGGATTGGGATTTCATTCACGATTCAGTGGGAAGCCTTAGAAGAGTTTGTAAAATGAAAGTAAAAAGACTGCATTTGTGTTTTAAAAGATTATTCTGATTGCTCTGTAGAAAATAAATGGAAGTGGGCAAGAGTAGATTTAAGGAGGTTATTGAAGTAACTCAGGTGAAAAACAATAGCGCTTTGGGCCAGAGCGATGGATGTTGAGATAGAAAATGTGGTAGATTTGGGAAGTAGAAAAGACAGGGATTTGGTAATGATTTCAACCTTGGCGTTGAAGCAAAGGAAAGCATCAAAAATAATTTCCGGGTTTTGATCACCTTAGTGACTGGTGATGTTATTTACGGAGTTGTGGAAGACTATGAAAGGCTAGATGGGTGATGGGCATTAAGGAGGGCACTTGTGATGAACACTGGGTGTTATATATAAGTGACGAATCACTTCACTCTACTCCTGAAGCCAATATTACACTAAATGTTAACTAACTAGAATTTAAATAAAATTTTGAAACAAAAAAGACTATGAAAAGAATAGGTTTGTGTTATGGTGGGTGGGGGGGACTCAGGGATAATTTGAATTCCTGGACAGCTATTTGTGTCATGGTGTCCAGCAGAGCAAGAGAAATGCAAATCTGGCTGTTGAGAATGTAGTTTGGAGCTGACAATAGAAATCTGAGATTCATCAGCAGAAGAACGGTAGCTGTGTGTCTAGCTAATTATATTAAGAGAGAAGTGAGGAGAGCCACAGGACAACCTTGGGAGCTGGATATATTCAGAGTGCAAGAGGGAGAAGAAGAGCAAGAGCCAATGGAGGAGATGGAGAAAGTGATCAGAATGGTTGAGATATTGACCAATATTGAACATGGACAATATTGTCTAGCTTGCCACTGATAAATACTTTGTCTTTCATGATAACACTCACTGTTTCTGAAAATGTGTGATAAACTACAGAGCATTACCTATATGTAACTAATGCATCAGTAATGTATGATATATTGGAAGTAAGGAAACTACGTAAGAATCTGAGCCTTTGCAAATCACTGCAAAACTCCAGATCCTGCCCAAGTTGACTTGTATTTTGTGACATGAAGGAAATGGGAGATGTCCCTTTTCAAATAATGTTCAAATTTATTTAATATGATCAATAATAAAGTGACCCAAGATTTTTAACAATTCCTTCCTTACCCACTCGTCCTCATACTCCTACCCCTGGTCCTCCCCATGACTGCAATATAGTATGTGCTGCCATCCCCAAGCCCTTGTTCTCCAACTGTGTGTGGCTTCTAGCACATAAATGAAATCTTATTTATTCGCAGATGCCATTTTATAGAACTGTAAAAAAAGGAGCACTTGGCTTCTGGCAGGGGCATGCAGCTCCAACATGGCCTTCCACTATTTTTGCAGTAGGAGGTTACAGCTTCAGGCACTGTGCCTCTTCCTTGTAAGTTCAGAGAACTTCACTCTGTGAAGAAAACTCTGAAAATGGGAAAGTTACCTGTAAAGAATTCTGTACCATCTGTGTGGCTAGACTTCTGTGTACCATCTGTGTGGCTTTGTTTCCACGTAGCTACTTTAAAACAGATCTTCATGCTCAAGTGGTTAATTATGATTTTTTTATGTCTCCACATCATTACTTGTGATAATAATAGTGAGATTGCTACTTTGGCATTTTATTTGTTTTTTTTGTTTGTTTGTTTTTTAAATTTTATTTTATTATGTTATGTTAATCACCACACATTACATCATTAGTTTTTGATGTAGCGTTCCATGATTCATTGTTTGCATATAACACCCAGTGCTCCATGCAATACGTGCCCTCTTTAATACCCATCACCAGGCTAACCCATCCTCCCACACCCCTCCCCTCTAGAACCCTCAGTTTGTTTCTCAGAGTCCATAGTCTCTCATGGTTCGTCTCCCCCTCCGATTTCCCCGCATTCATTTTTCCCTTCCTGCTATCATCTTCTTTTCTTTTTTTTTTTTTTTAACATATAATGTATTATTTGTTTCAGAGGTACAGGTCTGTGATTCAGCAGTCTTACACAATTCACAGCACTCACCATAGCACATACCCTCCCCAATGTCTATCACCCAGCCACCCCATCCCTCCCACCCCCCTCCACTCCAGCAACCCTCAGTTTGTTTCCTGAGATTAAGAATTCCTCATATCAGTGAGATCATATGATACATGCCTTTCTCTGATTGACTTATTTCACTTAGCATAATACCCTCTAGTTCCATCCACGTTGTTGCAAATGGTAAGGTTTCAGGGTTGTTGTTGTTTTTTTTTTTTTTGATGGCTGCATAATATTCTATTGTATGTATATGCCACATCTTCTTTATCCATTCATCTGTTGATGGACATCTTGGCTTTTTTCACATTATTTGGTTTTAAAATCTAGAAAAATGTGCGTGATCTATCTTATCATCATAAATCTGTGGGGAGAGAAATGCAAAACTTTGAATTTTGACATTTAAGCAGTCCCTTAGAATTACAACCCTTGGGGGAGCCTTATTTTGCAGAGGCAACACCTTTGGCTACACCCTGGAGTTGACAACTATAATAAGAAGTATCTACTTCTGAGACAGGGCCACGAAAGGGCTCCTGAGTGGGAGAGACAGAGTACTATCTTGGGTAGCTGATACTGTCTCGGGATATGACAGAGTACCCTGCCTCATGAACTATTCTGCCCCTCCTCTCTATTCCCCCAAACAACTAGAATATAAGCTGCAGCATAATATCCCACTCCTGCATCTAATGGTGAGATTTAGCTACAAAGACTGGCTCACTATCCAGGGTCAACAATTGAGGAAAGTCGACAAACTTAACAAACAGAGCTTACACCTGAGAAAATACACTTGTAGGCAGAGCAGGTCTTCAGAACATGTGTTTTATAATCTCAGGGAATTACAAGAGGACACCACTCCACATAAAAGAATCCAGTAGAGAACATAGAAATGAAAACTGGGGTTGGTAATTAAAAAAAAAAAAATCAGTGAATACACAGAATAGTAAAGTAGACATCACTGAAAACAAATTAGTGAATTCAAAGATAGATCAAGTCAAGGGAATCTTCTAGATTCCCAATGAAGAGAGAAATATACCGAAAGCATAGAGAAATGCTGAGATATAAAAACTGTATTTAGAAATTTAGTCTATTTAATCCAACACCTATTTAATACAAGAGAGGAAGAAATACTCAAACCATATGAGATTACTTCCTAGAAATGAAGAGAATGATATTGCATCTTTTATTGAAAGAGCCCCTCAAGTACCAAATGATAAATGCGCAAGTGTACATACTATTAACTCTTTATAATCAAATTTGAGAAACAAGGATTTGGAAAAATTCTGGAGGTGAAATAACAAACTTCTCAGCAGCAACACTGGATGCAAGAAAACAATGGAGCATTAAATGGAAAATTCCAAAGAAAAATATTTTTCAAGCTGGAATTCTACATTTAGTCAACCCATCATGAAAATTAAAGGGACAAGTGAATTCTTTCGAGACTCACAGAGGGTAGGAAGTTGATCATTCATAAATCCTCTCTCGAGGTTGTACTCCTCGAATAAGAAAATGAATATAGGAAGAAGTGGAGGAGCAAAATGTGTAATGAACAAATAAATTCATAAAATGATGCTTAAGTATTAGTCACAAGAACATTTTTTTTTTGGTAATCTGGACGTAAAGTTGCAGATGATAGCAATACGGGATGTGGCATGGAATGTGGCCCTGAGATTTGGCCGGGGGAGAGGAGAAGCTGAACGTTCTTAGGTTGCTCAGAGTTAGGGTGTAGAGCTATAACTAACTCTAGATACTCTTAGCATCGCAGATATTTGTGTCATGGGTATTGAAACTTAAACGTATTCACTGATCAGAAAGTTAAAATGATCATTTTCGAACCAAGAAGGAAAAATGAAGCAAAGGCAATTGGTGAAGCCAACAAAATTGAGGATAGGGGGAATGGGAAATAGCTGGAAATCCTGGTAAACAAAAGTGAAAAAGTAAGTACGATGGAGATATATACAAATACATCTGTAATCATGATAAACATGAACGGGTCAACTTGATCCAGAGACAGAAAGCCCTAGCCAGGGCAACGTGAAGGGAAAAGAAATAACCCTGTTTAAATGTGACTGACAAGACAAACCTGCCATTATTTGCATACTCTGATTATCTTTTAGAACATCAATGCTGTTTGAACCATGCTTATCCATTTCCCAAAAAAAAGAGTCCTACCCCACACAATGCCAAATGATTCATGACCTAAATATAAAAAGCCAAAAGGCAAAGAGGAAAAAATGTATGTATGCATGTGTGTATATATATATATATATATATATATATGAAGGAAGTATTTATTGACTAGTCCAAAATTAAATTTATAAATGAAAGATATTGTAAACTAAGTGAAAAGACAAGCAAAACCATGGGGGAAATTATTTGCAATATAGGCAGTAAGGATTTACATCAAAATCTAGGTGATTTGCAAAAATTACAGTTTGGTATTATCAGTTATTGGCTGTGAGGAATATTTGACAGTCTCGACTAAAATTCAAGCCATGCCTCCTTGATGAGCAAGCAAGCCTACTTCCATATGTCTGACTTAGAAAAACCTTGCACATTTGCACAGGGACACTCAGGAGAAGTTCTGGAAGGATAAACCAGTAACAGTAATTGAGTCTTGGGAGAGGATGAGGATGTGTGTTGGGGGAGGCAGGGGGTGGGGTGCAGAGGGCCACTGACGAAGGCTTTCTCTGTAATGTTTCATAGTTTTACAAGAAGAATGCTCGTTACCTAAAGTAATTAAAAATTAACTTTTCAAAACCCTTAAGAGTGGAAGTTTTATTTTCAGTTTTGCGGTATTCAGAATCAAAGGCTCTCCCATAGCAGTTTCAAGAAAAAGTAGCTTGTCTTGTCTTACGGGATTCCAGGTTGAGCCCAGTGTTTATGTAATTATGAATCTCTGTCACGGTGCTCACTTGCTACCTAGGAAAAGTTTTTAGATGAAGATGAAGTTTATATACACCCTTGACATTGTCGTGATGGATTATGGTTGGGAATTATCTGCATTTATCTTTAGGCATATCAATTTTAAATGTTTAAATATCTGTAATTTTGTTGTTGTTATTTAACACTGATGTGGTTGGACTTAATTTAGCTCACCATTTGGGATGGTGAAATCTTAAAAAGTACATCAAAGGCAGATTATTCTTTCCAGTCCTGTTTCGTGTCTGCAGAAAATGGTAGGTTATGCACTTAAACTTTTAACTTCATTATATAAGTGGCATTAAACCAGCCATAAAATAATTGCCAATGATAACAGCATTGTTTCACTGAGCTTTTATTCATGACTCTGAGTCATTTTTCCTCCTCAGAATGAGAAGTGGTATTTTTTGGTTTGTTTTTTTTGGTTTATTTTTTATTTATTTATTTATTTATTTTTATTTTTTTAAGATTTATTTATTTGACATAGAGAGAGACAGCGAGAGCAGGAACACAAGCAGGGGGAGTGGGAGAGGGAGAAGCAGGCTTCCCGCGGAGCAGGGAGCCCGATGCGGGGCTCGATCCCAGGACCCTGGGACCACGACCCGAGCCGAAGGCAGATGCTTAACGACTGAGCCACCCAGGCGCCCCTGGTTTGTTTTTTAAAGCAAGGTTCTAAATACCCAAGTTTTGACCATATTTTTCTTCTGCTTTGGCTTTTTTTTCCTGTCAGTCATTATATTTCTTTAGGAAACTTCTTTAAATTTTTTTAAGGGAAGGACCAAAGCTAGCAAAGAAACAGATGTATCCCATATAAAATATGCAATAAATCTTGTCCCACAAATTCTTTGCTCTGAACTTTCTGACAGAAACTGTCAAATATCCACTTTAATTCAGGTATAAAATGTTCACTCCGTGTCATGGCGCCAACAGCCATATGCCAGAGTAAAGTTAGTGACCAGCCATAAAAACAGCAGCATAAGCACCTTTGAAAAGGTGCAAGTCATCGTGGGTGAGAACGAGCCATATAAATCCGTGGGGAATTAATCTCAGCTTTGCTA
The DNA here is from genome assembly GCF_029215605.1 of Mirounga angustirostris. Classification (NCBI taxonomy): domain Eukaryota; kingdom Metazoa; phylum Chordata; class Mammalia; order Carnivora; family Phocidae; genus Mirounga; species Mirounga angustirostris. Next base: position 68,385,324 of record NW_026991717.1, on the reverse strand, counting down.
CTATCCTGCTGCGCATTTACAATGCAGGAGTAGTAATACTTTTAAAAGGAGAGAGAATAAGAGAGCCGTGTGTACACCTAATGAGCTTGTGGGAGGGGAGAAGGTGGTTCATGGATCAGAAAGCAATAGCTTTTCCTCCCCCTCCGCGGAGCTCTGGAATCCCCTTGAAGAGGGCAGATCCGAGCCTGAGTTGAACATGTGGGGTGGTTCTTGAGCTTGCATTGCCTGGCTTCGCAGATCATGTGAAACCAATCTCCCCGAAGCGCAATCACAAGAAATGACTTCAGCTTCATAAATCATTGTTATCATCCCACAGGAGGAGGTAATGCTATGGTTTTTCTCCAGTAAAACATTTCAAGCCTCTGGTTTCAGGAGCTTTTCTTTCTTTCCTCCTTTCTTTCCCTTTCTTTCTTTCTTTTTTTTTCTTTCTTTCTCTTTCTTTTCTTTCTTTCTTTCTTTCTTTCTTTCTTTCTTTCTTTCTTTCTTTCTTTTCTTTCTTTCTTCTCTTTCTTTCTCTTTCTTTTTTTTTTTCTTCTTTCTGAAAACAGCTTTATGCCACTTGTGCAATTAGCTTCCTGCCTAAAGGACACAGTGGCACTTTTCCAATTTACCTAATACTTGAACGTTTCCTCCTCTCTCAGATTTTAAGGGAGATCTATTTCCTACTGAGGGGTGTGTGTGTGTGTGTGTTCTATATTCAGAGACCTCACACTTGCTTCCAAGCCTATATTGACCCTCAATATTTTTTCCCATTGAGGATATTTTCTTTATCTTGTATTTTCCAAATACAGAACAGATATGTTGGGTTTAAGCATAGTGGAAAGAAATTTTAGCTTATTTTGCATCATAGGACATGATTTTAATACTTGTGGCCATCTAAAACATTTCTAAGCTACAGAAAGCAGAACACTGAAGGGGTAAAGCAACAGATTATTTCCAAGTTGAATCAAAAAGTAAAACTCTGCTTTAATTATATTTGATAATACTTTAATAGTCCTTCATAACCAAACATTTTTCCCCTACAAGCTCTTATTGAAGAAACATTGTCAGAAAATTATTTTGAAATGTTTTCTTGGGTTTCTAGAAAATTATTTTATTTGAATAGATTTCATACCCACTTTGAAAGAAAGGCTTGTTTTTCAACAATTATTTTCGGTCATTACCAATTAAATGATAAATGATCAATTGTCTTTAAAGGATTCATTTAAAAGTTGACCTCTGCTTCAACGCATTAAATGAAAAAGCAAGAAAGTAGGTTATATATTCAGTATGACCTCGACTATATAAAACAGCACAAATGGCTTTGAGATTATAAACATACACCTACATTTATGGAAATGAGTCAAAATATTAGCAGAGGCCATTACATAAGAAAGCCTTCTGCACTATGTTTATGTTTTTTTTCTTTTTTTCCCCCCTCAGTTATCCATATGTCCTACAGTGAGGAGTTATTTTTAAATCTGGGGGAAATTATAAAGATTCTATAAAAGGAGAGGAGGAGAAGGATGACAATTATTGTTGAAAGGTGACTCCAGAGATGCCGCCTCAAATTCTATTAAACTCACCGTCAGCACATTTAGTCCAGCAGACCCAGAAGCACGGTGTGGTCAGTTTTAAAACCAAACCTCATTTCTTGGTCCCCTTTTACTGACTCCAATAACAATCGCTGGTGCTAATAGTCTTTCTGCATAACTTGTACTGTCAGGGCAAATTAAATGTGCTTTCATGTGGGAAATACCTTCTACAGTGTCTTCTTTGGGAATCCCAGTTCTCCCAGTACTTTTCTTTCTTGGACACATCTCTGGAGAAACAGACCATCACTACCTTCCTTGCGCCTAGATCCTTGGTAGCATCACAACTATTGAAGTTAGGGTAATTCTCTGGTAACCATTTCTGGCGGACCAATTTAAATCCCCAACTGTGACAAATTCTTGACCCTGAGAAAGAAAATGAGATAAAGTATTTTTTTTTTTAAAGATTTTATTTATTTATTTGAGACGGAGAGAATGAGAGACAGAGAGCATGAGAGGGAGGAGGGTCAGAGGGAGAAGCAGACTCCCCGCCGAGCAGGGAGCCCGATGCAGGACTCCATCCCGGGACTCCAGGATCATGACCTGAGCCGAAGGCAGTCGCCTAACCGACTGAGCCACCCAGGCGCCCCGAGATAAAGTATTTTGATGTTCAAAGCAATAACAGCTATCAGGACGGTTAGAATTTTTTCAGTTTTTCAGTCGCCCTGTAAATCCGGTTTCCCAAGTACAGTTAGCCTTTGCCAGGGTTCTAAAAGAAGACTGACTTAAGGATAGCAGTGCATTCTGTGATTACTTATGGACCTTCTAGTGGCCCATTTCTTTTCATGATTAAATATCTGAATACTTATTTTTCCAAAGGGAGAGTTTCAATTATTTAACAAATGTCTTATGTTACAAAGATGTAAGAGGTTTAGTATAAATAAATCTCGATGAAGAGGAAATCTCCTTTGTAAAGGTATGGGTGCCATGTACTATTTTATCTGATATATCAGTATGGCTTTTTTTTTTTCCTCTCTTCATTTTTGGTTACTTAAAATCAGCCTTAATCTGTTAAGCTCTCTGACCATGCATAACGGCTTTTATCTGCATTTTCATCTTTATAATGTGATTAAAACCACTCTTCATATTGCATATATTTCTGGACAATTCATAAAAATATGTGGGATGGTTACTTTATAGAAATTGTGAAATTTACATTTGTGAGTGTGTATGTATAAGATATAAATAAAGGGCTTTAGGACTTTAATGTAGGTGGCTAGGCCTTTAAATTTAACTTATTCATTCAAATGCTTCCTTCTCCATGTATGACTTCTCTAATTTTCTAGTCTATGATGATATGACAGTTTTATAGTTTTTAAGCAGGAACACGTAAAGAATAACAATGCAGTTTAGTGACACCTATACTGAATAAGGGCACAAGTTCCTTTTGCCCCCAAACTAGTAGTATGACCTTACGCAAGTCACTCACTTTCAATGTGCTCAGCTGCTGCTTCCAAATGCCATCAGTTATTTCTTCCTCTGATTATATTAAATGATGCTAACTCTTCAAAAAACAATTAAAAGTGTGTGAAAAACAAAAAGCCTATCAACCAGAGAGGCAGAAACAGCAACTGTGATATTTTGGTATATTACTTTCTGGTATTTTTAATAGATACATAATTTATTTCTGTGATATACATTTTAACATAATTTCAGTCTCACCATATTTCCTGCTTTGTATTCTGAGTTTTATCACTTATAACTGGCACAGCATTTCCCTATGATATCCTTTGAAAACCCGATTTGTGGGATATTTGGATCTAGTGTGTTTGCTTCAGGTCTCAGGGAGGTCATTGTAGGGATAGACATGTTACTAAAAGAAGAACAGGATGCTCAACTACTCAAGACTAGTCTCATGGGAGCCCAAGAAAACTTAAACAAGCAAACATCACTGGACAACTGAGAATTGTGGTGGTGGTGGTTGTAATGATTGCAATAATTGGCATTTACTGAGTTAATGCGCCAAGGGCAATGGCTGAGCACCTTAACAAATATCTCATTTAATTATTACAACTGTCTAATATAGGTCCTATTACTACCTCCATTTATAGATTAGAAAACTCAGTGTTAGCCAAGTGAAACAACTTGCTCAAGGCCAACAGCTGGAAAGTAATGGAGCGATTTGAAGCTTTGCTTCCATTAATATCCACAATGTAGAACTCTGATATGAGTTGGGAAGGTTAAATGATCTATGTAAAACCCTTAGCATATTACCTGACACACACTGAGTACTCAGTGAATTTTCATCCTCATCCTCATCTTCATCACCGCCACCACGACCATCAGTCTGATTACTCCAGCCAACTGTATTAAACTGCTTCATCAGCAACTGATCAGCCAGTGGACGGACTGCCCTCGGATCCCATTAGCTATGACTTGTAGGGTGAAGGGGTCACAGGTCAGTACACTGTCCTAGTATCATAAAATCCAATATTTATTTATTCAGTCCCCTACTATTTAACTTCACTCACTTATAAACTGTAGCATGAGAGGTTTACACTGGATAATTTCTTGGGTTTCTTCCAGCTAGTTCTCAGCTGTAAGGTTTCATTTTATCCAATGTACAGATGGACAAGTTGAGATATGAAGAATCAAGTGATGGCTCTTAATAACAGACAGTCATCAGAGGCAGTTATGGGAAACCCAAAGAAGCCACTTGGTGCCAATTTTTTTCCATTTGTTAATGAAGTGCTTAAAGAAATATCTGTTGAAAATCAAGTACTAAAATGCTATGAAATAAAAAAAGAGGCCCTTGCTTTTGAAGAGCACTACTTTAAATCAGAAAAATGAGCCTGGAGCCTGTTACCACATTGCTCATGAACTTGCTTACAAATTCAAATTAGCAGCTGCTTTTGTAGTCAATTCTCACCAATCCACGAAGCAACAAACTACTTATTTATAAACACTAAGTTTGTAGTCTTGAATGCTAAACATTTTGAATATAAATTTTTTTTTTAAAAGCACAGTCCATACCTTCCAGAAATTATACACCTTTAGGCTAGTGCTAATATCAAGATAGGACAGAGTTGTTCGGTAAAGGAGAACTTCTTCCGTTGTTAATATACCTGCAACTTATCACCAAATGGTTATTTAGAGCCTTGCGACTCTGAACCCCATTGTCTTTGAAATGTCATCCAAGGTTCTTGATGAAACAAAATGGGGACAGCCCTCTTGTAAATCTAGCTTCTTTGCAATTCCTAAGACTTTCTAAATGATGATTCACTTGGTGTCTTCTCCCTGAATGATGAGACTACAGAATTCATTATCCCTACATGACCCTTGAAAAAATTCTAAAGCATTGTGGAAGGGATGAGCTTTCCCACTGGGAATGAGATGCCAGGGAGACAGGGTAGACACTACAGGAAACAGGAGTTATGTAAATTCTCTAAATGAAAATTATATTTTATGTTTGTTTAGAAGTATTTGTGAAGAAATAACTCCAAGTAAAAGCATTTTTTTCAAAAGAGATGTCACTTCTATTAATGCTGATAAGTTAAAGGTATATATGGGCCTACAAGATGAGATAACATGGAGAATTTCAGGCCCTATTTGAGAATACAACCACCTGACTCCCATTAATGTTAATGAGCCTCTCACTGGATCATTCTAAAATTTTACCCCCATGGTCTGGTTTAAAGCATCAAGAGTCAGGAAATTTAGAATGAAAGCTGAAATTCCATCTTGACACTTTCTCTCTGATGTATATACTCCTATGAAAAATGTGCAGGATAGTGCAGCTTCAAGATACCACCTAAGTATTTGAGAATTCTAGAGAAAAATATAGCCTGTTGGGGAGCAGCAGGGGGCATTGGAAATACTGGATTATGAGTCAAGAGACCTGGATGCAGGAAAGTCATTTTATCAACTTGGGTGTTCACTTTCTCATTTCTATAGGATTAAATTGTTGGACTAGGTTATAGTTAGGTTATAGATTATATTGTCTGATGAACTTTCTCAAGTAATTGTATCTGTATCATCTTGATGCCAAAAAAAAATTACTGTGTACAGATAGTTGTACAGAATTGAAGGACTTCACTGGGCTATACAGAAACAGAGGAAAAAAGACCATAGACTATTAACAGCTAAATAAATGGTTGCCTTTAAGAAGATTGAGCAGAATTCCTCATACAGTCTAAAGATTGAATGTTATGTCCATATTGTGAGTGGTTAAAAACTCACCTGTGGGGGCAAAAGTCTCATCTAGGGTGAAGCTATATTGGAGGAAAAAAAAGTTGTAAAGTTTTACAGTGGGTTGACTTATGAACGGTGGATAAATTTATTTCATTTAGATCCCAATTACACTCTTAGTCTGATTACCTTCTAGAATTGTAAATGGATAAAATATTTACTTTTGTAATACTTACTATAGAGAAAAAACCAGAGGCATAATCTGATGAGCACTTAGAATTATATTGTGATCTCTTGAACTATACTCCTCACCTACACAAATAATTACTAGTCATCCCAGAATATAAAAGAATCATATAGTTCTTTTCATTATAGAACCAGGGAGATTTTTCTAATCCAAATTATTATGCCAATAAGATATTTTGTGAGGTATTGAATATTATGCCTGGGGTTCAAAATATAAAAATATAAATGACATAAGATCATAAGTCATTTGTAAGCTTGATTGCATCAAGACTCGGGGCTTTTCAACCATTTATGAGAGAATCAAGCCCTGTTACCCTAAGGCCATCATTGAGTGTAATGAATGGACATCTCCCTACCATCTAGAATGGTGCTACTTCTGTTCATGAGATGAGGAAGACTGAGAGAATAGTTGGTCAAATCACCTTCCACATTCTACAGTTCAGATGAAGAAACGTGGCTGAGAAAAGCCCCAGGTGCCCAAGTTAGATGATACCATTTAGTTTTTCTTTGATGTCCATAAAAATATTCAGTTCAGTTATAAGGGCAACTGAAAATGGCAGATAAAAATGGTGAAAAAGATGAGATCTACAAAGTCTGATTGAACACAGGAGGATCCCGACTCAAACATCAGCCCAAGGGTTGGACTAAATGACTTTTAAGACTCCTTGTATCTGGGTTCCTTTGATTTTATGACTAAACACCTCTTCAAAGTCTTCTGATACAATGGCTTTTGCTTAGTGCTTTCATCAAAAGCCTGAGTTTTCGGGCACCTGGGTGGCTCAGTTGGTTAAGCGACTGCCTTCGGCTCAGGTCATGATCCTGGAGTCCCGGATCGAGTCCCGCATCGGGCTCCCTGCTCGGCAGGGAGTCTGCTTCTCCCGCTGACCCTCCCCCCTCTCATGCTCTCTCTATCTCATTCTCTCTCAAATAAATGAATAAAATCTTAAAAAAAAAAAAAAAAAAAGCCTGAGTTTTCTACTCCACTTTAGCCCTAGACAGGTGACCTGGAAATCAAATGTTACCCAGATACTGGAATCCTTGATAGCATGCCTTCACCCAGCCTCCCACCAATTTAGACAGAAATTCTCACAGATGACCCTTTATGCTCCTCAACTTTACCATCCAACTCGTTATTTATAAATGTAAAGTCTATGACAGACCAGAAATGATCCTCCTTCTAATTTAACCACAACCAGGAAAGCTTAATAAAACAAGAAGTTTAGATAGGAGGATAGCATCCTTCATGAGCAAGCATACTGAGAGGAAAACTGTCACTATAAGACCCCTCCCCCCATAACTCAGTGGTTCCATATCCAAATAATTTCCCCCTCCTCTCAAATGTTAAAAAGTCTTCCCTCTTTCCGGTGTCCATGTACTGTTACCTCTGTTGGTGAAAGCATTCTTTTCTCCTGGAAAGTGCATGACAGGGTGATTTTCTAAGAAAATCTGACTGCCCTGTTCACATCAGATGGATAGCACATGAAGTGGAGTGCGGTCCCTTTGTTTCCTTGTTAGCATCACCTGGTTCCTCTATTTGTAGAGCTGCAATAAAAACAGCTTCTTTACTGTGCGTCCTGTTGGTTTATACCAACCATGTCAGGTCCATAAACCATGGTATATTAAAGTGTAATAGACTGTGTAAAGAATACTGGGAAGATATTCCAACCTTTATCCCTTGCCCTCATTCCACACTTTACTACCTCCCAGATGGGTATCCATAAATATGACTTAATTATGTTTGGCATAAAAGCCCCACTTTCTTTGAAGAGTGACATCCTTCTTCAGCCACTTTCTGTGCATGAATACTACCCTCTTGAGGATAAAACCTTGAATATTTTGGTACATTTAGATGATAAGTGTTGTTCATGGCCAGAATACTTTCTGGAAGTGGCATTTATAAAAACTTTACATTTTTCGTAATTACTCTATTTTAAAATTGTAAGTCTGATACAGACAAAACTCAAGGGTCAGTGTTCTTTGTATCTGCGATCGATCATCCTAAATAAGAATGAAAATCAGTACTTTCTCACGTTTGATTCTATTGGACTCTCTTCTACTTTGTTGAAAAAAGAAAACAAAGATTAGAAATTGTGTGGCAGGAAATGGGCTCTGATCCCCCAGTGGGGAGGTAATGAGCAGGGGCTGTGATCTGCTGGCGTGAGTCCCTTGCTGTCACTTTATTCACCTGTCAAATAAGTGGAGTACCTGTGAGGCATTAAAGTTGAGAGACACAGATTTTGAAATTCCATTATGAAGTAGATTTTGGTTGCTGCCCTCAAGAAGCACCGAGTCTAATCAGAAAAGCAGACGGCCAGCAAATGATGTCAGTACTGTGCCCCGCATATGTGAACATGGTTTTGTGGGAGCTGCGCAGAAAGAGCCACTCACCACTCAGTGAAGGAAAGGCCCCCGTGGAGGTCTTCATGAAAGACGTAACTTTTTAAAGCTTGGTTTTTGAAGGAAGAAAAGATGTTTACAGTAGGGGTGTTTGGGAAGGAGAAGGCAGGGAGGAGGAGGAATTCAGAGCAGAAGAAACAGTGTCCCTAAAAATAAAGGTACAAAAAAAACAGGTTGAGTGGCAGGAACAGCAAGGAGTCCCACTTGCCAGGAGCATAGCGCATGTTGTGAGAAGTAGCAGGAGCCAGGTTGTGAAGGGCTTACTGTGCCCCGTGAGCGTACTTCATCCTGGACAGAGGGGAAGCTGATGAGCACATAAGCACAGCAGTGGCGTAGTTCAGGTTGCCTTTTAAGTTGGCAATTCAGATGCAATGCAGAGAACCGGGTTTCCTGTGCCATGCAAGGAACCCGTTATAGATCAAAGAGCCTAGAGGTTAAAGAAGGTGTCTTTGCTCTCAGAAAACTACCTTTTTAAAGTAGACCCCAACATCATTATCTTTCACTTAGTATAGTATATGAGAGGTGATTCAGTTAATCAGGTCAAAGTTTGAGAACTCAACGATGACGAAAGGGAAAAAAATCATAAGCACCTCACACCTACCCACCTGACTCCCAGGTAAATTTGCAAAATTATATATCAGTTTCTGTCTTTCTTTCCTGAGGATTAAATAAAACAAAAATGGGCTGAAACAGCAAATAAAATGACCTTAGGTCCAACATAGGAAACACCCTCCTGGAGACAAGCCTTAGGCACCATGGTAAGGCCATCGGCTTTGTGAGTAAAATGGGAGAATAGTGAGGATCTGACACAGAAATGATCACAAGCAAAATTATCCTCTACTGAGGGTGGTTGTAGACATTCTTAAGAAAGAAAGGAACGTTTGCTTGAAATTTTGTATTACTCATTCCAAAGTCAGACAGCTGGAATAATGACTACTAGCATTTCCTTCTAGCCAATCAAATAATAAATTGCTACCATTTTTGAGTGTCTAGAGTACATTAGTCGCTATGTTAACCTCTCGTGTTCAGTACCTCCAAGGGCCCAACCACCTTACAGCGTAGATCTTATCATTCCAGTTTTATGAGTAAGGCTCAGAGGAGTTGAGTGACTTCCACAAGGTCTTTCAGTTAATAAGTGACAGGGCACAAATTCAACCCAGACCTACCTGACACAAAGCCCAACTTCTTTCCACTATGCTACATCTGCATTTAACTTGGTCAAAACAACCATCCCACTGGAAGCTTGAACCCCCAGAAGTCTCAACAGGACATGGAGCCATCAGAGGTCTGACTTGCAGAGATTCTGATTCAAGCAAGCATCGGCCCCTTTTCATGTAGCCTTCATGTATCGGTGCGCCTAGGTATCATCATCTTCATTTTGCAGAGACAGGAACTAAAACGTGAGACTTGTCCATGACACTTAAGTGGCAGAGCTAGGCTTAAAAGTTGGAATTTAACTATGCTGAGTTCTGCCTCATTCAGTTGGCCACAGTACTGAGGAGTTTCACAGTGTTTATTATATGGCGTGACTTTATGATAACTAATGAGACAATGGCTATCAGTGAAAACAGAATTCCAGGAAACAAAATTCCAAGGTATTAAAGCTTTACACAAAAGCACATGGTCTTTATTCAGTAAAGCCTGCATTAAATAAGATCCTCATATCTCTTAAACAAACAAACAAACAAAAAGTCTTCCAAAGAAGTCGTGTTGCTTTCTCTCTGTGACATAGAATTATGAAAAATATTGTTCTTTAAAGGAGAGAGTTGGAGTTTAAGAAAAGCAACACAGTTCTACCAATGACAGAAAAATTATAGTATGCGTAGGTAGGTCGCCAAGCAAACTTGCCACTCACTGTTCTCCGAGGACTTCCAGAAATTCACATCATTACAGTGTGTCCACAGCCTGGATAAAGAAGTTCGGAAGACAGAATTGATGTGGAGTGAAGCTTCTCATTTTTAGTACTTTAGTATTTGTTTTCCTTATTGCTTTTATTATCTTAAAATGTGAGACCGTCATCATCTTAAGCAACTACTTTATTCCTCTGATTTGTAAAATCATCATATTTAGTTCATTGGAGACAATGAGACAGCCTCTTGTGGCAGAAAGAGAAGAGAGGAGAGCAAGGTTGGGGATGCCTGTTATTTCTCTACCTCCCTGGGCCATGTCAGTATCTGACAACTCCTCCAAACTTAACTCTTCTAAGAAGCCTACCCAACCCCCACCACACATGTAGTAGGAAATGTAAGCTAAAAAGGAAGCACCTAAAAGCTAATGTCCGTGGGGCTTTGTAGAATAGAAGACTAAGTAAATCCCACACATATTTTCAAGGCCACTGCTAGTCAAAGCTGTAGGGTAAAGACAATTTGCACCTAAGACTTACCATCTTCCATTTAGACATCGTCTCCCTTTGGGGTGCCTAGTACCTGTGTGGCATGCTGTGGCTGCCCCGGGCACCTTAATTCAGTAATCCATATAAAGTGTCCTACAGGCAACAAGCCATGCTCTGGAAATATTTGTTGTTACCCCTTGTCAGAAATCACTTACACTGGATCTTTTTTGCTCAGGTTTAATTGCCTGTCTTCCCCAACTAGAATGAAAGATCTATAAGGATCTTTGCTTTCTTCACTGGAGGATCCCAAACACCTAGAATAGGGTCTGGCACATGGAACAAAAGAACAAACCTATCTATGTCATTATGTCAGTTGCTACTAATGGCTTAAGTCAGAGCTTCCAGAACCAGATATGGCCAACAGGAATGTCCCCTTTGTCCTACAGAGTATTTGGGAAAAAAAAAAAATTTTTTTTTAAGTCGGGACCATTCATTCAAAAATCTTAGCTTCTCTGAAAAAGGTGGAAGATCTGGTAACAATGGCAAGTGCCTTCCCTCCCTCACATGGGGTGTGGCCTTCCCATTTTCCTACCACGGCCTGTTGGCTTCCCTAAACCGAGACTGTCAGTTCCAGTATTGAGAAGCAAGAGATAGAATTTTAGAATATTAGGATTCTTTTACTTGGCCTACAGTTGCCTTATTTGCTGCTGATACTAGAATTTGAGTTTGTGACTCCAGTCTTTAAACATTTTCCTTCCAGGTAATGTGTTTTTGTTTTGCTTAGAGCACTTTGAAGACTGAAAACGTATAATGACATGGTCAGAAATGTCACACGTTTTGATGGGAGAAATATTTTAGGCTGGTAGAGCTTCCACGTCACACCATGGAAGTGGCTGCCTTTTCTCTCTGTACGTAGGCCCTTTGCTTAGGAAAAAATAAGATCTCTAGGTTCTTCTCATTTTCCTGAAGGCTCTTTCCTCCCAAGCCCTCAGAAGTTCTACAGTATGCATTGGGCCTCTTAGTAACACCTCTTTTTAAATTTTGGATGCTTTTTTTTTTTTTTCCCCAAATACCCATATTTAGAGAGCCATTCCAAAATCTTACTGAATGCTTAATTCCTTGTGGAAAGGGTATTTCTCGTCAGTGAATTTATATGCAACGACCGCTTTATAGTTCTACTTACCGCCTGGAAGGAGCCAGTTAGAAACCACCTGGTGAGGGAGAACAGCAAAGGTGCTCCAGGAAGATCAGTCAGGCCTCAAAGGAATTTTCCTTGTGTTTGGCCATGTACACAATTAAGAATCACTGGCTAAGAACAAACTACTTGTTTGTTTCACATTTTGGAGGACTTGGTAGTAGTCACTTCTCTGTGACTGGCTAAGAACGAGACGAATTCACAGAGACTCCTACGAGGAGGATGGGGGAAATCATACTGCAAAAGATGACCATAACTATGATTTTACCTAAAATGGTGTCATTATCAAAGCAGAATTATTTTTTTAAAGATTTTATTTGCTTATTTGACAGAGAGAGAGACAGTGAGAGAGGGAACAGAAGCAGCGGGAGTGGGAGAGGGAGAAGCAGGCTTCCCGCGGAGCAGGGAGCCCGATGCGGGGCTCGATCCCAGGACCCTGGAATCATGACCTGAGCCGAAGGCAGACGCTTAACGACTGAGCCACCCAGGCACCCAAAGCAGAATTATTTTAACATAAAAAAAATCATTTTTGTTAATTGACGCTTATTGGACTTCGAGGTAATAGTATATAACTTTAGCCTGACATTCTTATTTAGTCTATGTTTGTATTCTAAATATCAAGTTTTGGGATGCCTGGGTGGCTCAGTCGGTTAAGCATCTGCCTTGGGCTCAGGTCATGATTCCAGGGTCCTGGGATGGAGTCCTGCATCGGGCTCCCTGCTCAGTGGGGAGCCTGCTTCTCCCTCTGCCTGCCACTATGCCTGCTTGTGTTTTTTTTCTCTCTCTCTCTGATAAGTTAATTAATTAATTAATTAATTTAAAAAATACCAAGTTTTCTTTTTAGGAAACCTAGTATCTTTCTTTTGAAGCAACATTTGTCCAGCATATGCATTTTTCAACTAAAATAACTTGTTTAATATATAGGCACCCTTCCTGTGTTTAAGGCTCAGCAGAAAACAAGCCAGCTGAAGTTGCTTCTCTCCTTGAGCTTACCTTCAATTGTCATATAATAAATGCATGAGAAAACGAATAGTCTGCCAGGTAGATAGAGGCTGGGCAGGAAAAAAAGTAACGTGTGGAGGTTGAGAGAGTTGAGGGAGCGGATGGGGATATGTAGCAAGGGGTGCTCTTTTATTAAGTGAAGTCAGAGAGGGTAATATCTGAGCTGAAACCTGAAAACAGTAAGGGAGCCAGTCATGCACAGACTGTGGGCAGGGTGCAGCAAGTGCAGAGACCCCTTAATGCGCATGCTCAGTGTGCTCAAGCATCAGCAAGCTGACATAGAGACTGGAAAGAAATGAGCATGGGAGCAAGGGAGTGATGTCACAGAGGAGCCAGTGAGCGGAACTGCAGGGCCTCATGGGACATTGTGAAGATGTTAAAGGTTATATCAAAGGTGATGACAAGCCTTTGGAAGGTTTTGAGTAGAGGAGTAACTTGATAAAATTGACGTTTTAAAATCAATGATGAAATTGATGATGAGGTATTAATGATACCTTTCATGTCGTTTATTGATCATATATTGTGTGCCAAGCACTTGATATATGTTATCTAATTTAATCTTGTATGATGTAGTATGACGGTAGTCACTGTGGCTATTTGTATAGGACAGATGAGTCCATAACTATGCAGTTGGTCATGAGTAAATTGACCACAGTCACACAGGTAGTACATGGCAGAGCTAAGTTTAGTAAAATAGTGGTATTTTTAAATCCTTTAATATCAGATGCCTGGGGGCGCCTGGGTGGCTCAGTTGGTTAAGCAACTGCCTTCGGCTCAGGTCATGATCCTGGAGTCCCGGGATCGAGTCCCACATCAGGCTCCCTGCTCAGCGAGGAGCCTGCTTCTCCCTCTGACCCTCCCCCCTCTCATGTACTCTCTCTCATTCTCGCTCTCTCAAATAAATAAATAAATAAATCTTTAAAAAAAAAAATATCAGATGCCTGGGTGGCTCAGTAGGTCAAGCATCTGCCTGCAGCTCAGGTCATGATCCCAGGGTCCTGGGATCGAGTCCCACATCGGGCTCCCTGGTCAGCAGGGAGTCTGCTTCTCTGTCTCCCTCTGCCTCTCCCCACTGCTTGTGCAATTTCTCTCTCTCTCAAATAAATAAATAAAATCTTTTAAAAAAAATCCTTTAATATCTTTCATGAAGTATCACATCATAGGCCTTAGTAGATAAGACTGATTTTCTTTTCTTGTTCATTTTATATCATTGTAGCCTTAAATGGAAGAAACCTTAAGGCTTATGTAGATTATGACTTGCCTATTTTTCTAGACATTTTTAAAGTGAAGAAGTGTTATTATCATGTATAATAATATCTTCTGATTAGAGAGAATGATATGTAAAAACACCACCCAAAAATGAAAGCTCCTAAATAAATAGTTCCTACAGAACACTGGTTCTTGATCTATAAATTCAGAGTTGTATCTCAGTATCATGGATTTCCTTAGTAGTCTTAAGTATTTTTTTTTTCAAAGCATTTAAAAACAGTATTTTGAGAAAGGAGACCATAGGCTTCCCCAGACTGCCAAAGGAGCCTCTGGGTGTAGAGACAGTGTGTGCAAGTGTTCCAGGGAATTGGTGTGAACCCGAGCAGAACTGCTGTAAATGGTTCTGGGTTTCTGATGTTTGGGGAAGGGAGGGGAGAGTGCCAACCAAGTATGTGCCAAAGCTCACAAAGAGGCCAGCTGTAGCTGGGGTGACCACATGTACCAATCTGTCCAGGATTGCTCCAATTTATGTTTTTGTCCAGATGTAATTATTAGTTATCACCTTCTTTCACTCTCAAGAGTGTCCCAGTGAGAACAGTAAATTATATGGCCACCATTAGCTCTAGCTATTCTCAAGAAAGCAAGGGTGGGAGATGTAGCCAGTTGAGAACTATCTCCAGGACATGTGGTAGGGGCTGCCAACCCCTGCATTCAGGATTATTTTGATAACCCATGGGTGTAATCAAAGTTAGAAGATTTAGCCAAAAGATACGATGGAAGAAAACACTGTTTTAATGATAATTATTTCTCGTTCACAGCCAAAAATGAGCATAAAATGGAAGAAAGTCACTTGGAGAATGCACAGAAAAGGTAAGTGGCTCTGACTTGGCCTTAGTCCTTTCTTTGGCTAGCTGTTCCTTTTTATGAGTGTTATTATTAAGTGCAGTCATTTTGCTCTGCAACCATCACCACCGTCTGTCTTCAGAACGAACTCATCTCCAAATAGAACTCTGTACCCATTAAACCATAACTCCCCCATTCTCCTCCCTTACCCCGGCTCCTGGCAACCATTATTCTACTTCCTGTCTCTGTGACTTTGACTACCCTAGATACCTCATATAAGTGGAATCAATACAGCATTTTTCATTTTATGACTGGCTTATTTTACTTAGCATGATGTCTGACTAGCCATTCTTTCGGCCCCATTTGTTGAGACTATACATCCGTGAGCAGTAAGATTCTATCGGGAGCTGAAGGGAAAGCACTAGGATAAGACTTGGAAACATTTCTCCTCAAAGAGCACAGAACCATTGAGAAGTGATTGACAAGCATCACGTCATGACACTCTCTGCCTCTCCTCCATTTCTCTGCTCCTGAGCCACTTTATGGAAGTTAGGAACAACGTGATCCTTCTTAGCATTACAACTAGATTAAACCAATTATGGCAAACATCTAAGAGACTTATTATGTCTTTCCTCAGACCTGAGAGGATACGGTAAACAAGGGGCAAGTGGGGAGGAGGGACTGACCCCTATATATAAAAAGTGCCTCCGAAATTGGAAGAGACCTCAGGAGTCTTCTGTTCTACCCGTCACCCACTTCAGGCCCCTTCTTTGCTCTTCTCTCTCTTAATAGACAGCAGAATGGAACCATCCAGTTCACCCAGTAATCAGTGGCTCTGGTCCCTGATAGAGGATTTTATTTTTGTCTGCTGACCAGGTTAGTCAGCTTGGCTATACCTCTACTCTTAAAAGGGTGAGTGAGAATATACTGAGGCATTCTCATTTTCAGCACAGAGAACCGAGATACATTTTGCTGGTGTTAATTCTAGAAGGACTAGAAAGTTAAATGAGAGGTAGGGGTAGGAAGTAGCCTATAAGGACAACAAACTTTACAAATGTGTGAGGAGAGGAGTTAATTAAACGCAACTGAACAAACTCTAGAAACAAACCATTTCCTCCTGTCTAGCCACAATTTCCAAGAGTTCTTAAAGCCTACAGACAGTGCTGTCAGCTCTGCTTTGGCGGGCGCCAACATCTTGCCCTGCTTCCAACTGCCAATCAAATTAAAATGCAGATGAAAGTGAAGTTGAGGCAAATCCTGCATTTTTCTAATTGCAGACATGTTCTTGAGTCAGGATTATCAAGTAAGCATGATCATCTTTAAAAACCACGATGATGGTTTTAAAGATTTTTGTGCCCCTTGATTGGCCTTATCCCTATATTAAGTTTTCCCTTCCTCCATGTATAAAACGAATATGTCTATGTTACGTTCCGAAAAGACATCCACACCTTGGTGTCAGGTCAAACAGAAATTTGGGTTTCCAGGGTGGATGTCAAATTTCTAATATTTCTTCAAGCTTCTTGCTGAAGGAAAAGGGGGCCCACCTTCGAGGGGCCGAAGCTGCTGCTGTGCATTAGCTATGCTGAGGGGGGTCATAAATTTTGGTTGTCAGCGTTTTCCGTGACTTTGTGGTGAAGGTAGTGTAGCTTTCATGTCATACATGAAATATGTTAGATCCCATCTTTAATGTAGAAAGCACAGTTGTTTGCTTGCACTTTTTAAGGAGGTTGGTGGTCAGTGTTGCAATATTTGTGTGAGATTTAGGAAATTCTTCTGTTTTATTCTCAAGAGAAACAATTTACTCTGAGGCCACGACAAGTTTGCTTTTCCTAAGCAGTTTCTAAAGGCATGCATGTGAAACAGTAAGGGGACGTGTCCTGCTTTGGCACCTCAACACTAAAAAGTAAAACAACTCACGTTGTTACCAGCTCTTTGATAGTGTCGTCGTTGTCTGTGCTTTAAAAACATTTAGCTGAATTACAAAGATAGGAATCAGATAAGGAATTGGAGCAGAGAGGAAAAAAAGGGAATAGAGCAAAGGAAAGAAGTTTTATGAAACATAACATATGATTAGAAATCAATCTTCTACAAGTTGAAAGCTGTTTGAGAGTTATCTGCTGACAAATAGAAATTTCAGAAAGCACGAT
Organism: Mirounga angustirostris; assembly: GCF_029215605.1. Taxonomy (NCBI): domain Eukaryota; kingdom Metazoa; phylum Chordata; class Mammalia; order Carnivora; family Phocidae; genus Mirounga; species Mirounga angustirostris. Next base: position 68,368,254 of record NW_026991717.1, on the reverse strand, counting down.
GGCCCCTTTGTCCATTGGAGAATATTAGCCTGGCTGTTAAAGATCAGCAGTTTTCAGGAGGACAGTAGTCTAGACCTTATGAAGCAGTCGTAGGCTCATATTCTAGCCCTTTAGCTTCTCCTTGAACGAAGGGATAACCCCGAAGTCAAATAAGGCACATCCTCAGAGCAACTTCCTCTTTGTCGAAGTTGCAGAGTGCCAAAGCCAGGCCATCCCCTGGGACTTTGTTTTTGCTCTGGTTCTTCTGAAGAGGTTCACTTGCTTTCTTAGTTTCTAAAACACATGGGGGAGGGCGGGGAGAGAATGCTGAAATTCAGTATTTCCTTTAGTCTCTGTCCTGTTCGAGGGTTAGCAAGCAAGGCCTCACAAACCCCCAGGGTGAGAGGTGGTGAGGGTACATGGTTAGCTCCAGTGTAGGCTGGGAAAAGTGAGGCCTCCAGGATGACGATATGCTTTTCTGAAGCTCTGTGGTAACCTACTGAACAACACTGGCATTCTATGAACAGTCACTGGTACTTGCAGCCTCTGGGTCTCAGGATCTAGACTCCAGATATTGCGAGGGCTGCTGAGGTGATCCGTGAGGCACAGGGACTGGAGTTTCTGTCCTCTTCACTATATCCTGCTGGGAAATCATTTGCTCCTCTGAATACTAAGAGGGAAAGACTTTCTCTTCTCTATTAATGCACAAATAAGTATGTTTCTGTATCAAAGGTGACCATAAGGAAGAGAAAAACGATGATGATGTGCTCTGCTGGGGGGGTGCTCCTGGGGGGCAACTGTGTCTAAAGAGGAAACAGAAAAAAAAAAAAAAGAAAGAAAAGAAAAATGCCTGTGTTGATGAGCACGAGCAACAGAAGGGTGGAAAAATCATTTCACTGAGAACTGGGGGACCCGAGTGGTAGGCCCAACCCTGCCATTGAATAAAGTCATTCAATCAGGTCTCTGTTTTCTCATCTCTAAAATGAGAACCTTGAATGAGTTGACCTATTACATCCCTTCCAGTTCTAAAGCCCCATGACTCTATAAGAAATTCATGGCCTCTTCCCATCGGTTACATAACCCTCTACTTGTGTATTTCCACACCACAGTCAATATAATTTTCATTTTGAATGAAATAAAAGTGTATGCCATAGAGCATAGTACATTTGGTTTTATCAGTATTTTGACTGCCACAGAGTTAGGCATCGCCTAACATTGCGACTTTCTTCCATTACTGGTTTTGTTCCAAATTATGTATGTTTGGAATTAGAAGAGAGTCCCTTAAGAAATGATTGCAGTTATTGCCTTTCTCCACTTATGCACTTCCAATCTTTTAATAACTGGGAGCCCAAATTCCCTGGCCAGTAGTTTTAATTTGCATTAAAAACAGATTTATTATTTACAGAAGCACAAAGAATTTATGGGACTCAGAGTTGCAGCTCCAGCTTGGATCTCACCTAATCATAGCCATGGAATCAATTAACAGTTCATCTGTGAAATGTGATAAAATCTTATGAGATACATATTGCCCAATAACTGAGAACGAGATGAAAGTATTCTCCATAATAGTGACGGGGCTTCAGGGTTTTACAATTGCCATTGAATGGAGCTCCATTAGAAACTCAGGATTCAGGATGGCCACAAAAAAAAAAAACCCACTGTGTCTGAACAGATGATAGAGCACTGAGTAGTAAATGTGGCCAGCCATTCCTGCTTTGATTAGTTTCCAACACCCTAGAAAAAGGGGCCATTTATTTAAGTGTTCTTGCTCATGGCAAATGAGCTTGTGAGGCTTTGGGTGGGTGAAGGTTGGGGGTGGAGGCCTAAGTGCAGAGCTATAAATCGCTACAAAGCTAGAGCCTCCAAGAAGGGCTGCTTGGGAGGCCTGTAGCAGTCTGGTGTGCAGTGAGCCTCCATGGGGTAGGTCAGGAGATTCGGAGCAATGCCTGAGAATCAACTTTGGAAAACCTGGATCCTTTCCTGACCAGATTAGAGATCGTCTTTCCAGGATCAAAGATGGTTTTTCACCCAAACCTTGCCGTGCCTTCGGTTATATCTCTTTTTATGCCTCGGTGGTTTGTATTCTTATAGCATATCAAGCTTTAAAATGTAACCTTCTTAGAGATCACCTATTCTAAGTCTTATCTTACCCTTGAGAAAACGGAAAGTCTGATGCTGAGTGACTGACCCAAGATCAAAAAGCCAGCGGATGGCAGAATAAGGATAGAATAGTCTCTGGATTTTCCATGAAGTGCTCAATAGATTAATTATTCCTGATGGGCTGTCTAACTGACCACTGCTAAGGCTACAGAATCAATATGTCATCATTATATGTCCATGTACTCATTAAACATAATATGAAGAGCTGGTAAATGATGTGGATTTGAGATGAAGAGCAAACTCATAGCTTCACCGGCATACCGCCTGGAATCAGACATGCTCATTTTTATATACATAAGATGTGACCAGGAGTATCAGATTGAATTTCTTGGAGAAGTGGTTTAAGTAAATAGGTTTTCTGAGGCTCCGGATAAGCCACAGTCACTATGAGGCTGGGCTTCTGTCTTAGAGAATGAATATATGGTAAATGCCTCCCCCCGCCGCCCCCTAGCAATCCTGCCCTGAGGGTATGGACAGTTTCTCACCCCCCATCTCACTCTGTTTTTTTCCCCCTACCTGTTGCAGTTTTGAAACAACAGTAGGATATTTTGGGATGAAGCCCAAGTCCGGTGAGAAGGAAATCACACCCAACTATGTGTTTATGGTATGGTACGAATTCTGCACTGACTTCAAGACCATTTGGAAGCGGGAGAGTAAAACTATATCTAAAGAAAGGTAAGGTTCTAATGGAGTCGTATCAATACCTCTTTCAGGAATCGGGGAAACTGCCTTGTCAAAGCTCACCGAGGGAGCGCATTTTACACGCATCAGGATTTTCTTTCAGACCAAGTGGACATTGAGGAAAGATTATTGCCTGGGGGCTCGCGGGGGAAATCCACACAAGCAGATAGCTCACGTGATCTGATAAGTTACACTTTCTTAACCCCTTCCAATTACTAGCTAGTAAATGAAAGGGGAGCTGTGCTAATTTGCAACAGATTGCTTCTCTGTGTATTTTCACATTGGCCCAGGCTAAATGAGGTAGCCTTGCTGTCGCAGACAGTACAGACAAATAAAAGTGAATGCTTTTCCCATTAATATACTGAACTTGCATCAAAAGGAAATCTCTGAGACTCAGGCCACACTTAACACAGCGTTGAAGCCCCGCTCTGGATTTACAGCGCCACTTCTGACTCCTCGTATCCTGCTGAGGACATCAAACTGCTTGCCGCTCAGCCTCATTGCAGCCTCCCGATTTTATTAGTTGGGGGTAGAGGAAAAATCTCCACTCTGAATACAAGGGGAGAGAGAGAGAGAGAGAGAGGGAGGGAGGGAGGGAGTTCATTCTACTTAGAAAGAGACTAACTTTGGCCCTGCTTATCAGAAAAAAAAAAGCATTTCTGCTTGATCACTGTTTTGATCAGGTCGCCACTGTTCTACAAAGGGTGTCATGCATTTAAACTTCAAAAAGGTCTTGTTGTACTGCTGCAGAACAGAAGTATGAGAGTGTCATTCAAAGCGAAGTAGGAGACCAAAAAAAAAACAAAACTACAAATTAAGGGAAATGGCTTATCTATGGCATCCATATCTCGCTAAACATTGAGACCTCGAATTCCGTAATTCAGGATTTTTGTTCTTTACTTCGTGATCAGAGAAAAGGCATATACATAATATATCTGCACGCTCACATGTACAATACACTAATATGTTTCACGTTAAAAAGCTATTTTTAAAGGGATGAAGGTTTAGAGATTTTTGACCCAGTATTCCTGAGTCTCTAAATATTTTCCTCAGGGGTTTTTTTTCTGAGGAAGTCAAAGACCTTTAAAAATGCTTATCAGCATTTCTCTTCCACCATTACTTGTTTGAAAACAAGGGCATTAAAGTGAGTGGATCCATTATATAGATAAAGTGAAGCAAAAGAATAGTTGTGACATTGTTAAGAAAATAGATGGTTAATAATGTGGAGGAGGGATGCCTGGGTCGGTTAAGCATCTGCCTTCTGCTCTGGTCTTGATCCCAGAGTGCTGGGATCGAGCCCCGCATCGGGCTCCCTGCCCAGCGAGCCTGCTTCTCCCTCTGCCTCTGCCTGCCACTCCCCCTGCTTGTGCGCTCTGTCAAATAAATAAAATCTTTAAAATAACAATAATGACAACAACAACAATAATAATGTGGAAGAAAAAACCCTACAACTCTTGGAGTCTGACTTCTTGCTCTTGCCCCGCAGTTGCTTATTTGGCCTTTTCAGCTTACCTAAGCTCCTGTGGCACAAATTCTGTGCCGTGAGCCCCATAGGAAAGTGATAGAGCCGAGCTCCTGCAGCCGCTCGGCAGGCAGCTCTCGGCACCCACACCCAAAGGCCAGGCAGTCCAGCAGGGCATCTGGAATGGACAGCCTTTGTGTAAGATCTTGTGCCTCAGATTCTGAGTGTCACCCTTAGTGAATTTGTCCTTCTAGTTGGAGCCCTAAAAAAACAGTCCCGGGGAATAAAAAGGGGGGGGTAATTAATTGCTTTTTAGTTTAAGAATCTTCTGTTGAAATATTGAACTGTTGTCCAAATTAAGGAGTTTTCCCCCATCATAGAACTTCGAGCAAACTAACTGTGAGTCTGACGCGGCGGTGGGATCCACCCGTCCTTCAAAGCACTGCTCCCTACTAGCCACCGGCCCGTCCAGCGCTGCTTCTTCCTGGGTGCAGCTAGGGAATTGCCTGCTTCACACTCTGTAAACCAACACCTTTCAAGGGTCATGACTTCACAGGACCCTTCTCAGTTCTCCTCACTTAGCAATTTCAGGGGTCTCTCCATTCCAGCCGTGCTTTTGCGAGATGGATCACCAAGGTTGCCAACCTAGAAAAACATCTCCGAAGTTAATGACAGCTCATAAAATATTTTTGGAAGCAGTTTGTTTACAGAAATCTACTTGTTAAGAAATGTTAGCACATTATGTATACAACTGTTCATCTGGTTAAACAAACTGATTAATATCCAGGGTTTTCTTGTGATGTGAGGATTTTTTTTTTCATTGTCCTCTACCTGCTAAAGACTTTAGCTTTTAAACTGTTGGAATCACATATTCATTATGCTAAAATAAGCAAATTAACTTGAATTCTTCCATTATAATTACATGAGAAACAACATGATCGCTTTGTCTTGACACCCATTTAATCATGTCCATTATTATTAATTTTTATTATACTTTGACAAGAAATCCCAATAAAACTAAACATCAGGAGGTAACATCACATAATACAAAGACATCCTCAAAAAGGAAATTCAAAACCAAATGAAAACCTGAGAGCTTGTAATTATTAGGGAAAAAAAAAAAGCTGTAGTTTGGGATTCCTTCAGAAGAAATTTCACCTATTTGATTTTTAAATATATTTGAAGGCCAGTTAAAATCCCAAAAAATCACTGGGACAAATTAAGGAGAAATAATATTTTCAAAGCTGTAAATTCACTTCCCAAATGAAATGGAAGTGTTGAGAACTACTTTAGGCCACTTGTAATCAATTTGTGGTGGTAGAGAATATTTACTTCTTGTTCTGCTTAACATGGTTTCCATCAATACACATTAGCTTGATGCAAAATTGAAATGGATGTAGCTTCGGGGCGCCTGGGTGGCTCAGTTGGTTAAGCGACTGCCTTCGGCTCAGGTCATGATCCTGGAGTCCCGGGATCGAGTCCCGCATCGGGCTCCCTGCTCGGCAGGGAGTCTGCTTCTCCCTCTGACCCTCCCCCCTCTCATGTGCTTGCTCTCTCTCATTCTCTCTCTCTCAAATAAATAAATAAAATCTTTAAAAAAATAAAAAAAAAAAGAAATGGATGTAGCTTCATAACAGGGTGACAATTTCCCCCTCATAAAACCCAGAATAATATCTAAACACACAAATGACTGTCTTATAAAAACATCCAATGTTTTTGTTCCTTGTGAGTGAATGATAAGCTGTAGCATTAAGCTGGTGTCGGGATGCAATTCTGTTTTTCAGTAGAGGAGACATAGTATTTCACTAGGGATATGACTTACCTGCAGATTAAGTATATCAGTAGAAGAGCAAGCTACTATATGATGGTATATTAATGTCATTAAATTGTCCTTGGCATTTAAGCCAGTATTAGGCAAAATAGCAACTTCTGTGTCCAGGCACAAATCCAGAATGCCCCAGTCCCTAGACATTCGGTCTATGGCCCACCCAGTTCTCATGCTGTCCCAAATACTGGAACTTATCCCTGCAGTGAAATGTACCAGGCCCCTCTTTTACCCCTTCTGATTACAGGGAGTGCTCAGTAGTGCAAAAAAAAACCTCTAGGTGGAGAGTTGAAAATCAACATTTTTTTAATTTTTATTTGTTTATTTTATTATGTTAAGAAAATCAACATTTTTATACCAATAATTTGCTATGTGATCTTGGGCCAGTTGCTTATTGTGTAGGGGACACAATTGTCACATCTGTTAAATATATATATTGGGATAATCTCTTCTAGCTAGTAATCTCTATGAATCTAAAAACTACTTTTCTAATATTCCAAGAAGCAATATATTTCATTTCTGAGATAATGTCTCCCACCTTTACTCTTCAGCTCATTCGGGACTGTATTAGAAGACATTTCTAGCCAAGGTCTGGCGGTAAGCTGCAAAGAGATCTGGGAGCAGGGAGAATTTTCCTTGCCCTCTTGGTTGGTAAATGTCTGTAGCCAACTTGCCTTGTGCCCCGAGTTCTTCCCCTACAATAGTAATGTTGGTCTTGGAGACACCATTTTTTTTTTAAAGTATGCACACAAAAATGTTTTCCTCTGCTCATGTTTATCTAACATTGCATTTAGTGGTTTATTAAAGTTCACTAAATTTTTACTCTCAGAGGCAGCTTTGCCTCATTTTACCTTTTCATGTACTTTTGTATTTGTGCTTCTTGATATCCAAACACTCAGTGAATTTTTGTAACACACACTTCTTCCACCTATTAAATCAATAGATTATCCAAGCATATGCATAATTACAAGGAGGTAACCTAATGTTTGCTACTTTTATAAACTACTCTTTACTCATTTTCTGCTTTTTCTTTTTTTTCTTGTTTAATTACTCCAGGATCTAGGACCCTTTCTTATGAAATGTTTCACTACTTAGGATATCTTAAGACTGCTCCTCACACATGCCCACACATGCACACATAGAGACCACAAACCACTAGGACCCACAAAATGAGCTATGAATTTGCAAAAGGTAAAGAAGTCTCAGGGGATTCATGACTCCAGGAATAAAATCTTGGCAAATAATTCACTCTGAGCCAAAGCAAACCTTAAAAATGCCATTTAAAAAACCCATAATGGGTAAGTAATGAGTGAATAAGGAGTTTGGTGAGTTTTAGGAAAAATGCAAATAAGAACTCTCATTATACACAATTTACACTATGGGGGGAATGGATGGTTACTTTCTCATTTTTAGTTCAGCTAAATACCAACAGGGTTTCTGTTCTAAGTATATTACTTGCCACGATTATGGTTGATTATGCAGTTGGCATACTCTTGACAGCAGATAGTTCAGAGCTGTTGTGGAGTTATCCCAAAAGCTGTCCTCACAGCTCCCTACTGCTCAGGTCACTTTAGGACCAGGAGTTGGAAACTTAGACAGGCTGTCACTCAGCCCACAAAGGAGCCATTGATCACAGTGTAGATGTTGCAGAAATTCCTCTCTTTATATGATAAAGTTTTTCCTGGAAAAAGTTCCATAAACGAAAATTGTTATTTATTGAATTCTGCTTTCCTACTGACATGCATACATGGTCATTACAGTAACTTGTAACAAGTTAATGTTCTCTTCCCTAGCCCTCTGTTGTATGGTCAAAGGGTCTGTGTACACTTACCTGCTGAGAAGCTTCGTATTTTGAAGGACCACTGCAATAATACAAATAATCACCCCCTAGTAAATTGGCAAAACTTTGCATTTTTCTAAGTCACATTTGGAGACAGTTCTGTACAAATATACAAACAGTAAATGTCCCAAAGAGCTGACTTATAAACAGAATTATCATAACCACAAAGAATAAAACCTGCTTATTGCCCAAGCAATAAATTTAAAACTACTTCGGCAGAATATTCCATGAATAAAGAGAGGAGATGGGAGACTTAGAAATGGCAACAAGTATAGGAGCATTGATTTCAAAAAAACTAACACACCTCTTTTGACCCTCTGCCTTCTGGAAACTACCATTCCATCTCTTTCCTTTCCCTTCTAGCTTCTTAAAAGAGGAGTTCTTTGTTTATTCTTACTTCTTTTTTGTTGGCACACACTGCCTTCTTCCTGTATCAGTAAGGGTAAAACCTCAGCTGCCATAGCAAAGGCCAAAATAATGGTTGCTTAAACAAGAAAAACTTATTTTCCTTTTGCATAAAAATCTGTGAAAGCACCCACTCCTCCTTCATCTCCTTCATTAGCTCCTCATTTTCTTCTATTCCTCAAGAGCGAACCTTTCCCGAGGTCCAGATGTCAGCGTTCCTCTTTTCTGCTTGGCATCATCTCCCTAGCTAGTCCCTTCTATTTTCATAGCTTCCCCTACCGGCTCTGCCAGCCCCTCCCTAGTCTTCTTCCCCAGACCCAAACTCTGACTCCCAAGTCTTAGACCCAAATCTCCTGCTGCACACTAACCATTCCCACAGGATGCTCAGCCTCCACCTGCAATTCAGTAAGTCCCCGTTGGAATGTATTCTCTCTCACCTGAGGCCTGCTCCTGTCGGGTTCCCAACACTTTTGTCTGCATCACTATCCTTCTTAGCAGCCAAAAGCAGGCTGAAAACCTGATTCATCCTCAACTCCACGCAATCATTTCCACCTGTTGCTGACCTCTCCGTTTTGCCTCCTCAGTGGTTAATCTTCTGTGCCTTGTTTTTGCAGTGGCTCTGCTCTCGTTCAGGACCTCAGCTCTCACCTGGATTATTGGAACAGCCTTCTGTTCTCTCTACCTATGTGTTTCTGTTTCCTCTCTAATGTCCCTTAATATTATATCCAGTTCTCTTCCTAAAACAGAAGTTAGATTACATCTATTTGTTTAAACATAGTCTGTGGTTTTCTATTACTGACAAAGGGAAGAGAATTGGCCATGGTTGGCACTTATATTCATTAACTTGTTGTGTCCTTATAACAGCCTGGAGAAGAGGGTGTATTACTATTCCATACAGGAACACAGAAGAGAGTAAATCAATTGCCAGCATCACAGTTTCACTAGGAAGCAACAGAATGGGGATAGAAGATGGAGGTCTTCTTTGACACTAAAGCTTGAGCTCTTTTTTAAAAAAGATTTATTTGAGAGAGAGAGGAAAAAAAAGAGAGTGCATATGCGCACATGGGTGTGAAAGGGGCATTGGGAGAGGGAGAGAGAAAATCTCAAGCAGACACCCCGCTGAGTGCGCAGCCCGATGTGGGCCTTGATCTCACAACCCTGAGATCATGACCTGAGCTGAAATCAAGAATTGTAGGCTCAGCTGACTGAGCCACCCAGGCGCCCTAAGCTTGAGCTCTTTCAAGTATTCCATATTCTCTCCCAAATTAGAGCATGAGCTTTCAAACCACTTGCCTTTAATTCACTTTCCAACCTCATTTCCTGTAGCCTCATCCCACATGTCCCCACCCTGATGACTCACTGTTTCTCACACCTGCACATTCTTGCCTTGTGTTCTCATTGGATAATTTCTTTACACTGTATTGTCCCCAGTTATTTCCTACTGGTTAAATTGGGCTCAAAATGTAGTCATTTGTTAAAGACTACCTTCAAAACCAGCTTCTCTAGAAAGTTTCTGAAATGCCTCTAAGTAGAAAAACTACTTCTTCCTCTCGTCTCTGACGCCATGTTTTTATTTTTGTTTTTGTTTTTTAACATCCTTTAGAACTTAATTCATTCCAACTTGTTATTTTAGCAGTTTATGCGTCTTTTCCCACCTCTAGGACATAAACCCATTCCTTGTATATGTTCTATGGTGCACTCTCCAGCACAGAGCCTAATAATTGTTTATTGGCCTAGAAGGGACTTCACAACATTGTACAACATGATATTAAGTGGAAACTGAAGATCTGGGGTGGTGTAAGAATTTGGGGGAGGAAGTACTCCCCAAGAAATGTGGAAGTTAGGGAGGACTTTAGGAAGATGTCAGGACCACACTGAGCAGAAAATTGTAGAGGGGATTCAGAAACCAGTGGAAGAATGTTGGAGATCACCTGCTCCTAAATCTGCTAGGTCTTTCAAATCACCTGGAGAGCTTTGTCAAAAAGGAAATAGATCTACTGCATCAGAATCCAAGTGGGGTGGAACCCAGCATCTGCAGTTTCAGTGAGCTTCCCACAGTGAGGGAAGAGCAGGAACTCATTCTGTATTTGGTTGCTTCAATAGATGCCTTAGTTTCACCCATCCCTTGCTTAAATATATGCGGTGAGCTTTGGAAGTGGGAGAGAGAAGGACTGCTCCCTTATGTTGTTCTGTGTTAGTTTTTACTATCTTCAGCCAAGTTTAGGAACTGCTAGACTTAGGAGATTTTGAAGGTATATTCCAACCCTGACATCCTGTGATGTTAGGTAGAAAATAAGCTGGGCTTTGACAGAGCAGATGAATTAAGCTGCTTAGAGAGGAAAGGGGTAAGGACATTCTTGGAATCACATGGCAAAGGCCTGGACTTGGGAGTCTTAGGACCCATTTTGGAGGAATCACACAGCGTGATTTCTGGGGCCAGCCTAAGTGCCATCTTTTCTGCATGTCCTTCTCTGGGTACTTAGTCCACATGTGTCTGTCATTGTACAGATTCATAGCATGTAATCAGCTTGATTTTAACACATACTTTTAAAATATCTATTATGTCTTTAATGCTATAAAACTTATGAGACCCTATTCTGAAAGGATTTAATCTACTGATCACATATTGCCTCCTTCATGAAATATTCCCCAATCTCTGTGAGTTATCTTTTCACCACAACTCTGGGGGGTTACCTACCATCCCTTCAGTTTTGGCATTAGTGATTTCTTTCTCATTCATTTAGTTATAGACATTTTCTCCCTTAAATGAATCGTGAGCCCTAGAAGACAAGGGCAGTGTCTTATTCTTCTTTGTTTTCTCTCTTGCACCTTGTATTTCCTTATACATAGTAGGTGCTCAATTAATATTTGTTAAACAAATAAATGATCCCTGTGTTTTCTTTGCCTTGATTTTGAAATTGAAATTGATTATGGGATTTGATTACAGGATTTGCTGTTGAAATTGATTACAGGATTTGCTATCTGCTATTGATAGATGAGACATCTTATTTATTTGGATTTTGGTAATAGAATTCCCTAAATATATCCCATATGGGTTGCTTATGCCCAAGCATCTAAAATCTTAATAGCTTTGTTAAAGAAGATAGACATGTTTAGAACAAGAAAGATTAGTCAGTGGGGTAAAACAATCACCTTCTCTGTTCTTGGCTATATGACTTTCAATTTATCTTAAAAAAACAAAAAACAAAAAAACAAGGAAGTGAAGATCCTTGGGATACATGGCTATGCCAAGCCTCCAACTTTTTTGGAGCTCAAATAAGAACCCGAGAGAGCATCTGTCCGCACTCTATTTCCTTGGCTTGGCAGACAGCAATGGAAACCCGCAGTAAGTCTCCTTCGTTCAGCTAGAATGTATCTAAATTGCTTATCTGTGGGACTCCTGATGGCTCCTGCCTTGGGCAGAGACTAGATGGAATAGGGGCCTGCCTGGGTAGTATGATTTGAGGGGCGCCAGAAAGGCTACCCTGCTCCACACAATCTCCCTATTTCCTCACCCTTTTTGTTTCGGTCACCCTGTGCCAACAGGTTCTAATCAGTTCTAGGTTTTTGTGAAACTTGGTAAGTGGTATAGTTCCAAAACCAAAAAGTGGGGGAGTTGGCATCTACAAGCACATGCATGTCTTCATTATCAGGATTGGAAAGGTCTTCCAAAGACTAGCTGTGCATTGCAATTAAACTTGCAGATTAATGACACAGGGCCGGCTTTGGTTTACAAGCTGTCTCCCAGATGCCCCTCCCTGAATGAGGAAACAGTGCTGTTACCTTTCACTCTGCACCTACATCGCTGGGGCGGCTCAGGGTGCTTCGTCTACCAAGTGCAGAGTGATTGGCTTTAACTGCTCATGCATTCCAGGGCAAGTCCAGGGACCACCCCCCCTCCACTTCCACTCCCCTGTGGCCTGGGGGAGAAGCTCTGCAAAGCGGAAGAGGCCTTTGTTCTGCAATTAATCATTTGAAGTCAGAGTATGTTTGGGTACTACAAGTGATAGCCCACAAACACTGTGAAGTGGCTGATGGTGTAGCTGGTGAAATTCGGTCTCCAAAAGGACTTCCTTCATTGTGAATAGAAAAATATCTTAGGAGTGAGGTAGGGAAAGATTGTCAAACTTAGGAAGGAGAGGTGATGGGCTAATTTATCACAGGATAACTTTTAGAGACTAGATTCTGATGTGTAAGGAGCTCAATCTTTTAAGTCAAAGACCTGTATTACTTCCCTGCTGGTCTCTCTTACCATGGCCACTGGTGAGAATGACCTGGGGACCCTGGGGGTGAAGGGGTAGTCATGGTCAAGGGTCAGACTCTGAAGAGAGAATGAGCGTAGAGAAGTGTGGGTCTGTCCAAGTATATTGGCCTGTCGGCCTGCCTGAGATAAATGATTCGCAGGTTATCCATTATTTCATACTGTCTATTGCTCTCTTCTCTGAATTTTATTTTCTTACCCTTTGGAAACATTCCACATACACTAGTCAGTGGTGTTTTCATCGGCTACTGCTGTGAGGAAGAAATTCCCCTTTACGTTGAGGAGTTAATGAGTTTGGTCTTGGTGTTGTTTGTTTTTTACTTCAAGGGTGAAGAGTGACTTTACTTATTTCATTGACTTTCATAAATATTATCCATGTGTGATAGTTATACCAAGAATTCAATAACACTTAGTGAGGGAGTACTGTCAAAGCGGATAGAAATGAGGGAGCTTTCCACAGCCCCTGGCAGGTCTCCGTGATTACCCTTACTTATTTAGAACCAAAGATGGTCATTAACCCCTTTTCCCCTGGTTGTTGAGAAACAATCTGAAGACAGTACTTTTTAGAGACTTGAGAAATATCAGAATATCACAAGATCTGTGCAAACTCCACAGAGTGCACAGAGCCTGACTGCTAATGTCCAGGCTATTGGGCACTGACTGGAAGGCTAGCCTGATAGCTGTGTCCTTCTAAAAGCACATTATAAACAACCTCTGTGCTGTTAATGCTGTCTATCCTGCAGGTAATCCTAATGAGGAAAATACCAAGATATTGCCTTTTCCATCCAAAGTGCCATAAACCCTGTGGTATTGAGCTTTCTTATGCAACAAAGCCACTTCCACACCTCCCCAAAGACCGTGTAGTATTCTTTTGTTCCTTGGCCTGATACTGCTTTGTTCAAGGCTGCAAGGAGATCATGGCACAGGAGTGAATCACCAGTTGGTATTTCATCTTTGTAGCTTCTTATACCCTTTCCCTGACTTTTTCTCCTAAAGGGAGACCATAAAAATATCATCATTTGCTTATAGAAGAAGCTGTTCCTAATAATTATTGGTAAAGCCAACCTGCATTGGGTAGCCAGACTGGCAAGTTATTTATTTTATAAGGGAGATCTTCAGTAGGTGCCAACACCTACCTTCTTCATCCCACAAAAACTTTATCCACTATTCAGAGGTTCCTAGGCCAGAATTTACTAGGTCACTGACAAAGGCATGTTTTTCTCATGTTCCTGTGTTGATCATGTCCTTCCACATATTTCAGAAGAGCCACCAGAATGAAGAGTTCTTGTACTTGTTAGAAAGATTCTGGTTCACATGGCCTTAAATTTTAGGATAAGTCGAGTTAGATAATGGTTTGGATTGTCAGCTTTTACTAATCCAGTTTTTGAGGGAACTTGAGTATTCCCTATGCCATGCTGACGTAGAGGCACATTTCTCTACACGCTGGTGCACGGAGCCTGCCTTGTTCCCTTTCTGGACTATTTTGACCTTCTGTCTTTAGTGATGAGTGATATTAAGTCTTCCTTAAACAGGTTCACATTACAGCTGGTCAGATTTTGTGTTTTTACCAATATGAATGGCATGAACTGTATTCCCTGCAGTGCCTCTTTTTTCTTTCCCTATATCTACCGATGCTTCTGATGCCATTGATTTTGAATGCCTTCATTGAAGGCATGTGCTTGCATGCAGTGATTAATGTTTTAGGTCACACCATACCGGCCGGCTAACAACGCTTCCTCTTTGAAGCCAGTGGCATCATAGGCAAAAACTCCACTTCCGTACTCCTGAAGTCACTTCCTTGGTCCTGTCATCTGCACGACAAAAGCGAGTGACATATTAACAAGTATGCCCTGGTAATATTACTAGATTATATATTTTCCACTTGCTGAAATGAATTGGTCAATGTCATTTAAGAGAACTTCTAACAAATATCACCAATAGGTACTTAAAACAGAATGATATTTTGTGGGGTCATTTACCCTTTTGTTTTCATTTTTTAAAAGACTTTCTATTTTTAGTGCAGTTTTAGATTTACAGCAAAATTGAGAGGTACAGAGATTTTTCCATATACCCCTTGTCCCTACCCAGGCATAGTCCCCTCATTATCAACATCACTCATCAGAATGGCACTTTTTTTTTAACTAAAGATTTTTTTAACCAAGGATTGCCCGTTGTAATCCAAAAGGAATCACAGGTATCAGTCAAATCATGTAAATGTTAACCTGTATTTAAGCAAAGTCATTGATTTTTTAAGACTTTATTTTTTAGAACACTTTTATATCCACAACAGAATTGGGAGTACAGAGATTTCCCATAATCCCCCTGCATCCACACATGCTCAGCCTCTCCTTTTATCAACGTTCCTCACCAGACGGTTCATTTTTACAACTGATGAACCTATATTGACACATTATAATCACCCAAAGTCCTTTGTTTACTATAGGGTTCATTGTTGGTGTACTTTCTATGGATTTGGATAAATGTATAATGACATATATCCTTCATTATAATATGATACAGAGTATTTTTACTGCCCTAAAAATCTGTGCTCCATCTATTCATCCTCCCCCTCAAAACCCTGGCAACCACTGATCCTTTTACTATTTCCGTAGTTTTGCTTTTCCAGAACATTTACTCATTTTTTTAAAAGATTTATTTATTTGAGAGAGAGACAGCATGAATGGGAGGGGCAGAGGGAAAGGGAAAGAGAATCTCAAGCAGACTCAGCACTGAGCATGGAACCCAAGGCAGGGCTGGATCCCACAACCCTGAGATCATGACCTGAGCTGAAATCAAGAGTTGGGTGCTTAACCGACTGAGCCACCCAGGTGCCCCAACATTTACTCATTTTTAAACACTAAAATTAGCCCCATTGTTTAGAGTACAGACCACAAGCTGAGCCATGATTTGAGATCAGTTATATCCAGATACCAATTAATTGCCTGCATGACTTTTTTCATTTAAAAAAGTGCCTGGGTGACTCAGTCAGTTGGGCGTCTGCCTTCAGCTCAGGTCATGATCCCAGGACCCTGGGATCGAGCCCCGAGTCAGGCTCCCTGCTCAGCGGGGGAGTCTGCTTCTCCCTCTCTCCCCTGCTCATGCTCTCACTAGCTCTCAAATAAATAAATAAAATCTTTTAAAAAATATATGACCTAGCCCAAAAAACAAATATTCCAGTTAAAAAAAAGGGCAGAAGACATGAGTAGACATTTTCCCAAAGAAGACATACAAATAGCTAATAGACACATGAAAGGATGCTCAATGTCACTCATCAACAGCGAAATAAAAATCAAAACTACAATGAGATACCACCTCACACCTGTCAAAATGACTAAAATTAACAACATAGGAAACAGCAACTGTTGGTGAGGATGAGGAGGAAAAGGAACCCTCTTGCACTGCTGGTGGGAATGCAAACTGGTATAGCCACTCTGGAACAGTATGAAGTGTCCTCAGAAAATTAAAAATAAAACTACCCTCTGGGCGCCTGGGTGGCTCAGTTGATTAAGCGACTGTCTTCGGCTCAGGTCATGATCCTGGAGTCCCAGGATCGAGTCCTGCATCGGGCTCCCTGCTCAGCGGGGAGTCTGCTTCTCCCTCTGACCCTCTTCCCTCTCGTGCTCTGTCTCTCATTCTCTCTCTCAAATAAATAAATAAAAATCTAAAAAAACAAAAAACAAAAAACTACCCTCTGATCTATCAATTGCACTACTAGGTATTTACTAGGTATTTTACAAAAATATTGATTCAAAGGAATACATGCACCCCAGTGTTTATAGCAACATTACCAACAATAGCCAAATTATGGAAAGAGCCCAAATGCCCAATGACTGATGAATGGATAAAGTGGAATATAACTCAGCCATAAAAAAAGAATGAAATCTTGACATTTGCAACGACGTGGATGAAGCTAGAGAGTATTATGCTAGGCAAAATAAATCAGCCAGAGAAAGACAAACACCCTGTGATTTCACTTATATGTGGAATTTAAGAAACAAAACAAATGAACATGGGAAAAAAGAGAGGCAAACCAAGAAACAGACTCTTGAGAACAAACTGATGGTTACCAGAGAGGAGGTGGGTAGGATATGGGTTAAATAGGTGATGGGTATTAAGGAGGGCAGTTGTGATGAGCACTGGGTGTTATATGTAAGGGATGAATCATTAAATTCTATGCCTGAAACTATAAAACAAAATGATAAAATCATCTTTCAAGTTAAAAAAAAAAAATATATATATATATACGTATATATACATACACCCTAGCCTCATACTTGTTATTCAAAAGTTAATAAGTTGACAGTCTTGTTACAATTCAGACAGTTATTTGGACCAGGAAAGAGCAGATGACCAAAAAAAAAAAAAAAAAAAAAAAAAAAAACACAACCCAAACAAAACAATAAAACATTAATTGTAGTCACAGAATTAAACTGGGAGGAACATTAGGCAGGGTGGAATTAGATGGATCCGTTTCATTTTCATTCTGGGTTTTAAAAGCAAAGAAAGCAAATAGAAATTGGAGAGTAGAATAGAACTGAAATCAGGAAGATCAAGCAAAATTCTAAGCAAGACCATTAAAAAAAATGAACCATACTGAAATGTGAGGTAACTCCTACCTTTATGAAAAATAAGTCAGTGGGTGGCCCAGTGGTTCTTATTTTTCCCCTCATTTCAGCTCACCTGGATCTTTCCCCACAGTTCCTGTCTGTGAGTATTTGTCAGATACTGTTGATCACACCACCTTAGAATGTATCTGGAAAGTAACAAGCAGAGGAGAGTGGTAGAACTGGCCATGTTTTGATTTTTAACGATTTGATATTTTATTAGAGCCCCAAAGCTGGAATCTGGTGGCCATGGCTATCATAAGAATTGTCCTTTTAAAAGGCATTTTCCTCTTAATCTGTTGTCCAGCTCTGAGATGTTCCTGGACAGTTCTTTAGGAAGAAGACTTCTGTTAGCTCATTCTCCTAGAGAGAAGGTTGTTCATTTTTTTTTTCTCTCTCTCTTTCCCCCTAGAGGCTTTGACAGGTTCTGTTGAAGTCCGTACACTGGGGTTTTCTAATTTTTTTAGACTGAGCTCTTTTTGTCCAAATGAAAACACACATGAAACCCCCATATACAAAACAAAAAATGAAGCTTTTCTAGATGAAGCAGAGTTTGCAGATGTTGGGATCTAGAGGATCCCCTAAATCTTCCTCCTCTCGCTGAGGCATCTTTGCTGAATGTTAAGGCTTTTTGGAAGACAGTTTGAAAACACTGCTCTAAAGTATTGGTCTTCCCATACTGAAAGGAGTATAAAACAGCCCACCTCCTGGATTTCTCACTTAGCTCTTGATTGGCTGGTGTGCTCAATTCCTATGGCCATAAATGAAAGCACTTCTCTTATTATAAACTGTATGATGATTTCAGTATTTTCTGCCTTGTGTACTATGAACCAGTGAAATGCTGGATGTCAAAAGAATAAAGACATTGTCCTCCTGCAGTCTCATCGATGGCTGGGTCCTGACTTGGTTTGATTTAGCTGTGGGCATACAAAGCAGCCTGTAGAAAGCCCAAAGTATACCCAGTTTTAAACTCTCCCAGTAAATGAGTTTGCGATAGTGGGGAACCCAAGCCTGTGAATGGAAAGGCATGTCACTCTTTGTATTGCACTTAGCTGCCTTGTGAGCCCAGATCTCTGATGGGTGAAAAAAAAAGTATGATTCTGTAGATTATCCATCTCTTTTCAGTGATAGAAGGGAATGATGTTCTGTAACACTTCTACATTCTAAGCAGAAGCAGACTTCCCTCCCCAGATAGTTCTAATAGGAAACCAAGGTTGCAGATCACATCCATAGAGTAAGGACGAAGCAGGAACCTCAGAAGACATGGGTCCCAGTCCCATCTCATAGTTGCATCTTTCCTCAGTAGTTTTTGGCAGCATTTAAAATTTACCAGGACCCTCAATAACTCTTTGGAGATTCATTATAATAAGAAAGAAAGAAAAAAGATAAGGATTTTAATAGTCAATTTTACTGAGGCATTTATGAATTAAGAATAGTTATTTTCTTTCTCTAACTTCTTTGTCTGATTTTTTCCCCTATATTTCAGGTTTTGTTTTTTTGCTTTTTTTTTTTTTTTTGGAGGGAGTGCCACGGAACTTTGAGATCAAGTCTAGGTATTTGCCTGTGGGTAATCATGAGGTACTAGGTGTGATTTTCTAGAGTAAATATTTAGACCAGAAACAAAAGTAGAACCAACACATAGGCCAGAACCAAAAACCAATCCATACACAATGGAGCTAAGAGGGAGATTGAGCATGTAGGTGGTAGCAACTATCTAACCAGTTCTCTTTAACTAAAGCAGAAAAGCTCTTAGCTCCTAAGTGAGAGATGCAAATTCCAGACTCAGAGAAAGTTGTATTAACCTCTCTGAGCCTCAGTCTTCTTTTGGAGGATGTCATGTGGATACTTTTAGGAATCCTGGAATGTATACATAAGTTGACATGTATAAATTTTAGCACATTTGGGTGGCCTTGAACGCCCTTTCTTTTTGCTTGTTCAGGACTCTATCAGCTCATCAGTAACTAGAACTAGATTTGTCAACGTTTTTACTCCACCCCCCCCAAAGCATAAACATAAAAACTAATTATTCTACAACTCTGGGTATTTACTAAACATTTAGACCTGTTAAGGTGGGCCAATCATTTGTCATGTAGATATTTGCTAACTGACTTGTGCATGGCACAGCGCTTGATGTCAGAACAAGGAGGAGACCCAGATATGCACAAAGCATGACCATTGTCCTCAAGTGGTTCCCGTGGTTTAAGGGAAATCAGACACCTATACAGCCCTAAGATGAAAAGTCCTTAAGTGCCTGAAGAGAGACGCAAAGTGCTCTTTCACTTGAGAAAAGAGCAATTACTTCTGGCTAAGAGAGATGAAGGAAGCTTTCATGACTGTGGCACTTAAGCAGAGAGCAGAAGAATGGGAAGAATTTGAACTCATGGAAATGAGTAAGAAAGTCATTGAGGGACCAGTAAGAGCAACAGGCCAAGGCGAGAAAAGCTTGCTGCAAGGAGCAGCGAGTAGTTTGCCTGGGACCGGGAGCCCATGAGGGAGGGGAAGGAAAGGGTATTTGAAAGGTAATCCTATACACCGTTCACAGCAGTGGTGTTAAACAGGTGTGGTATTATTCCTGCTTTTAACAGAGTTGAGGCTCAGAGGGTTAAGTGATTTGTCCAAGGAAAATATAAAACCAGATCTGTGTCTGAAAACATAAGATAGACAAGGAAACTTAGTTTAGAACAGGGGGAACTTTGATTGCCAGGGTAGGGAATTTGAATCCTATACCATAGTTCAGGGGTTAGCGCACTATGTCTTATGGGCCAAATTTGGCGCCCCACCAGTTTTTGTAAGTAAGGTTTGTGAGAACACAGCATTGCACTACTGTTCATTCGTCTATTTTTTTATGGCTCCTTCCACACTACAACAGCAGAGCTGAGTAGTCACAGAGATCATATAGCCCAAAAGGGGAGAGGGAATGGGGGGATGGGCAAAATGGGTGAAGGGGAGGGGGAGATACCGGCTTCCAGTTATGAAGTGAATAGGTCACAGCAATAAAAGGCACAACATAAGGAATAGAGTCAGTGCTTCATGATAGCGTCCTGTGGTGACACATGGTAGCTACACTTGTGGGCAGCACAGGGTAATTTATAGAGATGTTGGAACACTGTGTTGTACACCTGAAATTCATGTAGCATAATAAAAATAATAATAAATAATAATAAAATAATAAAAATGCTTAGAAAAAAACTATAGAAAATCAGTATTAATTCCCATTCACAATCTTTCAGCTATTGTAAAAGGATCTTAACTGCTCTGCATTATTTTCCATTTTATAGATCAACCTTAAAACCGGATGGCCTCTACTTTTAAGGCAATATACCCTTAAAATCAGCAATTTGATAATATTTATAGATCTTAAATGTAGAGCCTGTATAGCCCAAATGATCCATATTGGAATTGTCTGGGATATAGCTGCAATTCAGATATTAAAGAAAAATAAAGTAACTTGTCTTACCAAAAAAAAAAAAAAAAAAAACCACACACACACTTAAAATATTTACTATCTGGCACATTGCAGAAACCCTTTGCTAACCCCGGCTCTAGTTGATTGAGAATCACTGAAAGTTTTCTAGAAGGGAAGTGGCATTCTCAGGGTCATGCATTACTGATTGAGACCCCACTCCTCAGTGAGATGGAGGGAAGGAACTAGATCAATTAGAAGACTATTTCAGTAGTCTGAGCTCTCATCCCTTCACTCCTGGACTGTCACACTAGCCTTCCAGCAAGTCTCCCAGCCAAAACTTTGAAGCTTCGAGAGTTCAGGCAGGCAGCAATGATGAGTGGAGTGCCCTGGGTGTGAGAAAGCCATCTGTGCAGACAAGCTGATCGATGGCCCCGCCTGACCCCCAGGACTGCCGGACGCCAGGGAGTGACAGGAGGTGCCACAAACAGAGGTAGCTGTGTCGAAATGTCACTCGATGTTGCCATACCTTCCAATCGTGTGAGAGAGGTCAGAACACTGACTTCGTATGCGAAGTCTCTGCATGTACAAACGTCAGCAACTGAATTCAAACTTACTTAAGCCTCCTGCGGCTGATTGAAAACTTCATCTAAATTTATTTAAAGCCCTCTGAAGTTGATCACAGTGCAGACCTCTGCGTTGCGGTCTCTGCCCACATAATTTCCAAAACATCGATTCGGAGTCCATTTCATAGGCTCCATGGCAGGAGCTCCTGTGGCTCCTTCAGTAAGAATATGACACTGTGCCCACAGGTTTTGGAGACCATCTGAAAGACAGATGGACTGACTCACCAGGTCAAAGCAGTTTTGAAGACCTACCTATGTGCTCTGTCGTCCCATAGTACATAACATGGCCAGATTGTCAGGATATTGAAGTGCTTATTTCTTTTCAGAGGTATGATACAAAAGCGGCTGACAAACACCTTGCCCTCTAAAAGTGATGTGGGCTTTAACGCCAAGGACCTATAGCAAATTTAGTGAGAATTTGCTGGTTGGTATCTTGCAGGATCAGTCTTAAGCATTGGCGATGTTCTTTTCAGGTGACATGAAGGGACTTTCTACTTCAGTGGGCCTTAATGGATTTGAATATTTTCCCCTAACCTTTCCTGCTGCCGGAGCTTTTACAGTTTAGAGATTAATCACTTAGTCATGCATTTATTCAGTATTTATTGGTCACTTACTATATGCCAGGCACTGTGCAAAATGCTGAGGAAAGACAGGCAGTGACATCCGATTGGAGCTTTAGAGAAGCTTTAGAGAAGCTCTAATCCAGTGTAAAAGGGCAAGGGGGCGGGGCATGAAAATGATCACAGCGCCGTGAGATGAGTGATCCCTCGAGGGGAGGTACCAACCCTCTCCAACCAAATTTACCTTTCTTTATGTAATAATGTGCCCTGGGGAAAAAAAGGTTGAAAAATAGTCCACTTCGTTAATAAAATGACTTTAAATGTCCTAGAAAGTCTTAGGCAGGACCAGCTACTTAATATGTGGAGCCCCTTGTTGAAAAACTCCGAATTTCAAGCCAGTGACAGCAGAGCTGTTGGCCCCATGTCACTGCATGGGTTGCAATGCCCGCTAAATCTCATGGGCTCTGCATTTTCAAGAAAATCAAGGGAGCAGTATTTGGGGAAAGTAAAGGATTTTTTCCCCCAGCTTTGTTCTATGGGTTTCCATTCATTTATGGCACGTATATCCATGCCAGGTACCATATCAAGGGCTGGGGGTTCTGCAGTAAAATATAGCTATCATCTCTACCCTCGTGGACCTACAACCTTGCTGAGAGCTTTGCCTGTGATAATTTTCATTATCTGGCCCAATTAGGTCTTGGCATATTAAATATCTTAGAAAAATATTAAATTTTCCAGTGAGCCTAACTTTATATTTTTAAATATATAGTAAATTGAAAATACAGTTTTGAATGTATTTTTCTATAAGGAACAACTATTTTGGTGATCAGAAAAAGAAAGTTAATGTGAAAAAATATGCTTGCTCAGAAGTTCTATAATATTTGAAATTTAAATTTTATCTATACTTAATTACCTCCAGGAAGTTTAAAGAAGAGAAATGTGAGGGAACAAATGCAGCCTTTGTCTTGACGTTTTAATACAGGCACACTTTGTTTTATTATAATTTATTTCACCTCACAGACACCGTGTTTTTACAAATCGAGGGCTTGTGACAACCCTGCATCATAATAGCAAGTCTATGGGCGCCATTTTTCCAACAGCATTTGCTCACTTCACGTCTCTGTGTCATATTTTGGTATTTCTCACGTTTTGAACTTTTTCATTTCTATTATATTTGTTATGGTGATCTGTGATCAGTGATCTTTGATGTTACTATTGTAACTGTTCTGGGTGCCACAGACCATGCCCATATTAGATGGTGAACTTAATAAATGTTGTGTGTGTTCTGATTACTCCACCAAACAGCTGTTCCCTCATCTCCCTCTCTCTCCTCAGGCCTCCCTATTCCCTGAGACACAACAATATTGAAATTAGGCTAATTAATAACCCTACAATGGCCTCTAGGTGTTCAAGTGAAAGGAAGGGTCACACACACATCTCTCACTTTAAATCAAAAGCTAGAAATGATTAAGCTTAGCGAAGAAGGCATGTCAAAAGCCAAGATAGGCCAAAAGCTAGGCCTCTTGCACCAAATAGCCAAGCTGTGAATGCAAACGAAAAGCTCTGGTAGGAAATTAAAAATGCTACTCCAGTGAACACATGAATGATAAGAAAGTGAAAAAGCCTTATTGCTGATATGGAGAAAGTCTGAGTGGTGTGGACAGAAGATCAAACCAGTCACAACACTCCCTAAGTCAAAGTCTAATCCAGGGCAAGACCCTAACTCTCTTCAATTCTGTGAGGGCTGAAAGAGGCGAGGGATCTACAGAAGAAAAGTTGGAAGCTAGCAGAGGTTGGTTCATGAGGTTTCAGGAAAGAAACCATCTCCATAACATAAAAGGATAAGGCGAAGCAGCAAGTGCTGATGTGGAAGGGATAACAAGTTATCTAGAAGAGCTAGCTAAGATCATTAATAAAGGTGGCTACACTAAACAACAAATTTTCATTATAGATAAAACAGTCTTCTGTTGGAAAAACATGCCATCTAGGACTCTCATAGCTTGAGAGGGAAAGTCAATGCCTGGCTTCAAAGCTTCAAAGGAGAAACTGACTCTCTTGTTGGGGGCTAATGCCACTGGTGACTTGAAGTTAAAGCCACTGTTCACTTAACATTCTGAAAGCCCTAGGACCTTTAAGATTTATGCTCTATCTACTCCACCTGTACTCTCTAAAGGAACAACAAAGCCTGGATAATGGCACATCTGTTTACAACATGGTTTACTGAATATTTTATGCCTGCTGTTGAGAACCTGTTGTTCAGAAAAAAGATTCCTTTCAAAATATGACTGCTCATTGACAATGCATCTGGTTACCCACGAACTCTGTTGGAGCTGTACAATGAGATGAATGTTGTTTTCACTCCTGCTAACGCAGTATCCACTCTGCAACCCATGGATCAAGGAGTAATTTTGATTTTCAAGTCTTTTTATTGAAGAAATACATTTCCTAAGACTATAGCTGCCATAGATAGTGATTCCTCTGATGGATCTGGGCAAAGTGAGTTGAAAACCTTCTGGAAAGGATTCGCCATTCTAGATCCCATTAGGAATATATGTGATTCATGGGAAGAGATCAAAATACCAACATTAACAGGAGTTTGGAAGAAGTTGATTCCAACCTTCATGGATGACTTTGAGGGTTCAAGACTTCAGTGGAGGAGGTGCGCCTGGGTGGCTCAGTCATTAAGCGTCTGCCTTCTGCTCAGGTCATGATCCCAGGGTCCTGGGATCGAGCCCCGCGTCAGGCTCCCTGCTCAGTGGGGAGCCTGCTTCTCCCTCTCCCACTCCCCCTGCTTGTGTTCCCTCTCTCGCTGTGTCTCTCTTTGTCAAATAAATAAAATCTTAAAAAAAAAAAAAAAGACTTCAGTGGAGGAAATAAGTGCAGATGTGGTAGAAAAAGCAAGAGAACAAGAATTAGAAGTGGAGCCTGAAGATGTCACTGAATTGCTGCAATCTTATGATAAAGTTTTAATAGATGAGTTGCTTCTTCCTGATGAGCAAAGAAAGTGTTTTTTGAGATGGAATCTACTTTTGGAGAAAATTATGTGAAGATTGGTGAAATGACAACTAAGGATTTAGAAGATTACATAGCATTAGTTGATAAAGCAGCAGCAGGGTTTGGGAGGATTGACTTTAATTTTGGAAGAAATTCTACTGTGGGTAAAATGCTATCAAATGTAAAATGCTATCTCATGCTGCTGAGAAACTATTCGTGAAAGGAAGAGTCAACTGATTTGCCAAGCTTTACTGTTGTCTTATTTTAAGAAATTGACACAGCAATCCCAACCCTCAGTGGCCGTCAACATCAAGGCAACACCCTCCACCAGCACAAAGATTCCAACTCTCTGAAAGCTCAGATAATGGTTAGCATGTTTTAGCAATAACGTATTTTTTAATTAAGGTATGTACATTTTTTAGACATAATGTTATCACTCAATAGGCTACACTATAGTGTAAATATAACTTTTATATGCACTGTGAAACCAAAAAATTGATCTGACTCTATTGCAATATTGGCTTTATTGCAGTGGTCTGGAACTAAACCCACAATATCTCCAAGGTATGCCTGTAGCTTCTCTTACTTTATTTGGTTGAGGAATTTTTGCCATACCTACACCAAAGTTCAGCTTCTAGATATGGCTTTTAATTTTTTTTATTTTTTAAAGAGAGAGAGAGAGCACAAGAAGGGAGAGTGGCAGGCAGAGGGAGAAGCAGGCTCCCCGCTGAGCAAGGAGCCCAATGTAGGACTAGATCCCAGGACCCTGGGATCATGACCTGAGCCGAAGGCAGACACTTAACTGACTGAGCCATCCAGGCATCCCTAGATACGACTTTTAGAATCTGTGTTCAGATCTGAAAAGTTAAAATGAATTCTTTGGTTTGCTTTCAGGATACATCTTAATGATATTCCTGCAAGATAGTACTTTGCTAATAGTGCCACTTACTTCATTTGTAGTCAGATACTCTTGTCATGCATTCTAAAGAAATTCCTTTACCTCTGTGATGGAAGATTCCATAACGGTTATCCCTTATTGACCACTTGCTATATACCTGGTATACTAACTGTTTTGCATATATTAATTCACTTAATCTTCACAGTAATACCGTGTGGTTGACATTAACCTGCATTTTATAGATAAGGAAACTGAAATTTAGAAATGTCGATTAAGTTGCTCCAAGTCTTCTAGTAACTGGCGAGAGGTAGAATCAAATCTCGCCGATGCCGAAGTTCAGTGCCACCAAGCTGTGCCTTCTTCCCACCCCGTTGTGACTTCTAAGAGCGCCCTGTGAAAGGGAGATAATAAAATGGAAGGAGAATGTTTGGAGAAGAGCAGGGTGGAGTCACTGGGATCAGAGTTGTCCTGGCAAGTCTGGGGTGTGTATGTGACTGCCTGTAGTCTTCAGAGCCATCACTGACCAGTAGCAAAATGTTTGCTGTGGGGACAAGACTTTAGTTGGCTCCCCTCCCCTCTGCCTCCACACCCCCAACCACTGGCATCACTCTGACCTGCTGAGAACATGGAGAGTGGCTCCAGGGCTGCCGAGGGATGTGGGAATTGGGGAAAGGCAGTGCTGAGCAGGAGCATGGTCCAAGACCAACTTCGAAACAAGAGACCAGAATCCTCAGGGGGAAAGGAACCACTAAAGCAAAAGATGACCCCCACCAAAAGCTCCCTAAAAGTAAGGAGGCCTGGGGGGCAATAGTAACTCCAAACCATTTCATTGGAATTGGGATTAAACAGTCACTGTGATAAAATGTGCTCTTCGAAAACACATCTTGCTAGAGAGAAGCCAAGAAGAGGCAATTCTACAAACTGTGACCTCATCTACAGCACCATCATCTTGATTTGCAAGTCCCTTAATAGTCAGAGGGTCAGATGTAGTCTGACCTGGATTTGATCCTTTGGGTGCATTCTCTTCTTGTATGGGTATAGTCATAGTGATTGCTGCAAATGGAAACATTTAGAAACATTCAGTGGTGTATCCTCTCAGACCTATGTCAGTGTTGAGAAGCGCCCATTCTCCAGGCAGCTCTGAAGATGTATTTCTTAGGTTATATAAATCATTACTCATCTTGTCTCATTTTTATTTCGTTCCTGATACACCAGTCAGCACGTTGAATTCATTGTAACTTACTTGTGCATGTGGGCAGGGAGATTGGATTACTAAACATGGATTTTAAGTAAATTGTATAAAATTAGCTAAGTGGAGAAATAAGGCACTCAGCTACTTCTTTGATATTAAGCAAGTATGTGATTGATATTGAGCAAAAGATTTTCATTTGCGACCCTGAAGCAAAGCATGTTCATTTTTTTAAATGTCTAGGTTGCTAGATCTTTATTTAATATTTAAAAAGTATTTTTGAAAATAAAGAAGCATACAAAGGATAATATAACACATTCATATTCCCACCACTTAGAATTAACTGTTAACATTTTGCTACATATTCAATATTTTATAATAAAAAAAACAAAATATTATAGATAAAAGTGAAATTCTATTTGACCCAATGCCATCTCTTCTTCCATTTTTTCTAGTGATAAGCTCTATCACAAAACTAGTGAGTATCTTTCCAGTCTCTATATAAATATAGGTAGGTGTTTGTATGTGTGTTTATACACACATGCACGCGTCCATGAACAATACTGTTTTGTGAATACTGTTTGTATATGTACCACATACACAGTAACAACAGTAGGAAACCTATAGTGAGTGATTACACTGTGCCTGGAGCTGCAGTAGAGATAGTCTCAGTCCTTTCAATGACTATGGAGCAGCACTATTATTATTAGAGGTTACTTGCCCGGGGTCACACAGCCTGGCCAAGAATTAATCCCACCATCAGGCTCTGGAGCCCGAGCTCTTGACATCATGCTAGATGGCCTCCTCAATATATCACTCTACAGAATTCTTCACTATCTCAGTACCATGTTTCTGATATCTGTAATTGTTGAGTTTGTAAATCTAGTTCATTCCTTTTCACAGTTATACCATATTCCACTAAATGAGCATAGTATATAAGCAGCATTGTAAGATGGTTAGGACCTATAAAATAGCAATATCGAAAATTTCCATCTCACCAGGCCAGGTGAGAATTAAATGGTTGAATTCAAATAAAGCAGATAGAATGGTACCTAGTACTGAGTAAGCACCCAATAAATGTTAGCTGGTATTATTTGCTGTTATCATCTATCTGTTATTCTAAGGATCATAATCATTAGGTTGTTTCCAATTTGTCATTATTGCATATATTGCCCCAGAGAAAGCCCTGTGTCTACATATGTAGGTTTCTTCTTGTTCTCTCCCTAGAAGGAACTGATGGCTCACAGGGTGTGCATGTTCTCAGTTTCACCTGATATTGCCAAAGCCAGCTCTGCCAATCTACACTCCTCCCTAATGAACTGTTTGGCACTTCCCATTTCCCCATGTCCTCAATGAGAGTTGATATTGTGTAACTACTGGATGTGCAAATATGATGCTATAATTCATATACTGTGAAGTTTGCCCGTTTAAAGTGTGCAGTTTGGTGGTTTTTAGTATATTCACCAGGATGTGCCACCATCACCACAACCTAATTCTAGGAGAAACCCCTTTAACCCATTAGCAGTCAGTCCCCCCTGTCCCCCACCCCAACCTCTGGTTTGTCATCCAGTTTCAATCTCTATAGATTTGCCTATTCTCAACATTTCCTATAAATGCAATCATATGATATGTAGATTTTCGAGGCTCTTCCATGCTGTGGCGTGTATCAGCACTTCGTTCTTTTTCGTGGCCCAGTAATATTCCACTGTGTGGATAAACCACATTTTGTTTATCCATTTCTGTTGTTTCTTCTTTTGGCAATTATGAATAATGTTGCTATAAACATTCATATGAAAATTTTTGTATGAACATATATTTTCATTTTCTTGAATGTGCCAATATATTTATATACCTAGCCATGGAATTGCTGGGTCATATGAAAACTATGCTTAACATTTTGAAACACTGCCAAAGTGACTACACCATTTTCTAATCCCCTCAGCAATGTATGAGGGCTCCAATTTCATCCACCTCTGTACCTACTTGTTACTATCTTTCTTTCTAATTCCAGCCATCCTATGCAGTGTTATCTTGTGGCTTTGATTAGTATTGCCCTGATGACTAATGATGTTGAGCATCTTTTCATAGGCTTATTAGCCTTCTGTATGTCATCTTTGGCCTGTTTTTTCACTGGGCAGTTTGTCTTTTTATTGGAGTTATGAGAGTTCTTCATATATTCTGAATACAAGTCCCATATTGGATATATGATTTACAAAGATTGTCTCCCATCTTATGGGTTGCCTTTTTACTTTATTGACATGAATTGGTATATTTTAATATTTGTAGTTTTCATATGTTTCCTCAAAACTGTCAAAATTTTCAAAATTGTCTCTGTATTATCTACTGAGTGGATCACAAGCCAGAGAGCCTTGAAGTGTTCTGAGAGTAAAGTGAGTGCACCTAGCATACCATAGACCCGAAGAAGCTCCTGCATTGGTCACCTGAGGTCATCTAGGTGAGACCCTCAGCCAGTGAAGGAAATTCAGTTTTGATAATCTAGAAAACATGCCTTCACATCTGATTAGAGTTCAAATTTGATCATTTAAAGGCATTGAGAACCCATTCTTTATTTCCAAACTGTCAGTTGGTTAATTCAAAAGCATTTGGATACTGTTTAACCTGGCCTCTTTCTCTCTCTCTCTCTCCCCCTTCTGCCCCTCTCCCCTCCCCACTCCCTGTTTCGATTTCAGATTGAAAATGGCTCAGGAATCAGTCAGCAAGCTGACATCAGAGAAGAAAGTGGAGACAAAGAAAATCAATCCCACGGCTAGTCTGGTGAGACGCATGTTTCAACATAACCTCAAGATTTTTCATTATAACTGAGGTGCATCTGGGAGTGTGTCTGAATTTAAAGGATAAAACTCAGAGGAATGAGTAGTATCCAGATTCTCAGTTCCCATCCCAGAGTAGCCTAGGTAAGAAGGGAGTGAGGAACAAAACACGACTTACTGTGTTCTCCCAGCAAACCCAACACAGATCATTTCCTGATCAAGCAAATTTAGTCACTTGCCATCTCACACCCTTCCACACCCCAGGCCAGCATCCCCTTATGTCAAAGCACATTTCTCCTGAAATAGTTGAGCATTTAAGAAAGGGGTAGAGATTATACTCTTTAGATAATTGGGAAAACCGAGATGCAGAAAGATACAGCCTACCTAGGATCACTTTGCAAATGAGTAACAGAGACCAGCCCAGACTCTTGATCCCCTGACGTCTCTCCAGGAGCTAGAAACTTGGAGGCTAGTCCGTCTTCCCAGCTGTGGGAAGTCCATAGTACCATTCGGGAAGGTTCACAATGAGGCTCTACCTATACGTTAGAGACAGTAGTCGGAATAGCTAAATGGTTAGGAACCCAAAGTGTTGGGGTTCAAATCCCAGCTTAGCCACTTACTAGTTGTAAAACCTTCATGAAATTACTTTGCTTATTTTGGGAAAAGAGAGAAATAATACTACCTTTGCTTTAGGATGATTTTGAGGAAACGGAGAGACATAGAAAATGTCTGGCGTATAATAAGCGCTTAAAAATGTTGGCTGTTTTTCTTGTTATTACAAATTTTGGCAGCATTTGTTGGCACTTCCCTAGAGAACAGCAGTGAGTGGTAAATGGGAGTATTGCTCTCCTCAGTTTGATTTTCAGACCCTACCTCCCCTGTGCCCTGGTATCCCACAGCTACTTATTTTTATCCTTTTGAATTACAAGGACCATTTGCCAGCTCTTTAAACTTTTTGACCGTCTAAGTGAGGTTTAAGTTGTGAAGTGAGATTTTCTTTTTTCTGCTGATTGGTTAGGGTGTCTCTCATAACAGCCCCATCAGCAGCTAAATGAATGTTGAGTGAGATGTGGAGAAGTCGGGGTCCTACAGCTTGAGCAGGAAAAGCTGCAGTTAGTGCACGTAGCTCCTGAATGGACACATCCTCTGTGCCCCTTCAGTGGTGTATTCAGTACATTCACTTGTATGATTTTCGGTAGCAATGGGTTCAACCCTGACTTTTGTCTTCCTCGTTAGTCCTCCTACACCCCTTTCCCCAGCCCCCTTATTTGGGCCTCTATCCTAACTTTTATGGCCAAATCTTATTTCCAGGGACACAGAATGGATTCAGCCCTGGAGACAAAGGGGAAACAGTGGGTTTATTTACTGTGGCATTATTTATTTATTTATTATTTATTTATTTTAAGATTTTGTTTATTTATTTGACAAAGAGAGACACAGCGAGAGAGGGGACACAAGCAGTAGGAGTGGGAGAGGGAGAAGCAGGCTTCCCGCTGAGCAAGGAGCCCGATGCAGGGCTCGATCCCAGGACCCTGGGATCATGACCCGAGCCGAAGGCAGAAGCTTAACGACTGAGCCACCCAGGCACCCCTACTGTGGCATTTTTTATAGGTGACCTCCACTGTGAGCTAGCTCCCAGTTGCAGTCCTCAACTTGATAGGGTTGTTTCTTTTGTTGTTTATTTGGGTGGGAATTCAGGAAGAGCTCGTAAACTGATTCCTGATTCAAGTTCACAAGTCAGAGATGGGATCCAAACTCAGGATGGGTGTTTAGAAATCACCAGCTTGAGGGGCGCCTGGGTGGCTCAGTTGTTAAGCATCTGCCTTCGGCTCAGGTCATGATCCCAGGGTCCTGGGATCGAGCCCCACATCGGGCTCCCTGCTTAGCAGGAAGCCTGCTTCTCCCTCTCCCACTCCCCCTGCTTGTGTTCCCTCTCTCGCTGTGTCTCTGTCAAATAAATAAATAAATAGAATTTTTAAAAAATATTTAGAAATCACCAGCTTGAGTTTACATGTAGGCCACTTTAGTAACTCAGTGCATCACATCTCATAGATCACAAGCAGCTGAGGATCTGTTCACAAGGGGCCTCCCCATGCAAAGGAGTATACCTCTTCCATTTCTTTTTTAAAAGCCTTTTATGTGCTCACTCCAAGAGGGGATACACCCATTCTCACTATGCTTAATATTTTATTTCTCTAAAGTCCTAGAATGGTGAGGATCCATGCTTCTGTTTTGTATTTTCTTGTCTGTATTTATATCTTGCCAGCAGCCTTTCATGTCCTTCGTCTTTAGAAGGCTATCCCTGGGCAGGAAGCTCAGGGAGAGCAGAGCAGAACATCCATGGTAAAATGGGAGTTTCCTCCATGCTACGTGGATGGATTAAATCTGCTCCTCTTCCATTTTGCATAGCCTTTGTTCAGTTCCACCATCTTGACCATACGCAGATGTATTCAGCTTGGAAACAGTGATTTTTTCCTATCTAGACTCCCCAGAAACTATTTCTTAAGCATTCCCTAATTCCATTAGTAGACTGAGCATGGGGGTAGGAGGAATCTTCGAGTAACTGCAAACTTAGGACCTTTGTCACAGAGGAAGAGAACAGACCAGCCTCGCATGGTAAAGGTCAGTCTTTTAGATGGATATCATTGATTGATTAGCTGGTTATTCATTGTTTTTGGAAAGTAAGGGGAATAGGTTGGGAGGAGCAGGTAACAGGATTTCAGGAAAGAAGGATAGAATTACTCTCATTTCTACGGCATTGAGTACAGCTCTATTCATCATTCTAGGCCAAAACTTTGAGAAATTTATCAAAGTTTGAGAAAGATGAAAATTAAGAACAAAGAATGATAATAAACTCCTCTTTTTTCCTCAAACAACAGAAAGAAAGACTGCGTCAGAAGGAAGCCAGCGTGACCACTAACTAACACAGAGCCATGTGAGAATGACAGCAGCAAGATGCATTTTCTTGCATCGTCTTTTGCAACACTAGTGCTGCAGGAAGTTCTTGGAAGCTACGCCACCAAATGTTGGTTTTGCTCATCTCTTTCTGAGGTCATTGCAGTAAGCACCTCGTGCCTTCTTAAGGGAGTCCCTTGTTAAGCCACGGGAACAATGAGAAATTGTTTAAGGGAACATTGTAGGGATATTTGATGATTGTTTCTTGTAGAGGTCCAAAGTCATGCCATTACAACACCAGAAGAAATACCAAGATTTTCCAAATGTGTTTAAAAGTGGAGATTTCAAGCTTTCTAACCCAAGCTTGATATATATAAACTTGTGACAGAAAAAGAGAAGGATCTTTTATGACAATTGCCTTAAGAGGATTCGAGCCTTGATCTTTCCACACTGCTGGTGTGACTATTGATCTTAATTTTGATCCTGTTGTGGCAAGATCCTACAGTATTTTTCTCACCAAAAATGTTGAAACTTACCAAAATTATTTTTTAAGACATCCAAGACTATGGATTTTCCAGAGGAGAGAAATGGTTATTTTGTTGTTGTTGTTGTTGTTGTTGTTCATATAATGGAAAGGACAGAAAATGGAATTGTACATGGGTAGAGAGGGAGTTAAATAGCCATAAACTTCACCCTGGAGAAGAAATTACTGTACGGGGAGTTGACATCAGCTGTTAAGCAAGACCCATTCTTTTGTTTTTATGTGAGTTCATTGTGGTTTCCTTGTCCAGCAGAAATTCTCTACCCTTATTCTTGAAAGAAACAGTGATACCCAAGCCAACACAGGCTTGGAGGTCAAAGTACCTGCTTGGGCAAGTGGCCCAGTCCCAGCACATTTCACATTTCAGAATGTTCGTGAATGGGTAAGGCCATGTTGGCATTCAGCTGAGCTCTGCATCATGTTCTGGGACTGTGTGTGTCTGTACCTCTCCCACCAACCTCAGGAGGCAATTTCCAGACAAGAGAGCAAATGCTACTCACAGCCTTTCATCATGACACTGACAGGCGTGTGACCTAGGGTGAAGCAGGAGTCTTTGATGTTGAAAAAATTAAGACCATAAAAAAGATTCTTTACATCAAAATGAAAAGAAGGTGATTACATTAATATTAAGCTTTGAGTGGAATATCATGGACAGGCAGCTTTTTCTGACGCTGGGAGCCCATATGATCGCTGCCCCTTGAATCACAAGGGAAACCACCTTGGACCTCTCCCCTGACATTTTTTTCCTTAAGTCACCTCTCTTCTAATCTATCTTGTGAGAGGAGAAGAGAGAGGACTGGGCTTGAATTGAGAATAGGATCAAAGACTATCCATTTTCGGCCTTGAAGGGAAAGAGGTCCAAGCCTTCTCCAGTTGGTGGATGACAGTCTAGAGGTGGGTAAGAACCTTAAAACCCTTCCTGATTGGGCTGCCATGTGTGGCCTTGCCCCCGGCCCCAGCCTTTTCCCAGAACCTCTCAATTTGCCAGGTACCTGAGTGTCCCCCCAGGACTGCCTGCTAATCATCAGTCCCCTCAGGGACTCCCTAATAGAGTCAGCTAATTAAAGCAGCCCTGTATTCTAATATAATGCAGTCAGGATCAAATCAAATCACAGAGGCCATATTTGTGCAGGTGTTAACCACCTTCTCTAATAATTCAAAAGAAAGGAATATGGTAGCATGGTTGGGTCTTTTTTTTTTTCTCCCCCCAATTCAAAATAAGAGATGAGACAAGCAAAACAAAAAAGCTGGTAAGGAGCTGATATTACTAAAAGAAGTTGCTCGTGAGCCAGAAGCTTTCCATACTGCTTTCTTATATTGTTTCTCTTCATTTTCACTCAACTGTGAAGAAAACCTAAGAAATTCATTGATTTAAAACAAATTCCACTTACAGTCATCCTGTGCTCTGGGACATTCCTTCTAATTTTATCGTGCAGAAGAAAAGTGCCTGTCTTTTCCATGCTCGGGGGACCAACTCTGAGTTCAGTGAGATCAACATATGTCTAGATCCTCATTGGTTCCCACAGACTTGATGGGCGAGCGCAGCATGTGCTTTCAGTGGAGTCACTGGTCCACTTCAGGTCTCTAAAGAGGATACTCACAAGAAAATCACTGACAGTAAACAGGCCTGTCACTATGGCCACATAACCCTGCAAGAACATGCTCTCAGGGAACCAGTGCTGAAGAAGAATGAGTGGAAATATTTAATGTGAGAATTAGACAAAGGCAGCCCAAGTTGGATTCCATTCACATGGACAGATTAGCCACTGGCAGTAAAATGCCTATTTCTAAAGACTATACTTTGCCTGCTCTGTTGGTAAACCTGGCGATTTTGTCAGACTAGTTAAATATAATAAGTTAGTGCATTAAGACACTAGGGCAGAATCTCCATTATTCTCACCCATTTTGGGTCCTGCATTGTGTATCTGGATGCCCCCTCCATACATTCACTGCAGTGTTGGCACAGCCTTTGTTTCTAACGGAAGTCGATGCTCAGTGAAATTTCACAAGAGCTTGTTCAAGGTGGGCCATCTAAAACAACCTGGAGCCCCTTGAAATTATCCCTCTAAAATGCAATTGAGATTATGGTCAAATGCAACAGCTGTCTCTAAAGGTTTCATAGAGAGGAAGTAGTTAGTATACCACTTAAGCAGCTTGAGCATTTCAGGCAAGCAGGGTTTAAGTGGCTTTTCTAAGAACAGCCTTCCCCAAACTAGAGAGAGAGTGGCCAGTATTGCTACTCTGTGTTTAACCAGACACTCACACCCAACTTTACTAGTCAGGCTCTGAAAAACCTTGACTTAGAAGCAACATCGTCTCTTCCTAGCCAGGAGTCATTACATCTGAGGACATGGTTGGATAGCAGTTTAGACTCTTGCATGAGTAACCTGCAATCATCATCAAGCATGCAAGTATATCATATATTACACTAAAACATGATATAAACATGTTAGGTGAAAAGCATCAGGCCTGTGAGACGTCAAAGATGAGGTTAGAAGGAGGTGTACTGTATGGCTTTTAACACAAAAGGCAGCTTAATGGTGCGGGTAGGGGCGGAGGGCACAGAAAGAGAAAAGTGTGGCCAAGCAGAAATAGATGATCATGATGATGATGGACCTGCTGCCTTTTGAATCCTTGAGTTGACATGTCTCTTCAAATGCCCACCAAAAGTACCTAGGAATAATGGAAAAACAATTTCTGAAATCTGGGAAGTAGAATAAAGAAACCCAGCTGTGTGAGTACATCTTTAAATGTTCTAGCCAAAACAAATTGGCAGTATGGTTGAGGAATCAATTGCCAGATTGGGTGCTAGTCTTGGACCCCTCTTACCCCCCAGTAAGCTACTGAGCCCCCCCTTAGGCACCTCTTTTTTTTCCTAAGAACCATAAGGAAAGGCATTTCCTAAATGAACAGCTTATATGATGCTGGTGGAGAAACTGGAGAAACTGAAGGAAGGAATGAAACTCTGGGGGTGGTATTGGAAACCTCCTTGCTACGGTTCTTCCAAGGACCAGGATTGGATGTAGCAGAAGAGTCATGTTATTTTTGGAAAAGATTTGCCTGTTGGCCTGGGATTGTACATCTCTCTGTAGATTATACTGTGCACAATGGGGCATTTTCATGTTAATTATATTCTTGCTTTCTCGAATGTTGTATTTTCTCATTTCTGTTTCTGCTTCTCCCTTGCCTGACATCATAGACACAGATCACTGCACACAACATTGCATGCAGCAGTATAGCCTAAGACAGCGCCTAGTCCAAGTATCAAGGGGAATTAGCAATGCAGACCTGCAGCCTCTTTCCCTGTGTACCAGACTATAACCTTAAGAGGAAAACCTCTTCGTTCCCTGACTTCCTAAATCAGCTTATTTTGTAGTACTCTCCCTTCCTCAAATAAAGATAAAACCAACTTGGGGCTTTCTGTGTCAGGGAGGAGAAAGAAGTCCAAAATACATAGCTTTTTTTCCCAAAAAATATCTGGTCCAAATATCAAATATATCATTTTATAAAGTAGATTTGTGCATTATTTTCTTTGATTCTGCCTGTTCTTAAAAAAAAAAAAATGACCAAAAGCTGGAAGGGAAAGAAAAAGCATCAGATTTGGTAATTTGCAAATTAGTTTATTAATTTCTAATTAACAAAACATGGACATACTGTGAAATCCAATGTTGTGGAAATCCTGAGCACAGAAAAATTGGAACAGCTGTGCGAGCTGATGAGCATGGACAAAGTAAGAGCTCTCTGGGGCCTGCTTGAGACTTTAGCCTCAACCAGGCAATTTTTAGGGTTTGGATTCAAAAGAGTCGAAGATTGCCCTGAATAGTGTACTTTTTTAAAAGCCACATACAAGGAAAAGTGGTGTGATATAATGGAAGAAGTGGCCAGACCATTACACCATCCTTACTCTGCACTCTCTTAAGAACAGTTGATAAATGTGTGGAACATCTGGAAGGCCATCAAAACCACATTTCATATATCAGCTATTGTACCTTTAGGAACAATTCAGCTGAAGAAAGTGGGCTGAATGAAGGAATGAACTTTCATTCATGTCAGCTACTTTGTCATCATGAAGAAATTGGCAACACAAGAGAAACCAGGCTATGAGGCCAAACTAATAGTATTTAATATTTGAAAAGTATGAATCATTTTTAGCCTTGCCACAATGCAAGTAACTTCTTGGTTATGTTTCCACCTTCTAGCTACAGAGAAAAACAATCCAGCTGCTTGGAACCTTCCCTATTATTGGTGCAAAAGTCACTTAAAGAAAAGCACCTTTGGAAACTGGCCTCCGCATGGCTGGCTGCTTGCAGACACGCATCACAGTATTTATAACCCCATTAGCAATTGAATCCAGGCATCACTAGGCTCTTACTCACAGCTGAGAGTGTGACCAAGAGGCCCATTTTGTGTCATTTCTACACACACGTCAGTTGTTGACACCTTGTTAGAGCACTGAATGCTAGTTTCACAATTCTTCATTTCCCCTTCCAAGGAGTGGGCAATCTACCAAACCCTCCCAAATCGACTCTTTGCTGTGAAGGAGTGAATTCAAGAGCATTTTAACATGCAGGGTTGAAGCCAATTCAGTAGCCTTAGTTGTGCCAAGACTCTTAATCAACACTGTGATATAAACCTAGCATTTGGGAAATTTGTGTAGTTGACAACTTAATTGGAAATGTGAAGATATTAAAATGGCAGCCATCTAACTCTGTCTCTTAAAACCCTCGTGCAGCTTCTACCAGCAGAGATGTTAAGGAAGCAAATCAAGCCTCAGTCAGGAGACCAACTGTCCTCAAGGAGAGCTTACTAGGTTCGCTTCCCCTCTACTCCAGCCCCTCTCTCAACCAGCCTGGTGATAACTAGTAACACAAAAAAACCTCCTTTTCATCCTTCTCTTCTCTGGTATGATGGTTCACTTCAGTCAGGAGCTCAAATGAACTCCAGACTTTATTGCATATTACATCTATGAAGTACTTGTTCATGAATTTTGTCTGCATTCTATGATCTGGAGAAGAACAACTTAATCTCATTTTTTTTAATAGGGAAGTGGTAGCTAACACCATTAATTTATCCTTCTGTATTCCATCTATGCTCATATAACTTTCTGTTTTTTAATCTTCTCTTAAATGTACTAAGAAACACCAGTCTGCTTCCTTTTCTGAAAGCTAACCCAAATAGTTCTGGGAGCTATTTTTTAATGCTTTGTGTGAAATTTGATAGCATTGGGCTAGAAAAACGCAAATGAGCCCATAGTTTCCAGCAGAAATTCACCTCCCAAAAATTTGTCATTCTTCTCCATGGAGTAAGCAACTTCTATTATATTTAGGCTATTTTGTAGGCTGAGCATTTCCCTAAATTCTACCTGTGCAGACACCAAGGGGCTCTCTGTCTTTGAAACTGTAAGGAGGTCTTACGAGAGAGTGAGTATTTCTCCCCATATATATAGTGGGAGCCCCCAATATGTTATCTTATACTTTTCCTGCATTCATTCTTAGGCGTGCATTCACCGTGGTTTGTCAACATCTTTGGCAAAATTGTACTTCCTTTCCTTCATTATCCTCTTCCAGAGCTTGCTTCTATTCTTGTCTCATGAAACAAATGTATTTTCATTCATTCAACTGGGCCAGCTTTCCAAAATGAAAGGCTAGTTCCATAGACACCTGAGTATACAAGGAAATTATTCTCTACCTCCCCATGGCATGGACAATAAATGTGTTCAGGAATGAACAACTCTCTGGGAACTCTTGGGATGATTTTGAATTCCAGGGTTCTATGAGAGGCAAAAAAAAAATGGGTATGTAGCATACAAAAATTGTACTACTCTTCCCAATAAGAGGCTAGAAGGAGATTCAAAATCTTTACATCTTTGATAGGTTTGAGTGAACTATAAGTAGCTCATTTTTTTTTCCTTTCTTCTTGACAACTTGTTCCTGGCTATAATCTTACTTTTTCATATCTGACCCCCAACACATAAAGAAGGTGGTTTCAGCCTCACTGGGACTGCACTCTTCCAAAGACATCCATTTCCTTTGGAAACAAATCTGTGAGTGAGGGGAAAGTAGTGTAATTCTCCTGTCTGTCCAGAGTGACGTACGTAGGATTTTGGGGTCCACCAAAAGGATAGGTCTATCCCAAATCGTTAATTTTACAATTCTGTAATGCTTCAATTTCTCAAGACACAAATAATGTGACCCTACTGTTAGTAAAATATATAATCTTCAAAGAATATAAGCGTTATGAAAAAAGGACTTCCCTTTAAAGAAGAGTCTAAAACCCTCCTAAAAAGGCAGAAACTTATAAAATTCAAAATTGAACAATTTTTTTTAGAGAAAACATGTCATTGATTCATCATAGTTTTTTCCTCTCACTGAGTTTTAATTTAGACTAGCATGGGAAGCAGGGTGCCCCTGGACTTTGATTTAGGGGATCGTGCTTTGGCCTGGAAAATCAGCACTGAGCTGCTGCCCAGAACCTAAGTGAAATCAGTCAGCATCCTAATAGGAATCAGGCCTAACAAATGTAAATTACTTCAAGTCCTTTAGGGCTTAATTTTCTCAGTGACACCCTGGACCCCAGACACTGCTTCCTAAGATGCATTTGATCCATGTGGTGATGTCTCCATAGGGCTTGGGAGATTGTAAGCGATGGGATGTGGGAGTAGAGCAGGAGACGGGGAGAAGGAAATTTTGAACATGGCGGCCAGGGTGCAATGTTTTGCTGGTCTAATGCGCTGTTGGGAGGCTGGTGATTTTTGCCTTGCTTGTATCATGGATGACCTTTCAGTGGCAGCTCCAGGAATCTCATCAGGCAAATGAGAGTGTTCAGTATCTCCTATTGGTCAGTGCCTGACAATGTGCTGGGAAAGCAGGTACCCTAGTGAAACTGGCCTGTGTTCAGATTCATTCCCATAGGGCTGGTTGTGCATGGGTCTTCCTGTTTTGTCCACGCCTGTCCAAAACTCACTGTGGCACCTACTTCATGTCACTTTTCTCACTTCAGTACTTGTGCTTTGGCCTCCCCTTCCTTCAGAGCCCACGGCTTTTCCCCTCACTTTACCTTTATAGTTTCTCCAGAATCCAGCCTTAATTACCCCCTCCCTCCCTCCCCTCAAGCCTGATGCGCCATTCCCCAGCCCTTTGGACGGGGTGCTCTGCTGTCACCAAGTGAGACACAGCACTGTGACTGCCTCCTGTTAATGTCAGCATCACCTCATCACTTAGGCAAAGAGGGAAAAATCCATAAAAGAGATGGAAAATACATTTCTTTTTTCGTCTTATTCTCTATTTTAAGAAGGTCTTCGAAGGGAGGGTTCTAGGCCATTTCAGTTTCTCCTAGATTGTACTTTAAGCCTGTCTAATTAG
Organism: Mirounga angustirostris; assembly: GCF_029215605.1. Taxonomy (NCBI): domain Eukaryota; kingdom Metazoa; phylum Chordata; class Mammalia; order Carnivora; family Phocidae; genus Mirounga; species Mirounga angustirostris. Next base: position 68,327,799 of record NW_026991717.1, on the reverse strand, counting down.
GGACCATCCTTTGATAAGTTATAAATCAGTCCAGTCTCACCATCTAGGATGAGTAAGACTAAAGTTTTGAATCTGAAGGAACTTTTCTGTGCTGCTGGACAAATTGACTTAATTCTGTGCAAACAGTTTGAATCACAGGCTTTTTATTGCCACCCCATTCTTACTACTACTCATGATCCAAACATCTACACGAATCTGGATCAGGATGTTGACAATTTGTGGTTATTTTCAGATCAACAGTAACTGTTACACTCTTGAAAGTGCTTAAAAAGAAAGGGTAAGCATGTCCTGAGTAATCAGTCTTTGGACCTGGAAAAATTTGGCTTCTCTGTTAAATATTAGATCAATCTGTAGATGTAATCTTAAATTTTCAGCAATAATGAAGACAGTTTGGGAAACGAGAAGGCACTTTAAAGACATGAAACCTTACATTACATGCTCTTGGACATTTTTTAATATAATAAGCTAATTGGATTCAGGTATTTTTTCCCTTTAAATTTTTAAAAATATGTATTTCTAATTTGTTTGCATATTTAATTTTGTCAAAGCTGAGAAATGTTCATTAGTTGGATTTGTAAATGTCATTTGCAACCAAATGAAGTATTTATTTTTAAAAAGAAAGGGTGAAGGAACCAATATTGACTTGTACATAATGAAAATATATGTGTGTGTCTATATATATATATATATTTTTTTTTTTCTCCTTGACACTATTTGGTCACCACATCAAGTGTATTTTTGTACATAACATATTGGTTAGGAAATGTAGATTGTCTATTCAAAGAATTCTATCTCTGTGATAGATTATATTTATCCTAATCTGTTGATACTTCTGTAATTTGTTTTAAGAGATAGAACTCTATTTTTTGGAATTTGCAGAGAACTGCACTCATGGCTTCCAAATGTAAATATGATGAGAATATTTTAATAAATCTTGGTTTCACGCCTGCTGGTGTGTGGTGCAGATTTGTTTTCAAGAGAACTTTGGGCTGTCTCCCAACAGTACTTTCATATGGAGAATACCAGTCATCTGGAACGTTCCTTACTGATCAAGTGCAGTGTTATTACTGAGCTGCAAGAGCTGGGTCTTGGTAAGTCCATCCTGTTTCCTTCTTTCTCCCCTTTCCATCCCACCAACAGTGAGCAATCTGGCTTGGTGTTCAAGGCGAACCTGGAGCAGACAAGCCCAGCCAGGTACTGGCTCAGCTAGGCTGACCAGAACAACACTGCCTGAAGATAAATCGTCCAAGGTGGGGGTATATGGGCAGAACCACAAGTATGGATGACTTCAAGCTATGGGTTAGTAAACTATATACCAGGGAAACCGAACAGAAATATAACTGTATTGTGTTCTAGCACTAAGCACAAGATACAAATCCTTTTCAAGCAATGATAGGACACATGCAAGTATTTATGATCAAGAACCAAACGACTTTTGGCAAAACACTCTTCAATTTCAATAAAAGTGTGCTTGTGTGTTTTTAAATTTATTTACTCAGTGTTCCTAAATGCCGTGCACTCTTAAGGTCTAGAAGTTTGCTGAAATATGCCCCAATTTATACAGATACATTTCATGAACAGACACAGTTACTGTCTGGGGAGACATTTCATCACTGGGAAATCTTCTGAATCCTAGAGTCATAGAGTTGCAAAAATCTTCAGACATCGGATGAAATCTCCTATTTCACAGAGTAAAAACAACTGAAGTCCAAGGGACTTGCTGAAAATCACAGTTAGTGCTGGTGAACACATTAAGACTAGAATCCAAATCTCTTGACCCCAAGGCTAAAACCCTTCCCACTGCTTAACTCTTTCATCAGGTTAAACTGTTCTCTTCAAAATGCAGGTCTCCCCCTGCTATCTGACAATGGAGTATGCTCATGAAACTTTTCGTAGGCCCAAATGGCATAATGCAAAGAAGCAATTACCATTAATTTATATGGAAAATTATCTGAGCATTCCCAGACCCCAAAAACAACCTCTCTCGGACTTTTCTGATACCTCAGGACACATCTTGCTAACGGATGCACAAAATCAGTCAAGATAAAGCACAGACATGGTTCAAAGCTGTAATGGCTTGATGCTGAGATGCTGAGTGTAGTTCCTGGGGAAGGAGCTTGGTGGGGCCCCTCTCAGCTCACTTGCGTGCATGCTGCCTCTGTAAGGCTCACTGCAAAACAAATGCTAAATGCCATTTTTGCTTTTTGCTTTCTTTTTTGTAAAAGCGAAAATCTTCAGATTTTTTCTGAAGCAAAACCAAGTACTACTGTAGGTCTTTTGTGAAAAGCAAAGGGAAGTAACAGGAACTTCCAGAAAGTGGGGGATACCTGTACACTATTATGGAGAAATATTCTAGAACCGTTGTTTGAAAGAAAGGGTCCAAATGCTCCTAAAGGTTTGTTGAAGCCATTATTAAAGTTGTGTTCTGGGGCGCCTGGGTGGCTCAGTCAGTTAAACTCTTGATTTCAGCTCAGGTCATGTCTCAAGGTCGTAGGATCGAGCCTTGTGTCAGGCTCCATGCTCAGCAGGGGTCTGCTTGAGATTCTATCTCCCCTTCTGTCTCTGCCCCTCCCCCTGCTCACTCTCCCTCTCTCTAAAATAAATATTGCTTTTTTAAAAAACTAAAAATAAAGTTGTGTTCTGAATTAGAGTGCCTAGCAGAGGGCAAAGGCCTGAGTATCAAGGAACCTAGGAAAAATATCAGTCTACCTTAGGAAGAATCTCCTCTCCGGTTTAATCAAGGTTTATTCTCCCTTGCTGAGTGATAGCTGTTGAATTTATAAGTATACTTTTTTGCCTATTCTTTAAATAGTCCATGTATGCTGATGGCCCAACTAACAGGCCATAAATTTCTGAGGCTAAATATTCCATTTCAGACTCCCGCTGCCCACTTCTACCTGCCTGTGATGTATTCATGGAAATAAAAGACTTGACAGTTGGCCTGCACTGGCCCGGCCTGCAATAGATGCCTGCAGCACTTTGGATGCCTTTAAGTCTTCTCAAAGGAGAGCTACTTCATGCCCATCATTGTGTGATACTGAATGGTAAGAGAAGGTAACTATATAATTTATCAATCAATGCATTAAAAATGCCCCCAAACAGTGAATTAAGTCAACAATCATCACTTCTCATTTTTTATGGTTTTTGTTAGTTTGGAAACAGCTCAACTGGGCGGTTCTCACTTTGGAGTCTCATAAGGTTGTAGTATTATGTCTGCTGGGTTCTCAGCCCTCTGAAAACTGGGAAGCTTGAGTGGGGCTGGAACGTGCATTTCCAAGATGGCTGACTAACTTGGCTGGCAGGCTGGTGCTGGCTCTAGGCTCAGTGTCTCCATAAGGGCTGCTTGAGGAATCCAAAGCAAAACATATAACACTTTTTTGACCAAAGCTCAAAAGTCACATCCAGTCACCTTCATCTTAGTCTACTGGGTGAGACATTTACAAACCTCTGCCCAGGTTGAGGGGGTAGGGAAATAGACCCCACCTCTTTTTTTTTTTTTTAGACCCTACCTCTTGATGAAGGAATGTAAACACCACATTGTAAGAAGAGAATGTGAGATGGGAGATATATTGGTACAATCTTTGGATTATCTGTCCAAGTAGCTTGCCCTGTTCTTTCTATCTGGTCTTCCTCTTCCTTCTCTTGTTCTTATTTTTGTTCTAAAACTTAACATCAGATTTTTTTTTCAAAAATTTCCCTACTCTTTTTCTCCAAATCTTTTCCCTCTACCTGCATATCTGAGTACAGAAATACCTGTCTTCTTCCTCTGGATATAGGCATTCTTTACCATGAAGAAAGTGAGATATGTCCTAACTGAGACTTTATAAACACTGGTGGAGAAAAGAACTTAAAGATGACCTTAGAATTTTACTCCTCAGTCATAAGCCTGCATTTCTTATCATTTGACTAGGAGCGATATTGATCCCCACTGAAGCAGTGTCTTGGCCAGTAAGTAAATGAAATCATATTTTTCAGTGGCTAGAATAAAACTCTGACTATTACAATACTGTATAGGTATTAATACAATGGAAAATTATTCAGCCTTAAATAGGAAGGAAATTCTGACCCATGCTACAAGCTGCATGAACCTTGAAGACGTGATACTCAGTGAAATAACTCAGTCACAAAAAAACAAATATTGTTTGATTCTATTTACATGAAATTAATACCCAAGTCAAATTCATAGAGATAGAAAATAGAATGATGGTCTCCAGGAGCTCAGGGGGAGAGGGAATGGACTTGTTCAATGAATATGCAGTTTTAGTTTGGGAAGCTGGAAACATTCTGGAGATGAATGGTGATGATAGTCACACAACAATGAGAATGTATTTAATGTACAGAACTGTACACTTAAAAGTGGTTAAAATGGTAAACTTTATGTATATATTATATTTTACATGGTAAAAAAAAAGTAAAGTATATATGTATTAAGGACTTCCTTTATGCCAGGTGCTACATTAAGCATTTTATATGCATTACTTTGTTTAATCCTCATGATAATAATTAATATGAAGTAAAGATGACTAGTATCCCCATTTTGCAGATAAGAAAATTAATGCTTAGAGAAGCTGGTAACTTTCCCATGCAATTGGTAAGTGGAGAAACCAAAATGCAGACACTCCAAAGAAACACTCTCAGCCACTATCTTCTTTCTAAGATCACAGAAATAGAATGAGCTGATTCAGGAGAAATGGGGATAGATAGACAAAGATTATAAAGCCTTAACACAATGGTGGTCTTATAATCTTATTTTTGAGATATGGTAAAAACATTGCCCTTCTAACAGATCCTTCTTTTTCATGCGATACTGCCTATTCAAACCTTAGTGTAGTTTTTTTTATCAAATATCTAGCCCAAGAGTATTGAAACCACCAACACTTCTGTAAAAGCCAAAGAAACTAACAGCATGGAGCTGTGTGTGTGTGTGTGTGTGTGTGTGTATCCTTCAAGGGACAGCTAATATACACCTTCCAGAATTTTCTTCTTTCTCTACATGATATGAAGTAGAGTATAACACAAGGCAAAAAATGAATAGGAATTGGTGAGAACCAAATGAGGAATACGGTGAGACTAAGAGAAGCTGCCACCTAATCTACCTCATAATGAATCAATCTGGAAATATATCTGACAAGGTAAAACCATATCCTATCAACAAAGAGAATGTTTGAACAAAACTGGATCGTGTGGTGCTAGAATTTCCCAGAGTCTCCTATTAATATTGTAGTATGTCCATTGCTTGATTTGAGGTCAAATTGAGACCCGTTTGGACCTCATTTAGAGTCATTTTGAAGTTATTTGCTGCTGAAATTAAATCCTTCTGTTGGGAGAGTATTTTATTGTTAGTGAAAGAACCACAAATGAATAGATAGTTGTTCTCAGTTTTCTCATGCTGGCCAGAACTAGAAGAGAAAATTCCTTCAAGAAAGAAAATGCCCTCCCTTATACTTCAAGTTCTAGAAGACATGAAGAGTTACCAAATTGTATAATACTTTGCCTGATCTTCAAAGATTTCCATCCTACATCCTGAGACCAGAATGGTTTGGCCATTTTTGAGAAACTATTGCATTTAGGGGGATTTGTTCCACAGAAGAATGTGGGGCTAAGAAGTGGAGAGAGGGTGCTAACCTAGAAGCTCAGGCCCCTCTGTTCTTTAGCTTCTACTTCTGGTTTTGTGTGACAGGTACAAGAACACTGACCCCACCACATTCTCCCAGTGACCACCTCACAGCTCTTCAAAGAGGCCCTTTCTGATATGACTCCCTCTTTTCACTGGATTCCCATCTAAGACTGAATGGTAACTCAGAGAAAGGTGGTCTTCTGAAATACACATTTTAAATACATGCCCTCAAATGAGAAGTCATGACCCTAAGAGAACTGTAGGGGCAGAAAAATGTAAGAAAAAAAAAGTTACGGACTTAGAGGTTAGAGCCAATCTTATATCCCAGCTCGGCCATTTACTAGCCTGGTGACTTGAAGAATGTTACAGCATGCTAAACCTCTGATTCCTCATTAAACATGGAGATAAAAAAGATCTCAAACAGATTGCATAAGGTTGTCAAGGGTAAAAAGAAATAAAGCAGAAATTCCTAATACAAAACAATAAACATCATTTCTTTCTCTCATATAGGAACAGTCAGGATTGCTTGAGACCATCTCCTCTCAGTCGCAATGGGAAAGCATTGCCCATCTCCTCAATCCAAGCTTTATCACTTTATTACCTGGTTTGCATGTGAATTGGTTCATTCTGGCACTTAGAGGTAACATATTCTTTCAGTTCCAGTTATCCATGACAATATATTATTTATACTGACTTACTACACTTCAATTTCCACAACTGTTTGGGTTAGAGGATTTTTAGGACCCCCGATTTCTCTGTGAATCACCCCTTATCTTATACAATATACTAAGCAGGAAACACACCACGAATGAAAATGGATGGGCATTTGCAGTGAGTACATTTTAATAGCTGAGCTTGGGTCATTGAAGTTTAAAGTTGAAGATTGTTCTGTAGACATTTGTCTTTTTTTTTTTTTTAAGATTTTATTTATTTGTTTGACACAGAGAGACACAGCGAGAGAGGGAATACAAGCAGGGGGAATGGGAGAGGGAGAAGCAGGCTTCCTGCGGAGCAGGGAGCCCGATGTGGGGCTCCATCCCAGGACCCTGGGATCATGACCTGAGCCGAAGGCAGACGCTTAACGACTGAGCCACCCAGGCGCCCCGACATTTGTCTTGAAGAATGTTTTAATAGCAAAAAGGAGCCTGGCATGGCAAAGGAAAAGAGAGAGCCTCTACCAGGTGGTAGAATGGCCCATGTGAGAAGCAGGCAATATAGATAGAATTCCTATATCCACAGTTGCAGATAATTCATAGGATATGACAGGGTGTCATCTACATGATCTCCAACAGCATAAGAGAGTTTCTTTGCTCTGCATCCTCACCAACACTGGGTATTGTCTGTCTTTTTAATTTTAGCCATTCTGGTGGGTATATTAAATCACAGTGATATCTTTTTGTAATTTTAATTTGGACTTCCCTAAGCAGTAATGTGAATGAGCATCTTTTTGAAAATGTACTGCCCATTTGGATGTCTTTTCCCATCTAGTTTCTTGCTGATTTTTAAATTGTACTATTTGGGGTCTTTTCATATGAATTTATAGGGGTTCTTCTTTTTTTCTTAAATATTTTTATTTATTTGAGAGAGAGAGAGAACATGGTGCGGGGAAAGGCAGAGGGAGAGGGAAAAGCAGACTCCCCGCTGAGCAGGAAGCCCAACGCAGGGCTCGATCCCAGAACCCAGAGACCATGACCTGAACCAAAGGCAGACGTCCAACCGAGTGAGCCACCCAGGTGCCCCTCTAGGGGGTCTTTATGTACATGGGTGGGAATCCTTTATCAAAAACATATATTGCATACATCTTCTCCCAGGTGTGCCTTAAAGATACCTTTCGATGAAGAGAAGCTCTTAGCTTTAATGTAGTAAAATTTATCAATCTTTATGTTTGGTAATTCTTTGTGTATTGTTTAAAAATCTTTCCCTTTCCCCAAATCATGAAGATAGTCTTCTAAAAGCTGGATTGCTTCGCTTTTTACATTTAGATCTACAAAGTACCTGGACTGATACTTGCATATAATATTAGCGAGAGGTTGAGTTTTGCTTTTACTATATAAATATCCCGTTATCCCAGCACAACTTATTGCAGACATCCTCTCCCCACTTCTCTGGAGTGCTACAGATCTGTGTCCTAGGTCGTGTGTCCATATCTGAGTCTGTTTTGCTCTCTATTCTATTCATGTTTGCCTATCCTTGCACCAGTAACCACACTGCTGTAATATCTGTAGTTTCAAAAAATGTTTTTGCTATCTGGTAGAACACCTTTTAATTTTTTTTTTACCTTGTTCTCTTTCTCAAAAGTGTGTTGGCTATTCTTAACATTTTGCCTTCACATTCAAATATTAGAATCAGCTTGTCAGGTTTCACAGTGAGATCTGTTGGGATTTTGAATGGGATTGCACTGAATCTATTTATCAGTGAGGACTGAATTAACACCCTGAAATACTCAGCGCATAAATATGCTTATGTATGTCTCTGCTTAAGGTCTTTAATCATAATGATGATTTATAATTTTCTGTGTAGAGGTTGTGCACATATTTTCTTGTATTTGTTCTTTGGTACTTGGTATTTTGTTATGCTATTGTAAATTTTAAAAAAGTATGTGTGTATCAGCAACAGATTTTATATAAAATATGTCTTGTATTATATCCAGCAGCTCTTTTATATGCTTATCAATTCTAATAATTTGTCTATAGATTATTTTAGATTATACATGTATGTAATATTATCTGTAAATACTAAGTTTTATATATTCCTAATTCCTACAATTTTTATATTTTTCAAAAAGATTTATTTATTTATTTTAGAGACAGAGAGAGAGAGAGACAGAGGGAGAGGGAGGAAGAAAATTAAGCAGACTCTGCACTGAGTGCAGAGCCAGACATGGGGCTCGATTTCACAAGCCTGAGATCATGACTTGAGCCGAAACCAAGTCAGATGCTTAACCACCTGTGCCACCCAGGTGCCCCAGCAATTTTTACATTTTTATTTCTTTTTCTTACGTTAATGCACTGCTTAGGACCTTTATCCAGTATAAACCTGATTGGTGATGATGACAGTAGCATTCTTGTTCTCAATTTCAAAGGAAAAGCATTTTACCATTATGTATAATTCTTGCTTAGGTGTACACGCCCCCCCCACACCCCCATCTTTATCAGATTTAGGAAGTTCTATTGTATTCTAGTTAAGAGTTTTTATGCATTTCATCAAATGAGATGATCATTTTTCTCTATTCTGCTACTATGATGGATTAAATTGCTTGATTATCCAATATTAAATAGTTACAACATTCTTGGAATAATAAACCCAATTTCGTCATGGTATATTATCCTTTTATGCATTATTTGAATTCTGGTTGCTAATATCTTGTTTAGGGCTTTTAGATCTAAGGTTATGACTGAGTTAACCTATACTTTCCTTTATTATATGCCTCTATTAGATTTTAGTATCAAATTCATTTTGTCATCTACCTTTTTTATTCCCTGTTAAAGTGTGTGAGATTGGTGTTATCTTTTCCTTAAATTGTTGATCGATTTTGCTACTGAAGGCAGTGGTTTAGAGTTTCAATTATCTTCAATTTATTTAATATTTTAATAATATTCAGATATCCTATTTCTTGTTAGTTTTGGTTTATTGGATATTTTTAAAAAGAAGTTCACTGGACCTTTCAGAATTGAGATTTCTCAATCTGCCAAATGCGCATTCACCTCCCTACCTCACCAAGTTATGAGAATCAAATGGTATCAGATAGTAGCTTTAGAAAGAACAACTAGATACCCACTGTAAGACAGGATTATTCTTTACCCTTTAAATGCCATGTTTAAATATCCCTGTGCTAGGGACCCCAGGTGATTTATATTTAAATGGTGTCCCCTGGGCTCCCTTCTTCATGTTTTGGTTCGGGCAAGGCCTAAGGGACAACAATGGAATTTCCAGGCTTCTCTACAGTCTTGTGTGCATTTGGATTCTTGGATTGGAAAGGCCAGACTCAAATATAAATCTCAATTCTTAGCAGTGCCCTCTCCCTCTTGCAGGACCCAAGATGTGGCCGCCCGCTTCCCTGCCCACAGCACTGGGTCACCCGCAGACCAGTCCTCCTATTTGACAGCACCCAATGGCATCTGGGAGCCACAGGGAGAGCCTGCATGTCTGAACAAAGAACTGGTGCTCATTCTCAAGAATGGAGTATAAATTGAGGTTCTGGTCCTTTGGGATAAAATCCCACAGTCCCTATACGGTTCTTTCTCGGGCCATCTCAAGTAATTTTGATCACGTAATTAGTACCTCTTGGGCATTCACTCAACACATTGGAAGTCTCCATTCAGATGGGATGGATTCTAAGTCTTTTGGAAAAGGATGAAAGAGTAGAGAAGAGGCAGGTGGGCCCAAGTCTGAGAGGACAACTTGAGGCAGTCACTTTAAGAGACCTCCGTTTAAAACAAGTGCTTCTGCTAACAATTAGTCTGTAATGTAACGGGTCTATAGACTGGGTCTTCTATTTCCTTCACATTTCTTCAAAACTTCTAGGACGGGGCTCTGTGACCGCTGCTGAATTGTATTAGGGACACCTGGCTACTTGGTGCGGCAAGCGTCTGCTTTTGCTCCCAAATCCAGAGCCTCTCCCGACTATCCTTCAGATTTCTAAGAGCCTGTCTTGGGAGCCATCCCCATCTGACTTAAAAGCTTCCGCTGCGCCATCATTCATATTTCATAACCATAACGTAAAAAGTGCTTTACAGCCTAATACCTGATATCCGAGGAATGGACAGAAAACGGGCTAGAAAACTGCCAGAGGTGTGTCCACAAAGTGCAGCCCCTGGGACTGAGCCTGCTGCCAAGGTGAGTAGCACGGAGAAGAGCAGAGAAGAGCAGCTTTTGCTGGTTTCTTATTCCTTGCTGTTTCATGGTGCAGCCCCTCTCCTGGGAGTTTACAGGGGTTCTTGGGGAGAAGGATCAGAATTTTGCTCATCAATCACTGTGTCCATTTGCAAAGCCTTCTTACAGACAAAACCCCACTCCGGTCTTCACGACTCACAGGCAGAGAGGCAGGGTAGGGCTTATTAAGGAGCCAGAGCACTGGAGAAGGTGAGTCCCAGTCTTACCTTTTTCTCCCACTGGTAAGGAGGCTTCCAGGAATGCCTTCACCCCTTAGCTCAACTTTCTCATCCTAAAATGTGTGCCGTGCTGCCTGGCTACCTCCCAGGGTGATTACTGGACTCAAATAAGATTCTGTCTATGAAAAGACTTTTCAGTGTAATAAAAGGCTAGGTCAGTATGAGTTCGCCTAAGATTCCAGAAGAGAAAATGGAGATGAAGAGAAGCCATGACTCACTCAAGGTCCCACGGTACAGTGAAAACATTTTGAGACTTGAACCCCTTTTCCTTACCTTCTTTCCAGTGTTCTGCCCAGAACAGGCTGACTTCTTGGGGCAGTTGTGCATGATTTGATCCCCTGGAGGGCAGGAACTAGGCCACATGTTTTTAACCCATTCAACTGAGGGTCCAGTCAATATCGCCTACTTCCTATTAATTGAAGGACATTCCCAAATGCCATTTAACTCTTCTCACGGGGGTGAGGTTGGATTCAGACATTGTATCTCCACCATCAACAAGGCTGGTGAAAGCAAACTCTTGGCCCCCATCGGCTGCCTCACTCGAGCTGCGTCAAGGACAGGAAGAAAACATTAAGGGGCTGAAGGCTCTACAGACTGTAGAGAAGGAAGACATTCTGAGGTGGGTTCCTGCATTTAAACCAGATTTTCCTGCTTTAATATTTTGCTAGGAAGGGTGTTCTGAAAGGATCTTTTTCACAAATCTGGCCAGGACCTGGAGTGGGAAACTTCATTTTGGAGTAAAACGACTGGAAAAGTCCCTGCCCCCGAGTCGTCTTTGTTTCCTTGAGAAAAATGTACACGAGACTCTGCCCAGCACTTCTCCAAAGCTACTGGCATTTTTTTGGCCTCCATTGAACTACCCCAGTTGCCTATATATAGCCCTGTCTTGTGTAAAGAATTTAAAAAGCATTAGGATGCAGAAATCAAAGAGACAATAAATTTAAAACCAATCTTATTGTCTGCAGCCTAAAGTGTTATTCAGATCAAAGGGGAGGGGACATCTGGCTTCTGGCTTGCTACAAAAGGCAGATCACATTACCTACCAATCCCTAGATTCAGCCACTCTCTCAATTTTGGGGTCTAGAGAATATGGCCTTTTTATCTCCCAGTGAAGCATAGTAGGCGAATCAGTCAGACCTCCTGATAACTTTTGAAAATAAAACAAGCTCCACAGGATTATATAAACACGTTCTCATGAGTTCTGCTCTGTGCCCCTCTGGTCATGTGTGAGGACTTCAAGAGCTCAAAGCTACGCCATGTTGTCACCACTCTTCTCCACCCCCACCCCCAAAGCTAGAACTTCCTGATTTGCAAATCTAACTTCATAATTGAGAATGCACATCCACATGTGATTATTTGAATCTGTTTTGCCCAAATCACAGTTCGGAACTGAGTCACAGAAGGTGTAGTTGAAAACTTATGTGCTGCTTTGCCTCCATTTGGGTAATAAAAGGATAGATTTGTCTTACCATAAATTTTCCATAATAACAGCTTTGAAAGAAGGGTCAATTGTGCTCTTTGTCTAGCAATTCACTTAGTGTCTGTTACAAATTCTATGCATGATCCAGTTCTAAATTACATGAATAAGATCTTCCTTGTAGCATAGATGAAGGGAATTATAGCAATTTAAAGGCCATTATTAAGATCCCAAACCAGGAACTCTTTAGTCAGTACTTAGCTCTGATTTCATTTGTTCTCGTGAGCAAATAGCACAAATGCAGGATATGGTTTTTGTTTTGTTTTGTTTTTCAGAGCGTTTCGGAGGGGAACAAAGAAGTAAGCATCACATTTAAGAACATCTTCCAGTAAGTCAGTGTCTCAACACAACCCTCTCTTTCCTTACCAATTCCTCACCCCCAGAAGTCTAGAGAGGAATGCAGACAAAGCAATATGAATTCTGTCTTGGGGACATCACATAAAGCTCCCAGCCTCACTCTTCTTTTACTGATATGGTTCACTCACTTTCCAATATAATGGAGAAGGGTTCCAGTATAATGGACAATGAAGGATCCCCAGAAATTGCTTGCCATCGCTCAGCCCCACTTGTATATTTCTGTTTCACCACAATTTTCTTTTACTGATTCCAGTTTCTCCCTGCATTAAGGGCCTTCCAGAAACTTACAAAGAAACCAAAATCTTCTCTTTACTTATCACCTAAGCCTTCTCTTCTCACCCATTCTCACCTACCCCAATCTTTCAGGGGAAAGGTTCTCTGCCAATCAAAAGTTAGAAAGAAAAAAATCACCAAGAGATTTGGCATGATCCTAGACTCATAATCTCCAAGAGACATGATTCTTTTCGATAATCCTACTTTGTTTTTCACTAAGATTGCCATTTTGTTGCTGATAAAAGACTGTCATTCAAAATACAAAGAATCTTTGGTGAGAGGTAAGAATGAATGGGGAAATTTTAATTTTATTACATGAGAGTTTCAGAGTAGAAGGATATTTGAGGGTCTTCAGTTTCTGGAGGGAATTGGAATTAAGATTTTTCAGTGTAGCATCTCATCAACATTAATGGCTCTTTAATTCCATTTTTTTCTCACAGAATAGTTAACATACAATGTTATATCAGTTTCAGGTGTACAACATAGTGATTTGACAATTCTAAACATTATACAGTGCTCACCACAGTGAGCGTAGTCACTATCTGTCAACATACAGCATTATTACAATATTATTGACTATATTCCCCATGCTGTACTTTTCATCCCAATGACTATTTATTTTATAACTGGAAGTTTGTGCCTCTTAATCCCCTTCACTTATTTCTCCTATTCCCTCACCCTCCTCCTCTGGCAAACACCAGTTTTCTGTATTTGTGAATGTGTTTCTGTTTTTTATTTGTTTCTTCATTTATTTTTTTAGATTCCACATATAAGTGAAATCATATGATGTTGTCTTTCTCATTTCACTTAGCATAATATCCTGTGGGCCCATCCATATTGTTGCAAATGGCAAGATTTTATCCTTTTTTTACGGCTGAGAAATATTCCATTGTATGTATAACCACATCTTTATCCATTCATCTATCGATGGACCCTTGGGTGGCTTTCATATTTTGGCTATTATAAATAAGGCTACAATAAGCATAGGGGTGCATGTATGTTTTTGAATTGGTGTTTTTGTTTTTCTTTGGGTAAATACCCAGTAGTGGAATTACTGGCCTTAATTCTGTTTGGCGAGTAGTGCCCAGTTTGCTCCGAATCCTGGGTGAACATCAGAAGTGAAATTTTGGTTTGAGTCTGACATTCCAGTTCTGACAGCATGTCTAGAAAGGAAGTGAGAATTGAAATGTTTTGTAAAATATAGAGGGAGAGGCCAAAAGGGAAGAAACTAACCTTTCCAGCCTTGCTATGAACACCTGGAAGGGTGAATTTTCAGCATCAACTATCAGGACAAGAAAAGTAAATACCATTATCTTCTTTTACACCAACTTCAATTCTTTTTCTTGTTTTTTTCTTTACAAACACAGCCCCTCTCTCTGGAGCTCACTGCCATGTCCCATAAACTTTTCTGGATGCCTTCCTGCTCTCAAAAAAGTCTGAGAGGTAGGGGTTACACATATCCTAACTACTAACCACTAAAAGAAAAACTTAATGCTTCTCTTAATTACAGTGTTGAGAACATAAACTAGCCTATGGCTCTGAAAAGACCCAGGAGTGCCTCCAAACAGGCTTTGTTCATTATGATAGGCCTATGTATTTATTGGGGATACAATGACAGAAATGTTATGTCTTCCTCCATTAGGGAGCCTAGATTTTACTTTGATAGACATATACTTTTTCTCAGATTTCTGAAAAGTAGACCTTTTTTTTCTACCCCTACCCTCTCCCGTGCCTCCAGAAAGCACATCAATAAAGCCAAACTTTGGCAGAAAAGGAAAAATGTAGAGCAGAAATGAATGTCTAATAACTGAAAGCATCGTGGACCTTATTATGGTTTATTGCCTTATTCGAGGGGTCCGATGAGCACACTGTAAAGAGTGTGGCACTAAATTTATTAGCATGGTTATCATATTTCAGACAAGACATAAAACTGAGGGGACCCACTTCTTCCATCCCATGGCACCTTCTACAAGAAGAGTCGAGTTATCCTGGCGCAGATCCAGATCCTACTATCTGATGACTTACATTTCCTTTGTAGTATGCCTGGGAGACATTAGAGGGTCTTCCTCTTTGAAACTCAGTCACTACCATAAGCACGGCCAAAACGGGCTTCTGCAAAGGGATGTGGGAAAAAATTCTCACATCCCAGCATGTGGATCAAGTGAACAGAATGAGCAGTGTGGCCTGAAGTAGGAAGCCGAGCTAGATCACCAAAGTGTTCCTAGTTTGTCACTGAATAGTTTCCTGACTCACCTGACCATAACAACTGCTCATTATTTGTGTGAAAACCCACACAGATTCCAAACTGGCTGCTCCATAGCAAGTTTTTCTGAACTCCATGCACTGCAGCCTCTGCCTCAAAAAAAAAAAAAAAAAAAACAAGTTTTATTTACTTTGACTTGTCCTTATCACCTTTAGGCTTAATTCCAGAATATTTCCCTAGAAGACTTAAAAGAAAGAAAATTACTCATGCAATATTGTGCAAATCACTTTGTCTCCACTTTCAGCTTCTTCACCTCTAAAATGGAAATCATTTAAATATGCCCTGCCTTTCTTTCAAAATTAATGAGGATCAAATAAAATGATGTCTGCAAAAGTGCATGTTTTTCTCTTTTAAAGCACTTTACGAAATCAAGTTGTTATCAAGTTATGATGGGTATAAATTTGTGTTGGACTCAGATAAATACACCATATGGATTTCTTGTTTCTTTCTTGTGGAACTCCACTAAAAGGCAAAGTCAAGAATTTAAAAGGTATGAACATACAAGGACAAAGAATAAGGAAAAGAGACACTGGCAATTGAGTGATTTCAGTAAACGTTTTAGGAGATGGGAGGCAGACAGGGGAGAGTGGGATCGGCAGTGTAATGGAAGTTTCAAACTGACTTAAAAATCCTAAGAGAATCAAGGTTCAGAGGCAAGGTGTGGCAGAAGATGGTTGTCACAGTGAGCTGCAAAACTGACCCTGAGGAGACTGAGTCAAAGTTTATCTACAGAAGAGCTGAGCCCTCCTATCCTTGCTCCCAGCCTGTGAGGTCCTTTGTGGTAGGTTAAAGATGGCCACAAATTACCTGACACTTCTCTCATCAAGAGGTGGGGATATCTCCTTCTTGAATCTGGGCAGGTCTAGACTCCTTTGACCAATTGAATATGGTAGAACTGGCACTGTATAGATTTTCAGGCCAGCTTTATCTTAGAACACGTGTTTTTGAAACCCAACCACTAGGTGCAGAAGCTTAAGACACATGAAGAGAGTATTTGAAGCTCAGCTTCCAGCTGTAGCCAGCATTGACTACCAGCCTTGTGAGTGAGTCATCAGGGGCATTTCTTCCTGTTGAGCATCCAGTGATCCCAGCCCCAGGTGCTGTCTTACTGCACCAGCATGAGAAACCTCTAACCAAGGAAGAACCACTCAGCTGAGTTCAGGCAACTCACAGAACCATGAGAGGTAGTAATAATAATAAAAGATTAAGCTACTCAGTTTTGGAATAGTTTTTCATGCAACAATAGACAACTAGAACACCAGGTTACACCAGGCAACCTTAAACCTCATCTGACCTAACTTGACCACTGAAAAAGTTTATTCTTTCACGAAATTAAGCCCCAAATTTTGACAATTAGGCTTAACATACTGTGTTATAGATTATCCTTCAATGAACTATTTTAAATGTTTAAATTAGGTGATGCTTAAATTTATTTTATTATACCATCAATAGCCAATTACAAAGAACCAAGTATTTCTAGGAAAGAAAATAAGAAAGAAAGAAAGAAAGAAAGAAAGAAAGAAAGAAAGAAAGAAAGAAAGAAAGAAAGAAAGAAAGAGAGAAGAAAGAAAGAAAAGAAAGGAAAGAAAGAGGAAGGAAGGAAGAAGGAAGGAAGGAAGGAAGGAAGGAAGGAAGAAAGAAAGAAAGAAAGAAAGAAAGAAAGAAAGAAAGAAAGAAAGAAAGAAAGAAAGAAAGAAAGAAAGAAAAGAAAAGAAAAGAAAAGAAAGAAAGAAAAAAAGAAAGAAATTAAACCCAGAAATCTTTGAATTTCAGGACAACCAGGCCAAATAAAGACAGAAATGAGGCATGGTGCTAATAAATGAAAATCTTCATACTGAACAAAGAGTTCACCCAGCCTTTTTCACCCTCACAGAAGACTAGTAGCTTTCCCCCCAAAAAATGTATAGGGGATTCTTGGGAAACTTAATAGCCCTGGAGAAAAGATCATTAAATATTAACATTTGGGAATTCCCCCAATTAAAAGGTTGCCTCACCACCAGATTAGCTTGCAGTGAAGGATACCAGCTTAATAACCTTCTCGCACACAGATCTTCTCAACTGGCTTATTAGAGCTCTTAAATATAACACACCACTAAGAATCACCAGTATCTTGGGAGAGCCAGAAATTAATGCACACATACACACCTAAGAGAGCCAGAGTTAAACAGAGACAATATAGAGAATAGGGGAAAAAAGATTACATCCATGAAACAAAAGCAGAATATTATTTTTTTCAAGTAGGCTCTGCACCCAATGTGGGGTTCAAACTTACGACCTCAAGATCAAGAGTCACATGCTCTACCAACTGAGCCAGCCAGGCGCCCCAGAACATTATTTTAAAATAGAGAGAGGGAAGGACAACAAGCAGAGACTCTTTAGAAACAACAACAAATGTGACTGCCCAAATTTAAAATTCATGGGAAGATACATTAGTTTACTATGAATTCGTGGCTTAAAACAACACACATGTATCATCCTACAGTTTCTGTGGGTTAGGAGTCTGGGCACAGCTTAGCTGGGTCTTCTGTTCACAGTCTCACAAGGCAATGATCAATGTATCAGCCAGGACTAGGTTCTCACAGAAGCTAGAGTAGGGAAAAACCTCTAAGCTCCTTTAAGTTATTTGCAAAATTCATTTCCTTGCAGCCATAGATCCATGGCAGCTTGCTTCTTCAAAGCTAGCAATGGAGAGAGAGAGACAGACCCCGGCAAGATGGGAACTACACTTTTATGCAATCATGTTCCCGTGGTGATCACATGCATCCTGTCCCCTGTGCCACATTCCATTTATTAGAAGCAATTTCCAGGTCCCAGCCACACTACAGAGAAGGGTATCGTGCAAAGATACGAATACCAGGAAATAGTATTCTTGGGGAAATCACTTAAAACATCATGGAAATAAGGATAAGTGTGTGTGTGTACATGTATATATTTGAATATATATATTTTTTAAAAAACTAAATTAATGAGAAAAGATCAAATTGGTACCTCCAGGATCAGCTGAACAACAAAGGAAACCTAAATTCAGCAGTCAATAGTAATTGATGGTCATAACAATGTAAACTCTGATTGTTGATGTAATCAAAATTTGTGGCACAAATTGTGTAGGGTGGAGTGAGTGAAACGGAGAATGAACTACCTGTCTTCTTTATCATAACACAGTGTTGGCAGACAATATGTAAACTTAAAAGTAAGAAGTAGAAAGATGGATGCAAGGGCAGAAGAAACAGACATTTTCAGCAGTCAACTCTGAGAAATGAGACTGAAGGAGTCAAGTAGAATTGCTGGGACAAGAGACTGATGTTTTTCATTGTAAGCCTTTATTTTTTTTTTTTTTTTTTTTTTTTTTTTTTTTTTTTTTTTATTTGACAGAGAAAGACACAGCGAGAGAGGGAACACAAACGGGGAGTGGGAGAGGGAGAAGCAGACTCCCTGCCGAGCAGGGAGCCCGATGCGGGACTCGATCCCGGGACTCCAGGATCATGACCTGAGCCGAAGGCAGTCGCTTAACCAACTGAGCCACCCAGGCGCCCTCATTGTAAGCCTTTAAATGCTGTTTTCTTTCACCCCTGTATTCATGAATTACTTCGATGTGGCATCTTGCCCTCTTGGCTCCTAATCCAGTATCCTTCTAGATTGTCTCCTAAACTATAGAGCATAGAAAGCTAAACACTCATACCTTCCAGACAAATTTAGTGACTTGCTTTTGACAAATGAGAGAAAGCAAAAGTAAGGCCTGTGGCTTTGGAGGCTAAGTCATGAAATGTGCCGTGGCTTCTTCCTTGTTCTCTCGTGGATGACTCACTCTGGAGGAAGCCAGTTACTGTGTTATGAAGAGACGTCCACCCTGTGAGGAGCTGAGGCCTCCAGCCAATAGCCATGTGAGTGAACCGTGATGGAAGTGGGTTCTCCAGTCCGTCAAGTCTTTAGAGGTCTGAAACCCATGCTGACACCTTGCCTGCAAACTCCTGAGAAATTCTGAGCCAGAATCACCCAGTAGAGTCATTCCCAGATCCCTATCAGAAAATATGTGAAATCGGGGCACCTAGGTGGCTCAGTCGATTGAGCATCTGCCTTCGGCTCAGGTCACGATCTCAGGGTCCTGGGATCGATTGAGCCAGGCGTAAGGCTCCCTGCTCAGTAGGGAAGCAGGAAGTTTGCTTCTCCCTCTCCCACTGCCCTTCTCCCCCTGGTCATTCTCTCTCTTTCTCATAAATAAATAAAATCTTTTTAAAAAATATGTGAGATAATAAATGTTTGTTGTTTTAAGCTACTGAGTTTTGGCATAATTTGTTACAGAGCAATCTCTAACAAATACAAGGTGATTCATATGTTGGCCAGACTTCTGGCATTATCTCAATTCAGTATGAAAAATTCTTTCATCAAGATACTCAGTCCATCTTTTGGCTCTGCTTTTCTGTGTGTAGAGGCTTTGTTCTTCAGACAATTTCATCCATATACCTGGAAAAGATGACTGTCAACAGATTTTGGTCTACAGGCTTAGGATACTAGAGGAGGGGAAAAAATCTTGTTTCCCCCAGCCTCCGTATTTAAGTCTGAAGGAAGATTCTTATGGACTCAGTTTGGGTTTCAAGCTTGTTTTTAAAACCAACCATGGTGGTTAAGTGGAATGAGTATTCTGATTTTCTAATATGGTCAAATGTCACCCCTATGCCTACAGAGGGGATAGGAATAAAACACAACAGTGGTAAGAAGCCTCAATGACACCACAAGAGAATGAGGGAAGGGTGGGTCCAAAAAATTAAAAGTTTTTTTTTTTTAAGATTTTATTTATTTATTTGAGAGAGAAAGCAGAACGAGAGCAAGAGAGCACACAAGCGGGAGTGGAGGACCAGAGGGAGGAGAAGCAGGCTCCCCTAGGAGCCGGGAGCCCAATGCGGGACTCGATCCCAGGACTCCGGGATCATGACCTGAGCCCAAGGCAGACACTTAACCAACTGAGCCACCCAGGCGCCCCCTCCCCACCAAAAATAAAAGTTTTAAGGAGAAGAAATGCAAGAAGTAAAAAAACAATACATATCTACTTAAAAGCCCAACCCAAATATAACCTCTGCTGTCATTATGGTATAATAATAAGCTTCTTCATTCAAAGTGTCAGCATTGGCACTGGTGGAATGGAATGTCTGGAAGGCTGGGAAGCCCATTTCTAATGGACTCTTGCTACATTGTTTAATGATAAATACACAGGTTAGAGAAAGTGGTTTCAGCCATAAACATAAGAGACAGTAGAATTGTTCTGTGAGCATCAGTATTGAAGTCTTGTTTTTATGATAATGGGGAACAGTGGCAATAAGGATAATTATCTAAAATACCTTGAAATAGGGGCTCCTGGTGGCTCAGTCATTAAGCGTCTGCCTTCGGCTCAGGTCATGATCCCAGGGTTCTGGGATCGAGCCCCTCATCGGGCTCCCTGCTCAGCAGGAAGCCTGCTTCTTCCTCTCCCACTCTCCCTGCTTGTGTTCCTGCTCTCGCTATCTCTCTCTGTCAAATAAAATAAAATAAAATAAAATACCTTGAAACAGTCAATGATTTTAAAACCTCCTGCCCACTGAATTTGTTGGTGCAATTGGAGGAAATGGACACTGGTAATCCTCTACTTGGTAATCACCATCAAATTCATAGGAGGAGGGCTAGAGCTGCCTTACTTCAAGGCTTTATCTTTTCCCACTTAAGCTGTTGGCAACCATATAGAGTTAGGGATGCACACTTTGGTGATGAAACTATCAAGATATGCAAAGAAGAAATTACTATAAAATTTGAGAGTGTGATTATTAATTGTGGTATGGGAAAGGGTTAAGATTGAGGTGGGGCTTAGGAAAACTTCTGGAAAAGCCAGGAGAAAAAATTCATTTCTTAACCTAATGGTAGTTATAAGGGTATCTACCTTACAACAATTCTTTGCTGTAAGTTTTGAAATCAGGAGGTGTCAGTCCTTCAACTTTTTTCTTCTTTTTCAAGATGGTTTTGGCTATTTTGGGTCCCTTGCATTTTCATATAAATTTTAGGATTAGCTTTTGTCCATTTCTGCAAAGAAGCCAGTTGGGATTTTGATAGGGATTGCATTGAATCTGCAATAGAATTCTTCTAACCCATGGACATGGGATGTCTTTCCATTCATTTTGTTTTTTTTTCATTGCTTTAAACAATGTCTTATAGTTTCCCATATACAAGTCTTGCACTTTCTGTTATATTTATTCCTATATTTATTCCTCTTTTTGATGCTATAGTAAAGGAATTATTTTCCTAATTTCATTTTCAGACTTGCTCTTTGCTAGTGTATAGAATACAATTAATTTTTGTATATTGATCTTGTGTCCTGCAATCTTGTATACTCATTTACCAAGCTCTTGCTATGGTCTGAATTGTTGCATCCACCCCAAAATTCATGTTGAAATCCTAACCCCCAAGGTGATGATATTTGGAGGTGGGAATCTTTGGGATGTCCTTAAGTCATGAGGATGGAACCCTCATGAATGGGATCAGTGCCTTACAAAAGAGGCTCCAGAGAGATCTCTAGCCTCTTTCACCGGGTAAGGATACAACAAGAAATCTGGGACCCAGAAGCATGCCTTCACCTGACCATACTGGCAACCTGATCTCAGACTTCCAGTCTCCAAACTGTGAGGAATAATTGTTGTTGTTGTTGTTGTTTTCCATAAACTACCTGTCTGTGGTAATTTTGTTATAATAGCCTGAATGGGACTAAGATAGCTCTAATATTTCTTTTGTGGATTCCTTAGGATTTCTACATACACAATCATATCATCTGAAAATATAAGTGATTGTAAGTAATAGAATGTAGTAACTCTTGAAATCAGGCTCTCTCCCACTCCCCAGGATTCATTGTTGTTGCTGTTTGTTGTTTCTTTGTTTAACAGTGACTTTTATGAACTAATTCAATAAAGTCTGTATTTTTTGTTGTGTGTTGCCACTGAAATCCCTGCTTGGTTAGTTTAGTGGTCAGCTGATAGCTGAACAGTGATTTCCTTAAACACTTGGAACCAATAAGTCTATCAGTCTTTGCCAAGGGGTTCTGTATAAATGTTGGGGCACACCTTCAGTACTCAGGCAGTTGACAACTGGGCCTTAGCCTTTACTTCCTGCTTATGCGGAGGCTGATGATCAGCCTGAGGTAAGAGCTTACGGTCTTCTCAGATTCTTCCTGGGCATGTAGAAAGCCCTGGGCATGTACACAGCCCTATGCATGCTTTTGGCCTTCTAGATTCCCTATACTATGTTGGAGCTTTTCAAAGCGCAAAGAAAATCTCATTCCCCTGTGTTCAACATTTTGCTTGCCCCAACTGCTATCCTCTACTTCACGCAGCCACAAAAATAATCAATTGCCTCTAACTGTTTTCAACAAGGCTCTTCACACTGGGCAGCTTCCAATCAGGTCAAATAAAGATAGCCTTGCAAGTGGGGGTCTCCAGGGTCTGACAGACAAGTCAAATAATGACATTTCTCTGGGTATTTGGCTCTGAAAGAATTCCAATCCCATTCTACCCCCTCCAGGGGCTGCTAGATGGCTGGTTTTCACTGTAGTTGCAGGCTGTTGGTTTTTAAGTCTTCTATAGAACTGAAGAGGGAGGATGAGAACAGGGCAAGTTACAATATCACAGTGTTTGTTGTTCTTACAGAGATCCAGCCTTTTTCTAGAATAAACGCTCCCCAAACTGCTGCAAGCCCTCAGTTAATTTTCAAAGTTCTAAAATATCGGTTCTGGTTATTTTTGCCAATTTCTCGTTGATTTTATGGAGAATGTTCAGAGCTCCTCACTCCAACATTTTTGCTGATATCCTACCATGTACTCTGGTTTTTTAACCTAAAATGCCTTTCTATATCCATTCCCACTACCCTGTTCAGATGTTGCCTCCTAGATGTGGGTGTGGCTTTCCTGAGGACACTGTCTCCTTGCTACTTGCTGTCCTCTTTCCCCTCTAAGTCCAAGGAGGCCGTAACAAAAAGAGAGGTAGCAAAGAGCCTTTAAATGCTTTACAGCTAGGGCTCCTGATGATGCCAACTACAACCTCGGGGTGATTGTAGTCATTAAATGTGAATAATCAAGAGTTGGACCTATTTTTAGAGTGCTGTGCTCTGTCCTTAAAAGAATAACTGATAAAGTTGAGAATATCACAGTTTTGCCTAGTGCTTAAGGGTACACGTGTTGCAGTGAAACCACGTAAGTTCACCACCTCCTAGCAGGGATAATAATGGCATATATACAATCTATGAAGATTGTGGGGAACAATTCAAATAAAATCCGTAGCACAGAGTCTGGCCTAAGCACTCCATACATAGTTGCTGGGATTTTCATCACCACGGTCAGAGCACCAATGCCTTGTAGAAATCGCGTATCATGTGTCCAAGTAGGAAGGGACCTCAGAAATCTGCCAATTCAATTGCAAATCCAGGACAGTAACTCGCTTTACCTCACATCCCTATTAAATGAGGTCCAGCATGTGTTTTCATACTTCTAAGCACAGGGAGTTCACCATCTCAAAGGCAGCTCATTGTGCTGATGAATCACCCTCATTGTTTTCTTCCTTCTGTGAGCCCCAAGTCTTTCTTCCATTTTTCCCTTGAACACTTCAAAATTGAGCTATTATCATTTTTGCATGACAACTCTTCCATTACTGAAGGGTTTGCAAAATGCTTTCCAGCTCTTCTTTCTAGCTCTGGGAAAGAGGCTGGTACTTTCCATCGCACACCAACTTCCCCCCCACATCTAGCTGCCACTGCCTGAGGTGTCCTACTAAAACCTTAAAGGCCTAGTTGGAAGAAATAAGTTCCCTTTGAGATACAAGAGATCTATTTTCTACCTCCCTTCCCATGACAAGTGAATCCCTGTTCTGTGAACACAACCAGTTAAACACACACATGCATAAACACACACACAGAGAGAAGAGTTGCAATTTATTGGTTGCTCTTTGGGGAAGATGATACAGAACATAGTTGGGATTAAAATCAAATTCTAGTTACAGATTCATAAAACTTTGCTTTAAACCAAATTAACTTTTGTGAGACTATTAAATCGCCTCTCATCCTCATACATAACAAAGTAACTCAATCATAGTCTATATAATCCTCTGTTGGTTTTCAATGATTAAAGCACACATAATACATAATGCAGTTGATATTAAATATCCTGAGAATGACAAATCAATAGAACTCCTTCCACTCTTAAGCATTAACTGGTCATTTAGACATGTTCTGTGCATACACTTTTCATTTTAGATTTTCTCCTTAAAAGGACTTGTGAACTATTCATTATTATCTGCTATTTGTATACACACGTCATAAGTCTTCCAAAATAACATTTAAAATATCTCTTCATATTGCTTCAGAAATGTTAACCTTTAAGGAACATTTGATTAAAAAAAAGCAAAAGCTCAGATCCTGACTCTTGTAACACATGTTCAGATGTGTCGAGATTTTATTATTTCCCTCTGACCTGATAAAAGCCTCCAACAACATACAATGTGCCACTTTCTTCTTTGCTCAACTCAGAGGAAGTCAAATAAAGGAGAAAAAACAAATGCTCAAAATCACAGTGACCAAAGGATTTGAATTAATAATTACATTAAATAACCATAACTTTTTGTTTAACTATTCACATTCCACACAGTGGAAATCATCGTTTCCTCCAGATTTTTCACTTACATTTTTAACTTTGAAGAACCACAATAACAAAAAAACAACTTACAGACTTGTAGGATGTGTGTTTTTCTCTTTTAATGCCAAGCACAAAGTGTACATCATAAAATTCATATCTGGTGTTTGGCATTATTTTAACAGGAAAAATTGAGATCACAAGTATCTTGCCATAAAAAAATTCTACTACAGTAATGAAAAAAACAACTTCTTCATCTGTGACTCCAATACAACATGTAATAGACATGGCACTTTCAATAAATGTTGGAAGACACACCATACTTTGCTAGTCTTAATTTAGGCAAAGTAAGAAAAGCAGACATTTCCCTCTTTGGTTAGCGCTGGTTTTTTGTTTGTTTGTTTGTTTTTCAGGGTAGTTAGGCTGTTGATTATCCCAGTGAAGTTAATTTTGAGGAAATTCTCTTTACTTAAGCCAAATCCGACTTACATGCAAGATTGTGGTACAAGCTACTAAAAGAAGATTACTGCTGCCAACTTAAGTCATCTCTTTTTAACAAAACTGCATGCTTGTGGCAGAGTTAAAACAACAAGAGAAATTCAGTGTCTGCTGGTTCTAAATGTCATTTTTCCTCTTCTAGTGTGGTTTTACATGTTCAGCTCCTTCCCCTTTCTTTTCCTCTCCCCCACCCTCAAAATTCTGGCTTAGTATTTGTGTGCTTAATTAAATCCATTCTGTGCTTTATTGTTGGAGGATGTGGATGATAGAAAGATTTAAGGCAGGGGCATACAGTGTACACGAAATACACGGACTGTGTGTTCGGACAAATTTGTCTCGTGTGGAATCATCAGTAGTGAGTTCAAAAGTTTCAAAACTCGACCCAATATTTTGGGTGTTCAAGATAACTTCTGCCTCAAAGCACGGTTCTGGCTTAGCTGTTAGATGGGAGAGCGCTGCACCAAAAAAAAAAAAAAAATACAATAAAAGCAGCCTCTTTAGTGCAATGCTGGCGCCTGGATGGGCAACTAAAATGCTAGTCGATGGTGCTTGTTTCCCATATCACACGTGACTTGGCTAGCAAGGATGAGAAGGTACAAGGCAAAAAAAAAAAAAAAGTGTTTGGGGGGTGGGGATGGGTTTACATAGAAAACCTCAGGCTTGAAGAGAACAGGTGAGCCAAATCCAAAATACAGTAAGGTCCACCTGCCCTGCACTTTGGCCATTAGATAAATCCTAAGCAGGGATGGGAAGGAGCCCGAGTTTAATCAGAGGAGGGGTCTACCAGTAGGTTCTGAACAATTACAATGTTACCCGAATCCCACCACCAGTAGAGAGACAGCTAATGCACCCAAATGTCTGGATTTTTTTTTTTTTCCCCAAATGCTCTGATTTCTTAACTGGGATTTCTCATTAGACCCTGAGAAGGCAAAGGAAGAAGGGGAGGACACATCCTTTATACCTCCTCCCAGGCATTAAACTACTCCTTAGCCAGAGGCAATCACCTTTCTTTCGTTCTTCTCCTCTGCTCCCCACCTCAGTCTCCTACCAACAGCTAAAACAAAAGGACCCACAATATACTTCTAGCTCAAATAAAGCAGTCCCTCAACTCCCCCATCTTAGCCTGGTTCTTCACTGCCAGGGACACTCAGCAGAGGCAGAATCTTTATAGTAAGGGTTGTGGCTCTCAAAAGCATTACACAGAAATAATGAACTGGGAAAGAGGGGATTACAACCAAGCAAAAGGAAAGATATGAGGACCTTCTGCTTATGAGGTGTTTGTTTACTTCCTATCCCTGCATAGAGTGCTCTGAACTACATCTATTTTCTGTCTGAGGGGCGAAGTGGGGGGTGGGGGGTCGTCTTGGTTTTGCTCACTCATGGGGTTCTGAAAATAGGAGTGGTCAATGTTTATGTTTTAAGTTTGGTGTCGGGTTACAGCCAATTTCAGCAGATCACAGTGACAGCCAAAGTTAGTGATTTTTTGGCAATTTCATTTCTCCTCTGTTCACTTGGTTTTGGTTAAATACCAGGGAAAAACTCGCTGAAGCATGGGTCGCACTGTGTTTTGGGGTTGGCCTTTCAAGACTCTGCAGGTCTCCCTACGGAACTTGTGCTGTGCCCAACTGGTCCTCCCCCTCCGTCCCTCCCTCCATCCCCTCCTGTGTCCTTCTTGCCCTTTGCGCGCCCACCAGACTCCCGGAGTCGGGAGACCCTTCCCAAAATAAGAAACAAGTCATGTCTATGGTCAAGTGAGCTAATTTCGAGTCCCTGGCAGAGAGGGAATTAGACCGAAATAGTCACTGAGATCCTAAGAAGGGATGGGCTGTGGAAGAGAGGAGGAGCAGGGGAAGAAGCAAGCACAGGTGGAAATACCCTTTCCAAGTAGAATGCAGCACTAAAACAAGGTCTCTTGCGCTCAGAGTAGCCTCTTGCGTTAACATTCATTCAGAAGGGAGAGTCTGGTCCCCGGAAGGGCACATGGAATACACCGCAGAACCTGACCGCAGCCCTGCCCCTTTTCACGTGCCTCCCCCCGCCCCCCCCCCGGGTGTGGGCCTTCTGTGCCAGCCCCATGGAAGCGGATACGTTTGCATAATAGGAAGTGCCCTCCTCTGGCGTCTGCAAGCCCCCAGACACCCATTCACACTCATGCACACAAACTACGCGCTAGCAGGCTCCTGTCAGAAGGCAGCTGGCGGTTCTTCTTGCCTGTAGGTTGAAGCCAAGTAAGAATCAGGTCGTTTTAGGTCTGGCTCTGGGCCCGCCCGGGGCTGCATCCCTAGGACAGGCTGGGTGTGCTCAGCTTAATCCAAATCGATGGATATGCATCGACACTGCTTGACTCGTGTGACCCTCTTCTTCTTGGTGGGCGGCTGCAGTTCGGGGCAGTTGAGTGTGACCATCATGGTGGTGAACTTCTTGGGCTTGCAGAAGGAGCAGGACTGAAAGGAGCCTTCCTCCTTCCGGATGTGCCTGGGGATGTAGAAGGAGTTGCACTGGCCGTAGCAGAAGCGGTTGATGATGGTGCGGCTGTTGCAGCCCTCCTCGTGGATGGTCTGCTTCAGCGGCTGGGTTTTGCACCAGTCTCGCTTCAGGTATTTGCGCTCGGTCACGTGCAGGGCCTCCTGGCTGGACTCCAGCACCTCCTCCCCGGGCATGGCGGTGCCACGCCCTTGGCCACGCCCCCGGTTCCTGGAGCCCGGCTGCTGGGGAGACTGCGTCTGCTCGGAGTCATTGTGCTGGGCCTTGTCTGGTGGGGGGATGGCACCTTGGGAGCCCTTCTTTTTCCCTTCGGCGGTGGGCAGCAGGGTCCCCAAGAGGAGAAGCAGGGCTCCCACAGTGTAGGCGGTGCGGCTCATGCTATGGGAGGGAGGCACAGAGAGGGGAGACACAGAAGACGGACAAGTCAATTCAAAAACTAATAGCAGCTAACATTTTATCAGGCACTTGTTAAACACTCTGTGTGAGATATTTCATTTCCTTCTCACAGTATCTCTATGAATCAGGTGTTATTATTCTCATATCCCCGCCCCCCCCATCGTCAAGCCACGAAGTACCTTGCCCAGGGTCACCTGCGAATAAGCCAAGGTCTGAACTCGGCCAGGCCCTATCTCTTCATGGCATGTCCTCCCACCGGAATTCCTTCCTGGCTGCTGACACGAATCACATCTGAAGTTGTCTTATGGTCACTTAATTGTATTCGTTCTTGTATTAGGCCCAATTACCTTTGCGCCTCTCTGGGGAAACCCAGTTTTCTGTTTAGTTCTACAGCAAGACAAATCGGCCTCACTGTCCAGGCTTCATCTGCCAGGAAAGGCTCCCAGTCTCTTTTTCTCCCCAACTGGCCTGAGTGCTTCCTGAGTTGTGCCTTGTTCGGTTGGTTGGATGATTAGGAGATGTTCGCTGATAGCGTGCATTGCAAGGAAACCTCTGGAGGACACGGGCAAGCAGCCGAGGGAGGGAGAGCACTTAGCAGGAGCAGCACTGGATGCAAAATCAAGACTGAGTTTCCAGTCCAAGTCTTGGGGCAATAACTTGCTATCTGACCTTGAGAAAATCACTTTGCTTCTCAAGAAATGACTTCATGTAAGCCCGGGTACAAAGACCTCATCTCCCCAGATAGGCTGTTCAGATCAAATTTGAGGTACAAAGGAAAGCAATTTTAGAACTAACCAAATCTATGGCAGGATTGCAGACAGAATGAGTTACCTTTCCAGAAAGATCACATTAACTCCTAAGACTCCTGGACCTCTCACCTGTTCTCATTTCTAAATGGGCATAGCTATTTTTTATATCATTCATGATATCGTGATATACATTTTTCTACTTTTAAATGGTGAAACAGGTCATTCACCGATGTGTGTGTATCTGTGTATGTTAACATCTAGGAGGTAGAAAATGGCACAGGAAAACAGGTATATGCAAATATTTACACTAATAAATGCCATGGACATGTAGAATAAATTAGTGATAGTGAATTATTGTGGATGGGCCTGGAGTTAGACATGGGTCAGAAAGGCAATGAACAATGGCGAAAAAAATTAGGTAAGTGGGGAGGCAGAGGGAAAACTAACAAAACAAACAGGAAAGCAAAGATGGAAAGAGAGAAAAATGGAGTAAGGAATGTAAATCAGAGAAAGGCGGGCTCATCTAGAGGCAGAGTGTTAAGGGAAGGTAGAGAGGACAGAGGAGGAAGAGGAGAAGCCGGAGCATATTTTTGAAGAGTGCAAGCATCACGCTATTGAGATTCTCCTGACACAGTGCCTCTCAAACCTCAATGAGCAGATGATCACCTGGGGGCATTGTTAAAATGCAGATTCCAATTCAGTAGGTCTGCCTTTCTAACAAGCTTTGAGTAACAAGGCCTGTAGCACTTGCAACCCTGGGGCACAGAAAAGAGTTATTAAAATGTGGAAGGATTTTCTTTTCAAAGAGTGCAATTGCAAACGCACAGCCTCCCTCTCAGGCCATCTTACCAAATCTGACCTGAATCTTGAGGCTTCCCCTATCCCCAGGCCCCTGGTTCTGAACCCATGCCCACCATGGTTCTGAACCTAAGGCACCGCTGGGAATTACCCATTTCCCTCCTCTCTTTTGTGTGCCAGCATTACATATAATAATGTACAATTTAATAGTAACCTCATCACGTCCCCCCAAGGAACTATACAAGTTGGCATGATCCGCTAAAGCAATTACCTTTCAAAGACAGAGGCCCTGTGGAATCTACATTCTCTAAGCGACAGTCCCTGTAAGTAAAGACTATTCAACCCTAAGGATAATGTCAAATTAAGATAATTAAATATTAAATTTAAAATATCCTTAAATGGCACCATTTTTCCAACATTAACCTAATACTTTGGGGCAAGTTCAAGTTTGGAACTGATAATGTGACATTTAGCTCCTGTTCTTTGGACTGTAGACTCCCTGGCTTTTGTCAGTTTATGTTACAACATCCCTGTTCTTTAAACAGAGCCTTTTTTGCCTCAACAACAAAAAAATTAATTTCCTTGTTTTGTCTTTAAAAAAATCACTCATGAGAAAAGTCCAGTTATAAAACAGGGCTGATTTTCTCCAGAGACCAGGATAACTTGAGCCATGACAGTTCAGTCTCCTAGGCAAATATATTGTGAATTTGAGAAGCTTTTACAAATTTCTGCTATTTATTCAATTGGGGGCCAGGATCTAAACTAAAATTCAGTCTCTGCCCATTTCAAAGAGGAGCATGAGACAGCCGTAGGCCTACACCCACAGTCTTCCCTCCTCCCTACTGAAAATGGCCCCAAGGACAATTCAGCCCTCCCAGAGCAAGACCCTCTGAGTCCAACATCACAGAGGCTAGTCTAAACCTGACTGGGAAAGTACACTGCGTGCATAGGACAGTTCATGTCATAAAGCCATCCCCTCCCACAAACATCTGTCCAAAAAATGGCAATTTCCTTTCTCCAGGCCAACATGGGACTCTTTTTACGCTCAACTTTTCCTTCCTGGCATTTTCACATCTGTCATTAAATAAATACCTAGTCTGAGAGTCATGAGGACTTATTCATCACCTTATCCTCAGTGCCTGGCGCAGAATAGGCGCTCTTCTGTTAAATGAATGCTTGTTATGGACCACACTGATTTACAGAGGCTCCGTTTTCGTTTTTAAAATGCCTTCACATGTGCCAATGAGCAGCCGAGCCTAACATAATCTTCTTTTTAAGATTTTATTTATTTTTGTCAGAGAGAGAGCACAAGAAAGGGGAGAAGCAGACTCCCCACTGAGCAGGGAGCCCGATGCAAGGCTCCATCCCAGGACCCCGGGATCATGACCCCAGCCAAAGGCAGACACTTAACTGATTGAGCCACCCAGGCGTCCCCTAACACAATTGTCTTAATTTCTGACTTACAGTATAGCAAACTCTTAGCCTAGAAGTACCTTAATATTTGTCTTTCTTTTTCTAGGAAAACTTCGGATAGCCACTTTTTTTTACCTGGTCCCATGCAGAATGCTGTGGGTTTCATTTTCTAATTGAAGCCATTGTATTCACTATGGCAGAAACCAACAATAAAGCAAGCAGTAAATTCAAAATTAGTCAACTGTGGTTTTCAGTTTTAATTTGGACAGACTTCCTGTTCCTATGGGAGCGTGCGAACCCTGTAAGCCCAAGGGGTCTGGAATGACAGGCTGTTTTCTTATTTTTTGGTTTTTTAAGAAAAGTAAATTTTTCTCAAAATAAGGTTTATTAGGTGTGGAAAATGTTTTAAAATGGTTTTTCATTTTTTAGAAAAGCCTACTTTTTAAGATCTTTAGTGCTTATTGTGAGGCTTTTGACTCTTTAAAACTTGTAACTAGTTATTTGGAGAAAAGTAAAAACCAACTTAAGGAATTTCAACACAGAGCTCAGCTTAAAGAACAGTGGTACTCTGAAGGGCTCTGCATATTCCACATGAGTAAGAGTTAGAAGGTTGAGAACTCTAATAGTTCTAGAACCAGGGCTCTGTCAAGTCATTGTGGTCACCCAACCTCCCCCCGCACACACACACCACAGACTGGTCATGATTACTCAGTGAAGAAAAAGGGACTGTTTTGTTCTTGAAATCCCAATTGTATTGCCACCAAATAATCTGCACTTTGTAAATATCACAAGCGTGCAGGAAATCATGAAGATGTAAATTTCTTGAGACAATTCTTTTCCGTATCAGCACCTCACAGAATGCCCCATTATCAAAAATCAATCCAAATCTTAATCAAACCTCAGGTTCCTATGAATTATCCCTCATGCCCAACCATGAGCTGCAAACATTTTTGGTCATTTGCATTCATGAAATGACCCACTCACATCATTGAAGATGAGCTGCATTTTGTGGGTCCAGAGTGCATCAGGACACCCAAAAAAGACCTCCCTTTACACTCATTGCAGACAACATTCTTCTTTTCAAAATTTGCCTCAACTTCTCCTTAATGCATTTCTGCTTCTCCAAGTAATGTGATATTTTCGTGGTGAGCTTTCTCTGCAATTGCTCTCCATCAGCAAGACCCACCCACCCCTACCTTTTTTCCCTTTACTACTGTCCTCCCCCCAATCCACTTGTCCCAGAGCACATAGATACTCTCAAAGCAGTTCTTCTCTACCTGATGCTTTCTTCTACCTGATGGTTTCCCATAGTGATCAAGAGATATAGCTTATCCCGCACCTCTGTCCTGTGTAGGTCATGGTGATTTATTCCAATCTTCACAAGGCTCTACGAACATAATCATCTAACTCGAGGGAATCAGAAATAAAAATGCTCTGTGTGACCTGTATCCAATATTCTCAATGTCTTTGGGCAAGTTTAGGTCAGCTCCTTTTGGCACTCCTCTTGCTGTATTTCTCATTTTAGCTAACCAACCTGCTTATAATCAGTTTAATGGAGTGCTGAGTGGGAATTACAGTGAATTGACAATGGTCAGCAAGCCAGATGTCTATGCTTGAACATCTGATTGACTCCTCCTGATGAATTAAGTTTTAGAAAGACGTTCAACAGGCATGACATCAAATTATTCTCCCAGTAGAAGAAAATAATTAAAGTGACAGCAAATGCTCTAAATGCAGGCCAGATTTTAGAATAATCTCCTCCTTTTTCTCAGAACTAAATCTTTGAGAAGAGAAAGGTTATTTTTAACTTGATCTTGAATTTTTAAAAAGATAGCTTTTATTTTTTTTTTTTTTTAAAGATTTTATTTGACAGAGAGAGAGATAGCAAGAGCAGGAACACAAGCAAGGGGAGTGGGAGAGGGAGAAGCAGGCTTCCTGCCGAGCAAGGAGCCCGATGCGGGGCTCGATCCCAGGACTCTGGGATCATGACCTGAGCCGAAGGCAGACGCTTAACGACTGAGCCACCAAAAAGATAACTTTTAGAAGTTAAGTAGAGAATTTCATAAGAATATACTGGGTCAATTTTTTTTTTCCAGACAAGTTGAACCAAGAAGATAAGAAGAATTACTTGCTGGCAAACTAGTAGAGGATAAAGTCTCATCCTGTATGAGTTGCAAGACCCTAACTACAGCCACCTTATTCAGAAGACCATTCAAGCTAAATCTGGCTGGCCTCCCACATCGCATAGTACAGAAAGGAAACCACCAGGTAGTTAAGTATCTCAGGAGCTCTATGCTCACTGGAAGATTTTTTGCTGAAGTGAATGATCGTATACAATTTTCGAGGTCAACAGGAAACAAGTTAGAAAGTCATAAATATTCACTGAGCAGTGCTACTGAGAGTCAATCTATAGGTTCTATATTGTGATGCAAGATGTGTGCTAGTCTGAATTTGGGATTTAATTTCAGAACCACCTTGTAATATATCTGGTGCTGTATAATGTTACTGCCTCTTCCAATACCACCACCAATAATCAGAATTATCTATATTTTTGAACCCTTAGCATGCATGGCATTGTGCATAAATCAGACCGTATTTTATCATTTCTTTTTCACGATAGAACATGCGGTAGATAATATTGTCTTCCTTTTATCGATCAGGGAATCCAGAGTCAGAAAAGTTAGGAATCTGCCCAAGGTCAAACAGCTCCTCAGTTGGAGAGTCAGGGTTGGAGACCCATTCTACCTAGCCCCCAAACGTGTCTTTAACCACTGTTCTATGGACACCCGGCACAGTACTTAATAAGGGATGCGTGGACTTGTTTCTAATGCAATACAGTTTGAAGAATATTGTAAGTCAAATAATTATCTAGTTTGTATCTTGATGTTCACATGTGAAAAAAAAAAAAAACTTCTGCTGTCCCAGGAATTACTGTTGTACTTTGCATTTCTAAGAGCATATGTTAAAACTAAAGAAAATTCCTTGCAGATGTAAGGCATGGGCTGGTAACACTTGCCTGATCTGTGCCTTTCAGTTGGATGCTACAGTTACCTCCCCAACACCCCCCCCCCCATACTTTTCTTTACATAAAAGCGTTAGGTTTTCCCACCAGTCCTTAACTCTCTCTTCTAGGACATGCTCCACAGCTTCACTGTTGACAAGCATTTCTTTGGAAAGGGGTCTGTGGCATAAAATTTCTTGGCCTTATTTCACTTGTGACATTTAAACATTAAGACCGAGGGCTTCAGTTTAGAAGACAAGGCAGGCAGCTCTGATTCAAAGATGTGAGGACACAGTAGGTTTCTACTCTTCTCTGTCTAATCATTCCCATAAAGACTGTGTCAGCCAGCTAGGATTTCCTATAGATAGTGGGTTACCAAAACATTTCACTCAAAATGGACTTTTAAGAAACTAGGAAACCTGTAAAATTACGAAGTTTACAAAAGACTTTAATTCCTACAATGACCTGAGGGTTAAATACACACACACAGAGCAACTATGGTTCTAAAGAACGCTTCAATAATTAGTTAATACTACAATTGGAGAGTGCAATTTATCCAGTGATAGCAATGAAATCACCTACTGTTGTAGACTTGCGTGGGCCAGGGAGATGAGACCGTAGTTTTCTTAAGATCTTTCCCTTGTTGCTTTGAAATGCCCATCTCTTCAAGGCCCCTAGGCCCCCCTTCCAAAAAAAGAAAAAAGAAAGGAAAGGAGAAGAAAAGAGTAAAGAAAAGAAAGGAAGGGGTCGGAGCTGAAAAGCCCTGGGGTGAAAGAAGACTCCTCACCCTGGGATCGGGGTTATCTTAACCTCTTCTCTGCTATTTATTTAAGTTGTGTGTACAGCCAAAAGGAAGCCACCACTCTGGGGTCCCTGGGACAGCTTAAATCCCCGTGACCCACTTAACAATAGATTGTTTTAATCAACTCGTGTCCTGGCACCATCTCGAAGGGGAACATAAACAGACGCGCACCCCGCTCGGATCTGCTTTTTCCAGCGGGAGATCCAATTACCTACCAGCGGTCGGCTCTCTGCCCTTGTATCATTTAAGGAGAGATTTTAACCCCTAACGTCGAGGCTTTATTTCTGTGTAAAAGTGCTGCGATTCTAAGTCGACAGAGGAGGAGAAGGCGGCAGCCGGATTCAACCCGGGGACCCATTCGGGCCATCTCGGAGCGCGGGAAGGGCTTCACGGCAGAGGCCCGGTCACCGCCTGTCTGCCCCCCGCCTCGCCCGGGGACTGTCGCCAGAGCCCCCCGGG
Organism: Mirounga angustirostris; assembly: GCF_029215605.1. NCBI lineage: Eukaryota > Metazoa > Chordata > Mammalia > Carnivora > Phocidae > Mirounga > Mirounga angustirostris. The sequence continues at coordinate 68,292,470 of NW_026991717.1, read as the reverse complement.
GGAAACACCCGGCTGGGGCTGCCCCCAAGGCGGAGCTGGGATCCGAAGGCAATGCCAAGCCAGAGCAGTGCGCGTCCGTTCTTACCGCTCCGGCCGGCAAGGTGACAGCCCCTCCGACCCCGGGCCTGGCGACGGGTCAGCGAGACGCAGAGAGAGAACTGGGGACGACCGGGGCGTCTGAGCCGCCAGTCCCGCGTCGTTCGTCGCTAGCGAGACTCAGCGAGGGGGGCGGGGGCCTCTAGGACACAAATTAAGGAGTACCGGGGAAACGGAACCCGGCGGCCTGGCGCTGCCGGGCCCCGGGCCGCCCGCACTTCAGCGGAGGCGCGCGTGGGGCGGGGAGAAGCCCAGAAGCCTGCACTGAGCGCCCACGCGTGCGCAGCCAGCCGGCGGGTGTGTGCGGTGTTTGGGGTGTGCGCCCTGCGGCCGCCCCGACCGCGCACAGCCCTTCGGCTGACCCGTTACCCGACGCTCCGGTTTCCACCGCGGCCGAGCTCCGCGGCTCTGTTCTAGCCCGAGTCTCCATCTCACCTTGAGGGCGAGCCAGTGGACCCACGGCTCATTCTCCGGACCCTCCAGCCCACCGCAGGATCACTCTTGCGACTCCGACGGGAGCCCCCGGCCGTCCCGAGCCCCAGCGCCCCGCTTCAGACACGTGGCACCCCCTCAGTGCGGCTTGCTGCTCCCCACCGCGCCCGCGACGCGCCCACCGGGACTCCGCGCCTCTGAGCTGCCGGCGCGGCTGGCACACGCACCAGGAGCGCGTTAGCTGGGCGCCCGGAGGTGGAAATGGGATGCGGGGCCGTAGCTCTCGCTCTTGACATCCTCCTTCCCCGGCTTTCCCTGCGGACCGCGCAAGGTGAGGGTACGGCAGCCAAGACCTTGGCGGGAAGGACCCTGGATTTTTCTGCATAATTCACCCTAGGGAACCGGGGCCTCGATCTGCGCGCCCGGAGGGCTACCGCGCGTCTGCACCGAGCGGGACGCGGGAGTCTTTTGCAGGGGAGCCCCTGCGCGCGCTCTCTCTCTCTCTCTCTCTCATTCCCTCGCTCACTCTGACGGGAGCCTCTGCACTCACCTGTCAGTGCGGCGGGTCTTCGGGGCTTGCGCTCTCGACACCGGGCGCCGTGTGCGACCGCGGCCCGAGCCGCCCCGGCTTGGCGCGGGGTCAGCCGGACAGAGAGCACGGCTCTCGCTGCACACTGGGTCGCCCGGTCCGCGGAGGGCGCACCGAGTGCGGGGCATCGCGCCGTCTCCCGTTTAAATGCCGGCAGCCGAGCCGGACGCCCGGGGCCGCGCCTCTCCATTGGCCAGGCGCCGCCGCCGCCGCCGCCGGACCCGCTATCCGCCCCCTTTCCCGGTACTGCCCCCGCCCCCCGCACCCCTCCTGCCTCCCCGCGGGGTCCCCTCTCCGCCTGCCTCGCCTCTTTGTCTGCTCCCCCCGCCCAGGCCGGCTGGGAGAGGTCACCCCAGGGAACCGCGCCTGGAATGCACAGCAAATCACATTTTCCGCTCCCGTTGGAGGGGGAAGCGCGGGAGGAAATCCCCCCGGCTCCCGGCCCCTCATTCCTCCTCCGCCCCAGGCCTGGGCTTTTCCTCTCACCGGCCCCGCTTCGCCTCCGTTGGCCCCGCAACGCGCTCGGTCGCAGAGGCTGCCCTGGAAAGAGCAAGATCTCCGTGGGATCTCGACAGACGAGGCGATTCTTGCCCGGTGGCGGGAGCGGGACTGCAGGATGCTCTCGTTGAGCGGTGGTCGCCGCGGCTCTGGCGCGGCTCGGCCCGAGGCCCCCAACTTCGAGGGCGCTGACCCCCGCGCCCCCGTTAACCCCGGCGGGCTCGCCGGCCGCCAGCAGGAGCCTGTCTCCAACATGACACCCTCCTCTCCTCGCCCGCCTCCGGTTCTCTCAGCTCAGATGCTGACGGCCTCGGCCGAGAGTGTACGGAAGGGAGTAACGGAGGGGAGAATAAACCTAAAAGGAGCCTCACAAGTCCAGGTTTCCATTTCTAAGCCATCTTTAAACGGCAGAGAACAATAGCTATGAGCGAGGAGGCTTTCCGTAGCATGTTCAAGATGAATAAATCAGGAAAAGAAAACGTCAGGCGAGGAAGTAACTTCCCAGAAATAGAAGACCAAAAACCCCCGTTTGTGAAAAGCCGGCGTCACATTCTGTATTTATTACCGAGAACCCAGTGGATAGTGGTGAACATACTAAGCGCATAAATATTTTTCGAAAGATGAGCGAACACTTTCATTTGTTCTCTTAGCTCGAAAATGGGTTCCTCAAAGAAGCCGTAAATTCTGTGTGTCGAAGTTATAGCCCGTGCAAAAATCAAGCCGGCTGCAAGGTCTGCAGACCGGCTCCACCAGCCAGGTCAGATGATGACTTGGGGGGGGGGGGGGCGGAGGGGAAGGTTATAGAAGGAAATTTGAAGGTGCCTGTACTCACTAAAGCAAAATAAACAAAACAATGAAACCCAACAAAAGGTATTTAGGAAACAGTCCTGATTTAAGCATTTGGCTAAGAAAACAAAACAAAACCCCAGAATAGCATGATTTTTTTTCTCGAGGCAGTCATTGTGGGGAGGCGGCAAGAAACACTGAACACCTACTAGATATTCTTAAGAACTTGAAATCAACTTTTCAAAATAAATGAAACAAGGAGGAAGTCTGCATTAAATCAATAGCTAGAGAATCTTCATCACCGGAATGCATTGTTTGTGCAATCTGCAGTTTCTACCCATAAACTCGATGCTCCGCTTTAAATTTCGTTTCCAATATTTTTTTGTTAAATCGTCCCATGTAGTTTGTAGTTGCTTGCAGAAGGCGAACAGTCAATAGGGCTTAAAGGTTGAGGCTGGTGGAGTGGACTGTAGGACATGAGGGGTGGTCAGAAGTACACAGAATGCTTAGACAATTAACAGTCCAGCCAAAGCTCCCCACCTATCTGTAGAAGCCAGTTTTGTCTCTGGGGGTCAACTATGCCCCCCAAGAGAAAGGAGCATATTTTACAAATGCATTAACTCCTTCTAATTTAAAATCAATGTTTCGGTCACCTTTTTTTTTTCTTTCAAAACTCATATAAACTGCCCCAAATAAAAATACATTGACAGAGCTTACCGTCCGAATTGGAAGTAACTGTTTTGGAACTCTGAGACTGTAGTTTGATATATCTCAATCTATCTCTGTGACTGTTTCTATCTCTGTCTAGTAAATGTTGTTGCTAGCACTATGACCCCTCCTCGGGAGGCTTCTCAGACCACAGTCTCTACAATAGAAACACTCCCGCCCCCACCCCACCACTCCACAACTCTATCCCATTTCGTTGAGTCCTGTCTTTAGTTTCACTCACTCTCCCTGCCACTACAATGGAGGCTTCATGATGGCGGGGACTTTGCCTATAGTGGTCACTCAGATTACACCAAGCTCATAGAATACAAAGTGCCTAAGACAGACTTAGGATTCAACAAATAGTTGTGAACTGGGAATGTTCAGCACATGCCCACTAACTAGGATTAGCAACTGAGCTGAACGCTGAGGCTATAACCATCATGAGTATGGTAAACATGGGCCCTCACCTCACAGAGTTTATAGTCGAGCATATTTGTAAATATTTATATAGATATCCAAGCTTTTGGCCTCATATTTGTGTTTCCACAGCTCTCAACCAGTCATTGCAAACCATTATCCAATCAGGGTGAAGGCATAAGAGTAAAAACTCTTCAGGCCTCTTTAACCATAATTACATAATTGAAACCTGCTCTTAGTAAGAGGGGGAAGAAGTAGAAGGACTCCATGTAGTCAAAGTTAAAATTTTAAGTCTGGGATGCCTAAACAGTGATCACTAAGTGATAAATATCACTTACAGAAACTACTTGCAAATTACTTTGAGGCTGTTTTGAGAAGTGTAGATCCTGCTCAGCTACTGTTTTATTAAAGGAGAATCTATTTCTCTTGTTTTGTTCACCTATCTGTAGCGTGTGTTTGTCTCCATCTAACTCCCAAGATGCTAAGAGGGGGTTACTCTTCAGATTTGGGGAAGAACCTTGAAGGCCTTTGTAGGGAAGTTTTTGCTCAAATCTGCAAAAGCTGTTCACCTAATAGAGATCATGTATGTCATCTTGCATTGGATTAAGGAAGAAAAAAAGCCCTTCACCCATTTGGAACCGACCTTGTATGCTCTTCCTAAAGGGAAAAAAAAATGTGATGATGAACTTGACAATGGTTAAAGAGAAAGATACTTCCAACGGTCAAATAACAGCTAAATGATTCATATCCAGAATGAATTTCTCTTACACAGTAATAAGAAAAAAACTCCCCAAATCACCCAATAGGAGTTGGCAAAGCACATAACTGGGCACTTCACGAAGGAAGAAACCCAAAGGACCGATAAACATGAAGAGGTACTAGATTATACTAGTAAATCAAGAAAATGCAAACTGAAATAAGAAGATGCCCTTGCTGAGCTCGCAGTCTGCCACTATCCAGTATTGGAAAGGGTATGGAGAAGCAGGCACTTAAGTGCATTGGCAGTGAGAGTATATTGGTAGGACCATTTCAGAGGGTAATTTGTCAACATGTGATAAAATCCAGCATGCCCCTAGTATACCTCTCAGCCATTCTAATTCCAGGGAAGCACCTTACAAGAACTTGAGCACATGTACGAGGTCTAGAACTGTGTGAGCGCTTCCATTGCAGTATCCTTTGTCTCAGCTCAGGGTTGACTCCTGGCTATGACCCTTGCTCTCTGCACATAAGCAGTAAAACGTTGTCCATGTGAAAATTCTGAACAATACTGCCAAAGACAAGCACATGAACGAATAAATCGGGCAGACCATTTTAATACAACTGGGACCTAATTCCATACAAGTATTTATTGTCTACACTACATGTGCAGTGCCTTATGAAGAAGATAAAACCATAAAAGTCTGGACGTGGTCCTTCACAGTCAATACGTAGGCCCAGCAGGAAAAGCATGGAATTTTCGGCAAAACAAAATCAGAATACATTTCTGACTCCTCTTCGTAGGAAATGAGTGACCCTGGGTTAGATATTTAAACCCTCTGAGCCTAAACTCAATCATCTGTTTTATAGGGGTGGTAATAATACCTACCTCTGGGTAGATGATGGAATTAGGTACAATAAGTTCCGTGAAAATTCCAGACACGCAACAGACACTTAATAAACAGGAGTAACTGCATGGATACTAGAGTGTAATTGGGAGCTAAGACAAAGACAATGAAAATGTAATATCAGCACAAGTCATGCCTTGGGTACCTTTATACTCACAGTGCATAATGCATTGGATGGCACATAATAGGTAATTGATAAAGTTACTAAACGAGTACATGCTGAGGGGAAAGGAAGTGACTGACAGTGACAGAGGGAGGGAGAGGATGAAGAAATGTAGGAAGGAAAGAAAGGAAAGGAGGCAGGGAGGGAGGAAGACAAGAGAGGAAAGGGAGGGGTGGGTCATGGGAGGGGAGCGGTGGGGAGGGAAGGGAAGGAGTGATACCCTTCCAGTAAATGGCACAGCAACTTCTATTTTTGGTAAGACCAGCAAATGGTGTAAGTACCCCAGAGAGGGGCACAGGCAGAACAGCAAACCCTTCTGGCTGTCTTTTGCCTGCGTCATAAGAATCACTTTAACCAAAAGTTAGAGTTTTCAGAATGTGTTCTCTGCAGGGGCAGAATCTGAGGAAGAATCCAGAAGATGCCTGAACGTGAAGCAAGAGAGGATGGGCTTCCCATGCCAAAGGCTGCTGGGCAGAGACGTGGGAATGCAACAAGACAGAAGGGCGGATGGAAATGGATTTCTCAGCAAAAATTCACAGACCCGGTGCCCAAATATAACAGAACCTGCTGGAAATGAGGCTCCCACCTTTGTCTGCAGGCTGGGTGACCCGTTAAGTCTGGGAAGTTTCTATTTGTTTTGAGCTCTTTGATGCTGCTTCACTCTTAGAAAAAAATTGGAACTTTAATCGGTTATTGATTCTCTGCTTTTCCTTAGCACTTGAACGGCTGTGGTTCTTCATTTTCTAAATCTTTGGAGGTACACTTTCCAAGAAAAGCTCATTCTGCTGCAATCTTAAAATACCAGTGCCTTGCAGAAGATCTGCTGGAAGTGCTTATTAAACTGAAGGTCTCTGGGCTTTACCCCATTGTCTTTGGCTGCCCTGCCCCTTCTTTTACTTTTGGCTTATTCAGCTCATTTCCAGTTTTTGTTCCCTTGAGATCTCTGCTATTCAGTAGGAGCCATGTTGTAAGATTTACCTTTTCACTTTTTTTGGTCCTTTTCTAAGGCATGGAAGCTTACATGTCATTTTGCTCTTGCCATAACTGTCCTAATAAGTCACTTGTCCTGCATTGCATCTTTTAAAAGTTTTGATGACATTATAAATATATTACAAACTCCTAGGAAACTTGGAAAATAGAGAAAATCAAAGAAAATTAAAATCTCCTATAATCCCACACCCCCAAATAACCACTGTTTACACATACACAACACACACATATGATACATACATACACATATAGATTTCTTTCCAGCTGTATGAAGCATGTATGTGTGTCTTAAAGTTGGCTTTGATTCACTACTTAATATGTACTAAACACTAGGCTTTCCCTACATTATCTAACTGAATCCTCACACCAATCCTATGAAGGTACTATTATTATTTGTTCTGTTTAAAGGTGAGGAAACTGATGTCCAGGGGGTCGTGTCACTCTCTCCAGGGCACACAGTGTATAAGGCAGAAGAGGAATTCATGGCCAGCTGATACCTATGCTCCCTTCACTTACTGTCTACTCCAATCACAACGTAGTTAGAGTCTACACCATACACTGTGTTAGAACTGATAGTCAAACACCATGATTATTCCACCAAGAAAAGTACACGAAATGTCAAGTGATTTAAATAATTTAATAGCTGATATTGTCAAGACATTTGATTGTGAAAAATATTGACATATATATGAGGACTACGAGTTTGGATTCTACATGACTGTATTTTTTTTTTAAAGATTTTATTTATGAGATAAAGATATAATGAGATAGAGATAGCATGAGAGGGGATAGGGTCAGAGGGAGAAGCAGACTCCCCGCCGAGCAGGGAGCCCGATGCGGGACTCGATCCCTGGACTCCAGGATCATGACCTGAGCCGAAGGCAGTCGCTTAACCAACTGAGCCACCCAGGCGCCCCACATGACTGTATTTATAAAGAATTCTGAACACACGGCCATTGACAACTCAGATATGGCCTGCCTACTTTTGTACAAACCCTGCCTTACTTCCATTATCATTGTTATTAGTGACACTAGAAGTATATTTTTTTTAAATTAGGAGCTCATAAAGAAACTCAGTATTTTGGGGTCTGCTCAGAGCAGAGAAGCATGAATCTGAACGTAGAAAGTAAACTCAAGACCTGCTTTCCCTTTTAAAGATCAACATGAGCCCCTATGCCGATTTGCACTGACCTCACCCAGGGTCCAAATTTAAATCTTTTTAAAATCTTGGTTCCTTCTTCACCCCTTCCTTCCCTGGCTTGAAAGGTTGGATCATCTGGAATATAATTTCTCATTCGTCTTAAAAAAAAGACAAAAAAAATGTAAACCATGGGCTCCTCACTGCTTACGTCAGAGTAATACATGAGTGCTTTATATAAACTAACCATTTGTCTATTAATGTTTGTAAAGAGCTTCATAGACATACAGCATTTGAGACACACTCTCTAGAGAAATATGTCTTTGGAAAGAGGATCAGAGAACGAAGAGACCAATGGTAAGAGAAATTCCAGAATGTGGACAGAAGTCGCTAGGATGAGCACGAAGCTGCATTGTCCCCTACATTGAAGGCCATCGCAACAGGACGGAAATATTTCTGGAGACGGGGAGCCTTGTCTGTAACGCGTATTTCTATACTCTATGTTACTCAGCTGTGTGACAAGAAAGAAAAAAAAAAGGACATACTTTGGACGGGGCAAAAGCAGTGTGACCCCAGATACTGGCTTCCAGATGATCTCCCAGGGGTCACTCAGGTGCAGCACGGGGCTCCTGATGATTGCCTTCCCCAACCATCTGAGTGCGAGGGGATCTCAGGGTGTCCCACGGGCATGCACCTGTCTGCCCACTAGCCAACCCTGTTGTAGGGAGGTGCAGGGCTGAGCAGAGCCTGCACACTGTAAAGCATGGTTCTTAGTCACAGTGACAGAGCCAAAGAAAAAATCTTTCTGAAAATAAATCATAACAATTCTTGCAGCAGCTACTCTGCTAAGCAGAGCAATCCATGAATGTCTGTGGACAGATTAGGATGTACTTGCCCTAGACAAATCTCTGTGGCCACATGTCAGCACCAGCAACCTCAAAAAGCCTGTCTAGCCAAAATTTCGGGACATTAGCCTGAGCTCCTTGATATGTTTCCAGTCTTCCTCAGAAGGAAGAAAGGGAGGGAGAGAAGGAAGGCAGAGGAAGAGAAGGGATGGGAAGACATCAATCCTTTCAAATAAGGGAGACAAATTATTTCAGAAAGCAGCAGCTTCTCTTAATAGGTACCTACGCTTTAGCTCTGTAGTTCTGAGCATCTGTTTTAATAGCAGTTAGTACTATGTGAGCCCTGTGCTATCCACCTAGGGGAAAGAATCTTGCCACCGGGAAGAAGAATTTCAAAGTGAGAGTTTGCTTTTCATACAAACATATGATACAGATATAAAGCTGCACAAATCCTGGGAAGGATGTCAAAGGAGCGGTCAGTGTCTGCTCCTACCCCGGGGGTACCCTCAGGCTCACTCTGCAAATCCAACGCTAGAACCAAACACACTGGTCCCTGAACACATGCCCCCAGATCCCCACTTCCATGCCTTTGATTGGGCTTCACTCCACTTAGGATTTCCTCTCTTCCTGTTGAATTCTTCCCCTTACTTCAAGACCCTGTGGCATTTTCTATGATTTTTGTCTTTTTTTTTTTTTTTTTTTTTTTTACTGTCTTTTAGACATTTCTTCTTGAGTGGAAGGTAGACTGCGTGAGTGCTGGTACCATTTCTTTCCTCATCCTTGAGCTCCCCAAGGGTCTAGCGCAGTGCCCGGAACAGAGAAGATGCTCCCTCAGTAGATGTTCGTTGAACTGGAAGCAAGGATTTCCCTTAAACTAAAGGAGGCTGAGTTGAATCATAATGAAAGTGCTCAAAATCGGCTCATGATTTCCACTTCAGGGTCCTGTTGATCGCATCACCTGCGGGAGCTCCCTCGGAAGTACGAAGTGTGAGAGTCCATCCACAACGTGGTTGCTGGTGGTGGCTGTTCAGGTACTTGGGTGGGTGTCATACCTTCACTGCCACCCTCCGGGGCCTGGCCATCAGCACGTGTCATCAGGACGGCTGCAGTTACCTATCTACTGCTCTTTTCAGTCCCACTGATGCGGGCGCACAGCTGCTGGACTCAACCTCTTAAATCACATTGCAGATCATGCCTTTCCCTTGCCTAAAACCCTTTCTCCCTGGCTCTTATGAAACTTCGAAATTATTTGGTTAGTTGGCTTCGTTTTCATCTGGCTCCCCCACATGCCTGCAAGCTCCGTGGGGCAAGAACCATCTCTGTTTGGTGCGCTGTCCCCCTGGCCTCTTAGTGGGGGGCTTGGAACATACTAGATGCTCACAAAACTTTATTGAGTAAAGCCATAAAAATACAGAGTTGTTATCATTTTCCTTCGTGCTATAAGCCTTCCTCCACCTTTCACTTTCCTTGTTTCTGCTTCATGTTTCCACACTTTGACTGGAACTCACTGGAAAAATGAACATGGCATGGATCTGGATCCGAGCCCTCCAGCAGAACCATTGTCTTTATTTCTGTTGTGGAATCAGAGAGCACATCCCTGTGCTCTCTGTGTGCCCCACCCATCGATGAACAGCCAGCAATCATGGCACAGACTCGCTCTTGGAACTTCTACTGCAGCCCTAGAAATGTCTCTTGTAAAAACCAATCATGAGACAACATTCCAAAGACCCCAGAGATGTGAGTAAGTGTCATGGCCTGCCAGATGAGATGGTATCCACTCTGCTACAGATATCAAGATCAAGTTTTGTGAGAAATTAATAATGCACTATTCCCCTTGTGTTTCTGGGGGATCTTAAAGACTTGTTTATGCAGATATTTTGGTTTTCACAACCTGGTCAAATAGAGCACAAAAGACAGACGATATTGAATAAAAGAAAGAACATTTGTGCATGTGGCCAGGATTCATGCACATTTTGCTACTGATTTTATTGTTAACTTTTTTTTTTTTGAAACAGGGTCACATAACTAGCTAAGTAATTATTCAAGGCATCTATAGTTTCAAATGCCTTTTTTTTTTTTTTTACTATTTATTGATGGAGACCTGAGTATCTCATCATAATTCATCTTGGGGAATCCACGGTGTGGCAAAAGCATTTTATCGTGGTTGTTGTGGCTTCTGAAAGCATAGTTTCAAACCATAGGAGTATCTGATAGCCATCTGAGAGGAGGTGGGCTGATTAGGAAGGTCTGGGGTCTTAGAAATAAATGCAGGTGATGCCAAAGCCTGTTTTTCAGATCTAGGAGGATTTTCAGAGACTCCTTGTGGCTCGTGTAGTTTTGCAAGCTGGTCCCACAGCAGCTTTGTTCCTCTGTTCCTCGACTCCACCCCCTTCTCTCCTGGCCCCTCATCTGCACCCATTCTCATGCTCTCCGGTTGCAACTGCGGCCATTGTTTCCCCCCAGACGACCATGTATCAGAGTCACTGGAAGAACTTAAAAAAATACTTGATTCTCAGAGCTTGCTGTAGACTACTGCATCAGAATTTCTTGGGCTTGGGCCCAAGAATCTGTATTTTTACAAAACCCTTAAGATGATTCTGACAGGTAGCCAGGATTGGGAATCACTGGCGTAGTGGAAAGAATTCTATTTGCACCTAAATTCAACCACCAACTACTTAAGCAACTTTAGACAGGTCAACTCTTGGACCATCAGGAAAACAGAAGAAATGGCACGTATATAATAGAGTTGTTGCAGAATTAAATGGAATTACATATGTGATCTCTCCCTATGTGTATTTCATAGACTGAGCTAGTTAATACTCCAATGTGACCTAGAAGCTTCCCAGTCTTTTCCTGAAATCGTGTTTAGCTTCCTCTTCAGCGTTTAATTCCTTATAAGACTCGGTTTCTCCCTTTGTCAGTCACCAAGCATAAAGCCATATGTAGATGAATCATAAGCCCATCATGCTATGTGTTCTAAGAGCCTTCCAAGTTCATTGCTACAAGAAACGCTCAACATTTAATGCATATTGTTTCTTGATATCTCTTTCTAAATTGCCAGTACAGTTTCCATTTCTGGGAAATTACATAGACATGTCTGGATCCAACTCTTTTATCTTTGCATTTCCAACTGCTCTGTTTTCCTTCTTTCTTCCCATCAAATTCTCATATTTTGACAGTTTTAAGACCAGCTCTTCCTTGATCTTTTCCTTCTTATAATATATTGAATTGAAATGAGCCCATTTTCCTTGGTGTGCCTTCTCTCCAAACACAGAATACTCTGAAGTTCAGATTCTCTTTCTGTGAGCGGGTTAACATCACAAAAAGTTTGTGGTTTCATCCATCATAAACAAGAGTGTTTTAAATGAACTCTGCTTCTTTTCTCCAAGCATCACAGAAAGTCTGGGACACAGTGAAATGAATTTTCAGTAAGAAAAGTTACTTATTAAAAATAGTGGTGATAAAAGTATGTAAATTGATTCAGTAGGAAGAATTTGTAAAATGCTTTAACTTAAAAGGAAATACTCTTGTAGACATCCACAGTGAATCAGAAGGAAAACACTCTGGTCTCTTGAAAAAGCTGTTTACTCTGTTCAATGTTGACAAAATGTATCCAAAAAAGCTCTTTCTGTTAAGAAGTGAAGGAAGAAGGCAAACTGCATGTCAAAGCATTTGATCATATTTCATTTGGGAATGTTACAGTTTTGCTTGTGTACACAGTTGATCTGAGCATATCAACAAACATAGTATTAGCTGCTGACAGTGTTTTGTATTGAACACATCCATTTGTAAAAATAGAAGAAATACTATATTCACATTTTCAGTCCTTTTCTCTATTAAAAAAAATACGGCAATGTGGTTTGAGTTGTGAATCCATTGAAGACATCTTTGATGAATCAACAGTCAAGGCATATGTAAAAAGTGATTTGGAAAATTTTTCATGGGTTGTTGGTGGGGGATGGGAAGGAATAGACTGTTGGGGCATCTGCCCATTGTCTTTCCGGCTCTTCCACTGACCCCTTTCACTAAGTTTGTCTGCTGTTACAATAAAAATACCCCCCCTCCCAACCTCTCTCAGAGTTCTCTGGGATATGATTGACTAGTTGCAAAGTAATCTGACCTCATTGAATAACTGCTGCCATCTAAATATGATGCATTAGTTCCCATCAGACACTCTAAAATAGCATCCTCCAATCTGAAAGTTTCCAAAAGCTGTGCAGGACAAATCAGCTAACAGCCCAGTTCAAAACCCAAGAACAAAAAAAGCCACAGTATAGTGAAAAAACGAAAAAGAAAAACTTCCATCTTCTGCTTTGTTCATGCCATAGGGGGGAAAGTGATTCCCATGTCAATACTAGTGATAAAAGCTTGAGTTTTATTTACATCCTTTCTATAATTATTAATTTTCTTTAGAATATACTTTATTGCATCAAATAAGAAGGTTGGTTTCTTGTTTTAAAAGAGAGTAATCTCGGGGCGCCTGGGTGCTCAGTCAGTTAAACTTCTGCCTTCAGCTCAGGTCCTGGGATCGAGCCCCATACTGGGCTCCCGCTCAGCGAGGAGCCTGCTTCTCCCTCCCCCTCTGCCCGCCACTCCCCCTGCTTATGCTCTCTCTCTGTCAAATAAATAAATAAAATCTTTAAAAAAAGAAAAAGAAATACTGGCAACAAATTCAATAATCAAAAAGTGAAATCAGGGGCGCCTGGGCGGGTCAGTCGGCTAAGCGTCTGCCTTCGGCTCAGGTCATGATCTCAGGGTCCTGGGATGGAGTCCCGCATCAGGCTCCCTGCTCAGCAGGGAGCCTGCTCCTCCCTCTCCCTCTACTGCTCCCTCTGCTTGTGCTCGCTCTCTCTCTCTCACTCTTGCTCTACCTCAAATAAATAAATAAAATCTTAAAAAAAAAAGTGGAATCACCTCAAACAAATGAAAGCAGTAGAACAATCTATGTGAAAAGAGAAAAAAAGAGTCCATTCCCTGGCTAAAAGCAAAACAAAACAAAAACAAAAACAAAACCCACAAAAAAACAACAACCCACCCCCCCCAAAAAATAAAAAAATAAAAGAGAGTAATCTCTGAAATGCCACTATCTACCATTTGGCCACACTTTCTCCTTAGGAGCTATTATAAAATGGTGAATTCATGAACTAAGATATGAATAACTAGGCTAGACCTTTGACTGAGCATTCAGTTTACCTGGGCTTCAGTTACTCCTGTATGGAAAATATAGATTTCCTGATTATATACTTTAGACAAAGTAGAGAAGGAAAATATGATATAGACTACCTTCAATTCTCAGAATAATAGTTTATGAATGCTGGCTTAGACTTGTGTATCTATTATAATCATAGTTAACATTTAAGACCTTACCGTATGTTAACACTGTGATAATACTTTAAATATTGGATACGGTCAGCTGACACACAATATTTACTTCCATCAACTTCTATGTTCCTTTTTGTGTTACAGGGGCTAGAAAGCTAAAAATGACATTAGCTGATTCCCTGGCACATAGATTCTGGGAACAAACTAGAACACCAAATAGATACACTCCCATAAGATTTTCAAGATGGAAGACAAGAGAGAGAAACTCTTTTTCTGCTGCTATTTCTGCTATGAGAAGCAGTAGCTGCAGGCAAACTCAGCATTCTTGAGTCAAGACAATGGCTTTGGGGGGTGTCATACATCAGTCAGTCATTGCAGTGAGAACAGCCAACGCTCCCTGATCTCTGGGTCCTGGCTATGTTGGTGACCAGGTAAGCCCAGCTGTGGATCCCCGCCCCTTGCCTCTCTGCATCTTCAGATAATTTTGTAAGCACCGAATTCCTTGCATTGGATCACCTTGACCTGGATATCTGGAGTAAAGTCTCTGTTTCTTGCACTGACATCTGACTAATTCTGAATTTGGCATCCAAATCGAGGTTTAATACAGGTGCTGTATTGCAGGGAATTTTTTGTTGTTGTTTGTTTTTTTGGGGGGGGGGGTTTGTTTACCCCTTAATTATTTTTACATATAAACAACAACAAAAAATATGAGTTACCTTTGTCCTAGCATACTTTCAACTATGGCCATAAAATCTTCAGTTTTGAATTAAAATAATTAAAAATATATCAAACAATTTAAGACATTAATATTAGGTAGCTATCATTGTATTGAAGTTGAAGAAAAAACAGAAAGGGTGTTCTTACACATTTTTTCTATGTTCTAGACTCACTTCATCTTATATTTTAAACTAGAATGCAGGGGGCTGCCTGGGTGGCTCAGTCAGTTAAGCGGCTGCCTTCAGTGCAGGTCATGATCCCAGAGTCCTGGGATCAAGCCCCACGTCGGGCTCCCTGCTCAGTGGAGAGACTGCTTCTCCCTCTCCCTCTGCCTACTTGTGCTCTCTCTGTCAGATAAATAAATAAAATCTTAAAAAAAAAAAAGGTTTCTTTTTAAAAAATAAATAAATAAACTAGAATGCAGGTCTGACCATTGTCCTCCGTTTCACATTTGGATTATTTAAGTGCCCATTAGTTATTTCTTCTTGAGTCTCTCATAAGTAGTGAATAAATCTCAAACTCAACAAGTTCAAAATTGTATGTATTGCAGGGAATTTGTTCTCACATCAGTTTGATGAGGTAGGGATTAAGTTTTTTTCCAGTTGTCAAATGGAGAACTAAAATTCAGTGAGATGAAATAACTTATTCAAGGCCACACAACTTGTATATAGGAGGACCCAAGGTCAAATGCAAATCACAGTTACAAAGTGTTTGTGCCTAAGGACTCTGCTAAACTGTGATGGTACAGGATCAAGTTCATAACGATTTGCATACAAATAGCTAAAGAGGTATTTCTGTATTTTGCTACAAACTACAGGAGGGAAGAGTCTGTATCTTGTACATCTTTGAATAAGACTCCCAAATGCCAGAGCATAGCTCAGTATTTGGCACCTAGAATAGGTCCTTGGTAAGTTACTGCTGAAAGAATAAATGAATGAATAAATGAATGGTATTGTGATGAGTCCTACTAAGGAAAATGACACTAAAAATTGAAAAATTCATGTTGACCTGCTTGTGGATAAAGCACTGTAATTGCCAAATTGGTTTCATTAAGATGTTTCTCACTCTTCATGTGTTCAATTGCAAGCATTTTTATGTTTCCTGTGTATACATTTTTGCTTTCTGTTGGTTTCTGCTTCTCAACAAGCTCTCCTGCCATATGATTAAATTCATCAAACAATGGAACATTCAGTCTGTTAGGATAAGCTCTTAGGTCTATCTCATTCCAATCTCCAGCACCTCTTTTCCTAAAAGAATCTTTCTTTATAACTTTTAAGTCAATGTTTCGAAACCCAAGTTCAAGGACCTTTTTCTACTAGAATCTTCATAAACACCCTGTCTTTGGTTACAAGCTTTAGAAGCCAAGGTGCACCATCCACAAATCTCTCACCAGTTTTCACCATGGTTTCTCCTGCGCCCATTAGCAATCAAGTTTTCTTTCAGTAAATAGTTATGGTGATTTGGGCCACCCCCTTCTTGCAGGGCTCATGGCCACCAAATCTGCTATATTTGTACACATTTTCTTTTAATTGCCAAACCAAAGTGTATTTTAGAAGGAAATTTGATCCATATGTTTCTGATTCATCCACAGTGAAGTCACCAGACTGTTTGGAGAGAACAGCCCGACAGCCACAAAGTCTTGGTAGAGTCTCTCTTTTCCTTTAGAAATAGGAAGTTAAATATGTAAAGAGCCAGCATCTCGAATCTTGCCATGTTTAGACTGTTGGTAAAACCCAGGCTTCGGGGAATGTTACTTTTTCAAGATATATGCCTCTTCAAATAGGTCTGGCTTTCAGTGGATCTCATGAATGTCCTGGGCGTTCTTTTGAGGAGGGATGGAACAGACTCCTTTCACTGACTCCTCCTTGGGGCTCTCTTCCAGGGCTCTAAGCAAGTTCCCCATCGACTGGCCAACGTTTCCCAAAGTCACTTTGTTCTAATTCCCAAAGCTATTGCCAGAGCACTTGATACAGTTCAAGGCGGCATATGCCCCATTTGCTGCCTACATGGTTCCCAGATATTCCCAGGGTCAGAGGCTCACCAGCAGATGAAAGCCTGTGGTGTAACCCAATGCGAAGTCTGCCCACAGATTCGCCCTCAAGGTAAGCAGGACCACTATAGTGGTCTGGTCCCGTTCGCTGATAAATAGGTCATGCACAGCTCTCCCTGAAGTGCAGCAAATTGAGATATTTGTCTAGAATTCTGTGCCCTGACACTTCTTAACTGCTGCTATTGGGCAGTGACTCAGGAGAGAAGGGAGAAGTTCTACTGGCTGGTTTTAAAAGGACTTGAGAATAGTATACACAACTTCATGCCCATCTGTCAACCCTACCAAAGTAAGAGGTGATAATACCACCCTCCCTTCTTTATACATAGTCTAGATGATCAACATTTTACGACGTCTTTAAAACATCCCACAGAGTTCATTCATTCAGCAGTTGCTGCCTTTGTCAGGCCCTAAGTAAGGTACGAGGAAAGAAAGATGAATGAGGCACAATCCATGGCCTCAAGGAGCTTATGATCCGGTAGAGTGAGGCAGATGCATAATCAAATAAGTATCGAGTAGTAGTACGCACAGGGAGAAGAGTGTCCAGGAGACCTAAGGGCAAGTTCCAGCTCTGTCACTAATTGTGGAGTCTTGGTTAGGTCATGTCACCCCTCAGCCTCACCTGCTTCATGGAAAAAATGTGAGGAGGGAGGATTAAATGAACCATGTATGTAAGACCTGCTCTGCATATATAGTAACACTTCTTATTATGCCCTGTTACAGAGAGTGTGTGGAAGTGTGTGTCAGGTCTCATAGGAACACAGAGGAGAGTGCTAAGAGTCAGCACTACCTGATTTGGGGGAAAGAATGACCTCTGACCTGACTGTATATCTAGGTGAAAACTGCTGGGAAGAATAGCTACCCATTGCATTGGAGTTCATATCCTCCGGGAATTAAGCTTCAATATTTTGGCACAGTGAGACAAAGATGGTACACATACCCCATATGGAGTTTGTGTGCCTTAAAAGTAGCTTCCAGGGCTCATAAGACCTGGAATTCCCCTGTGCCCTGAAACGTCAGCATTTCTAGTTCCCTTGCTCTCGCCCTTCTCTTCTTTCTTATCTAGATTACAAACTTGAACAGCCTTTGGCCTTGTCTGCACACTGTCCCTGGTGATCTTTCTAAAATATGAACTTGATCATGCCCCTACCCCTTATAAAATCCTCTGGGGACTCCCATCCTTCGTGATAAAGTCCGAACCCTTCAGTGTGGCCATATGGCTCTCACGACGTAGTTTCTGCCTCTGTCACCCGGCTTATCTCTTAGCTTTGCCCTACCTGTTACCCTTTAGGTGACCACCAGATTGAACAACCCCATGAGCCCTTGTCTATAGTTTTGCACATGCATTCATGCGTTTCTTTGCCTGAAGCATTCTGCCTTCCATTCTCCCTCCTGGTTTTGAAAAACTCTTTGAGACTCAGTTTGGGTGTGACCTTCTGGCTTCCTTTCCTGATCCACCCGTTCTGGGTTAGCTGCCCCTTTTCTGGGTCCTCATTATACCTGCACAGATCCTGCCGTGCCCCCTGCCACCCTATCAGGCTCTCAGCATTGTGGGTTCCTTGGGCTCATAAGTCATTTTTTCTCCCCATCTGGCACAGTCATGACGCATGAGGTATTTGTGAATGAATCACAGAACCTCAGAAAGAATCTCAGCTATCCTCTACTTGTTCGTGCAGAAATGCCCTCTGCAGAGAGTCAACCAGGTGCCCAATGGAAGGACTATTTCCAATGCCAGCTTCTCTAGTATGGCGGATCCCAGTGTTCTGAGAGAGGGCATAACTAGACCTAGTCTGTTTTTGAGATGTCCTTGGAAGGAGGGCGACGGACGAAGCTGGTAGGCTGGTACATACCAGAGCAGTTCTGCGTGCTCCTGGAACTGGATTGTACTCTGGAAAGCAGCTGTGACTGGGCATTCAGCGTGTTTTAACTTCACAGCCCGGTTCTGGAGCCCCACATCAGCCATCCTAGGGCCTGAGTCTGGCATCTCACTAGAAAACTGTCTAGACATTAGGCAAGGCCAAGTTTCACCAGTAACGCTAGAGCAAGAAATTCCTGCCGTGGGCTGACGGTGCTCGAGCAATCCCTGCTCCCCCATTCCAGACTGATGAGGTACCCTGAGGTTCTTAGGCAATTGTTGGAGGAGCGCTAAGGAAGGAGATTCTGGACCACCTGCCAGGTATATGCTTGAATGATTACTGAAAACATAAAAGACCACTAGGTTTATGGAGTGTTCTAATTGATTGCACAGTGCCGAGGAACCCAGTAGCCCACCAGGTGCTCCTTGCGGTTTGGATGCTCTCATGAATGGTCTTTCCCCCACTTAAAATAGGTGTTTGCTGACTCCCAGCACCATCCCTAGAAAAGGGCTCCAGGTCTAGCTCTGGCTAGACAGGTGCAGTTCTTGGGTGTCAGAGGAAGAGCAGTAACTGTTTTGTTTTACTTTAGTCTTGTGGTAATAATGAGATCACTGGGTCTAGAGATGGGGGCTTTCACAGATGTGGAATTAACTAGGCTTTGAACCTGAGCTGCTCCAGCATCCTGCCCAGCCCTACGCCGGCTGGGCATCCTCTGCCTCCATCGTCTGTATTTACCACTCCATCGGACCCCGCGATGCCACCCCCGAGACAGGCACCTTTGCACACTGCACTGGCTTCCTTGGTCCAGCTTTACTGCTGCTGTCTTGCCATCTCTTCTCCCCGCACACTTACCTTATACCTACATCGGTATTTTCTACAAGTCATTTAATGAAGAGCCCCCAGGAAGAGTGCTTCTCAACCATTTTCCACCCACGCCCCCTACTATTTTTTCTTTCTTTTCTGTGCAGGCCCCCGAGCCAAGCAGTAAGTATAATGGTGAACCACACCCTTCCCTCACCCACCATCCCCTAAGGATTCTGACATCTGCCCCGAAGTCCTCCCAGTCCCAGGAGGACTGACTTCCTCTAGCAATCTACCTGACATTTGCTATTTTAAATAAACGTTTCTGTTTTCTTGGCTCCCTTGTCCCCCTGGGCCAAGGCAGTGGCACCTTAGTGATCACCTGTGATGCTGTGGCAGATACAGAAGAACTGGAGACTTCTGGTCCCGGGGCCCCATGCCTCTGGCTATGGCTGTTATCTGTGACATTTCTCAGTGAAGCTTGGTATCTCTGAGAGGTTTCAAAGGAAGGGGGTGGAGGAAAGGATGGTTCTGCTGCCTTTTGTGTCTACCTGAGTAAATAGGAAAGGTCCTCTCTCTTTCTCTTGGCAGCCAGAATGGAGACCATTCCCTTCTAGGATGTTCCCATTGTAAACTCCTCCAGTGCTAGGGCTGTGTGTCCTCCTCATGCTGTGTTAACTGCTCCCCAGGGCAGCTGGAGATTGAACATGGGAGTTCAATCAGGATTTCTGGCCGATGGTGCTAGCACTTAACGCCTTACATTTTGGCCACTGTGTTAAGTATTCTTTTTTCTTCTTTCTTTCGTCTTCTTTAGTTCACTGCGTATGTATGTTGGGAGTAGGTGGTGGGAAGAAATATAAACAACCTTCCTGGTTTCTAAGATCCTTGGCTGGAGCATTGCAGAAAAACTGATAGATCCCAGAGGTGAGTTAATGACCCAGCTCCCAGGAGAATTGATGGGTTTCTTCTGTAGATGCAGCCCAGACTCCCCCAGAAAGAAACGGCCCTTTTGAGTCTATCAGTCTGATGAAGGTCTCCCTTCTTTACTGATTCAAATCACCTTCCTCTTTCTATGAGAATCCCATCTCCTCCCAGGGACTCTGACCCCTCACCATTACCACCACCAGATTTTCTCTTCTGGGAAGCCTCTGCTATGTCCCTGCACAGAATTTCCTCCTCATTAATCTTGCTGTTTGGTTCCTCACCTTTTCCATAGCCCTAGCCAGTAAAGCTTTATACCTTGTCCTACATTGTTATTTCTAGGTCAATGCTTACCATACATAACCTACTCTTACATTTAAACCATTAGTTGTGATTGTATTGTAGAAACTTTAAATAATCACAAATGTAGAGATAATAGTACAACGAATCCCCATGTACCATGACCCAATCTCAACAATTATCAATTTATGGCCAATCTTGATTGATCTATACCTGCAATACCCCTCCCACTATCACTACCAATGGATTATTTTAAAGGCACTCCAAGACAGCTTATCATCTATAAATAATTCAGAATTTACCCCAAGAAATGAGAGCTCTTTTTAAAAAAATATAGCCATAATACCATGTAACACTTAAATATCACCCAATATCCAGTCTGTCACTAGTCAGTTGTCTCATCAATATCTTAATTTGATTTGTTTGAGTCAGGATACAAATAAGACTCATTGTATTTGGTTTGTTATGTCTCTTAAGTCTTTTAAAATCTATAATAGTTCCCCCCTCTTTTTTGTTTCAATTCCTGCCATTTATTCATCGATAAAAGCTAGGTTGCTTGTCCTATAGTCTCCCCTAGTCTAGATTTTGGTGATTGCTTCTCAGCAGTGTGTTTAACATGTTTCTCTACTCCTTGTGCTTGCTATTGGCAGAGAGTTAAATCTAGAGGTTCAGGTTAAATTGTTATGGCAAGAATATTTTGTTGAGGCATTCCTATACACCAACAATAAGACAGAAGGAAGAGAAATTAAGGAGTCGATCCCATTTACAATTGCACCCAAAACCATAAGATACCTAGGAATAAGTCTAACCAAAGAGGAAAAGGATCTGTACTCAGAAAACTATAAAATACTCATGAAATTGAGGAAGACACAAAGAAATGGAAAAATGTTCCATGCTCATGGATTGGAAGAACAAATATTGTGAAGGTGTCAATGCTACCTAGAGCAATCTACACATTCAATGCAATCCCTATCAAAATACCATCAACTTTTTTCAAAGAAATGGAACAAATAATCCTAAAATTTGTATGGAACCAGAAAAGACCCTGAATAGCCAGAGGAATGTTGAAAAAGAAAAGCAAAGCTGGCGGCATCACCATTCCGGACTTCCAGCTCTATTACAAAGCTGTCTTCATCAAGACAGTATGGTACTGGCACAAAAACAGACACATAGATCAATGGAACAGAATAGAGAACCCAGAAATGGACCCTCAACTCTATGGTCAACTAATCTTCGACAAAGCAAGAAAGAATGTCCAATGGAAAAAAGACAGTCTCTTCAACAAATGGTGTTGGGAAAATTGGACAGCCACATGCAGAAGAAGGAAACTGGACCATTTCCTTACACACACACACAAATAGACTCCAAATGGTTGAAAGACCTCAATGTGAGACAGGAGTCCATCAAAATCTTAAAGGAGAACACAGGCAGCAACCTCTTCGACCTCAGCTGCAGCAACTTCTTCCTAGAAACATTGCCAAAGGCAAGGGAAGCAAGGGCAAAAATGAACTATTGGGACTTCATCAAGTCAACAAAACCAAAAGACAACTGCCAGAATGGGAGAAGATATTTGCAAATGACATATCAGATAAAGGGCTAGTATCCAAAATCTATAAAGAACTTACTAAACTCAACACCCAAAGAACAAATGATCCAATCAAGAAATGGGCAGAAGACATGAACAGACATTTTTCCAAAGAAAACATCCAAATGGCCAACAGACACATGAAAAAGTGCTCAACATTGCTCGGCATCAGGGAAATCCAAATCAAAACCTCAATGAGATATCACCTCACACCAGTCAGAATGGCTAAAATTAACAAGTCAGGAAACGACAGATGTTGGCGGGGATGCGGAGAAAGGGGAACTCTCCTACATTGTTGGTGGGAATGCAAGCTGGTACAGCCACTCTGGAAAACAGTATGGAGGTTCCTCAAAAAGTTGAAAATAGAGCTACCATAAGACCCAGCAATTGCACTACTGGGTATTTACCCCAAAGATACAAATATAGGGATCCAAAGGGGTACATGCACCCCAATGTTTATAGCAGCAATGTCCACAATAGCCAAACTATGGAAAGAGCCAAGATGTCCATTGACAGATGAATGGATAAAGAAGATGTGGTATATATATACAATGGAATATTATGCAGCCATCGAAAGGAATGAAATCTTGCCATTTGCAACAACATGGATAGAACTGGAGGGTATTATGCTGAGCGAAATAAGTCAATCAGAGAAAGACATGTATCATATGACCTCACTGATATGAGGAATTCTTAATCTCGGGAAACAAACTGAGGGTTGCTGGAGCGTTGGGGGGGTGAGAGGGATGGGGTGCTTGGGTGATAGACATTGGGGAGGGTATGTGCTATGGTGAGCGCTGTGAATTGTGTAAGACTGCTGAATCACAGACCTGTACCTCTGAAACAAATAATACATTATATGTATAAAAAAAAAGGAGAAGATAGCAGGAGGGGAAGAACGAAGTGGGGGAAATTGGAGGGGTAGACGAACCATGAGAGACGATGGACTCTGAAAAACAAAATGAGGGTTCTAGAGGGGAGGGAGGTGGGGGGATTGGTTAGCCTGGTGATGGGTATTAAGGAGGGCACGTTCTGCATGGAGCACTGGGTGTTATACGCAAACAATGAATCATGGAACACTACATCAAAAACTAATGATGTAATGTAAGGTGATTAACATAACATAAAAAAAAGAGTATTTTGTTGACATTGCTTCTTATTAGTCATAGCAGGAAGCAGATAATATCCATCTCTTTTTGATCTGATTTACCAGTGGGTTCAGATGCTGCTGGCCTGATCTATCCATTAAGAATTGACTCCTTGGTTTTTCATCCACTGTTGTAGAAGCCATTGATAATGATTGACCATGATGATCTCTTTTTGAAATCTACATGAGAGAATTATTCCATCCTCTTCTTTCTTTCTCAAGGGCCCCTCATGACAAACTTTTATATTCTTCAGTGACTGCCAACGTGGCTCACACCACCACTCTTGATAGTGATTTCTAACCTTTTGAGGGTCATAGATCCCTTTGAGAATCTAGAACTTTATAAGAAAAAGAAAAAAAACATACATGCATCAGCACTCGGAATTCCAGTTAGTGTCAGAATATCCTGGATCTCAGGTTAACCCTGCACTCTACAAGCTTGTGGTGCAGCTTTGACTTTGTACAGAACCTTGGTACCCTGACCTTCCCCTCTCCAACTTGAAGACTTTACCTCTCACATTGATGATTCTGTCTTTTGTTTCCTGACCTCATGGTTTTTCTATTTCTTCAAGACCATTGGTCTTTAACTCCACTCAATTCTAACTACTTTTTTGTAGTTGTCCCAACTGAGACATCATTTATTGTCACTTGAAAATTTTCCTTTGTCAAGAATCCAAACTCAGGGATGCCTGGGTGGCTCAGTCGTTGGGCATCTGCCTTCGGCTCAGGTCATGATCCCAGGGTCCTGGGATCGAGTCCCACATCAGGCTTCCTGCTCAGTGGGGAGCCTGTTTCTCCCTCTGCCTCTCCCCCTGCTAGTGCTCTCTGACAAATAAATGAAATCTTTTTTTTTTTTTTTTTAAGATTTTATTCATTTCTTTGACAGAGAGAGACACACAGAGAGAGGGAACACAAGCAGGGGGAGTGGGAGAGGGAGAGAGAGAAGCAGGCCCCCCACTGAGCAGGGAGCCCGATGCGGGGCTCGATCCCAGGACACTGGGATCATGAACTGAGCCGAAGGCAGATGCTCAACGACTGAGCTACCCAGGCACCCCATAAATAAAATCTTTAAAAAATAAAAAAAAAAAGAATCCAAACTCAGCTTCCCCCTGCCCCCAACTGCCAACTCCTTGACTTTATTTTGGCCCACCTCATTTCCTACATTCTTTTGACTTCTCAAATCACTGGTCTCAGCCGGAATCATAACAAAGTCTCAAATCTATAGCGGGGCATCTCAGTGTTGCTTTCTCTGGGGATTTAGGATCTTTGACTTGTTCATGTTCTACCACGGGGCTCACTCTCTTGTCTGCCTTCTGCTTTTCTTCCAAAGGTGCTCAGAGTGGCAATGCTGACAACGTCCTTATAAATTCAGACTAAGTTAAGCTGGTCTCTCGGTGCAGTTCACCCACTTCCACTCATCTTTTCCTACTCCCCTATTTCTGTGCTACTCAGATGTTCATGGACCAGTAGCATCAGCATCACCTAGAAACTTAAAATAAATGCAAAATCTAAGGCCTATCCTGGATCTACTGCATCAGAGTGTGCATTTTTAACAATCTCCCCAGTGAATCATATTCACATGAACGATCAAGAAGTACCATCCTATCTGTTCTCCACCTTGGTCGTTCTAAATTTTTCTCACAGTACTTGATTCTTGATTCCCCCAATGGATGACTCTCTCAGGCAAGGTCCAATCAGGAAAACAGAAAACACTCGAGGGGCGCCTGGGTGGCTCAGTCGTTAAGTGTCTGCCTTTGGCTCAGGTCATGATCCCAGGGTCCTGGGATCGAGCCCTACATTGGTCTCCCCACTCAGTGGGAAGCCTGCTTCTTCCTCTCCCACTCCCCTTGCTTGTGTTCCCTCTCTCGCTGTGTTTCTGTCAAATAAATAAATAAATCTTAAAAAAAAAAAAAGAAAAACAGAAAACACTAAATATTTCAAACAGAAGGAATTTAATACAGAAAACTGGTTACACAGGTGATGGAAGAACCAGGAAGCCATACAGGGGTGGGTGAAATAACCCGGGGATTAACAATATGGCAGAAGCCATGGCCTCCTTATGCTTCAGGGACCAGGGGAAGAGGCAACATGACTGGAGCCCGGACACCATGCTCACCTAGCAGGAGATGGGTCCTTAGGGAAGATGCAGCTACTGGGAGAGAAAGCACAATACCTTGCTTCCTTCCATTCTTTCACCCTCTACTCTCCTCTCAGTGACCTCACATTAAACATGGGCAGAGCTCCGCTGACAAGAGAGCCTTGGAAACCCAGCCTGCCTTTCAGAGAACAGGGCACAGAATGCATCTGAGGGCAAACGGGCTAAACACAGGCCCAGTGACCTTACTTCCTCCCTGCTTCACCTACACTTCCTTCTTCATGACCTCAAAACATCTGCTTTTAGCCATTTTTCCTTCCTTCTGTCCAATCTCAGAAAAAGAGATATCCTTTGGTTTTTCTATGAGAGTTAAAACTGGTATGAAAAGTAACTAAAAGCCAACAAAACGCAAGATTCATGGGGTAAGCCCACCCAGCTCTGCAGGGCTCTAGGACACGCGGGAATGATGTTTGGGAATCAGGTGGCCAGGGTGCTTCGGAAATCCTGCTGTGAAATGTGGGGAAACTGCCTGCAGGAGCTCTCTAGAAAAACTGTCTCCTGCTACGGAAAAGGTGCCAATGCCTTTCTTGATTTCTATAATTGATCATAACAGACTCACACGTTAACTGAAGACGGTCAGGCTGTTTCTATTCCATAAATCGCTGACATTTAGACTTCATGTGCGCTCATTAAAATTAAAACCAAGAACAATCCATCTTCCTCCCTCGGTGCCTTCTCACTGCGGTCTCCCTCTCATAGACCAGGAAGTTGAGGCCAGTGATATCAAAGCCTGCAACTCATGTAACTTCTTTACAGTGAAGAGTGCTGGAGCACATGGGAATGATCTCACCAGTGCGCTGAATCCTGCCAGCCTTCTTCTGAATTGGCTTTCTGACCTGGGAGGACTCCGCTGAGTGAAAACTGCACACCTTTTCAGAAACAGCCTGGGGAGGGGCGCCTGGGCATCTCAGTAGTTAAGCGTCTGCCTTTGGCTCAGGTCACGATCCAAGGGTCCTGGAATCGAGTCCCCCATCGGGCTCCCTGCTCAGCGGGGAGCCTGCTTCTCCTTCTGCTTGTGCTCTTTCTCTCTCTCTCAAATAAATAAATAATCTTTAAAAAAAAACAAAACAAAAAACAGGCTGGGGAGCGCGCACCTGCACCTGCCGCTCCACCCTTTAAAAGCAGAGGGGAGGTGACTGACCTACTCTCTGCTCACCGAGAGCTGCTTTGTGACCTGGATTGTAGGCTCCGCTGCCTGGGGACCTTGGTGGTGTCAGCCTGAGTCCCCGATGCGCCCACAGAGCACAGCCCTATGCCTGGCACGGGGCAGAAACCCGGTATTTGCTGAATAAACACAATAACTCAAAGTCAAAGACTTCGGTCACCAGGTACTGACAGTACCAGTTCCAGCTTTTCATGGAAGCCAGGGGTCTCGGTCCCACCATTTGTAAAATGGAGATACGGTGCCAGGCCCCGTTTACTTCACTGTATTAGTGTTAAGATCGGGTAAGATCATATTTGTGAGTTTGTTCTAGTAAGCAAATAAATTGTTTTTATAATGATCTAAATAAAAAAAGCTTCACACACCAGTGCTTGCATACACATTTATTAAGATGTAGCCAAGTGAAATGTGTCCGTTCCTCCTCTTGAGTACAGTCTTCTTTACTGATGTGTAACAACGCCCAAGGGCCGGGTGAACTACATAATCAAAATCAAATGCCAGCTTTTCACAGACTTTGCCAAAAGAGTGCAGCCCGAAACACCATTTTAAACTGCAAGAAATCTGAGGACATTTCATTCATAGTCTTGCTTTTTGCTGTTGTTGATACATACACTTTAATTTTAATGTTCATCGCAGATCCATATTTAAAAAGAAAAAAGTAGTAGAGAGCAGAGCTGTCAGTGTGAAGGACAATGCAGTATTAAAATACAGCTGCTTTTCATCCGTACTCGTCTAAATTAGAAACATGCTGCCATTCACAGGGGCTCTAATCACACGTGCGCATAAGCAGTACTGAGGCCTAACGGGTAGTGTGGGTTCCTACCCGGCATCTTCACTTTATTCTGGGTCCTTATCCTCATCTGAAAAATGGGGGACCGACTTCTTGGCAACCACATTGTCCAGTCTCTGTCCTTGTAGATACGGATTGACACTCTGAAAAAAATATGGTTTGGTATTATACCTGAACATCAGATACAGACATCTCGCAAAAGACGTGAGTGAGAATTGCTTCTGGCCCTATTGGGTTTAAAAACAAGGGGCGCCTGGGTGGCTCAGCCGTTAAGCGTCTGCCTTCGGCGCAGGTCATGATCTCAGGGTCCTGGGATCGAGCCCCGCATCGGGCTCCCTGCTCCGCGGGAAGCCTGCTTCTCCCTCTCCCACTCCCCCTGCTTGTGTTCCCTCTCTCGCTGTGTCTCTCTCTGTCAAATAAATAAAATCTTTAAAAAAAATAAAAAATAAAATAATAAAAACGAGGTAACAGTGGTACGTACCACCTACCAAATGATTACTCCAGTGCATCTTCAATACCTGGGCGTCTGACTGACAGATGTGTCTAATTGTGTCTTTCACGCAACCAAAGAGTTCTTTATCAGATGCACTATGTCTCCCGCCTGCTTTTTGGTACAAAGATTTAGAGTGAGCCAGCTAGTAAGTTCTCACTACTAACTTAGGTACCAAGCCCCATACGAAATAACATTATTATTCTATGGCTTTATTTAGTGGGAGAGAGCATAGGAAATGCATCACATTATAAGAATGTTCTAAAGAAGACGACAGAGCAGGACCAAGCGGGAATCAGCACCTGCAGACTGGTCATAGGACATCCTGTTGCTGTACTGCTTCCATGCCAGGGTTCTACCTCAAGAGGATCCATCAGCGGCCCTAGAATTCTTCCCTCACTCAAGTTCAAAAGCTAAAGAAAAGAACTAAGCTACACACAAGGTGCCTTTTTTTTTTTTTTAAACATTTTATTCATTTATTTGACAGAGAGATAGAGAGAGAGCACAAGTAGGCAGAGCGGCAGGCAGAGGGAGAGGGAGAAGCAGACTCCCCGCGGAGCAGGAAGCCCGACGTGGGGCTCGATCCCAGGACCCTGGGACCACGACCCGAGCTGAAGGCAGACGCCTAACCGACTGAGCCACCCAGGCGCCCCGGTGCCTTTATTTTTGACTCAAGACTTCGTAGTCTGAAATCTTTCATCTGTGGCTCCTCTGAATGAGTCAAGGCTTTTCCAGTCCTTCTCTAATACATATCTATTTTTTGAGGTTTGGATTTGAACTAGTAATTGGAGCTTTACAACACAGTATTTAGCAAGCAGAAAAAATTTCAAAAGTTTTGGAAGCTATTTGTTTATTGAAGTCACCTTCCGGTAACTGAACAAAAATAAAAGGAAGAAGCTATAGTTACAAATGATCAGCAATCCCAAGTCCCCGTGAATGAAGGGTGGCAGTTCACAGGTGGGTCTCTCTCGCCAAGGGGACACTGTCTGCCTTGGCTCTTTTGAAGGGTGAGCAGGTCATTCTCCAAAAGAAATGGACCCTAACTTTAGTGTTTGTGAATGTCCTTCCACATTCTCACAGCTGAAAGCATGAATCATGAAAGGCCCTACTCATCCAGCAAAAATGCATTACAAACAAGCTGAGAATTACAAAGTGTGCGATGCCTTCATATCTGAAAAGGGACATGTCACAAAAACACAGCACTTTCCTGGGAAGGCATCCTTAAAATACTTAGAATAACGAAAATACTTTTTATATCAGAGATTGTCCACTAGAATGGTCTGGCTTACTCCAGAGAGTCATGTTAGAATCTCTGGGTAAGTGAAGCAAGTGTAGACTGAAAAAGTGTACTCAATACCATAAATACCTTCATTGTTTTTTAGTAATAATATTTATTCTGAAAATTCTAAGACATTAAAAAGGGTATGAGATTTTCATACTTACCAAGTATGGGAATAAAAGGTTGATAAACCCTTTAAATAAGATAAATAGTAGATTTCAAATATTGACAAGATACATCTTAACAGTTATAGTTTGCAAAGGTGATCATTTAAAGGGAAATTGACCTTTTACTCATGAAGCAACTCAGAATTCAATTGGATTTGATCGAATACAGAAAGTTACATCCTCCAGGGAGGGTCCGTCTTGGTAAAGGGACTTTCACAGGAGCAAGTCCTTCTGCCCAGGCCCAGAAAATGACAAATATTGGAGGGCAGGGGAAGTAAATTAATGAGGAAGCAGAGGGAACAATCACTTGAATTTTTTTTGATAAATGTTCATTAGTATTGAATCCTATACATAAGAGGAATAATAGTTAGATACTTGGTTTTAATTATCCTCTGAAAAACTCAAGGCACTTATATATTTCTCTTCTCTCCTGCGTGAGAGAGACTGGCTAGGTTACAGAGAGAACATTTTTTCCATTTCATAACTGGAAGAAACATTGGGATCAGATTCCTGCTTTTGATGTCCTTTGGAAATCCACAGCAGGTACTGAGCTTCGCTGGAGACAGCCTTGGTGATTGGGGCACTTGAGGAGGTGAGTAAAGTCTTCAATTAAGTGGAAACTTCACCTGAGGCTTTCAATTAAGTGGAAGCCTCACCTGAAGCAAGTTCTGTTTCCTCAGCAGTCCTGAGAAGGCCAGGATTTATGGCATGACCATGAGTTTTTGTAGCTGTCTGAGAAGAGGAAGAACTTGATACCACTGGGTCAAAATGACCCTTATTTTCATAAATTCTAAGCCTTTCCTATGTGGAGGAAGTTGAGGCCAAAGTACAATCCTTTATAACATGTGTCCTAGCCAGAATTCTGAGTTTTGGTAATCACGGGTCTCATGTAAAAATGACCTGAATCCTGACCCACGGTCATTAACCAAGTCAGGGCAGAAGGAATGGTGAGCCAGGAAATAGAGACAATTAAAGCTTCATGCTAAGTTATTCATCTGGGGTCGGTCATTGGTCTTATTTGGAAATGTTCTTGTTGTGCCACAGGGAGATATTCAAGCCATCTTACTGGTAAATTATGTGTATTGTGAGCTCCTGAAATAGAATTTCTTGATGTTTTCTCAAGACCACATTACACCCTTCAGACCCTTTCTGCCACCATTTGCCATCGGAAACTGTAATCGCCCCCCTAAAAAAGCCCTAATGACCCTGTGAACTCTCCGGAAGAAGATCTGTTTCCAGACAACTTTGCTTCTCAATAGAAAACTGGCCACGCATCATTTGTATCTTGTTAGGCAGCACAGGGGCTTGGAACTTTCGGTCGCGGGGGCCCGTCAATTAATGCTGCATCCAGAAAATCGACACCTCCTCGAGCACCCTGACCGGATTCGGCAGAACCATGCAGGCCGGCCGCAACTACCACTGTCCAGATTCCCAGATGTTGCCAGGATCCAGGCACTTGCCGGCTAAATAAACAGTCAGTGGCCTTGGGTATACGGTTTGGTTTGTATATCTAACTAACGTGGTTACTCTCTGGCAGCACTACGCTGCGGAAGAACAGGACTTGAACTTTCTCCTTCACCTGATCAGAAAAAGAAGGCAGGGGGCCAGGCACTTCTGTCCACGAGGGCACCCATGGATTATCAGAACAGACACTGATCACTGATTCAGCCTCGGGGCCATAAAATGCCCTGGAAACTCAGAGCAAACTTGACATTCAGCTTTACAAGAGGCAACACCACAGCGGCTCCATGCACGACACCCAGACCAACGTGCCACCCCGGGCCGCCCTGAGATGGTAAATACCTAAGCCTGCCAACAAATTCACCCGCCAGCAGACAAATACAACAGATCTAGTGGATTGTACATCAGGTTGGCTAAGCGAAGAAAAAGGTATGTAGGAGGAATGAGGTTTGGTCATCTCATCTTTTACCCCTACATTCCTTCAAAATTACTGCCTGGAGCTTGCAGTTCAGCAAGCACTTCCTTGTTCTTGTCTTGTGTTTTTATATAATTGGTGCAAATGTGTGAGCAGTTGCCCCCAGTGGCCTAGAGCCCCTCTGAGGAAAGACACCCTCATGTGCTCCCTGAATTCCCACACCCAGAGCAGGGATGCAATCCACATTTCGCGAATGCGGTGGAGGTGGCTGGATCACCACCAAGAGGGGCTCCGCTAAGAACCATGCGCTAAATCGTGGGCAAACCATCTCAGGAACCGACGGCACGGCCCTTGTTCCCTGGGACCCCAGTCGTGCCCTCCCAGGATGGCACATGAGAGGCTTCGGCTATTTACGACAACGGAGGGTGAGTTACACTCAGAAAGCTCCAGGCGTCCCACCAACAGCCCAGTCCACCACACGTTACCCTCCGCCTTCGTGTCTGTCCTCCCTTCATCTTCTCATAAAGGAGTTTCTTGTTCTAGAATGGGGAGAAAAAGAAAACACAAATGCACAAGTATGGATCAAATTTGGTGAGCGTCTATTTTAGAAGCAATACTTGGTGTGTCCCCCTGGATATTTGCATACGCATATTTTGGAAACAAAGCTGGATGAAAGGAATGTTGTGTCAGAAAGATAGACCACAAAAGAAAAGCTGGTGGTTGTGTAGCTTTTAATAAAGTTCTCTGCAATGCCCCAAGGCACCCCAGTGTCACCAACAATCATATAAACAGGAAAATACGACATTCTAAAACACACGGGGCACTGGAAACTCGGCTCCTCACTTTGAACAGCCTTTGTTTAAAACAAAGTTTTATCTCGTTTTACTTTTGTACCCAACTCCCTTTTTATGAGCTTTACACATAAACTGTTCTCTAGAGGAGTGTCTGACTATTAATAACAATCCTCTATGTCAATAAACGAGACCTTCTGACTTCTGCGACCTTTCCTCCTGTGGTTTCGGTCAGTGTGTGCCCCCAGTCCAGACAATCGGAAAATCATTTGGTCTATAACATTTTTAATAGAGTGAACCTTTTAAAAACTGCCAAAAAACATCTTGGCAGAAGGAAAGCTATGTTGGGGGAAAAAAAAAACCGGGCTCTGTTACCACAGTTTGTATAAGTGTTTCCACATATTGCTGTATTTCAAACACATAGTGGACTTAAATGAGCTCTAGAATATCGGACACATGCTCCGCAGATTTCTCTTCTACTGAGATTATAGACGACAGAACACTTAATCTGAAGGCAGAACGGGAGAAGGGGCATTGGGGGGACATATTTGTGTTGGCTTTTTATTCTTTTTTTTCATCAGAAGGGAAATAATGTATAAAAGAGATGATTCATCTTACTCTAAGTAAAATATACTGACACTGTTTTTTGTTTTTGTTTTTTAAAGAGATGACAGTTCTGTTAAGGAACAAGTTTATACAACGCTTTTATCCTCTGAACTGTTTGGATATAGAGACTTTTTTTTTTTTTTTAATGGTAGATTTGGAAACGAAAATGACAAATGCCAAGAAGGAGCTTCATAATTTTCATGTTCATTAAAATCGACCCCACCCGCTATTTACCATGCGTTATCTCTTGCCCAAACCTCAACTATGCAGGGAGACCGGCGCCGGGGAGTGAAGGGGCCTCCGCAGCCGCAAAGGCCGGTACTGGCCGCAGCCTCGGCCCCCCGCTCACTTGGGGAACTGGTCCATCTAATATTGGGAGGGAGGAAAGGCAGACGTGCAGACCACACCCTCGAAGAATGAGCACATCGCCGTGAGGCTCATTCTTGTCGTCTGTAGTTGCCTCTCCGTGGATGTAACAACCCTTGCTGCGCAGAGAACGTCTGGGAGCTTGTGCCGACGCTGGGGCAGGGGGTTGGGAGATGGGGGCCAGGACAGAGGCTCTTCACGTGCATCGTCAGGGTCCGCCGCCTGAATGGGTGGGAGGGCACGGGGCCTGGAGCCTGAAGGATGGTGGGGCAGCCCCTCCGCCGCGGCAGAGCTCCACTGCGCCACCAGCAGGGTGAAGGCGGCATCGTTGTCCTTCATCTCCTTTAGAAGGTTGTGGGGCAGAGGATACCAATGAACAGCCTTCATTCAAAAAGAAGTGCAAAAAGTCTAGCAAGTCTTCCTCTCAGAGATGGTGCCTGGGTTTGCCTAAGACCCAGGTTTAGGATTAGCCGGATGATGCTTTCCCACACCTGCATGAAAGGGGCTGGGGCACTCCTGACTAGCTCTGCTCTTGAATGGATTTAAAGGCAAGGATTGTTAGGTACAGGGTAAGAGAAGTATACGAAAGGAACCAGAAGAAAGCAGCCCCCCCTCCCCTGACACCCATTCCTTGTAGATGGGGTGGGGATGGGGGAGTGGTGAGCCTGTTTTCCATGTGAGTAGCAGGTTCAAGTTCACAAAAAGGGCTTTCCACTGTGCCATCAAGATTTTGGACAACTGCCCAGATCTTGGTTTCAAATTCCATTCCTAAACGGAACCAGGGAGACTTCTCGGAGAATGTCTGATTCCAGGGCCAGGGCAGGGAAAGTACGAGGATCAATGAAGCTGGAATATCTAATTGTGCCATAAGGGAGGAACATGCTCAGAAAGTGGTGAGTCATGTCAAAAGGACAGAGAAGCCAGCTTGGAGACTCCCACTGGCTAAATCTAGGACAGTTTAAACACCAAAATAAGTAATAATAAGAATCTACAAACCATCAAATAAACCAGTTTTTAAATACATAAATGAATAAATGGGGGAAGAGGGGAGACCCTTGCTTAGAGTAGAATGCCAGCCAGTAAATGTAGAATGAGTAAGAGAGATGAAAATCACCATTTGACAACTACCATAGTTATCGATTCTGGCGAGTATCATCAAAGGAGACTAAAATTGTTGGCTCAAGTTCAATGGGGACAGAACATGTATACAGTCTGAAAGTATCTCCCCACAGATTATTAATTTCAAAGGGAAAAAAACCAGTAATTTTACACTTGAGAAACCTGGCCGACATCACTTAGACCAGGTCACTACAAAATCTGGGACAAAGTGGCATCACATGTGTCCTGATGTCAACAGTAAGAGGAACATCTCAGAAAGGCATAACTCAAGGCTAATCACACGGAAACATGAGGCAAACCCCAAGTGACTCTTTAGCGGGGTCGAGGTCCTGAAAGACAAAGAAAGGCAGAGAGGGTCCTTGTTGCCCCATTTCTTTCTTGGCTCAGGCTCTGGCTGTGATCAGCTGCTTCCGGGGAAGAAAGAGACCCTACTCACCCCAAACGGGCTGATGAAAAGATATGAAAAGCACTTGGAAAAGAGAAACATTTGCTTTTCGAGAGAACTTTTTCCTGAGTAGCAGTGAGCAATTACTGTGTGAAGGAGGGGGCGACCGATACCCACGGTGGCCAGCCTGTGGCCATAGCCACTCCACGCTGGGGACACACACACTGTCCAAAAGGCAGCCAGTCCTAGACAGGACTCGATGAGCCCCCTGTACAGGACGCATTATGAGCCATGAGCCACGAAACAATAAGGAATCTGTTTTTAAAGAACTCCTGGAGTCAGATGGTCCAGTTCAAATCCCAGCTCTGCTGATCATCAGCTCTGTGGTGTTGGGCAGGCTACCCAACACCCCCTAAGCCTGGATTTTCTCATCTGTAAAATGGGAGTGATCGGGATGGGCAGATCAAATGAGATAATTCACATACAGTTTTTAGCACAATATCTGGCACACAGTAGGTGCTCAATAAATATTACTATTTACTACCATATAATAAAATACAACGACTCTTCATCTTCATTCCCGTCATCTAACAGAAGGCCTGAGGGCATGTGATGTGCATTTAACAAATGTGTCTTGATGCATTAACAAAGAGAAAGTAATGCAGGAAACAAGACAGACGCTGATATTTATAATATATGAATCACTGCTAAAGACCTAGCTGAGCTCCAGCTAATGTCAAAAACAGACAAATGTTATTAGCATATAAGGAATCACGGTGTTGTGTGCCATTCTCTTGTGCAAGACCATTACTTTGTTAACTTACAATCCGGCTGAGCTTAGGACAGGCTTGAGACCATCGTTCTCTATAAACAGGGAGGAAGGCCTCTCAACCCCAGCATAGAAAAGCAAGACATACAGCAGTTCCCCCTTATCCGAGATTCTGCTTTCCACGGTTTTAAGTTACCGGTGGTCAACCACGGTCTGGAAGCAGATGATCCTTCTTCTGACATATGGTCACTTACTGTTACATCAAATGCCTACGTTATTCACCCCACTTCGTCTCATCACAAGAAGGGTAGTGTAAGTGCAATAACGATATTTTGAGAGAGAGAGACCACATTCATATAACTTTTATTCCAGTGTCTTGTGATAATTGCTCTATTTTATTATTAATTACTGCTGTTAATTTCCTACTGTGCCTAATTTATAAATTCACCTTTATCATGTATGTATAGGAAAAAACAGTATACATAGGGTTTGGTACTATGCAGTTTCAGGAATCACGGGGGGTTTTGGAACAAATCCCCCTCGGATAAGGAAGACTGCTGTACTCAATTCACACTTCCAAGTGAAGATCAAGGAAATCGGGGCACCTAGTCAGTTAAGCGTCTGCCTTCAGCTCAGGTCATGATCCCAGGGTCCTGGGATCGAGTCCTGCATCGGGCTCCTTGCTCAGCTGGGAGCCTGCTTCTCCCTCTCTCTCTGCTGCTCCCCCTGCTTGTGCTCTCTCGCTCTCTCTCTCTCTGACAAATAAATAAATTCTTAAAAAAAAAAAAATCAAGAAAATCATGTTTCACTGCCAGGCGGTAATGGGAAAATAAATGAGAGAAACTTAAGTTTAAATAAACACATAATTACAAATGATAAAAGGTGTGTACACATTGTTCCTGGTCACTGATCTGTAATAGTAATCTGTCCAGGTTTTCAAGAAAAGGCAAGGAAAGTTCCCAAGAGAGAAGTTTCCATCTTTCTTGCTTCCTCAAAAGGGCTCTCTGCCCTCAGTCTCTCTCCTGCTTCCTTTTGCTCTTTTCCAGCCTACCAGTTCTTCAGGGTGCCTTCAACTTCCTCGAGGACCATCGTACTCGGTGCAAGGCCTCCATCTTGGGTATTCTTCTGCCCTTCTCTTCCCTCTTTGCCATGGTGCTCACGGGATAGCTAGAGTATGAAACTGGACAGCGCTACGTTGGGTTCATTGTGTTTTCATGCATTTCACCTCAACCACGAAGTGGTAAGCTCATGGAAGACCAGTCCCATGTTTGGAAGACAATTGTAAATCGAGCACCTAGCACAGCGCCTGGAACAAAGCAGGCTCCGTATCTTCCACTTGTTCTTTGCTGAACCTGGCCTTTGCTTTTCTTTGGCAACACTTTGCCCCTCTGTTGTGGAGTCCTTCCCAGGGCTCCTCTGTAACCTCCTACTCTTTCCCACCTTCTCCGCTCCCCTTTTTCCCTCCTACCTCCCTCTCTTCTTCACTCTATCCTTTAAAAACTCCCCTCAGAGGAAAAGTTATGCCGTCCATTTCCCGTAAACTTGGCATAGCTCTTCTTTCCTCCTCATGCTATATTTACTCCATATACCAGTTCTAGTCAGCTCCCCAGCTGCCTTTGAAATGTCATAGGTTCTCATCACATTGGTGAGGTTCACTTGAATCCACTATATTCGTGGCCTTCATAACTGGAATTACTTCATATATTTTTTTCTTGCCCTTAGTCTGTTCCTTCTCTATTCCATCCGACCATATGCCACCAGAATAACCTCTTTTATAGGAGACTTTCATGAGTTCAGTCTCCTATTCCAGAACCTATAGATGTTTGCCTATGTAATTCAACATGTTTAAATTCTGCTAGAGGCTTCAGAACAGCTCCATAAACCAAGTCTCCCTAACAGAACCACTTATGAAAAAGAACAGAAATAGCATTAGTGCATTTTGGAGGAAGCAAAATTAAAGCTGCTGTGGTGTTTTAAGATGGGAAATGTGTCCACGTCAAGCGTAGAGGGAATCAATTCAATGCAATGTTAAAGCAAGGTAATGGAAAAATGAAAGTGGTGATCATGAGGAGAGGCATCTCTCTCTAAAACAGTCTAAAGAAAGGGAGGGATTTTAGTCCTAAGACTACGATGGCCCTAGTAATGACGGAAGCAACATCAGCTGCCAGCAATGAACTAACTGAGCAGGGACCGATAACTCTAGAAAGGCTTAGGCAGGAATATCTGCTCGTTCACTCTTGCCACAGATGTACTGACCAGCAACTTACACATGAATTAACACTTCTTAGTACTTTCCCACTTTTCTCACGGGGCTTTTGCATTTGATTGCATAGGCCCGACCACCGGAGCATAGCTATATCCCCATTCAGTCGTGATCTTCTTTGACTCATTGTCCGAGCCTGCTGGGATCTTCTTGAGTCCCGACTCTTGTCATTCAGTGCTCTCCCTTCTAACTTTGCGTCATCTTTTGAGAAGCTGATAAGTACGTGTTCTATATTTTCTATTACAAACATTTCTAAAGATGTGGAGTGGGATAGCACCAAGACATGCAGGATACCACGTGCAGTCTCTCTCCCTGTGGACATGGACTCTTTCACAAGCTCCCTTTTGGTGAGGTTCTCTTGCCGAGGCTGCATCTCTCCACCTATTCCAGGAGGAGATCATGAAAGAGCTCATCAAGTACTTTGCTGAGATCCAAATGCACCATGGTCACTCCATTTCCCTCATCAAGCTGACAAGTAAATGAATAACACTGGCGAGTAGAAGAGTACAGTCAGACTGACAAACCTTGGTTTTAACAAACATATGCCAAATGGTGATGATTTCTCTTTCCAAGTGCCTACAATTTCTTTAATGGACAGTTAGAGATTCTTGCCTTATACTGACAGCAAGTTCACTGCTCCACATTTTGGAATTTTTCTTCTCTTTCCATAGAGCAGAATTACATATGTCTGTTTCTAAACTTTTTTTTTTTTTTTTTAAGATTTACGTATTTTAGAGAGAGAGAGAGAGAGAGCATGAGTGGGAGAGGCAGAGAATCTCAAGCAGACTCCACGCTGAGTGCAGAGCCTGATGCAGGGCTCAATCTTACCATCCTGAGATCACGACCTGAGCTGAAACCAAGAGTCGGATGCTCAACGGAC
The DNA here is from genome assembly GCF_029215605.1 of Mirounga angustirostris. NCBI lineage: Eukaryota > Metazoa > Chordata > Mammalia > Carnivora > Phocidae > Mirounga > Mirounga angustirostris. The sequence continues at coordinate 68,254,410 of NW_026991717.1, read as the reverse complement.
TGAGCCACCCAGGCGCCCCTGTTTCTAAGTTTCTGACATCATTTTTCCTTGGTCCCACAGAGATCATCTCCCTCAGTCTAGAGAGAGAATTTGCAAATTTTTTCGGTGTCCTTTTTTACCAAAAAATAACAACAACAACAAAAAGCAGCCCATATACTTCCTGTATGACCTTTGTGAAACCGTGGTGACACAGGCTGTGGAGGAGACCAGAATCAAAGTCTCTGGAGACTTCAGTTGCTGAGACAGGCTTAGGTCACTGACTCCTGGGATGGGTTGGTATCTTGTATCCTAGACATGCATGTGTTTTGGTAATTACTTGAATTCCCTCTCAACCAGAGATTCCTGAAAAATCAGCTTCCAAGCAATTTTTCTTCTCTCACCCCACCCACATTGCTCATCCCTGCCGTCAGTACCTTCAGAGTATCAGAGTGTAAGATCTACTAGTCATTAAGATTGGACTTACCCACTTGCCTAAGCCTGGATAGTCATGTTCTGGATCAAAGAGGTGCTGGTGCAACTGGAATTCCCGACTGAACTCTGCTGTGTCGGGGGTGTTCTCTAGACATCCGTCATCTACTGCAAACAGCAAAAGGCTTTTGAGGAATGGCCCAGGCATCTATTGTTATTCTAAGAGTGAATTTATTCCAAAACAACCGGACATCCCAAGGTAAGCATCTGTCCACATCAGTCACTCTGGAGTCTGCTCGTCCCAAGCTCTCACTCCTCCTCCCACCTGTGGCAGAGACTGGCTGCCTACTCGCCAAGCCCACTTCCCTTGCCCCCTCGGCACACAGCTAATTTCCCAGCCTTGCCCTGCAATCAGCTGGAGTCATACAGCTGAGTTCGTGCCATGCAATGTGGGCACAAGTGATGTATTCCGTTTCCAGGCCTGGCCCATAGAAACCTCCGATATGATCCCCGCCCCCGCCTGCCCCCCACCCCATCGGCTGCTCGGCCTGCTACATGCTGCCAACCAGGGCAACTGGGACTGTCGCAGGTCAAGAGGAAAGACGGCACTTTGGGTGGCTGAACACCCTCACCCACCTCTGGCAGGACCTCAGGTGAGCGAGAAAGAACCTTCTATTGTGTCACCACTATCATTTTTATCTGTTATAAGAGCAAATCGTTCCTTAACTAGTATACTTCCATTCCACATGACTCATGGTGTTTTCTCTTGGGTGAGCTCCGTAGAAACAACTTCAGGTTCTTGGAGAAGGCCCCTTATATAAGAATGACAACATCACGAGACAGTATTGAGCTGTGTTATCGTGGTGATGGCGGCAGCTTGGAGTCAGACGAACCAGCGCTCAGGGTTCCCGTCCTAGCTCGTAAGTGACAGATGGTCTTAATTCCTTGGGAAGATTAACTCTGTCTCTCTAAACCCATCCATCCATCTACGAGAGGGGCAGAATCAAGGACTTACCTGACTGGGTAGCTGTGAGAAAGAGATGATCACACACAGAACACCTCGCACATAATAGGTTCAGTCTGCTTTAGTTCCTTTCCCAGCATCTCTCTTTAAATGACAATTGATACTCTGACAGCTCTTTGAAATAAGCATGTCTTTTAGTCAAACCCAAGAATGGATATCCCACTTGGCTGCTGCTTTGACCTAAGCCCTATCATTACAGGACGTGAGGCTCTGAAATTAAGTCCCTTTTTTCTGTTTCTAATGTGCTTTTAGACAATAGCTTCAAAGGGTGGGCGGCAGAGGAGGGCGTGTGAATTTTGCATGGGGCTGGTGGGGGGAGGAAAGAGAGTCCTTTTGCAAAGGGATAATGAGGCATCAAAGTCAATGCTAAAAGGAGTCCACGAGAACCAGCCAGATAGTCCGGTCTCTAGAGCCTGCTCTGAAGCCTTCCAGCAGCCTGAAGCATCCAATGTCTTCACAGCAGGAAGCTCGTGTGGCGTCATTAGGTTTGACCAAACCCCTAACGTGGCTCCCCACTTTTCACGGAACTGCTTATCTAACTTCTTCATCTACAGCAATTACCACGTAAGAAAAGAGACAGCCAATCCAGAGCGTTCAGGCAGTCGGCATAGGGCAGCTTAACAACCTGTTCATAATTGTTTCTCCAGGACTTCCGAGTGGGCCCAGACTGCGATGTAGAGATACAGCCCTGCTCTGGGAATGGCAGTATCTCAGGGCCTGAAAACGTGCCCTGGGATTCACATCCTATACCTGAGAATGCACTCCGCTGCTCTATCCAGGGTGGGGGGACCATGATTCAGAAGAGAGCATGGCAGGGGAGGGGGAAGCCAAGGTTTTATTCTTGGATTGCTCAACTGTGCGGTGTCATGATTCTCACTGAGGCATATCTCAAGCAATCTCTAAACAAATAATGTCTAAATTTTGCCAGTGATTTCCTTTCCAGAGTAAAAATAATGATAGAACATAGAGTGAGAAACATGTTTGCTTAGTGGCTGGATAGCAAAGAAAAATGGCAGACAATGTGTGATGAGAAAGAGTCTGAGAGTTGTCATTTGACCCAGCTGTATCAGCCCCCCTGGACTGCCCCGTCTCAGAACTCCTGTGTGCATAAAACTAGGGCTTGATTACACGGATCTGGACTCTTTCCTTTCCTAGGATAGCCTAGAACCGCATTTATGTTTTTGAAGGTACTAACTATGTCTTCATTTTACCAATGAAGAAACTGAGGTGCAGGGAAGTAGACTGACATACTATAGTTAGGACTAGACCTCAGATCTCTTGGCTCAAACTCTGTCCAATCTCCTACAACAGTGGTTCTCAAACTTCAGTATGTGCTAGAATCACATGGAAGGCAGGTTTCTGGGGCCTACCCCAGGAGTTTCTGACTCAGTGGGTCTAGGGGAGAGCCTGAAAATGTGCATTTCCCGCAGGTTTCCAGGTGATACTGATGCTGCTGGAAACCTGGGACCAACCTGGGACCACACTTTAAGAACTACTGTACCATATTATATCTAATCAGTTTAATCAAATCCCCATGGAGACTGTTGCTCTTCAAATTCTGGACTGGTCTTTCCTCCTACCCATCCAAAACCCTACAAGCACGTAAAATGTGGCTGCAGTGATTGGCTCTGCGCACTGATTCAGGTTTTCCAGCAGCCAGCCCAGTATTTCTCCATTGGCTAGGTTACATCCAGCTACTCTGGGTGCTCCAGAGGCTCTGTGCCCCATAGAAAACAGACACCTACCCTAAATCAAAGGAGGAGTATCTTTCAGGGAAAGAGTATCTTTCAGCCTGCATTGTGTTTAAGAAAATCTGAGGCGCTGGAGCGCCTGGGTGGCTCAGTCGTTAAGCGTCTGCCTTGGGCTCAGGTCATGATCCCAGGGTCCTGGGATCCAGCCCCACATCAGGCTCCCTGCTCAGAGGGAAGCCTGCTTCTCCCTCTCCCACTCCCCCTGCTTGTGTTCCTGCTCTCACTCTCTCTTTCCCTCTGTCAAATAAATAAATAAATAAATAAATAAATAAATAAATAAATAAAATCTTTAAAAAAAAGAAAAGAAAAGAAAATCTGAGGGGCCAATACTGTCACAATTTTCAGAGCAAGACACTATGTCATGGTGGTTGAGCACACCATCCTGAATCAGGTAGACCTGGGTTTGAGTCTTGGCTCCGCTACTTACTTGCTAAGTAGATAAGCTTGGACAAGCTATGCCCTAAGCTTCAGTTTCCATACATGCAAAGTAGGGGTAATAAATACCAACTATTGTTATTGTAGGCTTGGGGAAAAAGACTGTTCTGGTGCTAGGAGTTAACACAAGCCCAACGAGAGTGATGCGTTATTTACTAGCAGCAAAAACTAATTCTAATCAGGATGCCATTTAATGAATCTTTTACTTTGTGCAAGGTGTTGCACTGAGCGCTTAACGTGGATAATTTCATTTAATTCCCACAACAACTCCCATTTTGCCAATGAGGAAACTGAGGTGCAAATTGGTTAATTAGCTTGTGCAAGGTCACATATCTTGACCTTGGTTTTGAATTCAGGTAGTCTGAGTTTAGAGCCACTACTCTTAACTACCAAGGTTAGCTGCTCAAGGCCCACATAAGAGTAGTCCACTCACCATTCATTCTCTTTGGCATCAGGGAGTAGGAAAATGGAAGGGAGATATGAGAAGCAAAGAAAAGTTGCAAGCTTCTCCCTTAACCAACTTCTTATCTTACTGGACCCATTGTCTCTCATGCCACCTCCTGACCCCAAGGAAGTATCTCAGGATTGATGCTGTTTGTGACATGGATAAAATGTCAATTGTCAAAGGAAGTAAGGAAAAACGGTGGACATGGATAATCCACAAACTAGTAAGTTCCAAAGACACTAAAAGTGGGCAGCAACTGTATCACAGAAATGGCAAAAAGAAGAAAATCTTTCTCCATTTTTATTAAAAGAGTAGCAAGTGCAGAAAAAAAGCATCAATTCCTAAAGAGGGAGAGAGACTGAAGGTAAAGCTTTGGCAAGGGAGTCTTACGTAGGTGTATCTGAGCGCCAGAACACACCAAGGGTTCTATAATAAATTTCCCTTTCCAATCTACCTACAAAACATGGTGGGGGGGGGGCGGTCATTAGGATAAAAATACTATTTCTCAGAATATTTGTAGCAGATGTTAGAATTTTTAATTTCCTCCCAAAGACTCTACCATCCATGAGAACCCAAGGGTATGCCCATTACCTGTTTTTCCAGCTGGACAGGGATTTGGAGGGTCCGGGTAGCCCTGATCTTCACTAAAGTCCTTAGGAATGTTGTCACCAGTCAACTCTGCCACAATGTTTGGGATGTTGCCAAAAGGACCCAAGTGCTGAAGACCTTCATGGGCTCCACCTGCCAGGGCATCAGAGTAGTTCACTTCAGTGCAATTAAATTCATTTCAACTAATATGTACTCAGGCAAAGCACTGTGATCTATACTGTGGAAAGAGAATAAGAAATCAAATAGTTCCCACCCTTTAGGGCTTAAAACTTTAGTTGTGGAAATAGACACATGCCCCCACATGTACCATTTCCATACAAGGCATTAGATATGAGACCTAATAGAAATGTTAATACAGCATCATGGGAGCACAGTGAAGGGAGAGTTTCATTTGGCTGATAGGATGGGGAGGGCTTCCAGGACGAGCTGGAACTTGAGTGGCACTTGGGGGCAGGGTAGAGGAAGAGATAGGGAGGCAACTGCTGCCAGGCATGGGAACAGGCTGAAAGACAACACATTTCCAGAAAAAGAAAGAAAAGGGGTGCCTGGATGGCTCAGTCGTCAAGCGTCTGCCTTCAGCTCAGGTCATGGTCCCAGGGTCCTGGGATCGAGCCCCGCATCAAGCCCCACATCGAGCACCGCATCGGGCTTCCTGCTCAGCGGAGAGCCTGCTTCTCCCTCTGCCCGTCCCCCTGCTTGTGCTCTCTCTCTCTCTCTCTCTGTGTCAGATAAATAAATAAAATCTTTAAAAAAAGAAAGAAAGAAAGAAAAAAGTCACTGTCCTCCGCCACTCTAGAACAACCACTTAAAACTTGGTATATTTTCTTCAATCCTTTCTCTTCTGCATAGCTCTTTATACTTAAGTGTTTATTCATGTTTATTTAATATTAAAGCACAAGCATTTGCCCATGTGGCTGTGTGGTCTCTCCTCACATAATTACAAATGGCTATGTTGTTTTTCTATCCAGTGGCTGTACCACAACATATTAATCATTCCCCTATTGTGGGACATTTAGTGTTTCCCAATTTACTCTTAGGAATTTTTTCCATATTTTGGATTAATATTTCTCAGGATAGATTCCCAGAAGTCAAATTACTAGGTCAAAGGCCATAAATATTTTTATGGGTCTTTATATTATATTGCCACGCTGTTTTCCAACCTGGAAAAGGAGGTACCACTTTATAAAATAAGGTCAACAAAATACGAGAATACCGTTTTTATAATATCTCTACCAGCATTGGGTTTTATAAAAATAATTTTTGCTTTCTTTACTAATTTAAAAGATGTTTAGAAAAATTAACTGTCTTATTTTTAAAGTCCTTGATTACCAGCTCAGTCAAATATATTTCCATGTGTTTATTTACTAGCTTTAATTTTTTTTAAGATTTTATTTATTTATTTGAGAGAGAGGGAAAGCACAGAGGGAGAGTGACAGGCAGAAGCAGACTCCCTGCTGAGCGGGGAGCCTGACGTAGGGCTCAATCCCAGGACCCTGGGATCATGACCTGAGCCAAAGGTAGATGCTTAACCAACTGAACCACCCAGCCGCCCCGTACCAGCTTTAATTTCTTTATGAAAGTTGTCTGTTTATGCTCTTGGAATTTTAATCGTTTCTCTTATCAATTTGCATGAACACTTTACATAGTAAAGAGAATAAGACTTTGGCTGTTACATCTCCTGCAACCACGTTCCCATTTCCTCTGACTCGGAATTCTGGTTATTATAGCAATATTTTGCAACCCTAAGTTTTTAATATTTATGTAGTCAGATATGCTCTTGTTATTCTCCTTTGTGATTTCTTCTTGTCTTTTTAAATTTATAAAATTGGGTGGCGCCTGGGGGGCTCAGTCGTTACGCGTCTGCCTTCGGCTCAGGTCATGATCCCAGGGTCCTGAGATTGAGCCCCACGTCGGGCTCCCCGCCCAGCGGGAAGCCTGCTTCTCCCTCTCCCACTCCCCCTGCTTGTGTTCCCTCTCGCTGTGTCTCTCTCTGTCAAATAAATAAACAAAATCTTTAAAAAAATAAAAAATAAAAAAATAAATTTATCAAATCGTTGCCCTTTCAGGAGTACTACCAACATTTGGATATTTTAGTTTTTCTATTTTTTTCTTTCTTTCTTTGTTTTTGTTTTGTTTTGTTTTGTTTTGTTTTAGTGCATGTAAAATAATTAACCAATTATCCCACCAGCATTAGTGAAGTAATCCTGTCTTTCCTGTTCAGGAAGCTTACTCTACGAGCACTATAGCAGGCTATTTCTTGGAATGAATTCCTATCTAGTAATTGTAGTGGGACATAGCTCTCTTAATGCAAAAGGTACATCTTATACATGAAGGGCCAAATCAAAATCAAAAGGTGCCTTGGTTGGTGTGCATGGATTTAGAGTCAAAATCAGGCTGTGATAGCCACACTTCCAGGAGAAGGCTCCATAGCTCAGGGGTTAGAGCACTCATCTCGTATAATAGCCACACGTCCACCTCCACGGGACATCTTGCCAATAGGTTATATTATTTAAGCCCAGCTGGATGAGGCACCCTTCTCCCCTGGATGAGATGTGTCAAGGTTACTGCTCTGACACCTGCCTTTTTTGCGTTTTTGACTGAACCAGCTCCCGTTTGGAGCAACACATTTTTTTCCTCTGGAAATATTAATATATTCAGGAGGACCATGGTTAGATCTTAGTGTCCTGGGAATCACACTGTCTTTGAGATGACTTTGTATCAGCCTGTCTTAATTTATTACGTCAGATTAAAGTTGATCCTTAAAAGGATCATTGTACCTCCTTCAATTTCAAATTTCTCTAGCCCCCAAAACATAGATATCATCAAGTGGCTGGGTTGTTTCATTTACATTTATATTATATTTCATTGCTTTGTGATGGGAGTGAGTAGCCTGCAAAATTTCTGCATTAAAAAAAGGTATTATTTTTGGAAAATGTCCATGTGAACATTTAAAATAAGATGTAATTTTATATCTATCACAGTCTGATGCTTTAATCCTATCTTAATTTGATGGTTATGTGTTAAAATCTATTACTACCAATAAGTCTCTCAACCTCTTATTCCTTGATGTTTTTGCTTTAGCATTTTGATAATATGAGAGTTGCCATGTTCGAGAGTATAAATTCTTCATTTTAATTGTGTTATTAATTGGCTATTGAGTAAAAACGTAATTGACAAATCATATTTCTCCCATTAGCCTCACTGCTCTTCATTCTGTTGTTTTGCTTGGTCAATCTTTGATCATCCTTCTATTTGTAACTTTCTGTATCTTTCTGATGGATTTTCCAATTCCTCCTGTGGTGTCTGCCTTCAGAGACATTCAAGGGATTCCTCTTTATTACCCCACATTAACCCAAGGCGTGCAAAAGGTTAAACAGACAGATCAGCGCCCTTGGTATTGATACATTTGAAACTTTGTACAATCTTGGCAATGCAGCCGCCCCGTGTTTGCTACAGGGCATGCTCTCTGGTGTCAATACATGTCTCAATTTTTGAAAGCACCCTAGCCTTAAGTGCCAGGAATTATCCGACTTGGCTTAGGGGAGAATGCATGTCTTCTTAATGTTCCATTAGTAATTAATGAAGGAAGCAAACACAGTTTCCTTTACGGAAGGCCTGCCAAGGCTCTGTTTACCTCTGTGCACCGGGGCCATTAAAATGAATGCAGCACTTGTTAGGGAGTAGCAGATGTTTCTTACCAGGCAGATACATTATAACACAGGCTCTTTTAAAAACTACATTTAATGACCTCAAATCAAGAAACACTGAGGTAGGAACTGTGGGAGATACATGGAAGTAACAAATGCTATTCTTTGCTCTCCAGGAGCTTGAATTTTATAGACAAGAAACCATATTTAGGTAATAATTAGAAAATGATATAGTTGAGTATGCAACCAAATGCTAGTTATTGGGTTCATTATGTTTAGATTATGTTAATTTCTTATACCTGAAACCAAGTCAATCAAAATGTTATGATGCAATGGATGCTCTTTGTTCTATTTGTCACAGTCTCAACCAAACACAGAGTTTAAAATTATTAATTAGTCAGTTTAAAAAATATGTATTGAGCACATACTACATACTACATACCAAGACCTGGACTAAGTGCTAGAACCAGATAAACGGGGGCGCTGCTTTCACAGTTTACAGTCTGCAAAAGATGTACAAAGAAGAACACACTTGTAATGCAGAGTTGGAATGCACTTCTAATATAACTGGGATACAGCAAGATGTCACAGGCATGATGGGAGAAACATCTAACCCAAACGTGGGACATGGAGGACTTCTTGCAGGAAGCAACATACCAGTGATTACGTTAGGTGCTGTGGAAGACAAATGTAAAAGACATGGTTCTTACTCTCTAACTGGTTCTTTAATTTAGATGGTTCTTCAAGGTTAACACAATAAGCCAGTGGTATAGATAAGATACATCCCCTGACATAATTCATTATGGTATAGACTGTAAATGATGTAGAAATTCAGGGAACAGAGAACCTGCCAAAAAAATACCCATGAAAGAGATGACCCTTGAGTTGGAATAATCATCAAAGACAGGATCCATCCTTACAGGTAGCAAAGGAAGAACCACAAGTGAGAGCACAGAGGCAGATGTAAGCAGGGAAGGTTTGAGCATCCGTGATGAGCACTGTTGGGGAAGGGGGGGCAGAGCTGGATGGAAGGGGAGAAGGCCAATGCCAGGCAGAAAAGTATGAATTAACATAGGAATAAATGGCAACCAAACTTTCTGGGCAGGAGAGCAATGTAATAATTGGATGTTACACAGAATGTTAATTTAGCAACAATTTAAAGCCCTTGTTCCCACCTAAGGATGCATATCAGAATCACTTGTGGCATTTTTTTTTTTAAGACTTATTTATTTATTTATTTATTTATTTATTTATTTATTTATTAGACAGAGAGACACAGGGAGAGAGGGAACACAAGCAGGGGGAGTGGGAGAGGGCAAAGCAGGCTTCCCGCCGAGCAGGGAGCCCAAAGCGGGGCTCGATCCCAGGACCCTGGGATTATGACCTGAGCCAAAGGCAGATGCTTAACAACTGAGCCACCCAGGCGCCCCTCACTTGTGGCATTTTTTTTTTTTTAAGATTTTATTTATTTATTTGAGAGAGAGAGAATGAGAGAGAGCACATGAGAGGTGGGGAGGGTCAGAGGGAGAAGCAGACTCCCCGCTGAGCAGGGAGCCCGATGCGGGACTCAATCCAGGGACTACAGGATCATGACCTGAGCCGAAGGCAGTCGCTTAACCAACTGAGCCACCCAGGCGCCTTGTGGCATTTTAAGAGAATTCCAATGCCCCCTACTCCAGAGCCACTGTATCCAAGTGTCCTTCTAAAGACCGCTGTATGAAGGTAGACTGGAAGAAAGTTTAAGAAGTCCTGCTATAAGGCTACTGTTGAAACTCAGGGGTGGAGAAAGGAGGATTGGGGTTAGGGTAGCCACAACATGAGTAGAAAGGAGATTCCAAACAGTGCACAAAGGGAAGATGAGTCAAAGCCCATGAGGTTTCCAAAGTGTAGAGGCCCCCTGATTAGGAAAAATAATACCATTGTAGACAGAATCTTTCACTACAGCTTTAAAATTATTTCAGGCAATTAATTAATTCTATCCTGTGATGATGCTTTATTTATCTGTTTCCCTCACAGCCCTAGCACTCTACAAATGTCTCTAGAATAAAGAGAAAATATTTAATTCTTGCCAAATAGGTTTTAGGCTCAGTTTTGTTTATATAAACTTTGTTTTCTTTAATACAGTTGGTACCATGCAGCTGTTTATTCTCAAGCTCTAGGCCATTGGTAGGTTTTCTTCACATTGTGATGGCAGTAAAGTGTCAGTCAGTTGTAGTGTTCAGAGGCAACGGAAGCAGGGAGTGGGGAAGAAGGGGAAGAAGACCCAGGTTGGTCTGATCCAGGCCAGGGCTCTTAAAATCTCCTTCTTGGCCTGCACTGAAACCCTCCATAAAAAATCTGTTGAGGCACTTTTCCATGTCTCGGGGGATTTCTCTAACAGCTCTTCTCTGCATTCCCATCCCCTGCCTTGTGCTTGGATTCTCCCTCCTCTGCAAGACCCTTTTAGATTGGTAATTCTGCTGTTTCAGTTGGCTATCTGGTCAACCTCAGTTCTCACTTTGCCACCCATGGGCTTGTGCAGTCTCAACATGGCAGTTCCCAGCAAGACTCCTAAGGACCACCAGCTGGGCCCTGCACCTCCAATGCTCATTTATCCAGGAAAGGGCACTAGCTTTTCTGGTTAATTTAAAACTCCCTTTAGTTTCAAATCCACTTTCTTGCCTTAGTAATTTTAAAGATCAGTTGCCAGTATCTGGTAAATGAAAATATGAAAGTTTCATACCTACTGACCCAAAAAATTTTACTTGGCTTCCAACAGTCATGGTTTTTTTTGTGGTATCAGCTGAGTTGTTTAGTTGTTTAGTTATATAGTAGAGTAAATCTCTGGTATCACGCCTTATCTTGATGTCATTTGACTCTCCTAAATGTAGTGCATTAAAAAAAAAAAAAAACCAAAACGAATGAAGTTAAGTTTCCAATTATAGTGACATTTCATGTATCTCTTTCCTGGAGAATGTGGTTTTCCATATAGTATGCACATCACTGAAGCATCCCCTTTAACATCAAGATCCATTTATTTAACCATTTTAAAGGAAAATTTTCACTATGAATTTTAGGTAAAGACTTTGAACAGCAGCTTGGGAATATGACTTTCCCTCCTCTTGATAATTTGGGACTATTATTGGCCGTATCAATGACCACATAGTGTTGCAGCAGTGAGTTCTCAGTGTGGGGAAGTGTGCAGTGATATCATCCTGTGACACGGTCCCGGCTACTATGGTTTTTACAGTTCTTCGTGTCCTCCCTCCTTGTCAGCTGTTAATCCTAGTCATCCCAGGTCCTTTGCATAATGAAGGACTTACATAAATAAAGAGTGGGCCTAGGCCTTGCAAATCCCCTCTTCTAATGTGCTTTACTACACACATAAGTCACATGAGGATCCTGTCAAAATGCAGGTTCTGATTAACAAGTGAGGGGTGGGGCCTGAGACTCTGCCTTTCTAACAAGTTCTCAGGTAATGGCGATGCTGTCAGTCCATATACCACACTTTCAGTAGCAAGGGGCTAAGAAACGAAAGAGCCAGACTTATTCAAATTATATATAAAATAAGATTAAATTATCTCTGAGAGAGACCTTGGGGTAATGATCTTGGTTCGTGGGTCTGCAACATCCAGGGTTGCTGCTGAGAGGCTTTCTAAAATTCACTTGAGGTTTCAGAGAAAGGAGCTGTGGCTACTGTTGACATCCTTTTATTTAAGGATTTATTCTAATTATAGAGGCACGTGCTCACATTTCACAAGGAAAGGATCCCACTGCACCCTTTTTCATTCAAACGAATTCTGTGTGAGAATTAGAAATACCTCCATCTTGAAGGTAAGTTCTCACATACAGGCGATGTCCTTCACAGAGCCTGATGACCTCACACCATCTAATGCAAGAGTCCCTCTTGGCTGGGACTGGTGGGGATAGATTTGGTAAAAGTCAAGGTTGGCCAGAAATGAAGAAGATAAATGGGGTCCAGCACCACTATCACCCTTTTGTACTCTTACTGTTTCAGTCGTTTCAAAGTACTTTTATATCCTCATTAAAAATGTTTCGTGAGGCTGATATGAGGAATTCTTAATTGCAGGAAATAAACTGAGGGTTGCTGGAGTGGGGGGTGGGGTGGGAGGGATGGGGTGACTGGGTGATAGACACTGGGGAGGGTATGCGCTCTGGTAAGTGCTGTGAATTGTGCAAAACTGTTGAATCTCAGATCTGTACCTCTGAAACAAATAATGCAATATATGTTAAGAAAAAAAAAAGAAGAAGAAGAAGGTAGCGGGAGGGGAAGAATGAAGCGGGGGAAATCGGAGGGGTAGACGAACCATGAGAGACGATGGACTCTGAAAAACAAACAGGGTTCTAGAGGGGAGGGGGGTGGGAGGATGGGTTAGCCTGGTGGTGGGTATTGAGGAGGGCACATTCTGCATGGAGCACTGGGTGTTATGCACAAACAATGAATCATGGAACACTTCATCTAAAACTAATGATGTAATGTATGGGGATTAACATAAGAATAAAAAAAAGAAAAAAAAAATGTTTTGTGAGGTCAGTAAGGCAAGCATGACTACTCGTAAGTGAGAAAGGGAGTCCTAGGAGATTGTTACTTGCCTGAAATCACTCAGCCAGTTAGTGCTATTTGGAGACTGGGACCCCAGCACTGTTTCCATTCCACAGTGGCACCAGGGGAACCCCCAAAAGGCTCTATGCAGCCCATCCATTCCCTTTGCGGGGAGGGGTTGGGGGGGTCATCCCCCAAAGATCAGCTCTAGCTCCAGAGAAGTCGTTGGTAGAATGACCTGTCAGAATAACGGGGGCCTCTCATATTTTCCAGCTCCCTCTGAGGCCCCCAAAGTGTCTGTGACCAGGAGGGTTAGCTTCCCCCCACAGCCGGGCCCCAGCAGAATGACTCTGGGATGGGGAGCCGGCCGTGGTCCCCGCCACCGTGGTTCCGCGGTATCTGCGTGCCAGCCTCACGCCAGAGGTTTCGAGCCTCCAGACACATCCCCAGCCCTGAGGACGCTGCCTCGCAATTCGGTAACAACCCTGACAAGCTCGCAGCCAGCAATCTCCCCCGGGCCCCCACCCGGCCGCAGCACCATGCCGGGGCTGCCCGTGGGCCCACACGACCGGGCACCGGCGCTGGGCAATAAAGGAGAATTGTGGCAGGGCTGCCTGGTGCCAAGGAGCCAGTCAGCCACCTCGTAAAAAGGCAGCTCCGTGAGCAGAGTCTGGCAGGCAGTGGGCACACTCTCCTGAATACCAGCCATTCAGCTGAAGGGACAGGAGCCAGCAGTTTTCACTTAGGTCACCACAAACAGCCGGCGCTAAAAATACCCTGCGGTCTGGGCCTTCATTCCTCCTGCGCGTCCCCATGCATCATTTACAGAGGCACCACCGGCTTCTCTCCTGTTCATGGTCTGGGACACTGAGACATTGGAGAGGTGATTCGAAAGAACGCTGCCCTGCTTTGGTTTGCCCCCTCACACTCCTGAGCCAGAGCGGAGCTGGAGGAGGGCAAGGAAACTGGAACAGAGGAGGCGGTGGTCCGTGGCCTCAGAGGCCGCCGAGCAGGCACCAACGGGGACGAGCAGGACACAGACAGCGTGCAGCACCGGTGTGACCATGAGGGAACGAAGAGGAGCCCGCATCCCAGGAAATCCTGAGGGCCAACCTGAGGAAGCTCTGGCTGGCCCTGCAAGCTTTGTCTCTCCCCGCGCCCCCCCACCCCCGAGGTAAACACACAGTTATACAAAGTACTACCACTTCTCAAAGGTGGGAGGACGAACCTGTCACCTCCTGTCCAAGCCACACCTCGGCTTTCTCCTTAGCGCAGCACTCAGGTAGTTTGGCTACACATTATTGTCCACACTGGAGCAGAGAAGACAGAAGCATGGAGAAAAGGCCAGAGAAAGACACATGATTTAGCCCTTATGGGGTGGGGGGGAGGGAAGAGAAAACACCTGAAAAAAGTGGCCAACTTAAGGGTGGGATTTTAAAATGTTAGATGTCTAATATTCATGTTTCTGCTTCCTTCAGGCCAAATAATTTAAGTGAGCTAAAAAGAAGAAAAAAATAGTCATTTCTATACATGTCCATCCTCAAAATTAACTACATATGAAGGCATTTTTGCCTTGATTCCTGGTAAGAAGTGAGAGTCCCAAAATTCAAACATATTATTGAAAAGCAACCAATTTTCATTTACTGAGGACCCACAGAAAAGAGAGCACCTTTTATACAAAAAACCTTTTAGAGCTTCCTGTTGTTAAGACCCTGGGTTCAAGTCCACATTCTGCCACACTTCTGAGAACATCCCAATCTCTCTGGATCTCAATTTCCTTCTTCTGAATTTGGGGATACTATGCTTGCGGGGGCATCAAATAAGAGATTATACGCGAAATGCTTAGTTCACTGCCTGGTAGGTATGTAGTAAGCACTCAATAAATGTTTCCTCCTTTTATTATCTAATCAGTATTTCCTAACAGCACAATTAACAGAGCCCAGATTAACAATCCTATGTATTCTTCATTCTGATGATCCCAGCCCTGTATTTGGGGCAGCGAGCAACAGGGGCTCAAAACAGTCAAACTTTTTCTTTTTTTTTTTATTCTTATGTTAATCCCCATACATTACATCATTAGTTTTAGATGTAGTGTTCCATGATTCATTGTTTGTGCATAACACCCAGTGCTCCATGCAGAACGTGCCCTCCTCAATACCCACCACCAGGCTAACCCATCCTCCCACCCCCCTCCCCTCCAGAACCCTGTTTGTTTTTCAGAGTCCAACTTTTTCTTAACAGCAGTGCCTCCTTAACCCACTTAAAACTAAATAAGTTAATACTTGGACTCATCCTACTCGGTTTTTTCAGGACAGGCATCCTCCATTCTCGCCCAGGTGACAGAACTCCTTCTCTGAAGGATTTATCATCAGAATTATAGGGGGCAAAACACGTCCACATAAACACATATCCGATATAAGTGCCAGTTTGTGGAGGAGACCATGAGCACAATGGGGACAGAGAAATACGTGTCCTAGAAGGAGATGATGAATGCAGAATCATTTACAATTAGAGATGGGTGTTAGGGCCTCAACTCTCCTCCTTGGTAACGGAGCTTAGTAAGCTGTTTAGAATGGTGAGGACTTATGTTGCAACATCCACATTCTCTAAACCCATGACAAGTGACCCCAAAGCACACAGCATTTGGTAATTGAGAAAAACAAAGAAATGATTCTATCTCTGCTGAATTGGCTTATTCATTGATTTGCCCCAGGGCAGGGGGCTGGTCCAGGCAGTTCGCAGGAGCCATCGAATGCTCTGAGTGCCAGCCTGGTCTCTCACAGGGACTTCCCCACGCAGCCCGCGTCCTCAGCAAACGCCGCTCCTGTCGCTTGGCACCACCCTAAAGGTGCAGGAGCGATCTGAAATGAGTTGAATCTCCTGGCAGATAGGCAAGATAAAATTCATTGTTCAGATAGTCTGTCTTGAAAGGCATTTGTTTTCGTTCCTCTTCTTTCTTCTTCTGCTTCGCACCCCCCCACCCCAAGCCATACTAGGATCTAAAAAACTCAGGCTCCTTTGGGACCACAGGCAACATTATCATCATCTACTCGAAGGCACGCAAGCAGTGCAGGCAGAAACTCGGTGGCGAACCACTGCATCTGTGGTTTTCACATCTACATATGGTCCCAATTTAGGATCACAAGCAGAGTTGTTTATTTTAGAAAAGCTTTTTAGTTCACTTTTAAGGTATTTTGCTTAGGCACTGCTTGCTTTTCAAAAGAAGAAAATGTGTATTTTTTTCCAAAGTGGTGTTTGTTTTGGCTGTTTGCTCATTTGCAAAAGTTCAAATTTTACTCTGCAAATTTAACTAATTCTCCTGCAGCCACCACAAGCCCCACCCCTCCCCAACGCATCTGCACAAAACCCAAAATTAGAAAATACATTAATTTGAAAATGAGGCACTTGGAGGATAGCTGTGAATTTTGTAGGTTTTCGAAAAAGCCACTTTAATAGGTAATTTGCAGTTAGCACTTTTAATCCCTTCATATAACTTTATTTGCTGCCTGAAGTGAAGTCTCTATCTGGCAATATGTATGGAGGCCAAGTATGTTTCTGTCTTGAGGTTAAGGCCCATTGGGGGTCCTTTAAAACCTTTATTCTATGATTCTTCCTGAAATTATATGACTTAACTGGGAGTCAGAGTAGAGTTTAAGTTGAGGTATCACTTATTTATTTATTTTTTAAGATTTTATTTGTTTATTTGCTAGAGAGAGAGAGAGGGAGTGACAGTACAAGCAGGGGGAGCGGCAGGCAGAGGGAGAAGCAGGCTCCCCGCTGAGCAAGGAGCCCGATGTGGGACTTGATCCCAGGACCCTGGGATCATGACCTGAGCCAAAGGCAGACGCTTAACCGACTGAGCCACCCAGGCGTCCCTGAGGTATCACTTATTGTTGAAAAAAATAATGTGACATTTAAACAAAATTGTGGAAGGGGTTGCGATTGAGTGAGGACATGGAGAAAACGATAAAAAAAAAAAAATCAAGATATACACTTGGGTGGGCCCTTCAGCACGTGGTCCTGTCTAGAGCCCTACTGTCTCCAGTTACTGAAATCTCCCGACTTCATCTTCTTTCTGAAACTCCACTTACTGAGGATGTCCTTTGCCCAGAGCAAGAGCCCCACATCTCTGTTCTCGAAGACGTGCTGAGTCCCATGTACCATTCCTTTGGGTAAGGTTCTCCACTAACATGGTAATGAGTACTATGTGGTCCTCTGTTTCTGTGTAATATATTTGCATCTTAGACAATTTCTGGGGTAATCACTGTAACTTAAAGCAGTGACTTCCTCACAGGAGTCCCAGGCCCCCTGGTGTAGCAGCTCAAGAGACAAGTGGGATAGTTCGTGTTCTTGGGTGAGGAGAGAGGGCAGTGTTGGGTCGGTCCCCGGAGGCAGGCAGAAATCAACGCAAGTAGAACATCAGTGGCCAGATCAGAGCCAAATAAATGGCCAGGAGGTTTGTAATTAGTGATGGGGTGTGCAAGGAGCTAGCTTCCGACACACAGGGAAAGGTTGAAGGAGGTCTGCAGGAGCCTGGGAGGGCCAATAGATGACATCAACACCAAGCCATGTGGCAGCAGGAGTGATCCTCGGCCCGACTCACAGCTCTTATGGTTTCATCTGGGGCTGGACTTTCCCAGCCAGCCTGGGCTTTACAGGGAAACACGACACTGGGGACCCAGGGCTGAGAAGAAGGTGTGAGTAAGGCATGGCAGAGACTGAGACGGGCCCATGCTGGATGGGATGGCCAGCCCAGGGCCCCCTTCTGTCAGCTGCTTGCTGTCAAGAGTCTCCTTTCCGAGGTTCTGGGCTGGCCCGGGCTGGGCACGTGGCTCAGGGATGCGATTATTTCATATGGCAGTTCCTTCTACTCCTCTGTAAATTAAGACGAGGGGACTTGAGTTGAGTCAGGGAAGGCCTTCTGGACCACAACAAAGAAGGTCTCACTTGGCCTAACAAATTGGTGCCTGCATTAATTATTGATCCCCGACCTCCCTTTCTCCATCCATAGCTGCTGTAAATAAGTAAGTGTCTTTTATAAACAGCTAGTGTAAACGTTTGTTTTGGACAGTGATCTCCTTATAGGACATTCTTTTCTGTTTCCGATTTTCTTTTTTCTTTTTTTTTTTTTAAAGATTTTATTTATTTATTTGAGAGAGAGAATGAGATAGAGAGAGCATGAGAGGGGGGAGGGTCAGAGGGAGAAGCAGACTCCCCACTGAGCAGGGAGCCCGATGCGGGACTCGATCCCAGGACTCCAGGATCGTGACCTGAGCCGAAGGCAGTCGCTTAACCAACTGAGCCACCCAGGCGCCCCTGTTTCCGATTTTCTAGTAGTTATTACCTTCTCCTTCTCCTTCTCCTTCTCCTTCTCCTTCTCCTTCTCTCTCCTTCTCCTTCTCCTTCTCCTTCTCCTTCTCCTTCTCCTTCTCCTTCTCCTTCTCCTTCTCCTCCTCCTCCTCCTCCTCCTCCTCCTCCTCCTTCTTCTTCTCCTTCTCCTCCTTCTCCTCCTTCTCCTTCTCCTCCTCCTCCTCCTCCTCCTCCTCCTTCTTCTTCTTCTTCTTCTTTTTCTTCTTCTTCTTCTTTTTTAATTCCAGCCCTGGGAAGGGAGAGCAGGTGGTGTGTGTGTTGGGGTTGGGGAGCAGGGGTGGGGAGTTCACTCCAATGACAGCTTCTACAGACCTCTGGTATAGTTTTTCCGGCCTGTAGTTTTCCCACCGCACACAAATATTCCCAACTTCTTCCTTTTGTATCCATGTAATCTCTGCCAGGTATTAGTCATTACGAATAAAGAAATATCAAAAACAATAAAAACCGCTGAGCTCCTCACTGAGCGTCCACTCAGTGCCAGGCACCATACCTGGGCCAAGGGCCCAAAGCCATGTTGGAGGAGACACAAAGGTGGTCGGCCACAAGGCTGTGTGGAAAGTGGCAGGCACCTCCCCTCAATGAAATCTAGAAGAGAGGCATCCAGGAGCACACACTCGGATAGGCAGAGCACTCCATGTGGTAGACTCTGAAATGGTAACTCATGTGCTTCTTTTGAACCCTATAAATGGCCATCTTTTTTACCCACAAATGGTAATGGGGGTAAAGAAAGCATAATTCAAATTCACAAATAAAAAAGGCTTAATGTTTTAACACATTTTAAAAAATAGCTTTAAAAAATAATTTAAAAATTTTTAAGTAGCTTCAAGCTCTTCACCTACACTCTCAACTAAAATTTTAACTAGAACTACTGGCGAGAAACACTGTTGGCTTGGGTAAATTTCACAGTCCCTTGTTACTTGGAATAGTACATAAGGGGTGCCGTCAGGTGAAAATATAATGTGAGCCACACAGGTGAGCTTAAATGGTCTAGTACCCTCATATCAAAAAGTAAAAAGAAACAGGTGAAATTAAATTTAATAACTTATTTTATCCCAATACATCCAAATTATTATCATTTCAACATGTAATCAGTATTTAAAAAAAAATGAGTGATGAGATATTGTGCATTTTTGTTGAACTATTTCCAAAATCTGGTGTGTAGCTTATACTTAGGGCACATGACCATTCAAACCAACCCTATTTCGAGGGTTTAGTAGCCCCACATGGCTGGTGTCCCAGGACAGCTCAGGTACACAGAGGAGGCTTGGCGGGCAAAAGTACTTGCTCTGTGATCCATCTGCCTGAGTTTGAATCTTGGCTCCCTCCCCCTAGCTGTATGACCTTGTCTGTAACATGAGGATATAAGGAATGCCAATCTTAAGGGGGTGGCATGAGGATAAAATAAAATAAAATAGTCCTTGTAAGGCTCCTTGCATGGAATCTGGCAAATACAAAGAGGCTGTCCTTTTACAATGCACAATTAAAAACTTATGTGATCCTGGGCAAAGTGTTTTACCTATTTGAATATTTGTTTTCCTTCTGTAAAACACGGGTGATAATAATACTTCATTGAGAAGATTAACTGGTACAAACATAGCACTTAATAAATGTTCACTTCTTTCCCCTTGGATTCAGATGTCAATAAACAGAAAAATAGCCAAAGGGCCAGTGGAGCGGGAACAGAGGTAAACGGGCCCAGATAACTGGCAGAGCACAGAGTCATGAGGTAACCACGTCACAGCAAGCATCCAGACGGCTCCAACCTACCTCAGGCAGTGTGAGTATACCCACTGGATGTGTTTCTTTGGTAGTCTCTTTACTAGAAGCTATAGAACAGCAAGCAGGTTCACCAATCCACAGGCCAATGGAGGCTGTATCTGCCTCTTTTGTGATCTATCTCTGCGTACACCTAATGCCGTAGACAGCCATTCTGTATTTTAAAATCTTAGCCATGACTTGACTCCCTTGATGTTAAGAAGGAGAAGGAGAAGGAGAAGAAGAAGAGGGAGAAGAAGAAGGAGAAATAAACTATTTGTTTATTACAGAATTCAAAATCTCTAATGGTAATGGCCTTGACTGCTTTTCCACTCAGAAGTTTGCTTTTGCATATTTAGCAGCTTAAACAAGATTTTGAGAAGGAACACTTAAAAATTTTAATTAAAACCATACCCTAATTATCCTTCTGCTCTTCTGCATATTTGTTTATTTCTTTTTCCTTAGGATTGATTTGTTAAGAGTTTTGGAATTACTGGGGAAGAGCTTTTGAGGATGTTTGAAATCCGTGATTCAAAGCAGGGAGGGACCTGAGGGTGACGGGATTGGTTGTGACATCAGCAATGACTGGCCACGGCCACTCCTCGAAGAGGCTGGGAACCCTCCATGCTGTCCTTCAAGAAGATGTTGTAAACCCTCCCAAGGCTTTTAATGCCCCTTCGTGCTTTAACGTCCCAGAAGGTTTGTTTCCAAATGACAGTAAGATGGCCACGAAAAACAAAAGTGAGTTTTGGGTGATCCTGAGGGCCTCATCCATTGCTCCCACCAACGGAAAGGGAAATATTGGTAAGACACAAACAATCCTTGGCTTTCCCGAAAGGGACTTACGACCTCACAGCTTTGGCACTTCATTCATCCACGGGAATACAATAAACACGATATGTAACTGTGAAACACAAAATAAAGCAAACATAACAAAAACACCTTCTACTAAATTTGTTCCACTCCTGATGCTGGATTTATTTCTATCGCCATGTGTATCTCTCAGAAAGTAGCAGAAACCAGGATTGTTTCTTAAAATATAGGAGCTAATGCTAATTGACCAGTTAAATAAACAGAATTGTGTACAGATGTCTTACCAAAATGGAAATAAAATAAATGTCTCGAGAATATGCACAGAGGTTATTCGGGATGGTCATGCTGTTCTCGTTGTTTCAATGGCACTAGGTATATTTTGGGGAAAAGTGGCCCTGATGAGTTCATTTCAAGGTGGTGATTTGATATTTAAGGGACTTGGGTGGGGGTGGCGCCCAGTCATAGCAATGTCATTTAAACCTGGACAAGGTTTCCACCCAGAAACCCCCAAGGGTTGTACTCATGTTGAGGTCCATTCCCCATTCAATAAAGGGAGAAGAATGTCCGAGGAAGAAGACTCTCTGAGACCAAAACCGGGGACAGAAACAGAGGCTGGGATCCCTGAGGTGCCCCTGGGCAGACCACGGTGCTACAGCTGGTGAGGAGGATTGATACCAGTGCTCACTGTGTGGTCAAGCCTCTCTCTGTCCCCTGAAGCATGCTTTACGTAAAATGGACCCTCAACACGTATTTGTTGACAGGATGGCCTCCATTCCGTGTGCCTGGAGGCAACTAACTGGTTCTCAGCAGGATACACATTATTTATATATATAAAAGAACCTGGCAGAACACATATGACCGGGGATCTTGCTAGGACTGCTCCTAGAGGTGGGTTTACAGTGAGGTGAATGAGGTGTAAGATTCAGGGCCCCTAACCCTCCTACACTGTTGGTGGGAATGCAAGCTGGTGCAGCCACTCTGGAAAACAGTGTGGAGGTTCCTCAAAAAGTTGAAAATAGAGCTACCATATGATCCAGCAATTGCACTATTGGGTATTTACCCCAAAAATTCAAATGTAGTGATCCAAAGGGGTACATGCACGCCAATGTTTATGGCAGCAATGTCCACAATAGCCAAACTATGGGAAGAGCCAAGATGTCCATCGATAGATGAATGGATAAAGAAGAGGTAGTATATATATACAATGGAATATTATGCAGCCATCAAAAAAAACCCCGAAATCTTGCCATTTGCAACGACGCGGATGGAACTAGAGGGTATTATGCTAAGCGAAATAAGTCAATCAGAGAAAGACATGTATCATATGATCTCAGTGATATGAGGAATTCTTAATCTCAGGAAACAAACTAAGGGTTGCTGGAGTGGTGGGGGGTGGGAGGCATGGGGTGGCTGGGTGATAGACATTGGGGAGGGTATGTGCTATGGTGAGCGCTGTGAATTGTGTAAGACTGCTGAATCACAGACTTGTACCTATGAAACAAATAATACATTATATGTTTAAAAAAGAAGAAGAAGAAGATAGCAGGAGGGGAAGAATGAAGGGGGGGAAATCAGAGGGGGAGATGAACCATGAGAGACTATGGACTCTGAGAAACAAACTGAGGGTTCTAGAGGGAAGGGGTGTGGGGGGATGGGCTAGCCTGGTGATGGGTATTAAAGAGGGCATGTATTGAATGGAGCACTGGGTGTTATATGCAAACAATGAATCATGGAACACTAATCAAAAACTAATGATGTGATGTAATGTACAGTGATTAACATAATAAAATAAAAATTAAAAAAATATTTAGGGCCCCTCCTTTGCACAGATGGCTTCCAAAGCCTTGGACCTAATTTTGCATTTGTAACTTTGTATTATTTTTCTTTCTTTTTTTTTTTTTTTTTTAAAGATTTTATTTATTCATTTGAGACAGAGAGATTCACAGAGAGAGAGAGCATGAGCAGGGAGAGAGGCAGAGGGAGAGGGAGAAGCAGGCTCCCCGCTGAGCCAGGAGCCCGATGCAGGGCTTGATCCCAGGACCCTGGGATCATGACCTGAGCCGAAGGCAGACGCTTAACCATCTGAGCCACCCAAGCGCCCCTTTCTTTTTTTTTTTTTTTTTAAAGATTTTTTATTTATTTGACAGAGAGAGAGACAGCTAGAGAGGGAACACAAGCAGGGGGAGTGGGAGAGGGAGAAGCAGGCTTCCCGCCGAGCAGGGAGCCCAATGTGGGACTCGATCCCAGGATCCTGGGATCATGACCTGAACCGAAGGCAGACGCTTAACGACTGAGCCACCCAGGCGCCCCTGTATTATTTTTCTTAAAGAGGGTTTCTCAACTGCATAAGCTTCAGGCCTCACAAAACTTGGATCTGCTCTGGGCTATTCTGAAAAGCCACCCATGAATGCCATCTTGGATTTTTCATCTGTCATCATTGCAACTCCCACTCATCCAAAGCAAATATAAATCAATTAGCTCTGTAACATTGGACAAATTAGTCCTGGGTTTCCTCACTTCTGAAAATGAAAAGCAGTTGGGTATGATTCTTCAGATCCCCAAAGAGAGAGATGTGGAGAAGTAAGGCATAGTGGGAAAAGAGAAAGAGGCAAAGGATCTGTACTAACAGCTGGTGTATGACCTGCAGCGAGGAACCTCCCCTCTCAAGGCCACAATCTTCTCTACTATGAAACGAGCAGGTAGACAAGATGCTCTCTAAAGCCCCATGCTGACCTGGGGTTCAATACCCCACTTCATGCCCTGTGCCACATCTCATGCCCTACTCTCACTGGATGTCACCATGGCCCTCGGCGGCATTCAGTACAATGTTCTGACAAGCCTCAGACTTCTAATTCAGTGTTCTTTCTGCTATACCACATTGCACATATTTGCCAGCTGAACAGTAAATAAGGCTGATGTCATTGGTTTTGCTGGCCTTCAAATGTGCACTGTTGTCATGCTGAGTCAAAGATGACACTGACATGAACCAGCACTGTAGCATGCAACGTGGCAGATGATGAGGGTACAGCTGCTTTCCCAGGAGGCACTGGAGTTAAAGCTGCAGCTGCTAGAGAGAGCCAGTCTGCAGGGAAAGGCCATGTCATTCCCTGTCTCTGTTCAAACCCAGGTTTCCTTTGCTCCACTACTTGATCGCCCATTGCTCATTGCTGACGGCTAAACTATCAGCAGAATCACCTGGAGCCCCCCCCAAATCCTAAGCAGCCCAACTTCCCAGAACCACTAAATTTAAATTCCCGGAGATATTGGGGGCCAGGAATTGTTACTTCTAAAAGCTTCCCAGGTCAGAAAACTGCTGTTCTAGGTACTTCCCTCTGTCCTAACAGGATTGGAAATGCTATAGCACTTGAAATAATCAGTCTATCTCACTACCCTGATGCCTCGTGCCACAATGTAAACTGGGGTAGTGTTGGTCGGGGCAAATAGTAACAGAAAACAGCCCTACCACAGAAGACTACCTCTTGCATGTATTATAATGCATATAAATTTGTACATTTATATGAAATGTCCAAAGTAGGCAAATTCTTGGAGACGGAAATTGGTTTAGTGGTTGCCAGGGTCTGGGGGAAGGGGGAGGGAGGATGGGGTAAGGAGGGGTGGGGAAACTGGGGGAATGATGGCCATAGGAATGGAATTTCTTTTCGGAGTGATAAAAACCACACAAACAGACACACACATGCACACACACGCAGGTGCATCATGCCAACCGGTGATCACCAGCAGGTTAGTTACAAACACTTAACTAGCGAATGTCCTATGTGTGTGATTGGCACTCAGCCTCCTTATCACCTCACTCACCTTGTGACCACTTAGTAATACGCTTCCCTAGACCTCCCACACCAGAGAAACCAAATCGTCCTGGGCCAATGTCACCACCTGGTGGCCACCTCAGGAACTCCCCAACCAGGTATTTGCACCACTTCATTCACTGTCTGCGGAACCTCATGCACAAGTCATTCTCCCCTTTTTTCTTCTTCCAAGTTCAGGGCTCAGTTAATTCTAGCTAGGTAATCTACAGTTTATACACAAGCATTCCTTTCCATCTCTTCTCCCAACTCCTGCCCTGTGTCTCCCTCTCTTGCTACTTGGAAAGCTTAAGGAGCTTCAGCTGTAAGTCTGAACTAGGAAGAAAGTAGCAAATCTTGAAGTAGTGAGACACATTTGGATTTACTAAACCAACAATCATCTCATCAACAAATATTTTTGGAGAATAAGAAAAGTAAATAGCTATATAATAAATGGGAAGACAGTCAGTTTTTTTTTTTTAAGATCGATTTATTTGTTTTAGAGAGAAGGAGAGCACACATGAGCGGGAGGGGCAGAGGGAGAGGGAGAGAGAGAGAATCTCCAGCAGACCATACTGAGCACAGAGCCCAACTCAGGGGTCGATCCCATGACCCCCAGATCACGACCTGAGCTGAAACCAAGAGTCGGGGCTCAACTGACTGTGCCACTCAGGTCCTCCAAGATGGTCAGTTTTGTTGGTAATCAAATGAATGCAAATTAAAACAATGAATGTTATTTTTGCCTGTTAAATGAAAAGATTGGAAAAAGTAATACTCATAGTTAAGAAGCAAGACAAGATTCCATGAACAGATGAAGAGAAGGCAGCCAGGTTAGTCCAGCATTTACAGAAAGCAATGTAACAATATGGAGGAAATGGGGCCTAAAAACAGGCATGGAGCCTGACCCAATTTCTCTTTTCATAGAAATATATAGCCTAGAGAGCTACACAAAGACTTTTGTGCTAATTGTTCACTGAGGCAATATTTATGATGCGGACAAACTGGAAAAACTCTAAATGTCCAACATTTGGGTAATGTTTACCTGAACTATGGTATAAACATAATAGGATATAATGCAGTTACTAAAAATAATTACAGTGATTATTTAATGAAATACAAAAAGTTCTTGATACAATATAAAGTTTAAAATTCAGATAAAAATATTAAGTATAAACATTCAGATAAAAGAAGTATGATTTTGGGTACACCTGGCTGGCTCAGTTGGTTAAGCTCTGACTCTTGGTTTCGGTTCAGGTCATGATTTCAGGGTTGTGAGATCGAGCCCCACATTGGGCTCTGCACTCAGCGCACAGTCTGCTTGAGATTCTCTCTCTCCCTCTTCCCCTCCCCCTGCTCTCTCTCTCTTTCTCAAGTAAATAAATCTTTTTAAAAAAGTATGATTTTTTAAAACTACATATATATATGCACAGAGAAAGGTGCTGGAAGGAAATATACCAAATGCTGAAAGTGGGTCTCTCTAGGTGGTGAGACTATAAACAACTTATTTTCCAAATCATCCAAGTGGACTTTATTATGGTTGTAGTAAAAAAAATCACTCTAAACATCAGCGAACTGTAGCATCTAGTCTTTAAGCGTACCCCCAAACTTCTTTCTGAATGTGCAATGGCAGGAAAAATTAAGCCTCTAGAGCAGTGGTCCCCCGCTGTTGACCAGCAGAGGACAGTATCTGGAGCCATTTCTGGGCAGAGACCAGGGATGCAGCCCCCATAACAGAGAATTCTCTGGCCCAACATCAGGAGTATCGGGAGTGAAAACCTTGCTTTAGAGACAAACTCACAGGATTTGAATCCAGATCCTATCTCCCTTAGCTGGTAAATGCTGGGCCAACCGCTCACACTCTCTATACCCCAACTTGTCCTTATAAAAGGGGATCATCACATAGGACTTTTGAGGATTTTTAAATAACAATATATGAAGTGTCAGGCAAATAAGAGATAAAATATAAGGATGAGTTCTCTTCCCCCTGGAACCACATTTAAAGATATAACACTCTTATTCAACGCGGTGTTTCCTTTTGTTAGGTACTTATTTAAAAAAAAAAGTTCCGGGGCGCCTGGGTGGCTCAGTTGTTAAGCGTCTGCCTTCGGCTCAGGTCATGGTCCCAGGGTCCTGGGATCGAGCCCCGCATTGGGCTCCCTGCTCCACGGGAAGCCTGCTTCTCCCTCTCCCACACCCCCTGTTTGTGTTCCCTCTCTCGCTGTGTCTCTCTCTGTCAAATAAATAAAATCTTAAAAAAAAAAAGTTCCTATAACCTTTTAATCCTTCTCAATTACCCATTTAAAACATAGATGGTGCTCTCCCTGGATTCTAGAGCTTCAATATTCAGGTTGATAGGATTAAAAAAAATAAATTCTTGGGTCTACAATAGCGATTACCAAAAACTCATGGAGGCAAATGTTCTACGTTCTGGGGGTAACATAGGTGAAAAGCTGATCTCTGGGTCCAGCACTGTCCAGCTGGGTCCATCCTGTGATCGAAAGGCTGGGCTTGTGGAGCACCAAAGGGTACATACACAGGGGTCCTGTGTGCATCTCTCGTTATCAGCCAGAGCTACACATCAGTGATGGGGCTCATCCATCCATTTGGGTTTCTTGTACTTTTCCTCTGCACTGAATGATTCAGCTCTATTTATGTCTGCTCATTGAAATAAAAAATGGCCTAAGGAGACCAAAAGTCTAGACCCAAGACACCCTCACTCCTACTACTTCTCCATCAGCACAGCGTCGGCACCATCTGGGAGAGCTACGGGGCATCCCGCCGTCGTCTCTCGCTCCTTGGCCTAAACCGGAGCAAGGCAGTCACTCATGCACGCCCCTCCAGGCTGTCCTGGAGGGGCTGAGAGGTGACGTGACCTCCCCTGGAGCCCGGGTGAACAGCCCAAAGCATCACAGCCCTGGCTCTGGCAAGCTGGGAGCAAGCTGAGCACTCCCTGCCTGCAGGCACGTCTTGCTTGTCCACAGCCCAGACCCCTAGGCACCAAAACTCTGCCTGTAAAAAAAAACAGAGGCACTTACCAGGCTCCAGCGTGCTGTATACAGATCTAGTTAAGCGAGAGCCAACTGCCAAAAATTCTCTTCACTGACCACACATGCAAAAAAAACCCACAAAAAACAAAACCCCTGTGATGTTAGTATAACACATCACTTACCGTCAGGGTAACTCTCCCCCTGCCCTCCGGAAACACACTCAGACGCACCTGTTCTGCTGCCATATCTTTGCACACTCCAGTGAGCAGGGGCTGTTCAGCGTCTGCACAACCTCAACAAATGGTCCCTCCCATCATCCAGGGAAGGACTGGAAAGAAGACGATTAGACGGAAATAAACTAAGAGACAGGATGAGAGACTCGCTCGTTCAGTTCGGGAGACAAGCGTCCTTGGTCGTTGACAGCCGAGGAATTCTTCCCAGCAGGCCCACCCGTTCCTGTTGTTTTGAGAGGAAAATGTCAGTCACACACTTCGGGTCCACACCACGTAGGGCTTGCTGCCCCAGGCCTGCTGAGCTGTCCTGACAGACAGTGGCACTGGGACGGTCCCCCTGGGCCAGTCGCCGGGACAGAGCATCCCCTAAGCTACGATCTGTCTTGCGCAAAGACAAACTCTGACAGGCTACTGGGGGGGAAACGGCCGGTGGTGCCATGAGCTGGAAGGGCCACAGTCATTCCAGGCTCTGCATAAGTCTCGCCCTGTCTTGGCCTAGGCCACACGCCATCGGACCCTTCCCTTCCCACCGCACGCCGCGCCACCGCCCACTGGGGACCAAGTAGGCTCTAAAGTCTGACCCGCTGGGACCTTATAATCAGATGTGTCCTGGTGAAAAACCACATGGAAAAGGTGGGGCGATTATGGCAAAGGTCCGTTTTATAGATTGTTCAGCATGTGCTGAGCACCGCAGAAAGCTCATTCCCTTTATCGTCTTTCTGACATCCCTAAGTGCCGAGTGATGGAAGAACCCCCAATGGCGCACGGATCTGTCCAACACAAAGACAAATGTACAATCCCTGCACCCACCCAGTAGCCTCTCCAGATTTGGGGAGCCTTTCCATCTGCAAAGAGAGAGGCCTTACAGGACATTCTGCGGGCCAGGGGATAGGCAATGGGAGGCCGGAGCTTCCTTGGGGCATCTTAGGGCTCTGAACAATACTGACCACATGCCCATACGCCCCAGATGCTCTTAAGTAGGGAAATTCGGTGACACTCTTACAAGTGTCCAGCCTTCCTTCCCTGCAGCCGCCACCTCTCCCCATCACCGCCCTACACTCAACACATACTAGCTAAGAAGTCTATTTCTTCCTACTTCTTCCTGCCTGAACCTGAGTCCCCATGATCCACCTCCTAGCCTCCAAAAGGAAGGCCAGCTCAAGTTTAACTCATCTGCGATGTCTTTTCTGGGGGCCAACACCTGACCTTTCTACAGAGCTCCTCAGTGCTGACTGTATCCTGGGCTCTCAGCTTCTGTCCCAGCGTCTTGCAGATAGGACTTTCAATTTGTAATGTCCCTTTCCCTCACCTAGACTTCAGGTGCCTTAAACAAGGACTGTACATCACAGGAAGGGACAATGGGCCCAACTACTCCTCTCTGCCACTCCCTGGACACCAGTTTTTCTGACACCCATTTAGCTGGCCCCCTCACTGGGGTGAGATGGTATGTGAAACATAGCTCGTCCTTCCTGATCTCTCTTGTGTTGTCACTCTGCACGTCTGGATGCCTCTAGACTGACACACCAATGGGAAACGCAGCCAGGGAATGATGGAGGAGTAAGGCAAAAAGTAGCCTAACCCTGCTCCAATCCTGATGATCTGTAAAATGACTCAATTACTCCAGTCAGAGTTTAACCTTTACTAACAGGTTAAAAGAAGATACTGCCTGACTCCTGCCTATTTTATGAAGATCCCATGTAATGAATTAGATGGTGTGCTTACTGGTTTTAAAAATGCACGAAGGCAACAATTCCTAGCAATGTAGTAGGTGCTCAATAATTACTTACTGAATAAACAAAACTGGAAATGTGTTAGATGACATTTTGATAGAAGGCATGGGTTGGAGGAAGCACTGATCACTGTCTCCCAGCCATGCCAACACGTGGACAGCCACGGAGGGCACGATTTCCAGCTCCCCTGTACACCTTCCTTATGCTAACATCTCTGACCTCTCCAGGAGCATGCTTCGCTCTTAGCTTAGCAGCTGACCAAATATGTTTTTTGACTTTAAAGATGCTTCTAGGGACACCTGGGTGGCTCAGTTCGTTAGGCATCTGCCTTTGGCTTGGGTCATGATCCCAGGGTCCTGGGATCAAGTCCCGAATTGGGCTCCCTGCTCAGCGGGGAGCCTGCTTCTCCCTCTGCCTACCACCCCCCAGCTTGTGCTCTCTCTCTCTCTCTCTCTCTGACAAATAAATAAATAAAAATCTTAAAAAAAATAAAGATGCTTCTATAACCTATTTCATGGCAAAAGATAATATTTAAACAGCCATAAGGACAAGAGATGGAACAGAGTGTGGTTGAATATGAAGAAGTTGCACTTTACCAGGGTTTCTGGAAATCATCCATCCTCAATATAGTCACGTGGCCCTAGCTCCTAAGGTGAGGGGGCAGAGCACTTCGTAAGACCAGAGGGAAGCCCATTCATCCAAAGATTCACAACTTTTGACAGCAGTTTTTCCAGGCCACGCTTAGGAGAAGGATGTAAGGAAGAGAGAACACAGGATATGACCACAGTCAGGACCATCTTCCACCCCCGAAGCCAGGTGCACTTGGAGATATACGTGGGAGGATGAAAGAAGCAGCTACCATGAGAATGATGCTTTGCATTTGTGTAACGCTTTCTACGGTCCAAAACACTTTTCTATCCATTCTTTAACTTGACTGTCGTAGGATGCAGCAAGCTTCTTCTTGTCTCACCCTTCGCTTAGGTGATGGGAAACAAGGGCCAGGCTTGAACCTACTCTGGGCTTCAGATAGAACAGCACGTCTAGGAGGACACCTGCCAGAAGCTGATTTGTACGAGGACCTGAGAAGCCTCCTGAGGACCAGATCCTACTGAAGGAAGGACGGGTCTGCCTGCCCAGGCTGAGGCAGGAATAAGTCATGCCACTGCGGTCAGCAGGAAGGGAAGGGTCTTAGCCCCCATGCTGTCTAATGCTTAGATTTCTCTCCGCGCCCAGCATCTCGGGTGAATCCTATGAAAAGCACGGAGCAGTGAGGAATAAAAGGGAAAGCCATTTTCCTGAAAAGTCTCTGGGATTTAGGGGCACGAGGTACACCGAGGGATCTCCCCCTGCCTCGCCGACCAATACATGCCAACAGAACTCCCTGAGGCCGCGACTGCTGGAGGCTGGAGGCTGGAGGCTGGAGGCCGTGGTGGTGCCCAGCTGAAGGAGACAAGGAGAAGAAGGGGAAATGGGTAACTGTCCTGAGGCAGTGCATCAATTCATTATGTTCTGGATCATGCATGCGCTGGGCTCTGGGATCTCAAGAAATATCTGAGGCATTTTGCAGGGAGCTGGGGTCCTGACTGAGGAGGTATGAGAAGAGCCAGTGAATTTAGGATTCTGAGGGTTGCTCTAAGTGTGCTCACAGGTTGTATGACAGGACGATCTTGACTAGAATGACACTGGTTTCATTTGCTGGAGTCTCGGAGGTCAGTGTTGTTTCAAAGGAGCAAACAAAGCAAGGCGATTTTAGCAAATATTCGGGGGGTGGGTGTCTGCTATGTGCCAGGCCCCGTTCAGGCCCTGCAGGTACAAAAAGCAGGCAGACATCACGTCTGCTCTTGCAGATCTTACGGTCTGGGGAGGAAGGTGAGCAGCGCACCATCGTAAATGCCAGTTCATGGGGAGTCCATAAGCACCAAATTCAAAGAAAGATCCACAGGGAGCCCATGAGCAAGGATCATCCTTAAAGATAAACTTATTTCACCATCAGGTCTAAGATCAACCTTGTCTGCATCTAAACCTTTAATCCAGTAGCCTGAGAAGCTGCCCGCTATGCTGCACAGAACAGAACAGAACAGAACAGAAAACCAGGATCGTGCTCAAGCTGTGAACCCACATGCAAATAGTAGCTGCATCCCCACATAAGTCACTTCTCGGAGTTTCTCTTTCTACGTCTATAAAATGTGACAAGGAATACGTACCCCACCATCTCAAACAAGAGATTGTGAGGGGTAAGCACAAGACCGCACGTGAAGATAATCTGAGATCCAGAATCTAATAGAGGTATCCAAAAGCACGGTATTGTTTGTGTGTGGATTATAGTCATTTTCCTTAGGAACCACAGCCTGATGCAGCTGTGTTACTGTGTTATTCTCCACGCTGGCGTGGTGGTTAATTTAACGTGTTAGCTTGGCTAGGCTATATGCCCAGTTGCGTGGTCAAACACCAAGGCAGATGTTAGATGCATGGTGTTGTGAAGGTCGTTCTTAGATGTGGTTGGCACTGAAATCAGTCGACGTTGCATAAAGCAGACCATCTTCCATAATGTGGAAGGGACTCATCCAATCAGTCAAAGGCCTTAAAAGACCGAGGTCCCCTGAAGAGGAGAGAATTCTGCCTCCGGATGCCTTCAGACTCAAGGTCCCAACATCAATTTTCCCTGGGTCTCCAGCATGCAGGTCAGCCCTGCAGATTTCAGACTTGCCAGCCCCAACTGCAGAAGCCAACCCCTTGAACTAAATCTGTCTCTCTCTCTCCACACACACACACACACACACACACACAGAGATATCTATCTGTAACTTATAATATATTTATAAATACACACACATACACATGTGTGCACACACGCCATTTGTTCTGATTCTCTGGAAAACCCTAACACATCTGACTTCCACTGAATTCCATGAAAATATATGGAGGCTCAAGTCTCTCGCAGGTTCTGGCTTGTATGGAAGTGAGCACTTCACAGCAAGGGTCCTGGAGGCAGAGGCCCAGCACAGCATTTAGCAGTCGTCATCCAGTAAACGGGACCTCGGTTTCTGTGTCCCTCTCTGCCATTAGAAGACAGTGACATTTTACTTAAGGGATGAACTGAAGATGTCAACATGATTCAAAATTCACAGAACTCAAGAACAATCCTGACCGAGGACGAGGACCATCTCTGCTGAAATCAGCTAAAATGCAATAAGCACTGTGTACAATGACTAAGCCTACTACTTTGAAATTGTGACTCTTGACAAACTGTTCCTTTGGGGGGATTCACATCACTTCTCATGGTGCGTAGGCAGTGAGCGCATACTAATTTTTTGTATTGCACTGTTTCAAAGTCACATAAAATGCACACACAACATTCCCCAACAACTCAATATTCCTACTGGGAAATATTGATTTCTATTCTATTGGCTAATGCCTCACTGAAACATTTATTATATAAATATATATTTTTTTTAAGTTTTTATTTATTTATTTGAGACAGAGGGAGAGGAAGAAGCAGATCCCCCACTAGCAGGGAGCCTAACGCGGGCTGATCCCCAGACCCTGGGATCACAACCCTAGCCGAAGGTAGATGCCTAACCCACTGAGCCACCCAGGCACCCCAACATTTATTATATATTTTTAAAGATTTATTTATTTTAGAGAGAGAGCGGGCGTGTATGCAGGGGGAGGGGCAAAGGGAGAAGGAGAGAGAGCCTTAAGCAGACTCTGCACAGAGTGCAGAGCCCAATGAGAGGCTCGATCTCATGACCCTGAGATCACAACCTCAGCCGAAACCAAGAGTTGGTTGCTCAACCGACTACATCACCCAGGTGCCCCTGAAACATTTATCATATTAATCAAAAAAGAAAGTAGACAAAGACAACACTCTTTTCATCTTGAATTATATTTTACAAGTTACAGAGGGATTTTATAATGTAAGTACAAAAATGCTGTAACATAACTAGTAAATAACTAGGAGTTGGATTATATATTCACGCAAGGTAACAGAAAATATATATTGGTCTTTGCCCTCATTCCTGAAATCCTTGTAATTTCTTGAGTGATAAAGAGTACTAGGAATATCTTTTGTTCTAATGCTTGGTCTTTGACTCTGGTTTCTGACACAGGGCTCTGGAAATCCTTATAATTTCCTGGGTGACAGGAGTGTATTTTGTTCTAATGAAGTGACTCCGGGAGGGTTCCTGGGTGGCTCTTAGAGAAGGGTTGGTCACTGGAAAGACAAAGGCGTGATTAGAAGCTTGGGATTTTCAGTCCCGCCCTATTCTCTTGAGAGGAGTGGGGGCTGAAAATAGAGTTAATGATTGATCCTGCCTATGTAATGAAGCCTCCATAAAACCCCAAAAGTACAGGGTTCGGGAACTTCCAGGTTGGTAAACACAGCCGCACGGGGAAGGTGATGCACCCCAACTCCACGGGGACAGAAGCTCCTTCACTCGGGACCCTCCCCGACCGAGCCCTAGGTATCTCTTCATCTGGCTGTTCATCTCTCTCCATATCATATCCTTTAATAAACTAGTGAATATAAGTGTTTCCCTGAGTTCTGTGAGCGTCTCTACCAAACCAGTCCAACAAACAAGGGGTGTGTGTGGGGGGGAGCTCAGATTTATAGCCAGGCAGTCAGAAGCAGGGAGGTATCTCCAGGGAGGTAGTGTCAGAATTGAGTTAAACTGTAGACTATCCAGCCGGTGTGGCCGACTTGCGTGCTGTAGGAAATCACATGTGGGGTCGGACGTGTTGTGAGTATGGTATCAATCAGTGGGACAGTAAAGGGGAGACACAGTAGGAAAACTGAGTTTTTCTAATACAATTCATAAAGAGTTAAAATTATCTGATATTTTAAAACATCAAAAACCATATAGGCGAGGTGTATGAGATATATAAGATGGCAAAGAATAGAGATTTGGGAAGCCGATTGCATTTCCTTCTTGTATTCTTATTTTAATTCTGAGCATGTGGCTTGGAACAGTGCAGAGTGACTGCAGATACTGAGACCCAAACCTCCAAACTTTGCCACACCGCAACGCCCCTCTGCCTCTTCCCTTTCTCCCAGTGGAGGAAGGGCTGGACTTGGGCCACCCGTGCTCCAGTTCTCATCCCCTCCCATGTGCTCAGGAGCTTTCACCTCTTGGTTATCTGCCCTTTGTGCCACGTCTTCTGCACCCCCTCTCCAGTGGTTCTGGCCAATCGGCACTTAAACAAGTTCAGATCTCTCCCATCCTGACACACAAACCTAAACAAAAACCTTCTTCAGCGCTATGCCACTCCCCGCTCCATTCCCTCCATAAGGATTACTCAGTCTTCACCCCCTTACCTGACCTCCTGGGTCATCTTCCCTGTCTCCTGCCCGATGGTTTCTGCCCGAGGCCCCGCTCCACCAGTGAACCCTTTACACCCGGTGGCCCTGGTTTCAGGTGACCTCTCTGCAGATTTTTACCAGGGGGACTACTGCCCATTCCTGAGACACTCCTTCCTTGTTTTCTGTGCACGTCATCATTCTGGTGTTTTCTGGCCATTCTGCTTGCCCTGTAGGCTCTTCTACCTGGCACTCCTGTAGGAGTCTTTCAGGCCTTTTTCTTAGGTGCTCTGCTCTCCCTCCCTGACCCTTGCCCAGGGTCACCTCCCCCATCCCCATAGCATCAGCCACTGTGACCATGGGGACGACCATGACATCTCTCCCTTTGCCCCAGCATCTCTCCTGCTTCGTATACAGCTACATGCCTCCTGGATGCCTGTCCCTGGATGCCCCAGGGCAACTTAAACACAACACAAAAAAACACTCATTATTTTCATCTTCCTGTCCTGCCTCCACGTCCCCCCAAAAACTCCAAATCTCCCCCTTCTCCTTTTGAATTTTTCACTATCTGTGCAATTGACCAAGATGAGAAACTGGAAATCATCCAGGGACTTTTTTAAGGATCTGAGTTAAGGGTGGGCTGAATGGAACCCCAAAGGACATGGGCCAAACTGGAGGCCCTGGCCTCCTCGAAGAGCCAACCCATTGCTCTCACTGGCTCCCCCAGGATGGGGGGGCAGCCTAGAAGGATTTTAGTCAGGATATCGGGGTCAAGAGTCAGCCCCATTCTTTCCTCCAACTGCAGAGAGGCTAGCCAGAAGCTGAGGCCCCAGTGCTGTTCAATGCTGAAGTCGCTCTCCCCTCCAACCTTCAAATGGGAAGCCACTGCTGCCCCCGTGTGGCAAGATGGAGGCACTGCAGTCCTTTACAGAGGCCAAAGGCTGGCTAAGGCCGCTTAGAATCTGCCCCTTCAAATAGGCTTTACCTTACAAAGGACTCTTTCTCCCCTTGATATTTATTAAGAAAACAATCTTGGTTCTCTTTATTTTGAAATGAAAAAACTGAGGTCCAAAAGTGAGTGTTGTAAAAAAGAATTTTGGCATTTTTATGCTTGGCAATACGGCTTTAAAATTATCTGAAACCATCAAATGCCAGTGTTCATAAATTTCTATCCGGTGGTTTGTTATCTGGTGTTATCAGAGAGGTGGGCATCCGGTGGCCTAGACCTGTGAAGAAAATAAACCGGTGGCGCTGAGGAGATCCTCTTTTACCTGACGCCGTTAACATTCTGAAAACCAAAGCACATTTTCTGGTTGGGTTCTTCCGAGGCCAACATTAGTGTCAGCTGGAAGAGCCACTCCTGACTCCCCAGAGTCTCTGTCCCCTGTAAAATGGCTCTCTGAATCACCTTGGCCGGCTGGTGGCTTTACTTGTTTCCGGGGCCAAGAGAACAACGGTAGCCATTCGGGTAGGTCACAGGGACCCGTGAGCAACTTTGGGCTGGATGGCCACTGCTGAAACGCACCGAAGCCCGTCTGAACGGTACCCTAACCGGATGTGTCAGCAGAAATCCCATCAGGGGAAAGCCATGAAAGCCTGGAAAGGTGGTGTTCGTAGTCCACCGAGTGAGATGAGGCAGGCCCGCTGTGTGGCTACTAACAGCACCAGCCGGCTGCCAGCCAGCGAGCAGGCTCAAAGCCCCATGTGACACAGGAGAAAACGAGGGCTCAGAGAAGCTCCCAGGGTCACACAGAGCTCGCGAACAGCATGGCCAAGCCTCAGCCCCCGTGTTCTCTTCTCTCTAAAACCACAAGTTGATCCCCGTTAGTCTTTGTGTTTCCATTTTGCTCTGGGCTAACAACGCCTGCGTTTGAGAGATGCTCCTTACCAAGTCACCTTTAAGGTGCCTATGGAGAACTAAAAAATAACCACCAATGCTCTCGGATGGCTTTGGCAAATGCTTCCTCCCCAGTGACGACTGAACAATTAGCAGTTAACCAGAGGCTG
The DNA here is from genome assembly GCF_029215605.1 of Mirounga angustirostris. Taxonomy (NCBI): domain Eukaryota; kingdom Metazoa; phylum Chordata; class Mammalia; order Carnivora; family Phocidae; genus Mirounga; species Mirounga angustirostris. Next base: position 68,217,554 of record NW_026991717.1, on the reverse strand, counting down.
GTGACCAAGTTTCGGGAATCCTCTGATACGCGGAGAGTCTAGTTGGCCCCCTGCTGGTTCAGTGCTCGAACTGCAAAACGTCCTTCCTGTGTCTCAACAGGCAGGAATACAAAGGGCACCAACCTTGTACGGCGCTCGTCAGTCACCACCAAAGTAAACAGACTTTTTGCTCATATCACTGAGCTCTTGGCAAAAACTTCTAGGCAGATTGTTTTTTAAAACTCAGATTAGAAATGAAATATCTGCCTCGAACTGAAAGGAGAGAAGTCTCAACAGATCCAGATGTCAAATAGTATTTACTTACCTGTTGCTGCTAAATATATGCATTTCCCCCCCATAGTATGTATATATTCATTCTTCAAATATTTACTGTGTGCCTACTCTGTGTGTAAAGTAGTAAATAAAACTGTCTCATGGAGCTTACATCCCAAGTGGGGAGACAGACAGACAACGAGTAAGGAAACAAACACTAATGATAAATTTTAAAAGATGCTATGGGGGTTAAAAAAAAAAAAAAAGAAAAAAAGCACACCGTGACAGAGAACGGGGGCTACTCAGAGCAGTGTGGTCAGGGCAGCCCTCTGTGAGCAGGTGACTCTAAAACTGAGACCGAAGAGGAAGGTACACCATGCAAAGTGGGAAGAACAGATGGTGTGAAGGTGGAGTAAGCCCACTGGTGTGACCAGGGCTGGAAGGAGGTGGGGTGGGAGCGGGCGGTAGAGCAAGGTCGGGGAGGAGGGTGTGCAGCAGGTGTGGATCCTTGCAGGATGTGGTAGGAAGTGTTATTTTTAACCCAGGTGCAATGAGAAGGCACCGATTGAATTTTAACCCTCGAGAATGACACTGATGGGATTTAAACTTGTATTTTTAAAGTTTAACCCTGCCTTTCCTGTGGAGAAAAATTTGAAAGAAACAAAGTCGAAGTGATGCGGTTTCTAACAGACAATTTCATAAATTCATGCCAGGCACAATGGTATCTTGAACCAGGCTGTTTGGAGCAGAGCCAGAGAAAAGAGAGGGCAGGCAAACACAGATGTATTTTAGAAACAGAAATGAAATAAATTGCTAATAATTTGGGTATGACATGGAATGGAGAAAATGGAAGGATTATTCCAGGTTTTTAGCCTGCATGCATGACTAAGTGGTGGCAGTATTCATTTTGACAGAAAAGACTGACATAAACAGGTTGAGGAAGGTGGTGGTAGAGAGATCAGGATTGACATATGATAATTTAGCAATTCACAGAAGCCTCTAGATATACAAGAAACAAGTTTGGGTTGAAAATACGAATGTTGGCGTCATCAGCAAAGAAATGGCATTTGGAGTCAAGGGAAAAAATGAAATCCTCTAGATAGAGAATTGAGAAGAATAAAAGAAGTAGAGCCAGCACTGAGCCCCGGAGAACTTAACCCTGGAGAAGGAGAAAACTGCCAAGGAGACCAGGAAGAAAACGGTTAACGGGGAAAAGGGAAAGGAGGAAAGCCAACGGTGTGCCATCTTGGTGCAAAAACCAAGAAAGAAAAGGGTTTTAAGAAGGTCAAGTGTGTTGACTGCTGCTGAGGTTGAATAGGATGAAGACAGAACATCGGTGGATTTGGCAAGACAAGAACTCGTCCAAGGCATCTCAAAATTAACCTGTGGAAAACTGAACTTGAACTCTTCCCCTGGAGAGGCTCAGTGTGTTCCTCTTGGAGAAAAGTGTTCCTTTTCAGTTCCTCAGGCCAAAATCTTGGTGTCACCCCTGACTCCTCTTTCTTTCAGTTCCTGCCTCCAACCCACCAGCAAATCCTGTTGGCTCTAGCTTCAAAATACACCCACAATCTGCCCATGTCTCGCTACCTCTCTATCTATCATGCTAGTATATCTACCCCCCCCCCCCCCAGATTATTATAGAAGCCTCCTAAATGAGCTTCCCCATTCCAGTCCTCCCTCCCCACAGGAAGATTTTCAATACAGCAGCTGGAGTGATCCTTTTCAAGGATATGTACTCAGAGGACAAGCCGAAGATCCTGTGAGGAGACCTGTCCCCACGTACCCAGCCTCCATCCTCCCCTTCCTGCCGTCACCCAGGCTCCTTCCGACCATCCTCCTGAGTCTTGGGCTCCGGCCACACTAGCCTCCTTGCTTTTGCACGTGCAGCTCTCTGCCTGGGACGTCTTTCTCTACGTATCACACGGCTCACTCTCCAACTCTCAGAGCTTGGCTTATCTTCCCAGGGAGGAGCCCCCTACCCCTATTTTAAGTTGTTTCCTCCAACCCCCTCCTCTGCTTTATATTTTTAGAGCACTTATAACCATTTGACTTATTATATATTTTACGTATCTGTTTGTTTAGGGACTGTATCTCTCCTGTCTTGCCAATCTTTGATGTTCATCTTTCTTTCCCCGGTATCTAAAACAGTGCCTGGCATTCAAGAAATACTTGTTGACCTGAAAAATAAGGGGCAGGAACCATGGACGAGGAGAGAATGGGAGGTGGGGAAGCGCCATCGTAGGCGGTGAACAGATGCTGGGAAAGGCAGCAAAAAAAAAAATGGTACAATAACTACAAGGGGTATGAGATCAAAGGAGGGACTAAGTTTTCTAATGGGATATATGGGTAATTTATACTGATCCTATATCCTATACTAAAAGACTAGCTTATAACCCTATGCTTGAGAGCTAATATATATCTTCACTAATGAGATTAATCTGAGGATCATAAGATTAATTAATCAGAATAGACAACATAAGGGAAAATTATCTTCAATGTGCCATTTATTAGATAATAAACAGCCCTTCCTGCAAGGGACTTAGAGTCCAGTATAGTCATCTAAAGTGTGATGATGATTCATTCAAAAATGATTTCACAGTAGTGCAATTATACATGCGAACACCTTTTTTTCTGAAATGGAATATTACCTGCTCGCAGGTAATAAATTCAAATTCAGGCAGTAAATTCAAATCCTATCCCCAAGGTAAACGGAAGCTTAGAGAAGTTAAGTAATTTGCTGGCGTTGAAACTCATGTGTCTTTGCCAATAGTCTACGTTAAATATGTGTTAATATTCACACCAGAATACACGCTTTATGTCTATTCTTTCTATAAAAATCAGGAAAAAAAACCCTTTTCTAACTTGGTCCTTCATAATAAAATCCTACAATAAATGTTGGAAGGGATGTAAGAGATACTACACATATGGATCGAAGCCTGGGAATTGGGCGCCTGGGTGGCTCAGTTGGTTAAGCGACTGCCTTTGGCTCAGGTCATGATCCTGGAGTCCCGGGATCGAGTCCCACATCGGGCTCCCTGCTCAGCAGGGGGTCTGCTTCTCCCTCTGACCCTCCCCCCTCTCATGCTCTCTCTCTATCTCATTCTCTCTCTCAAATAAATAAATAAAATCTTTAAAAAAAAAAGAAGCCTGGGAATTAGCAGGAGTAAATGAGCAGAGACAATGCAAACAAATGGATGAACTGAACCAATGCTACACTCACATAAATAAATATGAGATCACCTAACAAATTAAGTGCCAAGGTCCAGGACTGGGAAAAAGCCAGGCTTCTTCTTTTGTTTCTTTTCTCCCCCAAAGTCTTTGGACTATTTTCTATTAGCTTTCATCCAAGCTGTAAAAGGCAGAATCCTAAAGTGACCCCCAGGATTGCCACCCTGCATAATCCTCTGCTTCTGAGTGTGGGTGAGACCTATCAATATAATGGGGTATCAGTCCCTTGTTAAATGACAAAGGTGATGGGATGGCCACTCCCATCATTACAATTAGGAGACTAAAGGGATATTCTCCCTCTGGCTTTGAAGAAGCAAGCTGCCCTGTTGTGCTGGGGCCCTGTGGCTTACGACCTGGGGTGACCTCTAAGAGCTGAGAGGGACCCTGGCTGACAGCCAGCAAGAAAGGACCCCAGTCCTACAGCAGCAAGAAACTGAACTCTGCCAACAACCTTAATGAGTTTGAAAGACGACCCCAAGCTCCTGCCAACACCTGGATTTCAGCCTGATGAGACGAGCAGAGGACCCAGCAAACCCAAGCCAGATGCCTGACCAAAAGAAACCGTGAGATAATAAATGGGCATTATGGCAAGATGGTAAATTTGTGGTAATTTGTTATAGCGTAATAGAAAACTAAAACACAAGCCAATCTTCATCCCTTACACAGACACTTTGAGAGGTGACCTAACACGGCCATGACCTCACATCATCCCAGGGGATCATAATGGAAACAGAATTTTTCATTCTGAATTGTCCTAATTGTCCTGCTCTTTCAAACCTCCTTGCCTTTTCTCTTGGTATTATTCCCTGCTGAATTCCAATTCAGACTTCCAAACCCAAGTCAAATGTTGCTTCTCCAAAGAAGTATTTCCTTATAGCCATGCCCATCCACTCCCAAGCACAACAAATTAATTACTCCTATTCTTTGCTTCCATGATAGCAGCTTGTCTGGACATCTCCCCAAAACCCTGCCATGCAGGTGCATTGTGGTAACCTTTCTTTTAGGACACAGCTGCCCCAGTCCCTGCACCGGGGCTGGCGTGGAGTGGGTGCTAAATAATTGGATACCGAGTAAAGAAAATGAGGCTCTGGAAAAACACAAGCCTCGCATGCCCAGGGAGCTGCTATTTCTCTTCCATACAGATGACCAGGCATCAGGTATTAATGGAAACTTGGAAAGCTTTCTCCATGACAACAGCTGGGTGGCTAATCAAGCACTTACTGCGCTAAAAGGGCAGATATTTACTGTCCAGAAAAAGCTGGTCTGAACTGGATAGGTGTGCTAGGAGCAACAGGTAGCAGGTGCCGGGAAGGACGGAGATTCTTCCTAAAGGGGTGGCATGATTCACTCTGATTTAAGCCCTGTGCTAGGTTTGCACGCTTGCCGATTCAAATTATCTGTTAATCCATTCCTGATATGCGATGCCAACCTAAACAGACAACAATCCCACAGAATTAGTTTTACTCAATGGCTTGCAACCGTGGGTAACAAGACAGAAATGAGAGTCATTTTTCGCCCACATCCATGGCATTTACAGGCCTCCAGGGCAGATAGCATTTTTAGGAAATCACAGACTCAGGCAAAAGGATGCATCATCAATCCATACAGAATAGCATTTGCTGGTTATGTATTTTGACAAAACTCAGAAAGAATTCACATTTTTTCCTCGGAACCCCCTCACACGGGCAAAAGTCTGGAGTGCTCCCTTGCAGTTAACCTAAATTAACCATGCTACTGCTGTAGGACTCCCCCTCACTGGAGAAAGAGATTGTTTCAGAATCAGAGAGGATACAAAGCAAGGCATGGAAATAAGGCACCTGCTTGTCACCAACTCCTAAGAACTAGATGCAGATTCTCTCTATAGGTAAATCATTAAACAACAAAGTACTGCTTTTTAATAGAAGTATTACAATGACATTGCCAGAAACTTCAAAAAGTTCTAGGGGGCAATGGTCTTGCCACACTAAAAGAATTTAATTAACATCTGTAATAATTAAAAATATTTCAAAAACGTTTTTTGACACAAACTCAATGTCAGTACCTCTTTCAGCTTCCTTTGTGTTTAAACAACACCATCCCTAAGAATCAAGTCAGATCCTATAGGTCCTGCATTTTAAGGATTTTTTACAAATACTGATTGGCAATGACTCAGAGAAGGAGCCAGCTGGTGACACAATTTCCTAATGATCAGTATGGGAGAAGACGCAGGGTCTGGGTTCTAATCTTTCTTTAGGGATAACGCTAGATGCTCCTTTATTCACTCAAATATTAATGTACCAGACTTTGTGCGAGGTGCTAGGGCTACAGCTGTGAGTTAGATAGATAAGGTCCTTGTTCTCTTGATACTTATATTCTTATGTGGAGGCATGCATGTATATACTGTGAAGAATAAGAAATGGGAAACGGAGGGAGGAAATAAAGTTTCTTCAGCATGTATTATTTTAAGTACCAGAATATAGTAAATACCTTCAATGCTCTGTGGGCCCACAAGATTCATGGCCTGGTGTGCTGGATACTCTACCCGTGGTCTGGCAATGCCCAACTGCTCCATAACGCCATGGAGCAGCCTCTGGATATCTGTTTCCGAGACCCGGTCAGGGCTCCTCGGGCTATACGCAGATGTTGGAGTCCATCCAAATGTCAGCCAAAACACTAGGCCAGAGAGCATGGTAGAAACCATCGTGGAGACCATTTTTCACCTGCAGAAAAAAGACCAAATATGTATCGATTGGCCACAATTGGTGACTGTGATGATCAATCACGCAAGTGAGTGATTCAAGGACCACCCACACAACGGGGGCTGCAATGAAAAGTCCTTAGGGGTTTGCTCTTGCCTTAAGTGTCCAGTCTGGGTAGAACACCTGCTGTGGAATGGTATTAAAGAAACGAAACAACCCAAGATAGCCAATTCCCTCTGCACATGGCAGCCTTGGGAAGACTAGCCAGGAATGGCCGTTCTCACTCCTTTTCTTCTCCTTGCAGCTCCCTGAAAGTGCTTCATTACCCCTAACCCCACCACCCTCTCCTCTCTTAGCAAAGCAAGCAAACCAACAAACAAGAACCGGCTTCAATTTAGAGAGAGGGAGAGGGTCATCGGGAGTTTTCCCAGTCTCGGGGGGAAAAGGAGGTTCTGAGGAAGGAGTCAGGAAGACAAATGGTAAAGAAGCACAGAAAGGTTAGGAGCAGTGGAAGACCTCCAATACATGTGAGATCTTGAAGGGGATGAAAATACAGCCAGCTCAGGCCTGCTCTGCAATCTGGTAGGAGAGAAGAGGCAAGCTTGCTCAGCCACATACTGGCTGAGCGATCCTGGGCAAATGCCTCTGCTTCGCCTGCAAAACGGGCATGAAGAAAGCATCTGTGTTATAGGGTTGTGGTGAGCATCAGCACAATGCCAGGCAGAGCCCCCATACTGTCAATATGATGCTGGCAATATTGTCTCATGGTTCTAGAGGTTAGAACTTGAAGACATGGTCATGATGAGAGGAGAGGGAGAAAACTGCTCCGGGGAGTCAACCCGTCTTAAATGTTGGCTTCTCTGGAACCAGAAGCCTGCAGAACAAGGGGACAAATATTCATGCAGCTTCCCTCTGCAGCTGCTGAACCTGTTTAAGACCGATGCTCAGGCAATGGCTGTGCAAACCCTCCTTTTGACCATTCTTCTATGGAGGGGACTGGGGGATTCATTTTTTTCCTTGAAACTGCAATATTCATAACCCCCATTTTTTTCCAAGCCACCCCTAGATATGAAACCTTGTTCCCCAAATTGCTGAGACAGAAAAGCCTGCGATTCTGACGTAAAAGGCCGGAGGCAGACACCAACCTCTCCAGCCATCTCCATCTTCCCCTGGCCTGCTGTGAACGCAGGATGTCTTTGTTTCGTTTGAACCCCTGGCCAACACCGTTCTGATTTGATGAGCTACCCAATTTCCTCCCTCGATACTCTTTCCCTCGTATTTATAACCGAACCTTCTAATCCCCACCCATTCTTTGTCTGCCCCCAGCCTCCGGCTCAAGGATTTCAGCAGGACGCCCCCTCCCCTCCCCATCCTGTAAAACCCGCGCGTCTCGGGTGGGCTTCAGGGGGTCGAGCAGGCATCAACGCAGGACTCACCGATGGGCAGCGGGAGGATTCTGCTGCGGTCCGGGCCTGGGCGGGGGTCGAGCTGCGGGCCGGGTGAGCCGTATCGCGCGTGCGTCACCTCCCTCCTCATCTTAGCCCCGCCCCCACCGCTCCTCCAGCAGGTGGAGGCCGCCGGGCTCCGAGGCCCTGGAGCGCGACCCAGATGCTAGCACCTCCTGCCCTGAGCCACGCAGGGTTCAACCCACGCATTCCACGTACACATGTCCTGGAGACTTTTATCTATCGACCCTTGCGGAAGTAATTCACCTTTTCTCAACCAATTATCGAAACAATGTGTCAGCTCGCCACTTTTGCCCTTCACCAATGCCACATCTTTAATTTTGCCACTTCCCATCTTTTTTTTTTTTTTTTTAAGTCTTCTTGGTTGGAGAAGGGGCAGTGATAGGAGAGACAAAAGATGAAGAGGTCCTAAGAACTTTTAATGATGGTGTACCCATCATAAAGGTGTTTCAGGAGCCCTTTCACTGAGCAGGGAAACTATGGGGATTTTTAATACGAGATGTTAGAAACTTCTGTTAGAAGCGATACACCAAAAACGCATGAAAACCTCTAGGAACATTAGTTCTGAGTGTTATTTCTAAACTTCCAGACCAGCTATCAAGATTTCTTTAGCCTGAAGAGAAATTGAACTTCCTGCGCATTGCAGAAATTTATCCAGGTAGACCCAGAATTTTTTGTTGAAGACTTATGGAACAATCTTGAACATGTGAATTTAGTCCAAATACAAAGTTGAGATGTAAAACCATAAAATAATTTCTTTCGAAACTGGGGATGAGTAAAGTACCCTGGGGGCCAGAGAATAACTATCTTGACGAGGCTAGAATCCAGATCTCTTTACCCTAGCTCTATGCTGCAAATCCATGCTCAGCTGTAGCATCTTATGCAAATTAGAGGGGCCCACAAAACTCATTCCCAAGACACATGGCCTTTTGGTTAAAGCCAAGCCCCCTCCCTAGTGTCTTTGCTTCCATGGATGCTCGTTTCCAGCTTTTTGTTTCAGTGCATGCAAATCAACAAGACAAATGCGGACTATTATTGGTTTTAGGCTCAAAGACCATGCTGGGATTTAATATTATTTACACATACTGAAGTTTTTCAATTCAGAATTTTATCTTAATTGTTTACTGTTATCTTCATTTTGTGCTTGGAAAAATGGAGAAGACATTACAATTTACGGCTTTTGTGTTTAATGGAAATTATACACCAAAAGGTTTGCTTCATATGATATTTGGTATTTTAAAAACATATATATCCTGGACTTGATGATGATCAAACACCAATATTAAATTCTAAGTGATTATAAAATGTTGCCAGCCTACTAATTTAAGTCCTTTTTTTTGTTGCTCATGGTAAACAAATTTGTATGAGATCTTTATTTACACTTGCAAGAACAAAGTGAAAGTAATCCCTTAAGTTAGTGACTATGTACCATAATTGTAACTGTGTTAACTTGACCTATCACTTGACCAGATATTCTCATGAGCAATATTATCTCCATTTTATATAAAATAAAGAGATTAATTCTAAAATTTAACTTTCCTGACTGTCCAAGCTACTCACCTTCATAGTCCTCCTATACTGTTAGCTTTCAGCTAACAAAAGTGGGAATGACATGTGGGTGGTTTTTTAAATTTATTTTTAATATTTTATTTATTTATTTGTCAGAAAGAAAGAGCAAGCACAAGCAGGGGGAGCGGCAGGCAGAGGGAGCAGGTTCCCTGCTGTGCAAGGAGCTCGATGTGGGACTCAGTCCCAGCACCCTGCATCACAACCCGAGCTGAAGGCAGACGCTTAACTGACTGAGCCACCCAGGCATCCCAGGGTAGTTTTTTGCTTTTGTTTAAGATTTTATTTATTTATTTGACAGAGAGAGACACAGCGAGAGGGAACACAAGCAGAGGGAGTGGGAGAGAGAGAAGCAGGCTTCCCGCTGAGCAGGGAGCCCGATGTGGGGCTCGATCCCAGGACCCTGGGATCATGACCTGAGCTGAAGGCAGATGCTTAATGACTGAGCCACCCAAGCGCCCGTTTGTTTTTTTTTTTAATGAATATCTTTCATTATTATCAATCTCAGAAAAGCCACTAATTCAGGTAATTGTACAGTTAATCTCCTGTGCTTTCTTACTGGACTTCACCCATACCCATGGGTATAAAATAACATTAGTACATTTTTAAAAGTTTATCCAGAGCGGAGGTGAAGTTGAAACAATTGCTTTGAATCAGACACCATATATTTCAGAGTTTATGAGGGTTTTCTATCTCCACTTACTATCAGAAATATCATAAACACCTGAAATGCATATCCAGTTTACATCACAAACCTGTTTTGATGTCATAAAACATGGTATTTATCGGGGCGCCTGGGTGGCTCAGTTGGTTAAGCGACTGCCTTCGGCTCAGGTCATGATCCTGGAGTCCGGGGATCGAGTCCCGCATCGGGCTCCCTGCTCAGCGAGGAGCCTGCTTCTCCCTCTGACCCTCCCCCCTCTCATGTGCTCTCTCTCATTCTCGCTCTCTCAAATAAATAAATAAATCTTTAAAAAAAAAAACAAAAACATGGTATTTATCTACAGGTTTTCAGTCTTTATATAAGTCAAATTCTTACTAGTAGTGAGGGGGCACCTGGGTGGTTCAGTCGTTAAGCGTCTGCCTTCAGCTCAGGTCATGATCCCAGGGTCCTGGGATAGAGCCCCACATCAGGCTCCCTGCTCTGCGGGAGGCCTGCTTCTCCCTCCCCTACTCCCCCTGCTTGTGTTCCTGCTCTTGCTATCTCTCTGTCAAATAAATAAACTCTTAAAAAAAAAAAAATTCTTACTAGTAATGAGAAAGGGTTGATTCCTAGGTAATACAAAAATAGGAAATAGCTTTGAAATAAAACAGATGTATTGCTATCAAGTAGAACTTGGTAAAGCAGACACATCTGATGACTTTAAATTTCTCTGTAAATATGGGCTGCTCTGAGTAGATGTGCAATGCTGTTCTATTCTGCTCCACTATCTGAATGTGGAGTTCTAATAACTGACCTACAAAACTATCTGTAGTGGTTCATTCTGCCTACAACATTCCTTCCTCTAAAACCTCGAGAATATCCACCATTGTTGACATTATTCTTTCCTTAAGCACTTGTAACTTTTAATAATTTAAAATATAAATTTAGAAAGATTTGCTTGACAATTTGGGTCAAATTCTAAAAGGTACTTTGAATTTCATCAGAGATTCAGACAAGTCATTTTCCAGAAGGTTACCTTTAATGTCTATGCTAAATAAATAACATTTACACACCAGACAAAACCATCATAGGCTTTTATAAGAATCAAAAGTTAAGAATCCAAGTTAAATGTACAGAGGTACATCAACTATTTTAAATTATAAAATCAAGTGTGTGCATATTAAGAAATCACCTTGATTAAAAATTTCCAAGCTTAATTATTCCTCCTTAAATAATTTTAAATTCTATATCAGACAAAACAGCTACAAATGTATTTGTGCAAATTAACTTTAAAAACATAGTATGGCTCAAAAGTCCTCAATTATTTCTGCAGCATCATTCTTTAAGAGCACACGTGAGTCATTATTCTGCTTTAGCCGTAATTCTTAGTCCCAGTGAACATACCGTACACAACTATAGACAATATAAACTTAATTACTTTGCCCCAGATAGGAGTAAAGGATTAAGATGCTATTGAAACAAGTTAATTTTTAGGGATTTTGGCAAAAGCCATAAATATCAATGTAATTAAAGAAATAAGATTTGTAAGGCTTATCTCTTCCCTCTACATATAAGAAATTTCTTGTAGAAACCTGACTTAGGAGGAATAACAGGAAATAGACAACTCGTTCCACTCTTCCTATCACACTTAATATAAAATTCATACAATATTCAAAAATTAATTTCTCACAAACCCAGCCAATTTCTTTCAAAAAGTGTAACCTCTGCTTTAAGAGATCACAAGTTTAAATACTGCCATAATTAAGAAAAACAAAATAGTCATTTATACAAGCATAATTCAAGTTGCTTGTGCAGTGAAATTAAAATCTATCACTTCATCTTCCTGAGCTAACGAACTAACATGCAGATTATCCTGCCAGTCCTATCACCAACCGCTAATTTTATTTACATTAACAAGTATTAACATTTATCAATTACAAGTCTACAGGTTTACTCGTTGGTAGTAGCTGAGCTTTGCCAATAGGATTTTTTGGAGAACCTTTATACCAGACCCTTTCTTTTTCTGACGGTTTCCTAAGGACTCTGGTATTTATCCCAGGAGAAAAGCCCATATTATTATTTACAACAGATTTAAATACGTCATGATTTGTCAGGTCATCCAAGGGAACCTTAATTTGGCCATCAGATACTACTTCCTGTTTACAAATTCTGGTAGACCCAAGAGAAGCATTCTTGGAGTCTGGGTACCTCTTCATCCTTGAAAAAGACTTATAAGTTAACTCCATGCCTGATTTTGAAATTGCATCAACATTTGGCTGTTCACATGCTATAAACTTCTGTTCTTTAGGATCTGATTTGGTACATGAAATCAACGAATCTTTTGATGTACTTTCTATACCAGAGGAAAGAGCACTGTCACAGCTCACTGATTTCACCAGAGGAGAAGCCGCATCACCAAGACTTGCCAATTTGTGCCTTACAGGTTGTCTGCTGTACTCCAACAAGGAGTTAATCCTTCTGACAGACTGACGGACAGGTGTACGCTGAAACTTAAGAGGTGACCTAACTTTGGTCCTATTTGGTTCATTGAGAGAAAGCTTGTTAAACCACTGTATGTGGTCTGACACCCTCCCGTGCTCTGTCATTTGTGAGCTTTCAGGGCCGGTTGTATGGCAGTTTCCCCCCAGTGACTGCTGCTGAAGGATTCTCACAGGCCTTGGTTTTGGTAAGTTTGTTATATTACATGTAATCTGCTCTGAGGAAGAGAGGTCAGCTGCATCCTCCCTAGAACCTGCACATTTCAGTAAGAAGTTCTCTTCAATCATATTCTCATTCTCCTTTAACTGAGTATTTAGTTTATCCCTTGGGGACTGCTGTTTCTTTATGTGTTCCTCACTAGGCAATTCTGGCCTGACTGAGTGATCTCTAGGTATATCTGAATGGATGCTTTTCTCATGTTCAATCTTCATATGAGCTGAGTAAAATGTTATAGTTGCTTCTCCATCTGATTTTTGAGTTTGATGTAGTGAGATGTCTTGTTCTGAAAAACTATTTTCATCTGTTTTAGTTTGATGTTCATCTGATTCTATCACAGTCAAATCACTAGTTTCAAATAGATTTTTCTCTGGGCTATATTCTGTAGAAGATGTTTCATTTAGCTTTAGTTTCCCCACATTAGTTATTGATGACTGCCTGTGATTTATCAATGCATGAAGATTACTTCCAGACTCAGAAAATGCTTTCTGAATTTTCACCAAAGTCTCTGTGGTCAAGTTATTTTCATCCCCACTAAGAGAGCTTTCAGTTACATTGTTGTTATGCTTATCATGTACGTTAGAAGGGGTGAGTTCATATGAATGAACAGGGGACTTTTCAACCGTAGTATCAGGCTCCAAAGAGCTTTTCACCTCAAGGTTTCCTTTGATCAGAGAAACTTCATTTGCAGCTATTTCTTGAAAACTAGAATTACTAGGTCCTGTCCAAGACATCCGGTAATTTGTTCCACCTAGACGCTCTGGAGTTAAGTTTTCCTCAGATTTATGAATCTTTTTTGAACCTAAAATAAAACAGTTCAGTCTTTTCAATCATTTGTATTTGAAACATATTTGAAATATTATTCAAACACATGGCAGATAAAGGTATTAAACATTAAATTTCAATAATTAAGGATTTGTGTTAAAAGAAATAATTTTTAATATAAAAATGTCAAACATTTTTGTATTTATATTTAAAAGCATCTTCCAATTGTTCAGACAAAAATACGATGCCAATTCAAATATTTTCACTATTCAAACATGAATTTTTAATTTCTAGAACAGTAAATTAATATATTTTACGATAAAATAACTGAAGCTTATATGTCAATTATATCTAATTATATCTCAAGAAAGCCAGAAAAACTTTTTCAGAAAAGCAATGAAAGTAGGCTTTTTGGGTAAAACTAAAAATATCATGTAACTGTACCTTTCTTTGTTAATCTTTCATCAATATCTGGGCTAAAAAGCAGACCTGTTTTTACAGACTCAATCCTATTTTTTAAACTTTGTTGATTTGCAAGTCGTCGACCAACATTTTCACGTCTGTCGACACCAACACACCCATTCTGTACAGAAAAGAAAAATTGAAAATGTTTTGGTTAAGAAATAAACCTAGTTAATTCAAATACTAAGACAAAGTAAATTTTTGTAGTTATCAAAATCCTCTACAGCTGACTGAAAAAGGTATATAAAAGTAAACAATTTCATACCAAACACAAATATACTTGCATGCATGTTGATGAAAACTGTAAGCATCTGACTTGGCTATTACTTGGTATTTTATGATCTAAAATAAAAACAACCTCATATATTAACTGAAATAATTTCTTTTGTGATGACTCTATGCTAGGACCTGCTCACAACAGTGAGTGAACAAAACAAAACAGATCAAAATCTTACCCTCAGAATTTACATTCTAGATGGGGAGATTTCGAGCAGGACAAGAACACCAGTAAATTATATTGTATATTATACAATACACAAGGTGAGAAATGCTATGGAGAAAAGTAGAGCAGGGTAAGAAGCCTATGGTGGGGTGTCATTTTAAACAGAGTGATCAGAAGATGATTTGTGAGCAAAGATAAATGTGTGAGAGCCATGAAGATAAAGGGGGAAAGAATATTATCCCAGGGAGAAGAAAGACCAGGGTAGTGTCCGAGACCGAAACCAGGTCTGGCACATTTGACAAACAGCACAGAGGCAAGAAGCTGAGTGAGCTAGAGGGAGTGGTGAGAGGAGGACTCAGAAAGGCAGGCTGGTTCCAGTCCTGTGGGGAGGTACATGTAAACATAAGAACTTTTATCATTTTTTCAGAGTGAAATGAGGAGTCACTGGAGGATTCTGAGCAGAGGAGTGACAGGACTTTACTTGGGATTTAAAAGGATCAATTTGGCTGTAGTATTACAGCAAGGTAGAGGTAGACCTACTAGTAGGAGTTTATTGCAGTAAACCAAGTTGGAGATGACAGAATTTATAGAATATTAGAAATGTAGTACCAGTGAGAATTGTTCAGTCTGGATATACTCTAAAAGCAGAGGAGACACAAGATTCCCTAATGGTTTACACAGGACGTGTGAGAAAGTGAGGAGTCAAGAATGCCTACATGGGGGGCACCTGGGTGGCTCAGTCGTTAAGCGTCTGCCTTCAGCTCAGGTCATGATCCCAGGGTCCTGGGATCGAGCCCTGCATCGGGCTCCCTGCTCCATGGGAAGCCTGCTTCTCCCTCTCCCCCTCCCCCTGCTTGTGTTCCCTCTTTCGCTATTTCTCTCTGTCAACAAATAAAATCTTCAAAAAAAAAAAAAAAGAATGCCTACATGGTTTTTGGCCTAAGTGACTGGAAGAATGAGTTGCCATAGCTGAGATGGTGACGACTGTAGGTGGGGATGTGGTTGGTGGAGAGGGGGAGGAGTGGAGAAATAGCAGCAGTGAAGAAATGAATCTTGCGAGCTCTATTTGGGACAGGTTATACTTGAGATGTCTATTGGATGGACATCAAGTAGAGAAGTAGGCAGATGTTAAGAAACAGTCAAGTTGTTCAGGAAAGCATTTTGGGCTAGAGATATAAACTTGGAAGTCTTAAGTAAATATATGATGTTTAAAGCTAATGAGCACCTTGAGTGAGTAGAAAGAGAAAAGGGAACTCTTTGGGCACTCCAATGTAAAGGAATTAGGAAAGTAACCAGTGAAGAAGGAAGAATCATAAGTAAAGTGCCTCTGAAGCAAGGAAGGAAAGTATGCCAAAGAGGAGCAAGTGATTAGCCACGTCAAATGCTATTGACAAGTCTAATAAGGACTGTTATTTGTCCACTGGTTTGAGCACCACTGAATTCATGGGTGATCTTGAAAGCAGCTGCATTGATTGTTGGGGATGAAAGCCTCATTAGAATCAATTTAAGCAGAACAGAAAAGGAGGGAACAGTAGATATCAATTCATGTGTAAGAGTTTGGTATAAAGGGGAGTAGAGAAAGAGACAGTAGCTGGAGAGGCAGGGTTAAGAGTGTCTTTTACCATCAAGTCTACAGCTTTATGCTAATATGAACATCAATGAAATGGTGAAAGACACTTACTGTGTCTTTGCTACTTTTCCCCAGACTAAATTTCAAACGAAGAGATCTTCGGACCTTTTCTTTACGACTGATCTTAGGAGAGAAGCAGCCTGCTTTTCCTGATTCCACCCTAAAAAAGCATGGGATTAAAAATGTCAGCATTAAAAAAAAAAATGTTAGCATAAAAACTGGAGGCATTCTTGCAAAATGCAATTTGAAAGTCCAGAGCAAATTATATTGCTAGTAATTAGAGTAATAATTTTCTAAAATCAGTTAAGCTTTAATGTATACATTATATTTGTATATAAAATGGCCTCTCCTGTTTATCACAAGAGTTACTTAGTCACTTATAAAACAGAATCATTAGAACAGACTAGCCTGGGGGCCCCTGGGTTGGCTCAGTCTTGATTTCGGCTCAGGTCATGATCTCAGGGTCCCGGGACTGAGCCCCATGTCTGGCTCCACGCTCAGCAGGGAGTCTGCTTGAGAATTCTCTCTCTCCCTCTCACTCTGCCCCTCCCCCTCCCCCTCAAATAAATAAAATTTTTTTAAGAAGAACAGACTAGCCTACAAATTAACGGGAAATTAAAAAATTACACACATCAACATACAATAGGATTTTAAGCAAGCAAAGTGGACTCAAATTAGAAGTCATTCTCTGGAGGATATATAAAGTGCAGCTGATTGATAAGATAATAAAGGCAGGGGGAATTTTTAAAAATTATGACTCAAGGGGCACCTGGGTGGCTCAGTTGTTAAGCGTCTGCCTTCGCCTCAGGTCATGATCCCAGGGTCCTGGAATTGAGCCCCGCATCGGGGTCACCCTGCTCAGCAAGAAGCCTGCTTCTCCCTCCCCCACTCCCCCTGCTTGTGTTCCCTCTCTCACTGTGTCTCTCTCTGTCAAATAAATAAATAAAATCTTAAAAAAAAAAATAATTAAAAAAAAATAAAATCTTTAAAAAAAAATTATGACTCAAATATGATTCTCAGCAGAAAGACAAACAAAATATTTTATTAACTATATATACCAGTGAAACAAAATGTCCTGGATTTATTACCTGCAAACTTTTTTGCCTGCAATCCTCTTACTTCGCCTTAGCACACCTGTACTAATCAAACGGTTTCCACTGATGGTTACAGGAGAGACTGAACTCTGAGATGATCCTTCTGGGCTTGTATCAAAGGGAACTATAAAAATATAACCACATGTAATATACCACCCATACTTCCTTTCCAAAGTATAAAATATTAATAGCAATTAGATTTAAAGTCTTAATTTCCAACCCTATGCAATAACAAAATCACATAATTTCTGGTTAGCAACTTCAGAAGCCAAATAAACCCAATTCAATTTAAAAAAAAAAAAGTATCAATTTCTTACTTTTTAGTTGCCAATTAAGGGTCAGATTAAACATGACTTTTATATTAAAGTTTTGCTTTTCAACTCATTTAATAATGGAGTGTAGATTAATATAGGAAAAAAATTATAAATAGGTACTCTGTGGACTGTAGATTAATATAGCTGCCTTTATATTAAAAAAAGCACATATCTGTTATTATCCAAAATTAGAAACCAATCCATTTTCAATTTTGCAATGGAATTTACTGAATTGTGGCTGAGAAATTTAAGGCCAAAGAAAAATGGCAAGTTAAAACCTCTGTCTTTAAAACCAATATGTTAATTAACTGAATTTAAATTTTTAAAAAATTAAAAAAAAAACCCACAAAAAAGCAAAACAAAACAAACAGCAAAAAAAGTGCGTAAGGCAGTTTCTCTGCAGTGGCCACTCTAGCTCTGTTTTAAGATGGCTCCAGTCTCACCCGTTTTTCACAGGTCTGATAAAAATATCAGTGAATGTAAACTATATTATTATTTTTCTTAATAATATAAACGCAGTGTTTGGTAATAAAGACTTATGTGTTATTGTTCCCTAAGATTAAAATATAATTTTTGTAATTAAATTAGACAAATATAGAAACTGAATCTTTTCAGGAGTGCCTGGGTGGCTCAGTCAGTTAAGTGTCTAACTTCAGCTCAGGTCATGATCTCAGGGTCCTAAGATGGAGCCATGCACCAGGTTCTGCGCTCCGCTCAATGGGGAGTCTGCTTGTCCCTCTGCCCCTCCTCCTGCTCATACTCTCTCTCTCAAATAAATAAAATCTTTAAAAAAAAAGAGAGAGAGAAAGAGAAGAAGAGAAGGAAGGAAGGAGGGAAAGAAGGAAAGAAGGAAAGAAGGAAGAAAAAGAAAGAAAGAAAATGGTGAGTTAAAATAATAGGATTATTGTTAGTGAACTTGATTTTTAAATTTTTTTTAAAAAGATTTTATTTATTTATTTGACAGAGAGAGAGAGAGTGAGAGGGAACACAAGCAGGGGGAGTCGGAGAGGGAGAAGCAGGCCTCCTGCGAGCAGGGAGCCCGATGCGGAGCTTGATCCTAGGACCCTGTGATCATGACCCGAGCAGAAGGCAGACGCCTAACCAACTGAGCCACCCAGGTGCCCCCGAACTTGATTTTTTTATTAAAAAAAAAATCATTGATTCAGCAGGCTCATACTAATGTTCCAGTAACACAAGAATGTTTAAACTACTTTTTGGGAGCTTGGAGAGAAGGAATCAGTAGGTTCATTTCTTGAAGCAGATGTTATAATGCTTATAATAAGCAAAGGCAGATAGAATTACAATTCACACTGGCCATTTGGAAACAGTCCTCCGAAGTCGAAAAAACTAAGAAAACACTAAGTTAGGGGTGCCTGGAGGGCTCATTGGTTCAGCCTCAGACTCTTGATTTCAGCTCAGGTCATGATCTCAGGGTCATGAGATCAAGCCCAGCCTTGGACTCTACACAGAATCTGCTTGAAATTCTTTCTCTCCTTCTCCCTCTGCTCTCACTCTTTCTCTCTCTAAAAAAAAAGAGAGAGAGAGAGAGAAAACACTAAGTTAGTTTAAAAGAATTCAAGTCTCCAACCTCTGAATACTGAAAGAAATACAGACATAGCTTCAGATATGTCTGTATTTGTCTTATCATTACAATGATATGTCTTATCACTACATTTTAGCAAAACACACACAGAGATCCCGTGAAGGACCATAAAAAACAAGTTGCTATTCTGTTCAACTTTCTAATAAAACAAACAAGGAAAATCTAGACTTTTTGGATAATAGAAACTAAACGGAGGCTTCTGGAAAGATCTCTTAACCTAGCTAACAAATTTAAAGTAAAACTCTCAACATTGTCTGAAATCAATAAAAACCTAAAAGAATTAGAGATCACTCACTTTTTGATGAAATGTGAGACAAACAGGAGATAGAGGACTCTGGGCTCAGGACTTCATTTCATTTTGGGTTGATCATAACATTAACTTTTAAGATTAACCATGAGCCAACTTGTATTCTGTACATGCTAAAGGAGCCAACTCAATCTAAGACCATACTAACAAAAATCTGGTATTCAAATTAGCAAAATTATATTTTTCTCTGGCGGCTCTGGGTGGCTATATTAGGAACTTATAAGTCATTTGGGAGAAAATGGCTGGGCTGGTAAAGAATCTGGAAACCGTGTCATAAGGAACAGCGTAAACCAAGTTATAAAGCTTTTATAAAATCTACTTGAATATAAAACTAAAAAATATCCCCCTCTTTACCTGAACAATGGTTCCTCCAATGGCAGTACCCCACCACCCTGCATTTAGGGAAAATCAAATTTTGGCAACCTCAACAGGAGATAACGATACAGTCATAGCTATGGATCAGAGAGTCAGGAAGTAACTAAAATAGAATTCAGGATGTCCAATCACCTAAAACCCGAGAACCAGTGCTATACACAGAAGCCCAAACTCTCATTCTAAGTTACTTACCATAACTTTCAATAGGCATGGTCAGTCAACATACACACATACACATTAATTATACAGAGCCAGTGTCTATTTTAAAACTGAGGGGACTGGACACCTGGGTGGCTCAGTCAGTTAAGCGGCTGCCTTCAGCTCAGGTCATAATCCCAGGATCCTGGGATCGAGCCCCACATCGGGCTCCTTGCTCAGCAGGGAGCCTGCTTCTCCCTCTCCTTCCGGCTTATGCTCTCTCTCACTATCTCTTCTCTCTCAAAATAAAAACCAATAAAATATTTAAAAAAAATAAAATAAAATAAAAGTGAGGGGACTTTATAAAAATTAAAAGATTTGATAAACTGAATAAAGCCATAGTTCCTAAAAGGGGTGACATTAATATGAAATAGCACTTTGCTCAGAATGGACACTCATGTTAATGTTTACAACCCAATTATATAAATTCTTTTTGCTACCTGATACTGGTGTAGAACTGCTACTGAAGAGATTAGTTGGTAACAACTCAAAGTTAAAATTGTGCTTGATGGACTTCCTCTTCTTACTTGAGAAACCATGAGACGAATCCACTGGCAGTTTACGCTTAGCATTTGGTGTAAGAATCGTGGGTGATACGGATACCTGGGCTGAAAAAAAAATTGTTTTATCAACTCTGTGGGAAAAACAAAAGCTTTACGTAATTTCTTCTTATAAAGTAGTTACTTAGAGCTAACCAAAGAATGTGAGAATATGTTTACATTATCAAATATATGTTATAACTAAATTAAAACCATGCAATTATTTAAAATAATAACAGGGAAGTCACAAAAAGGCAAGATTAACAATAGTGACTTAAACCAAATAGACTGAAAGATGCATATAATCCACATTAAAGAATATTAATATATGGAATAAAATAATAATCAAGGAGATCAAACAAACTGATCTACATAATAGTTTTGCTTTTCATAACTAAATATTAACCACTTAATTTCTTCAATTTGAAAAACAAAACAAATGATCATACTGTCTGTTATTATGTTATTGGCCTAATTTCAGCCAGAAGCAAACCAAGATAAAAATGGGAACATATGCTAATAAAATTCTGGTTCCAAAACAAAATGAAATTTGAGTTATTTTCACATATTCAACAGCATCCAACGTACATTCAACAGAAAAGCATGATTTAAAAGACCAAAAATGTAACAACAAACTAAAAGAAATTCTTACCTACAATTTTGGGTTCATTATATCCAATGTAATTAGCAATGTCACAACAAAATTATAGTACCGTATCTCCATTTAAAATAATATTTGGATTTGATTAAACCAAAATAAGTTAGGTAATGGTTACTTTTTGTATAATATACAGAAATTTTCACTTAAATACAAAATATATAATACCTACCAATTTTTTCTTGTTGAGGTGTAACGGAGGGTGTTCTGTTAGATTTAAGTTTATTCAATGCTCCACTAACAAAATCTGAAATGCAAAACACATATAATCATATAATCAATTATAATTTAACATTTACCTATCTTTCACCAATAATTCATTTTGATGTTTGTGGTTTTCCAGCATCTAAGTTTATGTCAGCTTATACATTTTATTTATTTTTATTTTTTAAAGATTGTATTTATTTGAGAGAGAGTATGAGTGGGGTTTGGGAGGCAGAGGGAGAGGGAGAAACAGACTCCCCGCTGAGCCAGGAGCCTGACACAGGGCTCAATCCCAGGACCCTGAGATCATGACCTGAGCCAAAGGCAGATGCTTAACCAACTGAGCCACCCAGGCACCCCTACATTTTAAAGTCACTTAAGGTTATTTAGAAGAAATTATTTCAAAATAGGAAAAAAACTAAAAGATTTATTTTGATTACATTCCCAATTTACATGCCCATCTCTTCTCTCAAAAAAAAAAGTGACATACAATATAGAATATGTGTAAAACAAATGTGTATAATGTACAGATAGAGAATGGGAGAGAAAATCATTACTTATTGAGGAAGAGAAGAAATGGGCAACAAGAGAGAAAGCTTGGCAGGGGAAGCAAAACCTGGACAGTGTTCTGAAGGATTAGTAGGTGTTGATTTAGTAAGAGGGTAGCATTTGGGCAAGGTGAATAGCATATGCAAAAGCACGTAGGTGAAAAGACAGGATTTATGTATGCTAGAAACCAGTAGTTTGATACTGCCAGAGCAAACAGAGAGCAGTGGATATGGTAAGAGATAAGTCTTGTGCATTCGTTGGAAAAAGGCCTCTATGTCATTTTGAAGAACTTGAACTTCTCCAAAGGCAAAAGGGGGGGGGCGGGCAAAACTGTCAGATCTGAATTTTTGAAAAAATAACTGGCAGCAGTATGAGAGTTAGGGGGTTGGCTAACTAGCTGAAGGTTCTTCTAAGTATGTTATTTAGTCATTCAACAAAGATTTATTTTGTACCTACTATTTGTCAAGCACAGTGCTACCACTGAAGATACAAAAGTGATCAAAACAGACATGGTCTTTGCCCTTATAAAACTTACTCTAACAGAGAAAAAAAAGCCATGAAAAATACCAAGGAAATAAAAATATGACAAATGGGATTCGTAGTCTGAAGTACAAATTTAACAACAGATTTAGACTGGGGAGTTATAGGTGCTCCTGAGGAAGTGATATTTGAGATCTAAAGGAAGAGTGGCAATTAGGCAAGCAAAAGATGAAGATCTGAACTAAGGCAGGAAGAGTGCAAATGGAGGTGGAAAAAAGGTATTTAGGAGCTCAAAGTGACAAGGCTTAGTGATCAGTGAGATGTGGGAATGAGAAAAGAGTGGATAAGAGTATCTAGAATTCTGACTTTGATGACTGCGTAGATAATGGTGCCACCCAAAGGAAAGGAAATTATGCAGGGAAAAGTTAGACATGCCTATGGAACACTGAAATGGATATGAATCAGTTTGTGGAAAGATCAGGGTTGGAGAAGTAGTTTGAGAGTCATCAGCTCAGCAATGGTAGTTTTAAAAAAATTAAGAGTGAATGAGGTCATTTAGGAAGAGGGCAAAGTGTAAAAAGAAAGTCAAGTATGGAAGAATGGAGCAATTAAGAGGTGGTAGAAAAAGAAAATCCAAAACATAAAGACAGAACAAGTGGAGAGGTGCCTGGGTGGCTCTGTCAGTTAAGCGTCTACCTTCAGCTCAGGTCATGGTCCCAGAGTCCTGGGATCAAGCCCCGTGTCAGGCTCCCTGCTCAGCAGTGAGTCTGTTTCTCATTCTCCCTCTGCCCTCCCACCTGCTTGTACTTGCCTGCTCTCTCTCATAAACAAATAAATAAAATATTAAAAGGCAGGAACAAGTGGCTAAAGATGTAGGGAAACAACAAAAGCACAGTGTTATAAAAACCAAGTAAATTAAAAAAAAAAAAAATCAGGAAGGAAATAGTTAAGTGGCCAAAGAGATTCTGAATGATACAGGCCTAAAAAAAGTACCCATTAGATTTAGTGATTAGGAAACTGTGACTTCAACTAGTTTCATGCAAAAATATACCCCTAATTTTTAGCCACAATGTAATATAAAAAATCTTTAAATGTCTGTTTACCTGATTAATCACCAAATATCACTCAAAATAAAGTTCAGCTATAGCCCACTTGTGTATTACTGAGAAATCTTACACCTTTCAAGTGAAACAGGTACAAACCAGAGAAGACTGAAAACCTTAATGAAGAGCCAAAAATAGGCTATGCTCTAAATGGCAGGTAATGGCTTATAAAGCCAACCTTCATGGCACCTGAGCAGACAAATAAAGTTAATATGGGAGAGGAAAAAGAGAAAAAAAGGGAAGAAGAAAAACAAAAGCCAGAGCTGAAGAGAGAAGAAACAACTGAGCAACAGACTCAGCCACAGCAAAAACCCCACACAATTAGAATAGCACAGGAAAGGGGACACCTGGGTGGGTCAGTCAGTTAAGCATCTGCCTTCAGCTCAGGTCATGATCCCAGGGTCCTGGGATCAAGTCCCGCATCAGGCTCCCTGCTCAGCGGGAAGCCTGCTTCTCCCTCTCCACCTGCCGCTCCCTCTGCTTTGTGCTCTGACAAATAAATAAAATCTTTAAAAAAAAAAAAAAAAAAATAGTACAGCAAAATCAGAAGCATGGAAAGACAAACTATTCCCTCCATAATCTGAAACCATCCTGACTGCATCATGGCATCATGGGCCACACTGCAAGTACAGACCATCTTTTTTTTTTTTAAAGATTTTTTTTTTTTTAATTTAACTGACAGAGAGAGACAGCTAGAAAAAGAACACAAGCAGGGGGAGTGGGAGAGGGAGAATCAGGCTTCCCGCTAAGCAGGGAGCCCGATGTGGGGCTCGATCCCAGGACCCGAGGATCATGACCTGAGCTGAAGGCAGCTTAACCAACTCAGCCACCCAGGTGCCCCAAGTACAGACCATCTTTCTAGAGAAATGGAAAAATTATGTCTCATGACATATGTATTTCAGGAAGCACCAGACGATAAGGGCATATTAATCAAATCAGCTCAGCACTGTACCACTGACCATGAAAGACATTTGTTTAGCACAATAATAATACAGAAGAGCACACAAACTTATAAATATAGGTAAAAACATTACTTTCATTACACGAGTTTGCCCATAAAATACTATACAGATTCTGGGGTAAAACAATTATTGAGAGGGCGCCTGGGTGGCTCAGTTGGTTAAGTGACTGCCTTCAGCTCAGGTCATGATCCCAGAGTCCTGGGATCGAGTCCCGCATCGGGCTCCCTGCTCTGCGGGGAGCCTGCTTCTCCCTCTCCCACTCCCCCTGCTTGTGTTCCCTCTCTCGCTGTGTCTCTCTCTGTCAAATAAATAAATAAAATCTTTAAAAAAAAAAACAATTATTGAGAATTGCCATACCCAGCATATGCTAGACTAACTAAGTCATAGAATAAATATCAAAAATAAAAGTAAAAGTTCCTGGAGATTGGTAGCACAACAAAATTAATACACTTAACAGTACTGAACTGTACACTTAAAACTGGTTAAAATGATAAATTTTATGTTAAATATTTTTCTACAATTTAAAAGTCCAAAGATTCTTCAAAGCAAATGCAATCAGATCACATGGATGCTTATAGCATTTCAGAGTGAAATGAAAAAAAAAAAGAAGAAGAAAAAAGAAAAAAATGGGCTATGGGCATTAAGGAGGGCATGTGATGCGATGAGCACTGGGTGTTACATGCAACTGATAAATTACTGAACACTACATCTGAAACTAATGATGTACTATATCTTGGCTAAGTGAATTTATATTTTAAAAAAAGGCTAGCTATAACACACAAAAGATAAACACTAATGGTCTAGAACTCCTCAACAATTTCAAATTGCTAATGAAATCGATGCATTTTAATGATGCTTGACAAACACTATTTTAACCTGTTTGAACAGATAAAGTACCTCTGGGTTTAAGCCAAATATTAATAACTCGACTTAATGTATTCATTCTGTAGTTTATGCCCATTAAGTATAAAACACTGGGCTGGATACAATGTATAAAACATGGCCTCTACCTCCAAAGAGCATTAAATATAATAGGTAAGAGAGTCATGTATGAGGAGTAAATATAAAACCATATAAAAACTGTTAGAGTCTTGAATATTATAGAATGCCAGCACAGAAAAGAGATTATTTTCCCACTAAAAACACAGCAGGGGTGAAGCATGCCTGACAAAACACTTAAACTGAATTTTGACAACTGGATATAATTTAAACAGCAAGGGTAGATGGAAGTAAAAACATTCTATCAATAAATAGGATAAGCAAAAATCCCAAAGTGTCTAAAAAACAATAAATAAAAAATGGAATTGAACTAAAGTATAGTATACATTGCATAAATTAGAGAGAGAAAACAGTAGAAAGGCACACTAAAACAATCCTATGAAAGACCTTTAATACCAGGTTATAAATATCAGTTTTATCAGTGAAAGTTTCTGATGAGTATGTGGGAGACATGATTAGAGTTATACAGGAAGAACATCAGTCTTGACAGCAATAAGCAGGGCAGATTCAATGAAGAGGCATGAAGATCAATAAGGAGATTCTTAGAGTAAAGATGATGCAGCAGTAAATACCACAGACAGCATCTTACAGAACCTGAAGACTGTGAATATAAATGGTACAGTAAGAGTTAGGTACCCACCATTTAAAGCCCCAGTGACTAGAAAATGATGGTGCTGTTAATAAAAAAAAGGAATTCAAGAAGAACCAGTTTAAAGAGGGTGAAGATTATCATTTCAAAATGCTGAGCTTAAAGCATCAAAAATAGGCAGAAGTGAAGATATCTCCCTAGTAAGCTGTTACTACAGTGAAACTGATATTTGCAAGACAATAGTGATAGAGATCCAGATCCAGCGTTGACCTATTTTTTTTTTTTAATATTTTGTTTATTTATTTGACAGAGAGAGACACAGAGAGAGAGGGAACACAAGCAGAGGGAGGGGGAGAGGGAGAAGCAGGCTTCCCGCAGAGCAGGGAGCCCGACATGGGGCTTGATCCCAGGACCCTGGGACCATGACCTGAGCCGAAGGCAGACGCTCAACGACTGAGCCACTAGGCTCCCCCTGTGTTCACCTATTTAGATGCTATAAATGAAACTCTAGGAATGAATGAAATCACAAAGGAAAAGAGGGTAATAAAGAGGATCTGTGCGGTGGCTGGGTGGCTCAGTCGTTGGGCGTCTGCCTTCGGCTCGGGTCGTGGTCCCAGGGTCCTGGGATTGAGCCCCGCGTCAGGCTCCCGGCTCAGCGGGGAGTCTGCCTCTCCCTCTCCCTCTGCTGGTCCCCCTTCTTGTGCTCTCACTGTCAAATAAATAAATAAATAAAATCTTTTAAAAAAAAAAAAAAGGATCTGTGTCTGAGAATATCTGTATCTGGGGTAGGAAGTTTATGGGATGAATTATGTGCTCCAAAAATACGTGTTTAAGTCCTAACTCCAAGCACTTGTGGATGTGACCTTATTTGAAATTAGTGTCTTTGTAGATGTACTCAATTTAAGAAGAGGTCATTAGGGTAGGCCCTAATTCAACGTAACTGGTTTCACTAGAAGATGAAAACTTGGGCAGAGAGACACCCAGGGAGAAGGCCATGTGACAACAGAGGCAGAGATCGGATGCAGCTGCAAACCAAAGAATGCCAACAATCAACAATCACCACCAGAAGCAAGAAAAAGCAAGGAGATTCTCCCCTACAGGTTTCACAGGGAACATGGCTTGACTTTAGCTTCTAGCCTCCAGAACTATGAGACAATAAATTTTTGTTGTTTTAAGCCACCCAATTTGTGGTACTTTGTCACAGTGACCCTAGGAAACTAACACAGAAGGCATAGGGAAATCTACAAATGAGGCAAAGAAGAAACATAAGGCTGTATCATATAAGCCCAGATTCAAACAAGAATGAAGACAGTTAATAACAATTAGTTCTAAAAAATGGGCAGAAGACTTGAACAGACACTTCTCCAAAGAAGACATACAAATGGCTAACAGACACATGGAAAAATGTTCATCATCATTAGCCATCAGCGAAATTCAAATGGGAAATTCAAATCAAAACCACACTGAGATACCACCTTACACCAGTTACAATGGCAAAAATGGACAGGGAAAGAAACAACAAATGTTGGAGAGGTTGTGGAGAAAGGGGAACCCTCTTACACTGTTGGTGGGAATGCAAGTTGGTACAGCCACTTTGGAAAACAGTGTAGAGGTGCCTCGAAAAATTAAAAATAAAGCTACCCTATGACTCAGCAATTGCACTACTGGGTATTTACCCCAAAGACACAGATGTAGTGAAAAGAAGGGCCATATGCACCCCAATGTGCATAGCAGCAATGTCCGCAATAGCCAAACTGTGGAATGAGCCGAGATGCCCTTCAGCAGATGAATGGATAAAGAAGATGTGGTCCATCTGTACAATGGAATATTACTCAGCCATCAGAAAGGATGAATACCCAACTTTTACATCAACATGGGATGGGACTGGAGGAGATTATGCTAAGTGAAATAAGTCAAGCAGAAAAAGTCAATTATCACGTGGTTTCACTTATTTGTGGAACATAAGGAATAGCATGGAGGACATTAGGAGAAGGAAAGGAAAAATGAAGGGGAGAAAATCGGAGGAAGAGATGAACCATGAGAGACTATGGACTCTGAGAAACAAACTGAGGGTTTTGGCGGGGGGATGGGTTAGCCTGGTGATGGGTATTAAGGAGGGCACATACTGCATGGAGCACTGGGTGTTATACGAAAACAATGAATCATGGATCACTACATCAAAAACTAATGATGTATTGTACACTGACTAACATAGCATAATAAAATAAAATTAAAAAAAAAATAACAATTAGTTCTGATACTCAAAAGATGAGAAATTTCCTGTTTTTTTTTTTAAAGATTTTATTTATTTTTTTGACAGAGACAGCAAAAGCAGGAATGCAAGCAGGGGGGAGTGGGAGAGGGAGAAGCAGGCTTCCTGCCGAGCAGGGAACCCGACGTGGGGCTCGATCCCAGCACCCTGGGATCATCACCTGAGCCGAAGGCAGACGCTTAACGACTGAGCCACCCAGGCGCCCCGAAGATGAGAAATTTCCTAAGGCAACTGGAAGAAGAATGGCCTCAGTCTTCTTGATCAAGAAGGAGATAAGAAATCTTATGACTGATTCCACCAGCTTTAGGTCTTTTTTTTCTTCCTTGGTAATGTTTCCTTCATTAGTTAGTTCATACTTGTAAATAGTTCATGTCACTATTTCAAATCATGATCTCATGCCTGACTGTTCTCTGTATTCCCAAATCTCAATTCTTTACACCAGATAATTTTCTAAAACATTATAATCCTGTTATGCCTCTACGCATAAACCTTCAATACCAATACCCAATATCCAGCTTCACGCTATATTTCAGCCTGACATTCAGTTCACCATAATATCCTCCTAATCCTTAGGATAAACCCCTCACTCAAGTCATGTTAGTCTATTTACTAATAGTCATAGATTATTTCTTCCCTACACAAATCTTTCTTTAGAGCATCTTCTTATCTACAATAGGATACAAGTATTCTGACGCTCTACCCAATTCCCCTAGACTCTACCCATTTTTCAAGAAGGTTCAGTTTGACTTCTTCTTTGGAGTCCCTGATCACCATAACCCAGGGAACTTTTTTTCCCCTTTGAACACATTTTACATTTATGCTAAAGATTTAGCATTTAATATTAGATTGTATTGTCATTTTTGCTTTTCACATGCATGTGTCATGTTTCTCCAACTATGCCGTAAGCACCAAAAAGGCACAGACCGCAGCTTATGCTTCATTACGTTTAAACACATTTTAGATGAAAGCAAATTGCTGTAATTCCACAAAATGAGACTGCTATTGCCACTTACCTCCTACACTTTGTCTTCGCTTTCTCTTACAATCATCAGGAGTTTCACATTCACCTTCTTCAAAGCCTTCTAATGATGGAGTAGCACAGAGACTATCAAGACCCAACATAGCTGGTATCTTTTCCTGGATAAAATCTGGAATATGCCCTAAAAAAATGTTCAGAGTTAAAATTTTTCCTCTACTCTCCCTCAAAGTGTTCAAATAGTATATACCAAAATGTTCAAATAGTATATATTTCTAATAGTTGTCTTCACAGTTCACTTGGAGGAAGCTGGGATCTCCTTCATTTAAACTAATCCTGTTACTTTATAATGTCTATTCATCTTACCAATATCTGATGCATAGTCAATAAGAGTTTGCACTACTGCAGCCTGTAATCGTAGCTTTTTTTCTGTGTTAGCAGACATCTTTTCATGTCCTTCACTTGTCTGAAGAAGGTTTGGTGCAAATATTACAGCAAGATTGCTGCTATCCATCTTATTCTCACTGGACCTTAAATGAAACAAAGTTCTCTTAGATTGAGCCAAAGAGAAACAAGAGGTAAAATAACATATTGAGCACACTTTGAAGACTTATTTTATCAAACACAAGTCCAAATAGCTACCCTCTGTCTACCCATCTATATGATTGGCTTGAATTTAGACAGAACCAGAAATAGCTTGTGTGTTTAAATATATATCACAAAAACCATGCTAACTATAGAGCCCACACTTTGTTTTTCCACACAAATGGATTATTTGATTTTCAAACCCACACACAGAAAAACTATTAAAAGGCTGCAAGTATGTCTAGAACAAGCAGGCTCATTGACAGCAAGCAGAGAGAGAGGACAAATTTGAGAAGCAAAACACAAATATATCAAAAACATAGTAATCCGAAGTCATTCAATGGACAAAGAATCCTATCAACACCAATAAGCCATTCATAATGATGACCTTAAGGCAGTAAGAAAATACAAATCATGTGGCATATTGTCTCTTAAATTATACAGGGTACACTTCTTACAGTAAGGAAATAATTTTTAAAAAAAATTTCCATTCCAAATTTAAGTCATTATCTATACGGGTAAATCTAGCTAATTAACAACCTGTCATTTCCTAAGACTTTAATTACTTACCTAAGTGAAACATTCCTGAGAAAGTTAAAGAAGTATCTTAATACATCAATTGTGTGGTCAGCCATAAGACAGGAGAGCAACAATGTAGCTTTATTTTTCTCCTCTGTTCCTAACTGTTGAGCTTTGAAGAGTGCTTCATGCAAATCAGCTGGAAGGATGGGCTCTGGCAATTCCCTAAAAAACTGCTTAAGAAGTCCAGCAACATCACAAGGAGGTGCAGAAGATAGGCAACTTTCACCATGATCCAGTTTATTCTGAAATAAATATAATAATCTTGAGCATTTGAGGGATTAAGAGCTTACTGCAAATAAGCTATCCTTTTCTGTACTCTAGAAAGCTTTAATAAATTTTTAACTCTTGTTTTAATATACATCATGCCATTTTAA
The DNA here is from genome assembly GCF_029215605.1 of Mirounga angustirostris. Lineage (NCBI taxonomy): Eukaryota > Metazoa > Chordata > Mammalia > Carnivora > Phocidae > Mirounga > Mirounga angustirostris. Next base: position 68,186,944 of record NW_026991717.1, on the reverse strand, counting down.
AAGGCTAAAAACAAAAACATTTTTTCATTTCCTATAGTACTTTATAGGAACAAAGGACCACAAATTTGAAAGTACTCTAAATTTTTAAAGCATTATATAGATTGTGGCAATCATTTCACAATATATACATATATTAAAACATCAAGTTGTACAGTATTTGTCAATTATATCTCAAAACTGAAAAAAAAAAAAAGCATTAAATAATGCATGATTCTTTTTTTTTTTCTTTTGAGAGAGAGTGACAGAGCAAGCGCACTTTTGGGCATGGTGGGGGGGGACAGAGAGGGGGAGAGAGAATCTTAAGCAGGCTCCACAGCCAGCATGGGGCTGGATGTGGGGCTGGATGCAGGGCTGGACCTCGTGACCCTGAGATCATGACCTGAGCCGAAATCAAGAGTCAGACACTTGGGGCGCCTGGGTGGCTCAGTCAGTTAAGCTTCTGCCTTTGGCTCAGGTCATGATTCTGGGTCCTGGGATCGAGCCCCACATCGGGCTCCCTGCTCAGTGGAGAGCCTGCTTCTCCCCCTGCTTGTGCTTGCTTGCTCTCTGTCAAATAAATAAATAAATAAATAAATAAATACATTTAAAAAAAAAAAAAAGAGCTACCAGGGGAACTGCTGTATAATTCCTTTTAGAGAAAAAGGTTCTTCTGCCACAGAAAAGGCTATTTGCAAATTCAGTTTCTGTTAATTCATGCAATAGTTTAAATATTTCAATTCTAAAAACCAAATAAAAAAGTAGTACAAATGAAAAATTATAGTTCAAGAATATGCTTACCTTTAGGGCTCTTAGACGAATAACAGATCCTGATTTCCTAAAAAGCCCTTCTGTATGAATATGCTCTTCTAAAGATGTGCAAGCATCAACAAGAAAACTGAAAGAGAGAAATCTTTTCAGGGGGCCAGATGCACATCTTACTAAATCCTATTCTTCTACCAAAGTACATGGACCAAGCACTAACCCCCCTTCAGAAGCTCTGATGTCACAAATCTCTTCAGTCTTTGTGATAAAAGGTTAATTCTAGTTGTTTTTCTTGCTTCGTAAATTCTTCTGTCTAGCTCATCTTTTTATCCATGACAATTTCAATGAGGTTGCTTTATTTTTTTTAATTTTAATTTTTTTTTTAAGACTTTATTTGACAGAGAGAGAGAGAGAGACAGCAAGAGAGGGAACACAAGCAGGGGAAGTGGGAGAGGGAGAAGCAGGCTTCCGGCCGAGCAGGGAGCCGGATGCAGGGCTCGATCCCAGGACCCTGGGATCATGACCTGAGCCGAAGGCAGACGCTTAACCGAATGAGCCACCCAGGCGCCCCTCAATGAGGTTGCTTTAATCCAACATCCTTCTCAATCCTACTTCATTTCTCTGCTTCCATTCAGAGCACAAGATGTGTCATTTTTACTGCCTCCACTTCATATTCCAGTGTCTCCTCAACCCTTTCCAATCAGACTTGCACCCCTATTACTACAATAAAACAGTTCTCATCTTAGATATCATGTCAATATTTAAGTAGATATTAAGGTCATCAATCCATGGTCAATTGTCTTCATTTCACTTGTCCTGCCAGGATCTGACACACTTACCCATTCCCTGCTTTTCTTGGAAATATTCTTTTTCATGACACTTCCTGCTGTCCCCCTAACTATTCCTTCTCAAACTCCTTTTCTGGCTCCCCTTTTTCTGTCAGACCTCTACATGTTAGTATGACCCCGGGCCTTAAGCCCTTCTTCTTTTCTTTTCTCTTTTTAAGATTTTATTTATTTGACAGAGACAGAGAGAGAGAGAGAGAGAGAGAGAGAGAGTGCGCTCGCACAAGCAGGGGGAGCAGCAGGCAGAGGGAAAGGGAGAGGGAGAAGCAGGCTCCTGCTGAGCAAGGTGTCAGATGTAGAGCTCGATCCCAGGACCCTGGGATCATGACCTGAGCTGAAGGCAGACGCTTAACCAGCTGAGCCACCCAGTCACCCCCATAACTTTAAGTATCTACCATCTGTTACATTTGCCCAAAAATAAGGCATTGTGCTTTTCTCACTCTAACACTGCCTCTCAGAAAAGTCAGATATATCCTAATCCTTACAATCCTTCTCATACTTAGAGGTGTGTGCTTAATTTCTTTATATTGAACAACTTTTAACCATCAATGTTGGCTTTAGTAGTTAACTGATAACACAAATTAGAATGGATGTCAGCAGCAAGCAATTGATAGCACCGTGCTGGTGCACAATGGCTGAATGTTACAGGGGGTAACTGACAGAATTTAATGTTTGTTTGTTTAAAGCAGGCAAAGAAATTACAACAAAGATTTAGTCATCTTTACTGCAGATATAACTGCAATTCTAAAGGTAGAAAATCATTATAAACAAATCTTTCATAGGTCATTTGAAAAGCAAAATAGTAAGTGTTTACCTTATGGAGATTGTGAATCAACACCTATATGCTGAATGAGGGAAAACTGTTCTAAGGTTGCAAGGTATTCAATAAATGCTTTTGAACAATGTATCAGTTAAAAACCTAGGTTACTGAACTAGAGTGGCCAGAATGAACCCTACTTTGGATAGAGGGGAAATGAATTAGTAACAGGTAAGATAGTTCTTTGCATGCTTCTTTGAACTATTGAAGATGTAAACTTCTCTGCTAATTTCTTTTTTTTTTTTTAAGAATTTTTTTATTTATTTGACAGAGAGAGACACAACGAGAGAGGGAACACAAGCAGGGGGAGTGGGAGAGGGAGAAGCAGGCTTCCCGCGGAACAAGGAGCCCGATGTGGGGCTTGATCCCAGGACCCTGGGATCATGACCTGAGCCGAAGGCAGACGCCCAACAACTGAGCCACCCAGGCACCCCTTCTCTGCTAATTTCTGATGCAGTTAATCCAAAAGGTTACTTTTAAATAGTAAGTGACACAGTAAAGCTCAAGTGTTACATAATTTATATTTACAAATACTTTATTTAATCTTAGCTTAAATGTTCTTTTATCCACAAAGGAAAAAGAGGGTGGGGGGGGGGGGGGACGACAACAGACTCTTAACTAGAGAGCAAACTGCTAGTTCAAAACAAATGTGTAAGTCAATCAGCTATTTTTTAATTTATTCTTTTTAAAGATTTGATTTATTTATTAGAGAGATTGTCTGGGCATGAGCAAGCAGGGGGAGGGGCAGAGGGAGAGAGACAAGCAGACTATCCGCTGAGCAGGGAGCCCAAAGTGGGACTCCATCCCAGGACCCGAGATCATGACTTGAGCAGAAGTCAGACACTAACCAATTAAACCACCCAGGTGCCTCTCAGCTATTTATTTTTAAACGGCCCAGACAGTGGTTTGAAATATTTTTCTTCATCCCAAACTTAGCTTACCTTGGAATGTGTCCATATTCTGGTACAACAGAATGGGGCAATGCACTAAAAGGTACTCCAAATATTTTACCCTAAAATGGCAAATTCAATTATTCCAACACAAATATTAGGCATAATGTAAGTTTTCTTAAGTATTAAGCAAATTAAAAACCTTAGGAAATTAAAAAAATAGAAATAAGACAATGAAAATAATTATTACAAGTAACCTTGATTAAAAAGTAACTACTATATGCTAAACATTCCCTTAGGTACTGGGAGCACAAAAATGGCCAAGATAAAGTCATTGTGGGGGGGGGATGGGTGAGACAGGTGAAGGGGATTAAGACTACACTTACCATGATGAGCACTGAGTAATGTACAGAATTGCTGAATCACTATACTGTATACCTGAAACTAATGTAACACTGTATACTAATTGTACTGGAATTAAATAAAGTCATTGCCCTAAAGCAATGTAATACATTCCATCAGTTTCCAATTCCATAATGAAAAATCAATCCAGTTAGTGCTTAGTCAGGAAATTCTTAAAAAAAATTTGGCCGAAACACTAACATTTTCTAAAAATACTATGTTTCTTTCAGTAACCTTATAAACATTGACCTTATACTTCCCTTCTGTCACCTTATAAATACTAACGTGAACAAAAGGCTAAGTTGATTGGTAACGCCACTCCTTGAGTACTTCTTAAAATTACATCGAAGTAGTTTTTAGACCTGATCTTCTTTTCCACACTCTGGAAAACTGTTATTCAAATTATGTTCTGAGGTAACCAAGGCAGGGATTCCGCAAACATTTAATTCAAATTTCTTTAACTACTTTGAAATATATTTTTAAAAGGTCATATTCAAATGTATTACTCATACTCAAATTTAATACATTGAAAATCCCAAGAGGAATCTGTATGTTACACACTTCTTAATAAAGAATCTGCCACTATCTTTGTGCATGCATTCCAGCTTCTTAAAAACGTGTCACTGATTAAGAAGGTTGTAGTTTTGCACCGGACTTAAATACAAGCCTATATACGTACATACATATATGTATGTATGTATGTGTGTGTCAGTATATATATATATACATATATATACGCACACATATATATACATATATCTGCTTATATAAAATTAAGTAAGTGGGTATACCTAATCTAATAAACATTAATTTAGCTTAGATGCATCTGCTCTCCATGAATGCTCTCGAAGCACTTGTTAAGAAATCATTCACACTGTTAATTATTCAACAGAGTAACAAAATCTTAGTAGTCCTTTTCAAGCATCTGGCTCCATTTAATTGATGAATATAGAAGACAGTACAGTACAGTGCTTAAGGGAGCAGGCTCCTAGTGGCAGGGTTGCCAGGTTTTAAATCCTGGCTCTTCTACTTATTAGCTGAATGACCTCGATCAAATTAATTCTTTATGCCTCAGCACCTTCACATAGGTCCTAAGTCACAAGAGTTGTAGAGAAAATTAAATAAATTAAAAGATGTAAAGCATTTATATTAGTCTCTGACATAGAGTAAGCATTCAAAGAATATTTGTTGCTGTTATGATTACCATTTCAAGGTGAGCTGTTAAAAAAAAATGTATTAGTGTGGAAACCCCCTTTTTTGGTAAATCATAATTTTCTTGATATTGTACAACCAAACAAAATGCAAAAATCAGATGCTGAAGCTGATTATAAGTCTACAGAGGTCCTACATACCTAGAACTCAGGGATTTTTTTCTCAAGTGTATTATTCTCAATAATGGCCTCACAATAACATAATCTCATAAAATAAAACTAATAACTTGCTTTTTAAATTTTATGTACTGGAATATCACAATGTTATCTTCAAAAGATTTCTGGCACTGTTCTTTAAAAGCTCAAAACTATTATTAGCTAACAAACACCAAAGAGCCAAAGAAATCTAGTTTTCAAATAAAACTGTTCCCATTCTCATAACACAAAGATCTTCCGTATTTATTAGAGTATTTCTATTATGATTTCTAGCCTGACTACCAATTAGGATTTCAACCATTGATTACCATAACAACTATCATTAGCTGAATAACTGACATGTGACAGGTACTGTGCTAGTCCTATCTACAGATCTTATCATTTTTAAATCCCCTAAATAATCCAAGAAGAGATACCATTATTCCCACTTTATAGAGTAGGAAACTGAAGCGTAGGAAAATTAAACAGTCCAAGATCATATATCCATAGTAGGAGTAAAGCAGGATTCAAACTCAGGTCTGTCTGACTCTAAAAGTAGGTATCAATTTTTTTTTAAAGATTTTGTTTATTTGAGAGAGAGAGAGAGAGTGAGAGAGAGCCTGAGCAGGGGTTGGGGAGCCGGAGAGGGAGAAGCAGGCTCCCCGCTGAGCAGGGAGTGTGACTTGGGGCTTGATCCCAGGACTCTGGGATCATGACCTGAGCCAAAAAGGCAGAGCTTTAACGGACTGAGTCACCCAGGTGCCCCGGTAACGATTTTCTTAAGGAGTGAAAAAAAATCCAGATTCAAATTTTTTCATACACTTACAAAACCAGTATATTTGAGATCTTGGAAAACCAGTTTTTCAATCAGAAGAAATCACTCTAGTTTTTAAATATAAACATATACGTTGCCATTAAGTTGCAAACAACAAAAACTATTTTCTCCAGAATGTATAAGCTTTTAAGAGGTATACAAATTAATTTTGTTAGTAGCTTATTTATCCAAGTACTTATTTTCTTTCACAAATTATAAATTAAGAGCTATGCACATTTTATTAGTTTTCGTCTCTAAATACATAAAAATACCATAGAATTAGGCAAATAAATTTAAAATGTTTTATATTCAATTTACTGTATTTTTCCCAATGAAATTCTGATGACGCAGTAGACAATAAAATTTCATTCAAAATCCCCTTACTTCGACCACCCTCAGATCATCAACAGCTTTTTAATTATTCCACTCTGCCGTTTTAATTTACTCACTTTAAAAAAATAGCTTTATATCTCAAAGACAACCAAGCGGCAAGCTTGTTTTTTTCAAATTAGTGAACACAGAGGTATTATCTGAAGCCTATTTCTAATGCTCTTTCACACCTTATCTACTGACTCATTTAGAAAATTTACTGATCCTCCTTGTCCCTTTACAAATTTTATTTTAAAACTGTGGTGGTGGTGGGTAGTGTTTGCCTCCCTTCCCACACGCTACTTGTTCAAAATACAATAAATTGATAATATCTGGAGATATTTTTAATTGTCAAAACTGGGAGATGCTACTGGCATCTAGTGGGTAGAAGCCAGAGATGCTGTTAGACATCCTACAATGCACCGTACAGCCCCCACGTCCCACCTCAAAGAATTATCTAGTTCAAAATATCAACGTCGTGAGGTTGAAAACCCTGCAACTTTCTCAGTGATCAAAAATCCCTGTAAAGAATCAACAATGTCATTCTTTAAATTTCAGCAGTCGACCATCTGGATTGAATTAGTACGCTTAGCCACATCCTCTTTGGGATCCACACATAATGAACATTTTAGCATGAACTGTAATAAGTGATGGTACAGGGTGGGCTCTTTTTTAAAAAAAAAACCCAAATCTCTTTTCCCGGAACTTACCACTATTTCCGTGGTTGCTGTTTCATGTCTCCTGCGATCGCACTGCCCACGGCCACTCTTGACCTTAATGCCATAGACCGCCCGAAGCTGCTGCAACAAGGCCAACCTTACCAGCCTCCGATCCCACATCCCGGACACGTAGCCCACTCTCCGAGGCAGGATCTGCGTCCTGACCCTCGTCCGCCACCAGGTCTTCCAATTTCCAAACACTCTGAGGTTTGCACTCTGCGCCGCTGCCTTCTGGCCAAGTCTGGCACTGTTCCGGCTCCGGACCCCAGCCACTTCCACGGCTTTTCCCTTGGTCCTCTAGCCACTTCCACTGACCTTCTCCTACTTCCCTCTGATCTAGCCACACCTCACCTTTCCCTCACTTACACCGACCTTCTTTCTCGTCACCTGATCCTTTCAGCTACTTACACAGACCTCCCTTCTTTCTCCCGGATTCTTTCGGTTCCGTGTACAGACGCCTGTTACCAGCTTCTCACCACCACTTCCGGCCACTTCCTAAGATCCCGTTTCCTCCAAACCTCACTTCGCCCCCGTCCCTTCCCAACGGTGAAGACCCTTCTCCCTGGCCCTCCTGCCCCGGCAGGCTCAGCCGGGCGTTCGTCTCTCAAGTCCCGGTGCCCCCAGCCCTAGCCCAGCCGCCGGACCAGCCGGCTGCTCAGGCGCCTTTTCCAGTCCCGGTCCCCGCCCGGGCTGGTCGCCGCCGTCACCCCGTTTCACAGGCTGCTCCTTCCCTCCCCCAGCAGCCGGCCTGCGGCCCCCGGCCTGCACATCTCGGTGTGCTCACTGAAGCCACGCAGCTCTCCTCATGCCTCCGCCTCCACCTTCTCACCAGCCCTGGAGCCGCGACCGTCCCACCCTCCCTTCCAGCCCAGGCTCAAATGGCAGCGCCAAACAGCGCTCCGCGCTCTGATTGGCCCGCTTCCCTTTTCAAAATCAGGACCTCAGAGAGTGGCCAGGAGCTGCCTGTCTAGTGAGACCAGGGCAAAGGGGGCGCTCACGAAGGGCGTGGTGGGCAAAACTAAGAAATATGAAAACAAAACAAAAAAAAGGTTAAGTTCCACTTGCTCCTTCATAGCCATATTTTTGGAGGAAAATACTTCTTAGAGCGTATTTTAATACACCTGGCCTGCGACTGAGACAATACATTCGGGGAAATGTAATAGACACCCCATTCTCATTTTTTCAGCACTTGGTGGAGGCTGAAGGCCCCCTAACGCAGAAACCGGTTCTACGGAACCCGAGGTGAGACAACCTGAGTCAGGGTTCACAAACGCTGATTTTGGTAGCCCTAAAGCAGGATTTTTGGAGCTTACTCCGTCTATAGAAACCGGTCCGTATCGGGGGAACTGATAGTGACGCTCAAATCTTAGCGCACAGGGAGTGAAATATCCAAAGAAGACCTGTCATGGGAGACGTGAGTGCGGGAGGAATGCGGAGTCCGCGGGAGGCGGCAGCTGCAGAAGCGGCACTCATTGGGCTTTGGAGTCGGGAGCTTGGCTCCCTGCCCACACGGTTGCTGAATTGCTGGTGATCCTGTTGATGAACAGGACGGAACATCCCTAACGCTTGTGCCTGGGCTGCTTTTCCGTTTTCAAACAGCAGCGGTCCCATCAGGATGTTCTCTTTTTTTCCGGGATGTAACTCATTTAGGGCAAGAGACTTGGACTCAATTTAAATACAGGCAATAGAGCGAACATTACTGTCACTCCGCCTCCCTCGCTTGTAGACTCGGTGAGAGCAGCGACAGGACTTTACCTGCCTTCTGCACTGTTCCTGTCGCCTAGCAGTATTTGCCAAATGAACGAATTTAAGTAGGGAACGTTTTCTTAGCATCATTTTGCCCCTTTTGGAGTTCAGTGCCCAGATATTCTACCTTTGCCAATCTAGAGAAGATTCTCTGAAGAAACTGGAACAAAATGGAAGTGAAGCGTTTTGCTGTATTGTAGCAACTATTTATTGAGCGCCTGCTATGCAATATGGCATAAGATGAAGAGCAAAGCCAGACAGATTGGGGGAGGAGGGGAGGAGAATATTATATTAATGGGGGGCATAATTATCAACTGAGAGAAGTATAGGAAGGCAGGGAATACTATTCTATGATAGGGTATAATGAAAGATCCTTGATGCGCGGAGGGTCAACATACCAGTGATTAATCTGAAGAATCAGTAGAAATTGGTGAAAAGTGAAGGTGGGATGGTGGAATGGGATCAGCATTCAGGAGACAAAAGCACTGCAGAAAAGCCATCGATTTTTAACAGGAACCGGTGCATCAGAGACTAAACTGAACCCACTCCTACTCGTTTCTTTTTGCTTCAGAAATAACTTTTAAAAATTACTTAACGTTAAACAAATTACTTATGTTGTCTTTAGCTTCCTCCCTCCCCCGAACTTCACATTGTTTTGGGTTTTAGATGTCTCAGATTTCCTTTTCTTAAAGACACTGCTCTTGAACATTAAGCGCCTTTTCTGTGTCATAATCCTTTTTTCAAAGCTGGGCTCTTTGATTTTGTTTCTTTTGTCTCCTTCCTTTTAAGATGAAATTATTGGTTCTTAATGATACTAACATAATTACTTATGTGCTTTATCCATGTATACATAAATACACACATACATACGTATAAAACTGAGTAATAATAACAATATGCTAAATAAGATTGCTGAGTGAAGTTTAAATGTGTTTCTTTTTGTCCTCATGCTGTGTCCCATTAGGGATGTACTAACAAAGTACCGTGTTTTAAATGAACTGGATGTAATTCTTCTCTTTGGTTATATGTAGATGTTTATTCAACCAGGACTCTGTGGATTGCTACATGGGATATTTCCAGTCTTTTGCTATTACAAAACGTTCCCTGTGCGTGATACAATATGCTTTCGCTAATGGCTCATTAGCAGAGTCCTGCGAATGGGATTGCTAGGCAAAAGAACATGTTATTTTGTTTAATATTGCCAAATTCACCTTCATAGGGGTTGCGTGGTTTTGTATTCACACTTGCAATGTAGGAGAGTCCCTGTTTCCCCACAGCCTCTCCAACAGAGTGGATTTTTGCTAATTTGATAGGTGGCAAATGGTATCTGATTACAGTTTTGCATTTATCTTTTTATAAGTGAGGTGGAGCATCATTTCAAATGATGCGTGCATATAATGAAGTATGATGAGTCTTAAGGAGTGTGGGAGATACACAGCTATGAAATGAAGTGGAACAAGCTAGGCCCCAAAGAAGGTGTCTAGTACGCTACTTTGTGTGGGGGGGGGGGGGCTTAGAAATACATACACAAATAGACACTTGTTTATATTTTCAAAGTAAATATAATAGGTAAACCAAAATCTAATAAAAATGGTAACCAATGGAGGGAGAGCAAGGCCTATTTTCTATTGGATGATCTCTAAAAAATTTTAGAAACATTTTACATATTAGCCCAATGCGAAATACGTTGAACTCTTCTAATGGCTTTTATTGACCTTTTTGCTTTGCATTTTTGTTTAAACTGTAATCATTCTCTTCCCTTAATGCTCCATATTCTGAGTCATAGGTAGAAATGTTTACCCCACTCTCAGGTTATAAAGGATTTCACTCATTTTATTTTTTAGTACTGGTATGGTTTTCTTTTTTTTTTTTTTTTAATTGATATCTCTAATCCATTTGGGATTTATCCAGTGTAGAATAAAGAATGGAATTTACTCTTTTTCCATATGGCTACCCAACCGTAGAAATTTTTATTTTATCTTACTTCAGCAAACTCCCACACCTGTCTCCAAAACTAGCAAAACACTACTGCTGAAAGCCCCATAGAGTACAGACGGTCCCCAACTTACGACTGTTCAACTTAAATTTTTTTATTTTATGATGGTATGAAAGGCATACGCATTTGACAGAAATCATTCTTCGAATTTTGAATTTTGATCTTTCCTGGGGCTAGCAATACGCAGGGAGATATTCTCTCCTGATGCTGGGCAGTGGTAGCAAGCTGCAGCTGTCAGTCAGCCACGCCATGATGAGCGTAAACAACCCATACACTTACTACCATTCTGTACTCATACAACCATTCTGTTTTTCACTTTCAGTACAATATTCAATAAATTACATGAGATATTTAACACTTTATTATAAAATAGGCCTCGTGTTCGATGATTTTGCCCAACTGTAGGCTAACGTAAGTGCTCTGGGCATGTTTAAGGTAGGCTAAGCTATGCTGTTTGGTAGGTTAGGTGTATTAAATGCATTTTTGACTTAATATTTTCAACTAATGAGTTTATTCTAATGTAACCTCATTGTAAGTTGAGGAAAATCTATACATTGACTGGATCAAGATATCATCTTTATTGAAACATTAGACTTTGGTTTTAGTTAGTGTCACCCTATGGCACACACCATTTTCTTTCTTTCTTTTTTTTAAAGATTTTATTTATTTATTTATTTGAGAGAGAGAGAGAGAGAGAGAGAGAAACAGCATGAGAGGGGAGAGGGTCAGAGGGAGAAGCAGGCTCCCCGCTGAGCCGGGAGCCCGATGCGGGACTCGATCCCGGGACTCCAGGATCATGACCTGAGCCGAAGGCAGTCGCTTAACCAACTGAGCCACCCAGGCACCCCACCATTTTCTTTATCCGGTACCTCACTTAGCTCTCTTTTCTGTGAAGTCAATCAAATGTCTGTTAAACTGCCTCCCTGAAACCTGTTCCTATATCCTTGCTTTGAAAAAGTTGACTTGTGTAGCTTCTCAAATCAGATCCAGAGCTTTTCTCTGTAAAGCCAAAATGGTTGTCCTTGAAATCACTGCCTCTGAGGCCGGACACATGGCACAGGCACATGACTCATTTCTTAATAAAACAGAACCATTTGAGGAAACGTCTGTCTTAAATTTGGACTTGACCTAGGTGGAAAAATCATAACAATGATTTCCTCAGGTCACTGGAGCTCTCACTAGGATAGTGGACACTGGTGCTTCAGCTAGATCCCCCTCTAGAGCTGAGGTCCTTGCTCCCCCACTTGCAAGAGTGTTAGCCACGGACGGCTCATAGCCCAACTCTGAAATGACTGACAGAAAATGTCAAACAGAATAATAGCTTTCCAAGACTATGTAAGTGTTCTGGAGCAAGAAATATGAACGCTTTTTAATTTTTTTTTAAGGCATAGGAAAAACGAGATGGAAAAGGATAATGATAGATAAACCCAAATGACTAAATAAAAACTAAGAATATAAAGCCTTAGGAAGTTTTTGGTCTTTCACAAAGCTAAACAATGGGCAGTTTATGATTGTGCTTTCAATCACAGTGTAGATTTGATTAGATAAATTATTGTGCACCAATTACCTGGGTCATATATATTCACTGATTTGCAAGTATTTAGGATATAATTTGAGAAAAAGCAAGTCACAAAATTGTATGTATAATATAATTGTTCTTTATACATGTGTTTGCAGAGAAAAATGAAAAGTTATTAAGTGATTATTTCTCAATGGTATCATGCAGTGACTTTTGCATCCTTCTTTGTGCTTTTCTGCTGTTATCATCCAAATTTTTTAATAATGAGTATATGAGGTTGAATTCTGTCCCCCCAAAAGATATGTTGAAGTCCCAACCCTCAGCTTCTCAAAATGTGACCTTATTGACATACATACTTAGTTGAGACCATACTAGAATAGTGTGGATCCTTAACTCAACATAAGTTAGTATCCTCATAAGAAGAGAAGACACAGCCATGTGAGGTGAGAATGCCATGTGATGGTGGAGAAAGAGATTGGAGTGTTTTGTCTAAGAACCACCAAGGATTGGGGCACCTGGGTGGCTCAGTTGGTTAAACATTTGCCTTCGGCTCAGGTCATGATCCTGGGTCCTGGAATCAAGTCCCGCATTGGGCTCCCTGAGCAGGGAGCCTGCTTCTCCCTCTCCCTCTGCAGCTCCCCTTGCTTGTGCTCTCTCTCTCTCTCAAATAAATAAAATATTAAAAAAAAAAAAGAATCACCAAAGATTGATGCTTGGTGCCTCCCACCAGAAGCTAGGAAGAGGTAAGGTGAAATCAACACCTTGATTCCAGACTTCTAGTATCCAAAATTGTGAGAGAATAAATCTCTGTTGTTTAAAGCCACTCATTTTGTGATACTTTGTTATGGTAGCCCTAGGAAACTAATATACACGTGTTACTTTATAATCATTAAAAGTTACTTCCATTTTGAAAATTAATTGGAGTTATAATCCATATGAAAGAAGATGAACTTGAAGGCCAGCAAAAAGATGACTTTTCTCACAAAACATTTCCTGTTGGTCCCAAGGAGCAACACTAGAGCCCTTGTCAGGAGGAGCTCCTGTTGAATAATCTATTTGCATGCCTTACCTTTCCTTCTCTAGATGTAAGTCTCTCAAGAAGTCAGGGGCCAGGTTCATGTTTACTTCCTACAAAGTGTAGCCCACCACTTAAGAGTAAAGTTCTCAGTGAATGCTTTTTGGATGAATGGATGGATGGATGAGGAATTCCTCTTAGTAAGAAAATCCTTCAGCTGCCACTCTTATAGAGTAGGGTAAACTAACACACAAAAGCAAGAAAACGCCTTGAGGATGAAAATTGAGACTAGACTTGGGATGAGAGGAAGGCAGGGGAACCTACTGACATACATAGACTCCAGATCCCTAGTTCTGTGGAATGTTAAAAAGCAGATCACTTATCAAATGAATGTGGGGATTGAAGCCAGTTTCTTTGCCGTGGGATCTCTAGGGGTCTTTAACACACCATTGTGTATTGGGACTTTCCAATAAGAGGAGGGAATTAAGCTGCATATCCCAGTATTTGCTGAATTTTTTTTTCTGTCATTTCAAAGCACCTGGTGGCTGGTGTTTGGGGAATTAGCTTTGGTGCATTCTGCACCGTGTTCAGATAAACCCGTTGAGAGCACCCTTCAGTGCTCTTCTCACGTACCTGTCTCTGCACTCACACTGTGTCTCCAAGCTTTAGTCAAATGTTTTTGTGGTCCCTCAGATCTAAGAAATTTCACCATAATTGTAGATCATATTATATTTTTTTTATTAAAGAATATAGAATGAGAGAAGTAATACTTTGAAATCATCAAAGGTCTTTCAAAGACAGACATTCCATAGATCTAAAATGTGACTGATATCTTTAAAAAAATAAAATAAAATGTGACTGAAAATGCTTGCTTGACCCTTGGAGTGAGCAGATAAGGATAGGTTTATGTCAGAATAAGGCAGGGGTAGTGTGGTTTTTTTTTTGGCCCTCCAGAAAGAGACACAAAGACATGATTAGATGTGCAAGAGATTTATTGGGGCAATGCTTGTGAAGGATAAAAGAGGAAGCAGGAGTGAGGGGATAGCCTTACATCATGATGCAGGTCTCACATCTACAGGGAGAGGGAAGGGAGTTTGGGTGGGAAGAATCTCCAACTACAGAGCAGTTCTAAGAAATTTTGGCCAGGCTGATGGGGTGTTCCTCACATAAACTCACATGTTAGAGGAACCCAATACCCCATAGGAATGGGTTAGCACTTGTAACCCTAAGTCATTGGCTGGGAGTGGCCCATAGTGCAAATACCGTGGTGGATCCAGAGGGCCAGCAGCTGGGACTATCCAACAACTATGTTTCCTGCAGCAGGAAAGCTGAGGGGTGAATGTTTATGGTCCCCAAGGGGAGTGAAATCAGATGACCAGGGTTTGAACTCCAGCTCTACCACTTAATTATAGGGGAGTTATCTAACTTGTCTGAGCTCCAAATTCCTCATCTGCAAAATGGAAATTATTAAAGTATCCACCTCAGAAAGTTGTTACGAGAATAACAAGACTCTAAAAATTTTAGCATTTTGCCTGACACACTGAGTAAATATTTACACTCAGTAAATATGAACTATTATGATTACAGGTACTTATAGCTGGCACGAAGTCAGAAGTCTCAGCCCTGGGCGCCTGGGTGGCTCAGTCAGTTAAGCATCTGCCTTCAGCTGGCGTTATGATCCCAGGGTCCTAGGATCGAGTCCCACGTTTGGCTCTCTGCTTAGAGAAGAGTCTGCTTCTCCCTCTCCCTCTGCCCCTCCCCTCTGATTGTGCTCTCTTTCCCATGCTCTCTCTCTCTCTCTCTCTCAAATAAATAAGATCTTAAAAAAAAAAAAAGTCTCAGCCCTCAGGGAATTCTGACAGCTGGATGAAATGCTAAAAGGTGAGAGGAAGTCTTCACACTGTGTGGAACTCTTCTCCAGGATCTTTCAAATGGGATCCTTTTTCCTGGGCTTCTCAGAAACAAAGACTGTCCCTGCTGAACTTTACTTCCAAATGCTTACTATAAGAGAAAAGGATAGCATTCCCATTTCCCTGCTAGATTCACAGGGCTGGCGCGGGATCCTCCCACACCCCAGCCTGGCAAGTTTCCCTTGAAAAGTTTAGTGTGTTTATCTATTTATCTTGTGTGCTTCTTAAGGAGGTCAATAATGCTATAAACAGAGGAGAGCTCCTGGCTCAGTCAAGCAAATTACAGAATATTGAAAAGGTCATGGCAATAAAGTACATCATCACTATAATGCACAGAATATATGAGGCATTAAAATCCTAATGCCTAGACTTCGGATTAGAATTTATGGATGAGCAGAATGTACTACCTTACTACATTTTTATGGCCGAAATTAAAACAAGGGTGGCTTCACTTAACCCCTGCTAGCAGCCTTAAATTCATTGAACTGCCTTCTGTGTTCATAGAAGTCTGTCTATATGGAACTCAATGTTTTGGGGAGCAGTTATTGCTTTGGCACCTTCCTTGAAGAGAAAGGAGAGAAAAAAAGATGGGTGATCATAGAACCAGCTGGTGAGACATCCTCACACATTTGAGACCAGGCTGATGGTGAAGGGAGTGCTGATGGTTTCTCAAGGATATTGGGCACCCAACCCCCGGGCTCCGTGATGTTGACTGGCTCAAATGCATGACCTGTCCTTCCATTGGCCATGCAGCAGGGACAGCTCTCCACAGATTCAGTTCCTCTGCACCACACCAAGCAGAAGTGGTTGTTAACTAAAGATAGTGGCTTCACAGGGCGCCTGGGTGGCTCAGTTGGTTAAGCGACTGCCTTCGGCTCAGGTCATGATCCTGGAGTCCCGGGATCGAGTCCCGCATCGGGCTCCCTGCTCGGCAGGGAGTCTGCTTCTCCCTCTGACCCTCCTCCCTCTCATGCTCTCTGTATCTCATTCTCTCTGTCTCAAATAAATAAATAAAATCTTTAAAAAAAAAAAAAAAGATAGTGGCTTCACAGCCCAGGAAGACAGTGGACAGAAACATGAAGCTACGTGGACATTTCACATCCAGAAGAGAGTCCTTACTACCTAAAGGAATTCTGGATGAAGCAGCGAATGGGACCTGATTTGGAAATAGTTCTAGGAAATGTTTTCTATGAAAAATTACCTAGGAAAGAGCTTATTCAGCTGCACAACCTTATCACTGAAGTTATCAGGTGTTAGCGTGTAACCCTTTGAAAAACTCGGATTATTCTGCCATGTGAGAGGCACCATCAAGGAACGAGGCAGAGGGAACCAGCATTGATTATACACAACACGCCAGACCTTAATCCTCACAGCAGCCCCATGGAAGTAAGTATTATCCCTATTTTACAGATGAGAAAGCTGAGGCTGAGAGAGGTTAAGAAAATTGTACAAGACCCTAAGCTGTTAATTGGCAGAGCTGAGATTCCAATCTGGATCTGCTTGGCTCCAAAATCCATGCCCAGTATAACACACACACAAAACTGATCGCAACAGCTTCCCTGTGGGGGACACGGCAACCTTGGGAGCAGCCTTGACTCAAAAGCCACCACCTTTTGATTTGAGTGGCAACTAAAAACCTGTCTTTCTAGGGGCGCCTGGGTGGCTCAGTTGGTTAAGCGACTGCCTTCGGCTCGGGTCGTGATCCTGGAGTCCCGGGATCGAGTCCCGCATCGAGTCCCGCATCGAGTCCCGCATCGAGTCCCGCATCGAGTCCCGCATCGGGCTCCCTGCTCGGCGGGGAGTCTGCTTCTCCCTCTGACCCTCCCCCCTCTCATGTGCTTGCTCTCTCTCATTCTCTCTCTCTCTCAAATAAATAAATAAAATCTTTAAAAAAAAACAAAAAACAAAAAACCAAAAACCTGTCTTTCTAAACATGTCTCTCTAATTTCTGTAATTTCCTGTGAGTGGCTGGTTACTTTAGTTCTGGTTTTCTTTTAAAATGCAAATTATCCAGAGAGATGAGACACTTCCTGTGAATAAATCTTTCAGATACTTTATTTTCTTTCCTTTCTTTTCTTTTTTTTTTTTAGAGAAGGAAAGAGGGGTGGAAGGGCAGAGGGAGAGGGAGAGAGAGAATCTTAAGCAGGCTCCACACTCAGCACAGAGCCCGAGGAGGGGCTCATCTCACACCCCTAGATCATGACCTGAGCGAAAATCAAGAATTGGATACTTAACTGACTGAGCGACCCAGGTGCCCCCAGATACTTTATTTTCTAAAGGGCAATCTTGATAGCATTCGACCATGGATCACCCGGGGAGGAGACAGAGGGGTTTATGGAGGAAATGGCAAAAAGGGAACAGTTGGAGGTGTCAAATACATGAATCTGTTTCAAAATTTTACCTGAGGCTGACCTCAGTGATCTTTTTTGCTTTTTAGGAAGAGTAAGTACTATATTTTAGAATGTACATACCTATTTCATGGTATTGTAGGACAAGGGATGTGTGTATGGGAGAAGGCTTTGTAATGTAAATGAATCAATATAAAGAAGGTGTGGTGTGGTGCTAGTTCAATTTGTAAATGAATTCATTTTTTGTGGCCAAATTCACTCTTCCTATTCCACATGGCTCCATTCTCTTAACCATTCATCAAATAGAAGTGGGGGGGAAGTATCTGGACACTAGAAACACATTATATAGACCAAATTATAAGACCAGATTTGTTGTAGAAAATAAGGTCTAATATTGCAAACTGAAAGAATTGCCTTCTAGGAAAAGATTGAATACATTTTTGTGATTTTCAACATTATTTTCTCCTATATTAAAAACTTTCCATCTTTTTTTTTAAAGTGCTATATTAGAATTTACCAGCAGAGGGGAGTAAAGGAACACAAAACACCTTTCAGTTTAGGATAATTTTTGTGCATAAACAGGGTAGAAAAGTCAGCAAACCCATGCCTTTTTATTAGCCAGTGGATCCACGTGAATACATTAAATTTTATGAACATCTCAGTCTGTAATGGAGGCAAACAAACAGATCTGTAGGTCATAAAGGCATTGACCTTTTTGATTGGAAGGTGTAAGAGATGAGAAGAATGGACTGTTTTAGTGCATGTTTATGGCCAAGTTTGCCAAGTACAAAGTTTTATTTTCCAAGTCTCTTGAAGCTGTAGTGAAGTCAATTGTACTATACTCAAATCAAAATGTTTCTTAATTTTGCATGATGCCTATTTTTGAATATTCATTGAGAAGGAAATTCCAGTGAGATGCATTTTTTTAAGACCACTCTATATCATGGTGGATGGGAATATGACTTGCATAAACTTTACCTCAGTATATGCAGCCTTTACTTAGACAAAGAGTGGATGGGGGAACCTGATCTGTTGCCAATTCAAAATATACCAGAAATGCGTGTGCGCACACACATGCACACACACGACCTTTGAGAAGACAGTTACTCACCTCTAGATGAATGCTAGTTAATGTCCCAAACCCTCTTTCTTGCCCTATATCTTGAAAGAAGGAGACTTTGGGGATTAGAATTATGAACCCTTACCTAGAGGGAATAGATTGCACGTTCATTGTCAACAACCTGAAATGCCTGGTGAGTGATTCCTGTGCTGCATTAGAGACAAAAAGATGTTGAAGAGGCCATTGCAAACAAGTTGAGGAGACAAATAAGAGTCTATTTTGCAATGAGATATCTCTTGTAGGAAACAGAAGGTCAGTCACCAATAAATGAGGATCCCGATATCTAACCAAGGTACTATTCACCAAATTTCTCCTTCCTTTTCATTCATTCCATAGTTCTCCTAGAGCAGTGTTAAAAGATAAACTGAGATGTTAAAAAACGTAAGAGTGTATTTGAACAAAAATCTATTGGAATCCTGCTGTGCCAAACTGGGAATGGTTGGGTGTGCTCCTCAGACGGGAGCTCAGGGAGAGACTTTCAATAAAGAAAAGGTGAAAACAGGGGCGCCTGGGTGGCTCAGTTGGTTAAGCGACTGCCTTCGGCTCAGGTCATGATCCCGGAGTCCCGGGATCGAGTCCCGCGTCAGGCTCCCTGCTCAGCGGGGAGTCTGCTTCTCCCTCTGACCCTCCTCCCTCTCATGCTCTCTGTCTCTCATTCTCTCTCTCGCAAATAAATAAAATCTTAAAAAAAAAGAAAAAAGAAAAGGTGAAAACAGAGCAAGGAAGTTGTTGATTGGCTATAGCTTAAAGCCTAGGTGGCTGTTTGTGATTGGTTGTCCTTGGGTTTTGATTTCGTAACCCTGAGGCATTTATAGGCTTGGATTTGGGTTCGCTTACATAGGCTGCCAAGGCATGAGAGCCACGTCAGTCCAGTGGTCTCCTTGTTTAATTAATTTAACAGCGGTAACCAGAGTTTTGTGCTCTTACCGAGAGTAACAATCTGCTAGGCCAGAGAAGGAAAATGTCAGCTTTAGATTTCACTTCATGAAATGTCCACTCAGGGCGCCTGGGTGGCTCAGTTGGTTAAGCGACTGCCTTTGGCTCAGGTCATGATCCTGGAGTCCCGGGATCGAGTCCCGCATCGGGCTCCCTGCTCGGCAGGGAGTCTGCTTCTCCCTCTGACCCTCGGCCCTCTCATGTTCTCTGTCTCTCATTCTCTCTCACGCAAATAAATAAAAAAAAAAACTTAAAAAAAAAAAATGTCCACTCATCAATTTCATCTTCATTGGCTTTGTATACAGGATCTAGGAGTCATATCATCCTCTTTGTCTTAATGAATATACTGTATACGTTATTTACCTGGTTTAGCAGGTTTGAAGGCCTTCTATTCATATGATGTTTTCCAGTCCCAGCACATCAAGTGTTGATAGAAAGACTTAATATATCATCCATGGACCCGCCATGGTTCCAGAATGTGTTGTCATTTGCTAAGATAGGCTTGATTTGTTCCTGGTCTTGATGAGGGTTTTAGAGTTCAGCACACCAGGCAGATTAAGGAATTCTAGGACTGCTGGGGAACGATGAAAAAATGGAATGTTAGCTGGGCTTCAAAGATAAGGAAAGAATAGGAGCATTAAAAGGGGAGTAAAAAGGCAATCCAGGTAGGAGAAAGCACTTAGTAAGAACACAGTTCTATATTAGACAGTACCTGATGAGTTATAAGGAATGATGAGTAATGGCAGGGTTCAAGTAGTGGAGATCCCTTAGTCTTCCAGAGTTGAAGGGATGCCCTACCAGAAAACATGGAGAAAAGATAGGACACTGTTTTGGGTCTAACACATACGCATGGGAGTGACTCCAGTAGGTTTCTCTCTCTCCCTAAATTAGTAAAGGTAGATGTATTGAATGGCTAAGGATAATAACTGTTTCACAGTTTGGGAAGTAAATGAGAATATGTTTGCAAGCCTCCCAGGCTCCAGTGGGTACCTAACCAATATTAACTTCCTTTCCATTCCCCAGTCATCAAAATCCATCCTAGAAAAACTACTCTCCAAGAAAATGGCAGTTGGTAAGCGTTAAATGTTATAAATCTCAGAGTGTTACACAAAGCGCATTATCATCAAGAATGTTAATAATAAATATAAACATAAATAATAAATATTGTATTTCTCTATGACCCTCTTGTGTTCTGTGCTCAAGAAAATAGTCCCTTGAAGCTCATAAAAAATGTTCACACTTAAATTCTATCAATAATTCTTTAAGGCAAATCTTTTCTATTTTTCTCTAGCAACAGACGCGATGCAAATGTACAATGGGTGGGAATGTTTCTAAATGAAATCACTCTAACAACTCAAGCATTTCCCCGGCTTCTGTTCTGGAATGCACACAGGTACTATTTTTGCACTGTGGGCTAAATGCCTTAAAATGAATTTCACTGTTAAGGAAACAATTATCCCTTGCGTTTGATGGCAAATTTTCCCTTTCATAAAGACCGCCAAATTTATGGGGGAGAAGGGGAGAGCAAAATGAAGTATGGAGTTATGTCTGCACTTAGAATAAGGTTATTTTGTGTGTCAGGCCATTTTGGTAGATAATGTTAGATAGTGACAGGGTCGCTTAGCAACGCTGTCATCGACAAACTCAGGATTCCTGTTTTACTGGGAAATCATAAGGAGCAATATCTAGGAGAGTCCATCTATTGTTTTTGGTGATTTTTTACAAAATATTTCATTGGAGTTCAAATGACTCAGATAGGATTAGAAATTTAGATAGTAGGATTTATATTTCTGTTGTTTTAATAATGGAGAAAGGTGTTGATCGATTTTCAATCTTGGCTGAGTACTAAGAGACTTGCTATGAAGTATGAGAAGGAATGATTTCCCCTCACACAGGAGAGCTGTGTGCCCAGAACAGCTGTCCTTACCTCCTCTTGCCCAGTGCTAATGTCTCCACTTGGACTTTTAAGCCCGGCGGGTTTTTTACTTCAGGATTCTGTTTAATGAATTTCTCCCTCTTCTCTTCTATTTCCAGTTTTTATTTCCAGCCTAAAAACATACTCATCTCAGAAACAAACAAACAAACAAAAAAAGTAAAAAGTAAAAACTTTCTTTCAACTCTCCAGGTACCCTCCCACCCTTTCCCACCCTTTCCCTCCCCTTTTGACAAAAAGCTTTCCACATTGATGGTTTTCAGTTCCTCACCTCCCTCGAGTCACGGCAATCTGAGTCCTACGGCCTTTAATCCACTGAGAATGCTCTCGCCCCGGTGACAATAATCTGGTTGCCAAATTCACTGGACAATTTTCAGTCAATATCTCACTTCTCTGGCCAACCTGAGAACTCTTTCCTTCTGGCTCTTCTGACCTTTCCACATGTCTCTCTCATCCTGTCAATGCTGGGCTTCCCTGAGTTTTATCCTCAGTCTTCTCCCCCTATGCTCTGTGGTCTGCTGAGTGATGTCATCCCCTCCTGTGGGCTTCACTGATTATCTGTGGTGACTTCCAAATCTATGTTGTTCCGGCTCAGACCTCATTCTGGAGCTCCAGGCTCCCTATTTCTAGCTACCCATATGAATATCTCTCTTTCTGTATCTCCTTGACCTCCTAGTGCCCCCACCTCAATAGCACTGACAGCCTGCTAGCTTCCATCCTTTTGTCTCATCTCAGTTAATGCCATCATATCCACACAGTTTTCCAAAGCAGAAATGAGTATTCCCAGATGCCTTCCCTTCCATTATGCGCCACATCAAGCAACTCATCAGAGCCCATATTCACCTCCCAAGTTCACATTCACCAGAGTTCATATTCAACTCTTAAGTATCTTTTGAATCTGGCCTACACTAACATCCCTATTTCATTCAACCTGTATTCAGGACAATTTAAATTTCCCAGTTGTCCTCCTTATCATCAGTCTTGTCCTCTCCACCTCTCCCCCGACCCATTCATCTCACTTCCCTGATCATGGAATTAACACCTTCTTCTAGAACATGGCATACCAATCCTTCATATTTTGCTCTTGCCTACATGTTAGCATCAACTCTACTATTTGCTTTGTCACACTCCTTTGTGCCTTTGTCACACTCCACTGCACATTCTATACTCTGACCATCTCCATGAGAAATATCCTGTGGTTTCCTAAACTGGAATGTTCTTCCATCCCTTTGTACCTTTACACATGCAAAACCCTGGACCTCCCCTTTCTCCTTCTCTGCCTTAAGAACTTTATGCTTTAAGAATCAGCTCAACCATCACTTCCTTGGGGTTCTCTCCCCAGGCAGTACTTAAGTACTCCCTCCTTAGTGCTCTCTCACATTTTACCTGAATGCATTTTGACACTTACCACTCACTTATGTGATGTAAATGTAATGTACTGATTATGTATTTACAGGTCTGTCCTTAATGAAACTATTAGCTCTCTGATGGCATGCAAGAAGCCTTTTTAAAAAGTCTTTATATCCCCTTATCCCTAGCACAATGTAGGTGCTAAACAAAGACTGAGTGAATGAATGAACAAACATAAATTATTTCAATAGTGAACATTAGAGGACAGGGAAACAGACCCTAATAGAAGTTGTGTAGCCTGTTAGTTCAAAATCAGTAAGATCTGGGGTGCCTGGGTGGCTCAGTTGGCTGAGTGTCTGAGTCTTGATTTTTGCTCAGGTCATTATCTCAGCTTCATGGGATTGATCTTGTGTCAAGCTCTGCACTCAGCACAGAGTCTGCTTCCGATCTCTCTCTCCCTCTCTCTCTGACCCCCACCTGTAAATAAATAAATAAATAAATAAATAAATAAATAAATAAAATCTTAAAAAAAAAGAAAAATCAGTAAGATTCATATCCATTAGGACACCTATCAGAAAAACAGAAACTAGTAAGTGTTGGTGAGAATGTGGAGAAATCGAAACCCTTGTGCACTACTGGTGGGACCTCAAAAAGGCTCAACCACTATGGAAAACAGTGTGGTATTTTGTTTTATTTTTTAAATAAAAATACAACTACCAGCAATCCCACTTCTGGGTATATATATCCAAAAAGATTGAAAGCAGGGTCTTGAAGAGATATCTGCACACCCATATTCATAGCAGCATTGTTCACAATAGCCAAGTGAAAGCAAGGCAAATGTCGGGGCACCTGGGTGGCTCCGTCGTTAAGCGTCTGCCTTTGGCTCAGGTCATGGTCCCAGAGTCCTGGGATCGAGCCCCGCATCGGGTTCCTTGCTCAGTGGAGAGCCTGCTTCTCCCTCCCACTCTGCCTGCCGCTCCCCCTGCTTGTGCTCTCTTTCTGACAAATAAATAAGTAAAATCTTTAAAAGAAAGAAAAAAGAAACAGAAAGAACAATGGTGATTACCAGGAGCTAAGAAAAGGAGAAAAGGGGGAGTTGTTTAATGGATATAGAGTTTCAGTTCTGTAATATGAAAAAGTTCTGGAGATCAATGCAAATATACTTAACACTACTAACCTGTACAATTAAAAATAGTTAACGTGGTAAATTTTATGTTATGTGCTTTTGTCATAATAAAAAAATCCATAAAAGCACAGTACACAATATACTTGACATGGAATAGATACTGTCCGGAGGCCAAGGGCTTGATAGGAAGATTAAACATTTAGGACTTCTGCTTTTATAGGTCGTATCAGCCTAAAAGTATTTATATTATTTACCTTGAATGCTTTTCTTCACAAAAAACTCTCTAATATAAATAGCATAATATCTGAATATAATAACAAAACATGACAATGTGAATTGGCTTGAATGGATTATAATATGGTACGAAGAACTAAAAAATTCCATTTCCTTTCTCAGGAAAGGTGCTCAACCCTTTCACCATCTCCAATATGCTTATGTTTTTTTGTTTTTTGTTTTTTTTAAAGATTTTATTTATTTATATTAGAGAGAGAGAATGAGAGACAGAGAGCATGAGAGGGAGGAAGGTCAGAGGGAGAAGCAGACTCCCTGCCGAGCAGGGAGCCAGATGCGGGACTCGATCCTGGGACTCCAGGATCATGACCTGAGCCGAAAGCAGTCGCTTAACCAACTGAGCCACCCAGGCACCCTCCAATATGCTTATGTTTTGAGGACCACGTAGTGATAGAGTTGAACATTAATAGATCTAGCAGCAGTTCTCTTGGAGCTTATAGTCTGCATGCTATGACCCAATGCAATTACCCAGAAAGCTTAGACAGTTGACCAAAGGGTGCATGTGAAAATATATACACATGCACATGAGCATGCATACTCGCACAGACACACACCCCACTTGTTGAAGCTCATGCCGCATTCATGAGTCAGGTTTTTGAATAATTAAATAATGTTGAGAAAATACACATTTCCTTAAGAGGCCTACGTTGAGAAACTGTTTCTAAAGAAGAAGGTAAAGCAGGAACTTCAAAATGTCCCTACTGATCTTTATTGACTTAAATAGGTTGACGTGACATCTACAAAGAGCAATCACCAGTCGTCCAAAAAGTGGACCTCCCTTTGAGTGGAGTTTTTGGTCTTTAATGGTCCTTTAGCAGCAGGAAACATCTCGCACATTCCCTTTAGGGTTTCAGAAATTTCCTTTTTCTGAACCTATACATTTTTTAATCTCTCCCATGGAAAACATAAACACCAGGGTTAAAATGGAATGCAGGATTCTTAAATGATTCCCTACTCTAATGTGGCTCATTTTCCATCATTGAACCTCTGGGGTTACTTCAATTAAAAAAAAAGAAAAGCCTGTTAGCCACTGAAATTGAAGCAGTTGATTCAAACTGGTGAAACTGATAAGGAGGGGACCTGTGAAAATTGCCATGTGCCTAGGGTGCAAGAGAAAAATCCCTGATATAATACTCCTTTCCTCTATATCTGCAGCTTGGGGATGCAGCACAAACACCAGGCCTGGCTTCTCATCCCTTCCAAATCTGCAGGAAGTGCTTCTCTGTTAGTCTGAGCCCTGCCATTTCTGAGTTGCCTGGGAGCTATAGAAAAACATCATTAACTCAATCTGTGTTAACCTGAAATGCTGAAAATAAAAATAGCATCTAGGAGGCCACTTCCCTAGATTCCTGTTATTTCATATAAAGATTGTATTTTTCCTTGAGCTACTGTTGCTTGCTGACCATTTCCTCATTAGAACTGTTCTTTTATTTGTCCAGCTTTTGTGACATAATTGACATACATCATTGTGTAAGGTGTGAACACTGTGATGATTTGATGCATGTCTATACTGCGGAATGACTACCGACACTAAGGTTAGTTAACGCATCTATCACCTCACATAATTACTGTGTGTGTGTGTTTGTGGTAAGAACGCTGCTTAGGAACTACTCTCTTTACAGCTGTTCTTTTAAAATTTCATTTTGTATCTAGCTCTGCCTGTCAGCAAGTTTACTTGGGAGAAGGGGAAATACCCTTCTTCACTCTGTGCAGAGGCAGGAAATGGAGGGGAGAAGGTCTATTATACTGTGGGATCGCCTCCCTAGGCCCATATGTATTTATGCAGATGGCACTACATAAAAGTGAATTCCTTTAAAAAGCAGGCTTAATGGGAGAATTCACAAAAGCTAAAATCCTTTAGAAACTCTGAAAGAATATGGAGGAAGACATGTGAGGCAGTGGAGGGTTTCTAGGCTGATGGTGTGTGTGGTACAAAGACTATAATAATATGTTAAATCTTGCTTTTTATTTGCTTGCTTGCTTCTTTGTTTTTTGGTATGAGCCTGCCACAGGGCCACTGACATTTGACTCCTTTTCTCCCTCAGCAAATCATCCTGGGAAACTGTTGCTTGGTCTTCTGATCCCACCTGAAAGAGATTTCTTGTAGAGAGGCACACTACCCCAATTTTACCTATAAATGATGACCATGTAACTTCTCACATAAACCAAGACACATTTCAAAGTCGAATTGGTAAGTCAGAAGAATTAATGGACAGTAATTGATCTACAGCTGGTGAAAACCAGGACTATGGGCAGTAATTCACCACTAGGCCCCTGGGTATCGTCAGTAATCCAGATCAGGAAGCGGCCCACTTCAGTTTCTCAGGGGGGGGATGCTCTTTCCCTCCAAAGACCCTGCAAACAAGGGTGAGACTGCAAAATCACTGGGCGATTCTATTTCTGGCTCACGCTGTAGCCTCGGAAAGAAGTCTTCTTATTGTGCTTGTTTGACTGCTTATTAACAATTGTGTATTACCGTCTGCATGGGTGTGCTAGGGCCACCATCTCAAAGTACCACGGGCAGGGTGGCTTAAACCACAGAAATGTATTTTCTCACGGTTCTCGAGGCTGGATGTCCAAGATCAAGGTGTCAGCAGGGTTGTCTCCTCTGAGTCTTCTCTCCTTGTTTTGAGATAAACTCCTTCTCATTGCATCCTCACAAGGTCATTCCTTTGGGTCCGTGCAACCCTAGTGTCTCTCTGTGTCCTAATCTCTGTGTCCTATAAGGACACCAGTCAGATTGGATTAGGGCCCACCTGTAAAGTCCTCATCTTAATCTCCTTACCTCTTTAAAGGCTTTATCTCCAGAAACAGTCACATTCCGAGGCCCTAGGGTTTAGAGCTTCAACATATGAATTTTGGGGAGAAACAATTCAGTCCATAATACTGCTGCCTCCCCATCCAGCTCTCTGTCATGTGAGGACAGAGCAAGAAGGCAGTCATTTATGAACCAAGAATTGGACTCACCAGACACCCACTCTGCCAGCACCTTGATCTTGGATTTCCCAGCCTCCAGACTGTGAGAAATAAATGTCAGTGAATATTTTTATGATATTTTTGTTATAGTAGCCTGAACACACTAAGACAAGATCTGATCATTTTGCAAGTTGCAAATAGGTGGATTTACAAGGAAAATCTGGATGAGGTAGACACAGGGTTGTGTCAGAAGCAAGCCACATGCTGAGCTATAATAAAATATGAACTGGAAGACTGAAACCACTTCAAAATACTACAGTCAAGTTGCTTGGATGTCAAATGCTTACTGAAGTCAGAAAGTCTGTCTGTTTTCATTACAGCCTCAAATGAGGGAGACCCATGCAAGCCTTCCAGGCTGATGCCTTGATGCCAGCCAGTGGATCAGCACTCATTCTCCTCACGGGGTGGCAGCTGGTGCTCCTGGTGACATTTCATTCTTTCCGTGAGAGTGTCAACGTCGTTTCCTCTGATACAGAAAAGTGATCTACAGGGATCAGAAATTTGAAAAGAAGTAATGCAAAAAGTATTATTTAGCTTTCATTGTTAATAGCATTTATAGGCTGCAGATAATTAAATGTAGGGATGAAACCATGAAGTCATCAGAACTAGAGGAACTTCGATAGGTTCCAAATTCATCTAGAAAGATCTTCAAGAAGGACTGTGCCAAACCATGACTGACGAAGGATGGGGGAACCCTTATGATGAGCCCTTTTGGCCTAAATGGCCAAATGGGATTGGTTAGTGGGTCAGGTGTGTGTTTTTCAACACCAAGCAACTTCCAATTCTCAGCAGACACTGACTGGGTGTCTTATAATTTAACTCAGTTCTGACCCTACTACCTGACGCCACAGGTTAAGGGCTTGGCCTCGCAAGACTGTCCCCACTTCGAATGCCATTCGCAAGGCTAGGTTGCTATCTGTGCTTCTTACTTTTACCAGTTTATTATAAAGGATATTATAAAAAATACAGATAAACAGCCAAATGAAGAGGTACAGGGGGTGAGCTCTGGAGGGACCCCAAGTGCAGGAATTTCTAATCCTGGGGAACTGGGGTGTGCCACCCTCCTGCATGTGGGTGTATACACCAACGTGGAAGCTCATCAACTCTTGTTGTTCATGAGATTTTACAGATTATAGATTTTATAGAGCTTCATCTATAGCCATAGAGAGAGACAGCAAGAGAGGGAACACAAGCAGGGGGAGTGGAGGAGGGAGAAGCAGGCTTCCCGCTGAGCAGGGAGCCTGATGGGGGGCTCGATCCCAGGACCCTGAGATCATGACCTGAGCCGAAGGCAGACGCTTAACGACTGAGCCACCCAGGTGGCCCTATACTCAGAACATTTCAGGTAGTGTGCATTTCTTTTCTTTTTCTTTCTTTTTTTTTTTTAAGATTTTATTTTTAAGTAATCTCCACACCCAACATGGAGCTTGCACTCACGACCCTTAGGTCAAGACCCTGAGATCAAGAATGGCATGCTTCACTGACTGAGCCAGCCAGGGACCCCTCAAGTAGAGTGAATTTTAAAGTGGGCTATCAACCACTGCTGAATCCAGCCCTACCCTCCCACCCCCACTGACCCTAGAACTGAAATAATTTTGGGACCCCAAGCCAATGTCATTTCAAAATCTGTTATAGGTGGGTAGAAGGAAGTCACAAACTATGGACAACTTGTGATTTAATAAAAAAAAAGCTTTGCTTTCCATTTTCTTTGTTCAAGTAAAAAGAGAAAGATCTCTGGCATATAAACAAGCATATCAACAGGAAAGGCCATGATCTCTTTTTTCCTATTAGAGAAGAGACACTTGGCCTCTAGCTTCTCTTCACCTTAGCTCTTTACCCCCTGAAGATTTGTTATTTCCGACATGACGCCAAGTATCTCCTTAGCAACGATCTCAAATAGGGTCAGCTTTTTCTCTTTCCTGATGAAGATTACTTCTTTCTTTAAAAAAAGAAGAAAGCATTCCTTTTATAGTTATAAACCCAAGCCTAGCAGAACATGATTTTTAAAGCAAACAAAAGTAAAACATAGTTTTATAACAGAAGCCCCTCCAATTGGAAGTCTAATTATACCATAGAGGGTATAACTGATCTAGGAACGAAGTCAGATATGAAGTAGCTATGAAATGACCAAAAAGCTGGCAATGAGGAAGAGTAGACAATGAAAGAAAAGCAAGAGGCCTCAGCGTTTGGTCCTTGAATTATCTAAAAAGCTGAGCCTTATCATTAATGGGGGAATTTTAGTGTTTCTGCTTGAGGGAAAATGAAGATATTACATCCTCTTACTGCATTTAGGGTTGCCCTGAATGCAAGCTCTTTCAAAAGGCTGATGTTATATACCCTAAAGGGCAGAACAAGGTTTTACAGCTATGGGATTGGAGAAGGGCTGGGTGTTCTGTCTTCCAACTCATTACTACACATCATCTATGGCTTTTGGGTAATTGAGCAAATAATGCCCTTGACAGCCATTCTCCCTCTTCAATGCCAAGGCAAGGTAATTAATTAAGGCCAGAAGGGGATTGTTAACGGCTGTTAATGAACCACA
The DNA here is from genome assembly GCF_029215605.1 of Mirounga angustirostris. NCBI lineage: Eukaryota > Metazoa > Chordata > Mammalia > Carnivora > Phocidae > Mirounga > Mirounga angustirostris. Next base: position 68,157,193 of record NW_026991717.1, on the reverse strand, counting down.
ATTGAGGGAATTACCTAGGAGAGCACTCTTAGAGTCTATAAAAGTACATGAACAAGAGTAGTTCGGGTATCAAATGTTCCCAGTCCTTCCCGTCACTCTTCATCACAGAAGGGCACATTAGAGAGGAAATGACTGGGGGAATTTCCAGGACATAGCCCTGCCTAATTACGCTTGTATAACTTGGAAGGGCTATTTATTCTTGAACCCCATCATTTCCAGAGAAACTTTTCTAGGACACACACCTAATATGGAGCACACACTAAAATATAATGACCTGGACACCTAACTGTTTAGCCAGTATTTGTTCAACGTTGTGTGATGCAGTTCGAGTGTCACACAAACATCCTGAAACGGGATGCGAGGGACCCTCTGCCCTAAAGAAGTCATTATCTCAATGGGGCCACACGAGGGACACAAGAAATGAGTGGAGAGACCAATGTGCCCTGATAATACATAATTGTGAAAACGAGGAAAGGAAGCTTCACTTAAAATGGAGCCAGGAAGCGCTGAAGGGAGAGCACTCACGCTCATACCATTCCTCTCAGCCTCCATAACCAGCAGGAAGAAAGAGAATTCTTATCTTGACAAGGACAGGCAGTTTTCACATAGGAATTTTATTTCCTGCTTTTAAGAAAAAGAAGGCAGTGCCCCTGGCTGGCTCAGTCAGTAGAACATGCGACTCTTGTCCTCAGGGTCATGAGTTGGAGCCCCACGTTGGGTGTATAGATTATGTAAATAAATAAAAATATTTTTTTTATGGGCGCCTGGGTGGCTCAGTTGGTTAAGCGACTGCCTTCGGCTCAGGTCATGATCCCAGAGTCCCAGGATCGAGTCCCACATCGGGCTCCCTGCTCGGCAGGGAGCCTGCTTCTCCCTCTGACCCTCCCCCCTCTCATGCTCTCTCTCTCTCATTCTCTCTCTCAAATAAATAAATAAAATCTTTAAAATATATATATATATATATATTTTTTTTTTTTAAAGAAAGAAACATTGCACTAAGCCCCACTTGTAGCCAATGAGAAACCACCCCAACCTCAAACATGTCCTCTAAAAAACTTTTGTTCAGGGCGCCTTGGTAGCTCAATTGGTTAAACGTCTGTCTTCGGCTCAGGTCATGATCCTGGGACTCACTGGAGCCCCACATGGAGCTCCCTGCTCAGCGGAGAGTCTGCTTCTCCCTCTGCCCTCACCCCGCTCTCGCTCTCATGCCCTCTCTCTCAAATAAATAAAATCTTAAAAAAAATTTAAAAACGTTTGTTCAAAACAATCCTCTCCAATTTCCTCCTAAAACTTGATAAAAGCTGACCTTCCCTTTGTCTCCTCAGACTTGCATATAGTTTACCATAGCTTGCATGTCCTCCCTCGCAATTCCTCAACTATTCTGGAATGGACACATTTCGCTGGTAAAATAACTGGCTGTTTTGTTTTTAGTTGACATAATTGCTAAACTGCATGGCATAGACCCTAAGTACTAAAGTTCAGAAAAGTGAGAGACAGCTGCGTGGGCTGGGTGAGCGGAGCCAGTTGAGGAGGAGAGGTGGAATCTGCACTGGCAGAGAGGGGCAGGGGGCAGTACAGAGAAAAGCAGGGGGAGGATGGCCTGCAAGAGAGTCCTGTCTCCCTAGAAAAGAATTTCATGCCAAGGTCTACAGAATAATCCTTCCTTCTTCATTGTCCTTTTCCCCTTCTCCTTTCTCTGAAGTGTAAGAGACGATTTGAGATTACCAAGTCTCACTACATCTCCCCTCAACACACACACACACACACACACACACACACACACCAGGAGATAGCAGAGCGGCTCACACCACACACAGTTCTTTGGTGACAGAACATGGAACTAGACTCAGACAAGAAATTAGATCACGTAATTGTAAGTCTGGTGTCTTTCTTACTGGAACATGAGGTTAGCTAGGTAGTGGGAGGACAGATTACAAAACATCTGAATATTGGTCAGAGAAGTTCAGGCAACTGATGCAATAGACAAGAAGCCTCTGCCAGGAAGTACACACTGAAGTGTTAGGAATATCTATTTTCATAATGCTTAAGCTTTATTAACAGATTCCTATGTTTCAGGCTCTACTAAGGCTCTCTCATGGATATTTTTTTTTTTTTTAAAGATTTGACAGAGAGAGACACAGCGAGAGAGGGAACACAAGCAGGGGGAGTGGGAGAGGGAGAAGCAGGCTTCCCACTGAGCAGGGAGCCCGATGCGGGGCTCGATCCCAGGACCCTGGGATCATGACATGAGCCGAAGGCAGATACTTAACGACTGAGCCACCCAGGCGCCCCTCTCATGGATATTCTTACCTAAGGCTCACAACTATTCTCCGAGGCGCTAATAAAATGTATTCCCATTTACCAATGAACAGATAAGCTTAGAGAAATTAGCTATCTTGCCCAAACCAAGTAAGACCAGAGCCAGATGTACTAAGAGTCAAGTTCCTAAGGATTATGCTTTATTGCTTTTCATATAAGTCTAGCTTGTGGTCTTTATGCCTTTCCTGCTCAAACACCCCTAAAACAGTGGTTCTTAACTGGGGGGTGATTTTGCCCTCCAGGGACATTTGGCAATCTCTGAAGACACTTTTGGTTGTCACAACTGGGGGGAAAATGCTACTGGCATTATTGGGAAGAGAACAGGGAGGCGGCTAAACATCCATGCATAGCGCAGTCTCTCACAGCAAAGACTTATCCAGCCCCAAATGCCAGTGCTGCCAAGGCTGGAAAGCCTTGCCCTAAAAGAATCTTGAAAACTGATGATCACTTCATTCATATTTAGGTGGACATGTAAATGTTTCATCATAAGTTTAAACAGTAGCAAAGAATGTAATGTGTATCATGAATACTGATATTTAAAAATAAAAGTCCTATCATTTTTTAAATGTATTCAGTAATATTTAAACACCGTATCAAATTGATATCTAACATCATCCTTTTATTTATTTATTTATTTATTTATTTTTAAAGATTTTATTTATTTGTTTGACAGAGAGAGACACAGCGAGAGAGGGAACACAAGCAGGGGGAGTGGGAGAGAGAGAGAAGCAGGCTTCCCGCGGAGCAGGGAGCCCAATGCAGGGCTCGATCCCAGGACCCTGGAATCATGACCTGAGCCGAAGGCAGATGTTTAACAACTGAGCCACCCAGGCGCCCCTAACATCATCCTTTTAAATAAGAGATACATGAACAAAGTATATTTCCATTCCACTTCCTCCAAGAAATATTATTCCAACATAATATAGTTTATATTTGTAAATCTTATAATTACACAACCTTTTGCTCTACAACAATGACAACTATATATAAATTTAAAAATATTTCTTGTGACCCTAAGGTTCTAAGTCTGTAACTCCCAAACTATTTACGCAGGTGTTTCAGAGGCTCTTCAGTGAAGTGGGTACTGCAGGGAATTTTAAGTTTTCCAAGATAACACAGTATGAACCACCAGTTTGGAAGTCATTCACAGCTTCCATATTAGATCGAACTACATTCCTTGGATGATGTTTTATTTTTGCAAAGCTGTTTTTTTTGGCAGTTGCCGTGATCAAAAAGCAAGTCAGCACAAAAGTCAGCTTGGAAGAGGAAATGAGGGTGGTGGGGCCTAATCTGATTCCCAGGATTGAGAAGTTGCGAAGCATACAATGGGGACACACATCCCATTAGTAACTGTGGTTATTTAAGAATGAAACAAAAATATTATGTTTTCTTTCACTTTAGGTTTTTCTTTTTTTTCAAATGGATATAACCGAGGTACAGGGGCGCAGGAGCACCTGACTCTGGGGGTCTCAAACAGACCAGGTTTGGCCACTCGCCACTGACAAAATCCAAAGGCGGAGAGATGTGTTCTGGTGAAAGAAGAAATTTATTTCAGTATGCCAATGCCCAGTGACAGCAGACTAGTATCTCAAAGACTGTCTCCCCAACGTGCTGAAAATACTTTGAGGTTTATGTAAGGAAATTGTAGGGTGAAGGGGGGTGGGTACCTGTAGGTGAGCAGTAAAGGTCCGGTGGATCATTGTCCTGGGGTCAATCCCACGGGGTCTTGCTGACTCAGGCAGTCCCTATTGCTTGAGGGGTAGTTTCTGCTCCTACCACCGGATGCTTTGCCCACAGGGTCCTTGGCCTGAGTTAAGAGATAAGGAGAAAAGAGGAACTTAATTAGAAAGTTTGAGGTCAACACAGAGGGATTTGAAGTCCTCTTTCATGGCTACTATGTTGTTAGGATATACATACTTATTGTTTGAACTGAAGCACTTACTAGATGGAATGGATAGGTATTTCTTTCGGTTTGGGGACATAGTGGAAATTTACTGATTCATTAAGGGTGCTGAGAAAGAAAATTTGGGAACCTCTGTGTAAGTGTTATGAAACAGTCTTCTGGGTTGATGTATTAGCACAATGACTATTAGTATGTAATATATCAAAATAATATTATTAATTTTGATAGTTATTAAGGATAAAAAGTAAAAAATGTTGGAAATGCATCTCTAGTGAATGTCCCTCCCCCCCATTAATCATATACCTGTGGATGAACAGTATTATGTATCCATGGATGAATATTACAAATGAATGTCAAATTATGTTCCTATTGTTGAACTGAAAAGTAAAAGAGCCAGTTATTTTTCCAGGGAGATGGGTTTATTCGGGAATAGTAGAAAAATTGTAATTCAGAACATGCAAGCTACAGCAAACCACAGGCAAGTCTTGAGGTCAAAGGAGAGGAGCTTTATAGAGTTATTTTGTAGAAAAAAAAAAAAAGTTGGGAGGGGCTGAGGCCAGAGTTCAGATGGTGAAGATTTCCTACAGGCTGAGTTGTGATATTTTCTTATTGGCTAAGCTTGTTGCTGGTACTTTTCTTCCTGCTGGGTCTGCAATTGACAAGGAATTGTGGGGTGTGAGGGCTCCCCCTCCTGGCCTTCCCACTCCATCTTTTTTTTTTTTTTAAGAGGGAGAGAGAGACAGCACTTGTGCAGTGGGGAGGGGCAGAGGAAGAGGGAAAGAGAGAATCTTAAGCCCGTTCCACGCAGGGCACAAGACTTGATCTCACGACACTGAGATCATGACCAGAGCCAAAATCAAGAGTTGGTCGCTTAACTGACTGAGCCACCCAGGAACCCCACCCCACCTCACTCCATTTTAAATGAGGGTTCCTTTATTTAGTTCCACACTATTTCTATTGTAATAGATGTAAGCACTGAATAATCTTGTTTGCACAAATATCTGAAGAGTTTTATTATAGCAGTGTCACTGAGTTATATGCCAAAAGTCATGTAGTGCTCAAGCACCAACAATGATTTTTAATGATCCATCAGCTCTGCTAGTATTTGTTTTGTTGAAAGCAACGTTGGAAACATTTGATTTCCAAAAGAACATGTTATGCAGTCATTAGACTTACTTACTTTCTCAGCTCCAGAATTTCCAACTGTGCCTTTGTTTGTGCCCTGGAGGTTTACAACCTGGGGCAATGCACCTTATCAACCTGTGGGAAGGATTAGAAGTGTACTTTTCTGTTGTAAATGAGAAGAAGGGCTAGTGTGGAAGTGAGGCGGGAGGGAGAGCCTGCCAGTCTATCACTGGTAAATTCACAAGAAGATCCATTTTAGGGAAATACACATGGAGGGTGAGGACTTGGAAATCGGCCCCCTTAAAACTGACTGTACCCACATAAATCTTGGAAAGCCTCTGCATATACCTAAGGGCACCCAGATCCCAGTATGGAGACCACTGCCGACCTGAGGGAAGAGGAGTTTTACTCCAGGATGTGGACGCCATGGTATCCTTGGCCACACCTATATGGGCTATGGAGCTAAGGAGCAAACATTTTGGGATCACTCCCTTCTTTTCTTTCTCTTCCCCAAGTTGCAGATGAGTATGGCCGCTGAACTCAGATTGTAAGGTTTAGGTTTCAGTTTTCCCACTTACCAGTTTTCTAAATTTGCACAGGTGCTTTAATTGTGGGCTTCAGTTTACCAGTGTGTGAAGTGTTGGTTATTATAGTATTTGGCTCATAAGATGGATGTGAGATTAAATGAATCCAAGCACATAAAGCCAATGCAGGCTGGCTGGGTCCGAGGACCCAGAGAAGGCCCCTCAGGATCAGCCAAGAAGCCTGGCTTCGCACAGGATGAAAATCAAACGTGAGCTGAGAGGAAGTGAAAGCAGAGCTTATTAAAGACATAGAGAGTGTAGATATAGACAGACCATGCAGGAGACTCAGAAAGGAAAGCGAGAATGAGTCTCATCTTAAGGCTTGGGGTCTGGGGTTTTTATTAAGGATGGTGGTCTGGTGCAGTGTCTTCTCAGTAATCCAGGAACAAAGGTGAATGTTTACCTGTCCTCTATAAGTCACTCATGCCCTGGAGCCAGGGGCCTTGATGAGTCAGTGGTCTTGCAAAACTTTTATGAAGACCTCCGCTGTCAGGCCTTAGTGCTGAAGACTCCAAAGAAATCGTTAAATCCTGAGCTTTATAAGGAGGACATACGTTATCAGGTGCATGTAGGGCGGGGATGTAGGTCCTAGCCAGAATAGAAGCAGGGAAAGAAGCAGTTCTTCATGGGGCCCCTCTAGCTTCCCTGTCTCAAAGCTCTCAAGAACAGTGTCTGGCATATGACAAGTACTCAATTAATGTAAACTATTACAGAGGTGCAACTATGCCCCTGTAGGCGAATCCTGCCCTCCATCCTGGGAGGCCTAGCAGGACCAGGGTGGGGTCCAGGAAAAAGGGAGCCTTTGTGGCCTGTTCTTAAAGAGAAACTCAGCACCTGAGGCCCACGGAGTAAAGAGATTGGAGAACAGACCCACAACAGACTCAGAGGAAAGGAGTCAAAGAACTGGCCACTTGAGTTTTCTTCTGTTCTAGACAAAAAGAGCCTTCATGAATTCTCAGGAATTTGGAGGCAAATTGCTGATCCATAACAAACAGAGGGCTTGTGCTGGATGCTCTTCAAGGGAACTGGGAGGTCTCCATTGGGCTCCTCAATTCGGCTGACAAGACTGGAACTAAGGCTGTTGGTTAATGCTTCTTCCCTTTTGTTCTCTGGCATTAAGCACATTTACATCCCTGTACCATTCTGTGTTTACTTACTCCACAAAGCAAACTGTTCTGGTTTTGTTTCTTTTTTCTTAGAACACAGCTTTTAGCTTCTGCCTGGTTAATACTTAGCATTTATGTAAAGTTTGCATTTGTCTGATACGTTGAAGCTGGGCATTGGGGAAGACAGGAGAGATAGCCTTGGTGCCAGAAGGCGAGTTAAGCTGAGGAATCCATGAAATGAGATGTCTTAAGATGCCTAGGCTTCCCAAGGAGAAGGATTTGTGAAGACAAACATCTCTGAATTGGGGCAAAGATTGTACTGATAGACTGACTCTTTCATCCTCATTTCCTAGTTCCCCTGCTGCTTTGCTTGGTAAATAAGGCAGGTAGGGTGATGGAAAGAGTGGAAACTGGAAAGGAATCAGGATTTTTTGCAACCAGAGACCTTTCGCAAAGGTCTTTCTTAGGTTAAGTAAAAGAAAATTCCTCCTGTAATTTTAACACATGGATCCTGGTTCTGACCTTTTGGAACCATGCAATCTGCTCTGTCTTCCACGTGCCAGCCTGCCCAACATTGACGGACAGCTATTGGTGTCTCCTCACCGGCCCCAGGGAAGTGCTGGGACTGCTTCCCGGGGCTGAGTCAGGCCTTGTGGGAAAGGTACCAATCCCGTGCTGGAGCTTGTCTGCAGGGATGGAGGTCCTCTGTTAACTCCATCCACGATACAGCTGCAAGATATTTCAAAATTCTTTTTTTATAAATTTTATTTATTTATTCATGAGAGACACACACAGAGAGAGGCAGAGGCAGAGGGAGAAGCAGGCTTTCCAAGGAGCAGGGAGCCTGATGCGGGACTCAATCCCAGCACCCCGGGATCATGACCTGAGCCGAAGGCAGATGCTTAACCGACTGAGCCACCCAGGCGCCCTCAAAATTCTTTTTAAAAAAGTCAACTTATGCTCTGGGTTTTTTGTTTTTTTTTTTTTAAGATTTTATTTATTTATTTGAGAGAGAGCATGAGACAGGGGAGGGTCAGAGGGAGAAGCAGAATCCCTGCGCAGCAGGGAGCCCGACGCGGGACTCGATCCCGGGACTCCAGGATCATGACCTGAGCCGAAGGCAGTCGCCCAACCGACTGAGCCACCCAGGCGCCCCAGCTCGGGGGTTCTTCTAACCTGACTAAAAAATCAAACCCTTCTCTGTTGCCTCCATTCAGGATCAGGCTTCAATCTACTCATCTCAGCAGATGCCATTATGGAAGTGTTCAGTGTTAGCCTTCCTGCAGCCTGAGCCCCCTAAGTGGGCTGGCGTTACAGAGCTACTGTGCCTTTGGGCTGCTTGCTCGAGTCTGTCGCCTGTCGCCAGGCCTGCTCTGGAAGAGCTCCAAGAAAAGGAGGTCAGGCTGTGCTATGCATGTGAACTCAGCCCCCTGGGACTTTTGCTTCACCAGCACCCACGTGGGGACTACTTGCCACAGGGCCCGACTTCTAGAAGCCTACTTAGAACAGGCACCTGCATTAGGAGAGAGGGTTCCCGAAACTATTTGTCCCATGTCCCAGGGACCACTTTCTAATGTTTTCTTAGGATAAGGATCATTTTTTGAAAGCTTCCTAGTGGTTGGCACTGTGCTAAGGATTATAATACCCATTTGGAAGCTTAGTGAGGAAAAGCAACTTGTCCAATTAGTAGCAGAGCCAAGAGGCTACCACGCTATCGCAGGAAGGTTCATCTAGTCAGTTCTACATGCTAGTTAGGCTTTTGTGCAAAGAGACAGGAAAGTCAGAGGATGGGCATTGTGAAGGCTCCCATTCACAAGATGGGATGTGATTGTGACAGATGGATTCTAGAAATAAAAATTCTGTAGTGACGAGCCTGCTTCTTCTGCCTGTTTCTCCCCCTGCTTTGCTCTCTCTCTCTCTCTCTCTCTCTCCCTCTCTGACAAATAAACAAATAAAATCTTGGGATGCCTGGGTGGTTCAGTCAGTTAAGCGTCTGAAATGAAGATTCTGGAGGGGTGTCATTATTACAACAAGATCTATAGTATCAGAAAAGTTCTCAGGCTTGGGGCGCCTGGGTGGCTCAGTCGTTAAGCCCCACCTTCGGCTCAGGTCATGATCCCAGGGTCCTGGGATCGAGCCTGCATCGGGCTCCCTGCTCAGTGGGAAGCCGGCTTCCCCTTTCACACTCCCCCTGCTTGTGTTCCCTCTCTCGCTCTCTCTCTGTCAAATAAATAAATAAAATCTTAAAAAAAAAAAAAAAAAGTCCTCAGGCTTATGAGGACCCTTTATTTCCTTTTAGGATCCTCTCATGGAATATGAATCTTGGATGCCAGTTACATATGGCCAAGGAAGTCATCTATGACCTTTTTTTGCTCCCCTTTCTTTTTAAATTTAGAAGATAGAATCATTGCAGGTGAACATTTTTGCTTTACCTTGGGGAAGGGAGTAGAAAGAGCAGGAAAGTGTGACAGAGAACGATAGGGAGTATCATGGACTGATCTGTGGAAGAGGAAAACTAAAATCATTATCTCCATCACAAAAAAAAATCCCCCAAAGTCATGAGCACCTTGGTTATAGAGTACACCAAGCACAGCCTCTGGAACCCAGCTCCATTTAACAATATAACACTATGTTATGCAGGCTAATTTTAAAAATCATCTTTTAGTTACTAATTTGAAGGTGGTGTCATCGTACATATGACTGAATTTCTATGAGCCTTGGTTTCCTCATCTATAGAATGGGGAGCATAGTATCTACCTCAGAGGGTTGTTGTAAAGATTAAATGGAGTAATGTTTCTAAAATGACTAGTCCAGTGCTGCTATCCCATCATTAACACCTTCTTTCTCTTTCTTTCCTTCTTTAAGCTTATTTTATTTTATTTTTTTAAAAGATTTTATTTATTCATTTGAGACAGAGAGATAGAGAGAGAGAGCATGAGCAGGGGAGAGGCAGAGGGAGAGGGAGAAGCAGGCTCCCAGCCAAGCCAGGAGCCAGACATGGGGCTTGATCCCAGGACCCTGGGATCATGACCTGAGCCGAAGGCAGACGCTTAACCATCTGAGCCACCCAGGCGCCCCTTAGCTTATTTTAATGTACACACCATCTAAAACATATCAGTAAAATTTAACCTTCATAAAGGCCCATACATGAAAGGAACAAAAGAAAATGCCTATATTTATCTGTTGTTTATTTTGAAATTTTAAGTTTCTAGGAAAATATATGTATATACATATAATAAAAAATATATATATACACATATATATGCAATGCTTATTCACTAACAACCTAGCACAATTTGTTGAGTTCTTTTTTTTGAACATTGGACAAAATATTTTTTCTTTTTTTAAAAATATATAATGTATTATTTGTTTCAGGGGTACAGGTCTGTTCTTTCTGAGTTCTTGATCTCAAGATTCAGAGGGCAGGAAGTAGTAGTATTAAAGGATAATATTACAGAATTTATGAGGAAACCTAAAGTAATTTATCTGGCCAAGGAAAGAAGGCTAAAGAGGGACTATAGTACAGACAAGAATACTGTCACTGTCACCTTATAAGGAGGGTCATAATGGGAGTCATCCTCAGTGCATTATGATCTGTATTCCTCTTCACTAAGCTCTGATCGAGCTTAGTGAACTTAGCAAACAGGGAAGGCTACAGGGGGAAAGACTTCAGATTAGCCTTGCCTCCAACATGGTACATGACCAGCAACAAAGGCAGCGTGTTTACCTGCCTTGAATGTTTTATATTGCTTTGCAGCTTCCTGAAGCTAGTAGACTAAAGGAGATCCATTGGAAAGTTCAACCAATATTCGTTAGCCTACCTGACACAACCTGGCTTCTTTTTTTTCGTAGCGGGAAGACCTATGTGGTGCATTTCATTTCTCCTTGCCTACAGTTCTGACATGAAAGGTAGCCTTAATCTGCCAACTCATTCTGATGAGACTGCTTTGGAAGTCACTCCAAAGTCACTGTGGCTAAATGGGATGTGGCTGTTAAGACAGAAATGCATTTCAGTTAATACCTCAGCTGCACCGAAGCTAAGCCAGTGCCAGCCCTAATTCCTAAAGAAAAACAAATCCACAATAATCCATCTTCTAATTCTGTGCAGAATGGCACAACACCAGATCATGTCAGTTGTTGAGTCCTCTTTCCCTCACACAATGGCCCAGACCAGCCCCTCACAACTTGAGGTCAGCAAGTCACACATGTACAAGTATGAAGCCAAAACAGCATCATCAACTTCCTTGATTTATCTGAAACGAGGGCCTCTACTCTGATGAGAGAAGGACACCCATTCTTTTTCAATGGGAAATCACCTTTTCCTGAGCAGCAACCAAAATGAGTTCTATTTTGTAAACAAGGTTTTTTTGGGTTAAACTTGGTTTTGTCTTCTTGCTTCCTTTGGAGTATCCTTAATCTTCACTATCTCCCCAGGCTCTGAGGCAAGGCCTTGATATTTACTCATTCACACTGAGCTGTAAATGACAGATCTGAGAGTCCATTGCTTTCTAGAAACAGTCACATTTGAATATCATTGTTAAACTGGAGCAAAAAGAATAGGACAAGGAAGGAAGCAGACAAGGTTGGAAACAGACAAGGAAGGAAATAGACAAGAGAGGGAAACAGACAAGGTTGAGGGGAAGATACTGGTTCAGGGCCCCAGGAGGCCAACTATAGCCTGGGGGCCACATCTGGCCTGACACCTGTTTTCCTACCGCCCATGAGCCAAGAATGATCTTTTTACAGTTTTTAAATGGTATGAAAAAAAAATCAAAAGAAGGATATTTTGTGACATGTGAAAATTATATGAAATTCCAATTGCAGGGTCTGCAGTTTTATTAGAACAGAGCCACGCTCATTACACAAAATCTATGGTTGCTTTTGCACTACGAAGGCAAAGTTCAATAGTTGCACCCTGTGGACCGCAGGGCCCATAAAGCCTGAAGTATTAACTACCTGGCCCTTTACAGAAAATGCTTGCTGCCCCCTTTCGGGTAAACTGTTTATACAGCAGGCAAGTGGCTCCGAAGGAGAAAGCGATCTGGAAAGGGAGAGATGTATCCTTTTAACACCCAATGTGTCTGAATGGGCCAAGCTTTTACTTCAATTACTATCTTCCTAACTGGCATTAATCAGTAGGCTCATGCCAGGGATAGGAGGCCGTAGAAGATTTCCCAGGGCCTTGGCTCATCCCTCCAAAATGCTTGCTGAGGCAGGGTACCAGTTACCTCACTCATGGCTGGCAGAGGTGCCCTGCTCCGATGCCTAGCTGCCCCCACAGTGTTGACTGAATGGGTAAGTAAATAGTAAATCCCCTAGGAAAAAAAACTCCCTTATGTTATCTTTTGGTTTAAAGTATTTATATTTTTTCTCAGGGTACCTGGTTGGCTCAGTCGTTAAGCGTCTTCCTTCGGCTCAGGTCATGATCCTGGGGTCCTGGGATTGAGCACCGCATCGGGCTCCCTCCTCTGCGGGAAGCCTGCTTCTCCCTCTCCCACTCCCCCTGCTGTGTTCCCTCTCTTGCTGTGTCTCTCTCTGTCAAATAAATAAATAAAATCTTAAAAAAATATATTTTTTCTATCAATTTATTCATTTATTAAATCCTTTATTCCATAAACATTTGTTGAGCACTTACTATGTGCTAGGCGCCAGACATACAAAGGAGACTGAAATACCGCCCTCGTCCCTGCGTTTGAGGGGCTCATAGTCTAGTGGTGGAGAGACAGGCTGGACATAGTTTTATAACATAAGTAGGATGCCGGTGGGAACTCCAAGAACACAGAGACTGTGGGGCAGAAATGGCAAGAATTAATGTTTCGCTACGTGCTAAGTCAATCTGTTGGTGACTCACTTGGTTACACATAGAATTTTGAAGAAATGTAAGACTGACACCACCTAATGGGATTCTCAATACTACTTATAGTTTTCCAAAGTGTCAAGCTCTTTTGCCCTGTATTAGTTTGCTAGGGCTGCCATAACAAAGTAGCACAGACTGGGTAGTTTAAACAATACACATTTGTTTTCTCACAATTCCGGAGGCCAGATGTCTGAGATCAAGAGTGAGCAGAACCAACATCTTCTGAGGCTCCTCTCCTTGCCTTGTAGATGACTGTCTTCTCCCTCCTCCCTTTGAGCTAGCAATTCTACTTCTTTTTAAAAAAGTTTTTAAAAAGTAATCTCTTATGCCCAATGTGGGGCTTGAACTCATGACTCCAAGATGAGGAATCTCATGCTCTACTGACTGAGCCAGCCAGGCTCCCACAATTCTACTTTTTGATCCAAGGGAAAGAGAGTTGTAGGTAAAAACTGGTTCCCCCCCCACCTTTTTTCCTTTAAATAGAAAATCTGTAAGATGCTAAAGCACAAGATTTTTGGTATCTTGTTAACACAATGTTACATAAAAAAGGGGTAGACGACAATTCTTGTTCTTCAATGCCTTGAACTCAAGAGGCCAGACCATCAGGGACAGTGCCCAGCAAAGTGATAGCAGTGCTGGGAGGACCAGTTTCTACAGAGCTACCAGGAGGCCCAGAGAAAGAAGCAGTAAACAACCGATGATATTTGATCAGGCGTCTTTGTGAGCAACTGTGAGACTGAATATACCCCAAAGTATTTGGTTAGGAGGACTTTGCAGGGGGCTGGGGTCAGGCAGTGAAACAGGTTACAGCAGATTTTATTATTTATTTATTTTTAAAAAGATTTTATTTATTTATTTGAGAGAGAGAGTGAGAGCCAGAGAGAGCACAAGCAGGGGAAAAGCAGAGGGAGAGGGAGAAGCAGGCTTCCCGCTGAGCAAGGAGCCGAATGCGGGGCTCAATTCCATGATCCTGGGATCATAACCTGAGCTGAAGGCAGAGGTTTAACTGAACCACCCAGGCACCCCCAGCAGATTTCAGATAAAAGGATTATGAGCATTAGTTCTGAAATTATACCAATATTAGGTAAAGTTTATGATCTGTATTCCTCTTATTTGTAATGTTATTTTCAGATGTTTTTATTTGCAAGTATTCAGCAAGTCTACCTGGGACGATGGGAAAGAAATACGGCCAGTAGCCTTCTGGTGGAAGCAGGGGAAGTCGGGTAAAATCTGCCTCCTCACCCTGGCTTTGGGGTGGAAAATGTGAGTCTATGTCGTCTCAGCCAGGCTCCAAGCCCACGTCTAGTCAAAATCTGTGGTTCCAACCAGCCTGGTTTTAAAAGAAATCTGGTCCTGCATTTCCCAAAGTGACCAATGGGTGAATCATTTTTAAAAGAAAAAAACAAGTGCTCGAACAAACTAACATTTTTTATGTTATCTATGTATAAACATTAATATGCTTGTGGCTCTTAGATAAATACAAAACCAAAACAAATAATGATTAGCAGAAGCAGAACAGCTGATATTGGGTTTAGTGTTAGAATTTGCCTCTAGTGTGATACATTTTTTTTTAAGATATTATTTTGTTTATTTGACAGAAAGAGAGAGAGAGCACAAGCAGAGGGAGAGGGAGAGGGTAAAGCATGCCCCCTGTTGAGCAGGGAGCCTGATGCAGGGCTCCATCCCAGGACCCTGGGATCATGACCTGAGCTGAAGGCAGACGCTTAACCGACTAAGCCACGCAGGCACCCTAGTGTGATACTTTTTTTTTTTTTTTTTTTTTAAAGATTTTCTTTACTTATTTGACAGAGAGAGACACAGCGAGAGAGGGAACACAAGCAGGGGGAGTGGGAGAGGGAGAACCAGGCTTCCCGCTGAGCAGGGAGCCCGATGCAGGGCTCGAACCCAGGACCCTGGGATCATGACCTGAGCCAAAGGCAGACGCTCAACCATCTGAGCCACCCAGGTGCCCCAATGATACATTTTTATATGTCAAAATAAAAACATTAAGGTAGAGAATACTAATACTAATAATCAAATATTTCTATTAAACCAGGTATCCAGTATGGACTCCAACATCAGTGACCCTTTGCAGGGTTTGAGTGTAAACACAATCCAACTTCAGGGACCAGCACTGAGTGGCATCTTAATCATAAGGTAGTTATTTCAGATAATTGGAATTGTGTTAAACATACCATCCAGAATAAAGTGACAGCATAATATTAAAAATATTTATTAAAGAAAAGCCCTTGGACCCCTGAGGATATATCTATGGGCCTGGACCCCATTTTGATAAAGGCACTTTTATAAGTTTATGAAAGACTATCAAGAGAAAGAGGCCTAGTTCCCCAAACATCCAGGGTCTTTTAAGAAAGGCACTGGGCTCGGGCGCCTGGGTGGCTCAGTTGGTTAAGCGACTGCCTTCGGCTCAGGTCATGATCCTGGAGTCCCAGGATCGAGTTCCGCATCGGGCTCCCTGCTCGGCAGGGAGTCTGCTTCTCCCTCTCCCACTCCCCGTTTGTTTTCCCTCTCTCGCTGTGTCTTTCTCTGTCAAATAAATCAATAAAATCTTAAAAAAAAAAAAAAAAAGAAAGGCACTGGGCAGTGCCAGAAGGTGACACTAAATGTCCTCTACTCTGCAGGTTTGGGTGCTGAGCCTTTTATTTCTTGAGCTCCCAGTCTTATCGTGTTAATACCTAACCCTTGGGAAATGACTAACAGATGTTCATTTCCTGTGATGTTGAAATTAGTTCTTTATTATTGACTTCTACTTTTCCCCTTATTCTGAAAAGCCAGACCCTGGCTCAGAATATTTAAAATCAGCCATATGAAGCACCATTTATTTGTTGGGGGGCAGACCATGTGCTTGGTCTGAATGCAGCAATGGCAAAGATCTGTCCTCTTGTTATTCCATCAGAATTCACATCTGTTAACCTCTGGGGCATCACACCAAAACCATCTGCTTTACCAGTATTTGCTAGGGGGATTGGGAGTAGGGGTGAAAGGGACAGAGAAAGAATAAATTGGGAAACTTTCTTTTGGCCTTTCAGGGTGCTGAGAGGTATCCGGATTCAACTGGTACATGAGAGCCATAGAAAAAAACATTCCTGTCCTCTTTAGATGTAAGCAAGGCTGAAAGTCAAGACTTGGGGCACCAGAATAAAATTCTCTTTTTCTTATAATTTTTTGAAAAGAATAAGAAAACCCTTGAGAACTTGCAGATACGTAAAATTTTATCTATACATGCATGGATCAGCCACGAAAAGTGAAATATCTCAAGTGATCAAGCCACATGAATGAAAAACCTCAATCAACTCTTGATTTGAATAGTGAACATGACCCCTAGAGAAAAAAAGTCATTACTACATTGCATTGATAAAAATCACTCTCTCCCTCCCATAACTGAGTTCTCTGTCTATAGGTACATGGTTAGCATAGAAAATAACCTTTCTATGTGTTTAGATTCATGGTGCCCAACCCGGGGTATACATAAAGGTCACTTGGGAAAGTTTCTTGGGGTTTTTTTTGGAGATTTTAATTTTTTTAAATTTGTATTTTTTATTATTTTTAAAGATCTTATTTATTTATTTATTTGACACACAGAGAGAGAGAGCACAAGCAGGGGGAACAGGAGAGGGAGAAGCAGGCTCCCTGCTGAACAGGGACCCCAATGCGGGACTTGATCCCAGGACCCTGTGATCATGACCCGAGCCGAAGGCAGACGCTTAACCATCTGAGCCACCCAGACGCCCTTTTTTGAGGTTTTTAAAAAAAGATTTATTTATTTATTTTAGAGAGAGAGAGAAAGACGCAGAGGGAGAGAGAGAGAGAGAATCCTCAAGCAGACTCCCCACTGAGCATGGAGCCCAGTGTGGAGCTCAATCCCAGGACCTTGAGATCAAGATCTGAGCTGAAACCCAAGAGTCGGACACTCAACCAACTGAGCCACCCAGGCGCCCCCCCTTTTTAAAAAAGATTTATTTATTTGAGAGAGTGAGTGAGAGAGAAAGCATGAGTGGGGGGTGGGGTGCAGAGGGAGAGGGAGAAGCAGACTCCCCACAGAGCAGGGACCCAGATGCAGGGCTCCATTCCAGGACCCTGGAATTATGACCTGAGCCAAAGGTGGACACTTAACCAACTGAGCCACCCAGGCGCCCTTAAACTCGGGAAAGTTTTAAAACATGCTGTGATCTGGTCCCATCCCTGAAGATTTGGATTTAATTGGTCCAAGGGTGGAGTCCAGGCACTGACATGGTTTAAAAGTTCCTCTAGGCAATACTAATGTGTAGAAATGTTAAGGACCACTGATTCAGACAAAAACTTGATATTTTTCTGCAGCTGCTGGTAAGCTAATTTCAGAAGCTAATCATTCAAAAGAACCTGTTAGGTCAGGGGAAAGAGGTATTAGAAAGAAGAATCCAGGGGCGCCTGGGTGGCTCAGTTGGTTAGGCGACTGCCTTCGGCTCAGGTCGTGATCCTGGAGTCCCGGGATCGAGTCCCGCATCGGGCTCCCTGCTCAGAGGGGAGTCTGCTTCTCCCTCTGACCCTCCTCCCTCTCATGCTCTCTGTCTCTCATTCTCTCTCTCTCAAATAAATAAAAATAAAATCTTTAAAAAAAAGAAAGAAGAATCCAGAAGATGTGTAATTCAGTGAAGAAAAACAATAACATCGAAGCCAGCATGGGTTTTACAACCTCAGTAATCTTAACATTTTAGGTCAGATAATTCTTTGTTATGGGAAACTGTTCTGTGCATTGTAAGATGTTTAGCGGCATCCCTGGCTTCTACTCCTTAGGTATGCACTACGGATCTTCCCTCAGGTGTGACGACCAAAAATGTCTCTAGGCATTGCCAAATGTCTCCTGGTATGTACCCCCAACTTGCATTTGATAACCACTGATCTAGACAATTAGAGTGTGGCTTTTTCCTTCTTCTTTATCTAAAT
Organism: Mirounga angustirostris; assembly: GCF_029215605.1. Taxonomy (NCBI): domain Eukaryota; kingdom Metazoa; phylum Chordata; class Mammalia; order Carnivora; family Phocidae; genus Mirounga; species Mirounga angustirostris. The sequence continues at coordinate 68,139,355 of NW_026991717.1, read as the reverse complement.
CTGCTTTATCTTCCTTAAAATTAGCAAGTCTAATAAGTTCTTAAAACCCATCTGGTACTGGCTCAAAATTTACCAGCTTTGCAGAAAGGCCAGGAAGGCTCTGTTTAATGATGAAGATAGCCATCTTCATGGATGCTTTGGAATTAAGGTAGCATCCAAAATGAAAGGGGTTTTTATTGTTTGTTTGTTTGTTTTTAATGTGGAGTCATGAATCTTACTATAGATTAATCTTTTGCAGGAGAAGACCTGAGATCCAAAATTAGTTTTTTAAAAAATACAAACCACAAAACAATTGTACTCTAGTCAAACCAAGAGGACTTTTTGAAACACAGACATATTTCAGCGATACCAGAGAATAGTTTTGATGCATTTGTCCTAAATTCACTTCTTAAAATATCACTAGATTTACTAAAACCCTATTTTTTATATCACACAGAATAACCAATCTGTGAACTAGTGTAAGGAGGAAAGCTCTAACAGACTGACAATGAAATCATTCATATGGGACCGTGACAAACCTCAGGGGGACTGTTAATTTTCTGTTTTCAGAATGACTTAGTTGACACCAGATATTACAGTTAGTACAAAAATCACCCATGGCAACAGCACTTGATTTGAAAAGCTGTAGGCTTACAGATGCATCGAGGTTGAGGTAGTTAGGGTAGGGACTAAATACTACTTCTCCCATAGTGCCCAGAATTCTGTGGATCTACACTTGCCAGTGTTTATGGATTACTGAGTGCTACCCCTGCGCTGGGTGCCCGACTTGCATTCTCTCATTAACCTTCGCAAAAGCCCTCAGAGCAGTTAGTCTTATTATCCCTATTTTATAATAGAGGAACTTCTCTTGGAGCTTAAAGTGTTAAACTTCCCAAGGCCACAATGCTAGTAAGTAGTGCTACGTATCTACCTCAGAAGTTCCTGGACTTTTTTGGTTCATAATGTGCTTAGTGTTTCAGTAGTATTTTCCCAGTGCACCTGGGCCAAGAGAGAAACACCCAACAGTTCCATTTATTATGTAGTTAGGTGCAAAGAACTTTATAAATATTTCTGTCCCAACAACTTAGTAGTCATTTTGAGGAAACAACACACATAAACTGGAAGAAAAAAATAACGTATTTTATGTCATTCCTAAAGAAACCCTATCCCTTACTAGTGGGATGGGTGTACCTGTTTGACAAGCACGGCTTCTCGAACTTGGAATTGGACACCACCAGCCTCATTTTCTGTTCCATGTTGAGTTTTGCGTGTTACTTGCTTTTTAGCTCAGCAACTTCCAAAGACCTAGCTTTGAAAAGATACGATGCTATCATTTTTTTTTTAAAAGATTTTATTTATTTATTTGACAGAGAGAGACACAGCGAGAGAGGGAATACAAGCAGGGGGAGTGGGAGAGGGAGAAGCAGACTCCCCGCTGAGCAGGGAGCCCGACGTGGGGCTCGATCCCAGGACCCTGGGATCATGACCTGAGCCGAAGGCAGACGCTTAATGACTGAGCCACCCAGGTGCCCCTCAAGTCAGTGTTTTACTTGGTAAACATGTCTGAGACCATGTATCCCTGGCTGCTAAGCACCATGGCGGACAGGGCTAGAAAGGTAACAGCTTTAGTTTGAGCAGGGGGCAAAGACAAGGCAGCACTTTACAGCTACATTGAGATACGATGCTATCAAAAGGAGTGTTTCAATCTAATGTTGAAGCTATGAATGAACTACTATGAGTGAGTTGTTTGTGCCATATCTGACAGATGTCCAGTCTTGCTGTGCTTTTCTTGAAAATATAAAAGGTGCTCACTGTTGGGGAACTGCAAGTCTATCTGTTTCTTTCCACTAGGCTGTGAGCCATTTGATCAGTTGCCATATTCTCTTATTCATCCCCATATACTCACCCTTGGCATAGGGCTTGGCACATAAGCACACAGTGGGTGAAAGGAGAGGTCTGAGTTGTTCCTGGTTCTTGGTTCCACCTCTCATTCTCTACAGAGATCTGAGCTCTTCTGAGTCTTCTAAGGGTGACTTTCTTCCCAAAGCTTGTTGATTTCAGACCCTCCCTTCCTAAAGATGAGCTCAAACTGGCCTCCAAGGACTGGGGAACCCAGAGCCCTATCACCAAGACCTGTTCATTCTAGCAAAGTCAGAGTCAAGCAAATCTGTCCCCGCAAAGTCAAACCCTCTGTGACCTCTGTGATCTCCACAGCTGTCCCCAAAAGCAGCAGCTCCAACAGTCACACATGTTTGCCTCCAAGGCTGTGAGGTGGCTCTTTTTAGAGAATGAGAACAGGGAGGGAGGTGGGGAGGAGTTTGCAACTAGGACAAAGTGTGACCTTAACAGGAGTGAATGCTCTTGCATTGGTTTCTACAGTCCTGATATACCAGTCAATTTATTTGAATGGCAGAACAAACTTACCATCTGTCAGTTTCCCACAGTCCCATTCTGGGGCTATGGCTGAAAACAGCCACCACTCACTCTCCTTTGAGACAGTGTTCTTCATTTCATCTCCCACAGCATGGAGTGCTCAATTAATTCTTGCTATTGGTCTAATGTCTGGCCATGGCCTTCCATTACATCAATGCTGGTAGAACCAGATTAACAAATACATCCACGAAAAGCCCATGACATTGCTTGTTCAGTAATCCCACTCCTAGGTACTTCTACAGATATTCTCACAGATTTGAGAATGACATACATGTATTATCAATTACAGCAGTATTTTTAATGAAAGATTAGAAATAACTGATAATATCCTTTAATAGGGAACTATTAAACTATGACACTTTACACATAGAATATTAGGCAGTCTTTTAAAGCAGGGGTCAGCAAACTTTTTCTGTAAAGGGCCATACAGTAAAATCTTAAGTTCTGCAGATCATCCATTCTCTGTTGCAATTACTCAACTCTGTCGTTGTCAGACAAAAGTAGCCACAGACAGTGAATACATGAATGGGCATGACTGTGTTGCAATAAAACTTTATTTACAAAAACAGGTGCAGACCTGTGGCCTGTAGTTTGCCCAGCCTGATTTAAATGAATGAGGCAAGTCTATATATACTGCTATAGAAAGAGTCCTAAGATATGTCATTATGCAAAGTAAACCAAGGAGGAAAAGAAATACAAGGACATAAGTAAATACGCAGAATACCCTGGCAGAATACAGAAGGCTGTATAAGAAACTAAATGTGGTTGCATCTGGGGATGGCACCAGAAGGGCTGAGAGAAAGGGGAAATGGTTTCAAAGGAGCAAAATTCCAATTTGTGATATTAAGGCTGACCATTTGTATACTCCTTCCATAACCAGCATTCCTCTGCCTGACTTCCCCTTATGACTGAGGCACATTTGATTCCCCATGTAAATTGCAAACTCTTTTGAAGGACTATTTTTATATTTGCAGGCTTTCCTGCTTCTTGCCACAGCATACAATTTATCACAATGTTTTGCACAAAGCAGGCTTTCTTTATATACTTATGACATGAAAATGGTAAAATAAATACTCACTTATAAAGGTAATGGTGGGAGGGAACCCACCATTGCAACTCTTTTTTTTTTTTTTTAAAGATTTTATTTATTTATTTGAGAGAATGAGCACAAGAGGGGGGAGCAGGAGAGGGAGAAGCAGACTCCCCACCGAGCAGGGAGCCTGATGCGGGACTCGATCCCGGGACTCCAGGATCATGACCTGAGCCGAAGGCAGTCGCTTAACCAACTGAGCCACCCAGGCGTCCCACCATTGCAACTCTTGATAGCAAGAGTTGCATGCTATTCCTCCCACTCTCCCCACGATTCAGTTACTCTCGTATAGGTAGAATCAAATTAAAGCACACTTCAAGGACATTGAAGGAAACAACATGGGGAAATACGTGGCCCATCATGGGGCTCATTCCATGTTGAATATCCACCTGAATTAAAGGACTGTTGTGGCACAGTGGCTGTTCCATGTTCCCCACACCACCTCCTCCTGAGCACACTTGAAGACATTCCCTGGCCGCCCTGGCCGCTCACGTCTGAGTCGTCCCTGGGCCCACAGGGAGTGTGTCTGCAAGTGCAGGGGGCTCACAGCTCTCTGGACACCTACACACCAGGCATGAGTCAGGGCAAAATGGGAAACACCCCCTCCGCCCTCAAAGGAAGGTTATGTCCAGTCACGGATGGCCCAGCTGTGAGATATTTTCAACTCTTGGGGAGGTGGTGTGGGTGGGAGACATTTGGAGTGACCGTACGGGCGGCTGCCTTCTCATTCTCCTGAAGGACTCACTCAGCTCCCTCCTGGAGAACAAGAGGACGGGCAATACAATCCTCAGATGCTTGCTTTCCAGTGATACTATGACCCTGATGTGAGTTGCCATGACAATTTACACATATTAGATCCGCACTCTTTGGGTCTTTTTATGTCCTTACGGGGAATGAAGCCTGATATTTCGCGTTGAAATTCTATCGCTTCTTACAGACTCTCCAGGTCAGAGATTCCAGCTCCAATGACCTCGACATCCTTGCTCCCATTGTAGGAGCAGGACACCCCTCTTGTTGATGGCCTATGGTGGCTAGATGAATGGGGCTCTAGGCGTGGATTCAGGCATTTGGGTGTACCTTGAGCGGGGGAAAGAGCGGAAGAGAGGACAGTCTGTCATAAGAAAAACTGAATCAGCTGATTAAAAGTCAAGCACAAAATCTTGGCTTTGGAAGCGACCAGAAAAGCTAACTAGCTCAGGTGCAGCATTCCGCAGATGGAGAGTGAACACGGAAAGGGGAAGTGACCTGCCCAAGGTCACAGAGCTACTTGGTGGCAAACAGAGGATTAAAATAGAGTCTCTTGACTCCATTTCCAGTCCAGTGCCTTTCTAGATGACACATGATAGGAACACCATATAGCATAGTAGATTTCCTCAAAAAGAGAAAAGAGGGCCTGCCTTCCTTTAATTTCCTGCTGAAGAGTTGCATGCTATTGTCTGGTGCTGGAGGCTGATTATGATGGACATTCCAAAAGATATTAATGAATTCTTTCCTCTTCCGTTGACTGTGCCACAGGTGTGTGTAGGGCTAATTCAAGGGGATTGATTGCGAGTGATGACTCTCCCCAAAGTCTCCAAAATGTCTGTTCTAAAAGAGCAGGCCAAATAAAAATACATTTTTTTTTTTTTTAATGTAAAAAGAAGGCAGACACAGTATACTTGGTTCCAGATTTGCCAACTCTGAGAATCTGCCAACTCTTTATTGCTTCTGCAGTATGCAGAGCTTTAGAATTGGAGCACCTTGATAGGTAGCACCTACATACAAGGTGATGAGGAGGAGGAGGAGGAGGAGGAGGAGGAGGGAACATTTCTTGAATGCATACTATGTGCTAATCACATAGCTAAAACCAAATCACATAGGAAAGGCTTTACATTTATTCTCTCATTTGATCTTCTCAGTAACACCAAGAGGTAGATACTGTTATTCCCATTTCCAGAGGGTAAGCTGAGGCTCAGAGAAGTCTCATGGCTACAAAGAGGTAGATGCAGTATTTATATTCAGACGGGCGCAAGAGCCTGTCTACACCCTATTTTTCCTGTAAATTAGAAACACAGCATTTAGAGGTGGAAGGTGCCCGTCTCATCCAAGAGGCACCTTTAATAGGTGAAGAAACAGGTACCCAGAGAAGTGGAATGGTTTGTTCTAGTTACATAATCAGTGACAAACCCCAGGTTTCCAGGCTCAGAAGAATGCCCTCTACTGGATCACTGAAAAGGGTTTTCCCTTGTTTTTTTTTTTTAAATGCCTCTGGCAGTGCATTTCGTCAGCAGCTCTCCAGATCTTTAAGGGGAGCTGTTTAGTGGCAGATTAATCCAGATCAGCTACACACAAAAGGGTAGTACTGTGTAGCAGCTAAGAATTTTGGCGCCATCAGCCATCAGCTACAGTCTTGGGTTATTTATTGATCTTCTCTACGCCTTCTTCATCTTCAGCTTTCTTCATCTGTAAAGTAGGGGTAGCGACTTCCTGGAGTTGTGAGTATATATGCACAGGGCTGGACACAATGGGAACTCTGCGTAAGGATAAGCTGGCTTACATAATGATCTGTTCTTATAAATATGGGGGAGAGGAGAGATGGGGGAGGAAGAGGGATTGTCCCCACACTGTGCGAGTAGCACTCTGGCTAATAGGCCATGTGGCCACTCTGTCCTTTTCCCTTGATGCCTTTTAGAGCTGTATCCAATCTGTTCACACTGCCTAAGCTCCAGTCCACTGGAGCCACGTTTCGTGTCTGCCACACACCAGCAAGCACTCCTTGCCCTCAGTCCATCCTCGGGAGCCTTGGGTAGGGCAAATCACTTCCACTGGGCCTGGGTTTACCCATCAGTTAAAGGAGCAACTAAAGAGAGTACAATGTTATGAATTAATTTAACTATATATTAAATAGAACTTTATGGGTGAAGTTAGGGGCACCTGGGTGGCTTAGTCGGTTAAGCGTCTGCCTTCAGCTCAGGTCATGATCTCAGGGTCCTGGGATCGAGCCCCGCATCGGGCTCCTTGCTCAGCAGGAAGCCTGCTTCTCCCTCTCCCTCTCCCTCTGCTGCTCCCCCTGCTTGTGCTCTCTCTCTCTGTCAAATAAATAAATAAAATCTTTAAAAAAAAAGAACTTCATGGGTGATCTAAGAATCTGCCAAGCATTTTCTCTCTCGGAAACTATTCCAAAAAACTATTCAGCAAGGAAATTTGGGGGATATGATCCCTTGTGACCTGGAAATACCCTATAAAAATCATGCAGTTTTGGAAAAAGGAGGATTTTCAAAGGGTGAGGACAGGGATGGTGGGTGGGCGCGGGAGATGGGGGGAAATAATGATTCGTCTTAGAAGCTGTATTCGAATAGGAGAGGTTGGAAACTGGCACCTTACAAGGGGCTGGGTCCTGAGCATTCTGCTGCCTTTCTGCACAGATAATTACTTTGATGACCTACAGCGAATCCAAAGCGACAGCTGACATGATGCCACCATCCTGAAGGTTGTTGACCTGAAGTAGCTCAGATGCTGCTGCTGCATCAATGTTAGGTGATACACAGACCTGAGACGTGTAGAGGAAGTGCATAGAGAGGGCAACGTTCTCAGAGCCTGAGGTCAGCAGGCTCCCACTGCCCTTTTAGGGAAGCTCCCCCCACCCCCCATCTCCAGTTCTGTTTTCTTCCCTTCCCTGTGTTGGTTAACTTAATGGTTGCTCAGCCTGGCTGACAGCAAGGAGCATCTGAGGACCCAGGAGCTATGCTGGTAGAAGTTCCCTGGGTGTTTCAGCAGTTGCCCAGTTTGGGCACGACCCTGAGATCAAGACCTGAGCCAAAACCAAGAGTCAGATGCTTAACCGACTGAGCCACCCAGGCGCCCCTCCATCTCCTATTCTTAACCTCTGAAGGTTGGGTTCTAAGAAATAGACTGTTTTGCACAGAGGGATAAAGTGTGTGGTTTGGGTCCCTCCGGTAGGTAAGAAGGAAGGAGTTGAATTTTGCCTCTGCTCTTGGGGCCCGGCCACAAGCCCTGGCAGCCCACGGGAAGGGCCACTGTTGTCTCACTGATCTGAGGGCTGCCTGTGTCTCATCGCAACAGCCATGAGGCGCCATGGCAGCGCCTCTTTACAATGTGTCTTCCTGAAGAGGGTGCTTTTCCTCATTCACAAGGTAGAATTCCTGCTAGGTGCTGGGGGTAGAATGGTGCTCACCTTTTCCTCATGGCTTCTTTCACTTAACACAGATCCAAACATGTGTAATGAAAACAGCCTGAATTTATATTTTTTACTAAAAGTTAAATTATGATCCTCTCATAAAGGCATAAAAGCCTCTTTTACAGGAAAAAAAAAAAGAACTCCTTTTATATTATCATGTATAATATATGGGGACTGAAAGAAAGTCAGCCTTCCCACCCGGCCAAGAAGGGCAGAATTCTCTTGTTTAGTGGGACTAAACCTTCCATGCTTAGTTCCATAAGATGCTTATTGACATTCTCAATCCTTGCACAGGGGCGGACATCTTGTAGAATCTGCTTGCGAACCCCAGGTACACCCCCACTATCTGACCGGAGGGTGGAGGGCTCAATTGCAGCTGCTGGTTGAGCTCATTGCTGAGCCAGCATGTTCCATGGGGAAGCAATTAGACAGATCAGAACCAGAAGCTGCCCCAGAGAGCATATGAATTAAACACTGGAGACCCGAAGTACAGAAGCTACTTCCACTTAGCATCAACTTCACTTTTTCATCTTTAATTTGGGTTGAAGAGTTCTGAGATGTTGTCAGCATTCCTAAAGGGCCTTTCAGTTTTCAGACACTCTTTTTTTTTTTTTTAAAGATTTTATTCATTTATTTGACAGAGACACAGCGAGAGAGGGAACACAAGCAGGAGGAGTGGGAGAGGGAGAAGCAGGCTTCCCGCCGAGCAGGGAGCCCGACGCGGGGCTCGATCCCAGGACCCTGGGATCATGACCCGAGCCGAAGGCAGACGCTTAATGACTGAGCCACCCAGGCGCCCCCAGACACTCTTTTTTCTCAAAAGTTACTGGTTGTCTACTGCAAATATGTATGTGTTTTAAAAAATATTTTATTTATTTATAAGAGAGAGAGAAAGAGAGCATGAGCAGGGGGGAGGGACAGAAGGAGGAGAAGTAGACTCCCCCTTGAGCAGGGAGCCCAATGTGGGGCTCTATGCCAGGACCCTGGGATCATGACCTGAGCCGAAGGCAGAAGCTTAACCGACTGAGCCACCCAGACACACCTCATTCACTAAACTTTCAACAACTACTTGTAGAATACGTATTCTGTGCCAGGCACCATGCTAAACACCAGGAATAAAGATATTTAAAAAATCACTTTTGCTGCTCTTATGGAATATTTAGTCTACCAGGATGGACAAACAAGTAAATATGTCAAATTATAATATAGTATAATAAGTACTAAGCTACTTATGAAAACAAAGTACCATGAAAACACATGGGACATGCCCCTAACGTGGACCAGGAGGGAGGAGTCAGGGAAGGACTCACAGAGGAAGTGATGGATGAAACATCTAGAATAATGTTTGAGCAAATATCTGGGTATTGTGGCAAAGCCACAATGACACATAAAATTAACCACCACAGTCGGTAAACTCAAGAAGAGACACTTCTGTTGATGGTGGAGGCAAAAGCGTGATTGTAATATATTAAAAGGCTAACAGGAAGTAAGGAAGTATGTCATTGAGATTTATGGTTCCCAAACGTGGCTGAATTTGAAAACACCTGGGAAGTTTTTTAAAATCCCAATGCTTCAGGCAGCACCCAATATCAACTAAATCAGAATCTTTGTTGGTAGGTCCCAGGCATTAGTGTTTTCTAAAATTCCTCCATTGATTCCACTGTGCCAGGTTTGAGAACCCTTAATATAGATTGAATACCTCTCAAACTTTAAAGTGCATGTAAATTTCCTAGTAACCCTGGGTTGGGGCCCATGATTCTGCATTTCTAACAACTGGAGCCCCCAGGGATGCCAATGTAGTCTGCCAATCCACAGATTATGCTTGGAGTAGTGAGGGTATAGATAATTCTTTTCAGTAAGTTTGACTATGAAAAATACAGTGAAATAGGACAGATGGCAAGAAGAAGATACGAAATCAAGGAAGGATGATTATTATCATTTTAAAGCACAATATAAAAGCATGTTTGTACAGTCCTGGGAATGGTCCAGGAAAAAGAGAAGTTAACAAAGGAAGAGAGATGGGGACAACTAAAAAAGCAAAGTTCTTGAGGAAGCTAGAGGAGTAGGGTCCCGAGTGCAGGTAGAGTGAGTAGAGTCTTTTTTTTTTTTTTTTTAAGGCTTAAAACGTATTTTAATAAGTTGATGCTGTATTACTGCTCCATTTCTCAGAAAAACTCCAAAGATATCAGGGACAAATCAAACATGGTACACCAATTAAAAAAATGCACCACATAACTACCTAAGACAGGCAAGGCTAAGAGCTACTGTCTGACCTTCAGCATGCAGCAACCCTGTTCCCAAGATTGTACTAGGCCTGTCAGGAAAAGCTGTGAACAGCAACATGATAGACACAAAAGGGCCATTCCTGGGTTGTCCTAACCCAAGAAAAAAGATGGAGGCAACTTGACACATGGGTTTTTTTTAAAGATACACTAAAATGAAAATCTCTAAGAGAAAATGTTTTCCTTAGGACATGAAGGGGTAATATATGGGATATAACAGAACCGTATGTATGTTGTCTGTGACCTCTGTGGACATTTGCCTGAATTCCCGGCTGCGAGTGAATGGAACAAGGGGGCTAAGGTCATTGGGGGATGCTTGTTTTTGTGGTGTATGTGGCAATGTCTCTGAGAAACCAAATAGAACAGGATGGACAAAGAATGAAATGATCAAGATTAATGGGGGCTCTAACTGGATCCATTTTGCCATGGTCCCCCCTCCACCACAGACCCTCAACAATCATGTGAGACTTCAGGAATGCACCACACGAAATCAATTAGTTAAACGATATACCACACAGAACTGATTTGTTAAATATCGCCCCTCCCTTGCCTTCAGCCTCCAGCAAACTCCTTCAGAGTAGTACAGTCAAGGAAGACCTAACTATTGGGAGGAATCCCTAACGCTTTTCCAGGGCAGAGTTCTGGCTAGTCCAAAAAGGGTCTTTCTTTTAAGGGTTTTTGGGAAACTAGACGTTGAAATTTTTATTAGTATCGGCAACGTTTGTTTGGAGCAAATTCAGCTCCAGGAGCTGCATGGTTGAATGCAGGAGGGGTTCGACCAATTGCCCCAATTCCTTCCATTGTAGCAGCTTGGCCAAAGCGTTCAGTTGTTGGTGGGGTCAATCCCAAGGTTCCATCTGGCATCATAGCGGCAGTTCCTGGAGGAGCTGGGGTACCAGCTGGTACTGGAGCAGGGGACATGGCGCCTCTGTTGTTGATGCCCATAGCACCTCCCATAGCCATCTGGCCCATCCGTATCTCCTGTTCTCTCGCATCAGGGCATGTTCCCTTGAATCCTTCCTGCTGTTGCCACATCATTTCTTCCTGTTGCTGCGCATCTCTTCCTCACGGCGCCTGCGTTCCTCCTCCTGCCTGAGCTCCAGTTGCTTTCATTTTTGCACTTCTTGGTTGTGCAGCTCTTCCATCCTCCGAAGTTCTTCTTGACGTCTCATCAAATCCTGTCTCATAAGCATGACCTGGTGCTCATGGCGAGCAGCCTCCATCTCCATCTCTGGCTTCTCACGAGCTTCCTTGATGTTGCGGTCCACTTGGTCCTACTGCTGCTTCTCCATCTCAATGAGTGCCTTCCAACAATGAGCATGGCATACTCATACTCGAAGGAGCCAGGCTGTGCAAATCTGGGTGGCTGCTCTTGCTCCTTGTGAAATTGCTGGTTCTTTATAATCAGCTTCTCTGGAAGTCCCTCTTCATCCAGCTGGTCCATGGGCTCCATCATCACAGGCCGAGGAAATGTGGTTAGCAGGAAGGGGCCTTCACTGCACCTGTCCAGAACTTTCCGAGCAGCTGGCTCCGCTGAGAATTCAGCAGTGCCTTTTTCTGAGGGCCTTCCTCGATCATCCACGATGACTACAGCCCTTTCCAGCTGGCCAAACACCGAAAAGGCTTCCTCCAGCAGTTCATTGGAAACATACTGAGGAAGGTTTTGGACTGTAAGGGATGCACTATGGCAGACAAAGCGCACATGCAGCTGCTTTCCATGGAGTGGCATGTTGTCCAGTTCTACTTTGGCAATCTCCGCTAGGGTTTGTGTTTCCAAGCTGATAAAGCCAAAGCCCTTATCCTTATGAATGAAGACTTCTCCTGCATTCCTGTATTTCTCAAATAGTTTCCTCATCTCCTCCTCAGTGATCTCAGGAGGAAGATTGCCCACAAAGAGCCGGCTATGTTGGGTGAAGGTCTTCTCTCCTGGTTTCCTAAAATTCTTCAGGTCAAAAGTCAAGACTTCATTTTGGCTGCTGGCTTGTTGACCATTTGCAGGTATTGGTGGCCATGGCGGCTGCTCTTGCTGCTGCTGGTGGTGATGATGATGATGTTTCCTTGGAGTATGGTTTTGCTTCTCCAAGTTGAAGGTTTTATTGCTCTGCATTTTTGCACCCCTCTACCAACTGTTCTCTCCTCAGAGTGACAGTGACGCTACCTGAGTGAGTAGAGTCTTAATGGATAGAGAACCAGCTGGGGAGAAGGAAGGAGGAGGAAACAGGCACACAGGCCTAGAGGAAGAGGCCTGGGGGACTTATCTCCTGCCAGAGAATTATAAGTGATTCTGTATGATAAGAGCACAGGAAGCATTTGGAGGACTGATCAATAAACCTCAACCTCACCTGGTATATAAAAGTTAATTCAAAATGGATCATAGTCTTAAAGGTAAAATGTAAAAATACAAACATTTTTAGGATAAAACATAGGAGAAAATCTTCAGGATCTAGGGCTAGGCAGAGAGTTATTAGGCATGACACCAAAAGCGCAATCCATGAAAGGGAAATTTGATAAATTGGACCTCATCAAAATGAAAAACTTTTCCTCTCGGGAAGTCCATGTGCAGAGGATGAAGAGACAAGTTACAGACTGGGAGACAATATTTGTACTCCATATACCCAACAAAGGAGTAGTATCTAGACTATATAAAGAACTCTCAAAATTCAACAGTGAAAAAAAAAAAGTTAAACAGTGCAATTAGAAAATGGGCAAAAGAGGGTGCCTGGGTGGCTCAGTTGGTTAACCGACTGCCTTCGGCTCAGGTCATGATCCTGGAGTCCCGGGATTGAGTACCGCATCGGGCTCCCTGCTCAGCAGGGAGTCTGCTTCTCCCTCTGACCCTCCCCCCTCTCATGTGCTCTCTCTCTCTCATTCTTTCTCTCTCAAATAAATAAATAAAATCTTAAAAAAAAAAAAGAAAATGGGCAAAAGATATGAATAAACATTTCATTGAAGTTGATACACAGATGGCAAATAAACACATGAAAAGATGTTCAACATTATTAGCTGTCGTGGAAATGCAAATTAAAATCATAATGAGCTATCAGCACACATTTATCAAAATGGCTGAGATTAATAAAATATGTAGTGATAACACCACATACTGGTAAGGATGCAGAGGAAATACATCACTCTTACATTGCAGATGGGAATGTACAATGGTGCAACCACTCTGGAAAACAAGTGGAAATTTTTTTAAAAAACTAAACCTATAATTGTCATATGACCCAGCAATTGTACTCTGAGGTCTTTATCCCAGAAAAATGGAAACTTATGTTCACATAAAAACTTTATGAATGAATGTTCAGAGCAGCTTTATTTGTAATAGCCAAAAACTAGAATCAGCTCAAATATCCTTCAACAGGTGAATGTTTAAACAAATTGTGGTATACACACACCATGCAATATTACAAAGCAATAAAAAGAAATTAACTATTGATACACACAACAACTGGACAAATCTTCAGAGAATTATACTGAATAATAGAGAGCAAATCCCAAAAGGGTATATAGTATATGATTCCATTTACAGGACATTTTTGAAATGACAAAACTTTAGAAATAGAGAACAGATTAATGATTGCCAGGGATTAGAGATGGAGTGCGATTGCTTGAGGGAGTTGGGTGTGTTATAAAAGGGCAACTTGAGGGATCATTGTGGTATTAGAACTGTTTAATATCATGATAGGTGGTGGATACAGGAATCTACATAAAGGATAAAATTGTATAGAATTTAATACACACGTACCTGAATGCATACAAGTAGAACAGGAAATCTGAATAAGGTGGATGGATTATATCAAGATTTCTGCCCTGGTTGTGATACTGTATTATAGTTTTGCAAAATGTTATCATTGGGGAAAAATAAGTAAAGTGCACAAGACATCTGTCTGCATTATTTCTACAACTGCATGTGTGTCTACAACTATCTTAATAAAAATTGCATTAGAAAAAAGACAAGCCATAGATTGGGAGAAAATATTTGCGAATCATATATCTGGTAAAGGAATTATATCCAGAATATATAAAGAGTTATCAAAACTCAATATTAAGAAAACAAACAACCCAATTACAAATGGGCAAAACATTAAAAAAATTTTTTTAAATTTATTTATTTGACAGAGAGAGAGACAGAGAGAGAGCACAAGCAGGAGGAGCAGCAGAGGGAGAGGGAGAAGCAGGCTCCCCCTGAGCAAGGAGCCCAATATGGGGCTCGATCCCAGGACTCTGGGATCATGACCTGAGCCAAAGGCAGATGCTTAACTGACTGAGCTACCCAGGTGCCCCAGGGAAAACATTTTAACAGACACTTCACCCAGACATATATAGATGGCAAAAAATAGCATGCAAATATGCTCAACATCATTAGCCATCAGGGAAATGCAAATTAAAATCCAATGAGATACTACTACACACCTATTAGAATAGCCCAGATTAGAAAGACTAATCATACCAAGTGCTGATGAGGATACAGAAGAAATGGGACACTCATACAGTGCTGGTGGAAGTGTAAAATGGTATATCCACTTTGGAAAATATTTTGACCTTTTTTTTTTAAGTTGAACATATTTTTAGAATATGACTCAATCATTCTATTCCTAGGTATTTATCCAAGAGAAATTAAAGCAGATCTTTATAAAATACTTGAACATGAATGTTCATAGCAGCTTTATTTGTAATAGCCCCCAAATGAAAACTACCTGCTTTGGTCTGAATGTTTGTGACCCCCACACCCCCAATTCATATGTTGAAATTCTAACCACCAAAGATGATGGTATTAGGAGGTGGGGCTTTTGGGAAGTACTTAGCATATGAGAGCAAAACCTTCATGAATGGGATAAGTGTTCTTATAAAAGAGACGCAGCAGAGATCTCTTGCCCCTTCCACCATCTGAGGACACAGCAAGAAGGTACTGGCTATGAACCACAAAGTGGGACCTCACCAGGATGCAACCATGCTGGAACTTTCCAGCTTCCAGAACTGTGAGAAATAAATTCTGTATTTAGAAGTTGCCCAATCTGCAGTATTTTGTTAAAGCATCTTGAACAAACTAAGATACAACCCAAATATTCATCAGATGAATGGATAAATAAATTGTGGTACATTCATAAAATGAAATAACTAAGCAATAAAAAGGAATTAACTATTGATACATTATAAATTTCAAAAAAAATTGTGCCAAATGAGAGAAACCAGTCAAAAAAAAAAAGTACATACTGTATGATTTGATTCATATAGAACTCTAGGAAATTCAAACTAATCTAAAGTGTTAGAAAGCAGATCAGTGGTTTCAGGGAAAGGGGAGAAGGTGATGGTTTGAGAGGAAGAGTGGAGAAATTACAAAGGGGCACAAGGAAACCTTTCAGGTCATCGATATGCTTGTTATCTTGATTGTGGTATTGGTTTCACAGTTATATACCTATATTAAAACTTACTACATTGTACAATTTAAATATGTGCAGTTTATTGTATGTCAGTTATACTTCATTGTTTTTAAAAAGGAATTTTAAAAAGAAAGGGATGTTGATCTTATAAAAATGTAGTTGATTGCTTTGTAATAATCCAATAAAATAGATTTTTATTTAAAAAATCTTATCCATTTAGGTGTAGGAGAAACAAATATTAAAGATCGGGCATGTGTAATGATAGTAGCTGGGCAGAATTTATAAAAATCCAGAAGGAAGACATACTTAGAGAGCTTTGCAAGTGTCTTAAAATTATTTTTCCACTTGAGGAAAAAAATGATCGTAAATGAGAGAAAATGCATTATAGATGTGATTTATTTAGGAGAGGTAATAATAGAATTATAGTTAGCAGACCCACCTCAAAGTAAAAGGCATTGACTCTACATTGAATGATTGGTCAATGAATATATATATCATATGACCTAAAATAAAATGTTTAAGGTAAGCATCATTTTGATTCCCCAATTTAAGAAAGTTTTCAGTCTTGCTAGAAGTTTTGATAGTGTCAAATAAGAAGCGTTTAAATGATGATGGTAAAGATTTTTGTAATAAGCCCCACATTTCCAGCTAAGCCATTATATATCTTACCTTAAGTGAAAAGGCTGAGCAAGTTCCGTCAGATTCGTCATGCTGTTTTCTCTCCTTTGGATGAAGCTCCCAACCTCTAGAACTTTCAAGTTTCTTGCACTCTCAACCTTCAGGAGTTTGAGCTGAGGCTGTAGAAAGACAGGCTCAGAGGCCAGAACTCTGCAAAGACATGAAAACCATTTTTCATTGCTATAAATAAAAACCTGAAACCTGTCACACTTGGTTAATATCACCCACATTAGGAGACAGGGACAGTAAAGAAAGAGGCAAAAACAAAACATCTGTTGCTTTATTTAGAAACCAAGTCTCTGGTTTTCAGGCATGTGGAGATTTTGAATGCCTTACCCCATAAGACTGAGCTAGGGAGCACCACGTTCTCTCCCAGTTAGTGCATACAACACACGGTGCCAGCTAGGGCAGAAGGAATCACAGCGAGAGCTTCTTTCTCTGCCTCCCTTGACACCACCCATCCAGGGCAGGAAAAAGCTGCATCTCAGACTCAAGCCCTTCATTCAAAGACTCACCAGAGGGAAGCACGGTCCATCCAATGCCTATGGATTATCATCAGCCCATTTCTCAACTCAGCCATTCCTGGAGACTGAGGAGCAGCAGGAAGATGATCAGCACACCTCTGAGAGTCAAGGTTGCCGCCAAGCCAGCTGCCCAATGAGGGTGATACTGTTAGAATAGGGAGTTAGTTAGGTTCTAATGGGATAGCTGGTGGCCAGCAACAAAGTCACGGCCACCTATCGGCAAAGTCAGAGGTCTGTCCTGGCAGCACTCCACAAGAAGCCAGATCAAACCGTTACAGGATTAGAGGGTTCTTGTTTCACAGAGTTGAAGAATGAATCTTGCGGACACAGAAGGGTGAAGTGAAGTGAAAGTTTATTAAGTGAAGGTGAGAGCAGAAAGGAAAGAAGAAGCTCTCTGGAAGGAGAGGGGTCCCGAATGGGTTGTCCCTGAGGGCTTCTAGTGGCAGTCTTTTATTTAGAACTGACTGGGAAACTCGTGGCCTTGAGTTTCTTGTGCCATCTTGGTTTGAGCATGGACTATTGATAACCTCCTTAATGACTTAATTCTTTGAGGTTTGGCCATTTTCCACGATATACTGTAGCCGCAAAGAAGAATACTCCCAACCATCCAAGGCCAGGTGGTCTGCCTCCTTATCTCTTGTTCACTCTGTCTTAGAGTTTCTGCCTGCTGGGAATAGTTTCAGAGCCCAGCCAGGGGCCCCCTAACTCTCCCTGTCTATACCTTAACACTTTCCTTATTCAAAACCATACAGGCCCAAGGTGGTGGGTGCCAGGACAGAAAACCCCTGACTACATTAGGAAGAAAAAGTGGGAAACTCTGTTTCCCACCCCCAAGTAATGAATATTCTGCCCCTTAGTTAACAACTGTCAATAAAAGGTAGAAACGCAACCTCCATGACACACAGCTCTCTCTCTCTCTCTAGCTTGCCTGCTTTCATATCTCTCGAGTATACTTTTTGCTTTAATAAACTTTCCCACTTGTGTCACTCATCTGCTCTGTTGTGTGCCTGTCCTTGAATTCTTTCTCGAGACAAGACGGAGGAACCTTCAGCGACACTTTTGGGACGGGCTGGGTCAAGGATCCGGGGCCTGGGATCTCTCCAGTTCACCTGGCAACAAACCCACCCCATCAATCAAAATTTGGGGGACTTCCCTCAAAGTATATTTGTATTTTCATTAAAAGTCATATACATGTTATCCTGCATTAATATATTCCACTCATTTTACATCAAACACATCAAGGGGATGAGTTAAAGATGAAAGAAATATTTTTAATACTGAGATAACCATGACGACTTTATATCACCATTAGCAAATACCCAAAGGTACGTTACACACTTAGGACAAGGTTCATTATTAAAAATAATGAATGCAAAGCTCACAAATTCATTTAAATTGAGGATTTGAGGGGGCAAGTTCTTCAGCTTTGATGATATCTCCATTGTATTTTACTTTTAAGTGAGGCTGATGAAGAAATCTATTAAAGGACAAAAATTCAACTGAGTACATTTGAAGATCTAATTGGCTTGGTTAAGTGATTCATGAATAGGCAGCATCTCACCTAGCAAGCAGAGGGGAACTCGGGAGAGCTGGACAGAATGGAGGCTTTTATAGTTAGAGTGGTGAGGCGAGTAAGTTATTAGCAAAAGGAAGAAAGGATTGTTCCAGGCAAGGTCACTTTCCCTCAGGAGGAAGAGCAGAGGGCCTTATCATACCTATTACTTCATCTTCCCTTGGGGGATAGAAAGGGCCCACGTGACACATTACCTCACTGGTGCTGACTGGAAAATTCCTGCAGCTAAGACAACATTTCTGAGGAAAGTTGAAACCTGTTTCGGAGACTTGATGTGTCACCTAATTATTGACTTTTTGTGGTTCCTTTGTGCTTACACTGCTGGCAATTTCCTCACAGAAACTTCTCGGCAGCTATTCCAACCCATCTGAGGGATGGTGTTCTGGAGCCCCTTGCACACCAAACCAGTCTCTCTCTCTCTCCCTCCCGTTTGGCTTTTTCTTCAACTCTCGTCTCCTTCTCACCCACCTCTTTCTTCTATGAATCACTTAGCTTCTCTGCTATGTCCTCGTCTCTTTCTCCAGCTTTGACTAAAGGCTCCCATCTCTAAATATTCTCCATCTTAGTTAAAGAAAGCTTGTGTGTTCCCCTTTACCTAGTCCTAGCAGGAGAGGGGAGAAGGGCACGGGGAAGCTGAGAACATACGCATATTAATAAATCTGTTCTTTCCCCACCTCTGTGAATATGGGATTGCAATGAGAATTAGGAGGAAACATCTGTATGAACAACCCACAAGGAGATCTGACAAAGAAAGTGATTTCAAGTACTTGAAGTTTGGGAACTGTTCCCACTTCCATCAAGAAGGTGGTTTTAGAACAAAACTGTAACCATATCCTTGGGCAAAAGTGAAAGGACATGACCTAATGAAGTGATCCATGGAACCAAATATTTAGAGTCAGAATGTCAACAATAAGATGAAAGGTTACTTATTTATTGTGGTTTGGCCATTTGTACTTTACATTAAAAGGGAGTGAGCTAGGTGAACTGATGCAAGATCTGATATTTATGTAAGATACATTAGAGACTGTCAGAAATCAGCAGCACATTTCTACTAGAATAGGAAAAGAAAGAAAGGGTATTCAAGAGACGAAACAAGTGAACAAGTGGTGCATAAAATCTCTCAAGGAAGAGAGTAGAGCCAAAGGATTTACAGACCAACATAGACATTCCTGGCTGGGTGAGGAATACACTGAAATACACTGATGGGAAAAAAAAAAAAAAGGCAAAACAAAAAGAAAGTAGATACAAAGTTATAAGTCAAGGTAATGAGAAAAGAAATGAGAAGGGCAAGGAAGAACGAAATGAAGTGTCCTTAAAAATGCAAGAAAAGGAAAGAAAGGGTGGTAGCGAACCTGAAGAGAGAAAAAAGAGTAACATTCAAATGCTGCGAAAAGAGAAACTTCTGGTGTTGAGGAAATTTTTATGTAATGTTTTCAGAGTATCAAAAGTCAGGGGAAAATGTTTCCCCAGCTTTGAATTTCTTTCTGAATGATAAAAACCTAGTCACATATTTATTCCTAAACCAATCATTGGCAAGGCAATAGCATTTCTAGGTTTGGTTAAGATAATCTAGGTTCCCAGGAGTGCCGCTGCCCCTGAAGTTCATGGCCACCTAAGAATGAAAGAAAATTGGGGGAGAAGGAGAAATACGGGTGACTTGGGCAGAAAACCTCTGGAGAGAACCTGCTACAGAGGCACATATGGATTTGGTGAAATCTAGGCTAGTCCTTGAAGAATAGGTCACATCTAGACATGGAAAAAAAGGGGAAAGGGCTTCCCATTTGGAGGGAACACCTGAGTGAAGGCACAGGGACAGTGGCGTGCTGAGTGTGTTTCTGTCTGATGCATTAGACGGTGGTGCCCCCACGGGGAAGTAGTGTCAGATCACACACAAGGATATATGGTTTTCAGATCATAAAGAGCCTTGAATGCCAGGCAATAGAATCAGGAATTGATTGGGTAAAGTAAGTTTAAACCCACTCCTTTGGATTGTATTCTTAAAAGTTTTGATTCTGGTTTTTCTTCCTCCCTTCCTGATGTTGGGGTTTGAAGGGGTCAGAAGTAGTACCCTTGCCAGTCCCCTTGAGTTTAGAAACAACTGAGATGGGGCGCCCAGGTGGCTTAGTCGATTAAGCGTCTGCCTTAGGCACAGGTCATGATCTCAGAGTCCTGGGATTCAGCCCTGTGATGGGCTCCCAGTTCAGCAGTGAGTCCGCTTCTCCCTCTCCCTCTGCCTCCCCCTGCTCATGCTCTTTCTCTCGATCACTTTCTCACTCTCAAATAAATAAATAAAATATTGAAAAAAAAAGAAAGAAACTATTGAGATATAGTTGTAGGAGTCAGGCAGGTGATTATACAAATATCACCTGTACTTCTGCTACAACGTTGGTTGGATTTGGAGGGTGGCGACAACGATTCCCAAATAGGCATCCCCGAATCAGACTTAGAACCTCCATCGTTCATGGCAGTGCCAGGTCTCTCGGTCTCCCCTGTGGATGCCATGAAGGAGTACAGTGGGGTGTGTGCTCTTTGAGGGGTGGCCAATCCCCAAAGGGGAAGAAGAAAAGAGCTGAGAAGACCCGTTTTGCTTCTCCCAAGCTCACCCATCATATATAAGCTACCCTTCCTTTCTTGGAGAGTGGAGGGAAGGATTGGTGAAATAAAAAGATGCAGCCTCCTCTACTTGTACCATGAAACCAAGGAAAAAGTCCCCCAGGCCCCACAAAAACCTGTTTTTGAGGCCCAAAATAAACTTTTCCTTTCAACCCCCGCATAGCCACTGCCTTCCCGTTGAAACTTGGCCAATGACTGGTTAGCGGGAGTCACACCAACTGTTACTATGGCCCTTCTTCCCACCTCTGTCTCTTGGGAGCCCATCAAGTCGTTTGCTCTAGAACTTGATATTGCTTTTAGCCTGCGACATAAACTGTATTTTATAAATCTAATTGTCATTTGATTTTTTTTTTGAAAAGGTAGACTTTTAATAACTTCTTGTATCACCAGGTTAAGTATGGCCTTGCAAGTAAACATTCCCGATTAAATGATTTGACATGTCAAAGCGCTTCGCAGAGCGGCTACAGGCCCCTCCAGCCCCATTCTCCCATGCCTGCTTTCCCTTTTTAGGTCCTTGGCCTTCCCCTGACTCTCTGCAACTTCTTTCCCACGTCATTTTGTAGGTTGAGCTGCTCTAGTCTTGAATACGTTGCTCCTCCACATAACATTTCTTTCCCACCAGCCTTTCAACACTTGCAGATGAAGCCTGAACTCAGTGCCCTTTTGCTGTCATCTCCCGCTGCAAAACCTGAAACTCCAAACTGCTAGACTCCAGAGCCGTTCCAGACGTTGCTGTGCGAGATGCCTTCTGACTGTTTGCACCCTGATACCCCTTTACATTGGAGCGTGCTAGCCTATCATCAAATGAGAACCCGTCAGCTCTACCCCATCTCTGATGCTGTTAAAAAACAGAATTAATCTCCAGGAAAACTGACGCCGGACACTCTTTGTCAGATTGTCCTGTTTTCTATTATTTAAATTATTCCACATTTACTTTCTCTTAAATTTCCTCTATTTTCAATCCCCCTTCCCTTTCCTTCCCTCCTTCCTTCCTGCCTTTCCATTTTCTTTCCCTCCAAAGTGCATGCCAAGAACTCACTCAATATGTTTCCAAATAATAGGGGCCACCATTTGCTTGGGGGCATACACTTTACCTAGTGCTTTTGTAACTCAGGAATGAGCCTTCATAGGACAGAATGCTTAAATTCTGTTCACTTCGATTCTTAGAATTAATCTGAGCCAGAGATAGGTCTCACCTATTTCAGGCACCTCTAAATAACAAATCCTGAAGTGTCTTGATCACTCAGTTATGAGGATAACAGTAGGATTTTTGAGAATTGGCGGAATGCACACTCTCAGTGCCCCACCCGGTTGAGGCCTGTGACAGGGAATTCCACTAGGGAATTGATAATAAACTTTCTTTCTTTTTTTTTTTGATTTTATTTATTTGAGAACGAGAGAGAGAGAGTGAGCGAGCATGAGCAGGGGGAGAGAGAGAAAAAGATGCAAGCTACCCACTGAGGCAGGGAGCCCAATGCAGGACTCCATCCCAGGATCCTGGGATCATGACCTGAGCCGAAGGCAGACGCTTAACCAACTGAGCCACCCGGGCACCCCGATAATAAACCTTCATCATCTCTGTGTCTCTGGGCTCACAGTGTTCCTGGTCTATGCCATCTGCAGAGGACATGTCTTGTGCTGGGATGGCCCTTATTTCGATGTTATCAGTCATTGTGTTGTGGGCTTTCAGGACCCAGAGGTTTGGCTTCCCTCAACTGTGCTCAGCTGAGCACCAGCTGCCTGCTTGCTCACGGCTGCTCATCCCTCTCAACCCAGCTAAGTGCTCTGTGTCTGTGTTCACTCGGCCCGGTTCAATCCCGATGTGGGAATGGACCCAAGAAATGTTTGAAATGCTTTTAGCAGGAAGTGTCACTTTTTTTCTGGAGTAGAAAGAGATGTTTTCTTAGTCACATCACTTTATACCTCCCCTCTTCACCCTTCTTGGCCAAGAGTGCAGTGAGAGGCCGATGTGCCATCTTAATGCTCATGTCAGGGCACCTGTCTGCAGCTGACATCTGGCACTGTGCCCACTACCTTGAGGCCTCGGAGGACAATGTAACATATTGAAAATGGCAAAGGAGAAAAACAGAAAAAATCTTCCATTCCTGATGCTGATGTCGAGCCACTGAATTAACCAACAATGGGATTGTCCTATCTTTGGGTTTTGTTATGTGCTTTAATAAATCTCTATGGTTAGCCATTTTTCGTTGGGCTTTCTGTTACTTGCAGCTGATAACATTAACTAGTATTTTCCCTGGACATCAATACTGGAAATGATCTCTGCCCACTTTGGATTTCTATAACACGTTAGCTATATTTCTATTATGGCAAGTTTCAATCTTATATGAAAATGATATGCATAGATACCATTTCCTTTTTATCAATCTGTACTCCTGATCTTAGTTAACAGCATTATTCTCCACAAAATACACTCCAAGTACCACTAATCCTGCGTGATGCTCCACAAATGCAGAGTTCTGTGGTCACTTAAGTTTGGGAGACACTGCATGCTACACCTTCCCTTCCTTGCAGATTCACCATATTCATTAGCACGTGGAAATGATATGATGTAATTGTTAAGGGTGAGATTCTACTCCTTGCTAGATGTGTGGAATCCTTGAGTAGTTAATCCTTATGACTCCCAATTTCCCCACGTGTAAGATAGGTACCAAATACATACCTCACAGTGTTGTTATGGGAACCTAAAATAATGTGTATCAAATATTTAGTCTTGCATCTGGCCATGTCCCACAATGCCTTTGGCTCATATCACTTGCACTAGGAGCTTCTCGCTTCAGGACCCATATTACTACATTGTTAGTTCATATTTGTGTATTTCCTCACGGATTATTTTCAAGTTTCAGAACACTTTTCTCAGGGACTTTATTTCTTTCCAAATTGCTCAAAGCACACATAATAAGTAGAACTTCTCTACATGCTTAACAATGATAGTTATTATTGTTAGCAGCAGCTGCAACATATTAAAGGCTCTGAGAAGTCCTGCAGCGGAGATATCTGGCCTAGTTTTAAGTTGACATTTCACAAATTTATCTGAGGATATAGCCAGTTTTGACACAATACCATCACACATCCAGTAGAGCTGGTGTTATAAGGCACATATTTTGCAAAATGCAACTCTATCCACCGCACCCAGGCAAGAAACTGGCAGCCTTCCCAGGCAAATCCTTCTCCCTCAACATCCCACCTCCCATATTCAGTCCATCATCAAGTACTTCTAGTTCTTCTGATCTTACCTCCTAAATACTTCTCAGACTCGCCCCCTCCTTTCTGTCTCTACCACCACTGCCTTGGAGTACTGATATCTTGGCACAAACTTAATGGATCTGCCTGCCTTTAGTCTTACTCTCTTTAAACCCACCCTCTCTCTGCACCAGAGGGATCTATCTATGCAAATTAATCGTATAATTTCCTTACTCAACACCCTTCAGTGGCTCCCAAACTCCTGCAGAACAGAGGTCGGTTTCCTTTCTAAGGCTTTCAGATCCCTCCCTCGCTTGCCCTGCTGCCTCCCTCTTTAGCTGAGTCTCCAACTTTGCGCCCTTCCTACACCAAACTGCTTGGGCTTCCCCACCGCACCAGATTGTTGATACTCTGTGCGCATCACTCTGCCTACAACTCCCTTTCTAAGCCTGCTTCATCTGACTCTTCCTCCTCCTTCACAATACAGCTCATGTGCCAGCTTCTTTTGGTCTAAGATTTCCCCTCTGGGCTCCCTGAGCAACCTGTGCATATATTTATATTACCACTTATCCTGTTTTGTTGTTCATGTAAAATCTCACACATTAGACTGTGAACTCTTCAAATGCAGAAACTGTGTCTTTATTCCCCTTGGCCCGCCATACTCACCTTTCTACCCTTGGTGCAGGCACTTATTAAATCCATGGTGGATTCAACCATTCTGAGCACCATATCTTTACTGTCTTCCTCCTCCAACTGGAAAGAGCAAAAGGTTCAGGCCCAAACAAATGTCTAGTTGCCCTCTGGGGTGGCCCGGCTCTGACCCTCATCTTCTGCCATGGCCACAGCCAGCTGGGCCGGGTCACTCCGGACTCGGACGACGTCAGCCTTGCCTCTCCCTGAGCCCGATGCCAACATGGCTGCCGGAAGCACAGCAGAGCCCCTGCTGGGCTGTGCCGAATGGGGAAGGCACACCAGGCTGGCTTCCTGCCGCCTTGCAGCTTCAGGGGAGCTTGAGATGAGTGGGCTGAACAAGCCAACCTGGCAGCAGCTGTGTCTGCCTTTGGGGCTGAGGAGGGGCAAAAGGGGAGAGGGGAAAGAGGCCCTTGAGAGGCCAGAACCAGCCCTACCTGGGTGTTCCTTAGGAGCCAGGTGTCAAGAGACACCATTTGTCATTACTTAACATCATCAAGCTTCACATTATATTTAATAACAATGATTAGAAAACAAACAATAATTGAAATGCATACAGCTGGATTGCTACTCAGAAGGGGTGGAGGAGTCAGTCTGTATTTTAAATCAGGATCTATGGCAGACCAGCTCTGACAGGGCTTCCAGGCACAGGGGATATAAGGCAGCATCAGCTTTATCAAGTCTGATTTGATTAGTTTCTCCAGTCAATTTTGTGCACTCTGGTCACAGGATAAATCATCCGTCTCTCTTGCTGTTCTGCTCTTTTCCTATTGATTTAAAAACAGTGACCTTATTTCCCTGTGAAATGGTTACTGGATTTCCCTGATGGTGTACATGTGGAGAACCCATGAGGTCTTCTGTTAAACTCAGATGCCAAATCCCTTCTTTGGCTAAAAGAAAACTGACTTAACTCTGTAGCAAAAGGGTCATTTTAGTTCACCCTTTTGTGACCAAATAGAATTCCTCGGAGTCCTTTAATCATAGGAAAGGATGTATTAGAATGATGTTTTCCTGGCCTTCTTCTTAGACTCACTTAGAAATGTGGTTCACATGCCTAACCATTTAGAACCATGCGATTTTTCTGAGCTATCTAAAGAACATTACGGGGGCACCTGGATGGCTCAGTCAGCTAAGCATTTGCCTTCGGCTCGGGTCATGATCCCGGAGTCCAGGATCGGGCACCACATCGGGCTCCCTGCTCAGCGGGGAGTCTGTTTCTCCCTCTGCCCCTCACCCTGCTCATGCTCTCTCTCTCTCAAATAAAATAAATTTTAAAAATCTTAAAAAAAATAAAGAACGTTATGGACAATCAAATTGGGCCAATTCTTTCCACAGATAAGGAAACTGAGGGCCAAGATCGGGGAAGCGAAGCATCTTGCCAGATCATCCAGCAGGTTGGAGATGTGATTGGGAGGATGTTCACGGCTTCAAGGGAAAGTTACTTACCAAAACTTAAATCTGAATAATAGAGGAAGATTGTTGACCCTTTAAACACTTCACTTTTGAAAAGAAAAAGAGATTTGCCTTAAGAATTCTTTAACATCTTGGAAGAATGAAGCGGGGGAAATCGGAGGGGTAGATGAACCATGAGAGACGATGGACTCTGAAAAACAAACTGAGGGTTCTAGAGGGGAGGGGGGTGGGAGGATGGGTTGGCCTGGTGGTGGGTATTGCGGAGGGCACATTCTGCATGGAGCACTGGATGTTATGCACAAACAATGAATCATGGAACACTTCATCTAGAACTAATGATGTAATGTATGGGGATTAACATAAGAATAAAAAAAAAAAGACTTCTTTAACATCTGGATTCTTCATTTTAAAAAAAAGGACCCAATTTACCAAAGTTACATTTAGAAAGAAATTTTCAAGGGCGACTCTTTCCAACTAAGACAATCTTCTCTCTTCTTCCCACTTCCATCCCAACTCCCTTTCCCTGGCTTGTGACCAGCCCTGGATCCTCGCTGCCCCCCCATCAGGATTGCCCTCTGTGGTCCCGTTCAGTTACATAGACCGTCTCCGGATGGGTTTCACTGGTTTCAGCATTGGGTCCACCTTCTGGGTGTCCACTGTTACCAACTCAAACTGATCTCTTCCTTTTCCGATCACCATGCCCTCACACTGCACAGCCATACCCTGATTTTCCTTGATTCCTGATGTATATCATAGCTCTTAAACAAGACTGGAACCTTTTACTAAACAGTAGCTATGACTTATTTTTAATGGTATCTCCATAATTACTAACATGATGCTGGGTGTAGAGTAGGTATCAGTGGTGTGTTCCTAAAGTGGCTCTTCAAAGGAAAAAGAAAGTCCTTTTTTTTTGCTTATTTTTGGTGATATAAGTATTCTCATCATGGCTACCAACATGATGTCACTAAATGTGAAATTGGGAAGAAATGCCCAGAACTGGCTCTCTTAAACCTATATCAGCCTATTCCAGCAACACCACTGGTAGACGATAATAAACAGGTGTCTGACCCCCTGTCACATGTATGGTGTGAAGTATATGTCAGTAGTCTTAGAGCTGAAAGAGATACAGTTTGTCAATGTTCAGCAGACATTTGAAACAGTCATCGTATTCCTCATTCATTCATTTAAAAATCGTCGAGCATTTACTAACATTTTAGGTACTGTTCTAGGCACTAGCCTCGTGGAACTTGCAGTTGCATGAACAAAACAGATATTGAGCAGCAAAGACAAAAACATAGAGATAATTATTTAATTATAAATTGTAGTATCTGCTGGGGCACCTGGGTGGTTCAGTCGGTTAAGCAGCTGATTCGGGAGAGGTTTCTCTAAAGAATTAATATTTGAACTGCCACCTGATGGATAGATGAACAGGTGAAGTGGGAGGGGGGAGGTCACTGAAGAGGGGACAGTGTGTACAGAAAACCTGAGGCAGGAAAGATCTCGACCATATAAGAAATTATGAGAAGGGCTGTGTGGCAGGAGACTAGAAAGTGAAGTGGGAAAATGGAAGGAGGCTGGAGAGGTGGGCTGGGCTCGGATGCCACAGGGCCTTGTAGATATTCAGGAGCTTGGATTCTATTTTAAGTTCGAAGGGAAACAATTTCTTATTTTCAAACAAGGGAGTGACATAATTTGATTTATGTTTTAGAGATATTACTATGATTACTATATGAGAAATAGATCGGTAGGTGGAGTGGAGGCAGGGGTGAAATTAGAAATGGGGAAACCCATAAGGAAACTAGGGCAAGAGTAGAGGTGAAGTGTAATGGCAACTTGGCCTAGGGTAGTAGCAATGGAGACCGAGTAAAGTGAACAGACTTGCCATATGATTGGAGGGTGGAGTCAACAGGACTTGATCTGGGAGCAATCGAATGAATGGAGTTGCCATTTACCCGAGTGAGGAATATTAAGGGAGTATCTTTTTCTTGATGGGAGGGAGATATCCCAACAGGCAAATATCAATTCAAGATGGATAAGCCAGTAAAGAGTAGAGGAGGGAGGGCTGAAAAATAGGACGAAAAGCCAAGAGAGTAGGTGTGTTATCAGGAATGCCAAGATCACAGTTTTTCAAGGAGAAGGGAGAGAGAACTGTTTCCAAGGCTGCTAAAATGTTGAGGAAGGTGAGAAATGAAAAGTCTCTGTTAGCGTTAGCAATATAGAACTCACTGGTGACTTTTATAACAAGAATATTTTTGGTGGAGTGGTAGGTGCTGAAGGCAGACGAGCAAAAGAGAATAAATGCAGATGGCAACTCCTTAGAGAAACTTCTTTGAAGGGAACCTGATAGAGAGCACGGTCCCTGGAGGAGGACATGGAATAAACAGAGCCACGTTTTTAAAGACAGGATATACTGTGACATATCTGGATGTTTGGGAAAGAATCTGGTAGAGAGGGAAGGATGGAAGATGCAGAAGAGAGAAGGTAGTTGACGGTGTAAGTGCTGGAAAGATCAGGTGGGACAGGAACTGATCACACGTGGAAGGATGGGCAGTTGATGGCTTTCTGCCAACCAGTATGACTTAGAGACTATTTTCCAAAGGAGTGGCTAAACTATTTATTATACCCAAAGAGAGATGAGAGCCTGATAATCCATGTTATTTTCTTCTCAAAGTCAGAGATTTAGAGTGCAATTAGAATAAAGCTGTTTGGCAGCCAGATGGATCTGTTTTGTTAAGTGTTACTTACCTGTCTCTTCCCTGTTTTCCTGTTTCAGTAGAACCCAGCAATATAATCTAGGGTTTGTATGCTGGGCTTGTCATAGGGTAATGGAGGTTCTCTTAATTCCTCATGTCGACACACAGCACATTCTTTGGGATGGGAGACTGAGGGCAGTGCTGGTAGGCTGGTAGGTTTAGTAGAGAAAAAGTGAAGGAATTCCCTTCTGAGAGCTTTCATTTTCTCTAAAAAGTGCAAGACAAGGTCATTAGCTGAGATGGAGGGGACCAGATGAAAGATTTGGTGACTCTGAGAGAAAGGAAAGGGTCTGACAGAGGCGCTAGAGAGGAAGAGATGGAGTTTACTTTTTTCAGGAGAAGGTGATAAGCAGTCGAGTTCTTTGCAGTAAAATCTTCCCATTTTCTCCAACCATTACTCTGCATGCAGGGATTAAATTTCTGAAATTGTCTGAAAGGGACTTTCTCGTCCAGTTAGATGGGATCCCTGGAAAAGTATGTACACCTTCTCCAAGTCAGGCCCCTTGGTCTCAGTGATGTGTATTCATGGGCTTTCCAAAAGGCACTCACCATTCGCTCTTCCATCCTCCTCATACTCTGTATCCCCTCTCTGCTCCTCTGGACCCCTGCTGCATGGGCTTCTCTCATCTTTTCTGTGTCAGACCCTAGCTTGCAACTGCTTCTCAAAGTGTCATCTGACGGACTGGTGCTCACTTGGGTACTGTTTATTCCCTCTTGTGACAGGATTAGGAACTCACACCAAACATAAGCCAACAGTTCTTGCTAAGTGAGCCCTTCAGCTGACATTGTTTCCCCTGCCCCCGCCCCCCTCTGCCCCCCAGCAAGATTTTCCCAATGAAGGAAGCAGCTCATTGATTTACACTGTGATGCAAATTCCTTTTCTGGTGGAGACCACCCCAAGCAGTTCTGTGCAGTGGTTTCTAAACCATAAATCACGGTCCCTCAGTTGGTTGTGAAATCGTTTGAGTGCAATCAGCTCTGATAGAGAGAGAGAGAGAGGGAAATCCGAGTAGAAAATATCAGTGTGCCTTATACATAATACTTGTACATGTAGTGATGGTGAATGTTCCCTGAAACTTTTGTTTCAATCACATATATATGGAGGTGTGTTTGTGGGTCACTATGAAAAATGTATTTCCCACTGTAGGTCAGGGTCCAAAACATTTGAGAAACACTGCTCCAATACTTCCTATTGCAGCAAAATCTTCTTGAGCCAAGTTCTCCCCTCCCTTGCTCAGCCTGTTGCTTCTCTGTAGCCACTAAAGGAGTTTCCTTTACGAACACAAATGTTCCATGCTAGATCCCAACATAAAGCCCAACAGTGACATTTCAGAGTTTTCTTGTCTGTCACTAGAGAAGAAACAGAGTTTCTTATTTTCCCACAGAGTTGGGAAATTATTTTGACCTGTGTTTCCGTAGCAAAAATGTGCCAAAAAATAAGGCTGCATAAGATCAGTCAGGACTGACTTTCAAAGTCTCAAATTATAGTCTGAGAAGAGTTTAGAAATACAAAGCTAAAGATATCTTTAACTGATTTGAGAACAGCAAAACTTACCTTGTCATTGAGTGTCCAAACAAGGGAGGATCAAAGTTTGGAGGAATGTAAGGCAATGGATAAACAAAATTTGCTGCTAGCCAACATTTCGGATTAACAAGAAATTTTTTTTTAGTATAGCTATGTCTCATTCAATATTTAGAATAATAAAACATGTTAATTGTTTATCTGAACTTTGAATGTAACTGGGTATCCTGAAATTTTATCACCTAAGTCTGGAAACCCTGATGGGGTGGGAAGCTTATACATTTTGGGGGACAGTGTGCTCTTTAAGTAAGAGAACACCAAAGTACTTTCTTTGAGAAATTTAAAAATATATATGACATTGTAAACACACGTTAAGTACCCTCCCAACAGCTTGGAAAAGACTGTGAAAGCAAGGGACTCTGACACTTCAAGAGCTTAATGAGCTTAATGGGAAATTCTCTCTGCGTCATGTCTCAACATAAGGAGGAAACTTTTTTGTCAGCCCGAAGGTATGGCAAATAGGGAGTGACTTCTATCCTTTGAGTATGGGGGCCTTTTAATGGCTGAAGGAGCATCAGATAGCAGAGAAGAAACAGGTGTTCCCTGCTCCTATCAGATCATGAAGGAAGGGAGGGAGAAAGGAGGGAAGAAGGAAAAAGGACCCAGAAACTCATAAACACAGAGTCCTGACACAAAACCCTATCTATTTCCATGCACATGGCTTAAACAGTGGCTTTTCAAAAACTGGTTTCCTTACTACTGGGGATAAGGAAGACTCTCCAAGCCATACATGTATTGAAAGCTTTGAGAGGATGATCTTTGAGGCTCTCGACTTCCCTATAATTCTTCCCTAAATACTTTGTCCTAGAACTTCTCTGCTGCCACAGTTTCTCCTTTGCTACCTCCAACTTCATGATATGTTCTCCCGTTTGAACAGAAAGACACACTAACCATCTTTAATCTTACCAAGTCCATTGCTCTGGGAGTAAAAACAAATGGTCAAACCAAGAACATATCACTCCAGAGGGAGAGTCCCCTGAAAGAATGCCAACAAGTGTTGAATGAGAAATATTGAAGAGCTCAGCGGCTTTATGTCATCCAGGTGACACACTCTATTCTCTCTCATTCTCTCTCTCACACTTAGGAGAAGGTTGTCAAGGGGGCATGCATATTAAATAACTTAGCTGAAGTTCTTTTTTCTTTTTTTAAGAGAGAGAGGGTGGAGGGGCTAGAGGGAGAAGAGGAGGAGAGAAGCAGACTCCCCACTGAGATGGTGGGGCTCCATCTCACGACCCTGAGATCATGACCTGAATCGAAGTCAAGAGTAGGATGCTTAACTGACTGAGCCACCCAGGCTGTTCCCTAAATCTGTAACTTGAAGGTTTTGTTGAAAAGATCTTGAATGCACATATACAACATACTGTATGTCAGAAACTACATCCTTTGTGACTATAAAAATGTATGGCAAAACTTGTAAATTTAAAATATGTCAGGGGTATATAGTTTTTCATAATTCTTTAAGTAAGTACAGGAGGAAAACATTTTGAATGCATTGCCATAGACTATGTTGCCTTTTAGGGATACTTCCTTTATTCCAAGGCTGTTCTCATGGCTCATGTCAATGATCTGATAAAGGGAGCATCATGCAAATGATCTGAAAAAGGGACAATCTTCTTGGGTGAGGCTGAACTGAGTTGTATATCTCAGGACTGGGTTGAGCTTACAAACTTGGACAAGCCTATCCTGACCTAGAATGACATGAAGCATCTCCACTATTGTGATATAAAGCATCTCCATCTGTTTTTGATTCTGATATGTAGAAGCAATCCAGGGAAGTAAAAGGATGCCAGTGATAGCCTTTCTCTCTCTAGGTATGAGGCCACTTGGGTTGTAGATGCCAGGAATGGCCGTGGTTCTATGCTTATGCTTTGGCCCCCTTTTATTTCTTCTGATCACGCCATGTGAGGTTTAGAATAAAGATGTTCTGTAATAGTGAAGGATCACTTTACTAAAAGGCTTTTTGTTTCCTGCCTGGTTGGCTTTACACCGAATGCAGCCCTTTTCTGGCTAGGATTCCACCAGGAAAACAACAGTCCCTTCAGACAGGGCACATTTCATTTCTGGAACTGCTGGACCTCTATGGCATGCCACCTACACAATGAAACCTGAAAAAGTTCTGCGTGGTCTATTTGAAGAGATTGAAGTCAGCCTACTTTCTGAGATCCAAATACCGAGAGATTTATAAAACCCACGAAACAGAGGACTTTATGCCTCAGCGGGCCAGGATGGTCACTAGGTTTTCAGGACCTGTCTCTGAGCTCTTATTGCCATGACTCCACTTGACCTTTGTAGACTTGTGATGAGACCACAAGTGCATTCTTAAACAAATCAATACCATTAATGGATCCATTAGCAGATGGTCAGGCTTGAGGTCAGAATATCCAATGTGGATTATTGCCTAATATTACCCACATGCAACTTTTGAAATTTGTCATCATTCAATATGTTTCTCCAATAGGATTAAGTCCTAATGAGTTATTGAGGGAGGAAAGAAGTCCTGGTATACTGAAAAACATGGGAGCTTTGGTGTCAGACAGACTCTCGTTACAACCTTGGTTATTAAATCTCCTTGGGTTTCAGTGTCCTTATTTGTAAAAAGAAAAATGTTTATCTCTATCTGGATAGTTGTTACAGGGATTAGAGAAGATGTAGGTAAGTATTTGGCCACTGCCTGACACATAGCTGAGGATCAATAAATAACTACCATTGCCCTTATGTTAATAATAATAATAATAAATAACCTTAGATGAGGGTCAAATTTGTTTAACCATACTGAGAACCTAAAAGAGAAGCATGATTGAAATAAGCAATAAAGAGAAAGACCATAATGACTGGGTTTCCTTCATTTTCCATTTCAACATATATCACATTTACTGAGAAGAGAAACCATCATTTGGGAATAAAGCCCAGAGAGCAACTTCCAGAAGGAGGGCATGTCTCCAGTCACATCTGGCCTGGGAAGAGAGTCAAATTTTAACATGCTTTCCCAGGGGCCAAAAACTTTTCTTTTGTCCTACCACAGGGTGACACGATAGAGGTATAGAACCCCTGGTGACTGGTGATCTGTTCTTCAGGAAAAAGCAAGTCAAAAAAGAGGCAGAAACATTCTATGAATGCAGTTCTTCATTTCCCTTGGTATAAGCTCAGAGCTGAGCACCTTCCCCTCAGCAGGGGTCAGAATGTCTGGATGTGCCAAGCCCAGGGGGATTCATCACGATCAGAGGGAATAATGTAATTATGGTAAATCTCTTCATCAGTGTGGCTTAATGTTACCAGGAACTTGAATGGATTCAAACGATGGACTCAGTAGGGAAATAAACCTCACTGATTTGCTGAAATCTCCAGCAAACTAAACCAAAGAAGTGTCCATTCAAGCCCCTATCCCCATGAAAATAAACTTAGTGATCAATTCTGAATCTACCTTCCAACCTAGTAAGGAAATCTAAAATCAGATCAGTATATTTTCTAAGTGACACCCAAACAAAATTAACTATAGTTGGTTGGTCATTGAGGATGTTGTGGTCTAATAAATACATTGGTGGTCCCAGTGTTGTGCTGATAAATGCTAAATCACAGGCTCTCCAGGGGCAGGGGAAATATATATTTACATATAAAATGATACATGCTGTATATAGTATATGTACTATATGTATTAGTTCTTTATGTTACAGATTTTACTAATATAAAGGGTGTGCAGCATATAGCTTATAAATAATAATAAAATATACAATACTTTTTATTGTAAATTTCATAAAGCCAATTGATTCTCACAGAATGCTTTTGTTGATTTTCTTCTGAACTCTTGTCTCCATAATTAGTCTGTGTAGATAACAAATGAGTGTAACTCTGATCTGAAAGTTGGTTGATATGCTCATTTATGTTAATGAGTAATATGAAAGTGAAACAAGGAAGATATTTTCAGTGATGCAAATGACTTGGCTGATTCAAATAATGGCTTTTGAAACCTGGAGGAGTACTTCTTCAATATTTTGTGCTATTCATAATATAATAGCTACAGACATAACACACTTTTAAGTTTAATCTGCATTGGTAACGTTTTCTCCATCACCACCTTAAATCTAGACAATCAGCAAAGCAATAAATCAAGCCCTGGTTTGTATCATTTGACTATCTCCATGGTGTAAATACTCACACCATGGCTTTTTTCAAATGGTCAGTTTGATGTCACTGAATGCAGGGTCGAGAACGCACAGTAGCTTTCCGTTACATGGTATTTCCACTATGCAGATGCAACTGCAAATAACAGCAAAAGCATAGATAATAGTGTGATGTAGTAAAAATAATTAGGAAGTGATGACTTTTGAGTATTTGTTACCTCTGCTTTAATATACTTACATTGGAAGCTTATATAACTTAATTTTTGATAGTGACTGTGTTGAACCACTAATGTTCAAATTTCCTAAATCTAACAGTTGACTCTTACAAGCCTGCACGAGGCAGCCCCAGTTCACCACTTGTTGTCTATCCAATGCTCATCCTCCCTTTTTCCTTTCTCTTCAAATATCTCACCTCCTTTACCACATGTGACTTGGAGGAAGATGATCTTGTCCTCAGTTCTGGGGCAATTTGCAGCCCATCATGGTAATCCCACCTCCTCACATTGTTGAAGAAATGTCATGTAACTCAATTCTGGCTATTAGGTGTGAGATAAAGTCTACTGGAGAAGTTATAGAAGAAGTCTCCACATTCTTGTAGGTATTTTCTCTCTCCAGATATTGTCATGACTGAAGGGGCTCAGGAATGGCTACAGCCATTTTCCTACTGGCTTGAAGGTGAAATCAACTCATAAAAGAAGGGAGAGCATCACAGAGAGAGATGGAGCTGGGACCTCAACATGCCAAAGCCTAGAGCTCACCCTGTTGCTGATCCTCTCACTACATGAGATAAGAAATGTCCTTCTTGTTTAAACTAGTTTGAGCTGGAGTTTTTGTTTATTTGCAGCTGAAAGTTAAGTTGCTTCCTTCTCTGCCAGGAGTTTGGAAGACATAAAAGCACCCAATATAAAAGTATGTGATAAATTAGCCTCTTCAGAAGCTCAGCTCCTGAATAGAAGAGACTAACTCACAGCAAACAAGGAAACAATCCAATACAGATTAGAAGTACCTGGTTTTTTTTATGCTGCATGGCAGAGACTCTGAATTTAATCGGATTTTAGAGGGAAGTCTGGTCAGCAAGATTAGAGTTACCATTGACCCCTTTGTGGAAGAGACGGGGTTTGGGTCAGGTCCTAAAGAATGAGTGAGATTTGAGAAAACGGAATAGTGTTTCATGTGACTGGGGAAGATAAATGGAGAGGCTCCTAATTATGCCACCCAGAGTCCTATTCTGTGGGCTGCAAGCATCTTTAGGGTCAAAAAATATACTTCTTCATTTTGCAGAATATCTGAACCTATAATTTTTGTTTATTTACACATCGGCTACACTTTATGGGCATTTTTGTTAGCCCAAACACACACTGTGTAAAGGTCTTGGAATTTTGAAGAGTATGGTATCACAGATATGCCTAATTTCATTCTCTTCTCTTGTTCTCTTCCCTCCTGGTCCTCTTGATGCTTCCTCTATATTCTCAGCCTGTCAGAGCCCACTGGTGGCCTGATGGCATGTATACACTCCTGCTTTGAGGCAGGGCTACTCTCTCAGTTCTAACCTCCAGTTGCCTGCACTTTCTTTTTTCTTTAAGCCAAGAAGGAGACTCCATACTTCTCCTTGCTATAATATTTATGCCTTTCTACTCTCACCATCTGAGAATTCCTTCCCACTTTTTACCCAGATCCCCACTGCCATGTGTATGACCACTGTTCTCTCACCAATCCTCAACTGTTGCCTTTCATTTATTAAAAAAAAAAAAAAATCCTTTCACATACTGGAATCTTCCAGCAAATCTCTCAAGTATATATGTGACATAAGTGGAATGCAATTGCATTGTTTTTTTTTTTTTTTAAAGATTTTATTTATTTATTTGAGAGAGAGAGACTGAGAGAGAGAGCACATGAGAGGGGGGAGGGTCAGAGGGAGAAGCAGGCTCCCCGCTGAGCAGGGAGCCCGATGCGGGACTCGATCCCGGGACTCCAGGATCATGACCTGAGCTGAAGGCAGTCGCTTAACCAACTGAGCCACCCAGGCGCCCTGCATTGTTTTTTAAAATACTCTTCAAAGGGGATGCTGGACACTTAGCAATAGCCAGCAGAAGGAGGAGGCTATGACAGATTCAGAAGGAATAAATGGCACTGATGGGTCTTTGGAACTACAGCTCTCCTTGCTTGGTTCCCTGCCCACTGAGAGGCATGTATTTTTATTATTTATTTATTTATTTATTTATTTTGGGAACAAGAACCAAGTTTATTTGTTCATTACTTGCATTTGAAGTATTCCTCGATGACATCTTTTGCCTGAGACTCTTTGCCATAGTCCTTAACCACCACACAACTGCAACCAACCACTTTAGGGGGTTTTCCCTCTCTGTCAATTTTACAGAGGCCTACCCATTAGCCCTAGTTTCTTGTTGTCATCAGCCTTGATTAGGTTGATTTGGTGTTCAGCACAAAGGGCCTTCACCAACTTGACATACATAGGCTTATCATAGTTGGATACAAGCACACAAAGATGGGCTTGGCGCTTGTCTAAGGCTTTGGCAGCTTTGCGAATTCCACGTGGTAGGCCATCGTGGATGAGGGCGGTCTTTGGCACCTCTTGTAAAGCAGTGTTAACGTCCATTACACCTCCGGCAGCAATGCCTTCCTCGGCCATGGCGGTGGATTACGAGTGTAGCCGAATCTTGACTGCACGGGACCCTCCGCCTCCGCGCGACTGGGCGGCGGCAGGGAAAGAGTGAGAGGCATGTATTTTTAGATTCCGGTTACTGCTTTGCTCAGGATCATGAACCAGTTAATATGAAGACAGCGGGCTTGAAATGAGCAAGACAAAGACAGTGAGAAACAAAAACCATAAAACCCCTCAGAACCAGCAATGTTATTTATCACAGATTTCTTCTCAATATCCAACACAGAAATAGCCTACTTTATCCAAAATTTCAACATAGCCTATTGCCCACCAGGAATGGTCTCATAAATTGGGTTGAATTAATATCAATATTTCTTTTGGCCTTGCTGCTCCCTGACAGCAATATTTCCTCCTTATGTCTAAAAAGTATTAGGCATTCACACAGCTACGTAGTTGATGCGCTCACTAAATTTTTTCACAAACTATTGTTTCTCATAATTGTCATGAAGTATTTGTAGGTCTCAGAAGGAAAATACCTACCCTTGGTTTTAATGACTTCGTTTGGCAAAGTAACCAGGTCAGTCTAGACACTGGCCATTATGGTTCATTACAGGATGGAGAATGTCCAAGCACAAGGTCAGGTTCAAGTAGTGGGGAGAGTTTCAGGGTAAGACGTGGGGCAAGACCTGTCTGGGAGGCAGGGGAACAGAAGGATTAAGAACCTGGATTGGAATCCCAGGTCTGCCCCTGACCAACAGAGTCATCTAAGGCAAATTATGTATCTTCTTGGTAACTTGGTTTCTCTGTGTATAAAATGGGGATAATAATCGTTTCTACTTCAGAGACTTAGTGATTAGAATGAAATGAGTTAATGTGTGTAAAGTGCTGGTACATAAAAAAACTTACACACGTTGAATAAATTTTAAAAATCAAAACTCTAAGTTTGACACCCACAGGTATCAACCTTTGTGAATTTAAGCAGAAGATATTGGTTAGCTCATTGAATCTTTAGGAAGAATGGATGGGCAGTCCATGGAGCTGGTTCCATGAAGACAGCACAGATACTGCAGTTTGCTAATGCCACATTGCTTCTTCCCAGAAGGAATTCTGTAGCACCCCTGTCTGCCTGGGCCACCAGCCTCCACTTCCATGTTTGGGGCAGGTGAAGGCTCATGTCCGGTAGATTAGAACTCATGTCATAATTGTAAGGAAGCTTATCAAGTTGGAGGTAAGCATAACCTCACAAATCTGAGGAATTCCCAGTGTTAGAAATGGAAGACACTGAGAAGTCAAAAAGAATGTTCAATGGGTAAAGGGCACCAAGAAATAAAGGTTAAAGGAATATTAAGGGGCACCTGGGTGGCTTGGTTGGTTAAGCACCCGCCTCTTGATTTCAGCTCAGGTCATGATCTCAGGGTTGGGGGATTGAGCCCTGCGATGGGCTCCTCACTGGGTATGTAGCCTGCTTAAGATTCTTTCTCTCCCTCTTTCTCTGCTCCTCCCCACTGCTCACCTGCCTGTGCACTCTCTCTCACACACACACACAAAAATAATAATAATAATTAAAAAAAAGAATATTAAGTGAAAAAACCAGCAATCCACACATAAGGCTGAACATATTGTAGGCTATCTACAAATACTTACTGATCAAATCTGGATAAGAAGTTGTTCTAAGGAGATGAAAAGTGGGTAGAAGAGAAAATCTTCCAGGATACCTTAAGGAGCTCAGGGACAGTGCAGGGAAACTACTTGGTCTTCAAATATATGATTGCCTTTGTCAGTTTTTCCGTTCTTTCTTTCAAGATCCTCATGTTTATGATTCTACATCCCAGGCCCTTCATCTACTGCAACCCTCCTCCTCTACCCTCTCTGCAAGGACTGTTTTGCATCCCATTTTTCTCTCAATCAACTATTGATTCTTTTCCCTGCAGAAGCATTCACCAAAAATTGAGGTGGCAACTGATATACCTTTAATGTGTGAAGTTTCCCAGGGAGCATTTACATTTCAAGGGAAAAACAAAGCCTTCAAACTCTGGAAAAGTGATAAAAGGTGGGGACAGTATTATGTGGCAGAGAGCTCTTCCTGTAAAATCACTCTAGCTAAAGCACCTGCCTGCAATGCCAACCCAGCTCTGCAAAGGGCCCTTCCTCATGCTTAGTGGCTGCAAATGAGGCAGACTTGTCTACAGACACAAGGCTTCTGAGGGTCGACCACTGAGCACGTGCCCATCACAAGGTGCATGCGTCCACCCTCTTCTTTTCAGTCACCATTTACACCATCCACCTTTTGTCCTATGAAGACATAGCCTTCCCTAAAGCCCAGTTCACCCCATTTTCTCCTCTCCTAAAGATTAAAAATAGCACTCTCTTCAATGACCTCAATAATTTAGAACCCATGAATAAGTCATTTGCCCAAGAGGCTCCACTGGGGCGTCTATTTTTACTTATCGGCTCTCACCAAGCAGAGTGACCTCTCTCAAGGAGCCAACATTGATGCCCGTTGATCTTCTGGCTTCTCAGGGAGTGCATGCAATGCAAAGTCTTTTTTCAAGGGCAAAGATGGATCAATAGGTGTCACAGACTTCAGAATGTGCATAACCAAACATGAACTTAGGCATATATGCCTTGTCCAGCACTCCTGGAGCTGCCTAGAGCATGCCCCAGGAGGAACACTTTCTATAAAGTAGGCAGGCAAATGCTTCCAACAGTGGTCCTCCTTGGGGCCCCTTCTTCCTTAAGACACCATTTCGAAACATTGACCCTCAACAGAAGAGCAATACCATAGCTCAGGTCCCTAAACCCATGGGGCTGCCCCAGCCTCCCAACTACATGCCTCCTTCATCCGCCTTCAAGACACATTCTCTTGCCCCATCTTGGCTATGTACTACTTTCAGGAAGGTTAGACATTTACTCTGGGCCCATCCAGTGGTCACTGTGAAGACTCCATCTTAGGCTTTTGGCCACCACTTTATAAAAATAAGTTTGATTCCGGGGCACCTGGGTGGCTCAGTTGGTTAAGCGACTGCCTTCAGCTCAGGTCATGATCCTGGAGTCCCGGGATTGAGTCCCGCATCGGGCTCCCTGCTCGGCAGGGAGTCTGCTTCTCCCTCTGACCCTCCTCCCTCTCATGCTCTCTGTCTCTCGTTCTCTCTGTCTCAAATAAATAAATAAAAATCTTAAAAAAAAAAAAAAAAAAAAGTTTAAAAAAAAAATAAGTTTGATTCCCCCCCCATATTGTCATATCTTGGGATTGTTCTAGATCCCCCCCTCTTCAAGCCATAGGATTCTGTTATAAGCTAGGTGCTGGATTGGGTAACCTTAAAGCTCCCTTCCAATTTTGAGAATCTCTAATTCTAAGAGAAAATTGAAGGGGCCCTAGAAGAATTCATTGGCTTTTGTAGAGAGGAGACAGGGAGGGACAGCTTTCCATATCATGTTAGTGAAGGATAGTGGTAGGAACAGGAGTGGCTTATGCTGGAGTGGATGAATAGATCTCTCTAATAGAACAAAGGGAACACTCCAGAAAATCATGAAAAAATGTGGTTGGATGGGTTTACTGGATGCCTTGAAAATCAGGCAGAGGAATTCCAAGTTGGTGCTACAGGCAAAAAAAAAAAAAAAAAAAAAAGCCATTGTCATGCTCTTGAGCTGGGGAATGCTAGGAAGAACATCGTGTCTTTAGGGTGAGAAACCAGTGGTCATCGCTAGTGAAGGTGAAACATCTCTCCCATTATATGCACAATGTAGTGAAAATGAACATCCCTGAGGCTAGATGTGTAGCTCAGAAACAGGAATGCAAGGCAGTTCTCTCTCCTTTCACAGTTCTTATTTCTCTGTAACTCTCATCTCTCAGATCATGATGAGGTGGTTTGCTGGATGTTCCAGAGGCAGCTAATGAGATGCAGCTATAATCTATTCACCTCATAGCCATCACTAGAACCAGACTACCTTCTTCCCCTGCTGCATTTCCTAGGTGCCCACGGGGGCTGGCACAGTGTGGGCTGAGGGGCCCTGGGGGTGGGCTGTCCTCACCCAGGGGGGTCACCACTCCTCCTCAGGCCTGCAGGGAATGGAAGGGACACAGGCCTCTTGCTGCCAGAAGGCCAGAATGAACAAAGAAAAACCCTGCAGGAAGGGAAACAGGAATGTTTGAATACAGAAATAGTTTGGGAACAAAGAAGAGAAAACCAAACTCAAAGAGCCTCTAACCCAAAGAAGAGTAACGAGCACTCTGTATAAAATCACAGAGGACAGAAAAAGGAAGAAGCAGGGCTTAGAGGAGGGTAGGACTATAACATTATCTTCACAGGTAAGCTTGCTTCCTAGCAAGGGCTGGTAATAGGCCGAGTCACCTAAGAAGGTTGTGAAATCTGCCTGCAGGTCTTTAAAAATAGCTCCAATTTGGATTTGCTTGGAGGGGTGAAGAGATGACATACTGGGAGATGAGAAGCTGTACTAGTCAGTCTTTCAAAGTTCTTCCTAATAAAGTAATCATGTCTTTTTCTTTTTAGTTGAATTGAATTAATTTAGCTCAAATTTATCGAGAGGGTTAATATCTGGTGTGTTTTGCGTGTGTGCTCTTGTCTTGACGCCTGCACTTGCTATGTTTGAGATTCTCCCAGGCCCAGCTATCTGCCTTCAGAAGGCCACACTTGACGGCCCCACATCTCAAGAAATCAGCCATGCTTCCTCATTCTGCCATATGTACATTCTGCCGCAATTTAAGTAGCTGAACATAAACTGTTTTGTATTCTTTACTGTTGGCCAAGTGTTGGTCTTTAATCTCAACTCATTGCCAACTCAACAAGGCAGAGACAATATTTAATACTTTGTCTTTTCCCCCCAGATGTCTGCGCAGGCTGCTGCAGTTTAATAATTTTTTATTGATTGACAGTAAAGGAAATGTCAAATAAATTGGGTACATGTAAATTAATATTTATTGAACATCCACATGTACAAGGTGTTTTAAAATCCTTATTTAGCAATTTTTAAAAACACTAGCACTTTTAGAAAACAGCTTCCAAGGTAGCTTAAGATTTTGTTAGCCTAGCATTTTGTCACAGGCAACGTGTTGGTTGCTTAGGACATGATCACATACAGATTACCAGTAAATACAACTTAAAAACTAGATTCTGGAAAGCAAAAAGAAAGAGTAGGAGAAGAAACTGGATTTGAAAATTGAGCAGAAGAAATCTTTTTTTTTTTTTTTTAAAGATTTTATTTATTTATTTGAGAGAGAGAGAGCACATGAGAGGGGGGAAGGTCAGAGGGAGAAGCAGACTCCCTGCCGAGCAGGGAGCCCGATGCGGGACTTGATCCAGGGACTCCAGGATCATGACCTGAGCCGAAGGCAGTCGCTTAACCAACTGAGCCACCCAGGCACCCCGAGCAGAAGAAATCTTGATCAAAAAAAGATAATATCAGAGAATATTGCATATCTAGAGCATACTAACAGGTCAGTCTGTCATGACACTGGCAGTTAGGTTAACAAAAACAAAAACAAAAAAAAAGGGAATATGGCCACCAAGGGAATGGCAAGAGTATTGGTTTAGGACCAGGAGTCAAATGCATATGGTGGTGGGTTGCTTTGTTGTCTGGGAAAGTGAACTCAGAGACTTTTGATGCCAACTTGGTCTGGAGTCCTGGGATTCTATTGCCAAATTCCCAGGAATAATCTGTTTTAGAGTGAAGGAAAGAAACAATCCACTGTGGTTTAGAGACATGGATTGACTGAAGCCCAAATGGATAGAAGTTAAGGATTAGTAGAAAGTATAAGACTTGATTTCTTTAAATCTTGCTCCTTCCGTATCGTTCTTAAAAATATAGCATCTTGAAATGTGTCACACTTAATTTTAAGAAAAGATAATGACACAGCCGTGTGATCTGAGGAATTTTAGTTAACTTTCCTGACCCTAACTGTAGAAGACCAAGACAAGTCTCTCCATCAACTTGGTTGACAAAGTAACAAAGTTAAAAAATCTGGGTGCAATGGTTACAACTCCATAACCAAGGCACAATCCCTATTCTCTTATTGAGGATTTAGTAAATTAGCTTAATCTCAGTCAAAGTACCTCTGGAGAGCTAAATTTACGGTGATAAAACTGTAAAACATTCTAATGCCACATCATAAATGGATTGCAATTTCATGGTGAATTAGATTGCAATCAGATACCCAATAATGACAAGGAACACTTTAGCCTTCAATGATGCAGAGGCCCTTCAGAATCCCATAGGACTCTAGTGTTAAGGAGCTTCACTTTGAACCACAAAACCCCGGATACCTGAAAACCAGGACATTTGAATTTTCTGGTTATTTGGGTATAATTATGGTCTTATCATAGATCACAAAATGAATAATTAGGAGGCAGAATTTAGATATCTGACATAATTTCCCTATTTTCCAGGAAATAAGAATTTAGGTATCCTTGAGTTCTTTGTACTTTAACCTTGTTTTATTAATGATAAATGATATACTATTTGAGTCTCTTCCAATTATATTATCTGCACTTCCCAAACTCTTTCACATCCTGGCATAGATAGGAAAGAATAATAATAGTAATAATAATACACCTGTGGTGTCCCCTAGCTATCACGAACACGTGATCTCCCAGCATCCTCATCCTCCCGGAACTCAGCACCTTGGGTGAGTAGAAAGGACACGAACAGCCTCACGGAAAAGAAGGAAAGAAGAAGCGGCGTGCGCGCGTTCCCAAGTGGAGCGAGCAGAGACAGTTGTTTGTAGGCGGCAGCAGCTGCTGTCCTCAGGGAATTCTGCTGACAGTATGAGAGTAGGGCATGATGTCACAGGGACTCTGGCTTGGCCAGAACAGCATGGTGTCCCAGGCAGCTGATCTGTTCATCCGGATTGAAAAGATTTCTTCTCCTGCTGCTCTGCCACCCTCCCCTTCGCCCTGCCAGTCTGAGTGATAATTGTAAGGCCATGCAGTTCCTTTCAGAAGTAGGCCATGGGATCCAGGGCTGGCTGTTTTCATTGTTGGCATGTTGCAATTATCACCGAGGATGGCTCTGATGACAGCATAATACATGTGGTGTTTTGTGCTAAAAAAGTCAGTGCCAATGGCTTGAAGAGCAAAACTTGCCAGTGATCCGAGCTCAGGGTCAATATGACATAGGATCTGTGTGGGCCCCGATTCATGGTCACCTTTATCACCCTCAAGATTATTTCTACAGAATAGTTTTTAGATCCAGTGCTTGGGAAGCAATGAAAGAGAAATTCTTCTCTGTTCAGGAACTCTTTAGCTCTTAACAGGGTGACAAGGGGATACTTTGTACATGTGTCAGTGGTTAGAATTCAAATTTATCTGAACTTGAGAGGAAGATGTTAGCCTCAGAATAGGACTTTAACAATGTCTAAATCCTAAATGTTAGCCTCAGAGGAAATCTACCACTTAGTAGCTGTGTGATCTGAGGAATTTTAGTTAACTTTTCTGATCCTAACTGTTAAAAAAAAAAAAGGTATAATAATAACCACTTTATAGACTTGTTAGAATTACATGATTAAATGTAAGTAAAATACTTAGCACAAAGCCTGGCCCGATGAAAATGCTACATAAATAGCAGTTATTGTATTTGTAGCTGTTATTACAGATACCACTTGGGTTTTTAGGAAGGGAACTCAGTAGAAAAACATTATTAGCATGATTGCTAAATTCTTGGTACTGACCAAGTCACGTGACTATCATATAGTTAATTAGAATCATGTTACCAGTTGTAACCTCTTCAAAAATCTTAATATGTTACGTTGGTAAGAAAAAAATAATATGTTATGTTGGTGAACAAAAAAATAATAATCTCAAATAAGAGGAGGACGATTTGGAGCATGCACCCCTCCACCAGAGCAATCTCAAACTTGAAAA
Organism: Mirounga angustirostris; assembly: GCF_029215605.1. Lineage (NCBI taxonomy): Eukaryota > Metazoa > Chordata > Mammalia > Carnivora > Phocidae > Mirounga > Mirounga angustirostris. Next base: position 68,094,368 of record NW_026991717.1, on the reverse strand, counting down.
TGACTTCAGGACATCAAGAAGTTTAAGTATTCTTTTGTTGGACAAGTTAAAAAAATGAATATAATATACACTTAATGTTGACATTTTTATACTAAAGGCTATAACTTAATCTTTCATATTACTGAACCTTCTAACATAAGTTAACTTTCCACATTATAGGGCTATTTTTATTTATCTAACCATGAACTATCAACCTGAAAAGGCTTTGCCTTATTCATTATTCAATATTAAGGAGCTACTTTTCACTTTGATATAAGTTACTAATTTATAGACTGCATATACCTTAAGTCATCTGGTGACAAAGCACAGCTCCAGATGTAGATTTTGAATATAAGCAGCTTAAAGCAGGAGAATATTTAAGTCAGCTTGATGTTTGCTCAATAATTCATTACACAGAAACAATGAAAAAGAAGTGACTGTTAGGCAGAAGAATATCTTCTTCACAGTCATATTCAACTATTACGTTTTCATTAAGTAAGTGTGTTTTATGCAATTGCGTTAGGAAATCATTATATTTCTGCAACAAAACTGACAATGCATAAAGACCTTGGTGGACTGGCTATTATAAAAGACAGATTCAAAATTCATTTGGAAATCACAGAGCAACACTTTGACGGTTAATGGATTCAGAGACCATCCACTCAAGATAAGAACACAAGAAACCAAGGAGACCAGGTCTACATTATTCCTCCAAATTAGCATTTATCGTAAAGTAGAGCTTTCAAGGTTTTCCATCCTGTTATTAATTATTCTCCCCTTCTCTTTCTTCTTTTCCAAATACAGAATATTGAGGCAAAAACTTAGTCTAGTCTCATGATTGTACAGATACATGGCAGTAGTGCTTAGTGGTTAAGAGTGGAGGCTCAGGAGTCAGGCTGACTCAGCCACTTTCCAGCTGTGTGGCCTTGGGAATCACTTGGAGAAGAGATTTGTCAGTACTTCTGTTTTCTGAACTCTAAAGTGAAAGTACAGGCTAATGAAAGTCTTTACAGTATTGGGTTATTGTGACAAGTCAATGGGACCATATATAAACGTTAGATGTTATTACAAATGGGAGAACTGAAGCTGTGAGGAGTTAAGAGATTTGTTAAGGTTCCCCAGCTAGATGTCAGTGGAATCCAGTCTCCTCACTTCAGTGCAAGGCACCATGTTCTGCAAGTGAACAGCTGGTAGTGGACATGGATCCTCCCTGCCTACACAGCATCCATTCCTCTTTCTTCTGGTAATAACAACTTAATGTTTCCTTTGCAGAGCCCAACCCCACACTTAGTCCATGTGTCTCAGCTTTATTTTTGCAGTTGGAGGGGTTATCACTTAACTCAAGCCTGGGCAATCAGCCACCCTGACCACGAGGTTTGGTTCAAGGAGAGGCATTGGATTCCAAGTCAATGAGATGCCACCCAGGACTTTTGGCAGAAGAATTGGGAGACAAAGCCCTTGTTCAATACAAGTGACTATCAAGATATATGTTCAGAGCTCCTGATGGGCATCCTGCCCCTAAGAAATAAAGCCTGAAAGAAAAAGAAGTCAACAGAGGTGGAAAGATGGCTCATAAATGGAGAGAGAAATATTCATGGTGGTATCACTTGAACACCTAGATCAAGTCACACTTGAAGGTAGGGGAGGTCTCTCCTTGGACATTCCATTTAATTTCATTCATTTGATCCAATAAAGTGGATGCTGTCACTCAGATTAAAAAAGTTCTGACTTACACAGCATTTTAAAAATATACCGCATAATGCTAGCCTCAAGAACAAGCTTGAGTATTTTCATGTAAGAACGTACGCTGAAACACAAATCTTCCTGTTACAACACAGAGAGAAAATTCAATAGTCCGCCCTAATCCATGGTATTTTGTTATTGTCTTGGTCAGGTAAGCAACCTTGAGAAAGCCACAGAGGGTGGGATCTGGGGTCAGACCTGAGTTGGAATTCCAGCCCTCCCACAGGTTAGTCCTTCTGTTTGACTGGTTGTTTTAATCACTTGAGCCTTAGCTTCCTTACTGGAATAGATTTATTGCAAGGGTTCAGTGAGATGATGCATGCAAAATGCTAAGAATTAAGAAAGAACACAGTAGTGACAAAAATAAGGATGGCCCATGTTTATGGATGTGTTGGGTACTTCATGGATATTAACTCACTGACTCCTCATAACAACTTCATGTGGTAGGGGTTCCATTCCTCATTTTTCAGCTGAGGAAATTGAGAGGCAGGGAGGTTAAATAATCTGCACAAATCTGGATAACTAGTAAGTGCTGGAGCCAGAATCCTTGTTTCAGAAGCCAAACTCATTATAGATTGCCTCTCATTTTGTCCAACAACTATTAGCTGCTGAGGTGGTGCCATAAGTTCAAAAGCAGCTGACTGAGATTGAAGTAGTGATTTTGAAGCAATTGGGTCCAAAGTTTCAAGGATGTATAGGATGTAGGCCCTTCTCTTGAGGAGTTTATAATATAGCCAGGAGTGGAGTTAGGTGAGAAGAGACAAGTGTTATTTTGGAGAACTTATGGTAAACTCTCTGAACCTTTGTTTCCTCATCTGTAAAATGGATTTACCTATGTCCCAGGTTTTAGTAAGGGTTAAAACACATCATTACGAAAAGCACTCAGCAAGCTGCCTGGGGATCATCATCATTATTATTATCAGTATTTTTCCCAACATTGTCTATAAAAACAGGTAGATTGTGGCTCAAAGTTTGCAAATGCTCACAGAATTTGGTTTTCCTTAGTGATTTTTTTGGTGGACAGATCTTGTCTTCATGTTTAAACAAATGAAAGAAAAAGAAACCAAGAGGAGATTAAAAAAACCTGTGATTCTATTTATTAGCTGCCTCCTAAGAGCAAGCAAAATCGCTCAGGAAGAGCTTCAAAAGCAAAGACAGGGGAACCACACATGAGTGTTTGTCCTTCCTCTGTGCCCTACAGCCCTGAAAAGGACGTGGCACATAGGGCTTCTAAGAAAGCACCTGGGAAGGGCAGGTTCCAGCACAGAAGAGCTCTTGAACAACAGAAGACCACCTTTGCTCACCTGTACAGTTCTTTCCAGGCAAAGAGCTCAGTTGGGCCTTGATCCTTCCCACATGTGATCTATATGGTCATTTTTATGCTCTTGTTTCTATCTCCTTGAGATGGTCTGTATTGGGCTTTGGCTATATCTCCACCTCCCCATTTCCCGCCAGGGTCATCACTTTCCAGGTCATGATCACACTCACCCCATCTTTCCAGGGGGCATGTTGACACATAGACTCCTCTCCTCATAGTGAGGAAGAGGTCCTCTTCTCCTCTATTTCTTACCACCTCCACCCAACTGCCATCTCCTGGTGAGTGGGACTCAGGGACCAAAGTTCTGCCTGGCACTAAAAAATATATATATACATACATATATACACACACACACACACACACATATATATTTAATTTTTTTTTATTAACATGTAATGTATTATTTGTTTCAGGGGTACAGGTCTGTGATTCATCAGTCTTACACAATTCACCATAGTACTTACCCTCCCCAATGTCTATCACCCAGCCACCCCATCCCTCCCAACCCCCTCTACGCCAGCAACCTTCAGTTTGTTTCCTGAGATTAAGAGTCTCTTATGGTTTGTCTCCCTCTCTGGTTTCATCTTGTTTCATTTTTCCCTCCCCTATTATCCACTGTCTTGTTTCTCAAATTCCTCATATCAGTGAGATCATATGATACTTGTCTTTCTCTGATTGACTTATTTCGCTTAGCATAATACCTTCTAGTTCCAACCATGTCATTGCAAATGGCAAGATTTCATTTTTTGATGGTTGCATAATATTCCATTGTATATATATATATCTCACATCTTCTTTATCCATTCATCTGTTGAAGGACATCTAGGCTCTTTCCATAGTTTGGCTATTGTGGACATTGCTGCTATAAACATTGGGGTGCATGTGCCCCTTCGGATCACTACATTTGTATCTTTGGGGTAAATACCCAGTAGCTGGCACTAAAAGTATAAATAAAAGACGTCCTTTGTCCTATTGGACAGAGCAGAACTATAGGAACTGCTTTATCTATAGTTGTAGCATCCAACTGAAAGATGGATAGAGAAGCGGGAATAGAGTCCACTTATTTTCAGTGGGTGGTGTTTTCCTATTTCCTTTTCCAAGAACTCATAGTTGGCCTCTGGTCATCCTCTGCACCCCAGAGCAGGATCACAACTCCCGAGAAGACAGAACAGCAAAAGCAAGAGTGGACAGTCTTGAAATCAGTCTTGTTCCTATTCTTCTATCCCAGGAAGACAAATCTTGTGGTTTGCCTTGTTTACCTTGGTAAAATATTTTCAAAATTTAAAGCACTTCAGGGGGAAGAACAAATAACACAAATAAGTAAAAGTACCTTATCCCCCAGTCAGGAGGTCACGTGCCTTAGCATAAAGCTTAACACTTTCATATATTTTATTTCCTTTTATTTTTTCCTCTTCTTGGTGATCAAATGATAGTAATGAATATTTTCAGATGCTTTATTGTTGATCATTTTATTGTGAAGTTGCATAGACTCATTGCCAAAAATAAATCAGACAATACAAAAATGCATGGAAAGTAAAAGATCACACCAATGATCCCACTATTCAGTGCTGAGATTTTTAGACATTTTATTGTACGTTTTAACATATACCACAAAAAAAAAAGATCATGTCTTGTAGTCTGCTTTTGTCAAGATATTCTTAACATCTTATAATGTTAAAACATACAGACCTACTTTAAACCTTAAAAAACTCCTCCATAGTATTCCGTTAGATGGAGTTACTTGATTTATTTAATCAGTTCCTTATTGATAGACATTCAGATTGTTTTTAAGATTTTTTACAATGAACAACTCCCTGTATATCTTTCAGTACTTGTTTGGTTATTTTCTCAGGATGTATTTCTAGACTCTGGATTAAATGGTTTTTGAACTTTTTTTTTTTTTTAAGATTTTATTTATTTACTTGAGAGAGAGAGAATGAGAGACAGAGAGCATGAGAGGGAGGAGGGTCAAAGGGAGAAGCAGACCCCCTGCCGAGCAGGGAGCCCGATGCGGGACTCGATCCCGGGACTCCAGGATCATGACCTGAGCCGAAGGCAGTCGCTTAACCAACTGAGCCACCCAGGCGCCCCGGTTTTTGAACTTTTAAACTCCTTTGTCAACTGTAGCTAAATTACCTTCCAGAAAGGTCTTCGGGGAATAGAATTACTTTTCACTTTTCCATGGATCACAGCATAGAAAAATTCAATGGCTCCCTGAAGATAATTCATTTACTCACTGAGGTGCCTACATATCCATCTGTTAATTGAGATGTTTTAGACATCGAGAGACCCATTAAAATCAGTCCATCCAAAGTCCATTATTTTTATAGACAAATTGAGGAAGGAAGGTGTGCGATTTCTGAACTCAAGGGCCTCTCTCCTCAGTCTTTCTTCAAATTGGAGGATGGTGTCTGCAACCTGATAGAGAGCCGTCCTGCCTGTGATGTTAAAGTTCTAGAATTTCTTTCATGGGTCTGTATTTTTCTGGTAATCAGTCCTTTCCATCAGAACTTTAACCCCAGTGGTCAGAGTCCAGACAGGCTTTCAGATCTGGTGTCTTAAAAAGACTTTTTTAAAGCTGGAAATGGTTCTCTTTAAGTCCCTTCTGGACCTAGGATTCAGGGCTGCTGTTTATAGACATTTTCCTCTGGAATCATGTGTGGTTAGTGCCAGGCCCTCCCTGATGACCACTAGGCGTCAGGCTTTCCCATCTCTCCTCCAACTGTGCTGCTTACTCAGTAATTAACTCATTTGCTCAGTCATTAGCTCTTATCTAAGTGGGCTTCTTTGTCATCATATGAACATGGTCATTATGATGCAGAATCCTCGCAGATTTCAACAGGACTTATTAAGTCCGACTGTCTCCTAGTTACTAGCTTTTCAACAGAGCTCTTCACTGCAAAGCTCAACACTTAAACCAGAGAAAGGTGGAAGAAAGACCCATAACCAGGCTTTCACTCTTCCCAAGTGAACCCACAGACTGTCACTGCCTTTCATTGCATAGACATCTGTACCCTTGCTGCTGGTAACATGCCAACGTGGAGCGCCCTGAGCACCACCCCTCATTCATCTTAAAGACAATGCAATGCCAAAGCAGGCAACACCAGGCTCTAAGCTCTGTACGTAAAATGAGTTGAAATAGAACATCACCAATCAACCACTTTTTGAGTGGCCACTGAATCTAGGATCCTGCACTTGAAGTCCACAAAAGGGTATTTTCATTCAGCCAGTCATTCAATTATCTACCAAGTACTTGTTGAACACCTCCAGGGGACTAGAAACCCAGTGATGAAGAAAACAACATGGGGGTAAATACACCAGCAACACAGCTTGTGTGAGAACAGGACCATTTCCTCACCACACCCAATTCCAGGCTGCTTGATCCCTCCTGCCTGAGAAGAGGCTGTCTAGGTGGGATGAAAGCCCTGGCCATGTCTTCCAGCCAAAGGGACTTTCCCCTGGCAACCCATGTCACCATCTTGGAGGGCCTTCGTGTCCTGGCCTCAGCCTTCCTTCCCTCCCTCCCAACAATATCCTCGAGAGAGGGAGACAAATAGCACCGTCATGTCAGACATGGGGGCACTGAGAGAGAAAAGTGGAAGAGGTTCTTGAATCACAGAGGCTGACCTGGGCTCCATGAGTTGCATCACAGGGGACTCCATGAAAATGGTTTTCAACCAAGACACACATCATAACAGTAAGTACAGTGGCTTGTAGAGAGCAGCTACTTAATATTAGGAGCCTGATGAATGGGAGCAGAAGGCCTCATTGGGTGAACTCCTTTCCATAAAACACGGCATCCCGACTATTATGCTTCTGTGGAGGAAAACTCCTATCCTGGAGACGTCTTTCATTATCCTGTCCTGGAGAAAGAGGTACCATTCCTTGGCAGGCACTAACTCACCTGGGAAAATGCATCAATCATGATTTCCCACAGCATATGTCAAACTTCTGCAGAATTGCTCAGATAAAACGATAGCCCAGTCCCTGTGGCTGGGATTCATTAAGATCTATTTTAATTTACCCAAGAAATCACCACTACCAGACTGTCTCCCCGAACAACTGGGTGTTTCCCATTTGGTTATTTTGAACTGGGCTTCACACTTACAGGATTTTTAAAAAATAATAATGTCCCTATAAGATATGCCTCTAAAATAATGGGCCATTAATTCCCCTTCTTCTTCCCCATAAACACACACTTTCTCTAAGTAAGTTGTAATTGCTCTTTTTTTCTGCACTTTGAATTGGTAAAAAAGGAAAAAGTATTATTTCCAAAACATGTTAACAACAAGAACAACAAAACAATCTATCAGCATCTTCGTAATTCAAGAGTCTCAGACCTTCCTTTTCAATTTGTGTTGCCGGACTCCAAATGATCCCATCATAGAATTGTCCCCCACTTCCTAAGGAATGCTTGCAGTGGCTCTGGAAGCCACATTTCTTTCCTTTTCCACAGCTCCTAAAAAAAGGGATGTGACAGCATTGATTCACCCATCCAAACCAATGCCAGGGTAGCGCCCCACCTACCAGTCTTGCTTTGGGTTGCTGGTGCCCACAGATCAGTTCAGCTTTTACCACATGAGTCATCTGAAAAATTGAACTGGGCAGCTTGGCTCTTGAACAGCCATTCCACTCTTGTGAAGATGTTTTCTAAATAAACACATGGCAACCACCCTAGCTTCCCTTGAAAAACAGGTTTTGGGCATTTCCTTCAGAGCTGGGCTAAAGAACTGGCTTCTGAGGGTGCAGGAAGAAGGCAAAACTAAGGCCAGATAATACTTTTAATATTTGTAACCCTTGGTTTCTCAACTAAAAACCGTATAGTGAGTGCAAGTTATGGAAGGTCTGGAGATGGGAGCTTGCCTCCTTATTTGAGACATCAAGAGCTGAACTAGGAACAAGAGTTTCCAGAACATTCTCCTACCCAGGACCCTATATCTCCTATGTCTTCCCCACTTCTGTCAGGAAGATAAGAGTGGCAACATCACTAATCATCAGGGAAGTACAAATCAAAACCACAATACGACATCACCTCAAATTGGTCAGAATGGCTGGTATCAAAAAGACAAGAAATACAAGTGTTGGCAAGGATGCAGAGAAAAAAGGAACGCTCATGCACTGTTGGTGGAAATGTAAATTGGTGCAACCACTCTGTAAAACAGTATGGAGGTTCTTCAGAAACCTAAAAGTAGAAGTACCACAAGACCCAGTAACTCCACTTCTGGATATCTACCCAAAGAAGGCAAAAACACTAATGTGAAAAGATATATGCACCTCTATGTTTATTGTAATATTATTTACAATAGCCAAGATATGGAAGCAGTCCAAGCGTCCATCGATAGATGAATGGGTAAAGAAATGATGGTATATATAATGGAATATTACTCAGACATTAAAAAGAATGAGATCATGTCAAGTGTGACAACATGGGGGGGCATCTGGGTGGCTCAGTCATTAAGCATCTGCCTTCAGCTCAGGTCATGATCCCAGGGTCCTGGGATTAAGCCCCACATCGGGTTCCCTGCTCAGTGGGAAGCCTCTTCTCCCTCTCCCACTCCCTCTGCTTGTGTTCCCTCTCTTGCTGTGTCTCTCTCTCTGTCAAATAAATAAATAAAATCTTAAAAAAAAAAAAGGTGTGACAACATGGGTAGACCTAGAGTGTATCATGCTAATTAAAATAAGTCAGATGGAGAAAGATAAATACCACATGATTTCACTTCTGTGGAATCTAAAAACCCAAACAAACAAACAACAACCACAACAACAAAAAATAGAAAGAGACTCATAAATACACAGAACTGGTGGTTGCCAGAGGGGAGGCGATGGGGAGTTAGGTGAAATAGGTGAAAGGGATTAAGAGGGACAAATGTCCACTTGTAAAATAAACAAGTCACAGGGATGAAAGTAGAGCATAGGCAATATGGTCAATAATATTGTAATAATGTTGTATGGGGACAGATGGTAACTACACTTACCATGATGAGCATTGAGTAATATTTATAATTGTCAAATCACTATGTTGCACACCTTAAACTAATATAATATATGTCAAGTATACTTCAATTAAAAATTAAAAAATAAAAAATAAAAATAAAAACAAAAGCTGAGAGTGGGAGTCTGTGAATCTAGTAAATACTTAGCCATCAACTGTGAATCTAGTAAGTACCTAGCAATCAACTGCAAATCTAGCAACTACCTAGCAATCAACTATTCTTTGGCTTAGGTTATTGGCTGTCCAAGACCTTACGGAGTTCAGAACCTGAATATTTCATCACAGTTAAGTAATAAAAGGGGCTCCTGGGTGGTTCAGTTGGTTAAGCATCGGACTCTTGATTTTGGCTCAGGTCATGATCTCAGGGTCATGAGATTGAGCCCCCTGCATCGGGCTCCACGCTGGGTGTGAAGCCTGCTTAAGATTCTCTCTCCCTTTCCCTCTGCCTCTTACCCACTGCTTGTGGTCTATCTTTCTCTCTCTCTCTCTCTCTCGAAGAATTACAATTAACTAATAAAAGTTGCTCATCAAATAAAATAAATTATTTCTTATGACAGCTCCTAATTGCCAAGTGGATAATGTTTATTTAGAGTTCCCCAGATGTTCAGGGAAATCTATTGATTCATCCTGATTTTCAACAAACATTTATATGACTGTACTCAGTGCTGTGGGAAATAAAAAGAATTGCGGTCTGTGGGAAAATTACAGTGTGGTATAGACTGCATTGCACTTATATAAAGATTTACAATTCAAAACAATACCCAAGAATGACCAAGTAGGTGACAGAGAATATGTGAGATGTGTGTGCATATGTATACAGGAAAAGTCTGGAAGTGGACATACCAGGACATTCTACTGAGATGAAGTTATTTCTGGGAGATAAAGATAAGAATTTATTTTTGTTATGTTTCACTTTTTAAAATTTTCCACAATGAACATGTAATACTTGTATAAGCTATGTCTTAAAGCCAAATTACAACAACAACAACAACAACAACAAGGAATTTGGATGAGGGAATACTTTCCTACAGGAAGTACTTTGTGGGGAAGGAACACATGAACTCAGCCTCAAGGACTGGGGAGGACCTCAGGAGGTGAAAAGGAGGTGGAGAATTGGGTGAGTGTGAACCATAAAAGTATAATGTGTATTTGGAAATTGTAAGTTTCTCTGATGGTAGCATGGGGCTTAAATAGTCTGCAAATGGACATGAGCCTAGTAAGGGCAGTTAGGTATTAATTAGGAAGACTTTTAAATGCCAGGCTCTGGAGTTTAGACTGGGGTCATTAGCAAGTGGGGGTCACTGAAGTTTCTCTAATAGGGGAGCAGATGGTGAAGGCCATGGCTCACATGGGAGGCTTTGGAGAAGGCAGGGAAAGAAGGCTCTTCTGAGCACCTGGGCTGGAGGTGGTAGAGTCTACAACCCAGTAGTGTTTGGGGCAATGTTAAGGAAGTAAGAGGCGGTGACATACAGCAGGGAAAGGCCTTGTTTTACCCTAAGACATTTACTTAATAAGCTCAAAGAGAAAAGGGGAACCTAATTTCAATATAGGATGCATAACAAGAGCAATGAGGCTGATTTTCAGGTGTAGCTACAGAATTATTCTCTTCATTGTATGGGCACATCTGAAAAATGGAATTTGATTGTTGATGGGCCATTCTACGTGAAGGCATGCACAAGAGCTGGAGAGCCAAGCTGGTCAGCAGACATCAAGAGAACATCAAGTTCCAGAGGAGAAAGAGTTCCTGGCTCTCAGATCTAAAGGGAATGTCCTCATTAGGTCACCGCAGAAGGTTCTCCAACCTGGGGGAAGGTCACTTTCCCCTCAAATGATTGGAGTGTTCTAAATGCTGAACAGTGCAATGCCCCAAGCAAATTTAACAGATGGAGCAGAGGGTGTGGGAGAGGCTTTTGGAAAACGCACTACTATTTCAATAATTTGATATTATTTGTTCCTAAGAAGCATTTACAAGTTAGGCTTTATACCCATCACAACTCAAAGATGCAGGCAAGCTGTGCTCACCTTGCTGGGAAGAGGCACAGCCCGAGGCCACCTTCATAAGAGCTCATAAAACATCTATTCCAATGGCTGGTGGTCAAAACTAAAGTTCTTAAGCTTTCAGAAATCATCGCACTCAGGTGCACCCCACTTTATGTGAATCCAGCCCTGGTTTCCCATCACCCTGGTCATAGTTTCAATCTTATCTCTTACCTCTTCATTTCATCATGAAGACCTGAAATTTGGTCCTTTCGGTTTGCCCCAATCCTCACTTCTGTGATCAGTTATCCCTCATCTGAGCAGTTACAGAGACTGGTCAGCAACCAGGATAATTACCCCTCGAATACTCATTTGCATACAATTAATTTTTTGCCAAATGAAAACAGGCTACAACGCGGCTATGCTTATAACCCCACATGGACATGAGATGGCACAGGTAAAAGGACTTCCTTGGCACACTCTTGATCACATACACGTGACAATTGCATATGAGACAGGACCAAAGGCAAAGCACAGCTCTGCTGTCACTCAGGGAAAGCTTGCCAGTGGCACATGGAGCTGCACCTTCTGCCCCACACAGGCGCTGGGGAACCTGGAGCCATACAGTAAATAAGAGGTGTTCACTCGCTGTGCAGCCCCAGAGAAGGACTTAGAAAGAAATGTAAACACGGTTCTGGGTTTTCTGGACAAGCCCTGAAGAGCCAGACCTCGGTGAAGGTGTTGGCTTAGCAGACCTAGATATGGTTGTGTCTGGGTTTTTGCTCCATGATAAGCTGAAAGAATGGATCCATTTGTTCTTTTAGAGTCAACAGTGACTTCCTGGTACTTTCTGGACCTCTGGGGGTGAAGCCCCAGAGAGCCAATGCCTTTCACTGCACTGTGTAGGTATCTATAACCTCATCACTATAGGGTGCTGGTGTGGGCAGCCCTGAGCACCACCCCTCATTCATCATAAAGACGATGCAATATCAAAGCAGGCAACACCAGGCTCTAAGCTCTGTACGTAAAATGAGTTGAAATAGAACATCACCAATCAACCACTTTTTGAGTGGCCACTGAATCTAGGATCCTGCACGTGAAGTCCACAAAAGGGTATTTTCATTCAGCCAGTCATTTAAATTATCTACCAAGTACTTGTTGAACACCTCCAGGGGACTAGAAACCCAGTGATGAAGAAAACAACATGGGGGTAAATACACCAGCAACACAGCTTGTGTGAGAACAGGACCATTTCCTCACCACACCCAATTCCAGGCTGCTTGATCCCTCCTGCCTGAGAAGAGGCTGTCTAGGTGGGATGAAAGCCCTGGCCATGTCTTCCAGCCAAAGGGACTTTCCCCTGGCAACCCATGTCACCATCTTGGAGGGCCTTCGTGTCCTAGCCTCAGCCTTCCTTCCCTCCCTCCCAACAATATCCTCGAGAGAGGGAGACAAATAGCACCGTCATGTCAGACATGGGGGCACTGAGAGAGAAAAGTGGAAGAGGTTCTTGAATCACACAGAAGGATAGAGGCTGACCCAGCATTCTGGGCTCCACGAGTTGCATCACAGGCGACCCCCTGAAAATGGTCACAGGTAACCAAGACACACATCATAACAGCAATCAGTGTTCTTCAAGTTTTGTTAGTTCTGCAATGTTCGAGAAATATCAGTTATGCGAGAAGGAAAGTGGACAATCAGGTCAATGAGACAGAGTTAATCCATCAGCAAAACTCCACAGGAGCTGTCTGAGCTCACTCAAACAAGGACTCTGGGGTAAGGGACTTGAGGTACGCTGCAGGCAGGTTGGAAAGGCTGCATCCACCAAAACACCTCCAATGAGAGTTTGACGACTGACCAGCATTTCTCAGACCAACAGTGCGTAAAATGTGCTCAGCAACATGAATTAATTCCCTCCTTAAACCTCGTTCTCCATCACCTTACCGCCCTCCCCAGGTTTGACTGACTATAAAAACTAGTTCTAACTTGCAAAGTTAGAAGCGCATAACAATCATTTCTTAGGACATTTCTCTTTGTAAATGGGTGAGGGAAGCCACGTGTGTGAATCAGCACATGTTTCTTCATGACTGAACCTTCTCTGGCTCAAGAGGTGCAGAGCTGGTGAACAGACGTGCCCTTGCTGCCGCCAGCCATCTCTGCCCTGTCCAGCTGCCGGGACCGCTCGGACAGAGACAGGAACGTACATGGTGTTCCCAGCCCTTTAGCCCTCCTGAGTGACCGCACTGTCCCTTGCCGTTCAGAACAAGGCCCTGCTGTTCCTCAGGCAGGAATCACAGACCCGGGCATGTGAGCAGTTTCTGCCTGCAGGTCACTGTGCTGAGGGAACTTAGGTACCTCTCCCCTTTGACACGAATGTGTAACCATGTAAATCCATACCTCCAGGAGTGGAAGTAATAGGATAGATAGGACCAGGTGGGTTTCCTGGAGGACTGTGTTAGGAAAGGGTTTAGGAAGAGCAGAAAGGGGGTGCACAGAGCAGATCTGCCAGAAACCTTGAAAAGGCTGGTCACACAGCTTGTTGCTAAAACCAGGTCCAATGTTTACCAATAAACATATTACAATAAACATAGGAACAGCTTCTGGGGGAAACAAATCAAGCAATATGGAACTGAACTTAATTTGTTAAAATACCATATTTCCTTTGAATGGCCAAGCAGTGGCTTTAGAAATGAGGACAATAGAAGGTGACATATGTGGTGTGTTTTGAAGGGCTCTTCAAACAATCACACCCCCTTCCTCCAAAACAATCACACCCAGATTCCCCCATCTACATCCTGCCAAGACCCCTGCAATTCCAGCTTTAGAGAGATAGTTCTTTCAAGTTTCACCTTTTCTAGGCTTCTCCTTTAACATGTAAATACTCTTAAGAGGGGTCCCCTTTAACCTTGAATAAGTTGCTGGTCATGACCTTTTAGCTTGCTTTCAACCCCAGTCCCACAGGAGAGCTCTGGGTCTTTGCAGGGCTCTCTCTTTGGGTCTTAGGATGATCTGGGAAGAAAGGTGAGTAAAGGAGGACAAAGAGGCCCCGAAAGGGAATTGGAAAACCAGCCTTCGCTATACCGTGTAAGGTCATCCCATGCTAAGCTAGGCACGAATCTGCAAAAAAGGCTAACGAAAATCCCCTTTTGTAAACACAAAGCCTTGTTTTCACATCAAGTCTTTGGGTATTAGAGTCTGACAATTCCTCTCGATCATTATCAGAAGGTAGAATAAACTTGAAGAACTGATGTTCGATGATGTCTGGGTCCCGTGTGTGGGTGTGTGTGGTTGACTTCCCTACAGCCCCTGAAATAAATTGGGAGCAAGCTTTGCAATAGTTAATTTACTATAAATAAATACCCTAAGCAATGTGAGTTACTTACCAGACTCTTCACCATAAATGTCCTACGTGAAAGCTGACCCCTGTTTGACACCTCAGCTATTTTAAAGCTACCCCTACAAATTCCTCAGCTCTGCTAATCGGCAAAGGCTAAAACGTCCCTGCTTCTAGGCTCTGTGGGACTCTCCTGACAAGGAAAGTTGGTGTCAGGGAATAATTAGGTTCTGTTTGAGGGGGGGAGGGAAATGTCAAGAGCTTATTATTTCTGGTCACCTTGTTAGACATTTATATTGAAATGCTGCAGAAAATAACACAGACATGCAGAATATTCAAGTCAATGAGAATCATTGCATTGGCTGAAGAGGAATTTGTGTTTCATTTCCAAGCAACTCGCTGTTTAGTTTTAGAGCAGAGACCCTAAATAAAATCGAAATGTATCAGATTGGTCTCTCCATAGAGGATTGAGCAAAAGCTTAGGCCTCATTGTCTAAACAAACTGGCTATGATCAAACACAAGTGAAATATGTATATCAATGACACCCTTCATCCCACCCCCTGAAAGAATGTTATAGATCGTTCATCTCCTTCAGCCTATCTCTCTCACCCCACTTCCACAAAGATTTAAATATATGTCACAAAAAAGAGGTTTCATAGCCAATGTGATTTTCTTGGAATGAGTAAAAACTGGCTTGTAATTCACAATCTCCTTGAACAGAATATCGATGCTCAAGAGAAACCATTATTTTTGCCTCTGACAAGTGCAGAATAATTGAATACGTCCAGATCCAAATCCCCAAAGTGATCAGCTCTTAGCTAAATTAAGTGTAGATTAATAAAAAGGTGACATTTTTATTTTTACATGGAGACCATAGTTGGGGGGATTTGAGGAGAGCAAAAGCTCTGAGAAACCCCAGCAAAACAAGGAGCCTGAAGCATAAATGCCTGTGAGTGATAATCAAGGCCTCTTTTTTTTTTAAAGGTTTTTTTTTTTTTAAAGATTTTATTTATTTATTTCAGAGAGAGAGAATGAGATACAGAGAGCATGAGAGGGAGGAGGGTCAGAGGGAGAAGCAGACTCCCTGCCGAGCAGGGAGCCCGATGCGGGACTCGATCCCGGGACTCCAGGATCATGACCTGAGCCGAAGGCAGTCGCTTAACCAACTGAGCCACCCAGGCACCCTAATCAAGGCCTCTTACTCTATATGGTGAACCACACTCAGATTTACCTGACCAGTCGGCAGGTAGAGTCAGGAACTACTGGGGTGCACAAGGTTGTGAGCTCTATTTCTTTACACCAGTACCACTGGGACAAGCACCATCTATGGGGTGCTCAGCCTGGTGAGCAGGCATATGTCAGCTCGAATTAGTGAGAACACTTATCCAAAGTTATGGGTTGGAGACATGAAACACATATCCTAATGTCATCACAAAGGCTTTATTTTGTTTCTTAACACTTTGTACTTTGTATACATCGGCAAAGAATTCCACTAGTATTCTCTCTCTCTCTCTCCTTCTCTGTCTCCCTCTGTATCCCTCACCTCAAATTATCCTTTGTGTAGCTGATGATCTGGTCACACCATAGCTCCTGATTTATACTTAGAGAAACTGAGAAACGGAGAGGTTAAGTGATTGGCTCAAGGTCACCAACAGCAGAGTTGGATTTAGAAATGACTGCTTCTTGATTCTCCAGGCACTGAGCCAATCTGCCTCTCCTCACTTCAGCATGAATGTTAAATACCTTTATCT
Source organism: Mirounga angustirostris (assembly GCF_029215605.1). Lineage (NCBI taxonomy): Eukaryota > Metazoa > Chordata > Mammalia > Carnivora > Phocidae > Mirounga > Mirounga angustirostris. The sequence continues at coordinate 68,078,273 of NW_026991717.1, read as the reverse complement.
GAATTCGTTTTTATTTCAGGTTTCTGTCTGCATGCGAAGTGTACGTGGACAATGTAGCTCAGTCCCACTGCTGAAAACAGCACCTTGCTCTTTCTAGCAGGCTAGTCCATCCTCTTCTGGAACAAGGCGCCATTGGACCCCAGGCCTGGCTTTGGATGCTGGTGTCAGGCGCTGTGGGGTGAGTGAGTGTGTGTGTGTGTGTGTGTGTGCGCTGTGTGTGTGCATGAAGAGAGCCTTACTGGGTGCAGGACCCCTGTGAGGGCAGGGTTTTCACCCCTGATCCTGCACAAGGGAGAGAGAGTCACAGCATCTCAGCTGAGGTTCATACTACTCAGCTCCTACATGCTGCCCTGCCCTCGTCCCTGCACCTGCCCTACGGGGAGGTTTCAAAAGGGAGCCTTCAGCTGACAAGGAATCGACTTGTCACGCACTCTATTTGGGTCCACTTGGCAGAATGTGCCCTCCCAAGAGGCGCAAAGGATAGAGCCCTTTCCACACGGTGACTCATCTATAATCTCTAGCTAACAGGTTTAAGCCAAACCTGCTTTAGAAGACCAAAGTGTGTGAGATTGGGGGTCAGCGTGGGGCAGAACCTATTCAGGTCAGTGGGAGGGCTGGAGCCAGAGCTTAAACGGGCGACCTGTCCCCCAAACCTTTTCCAGCAGCACTGATGCTCTCTTCTAACCTTCAAGCCTTTGGCTCTTCTTTTCCCCGCTGCCCTTTTCAGCCACATTTTAATCATCCGCCTGTGGCTTTTCATTTCTGCTGCCCAGTGTCACTCATCTCCTCCTCCTTCCCCAGCCTCCCTAGCCAGGGCCAAAGGTTGTTTAAGGTCCCTGAAAATTAACTTTAGCCTCCTGCAAGGTGAATTGTTGCTTTCTGATGAAGCCTCACACTCTCAATGAGCTTGTGAAAATATTCCACACAAAAATAGCCTCCTGCTTACTGTGTGAGACTCGAGAGAGTTTTCATGCACTCAACCCCAAATTGCTCCCTCTGGTTTTTCTCCTTGTTTTAAGATACAATCAATAATTTCTGGATCTTTCTAAAGAATTTTAAAGAATTCTTTTAGGTGATTCCTAGGGTGTGTGTGTGTGTGTGTGTGTGTGTGTGTGTGTGTGTGTCTGTGTATACACACATATATACATGTAGTCTTGGATGGCTCACGATAGCTAGGTTTGGAACATTTAGTGAAAATTACAGCCTGGTTCTGTCCTCCCTGCTCACTTTGGATGGGATGATAAGGGATGGGAGGAAAAGACGACAGTACATCCACTGAAAGATGGACTTTATAGAGAAGGGTAGGATGCATGACTCCCTACTTCTTCTTCCAAAGCTGGATTACTTAAGGGTCAGTCCCGGGGACTGGCAGCAGTGAATCCTGAATGAAGCCTCAAGTCTACCCTAGGGTGGGCCCAAACTCTTGGGATACCTGCCATGTGGACTCAGCATCCAAACAGTCCTCCAAACACAAGGTGGCCCTGAGGTGGGTCCCTGAGCAGCTCTCACAGGTTAACCTTGATTATTCCTAAATGTCAGAACTTTCCAGGTGTTTGATCTGGGCTACTCTCAGGATTACCTGCTGTCTCCTTTGTAAGCCAGGGGGTTAAGGGCGAGAGAATTCACTCTGGGCTATTCTATTTTCTGCCTCAACTTATATTCATTTATTCATTCATTCATACATTCATTCTGTGTGTTAAGTGAAGATGCCTATGAGAGAGGTGATGGGAACACTCATGTAAGAGCTAGAGGCTTTTTTTTTAAGATTTTATTTATTTATTTGAGAGAGAGATTGAGAGAGAGCACAAGCAGAGGGAGTGGCAGGAAGAGGGAGAAGCAGGCTCCCCGCTGAGCAGGGAGCACAATGCAGGACTCCATCCCAGGACCCTGGGATCATGACCTGAGCTGAAGATAGCCACTTAACTGACTGAGCCACCCAGGCGCCCAAGAGCCTTTTTTTTTTAATTAAAAAAATGAAGAAGTTTCATATGTGAAGTCAAGTGGGGAATGATACATATCATGAGAGAATAATAAAAATAGCCAACATTACATAGCACTTTATACACCTGGCACAGTGTGTGTGTTTTGTTGAGGTCAAACATATATAAAATTTACCATTTTAGCCATTTTTAAAGGTACAGTTCAGTGGCACTAACTACATTCATATTTTTGTGCAACCATCACCACCATCTATCTCCGGGACTTTTTCCCATCTTCCCCAAATGAAGCTCTGTACCCACTAAACACCAACTGCCCTTTCCCTCCTCCCCTCAAGCCCTGGCAACTACCATTCTACTTTCTGATTTTCTGTCTCTATGAATTTGACTACTCTAGCTACTTCTTGGAAAGGAACCAATCATTATTTGTCCTTTTGTGAAGTTGTAGGCACTTTATATATACAACCTACTTAAGGTAAGTGAAATTATAATCCCCATTTTACAAATGAGGAGATTGAAATAGAAACAAGCTAAGTGAGAAGTGGAAATTTAACGCTCAGAGAGAACAGAGGAGGAGAAGTCTCCCTTAATTTGGTTCTCTCTTCCCAGGGTTCCATGAGCCACTTAAAAGGAAGCCAAGGATCCTCTTGTTGGAGGCCGGCCCCAAGCACCTGCCCGCCCCAGCTCTGTTTCTACGCAAGGGCTGAGCCGCTGGACAGGGCACTTCTGTAGGGGAGAAGATGGAATGTGCTGAACGAGTTAAGTGCCCCTTGTCCCCCCACCCCCACACCACAGCATGCCTGGCAGTTTGAGCTGGTGACCTGGGCAGGATCGGAGCCAAGGATTAATCCATCACAATGAGACGTTCTATTTTGGGCAGGCGGCTGGAGCAGATGCAGGAGCCGCACATCGTGGAGGCCGTGCACACCGGGAGGCGGCTGCCCCGGCTCCCTTGCACCCACCACTGCACTGGCTGCCTAAAGCGGAGAGACGAACCAGACCGCGACAGGCTGGAGGAGTATCAAAATTACACTTGCAGATGCCCATGGATTTCCTTAAGTGGGCCCTTCTGAGAAACCCAGTTGTCTTACCTAGTCTGTGCTTAGAATTTGCAAAGGCCCTCTCGGTTACCTCACTTCTACAAATCCACCCTGCTCCTTACTTCCCACCCCTCCTCCTGCTGCCCTGCCCCTCCACTTCCACTCCCCCAGCAGGAGGCAGTGGGATCTTCTCCAAAATGTGCCATCCGCACTGGAGCCTGCCCCAGTCCACCTTACTCCAGGATGGGATGGGAGCCGGAGTATATCGCCGCCGAGCCTCCACATGACAAAGAAAAGGCCCTAACTCACTGCTGCTTCCCCCAGGTGAAGGCCCTTCTCAGAGAGGTTCAGTGTTCATGAGGCCTACAATTTTCACATGAAGCTCCACTCCTGCTTCCCTAGAGAGATTCCCTCCCGCAACCTTTGGCCATTTGGTCTCCTGTTTACATGGAACTGGACAGAGCAGCCCAGTGACTCCTTCAGGAATTGCCCTCCAAAAATATGCCAGGGAGGAGTGGGAAAATGAGATAAAACAGTAGTTGAACACTTTGGGTTAGAAAGCCCAATTTTGAAACGAAATTGCCTTTTAAGTCAATCTTGATGGTTGACAACTTTTTTTTTGTTTGTCTGTCAGTCTGATCAATCTGTCCCAGGCAGAAGGAAACATATTTTGGATCACGGAGAACATTTTTGCAAGTTTTATTAGTGACTCTGTGAGAGAGCTTTGAAAATCTAAAGCTTTAAATATCTAAATATCAGATATTTCGATTGTATAGGAAATATCTACATGTTAGGACAACATTTAGAGAGGGTGGGGCTGTCTCTGTTTTTGTTGCTATTTCTGGCCTGGTTTCCAAAGTGGTTGCGATTATTTCCCCCTAAATTTTCCAATTCTACCAGCATATTTTGCCTAACCCCAATTACTACGTACTGCTCTCCTTGTTTCTATCTAGACCATCTGCTCTCAAAGTTTCAGTCTTCCTAAACATCAGTCAACGAAGATTTTGATTGATCAAAAATGTCAGATTTCCATCTTACAGCTCTCGGGATAGGGAGTGAGTACAAAAAGCTTCTATATGCTTTAAAGCACACACTTTGCAGGTGTAAATGTTAAACAACTCGAAAGGCCTAGAGCTTTTGGGTCCTAGACAGACTTCTGTGCAAGCAAACTTGGGCTCATCCTGTTGCCCTCTGCCCTTTGCCCACTTCCCCGGCTTCCTTACTCAGCCCACACAGGAAGCAAACCACAGAGGAGGAGCATCTTACTGAACCAGGCCCTGGAAGCAGATTTGGTACTAAAGGCCCACGAACAATCTAGGCCATGAATGGATGACAGCCAAACACTACCTCAGGTGAGCTGATGGCATGTGTTTCATGCCTGAGAATACAGAAATAATCGCTGCCTCATTTGCTCTTAAAAGGCTGCTCACCTCTACCACTGAGACTCAGTCCTTCCCTTGGCCCTGAGTTGTTTCCTCTGCTTCGACACCAGGCTCACTCTCTGAGCTTTGGCTTCTCTTCCAGACTCTATCCCACCCTCATCCCAGCACACGAAATCCCAATACATATTGGGATATTTCATTGTTTGATAAAAGGATTCTGTTATTTAAAGAAAATCATTTGAAAAAGACAGTGAACCCATCCTACCCTTTCTTTATCCCCAGGGATGCCCCTGGGTGGGCCCAGGTGGGATTCCGATGCCTGCCTTCCTCCACACAGAGGAGCTGCCTTCTGGTTCCAGACCTGAATAAAGAGGACAGAGCCTCATGAGTCCATCTGAGCCAAAGTGGGTTATTGCCAAGAATAACCTGGCGTCAGGATATTCGAACTCTTTGCCTTCAAGCTCTAGCATTCCAGTAGAGGCTGAGTTGGAGCTGTCACAGAGAAGCTCAGCAGGCTGGGGACAGTAAATGCAGTCCAGCTCTTAGTTGGAACTAGAGCATGGCTCAAAAATGATCACAATGAATAAAACTTGGTAGCAGCTTTCTTTAAACAAATATATGCATACTGCTAAATCCATTTGCAGTAGGACTTGAATTTTGTTGCTGTACACTCTTGGATTCCCCAGAATCACCCAAGACTGTGCCGGCTTGCACCCTATTCTTCAGAAAGAGTTTTTCCCCAGGAGCCTAGATGTCTGTGTATAAGTAAATATACCTGCTGTTTTTAAGAGGACGATGCTTATGTTCTTCACACTTAAAGTACTTCAAAGCAACTCACACAGAACACTATGTACACCAAAGTGAGGTTAAACCACAGTCCTAAGGGAATCCCAGACTCTCCCTAGATCCACAGTGGTTGCTAATGTATATAATGCAGACTATGATAATAATGATGGTCATAATACTACTTATGGAGCCCTTCTGTGTAACAGATGCAATGCTATGTACTATATATTTAATCTTCACAAAATTCTTGTAAGATGGGTTCTCTCATCATCCTACTTCTACAGAAGAAAACACTGATGTCAAAATTCCAAGAAGGAGCACATCCAAGGTCAAAGCTTGGGTGTGACAGAAGTAGGATTCAAACAAAATCTACCTGACTCCAAAATCCATATTCTTAATTTCAAGGTGATATTTTGTTATGCTGCCCCCATTGGAACCCAGACACAGGCCTCATTAAATGGGAGCAGTCAAGGTCAGAGAGTATGAGAGTAGAGGAAGCTCATCTTGACTGAAATTTCTCCGGCCTTCTGCTCTCAATACCAGGAGACTCTTTTCTCAACTAATGATGAAGAGATGAAGAGCAATGTGTGCTCAGGAGATTTATTTTGGATCAATCAGTTCCTTGCCATGTTGTACTGAAATAGTCAAAATACCTAAGGCATGGCTCAGACCCAGCTGCCAGGGCCTGCCCTGAAGCCACTAAACCATACTGGGAAGAGATCCCACCCAACACAAGCTAAGAGAGGCCGAAGCCAAATCAAGTAGAAAACAAGAGATTCAAGAAATATGGATGGCATCTGAATAGCTCATACCCTCAGCTGTTGTGCATTGAGTACATAATTGAGTGCTGAGCTTTGGCATTCCAGTGCATCTTCTCCCCACACATCAATCATTTGTCTGGCCAACTGCAGTGACAACTGGCTGGTGTGTCTCTTGTCTCTCTCTCTCCATTATATATATATAGTGTACTCTGAGTACACTTTATATGTAATTTCACTTAATGACTAACATCAGAGAGTGGGCTTTATAGTAGGGAACTAATGACCTCATTTTTTAGGAGCAGAAAGAAGGAACAGAGTGCACCATCCCCTCTGTATAGTACATATCCTAATGTCAGGGCATTTACCCCAGGGGTATCCAGGTACAGGTTGAATAGAGCAGTGATTCACAACTTGTAAAGTGCATAAAAATCACCTGAGGATCTCACAATTCAGAATTTCACTCATTAGGTGGGCCTGGGAGTCTGCATTTCTATCAAGCATCCAGGTAATGCCACAGGGGCTGGTCTCAGGACTCTACTCTGCATAACAAAGGCCCAGAGTCAGAAGAAAGCGATAAGGATCAGAGGAATATGGGGGGAAAGAGAGGAGAGAGCAGCCCCCTAAAAGATGCTCCTTAGTCATTATAAAACAAGGAGAGTGAGTGCGGGGACGATGTGGGTTCTGCTTATTCTGGCAAAATGACATGAAAGAGCATGGCAGGAATTTAATTTTCCTCAGACTCTGTGGGCTAATCCAGTAGTGTCTGGGTCCCATGTGGCTTATTGCTGTGGAATGGTTCACATGAGTGCTTCTCAACTCAAAATGGTTGCATTTTAGATTCACTAGACTCATGAAAATATATCCATGCTACATTTCCATCCAGAGAGTTAAGTCTTAATATCCGGAGGCAGAGTGCTAGCTCCAAGTTTGTTTGCTTGTTTTAAATCTCTCCAGGTTGAGAACCCTTGGTCTAACTGTTCCATGTGGCAGAGGTTACTGTGCCCAAAAACCCTGGGCAAAGAAGTCTGAACTCTGGCCGGGACAGGGCTAACCCCAGAGTCTGATTCAATGGAACAAGTTGCCCTACTTAGCTAAAGAACTGAAGCTTGATCATCTTGCTATTTTGAGATTACTGGATTCTACTTGATTATTTTCAAAGTGATACCAGGTAGAATCATGAACAGAACATTCCCAGCACAAGGCTGGTCACAAAACTTCCTTGCGTCTCTTAGATGGTCTTTTATTCCCTTTCTGATTTTATCTGTTATGGGAAGTCATGCCATTTCAATAAGAAGATTAGTCTTTGGCCATAGGAAGGCCACAAAGGCCCGATGCTTGGCCTCTGGATCTTTTTTTTTTTTTTTTAAAGATTTTATTTATTTATTTGCGAGAGAGAGAATGAGAGACAGAGAGCATGAGAGGGAGGAGGGTCAGAGGGAGAAGCAGACTCCCTGCCGAGCAGGGAGCCCGATGCGGGACTCGATCCCGGGACTCCAGGGTCATGACCTGAGCCGAAGGCAGTCGCTCAACCGACTGAGCCACCCAGGCGCCCCTTGGCCTCTGGATCTTGTCCATCCAGACCATGTAGGAATTCCTCTAGTTCCAGACTAGACCTAGAGATCGGAGCAGGCAGAGGTACCTCTGCTAGCTCTGAATTCACACCCTGAGGAGCTGAGGATAAAGTTGAACTTTCTGATTCACTGTTACTTTATGATCAGTCCACAGAGGCCATATGTATTAGGGTTCTCCAAAGGAACAGAATCAATAGGACACACACACACACACACACGTGTGTGTGTGTGCACATGAGATTTATTAAAAGGTATTGGTTCATATGATTATGGAGGCTGAGAAGTTCAAGATCCAGAGTCAGCAAGCTGGAGATCCAGGAGGGTGGTATGGTTCCAGTCCAAGTCTGAGTCTGGAACAGACAGGCAGAGAAAGCACAAATTCTCCCTTAGTCCATATTTTTATTCTATTTGCCTCCAAGGGATTGGATAAAATCCACCCACAATGGAGAGGACAATATGGTTTACTCGATCTACTGACTCCAGTGTTAATCTCATTCGGAAACACCCTCACAGACACACGGGGTCATTTTTAACCAAATATCCGGGCACCCTTAGCCCCGTCAAGTTGACACATAAAACAGAATCTCATAGAAAGACGATTTGGAGCCAGTTCTGCTATTTACTATCTCCTGAGAGAGACTGTCAGCGAGGACTGAGCAATCTGCAAATAGGCTGAAATTTAAATATTACTTCAACCATCATCTTTAAATCTTTAAGTACCCTCCAGCAGCAATTTCATCAAATGGTGTTTGTTTAGTCGTTTTGCCCCTAATTTGATCCAGCTTCTAGAATGCCATTATCAGAAGACCCCCAAGCCCTTGTTATAGCCAGTGCCCTCTGTTCATGCTCTCTTTGTTTATTCCTTTGTCCGCCTCTCCCCATTCTCCATCAAAGCCTACCAGTCCTCCAATGCCAGTTTATATTTCACTCTGCTCATGAAGCATGTAGTCGCCACTGCATCTCACTATAATCTCTGTTTCTTTAGACTTCATAGCCTTTATTACCATCCATATGACTTTCTTAGCACTTCATACTATCTGATCCTCCTTGTACTGAGGCAGTAACTCAGAACAACTGAAGCATGACCACTGGAGTCCTATATCGCTAGGTTCAAATCTGACACTATCATACTGGTCATACGACCCTGGGCAGGTATTAACTTCTCTGACTCTCTGGCTGCACATTAAAAAAAAAAAAAAAAAAAAAAAAAAGAATGGCTTACCTTGCAGAGTAGTAGTAAAGGTGAAATTAATGAGAATAATGGTAGTATGACTTTATCTGTGACTCACATTGTCTCCTCTCAGTGTGATGATCTAAGAACACAGTCTAATTAAAAAATATCCACCTCAAAATTACTCTGCTTTTTTACTCATATTTCTCTATATCTGGAAGGAGGATGTATATATAGTCCACAACAAACCCTTGACAATTCCCTTTCTTTTCCTATGACTTCCCTTACAGTCCATAGCTGCTCAGACCCTTTCTTTTCATGGTATTCATCCTCTGGCAGTGAGACCACAGGATCTTGCTGGATTACCTTCCACCCTCTCCTTTCCTCATTCCAGTCCTGTGTCTATTTCCCCATTCTTGTAAATCTGCATAACAATAGACTCAGATCTGGCAAGGGCCCATACTCTCCCACACACTTCTGGAAGATGAGAACGAGGGAAAAGCCAATAAGCACAGAGAAAGGGCATATATTACTTCAGTTCTGCCACATGTGTACAGAATTTAGCAGGACCTGGCCCATAATACATGCCCCCAAAAGGACAACTCCTATTATTTTATTGCTATCATGTATTGCAAAATGAAACAAAAATTATACTTCTTTTCTTTATAAATATGCAACTAGATTGCAAACTCTTTTAAGGAAAAAACTTTGTATTATCATTTCTTACACTCTGTACCAGGGCTGCCCATGAGAACTTTCTGCAGATGGGCGCCTGGGTGGCTTTGTCGGTTAGGCCTCTGCCTTTGGCTCAGGTCAGGATCCTGGGGTCCTGGGACTGAGTCCTGCATTGGGCTCCCTGCTCAGCGGGGAGTTTGCTTCTCCTTCTCCCTCTGCCCCTCCCCCCTGCTCATGCACTCTCTCTCTCACTCTCTCTCAAATAAATAAATAAAATTAAAAAAAAAAGAACTTTCTGCAGTGATGGAAATGATCTACCATCTGTGCTGTCCAGTATGCTAGCCATTGTCTACATGTGAGTGTTGAGTACTTGAGATATGGCTAGAGCAACAAAGGAAGTGATTTTTTTTTTTTTATTTTATTGAATTGATATCACAAAGTCCAACCTGTCTATTGGCTACCATATTGGAAGACCAGACAAAGCCTACCACAGTACCTTGTACAAAGTAGACACTCGGCGGTAACTTTTATTAGTTGGATGGATGAATAAGTGATTAAATAAACCAAACTATAAACAATGTCTGTTGCAGTGCTGATATTTTTACAAGTAGATCATTTTACAGTCCGCTTACCTAGGTGGGAAGTAACTATTCTCCTGTTGTTTTATACTCTGGAACAGTTTTCTTGCCACAGGAAAAATAGCAAATGTTAAATAAGATTCTATATTTAGGTCTCACTGTTTCTTTGTTCAGTATAAATTCCTTCTGACTCTGAGGTCAGCCTCTTTTGTTTTTCAAAAATTAAAAAAAGAACCTGTGATGTACATGTTTTATTTAACGGTGGGCTCTTGCTATGACATTTCCCTTCAGGAATGAAAGAGGAAGAGATAAGTTATTGTCAATACAGCCACAAGCAAATTCAACCATCTTCCTCAGCACTGAAGAGAAATGTCAAAAAGGATTAATCATGCATTAGAGATGCACAAACATGTTATCTCTCCCATATATTGAAGGACTAGGGTATGTTTAAATACTTGTCCACCATTACTAGATACTCAGGGGCTTAGCAGCCTTGAAATAATGTTTATATCAGTAGCTCTATGACTTCAGGTTTCAACACAAAGATAGAAAAATATTTCATTGATATTTCATCTGAATAATGCTTGTGTTTAAGACTATTGAGGCTTGTAAAAGAGTAACTTTATGTTGAATGTATTTCCTCATCACTTTATGTTTTTAAAGCATCACATTTGAATAAGGCCCTATATATTTGGGTCTCTTTCCTCTTCCTAGGATGACAGTTAAGAAACCAAGATAAAATGAAGTCATAAAGAGATTCCCAAACTGGAGGAGAGGGGTATCTTATATTCATTCTGAACAGAAAAAGGCTGGGATCTTAAGATGAACATTATGCAAAGTGAAATAAACCAGACACAGGAAGGCAGGTATTGTATTATTCCACTTATATGAAGTATCTAGAAAAGGCAAATTCATAGAGATAGAAAGTGGATTTGAGGTTACCAGGGCTTGGCGGAGAGGGAGGAATGGGACGTATTGCTTAATGGTTGCAGAGTTTCTGTTTTGAGGGATGAAAAAGTTTTGAAACTAGATAGTCATGATGGTTGCACCACATTGTGCATGTGATTCACATGTAATTCAATGTAATTCACATTACATTGTGAATGTAATCAATGCCATTAAATCATACAATTAAAAATTGTTAAAATGGCCACTTTCCTCTTATATATATTTTACCACAATAAGAAAAAGAAAAGAATTTGGTATCCCAGCAGTAGGTCTCACATAAAAGAAAAATGACACTGTTTAGAAGAGGTCTGCAGGCAAGTTTAGCCCACGTATTTAGACCAGCAAAGTCATTTAGAAAACATCTAACTTCAGGAGTTTAAATTTTGACAAGCGACGTTCTATAGGGAAACAAGGTTGTCCTCCAACAGCTGCAATGAAATAATAACTAACGGCATTAAGTAGGAGGCAAAGGAAAGGATGTTAATAGGGTTTGGGAAAGCCTGCTGGAAGGCATCCTTCACATTTAGGTGATATGCTGGAGTACAGCTATATCCTCACACAAACATCTCTGGGGGCCGCTGGGAGAAAAAGAATGATGGGCTGGAACCGATGAACTGACTTAATGTGGCATTTCTTGAGTCTTATGTAGCTATGGTATGACATTAGTACTAGAAAGGACTCTTGGGGCCATTTATTCATCCCTTTGACTTGAAGCAGGACTGCAATTAAGCCATCTCAAACTGAGAACTTACACTTTTTCTGAAGACCTTCAAAATCATGCCCTGGACGTTTAATTCACATCCCCTAATGAAAGCTTAAGCTTCTCCTTCTGTGCTGCCTAATTAGAAGCGGGCAAGGAGCAATCATCTCCTTGGTACCCTCAAGTTTCTCATCTGCCTCTCACAACACAGGGCCTGGAAATGGGTAAGGTATTTCAGGAAGGGTACCACCAAGTGAGCATTTCCTGTATGTAGCAGTCAGGGGCCAGGCAGGAAAGCAGAGCCAAGATCACTATGCTAAGAATAAGGGATTTCTTGTAGGAATGAGACCCTACACTAGTGTGGGAAGAGCTGACAGAGGTCTACAAGGAGGAGCCAGAGGATCCAAGAAAGAATCACCAGCCAGTCCAACTGAAGCAGAGACATGGATGGACATGTGAGACCTTCCAGGGAAATCTGAGAAGCCAAGCATGTCTAACTGCTAGAGGAGGGCCACAAATGAGGAACTCATGGAAAGACCCAAGGGTGACTGTGCCCTGTGCAGCTATATACAGCCAAACCCCTGGAGGGCTTGATGCCTCTGTCGGTCTGCAGGGCTGAAGGTTGTGAAGGTGACCCAGGAGCAGAGCAGAGGACAGCAAGGACAAGCTGGAACCCACCAGATACCTCTGTCTCTGTCCCTCACCATATATGACCAGAAAATCTTCATGATTACATCTACTGCCTTGCTTCCACCTTGCAAATCTCACCCCCAAGTTTCTTCCTTGACCAGCTCTAATTCTGAAACATGTTACCAGCATAACCAAGTTGAAATAGCACAATCCAGCATGTTGTATCACCTCTCCATGCTTGCAATTGCTGTCTAGACTTAAGCTTAAATAAAGGCATCATTGGAATAGAGAAAGCTGTATCTATCATATTCTTGCCCTGTCCAGGTGAATAAAAGATTGAAAATTGATTAAAAAAATAATCAAGAGTATTTCCCTTCTTCCTTCCTGACACTGTTTATTTACTTTATGGTAACTGGTATGGTAAAGTAATTTACTTTATTACTTTATAGTGCTTTATTACTCCCCATCACATCAAGCTGAAACACATGACTGTCATTCCACATTTTTAGTTCAAGCATTATCCATCAACAAATTGACCAATTTCTAAATCAGCTGTCTTGACTAATGCCTGACATCCAGAAGTAGAGTATTGTTTGCAGGGACAAAAGCTTGGAAGCAAGCAAAATATTCATCATGAGGAGAGTGGTTACATAGATTATGGAACAAACACGCAATGGAATACTATGCAGCCTTTGAAAAAAATAGACACAGTACTGATAAGGAGCCATGTCAGTGTTATTTTGTTAAGGAAAAAGCAATGTGGAAATGGTGCATATGTTACCATTAAACAAAGGATGCATATGACGTCTCTTTTCTCTGGGAACCGTGACTAGAGATGGAGTGGGGCAAAGAATATATAACCTTTGAATTTTGTGCCATATATTTGTACTGTTTATTAGATAGATAGATGATTGATAGATGATAGATGGATAATAGATAGGTAGGTAGGTAGATAGATAGATTTAGATATGAATAAGTAGCTAGATAGACCCGCATTTTAATAACGATGTGCTCTGTGGTATAGTGTGATTTGGCATATTTTACCCCCCAATTCTCTGCTGTTGGTGTCAAAGATGCCCAGGAGAAATTATAGTTATCAGAATTCATATCATGATTAGAAAACCAAATTCACATGTTGGGTCAATGTACCGAAGTGTACACGTGAGAAAAATGTGGGAAAACGTCCTACTTCCTCTGCCTTGCCTCATTTCATTCCTCCATGTAACTGATATTTTTGTGTAGGTTTATACTTTTTGTTGCTGGGTTTTTGTTTTTTTGAGAAGGAGAAAGAGGTGGGGGAGGGGAGAGAGAGAGAGAGAGAGAGAGAATCTTAAGCAGGCTACATGTCCAGGGTGGGGCACAACACGGGGCTCCATCTCACGACCCTGAGACCAGGACCTGAGCCAAAATCAAGAGTTGGATGCTCAACCGACTGAGCCAACCAAGCGCCCCATGTTTACACATTTTGTCACAAGTTTAAAGAGAGATGCAAATTACCTCTTAGACATGGCTCCTCTTTGAGACACCACCCATTCCAAACAGGAAGAAGTTCCCTGCTCTGATCATCAGAAGCACTTATTAAAGGGGGAGAATATTGTTGCTAATCTAGGTAAGTTAAGAAGCTTATTCTGCCCACTCTCGCCTTTTTCTGGACCACCTGCTACAGGAGGATTGGATTTTCGTGCTTTTCCTTTGTAATTCATTTCCTCTGTCTAAATTATATTTCCCTCTTTCATTCTGCCCAGATGTTTGACAGGTGCTTAACTTCTGGGATCCCTCCCCCAATGACCATGCGTTCTTTCCTACGTGCGGTTGCCCAAGGTTCAGAACAAGCCACGTGTGGCATGAAAGTACACTCTGTTCTGGTACTAAACGGATCGTGGCTTCCGGGCAAGAGCAGCACGTTAGTGTGGGTTTGCATAGGTGCTGATTTTCTGGGAACAGGGAAGGGCTTCTCTCTGGCTCTCTTACTCTTTTCTCCTGACCCTTTAGTAACTAATGTCCTTGCTCAAAGTTCTCCACTGTGACCACTGCAGAAAGGGCTGTGGGACACGGTCATGTAACAGGGGCTTTTTCCTCTGGCACGACCTCATCATCTCTTGACTCAAAGACAGAATTAAGGGCACTGAAAAAATTGTGTGCTGGCATCTCTTAGAAGTGGTGATTAGTTTTCTTTCTTAGAGTGGCCCGGCCGTGTGCAAAAGGTCATTCAACCTTCACGGCACCCGTGGATGTCCCCCTAGCACTGTGTGCACCTATTGCAGGTGCTCGGTAAAGAACAGCCCTGTGGAGGTGAGGGGTGTCCTGACATTTCCATGCAGCTAGGCCTTCGGTTTGCAACCCTGTCTGTAATTTCCTGTTACTCTTACGGTGTGAAAAACTGACTCATACCAGGCTGTCTCCCATCAGAAATGGTTTATTTAGAGATCACTAAAGAATGGATGAGACAGGTGCTCTGGCCACCAGCATTAGTCTTTATCACACCTCTCCTCCTCTTCCTTGGGTAGAAAACTCCTAAAGATCCGGGTAAAGGTCCACTGGTTTTCTACGCCTCATGCCCTTCCTTTCTTTCACTCTACTCCAGCTGCAGTGGCCCTCTTGCCATTCCCTCTGACTCAGGCCTTCGGTGCCAGCTATTCCCTCCGAATACTCTTCTCCCAGAGAGCCACATGACTCACTCCTTCGTCTTCTGCAAGTCCCTGTTCAAAGGACGCTCTCTTGTCAGCTGGCCTGTTTAGAACTATAACCCCCCACACTTCCAATTCCACTTTCTCCGAGGCCTTATGTATTTTGGCCTTTGTTACTGTATCGCTCCATCATCGGTGCCATGAGGGCAGGGGTTTTTGTCTCTGCTCCTGCCGTTTCCTTTTGCCCCGCACAGAGGAGGCACGCTGGAACGAAGGAATGAAGGAAGAGTTGTAATTGATGTCCTCCTCTTCTTACCGGGTTAGGCTAACCTAAGGCTTTTGCCCGGGAGGGCATGAAGATGAGTCAACTCAAATGAGTAGGAGCCAATACTTAACGACAGACTACTATGTTCTAAATATTTTGTATCTTGACTCATCATTTTGTCTGTCCGCGCCACCACCACCTCACCCTGATCACTTTCTGGAGACTGCTCTCCTTTCCTTTGGGAACTTCTCCTTGCCAGCTCCACTGACATGGCCACATGGAGCCTCCGTGTTAACACAGAGTGACCTCAGCTCCTGGCTGAGGAGAGTAGACCTCTTTCTTATTCAAGCTAGACAAAAGATGTGCTCCAGAAAACTTGGAATCCAGACCAGGAGATCCAAACTCAACCTGGTTGTGTGATTGAATTGAGAGAAGGTAAACCTGGGAGCTGCTGTTGATAGCCAAATTTTCATTCATGCAGACTGGCAGTAGAGAGAGCTGGTCTGAGGCAAAGGGAACGGTAGACCAATCATGCAGAGAGGCCCAGAGACATGAACCCAAGTATGGTCCTTTATGCCCTTGGAGTCCCTGATTCCAAGTCACTCTTGAGAATCAGCGGTAGTTCCGTCTTTGAATTTTGAAATACCCTTAGATCCTTATACTACATTCCCCTCTTTTTTTCTTAAACTTAGTAAAGATGACTTTCGTCACTTAAGAAAACTTTGTTATCTCACTCAGTGCTGTCAATTTTTGTCTGATTTTACAGATAAGGAGGACTCAAGATGTTAAGTGAAATGGTCAGTTCCTGCTGGAAAGTTGCCAAGCTGGGATTTGCTCTCGGGCCAGCCTGACTCCAGAGCCTGAATGAATCAAGACTTCCATTCTGTGCTTCAGTCAAATCCACTCTTCTTGATGCATTGTCTTTTCAAAAATGTTTTATTATGGACACTTTCTACACATAAAGTAGAGTAGAATAATGATTTCCTATGTACTGATCAACCAGCTTCAACCATTCTTCCCATTCACCAGTCTTATTTCTGATGCCCTTTTAAGTAGCAGACCCTCAGAGAAAAAAGGAACACTCTGTAGGCTTTGAGTCTTTGGAGTGGGGCCTACACGGTGGCTATGCAGTGATCCACCACGGAGAACTGCAGAGAAAGAAGAGACAGGAGATCAAGAAGAGCGGCCGAGGGGAGCCTAGCCGTCCACAGTCCCGTTGGAGGCAGGGGGGTCCACTGGATCACCCAAGAGACAGAGGGGGCTTTTCCAGCCCCTGTGGAAAATACTAAATGTTGGAAAACTCTACAGAGTTAAACCAAGTTCAAAATGCAGCCCCACCCCCAACATATTGCATGTTTGTGATAACCAGGTAATTAATGCTCAGATGCTAACCATCTGAGATGTGACACGGGGAGGCCTCTGTGTCAGGGTTCATTTATTTTCACCTCTCTCTGGTTCCTCTCTCTGCTCCTGGTTAATGATTTACAAGTGACACCTTGGTAACAGCTAAGGGATGCTCTCTCCCTGTTCTCTTTAAGGGCAAGAAGTAACCCGGGCCTGGGGACAATCCCATCAGCCGTAATCAGAGCTGCACCCAGGACACTGCTGGAGTTGGCCGGAGCTCTGTTCAGCGAGATGGCAGGTCCCCAGCCTGACACTCTGCTGACCGCTGCTGTTTCCCTTCTCTCTCTCTCCCCCACCCTCCCTCATGCCAGAAGGACATTTATGCAAGCGCCACTGGCTCGGTACTGAGCAAACCAAGATAAGAAATGAAATGTCTGGATTCAGCAGGGTGGTGGAGTGTGCTATCCCACACTGGACAAGCACAGCCTCAGCGCTGCCAACGTGAGCTAGAGTCATGCTCGGGAGACTCTCGTCCCAAGGGCTTCCCCTCTCATTATGGCTCTTAGGGGCCCACGACTTCATTCCTGGGACGGTGGAAGCTGCCAGCCCTAATACCTATCTCACCGGGGAGTTGTGAGGGTAAAATGAGATTGTGAATGGGGAGGTAGTTTGTTAACTGCAAAATGGCAGACAGTCATAAAGGACTGCCATTTTCACTACTCTTTTGCCGCATAGCTGGGGACCTGCTCCTGCGCCCTGTCAGGCCTTCTTTCAGCCTGAAATCCAGGTTTTTTTCCCCTAGAGGAAAGCTTGGTTCAAGCTCTATTTCTGAATGACAGTCACTGCTGAAAGGAATCCACTAATATTTATGATTCACATGCAAAAATGTGTCAAACATATTTAGCAAGCTTCCCGTGAATCCCGTGTGCCTAGCAACCAAAACAGAAAAGACAACATACGAATTTGCGGTTATTTGATACCAGTTTGATCTGAATGAACAAACAAATTTGCCTGTTTTTCCAAACATGAACCTGGTACAATGATCATTGCGTGTGCGTAGGGTAAATAATGCTCTTGCTACTAGAATTTTACTTCTATTTTTTGGAATGAAATTTTTATTCCTGGCAAAGAGAGAATCATTGGATCTACTATGTACATCCTCTGACATTCTGACACACTTCTCCATGCCCTGTCTTTTTCAATTCCAAAACCCTTGAATTTCAAAACGATTTCTTTCCTACTGGGAACATTGTATCAGGCATCACAGCAGTAACGTTTTCCTCTAGAAGAAAGTCAATGGCCATAACTCCACCCCAGACAGCAAGCCCAGTGGGTGAGTTTGAGTGGGAAGAAACCAGACTACAAAAACACCTTTTCTATTGGGCTCTTGTCTGAAAGGTGCCTCAGGTTCTGGCAGGAGATTTCAGATCAACATGAGGGAGAACTTTTAAGCAATCAGAGGTCCAGAAGTTAGAGTGGACTCTCTTGAAGGGAACCAGCTTCTCACTAGCTGGATGTAGGCAGCCACTGGCGAAGGAGGCTGTATAGGGAATTCAAACACCCAGTTAGAGGCTGAACTAATTATACACAATGCTGCTGCCAACCCCAGGAGCCCGTGAATCTAAGACAGCTGAATGATTCAGAATACTCTCTCTGGTGTAGTTTGAATGAGCTAGTAAGACCCTGCTTAAAAATGTCTCCTTCACTGACACCTGAAAGTCTATTATTAGTAATTTCTTCCTTTGTGCCAAAAATTTTAATTTTCCTAAAACTTTTTAAAAGATTTATTTATTTATTTGAGAGAGGAAGCGCGCAGCTGCGTGGAGGGGAGGTGCGGGGGGGACAAAGGGCAGAAGGATAGGGAGAGAGAGAATCTCAAGCAGACTCCCTGCTGAGCGCAGAGCCCGACGTGGGGCTCCATCTCACGACCCCGAGATCGTGACCTGAGTGGAAACCAAGAGTTGGATGCCTAGCCGACTGAGCT
The DNA here is from genome assembly GCF_029215605.1 of Mirounga angustirostris. Classification (NCBI taxonomy): domain Eukaryota; kingdom Metazoa; phylum Chordata; class Mammalia; order Carnivora; family Phocidae; genus Mirounga; species Mirounga angustirostris. The sequence continues at coordinate 68,059,874 of NW_026991717.1, read as the reverse complement.
ACACAGCACCCCTAATTTTCCTAAAAAACATTTTAAAAGTTCATCCTTGGAGTGAAAGAGCTTACGAAGTGTTTGCCCAACCCACTCCTCCTCAAGAGAAACGATAGAAATCCAATAAAAGCAGGAACAGGAAGAAAAAAGGAAAGAAAGAAGGAAGGAAGGAAAGCAGGCAGGCTAGCTGGCCTATGAGAAATTTTGCCCACAGTTATTTGGGACTAAGTCTGACAAGGGCAGAGATAGCATTAGAATTTCTCAATTACTTGTTGGGTATGTCTTACAAATCTATCCTCCCCAATATCCCAGTCATCTCCCAATGTTACCTGACCAATCTCAGTGGAGGGTCTACCTTCACAGCTACCCGCTGCCTCCCCATTGTACCCAATCCTGCTTTAGGATTCTAGAATCATCCACAGGGAGGATAGATTCAACCAAGAGTCTTCCTCTCTCTAATGGTCAGTGACTTGAGCTCTTACCTCTGTCCTTCCACCTCCTTCTGCTTTCTTAAGCCTATTACAAGATTTTGGGGAAGACAAAATTAGATTAGATACACCAACTCTCTCCTTGTAGCCTTGGGCAAGCTAGCCACTCACCTCAGTTTTTCCGTCTGTAAACTGGTCTGAAAATACCTTTCTTACAAGGACACTGCATTTAGTAGGGTAGAGACTTGTAGCATTCAGGGCCTGGAAACTGATGGTGTATTTAATCTGAGTGAGAAAACTTCCATGAATAAACAATTGACAAAGGTAAAGTCACAGAAAACCAGTGCTAAACTTCCTACTTTCCTCTAAATGCAGTAATTAAAAATTCTTGTAAGATTACAGAAGTAAATATATTGCAATAATATATCTAAGTATTATAAATTATATTGTATTTGTGGAAAATCCATAAGTTAAATTTAAAATCATCCAATTTCTTTACCACTCAGAGATGGGTATATTCCTTGCAGACATTTCTGCATGCAAATACATATAGCCAAAAATAAGTTTATAGCACACTTAGTACATTATAACCTTTTTGGGTTTCCACTTCCTCTTGTCTCAAATGGGACTATAGGGGGGCTCCTGGGTGGCTCAGTCGGTTCAGCAACTGACTCCTGATTTTGGCTCAGGTCATGATCTCAGGGTCACGAGATTGAGCCCTGTAGCAGGCTCCTGCTGGGTGTGGAGCCTGCTTAAGATTCTCTCTCTCCCTCTGCACCCCCTCCCCGTCATGTGCACGCACTCTTTCTATATATAAAAAAATAAAATAAAATAATAAAATAATAAAAAATAAAATGGGCCTATAGGGCTGTTGTGGTTACCAAATGCATTATTACACAGAAAACCCTTAAGAAGCATTTGATAAATAAAATTCTTTTTCACTCAACAATACATGAGTTCACTGAGGACATACTATGTACCAGACACTGTCCATAAGAACTTCACATCTGTTAATTCAATAAACGAGTCCATAAGTAATGCCTAAGGAGTCCACAAATAAACTAAAATGGCTGTCAGTTCCTCTTGATCTTGAACAAGAGTCAGGTCAGGGTGAGAGATAATAACAATAGTATTTTTCAAATTTCTCTTTGGTTTTAGAATTTGTTATACATGCTTTGCAATGTCTCCAAAACTTTTGTTTTTTTAATCATGCTTTTATCTGGCCAAGGTTAAAATAAGTTCCCTCTGCCCAGAAAAGCCCTCTGAAGAGCAGATATTCACATGCACTGTAAAGGGGGCAGTCTTAGGAGTTCCAGAACATTCTAGTAACTAGAAGTTTGGGTTTAGAGTAGGGTTTGGTTTCAACTCTGACTCTTAACCTGGTTGTCTAAAGAATATGTGTCTCTAAACCTCATTTTCTCATCTGTAGGATGGGGTTATTTTCTATTCTGTCTTATAAGGTTTCTGAGGGAGGATCATCTGAGAATGTGGATAACATCTTGTTGGACACTATGAAGGTCTACACAAATGAAAGTAGACATTGCAGTAGAGCCAAATTCTAGGTAAATAAAAAAGGATTTCTTTCCTAGCCATTCTTCCTTCAGCAAGGAATCTGATGTTCCGGCAGCCTGGTCCACCTTCTTTGGTGTCAGAGCTGGATTAGACCATGAGTTCACTACATGTACCTGCTTCTTCCATTAAATTGACCCCGGGAGTCATTGCAGAGGCCTGAGACAAACTGGGGGATGGGAAAAAGCTGATGTCCCTTACACAAACCTAGATTCCTATGTTCTTTTCTTCTTTTTCAGTCTTCTTGCAGAAAAGGCTGTGAACTCAGCGTACCAATGGCCATATTCAATACCTGAAGTCTTAATAGTGATACTCATTACAATAAATCAACAACATTTTTTAAAGCACTTAGTAGGTATCAGGCAATGTGAAGAACTCTTTTTACAGACACGATCAAACTTAAAACTTCCAACAACCCAATGAGATAGATGGTTTTATTATTCCCATTTTACGGATCTGGAAACTTGAGGTTTCAGGAGGTTACATAATTGCCTAGACCACATTGCTAGAAAATGGAAGAGTCAAGAAGGTAGTTCAATGTCTGACCCACATGGAGGCTTAGTAAATGCTTGTAGAATGAATGCATCCAATGCATTAATCGGAGATGATCATGGGACACTATATTATGGGTCCCTATTATTTTTATAGGTCAGTTTGATTGTAAAGCCTATGATTGTAACTACACTCCAGCTACCTGTCATTCTCCTGTTTTCCTCATTTAATTCTTTGACTCCAAAGAGCCCCCAAGCACATATGCTAGATGTGAAATCTATCCCCACAAAGTATGAAGACAGGTTAAGTTAGAGTTTGACTTCCAATTTTCTTAAAACATTACTTTTTCTGCCCACCACTCACCTCCCTTCTCCCCTCATTCCTTAAAAAAGAAGTCATTACGTCATTGCACTTTCTCACCTAGGAAAGTCTTTTTAAGTACTAGCCACCCCCATTTCAACACCTGAGGACCCTAAGAACGCCAGAGAGAGGTGCGGTAAGGGGAACAAATATATCAAAGCGAGGAATAAATGCCTGTCGAGCTCATTAGCACCCAGGCACAGAGAAGGAAACTGCTATTTTTATCAAATGTACCTTCATTTAAATAAATTGCAGAGTAACTTGATAGAAAAGGGTTCCTTTGGAAATTTTTGATCCTTCTAATAAGGACTGGCTATCTTATGTGCCCTTCCTAGCCTGGTTTTTAACCCCCCGATGTGTAAGCTTTTACAATCGTTCCCTTATAAAATTTCCATCTCTGCCACTTGTCTTTGGATTCTAGTTGGGCAAAGACCTGGCATCAGCATAGGAAAGCTTTGTGGCTAAGGCCACCTATGTGACCAGGAATTAGGGCTCTGTCTTTTCCTTGTGATGTGCCAGCTGGGTATTGATCACTCAGTGTGGTTCCAGTTATATGAGTCCTATAGCCGAGGCTGGTTCATGACCCAATGCATGAGCAGGTCTTCAGAGTTTAATATATCCATCAGTTTTCTCACTCACAACTTTGCCATCATTTTATGGATACTCCAGGATGCATCCCTGACTTGGTTGTGCATCACGCTCACCCTCAATCCTTGGACTAAGATTTTTTTCTCAAATTTAGGAGTCATAGCCACTTGGAGTCTCTGTGCTGAGACCTTATATTTAGAAAGTTAGCTCCCGGGCGCCTGGGTGGCTCAGTCGTGAAGCGTCTGCCTTCGGCTCAGGTCATGATCCCAGGGTCCTGGGATCGAGTCCCGCATTGGGCTCCCTGCTGGCAGGAAGCCTGCTTCTCCCTCTCCCACTCCCCCTGCTTGTGTTCCTACTCTCGCTATCTCTCTCTGTCAAATAAATAAATAAAATCTTTTAAAAAAATAGAAAGTTAGCTCCCATTACACACACATACACACACAGATTGTTTTTAGTAAAATACAAAAATGAACCCCAAAATGCTTTTCCCTCCACCTTGTCCCCTAAAAGCAAATTTGAGGAGATATGTGTATTCTTACTTACTTACTTACTGTGTATTCTTATCTTATAAACCAGTTTTTCTAGATCTCAGAAATTATCTGCTTCTTGAACATTCTTATTAACTACTAACAGCTACTAACATTCACAAGCTGACTTTTTGAAGATTTGGTAAAATGTAGCAACAAATTTTAGGTGCCTACTCTGTAATCCCGCTATCCTGTAGAAACAGTCTGATAGGTGTGTAGTGACGTTTACCCTACTTTCATATATAACAGTGACAACTGGAAACAACCCAAATATCCAAGCCTATGGAACTTCAAGTAAATTGTGACACCACTGCATCATAGAATATTTATCCCACTAATCAAAAACGTGTTGCAAACTTATTTGTTGATGTGGAAAATATTAACCATCTATATCTAAATGGAGAAAGGCCACCAAACAATATGGACACTGTTGTGTCTAGAAAACACAAATCTATGGTCCCATGTGTACACTTTTTTGTACTTATGGAGTAGAAGTCCTACACAGGCATACTCCAAAGAACAGACATGGTTAATGATCATTCTTTGAGTGACAGAATTTTTTTCATTGTGCTCTTCTTTCCTCTGAATAGGTATTACTTCTGTAATTGGGGGAAATAAATGCTAGGTTTTTTAAAAAGAAAAATTGCTGCCTTGTATTTCCTCATCTCTGAAATCAAGGAAAACAGCTAAGAGGAGGATCACCTGCAGGTCTGGCTGCCACTCCAGAATGTTCACTTCAGCTTCTACTTGGTCTGCAGTCCGAGTGAGAGCACTCTGTTCTAATTGCACTGAAGAAATCTCAGTTCCCAAGAGATCGAGACCAACATCCTCCCCTAAAGATTGGCCTGCCACATTTCCTTCTGACCTCTTTAGAAGTATTAGAAACCACTTTTTGAGAATACTGTCATTTCTCTAATATTTCTAGATTTCTTTCCTGACAATCTAGGGCTTAACATTGGATGAGTCAAGAAGCCATGAAGACTGGAAAGTGCACCAGACTTCAAGTCAGAGAACTGGGTTCTGTCCCATCTGTGTTAAAACTAACCATGGGTTTGCCATAAGAGAGTCTTAACTCTAGGAAACAAACTGAAGGTTGCTGTAGGGGAGGTGGGAGAGATGGGGTAACTGGGTGATGGGCATTAAGGAGGGCACGTGATATAATGAGTACTGGGTGTGATATGCAACTGATGAATCACTAAATTCTACCCACAAATTAGGGGCGCCTGAGTGGCTCAGTCATTAAGCATCTGCCTTCGGCTCGGGTCATGATCCCAGGGTCCTGGGATCGAGCCCCGCATCGGGCTCCCTGCTTGGCAGGGAGTCTGCTTCTCCCTCTCCCACCCCCCCTGCTTGTGTTCCCTCTCTCACTGTGTCTCTGTCAAATAAATAAATAAAATCTTTAAACAAAAATTCTACCCACAAACTAATAATACACTACATATTAACTAAATTGAATTTAAATAAAAAATTAAAACCATCAGACCAATGAGTCAGGTTTCCTGAGACCTCATCTAGCAGAGCTTTCTTGGATGTGGCATCATAAACTATTAAAACGTGACTTCAATATCACATTGCCTGGGCTGGAATCTAGGCACACCATGGACTGGCTGTATAACCTAGGCAAGTTGATTTAACACCTACATTTGGTTCCCTTAATTGAAAAATGGGTGTGATCATACTTAGCATTCTCCTTCCAGGGCTGTTGTAAGGAATAAGAGGGGATATAATTAACACATATTTGCTATTATTAAGATCATGAATAGAAATCTTTAGACCATTCAGATTTCACATGAAAACCTTCAGTGATTTTTTTTCTCTTATTGTCATTGGAAAATAAAAATATGGAGGGAAGAAAGAAGAAAATTATGAAAAAAGGGAGAATTAAAAAAAATAATCATTTGCAAAAAACTTGGCAGCTACCTGGAGACAGGTATAACAGGTAAAGTTCCCTAGATCAAATGTCTCAGAGGTATCAACATTCACCAAATCTATATTTAGGTGCCCATATGTTACTACTGGCCAGAGTTGCCCAAAAATACAGATATTTCAGTGCGCATGGCAGCAATTTTCAGAAAGATTTCCCTTTTAGGACAGGGAGATGCTACAAAGCTTAACCAGTTCTAAGTGATTCTGAAATATTGTATCAATTTACAGCAGAAAGGTCACTGTTGGTGAATAAACATAAGGATTCTGTTCTGTGTCTGGGATTTAGCAGACTAACCCCCACTAATGTTAATGGGGCCATGCTGCCAAATCCCCAACCATCACCCTCAATATTTGCTCCAATCCCTTACTGTTTGAGATTGAAATGTGTTTTCCAAATCAAAGCTGATCCTGAAATGGGATCTCTGCATCGTCAGACAGAAACAGTGTGGCTGATGCCTGGGGACCTGGAAGTGCTTAAAATGATGACATTAAGGAGTATTGTTGAAAGGGAGGGGCCCTTCACATGGTCTACCTGATTCACTGTGGCTTTCTCTGTTTGGTGTATAATACAGTTTGCTCATTTCCCAAACCCACCTCCCACTACTTCTCTGTGAAGGCCAGGCAAAAACAAAATCCCCCAGTCCTCCACATATATCCTCAAGCTTCTCTGCCAGAGGAGAACATTTATATTGGTCCCTACCTACTTCTCTCTTCTTCCAGGAGACCCATTACAGTGTCATCTTGGTGAAGTTTTTCTGCTCCACACCCCCTACCCAAACACACACACACACACACACCCACACACACACACACACACATTGGATGTGATGTCTCCCTCCTTGGATCTCAGAATACTTTGAGCCTTGAGTAAGGCACAGTTCGAGCTCTGTCTTATGAAGTTGTCTCATTTTGCTCAGGTAGGCTGCAGGCCCTGTGAGGGTAGGAAGTACACCACACCTGTCTATATGTCCTTTAACATCTGGTCCAGGCCCTTGTGCACCCTTAAGTTTCAAGAAAACACTGAATTGTTTTGAATGACTTTCTTTGCTTGTTGGTTTTGGAGATTGGGACTTTCAAGGAAGGGGTTGGGAACTTGGGACTTGGAGTGTAATTATAGAGAATAGATCCTTTATTTATTAAGTTAAATAAAGATGTTTGAGAGAGCATCCATGGTCTTTGGAGCCAGAGAGAACTGGTCCATTCTACACGACTCAATTTGCCACGGTTGTCAGAGACTTAGAACACTGGCCTGGGTGAATAATGGATCTGATTCACAACAGTAATGCACTGATACTTGGCATCCGTGTCCCTCAGAGATCTCCAGATTTATGCACTGACCTTGCCTACAGCCCTCAAGGTTCAAAGCTGAGTACATTTTAGCTGCAACTACTCATTTGGGTTTGGTTCCACCAGGTCTATCTAGCCGGTGTGCAATAATCTTCTAAATGAACATAGGCTTTGAGTGGTGACAGAGCTGGCTACCCATGCCTGCCTGAATATCAGAGCCCTAGCTGAGACAGGACTGATGATTTACCCTTTGTCTGCTCGAATTTTAATTGCTTCCATCGAAGCTGCAGGAGATCTGGAATTAGCTCAGGCAAAGGACAGTTTGTGCTCACTCTTTCTACTTTCTCACACAGCCCACTCACTCACCAAATCTAATGGAGTTTCTCGAGGCTTTTATCTAGCTTTTATTTAGCTATTTTATAAATTGAATTGAAGGAATAGCAGATCTTCTTCCTGGAGATTCTGCCCCCCTTAGCTTTATGATACCACTTTGCAAATATCTTCTGCTAGCCAGCTCTATTCCGACCTCCATCCTGGGCTCCTTCTCCTCTGTTGACTCCAGGATTTACCCTCAGTCAGGCCCTCTCATGACCATGGCCACTGCTTCCACTCCAGAAGACTTGAGAATTGTTGTTAGTCTTCCATCTATAACTTTTCATCACTAACTTCACATACAACATAAACAAGGGCGGCTCTGTTGGGAGAACCTCATACTGCCCTTTGCCTCCCTTCCTAATTTCCCCTCCAAATATCTGATTCTCATCATTTTATGCTCAAGTCTCTAAGTTGTTTTCAGCCCTGAACACGCATTAGAATCCCCTGGGTATGGAAAATAAAAAAAAATCTTCATGGCTAGGCTCCTGCATTGGAGATTCTAATCCAGGTGGTCAGGAATGGACCAAAGGCATTGATTTTTTTTTTTAAATACTAGTTTCCCATTATTATTGACATAAATTTTAATTTTTTTGTTGGAGATGTAGCTTCAACAGCCCTTCTCAAGAGCCGAGGCAGGTTATTATTATCTCCAGGTTTCCAGGCCCTGGAACAGGAGCTCAATGGCTGTTTATTGTCTTAAATGAGGTATCCACACGTCTTGGTTTGCTCAGGACAGATCCAGTTTACACCCATTGTCTGGCTTGCCATTCAATCAGCTATCCTGCCCCTTTTCCTTCTCTAAGGTATCCCTTTTTGTGCAATAAATTATACAGCCCCTCTAACCATAAGGGTACCTAGAAGTTTGAAAACACTTAGTATTATAGGCTGAATTGTGTTCCCCCAGGTCAGAATGTGACTGTATTTTGAGATAGGGCCTTTCAAGAGGTGATTAAGTTAAAATGAGGCCATTGGGATCTGCCCTCATCTAATCTGACTAGTGTCCTCATAAGACAAGAAAATTTAGACCCACAGAGAGACATCAGGGATTCACCCATGTGCATTGAGGAAAGACCATGTGATGCAAAAATACACAACAGGGGGGTCACCTGCAAACCAAGGACAGAGGCCTTTGGAAAAAATCAAACCTGTTGACACCTTGATCTTGGACATCTAGCCTCCCAGAACTGTGAGAAAATAGATTTTTGTTATCTGAGCCATCGAGTCTATAGTATTTTGTTATCGTAGCAGCAATAAATAAACAAAAAAACCACCAAAACAACAAACAAAAAAACACACTTGGCAAAATATAAAGAAAGTAAAACCAATCTAAATACCATTTCTTAAATATTCCAATCCTCCAAGATGAATGATCATACTGTTTTCCAAGAAACCCACTGTATTGATTTTAGATTATTGGGGTTCTTCAACCATATCATAAAGGACTTGACTTCATGTCTTCACAGGATGCTTTTAGTTTTCATACACTCTGAGTCTATAAGGCCGTTCCCAGATGGAAGACTGACAATAAATGTCACATACGGTTGCCGTGTGTAAGGCCCAGTTCTTACCATCAAGGAGCCACATACTGATTGAGAAGTGTCTCATCTCCATGCAGCTCTTTTTTTTTTTTTTAAAGATTTTATTTATTTATTTGAGAGAGAGAGAGAGAGAGAGCACATGAGAGGGGTGAGGGTCAGAGGAAGAAGCAGACTCCCTGCCGAGCAGGGAGCCCGATGCGGGACTCGATCCCAGGACTCCAGGATCATGACCTGAGCCGAAGGCAGTCGCTTAACCAACTGAGCCACCCAGGTGCCCTCCATGCAGCTCTTAACACTGACTTTTATGAAGGCTCAGTGCAAGGTCACTAAGCCAGCCTGGAGAAGAGTTTAGTACGGGTTCCCGTGTAAGTGGACACCCAAGCTGGTTTTTAATGGGTGAATAGGAACATTCAGTGAAAGTAGGTGGTGGGACAAGTATTCCCTGCAGAAGGAACAGTCTTAAAAAAAAAAAAGGCAGGGTCTCTTGGGTGGTTCAGTCGGTGAAGTGACTGACTCTTGATTGCAGCTCAGGTCATGATCTCGGGGTCATGAGATCAAGCCCAGCATCAAGCCCCGGTTGGAGCTCCTCTCTGGGCATGGAGCCTGCTTGGGGTTCTCTCTCTCCCTCTCCCTTTGCTCCAACCCGCCTCCTCAGCCCCTCCCCCCACTCCGTGCGCACTCTCTCTCTCAAAAAAAAAAAAAAAAAAAAGGAGAGGTAAAGGAGAAACCATGTTCTTTCTGGTCCTTTCCTAACTTCCTGCACCCTCAATTTTAAATACAGTGTCTCTGTCCTCAGAGGCTAGAGAGCACAGCTGTTATCCCTCATTTTTTTAATCCTTTAAATATCTGAGATTTAAAAATTATAAATTCTGAATTTTTCAGCTTTTCTTTTCCTAGACTAAATAACTTCAGTCTGTCCAGGGTATTCTCCAAATTTTTAAATCCAGTTCATACATTGGCACCCATTATCCCTACCAACGTGCGCATTAATGTGCATGTGCACGTGCGTGCATCTGCACGCACACACACACACACTCTCTCATACACAGGCCAAAAGGGCCTGCAGTTCACCGAAAGGCTCTTAAATCTAAGAGAATATATTGGTGCTGTCCTCTCACAAAGTACATCTAGATTAAGGTCACATCCATCACACAGCTATGTGAACCATCAAATCATCGGTATATTTTCTTCATTAAGTAGAAAGCAACAGAATCAAACTGACATACATCAGTCATTCTGAGGGATGACTCTATATGCCCAGAGGAAGTTGTATTCCCCCCCTCCCAACTTCTGACAAGTGAATTAATAATCTTTCCATTTGTGGGTGTTTGGAAACATCAAAGAACTGAAATAGATCAGCCCCACTGATACACTATCGTTCTTCTAATCTTATATCACAGCATAAATACAACAGCCCTTGTTTTCCACACAGATTCCTACTTCTTTCACACCCAAGCATATGCTAAGAGCTCTCAAACAACACTCTTCCTCTATCTCTGGGAGGTGTCTTAAAACATTTTTAGCTCACCAAACAGAAAACAGAGGAGGATCTGTTTCTTTACTCAAGGATAATCATTTTCAACTGCCTATTTATACTGCAGATGGAAACCTATAGGTTGAAATAAACATATTTTCATTCTAAAATTGGCATCTGCTCTGCTATCATTAAAGGGTGCCACAATTGTATTTGAAAAACAATCATCCAGGAAATTCCATGTTGCTTCACCATGTTGAGACCAAGTGCTCACTGGAATGAGGTGAATAGCATTAAAGTACTGGAGGAAGAACATTAGCCTACTGAGCTAATAGGACCACATGTAGAGAGAAGATGCCAAAAATCATAGTGAAATGTGTGACTAAAAAGCAATATCTTATGACCTAGAAGCAGAGGATCAGTTTCCTTTGAAAGAACCCAACAAGAAATGATTGACTGAAAGTCTAAAACGGTGCTGTAAAGACAGTAGCAACTAACCATATATGACTATTTAAATTAATTAAGATTAAATAAAGTGAGAAATTCAGTCCATCAGTTATACTAGCCACACTTTAAGAGCTCAATAGCCACATGCAGCTAGTTGTTCCCATATTGAGCAACACAGAGTAGAAATTTCCATCATTTCACAAATTTATATTGGGCAGTGCTGGTCTAGAACATTCTGTTTGACTATGATGTTAGCATCATTTTAACCATCAGGCCTTAAAGAGATGATGGGGAGCACAGCATACCTGCCAGATGTGACAAGCCATGGCAGAAAAGAACTATGGAGGCGCCTGGGTGGCTCAGTTGGTTAAGCGACTGCCTTCGGCTCAGGTCATGATCCCAGGGTCCTGGGATCGAGTCCCGCATCGGGCTCCCTGCTCTGTGGGGAGCCTGCTTCTCCCTCTCCCACTCCCCCTGCTTGTGTTTCCTCTCTCGCTGTGTCTCTCTCTCTCTGTCAAGTAAACAAATAAAATCTTTAAAAAAAAAGAAAAGAAAAGAAAAGAACTATGGAAAGGAAAAAAATATTCTACTCCTGGAATGAGCTAATAGGATAGAGTATTGGCATTTTATTACAAGAAAGATCCCTAGACAAGCAGAGAAATCTTGGGCTACAATGGAAAGGACTTAGTAAATACTACTATCTGAAAGTCTCATCACACTCTTCTAAGCATTCCAAAATGTACCAGCCTCTACTCATGTGTTAGTGGCTGATTGGACTTTATCGGTCATCCATTCCTCACTTCCTGCCCCTGATGTTCTGCTCTTTTGAACATGCAACAAAACATTTGTGAACATGTATTTAAATAAATAGAAACCCCAATCAAAATAGAAAAATGCAGACTCTTCCCAGGTTACAAAAAAAGGCAAGAACTTTATTTTAAACAAATCCTCAGTTGTGTGTTACATCATGTCCATACCTAAATCAAAAGTCATAAATGATAACGCAAAGGAAATAGAGGGCTTCATAAAAGCAATTATCCAAATATTATTCTTGGCCAATGCTTGAACTAAATACACAGTGGATGTGAAAGGTAGTGTATGGCACTTAAATAAATAAGAGCAAAGAGAAGGAAACATATTCACAGTCCGAAGAAATAGGTTTTTGAACCTTTGGTATATGTCTCAAATAAACATCAGTAAACACATGTTAGCCAATAGTGTTTCATTCCAGGTTTCTCAAGCTAGGGCTCGTGTGTGTGTTGCAGAAATAACTGATAAAATAATAAATTGGGATTCACATGGGCTGATTAAGGTCTCTGGTGTGAGCACACAGGCAAATTCAAACCATGGCAAAATGAAGTGCAGCTGTGTTGCACAATGAAACTATGTAAGAAAATGAGTGAAATACACCAGTGAGAAATTCTGTGGCTCAAGTAGACACCCTTGATATTAACAACAGCGACAAAATATTTTTAATGCTAGCCAAAGTCCACAAGCTGGAAGGCAGAAATATCCCAAAGCTCATAACCACATGCCTAACAGTGCAACAACCATTTCACAGAAGTGTTATAGCTGCATATTGCAATCCCCTCCCTCCCACCCAACCCCTGCCCCTAAGAAACAGCACCAGTGCAGTTTGAGTTAGAAAATTGGAAATACTGAGACATTCCGAAGGTTTTCATAATGACTAAGGGCTAGTCAGATGGAGCTTTAATGCAAACCTCTGCCATGGCCATTCTCCAAAAAGCACCCCCTGTAATTCCCTCTAGCTTGCAGATAAACCATATTAGGTCTACTGTAAGGCCAGATTCAGAAAAAAAAGCTGGCATGCTATCCTGGGTTGAGGGAGAGGGGCATGCTGATGGGGTAGGTACATGGAAGATGCCTCAAGGATGTTTGTCCTGCAGCCCGGGATGAAGGGATGTGTTGAGATAGGTCACAAATTTTGTACCAATGAAGTATCTGTCTCACACCGTTCACCAGGATATAGAGCTCAGCAGAGCTAAGTCCTACTTGGTAGCTGTTCAAGCACACTGTTATTAGGATCAGACTGGGCCATAAATGAGGAGGGCCCAAAGAAGCCCCCCTCATCCTTCTCCTCACTCTAACCTGATGGTTTCTGTTGGAACCAATGGTGTGACGTGTGGTAATGGTTCTACTTTCTCTCCTCTCCCATTGATGCAAGGTCTTCTCTTATCCAGTCTTGTCCTACATCTCAATAGTAAATGAGGGCAGATGCAGTCACTCTCTGAGCAGTCATCTGCCTCGGGGCTCCTTTTCATTCCCCAGGCCTTCCCCAAACCTGCCCCTTCACACATAGGCGGAGTCACTGGACTGAGTCCTGCCAAAATTGGGAACACTGACTCGGGGCAGGTCCTTGTTGCGGATCTCATAGACGGATTTCCTCTTGGCCTGGGCCCCTCGCACAGCCAGCTTGATCTTGCGCCATCCTAGGTGGTTGAGTTCAGCCAGGTTGAGCACAACACAGATGCCACTCACAGCAAACATGAACACTAGAAAGACAGTCTTCTCGGTAGGCCGGGACACGTAACATTCCACTTCCTTGATGCAGGGGTAACGGTCACACTCATACAACCCTGGGACACTGAAGCCATAGAGAAAGTATTGGCCCACCAGAAACCCAATCTCCAGGGCATTTCTGAACACCACTTGGATAATATAGAAGCGGGAGATGCCTTCCTGCCTTCGGAGCTTGGATCGCGCTGCAGTGCGCAGCCCTGATGGGTGTGGGGTCAGCTCCTTAACCTCTAAACAATCGGGCTCTGTCTCCTTGCTGGTGTTCTCTGTGTTCTGCAGCACCCCATTGACAATGGCATTTTGCAACTTCTTATCTTCTCGTTTGCCACCACCACTGACTCCACTCACAGTTCCTCCAGGACCCCCCATGGACTCAGGGGGTTCCCTGTCCAGGGCTAGGAAGACTGTAGAGTAGCGGCGTTCTCGCTGCTTAGCAGACTGGTGCACAGAGTAGGTGATGAAGCACAGACTGGGGGTACACACCATTATGATCTGGAAGACCCAGTAACGAATGTGGGAGATAGGGAAGGCGCGGTCATAGCAGGCCTGGTTACAGCCGGGCTGCAGGGTGTTGCACACAAACATGGTCTGCTCATCATCGTACACCGTCTCCCCCACAATGGCCACAATGAGGATCCGGAAGATCACCACCACAGTCAACAGGATCCTGAGCAGGGGAAGACGGAGGGAGAAAGGTTCTCAAGGGCTGAGTCACTGACTTAGGAAACCCCTGCTCCTCCTTTCCCTGCTCCTTATGTTTGCCACTCCTTTGACTGGGGAGCTGTCCATCCCTGTGTGGTACTGAGCTGGGAATCTAGGAAATCTTTTTTGCTGGTAGACTGAGAACACTTCATATTACAAGGGTCTCAAGTGTATATACCTCCATACACTGGACATGGTATATTGCAACAGATAGAGTTCATCTGTATACATGGAATATACAGAGGCAAAAGACACACACCTTCACTCTGGATATGGCAAATGCACATGGAATATATGAACAGAGTACATGTTTCAAAGTTATACACAGAGTGTGCATATAACTATCCCAAGTGGATGTTTAGTTTACCCTCAGTATAAATATTGAACTTAATGCTTTATGTAAACAGATAGCTATGAATATCTATCCACATATATACATAGATATATATATAGTGCATATACATATGAATATATGTGTCTTTATATATAAAGACACAAAAGTATCAATTGGGAGTGGGGGTTTCTGATACTGTAGGTTTTAACAGCCAAATCAGTTTAGTTTATTTATTTATTTATTTATTTATTTATTAAAGATTTTATTTATTTATTTGACAGAGAGAGACACATTGAGAGAGAAGCACAGGCAGGGGGAGTGGAGGGGGGAGAGGCAGGCTTCCCGCTGAGCGGGGAGCCCGATGCGGGGCTCGATCCCAGGACCCTGGGACCATGACCTGAGCCGAAGGCAGACGCTTAACGACTGAGCCACCCAGGCGCCCCTAGTTTAATAAATATTTTGGGGGGAAAGATACATCTGCTCCGAAGAGCAAATCCATCTCCCCATTTGCCCTTCTCTGTCCAAACACAACCCTGCCTTCCTTGTAGAGTCTATTCAGGGAACCGGATGGAGATAGGCTCTGACTCCGGAGAGTGGGGCTACCACGACTGAGCCAACAACTCCTTTTCTAAGGGGAGAAGGGTCAACCCCCCGGTGGTGCTTCAGCGGGAAGGGATGGAGAGCTGATCAGGAGCAGCTGGGGGAAGGGGACATCACTGGACACGGGGTGCACAATTAAACAGGGACACAAGCGCACAGACGGAAGAGGATGGGAAGAGGGCAGTGGATGGGCTGGGGGCTGTCGGGGCTCGGTCGGGACGTGAGGAGGCACTCCCGGGGGTCGCCCGAGGGGGCCCGCTGACGGCCGGCTCAGCGCCCTTACCTCCCGATCATAGTGGAGTGCTGCTGCACCGCGGCTTCCAGCAGCCTCTCCAAGATGGTCCATTCCCCCATCGCTGTGCATCCGGAGGCAGCAGACAAAGACTGGGCAGCACCGGGCACGTTCCCGCTCCTGGCCCCTCCCTGGGCCGCACCTCCCGACTGGGAGCGCTTGACCCCGGATCAAAGAAGCAAACAAATTAAAAAAAAAAAAAATTCCAAGAATCCCCTCTCCCTTTTATTGCACTTAAAAGAGGGAAATGAGGAAAGAAATCGCAGCGCTCCCCGACCGATGGGGCAGCTGGCGCGGTCGCGAGAGCGGGCACAACCCCCCGTGCCGTCCCGGGATCAGGTGCGGAGCCCGCGGATGCCCGGGAGAGGGGCGGGGCGGGGGTGGCAGCGTGCAGGTCCGCGAGCTCGCGCCCGCCCGAGAGAGCTCTCCCCCCCGGGGTTGGGGGCCAGCGAAGGGTCCGGGCACCAGCCCCCGCGCCTGGCACTTCAGCGGGCACCGGGCGCCCCTGGACTGCCGCCTGCGAGGCCCGGGCGGAGCGCGCGGAGCTGGCTGACGGGCTCGGGAATCCGCGGCCGCCGCCTCTAATCCGCCCTTAAGTAGTCTCTGCCTGCGTCACGCCAGGTCGGCGGAGGGGAGCCGAGCGCGGCGTGCGGCTGTCGCTGCGCGCTGGAGCCCGAGGGGCAGGGGACGCGCGCGCGGGGAGAGGGGGGCGAGAGTCCTGGGGGCCTGGCGGGGAGTGGGGCGACCTCGGGAGGAAGGATCTCAGCGCCCCTCGGGGCTTCTCGAGGCGCACAGGTAACCTCACCTGACCGCCAGTGCCCTGCAGGAGGACGGGCAGCCGGGAGCAGACGCGTGGGTGAGTGGGGAGGAGCGGGAGTAGGTCGTGTGGCCTCCCTACGTGCGTCCCTCACCTTTTTGCTCTTTGTCTTCGGGGAGACCACTAAAATTCCCTCTCTAAATGGGGATGCTGGTTGGGGGACGGTGAGTGGGAGCGACGGTAGGACACTTTTAAATCTCCGTTAGAGAGGACTGAGTGGCGGAGAACGAGCCTGCAGTTCGGTGCCTCCGTGGGTCCGATGCTGGGGTGAGGAAGGCTGAGGAGAGTCCATTTAGGCCAAAGCTTAAATGCAAGTATGAAGCTGCTTCTGAGGAAGGGGTCTGGACACAAGTCTATACCTAGGAAGTGCCTCGCGTGAGCAGGTGGGTGGCCACGATTTAAGGTCTGGCTTCTCCCAGCACAAAGGCAGAGGCTCTGCTATTTAAAAAAAAAAAAAAAAAATCTATTTATTTGTTTATGTGTTTATTTATTTGCTAAAGGGGGTACTTCTCAGATTAACCTTGGTCTGAATCTGAATTTAAGGAGGCCCAGTACTCTACTATCAGAAACAAAACCGCTGACAACCTCACCCCATCTTCACTTCGCTTATCTGGTCTTGGCTTTCTCCTCTCAACCAACAGATCCTGGTTTCTGTCTTTAAATTTACATTTTGTTGTCCATTCTATCCAGAGCAACTGCTTAATTGGTTGCTACAAAATAGAAACAATCACACCACGCTGCTAATTAGCTCAGGGGTCAGTATAGGGAGACACAGTAGTTGGGAATGATTCATATAAATGTACCCAAAGCAAAATGGGTAAGTGGTTGTCAGCCTTTGAAAAACACAGCTTTGTAAAAGGGTTGCTAACTCATTCTAGGAGCCTTCATTATCCACAAGGATCATAGCACATAAGTGTATTACATAAATCACACCGTGATGAGCTTTCAGTTCTAGAGCAAAGGTGTTTGGGTAGCAGGTGGCCCAGGGACTGGGAGGAAGGGTACCAGGCATGGGCTCGAGTCCACTCACACTGCACTTTTGTGTTAAATGACTTTCAAGGCACAACTCAATATTCAGTGCAAGAGGGATCAGAGAGATTTCTCCTAGGCCAGACACCTCTACCCCAAGGAAGCAGTTTTTCACTGCAGAGAAGTAAAAGAGTCTACTAAAAATGGGAAGGGTTTCGGGTATAAGTGGAACATTAGGGTTAAGGCAGGTGCTCCTTCTTTCCTGCTGGGCGGAGAAGAGACACAAAGATGAGGCTGGATGTATATCCTATTATCCAGTCCGCTTCCAGATGGAATGGTGATCCCCTGGCTCAGACTTCGGGTTTTCTCAGACTTCCCTCCTGCTTCCTTAGACCCTGGCTCCCTGTATTCTCTCCTTTGGCAGACCGTTCTGGAGTAAAGTATCTTAGACAGGGGTGAATGAGTGAGACAGTCCCATAGGAAATCTGTCTAACATCTTCAAATGTCCTAAAATAAGCTGCACAACTCAAAATCATTATGTTCTATACATGTGGTTTTACTAAACCCTTGAAGATGATCCTAAGGCCATAGAATGCAGGAAATACATTTTAAATATTCTTACAATGCAATATTCAAACACTAAGTTATGACTACATCAGTTGGTTATTTTAAAATAGTTTAATATGTCATATAGATTCAACATGGTAACACACATATAAACACACAAAAACATCTATACGTAGAACCCATATTTTAAAAGACTCATCTGTTAGATTTGGTAGCCTGTTTTTATATGAAAACCTTCTCACCTTGAAAACAATGAACTGTTTTATTTTTTAAAAAGTACTTATCTATTCATTTGAGAGAGAGAGAGAGAGAGAGAGAATGCGAGTGGAGAGGAGTGGAGGGAAAGGGAGAGAGAGAGAAACCCCAAGAAGACCCCCAGCTGAAGGGGGAGCCCATCGTGGAGCCGATCCCAGGACCCTGAGATCATGACCGAAGCTGAAATCAAGAGCTGGACACCCAACCAACCGAGCCACCCAGGTGCCCGGAGCTGTTTTATTTTTTTTTAAATCACTCATAAGTTGTTTTACTTCCTATGCTGTATTTCCTTTTTTGAGCCTGATCAACGCCACATTCGATTAGTAATTTGCCCCGAGAGTGCTGCATTCAATATGGAGCGGTTCTATGTAGTGCCGGACACTTCTGAATTTCCTCAGAGCGTTATCTCATCCAGCTGATTCTCACTGTCTCAATTACCCTCTGAGCAAAGATCCCCATTTAAGTCAGCTGGGAATTTTGTTCCTTTGGCTCTTATTTAAAACTCATCTTACTCTACAGAAGTCATGGTTTTAGATGAAAAACGATGGAATTCATAGAATAAACCTCCTTGTACATTAGACCATTTGGGGGATATGCATTAAAAAAACAGACACTGGAGTCCACCCCAAATCTGCTAAATTAAAATCTATGGAAGTGAGGTTTAAGTACCTGCATTTTAATTTAATTCTTGCCAGTGACTCTGATAACAATAACAAGTTGAGAATTCTTGTTTCTGTGAGTATTAGGGCAGAGAGGGTCCTAGAAATCAGGAGATCCTATCACCTGTTTCACAGATGTTAAAATTGACCCCCAGATTAGGTGGATTGCCTAAAGTTATACATGTAAGGAAAAAACTATGAAGAAAGTGCTATTTAAGAGTCCTAGAGAAGACCAAATAATTTCAAAAGATGGAAGATATGATCTTTGAAGAAGAAAAAGGGAATTAAACTGGTTTGGGTCATGGGGACATACCAACCAGTACATATATAAAGGAAAGTAATACCTGGATTGTTGGCTTTGCAAAGGCCAATGTCTTACTAAACAGTAATTTCCATTAATAGAACAGGAAAAACATTCTCTACAATTAGTGGAGAAAACTGTAAAGGCACATAGCAAAGGGCATGAATATTCTAATATAAGGAGAGAATAGAGAGTTACTGACAATGATTCATTTTACTACATGGGTGTATCTGGATTTGCTCTTAATCTTATATGTGCTTAGAATTTCATTCTCTTCTTAACCACAGATTCCCAGGTGAACCTGTTAGCTTTGCAGCTTCAAACATTTGGTAAAGGAAACCCCCCTAGGCACTTTGTCGAAGGTGTAAGAAGGAAAGTGAATCTATTGGCCTCTCCTTTACTGGACTGTAAATTCTTGGGGAGCAGAAGATACACCTTATATAGGTCATGGTACTTTCCACAGTGTCTTTAGCATTGTGGAGACTTAAATTCATTGAAGGAGTAGGGTGGCTACTCTGGCTGTCTATTCTCCTCAACCTGGGAAACCAGCACATTCCCTGAGTAGAGGTGGGTCCTGGCTCACATTCAAACTGAGAGGAGAAAGGGGTTCCCTTTTGCTAAGGGAAAGTCCCTTCACACCTGGGGCCGCCTGTGCCCCTTACTAGAAAGCTGTTTTGCTAACCACCAGCCCCCTGCTCTCACTTGGTGCTGCTTTCACTCACTGTGGTCCCATCACCAGGGAATGCTGCTGAGCTTGCAAGCCTTGTGCTGCCCCATCAGAGAGGCAAGGCAGCCCAGGAGGCCGACCACAGCCCTGCATACACAGATTCTGGGAAGCTCCAGCATCTGTAGCTTCCGGGATTTGTGTGGCTCAGAAGGGACTGCGTTCAGTTTGGGATTGGCTTTTGTGTTAAAGTCCTCCACATTTCATTCACAAACAGCTAAGATTAACTGAGCTCTATTTCCCCCAGTGGCCTATATACATCTGTTTCCTAATGAAACCACCAAATTTTCTGCTGAGGAGGCAAACCCAACCTGTCTTGGGAGACTTAAAAAACCTAGGTGGCCAATGAAATCTACTCCTCTTTGCTGCGAAGTGATTTCTCTCTCTCTCTCTCTTTTTTTCTTTTGTGCTTCCTTACCCACATGTAGGCCCCAGCCCAAATGTTTAGGGAAGTACTTCTGTTTTTGCTGTCCAGACAAAATTTACAGAGTAATGTTTCCTGTAGGAGTAAAGCTGTCCAACCCACAGTTATAAGTAGCCCTGAATATGGTGGCTTGCTGTGTGGCTTAGGACTTCCCAGAGCCTGTTACCTTCAGAACTATTCCTCAATCTCATGGTCCCAAATGTGAAGCTGTGTCTTAGCCCCAGGAGACCATGTATCTAAATAGTGGGGAAATTGAACATCTTCATCTTGTGTTAGTCCTTTTAATAAAAGGGTATATTTCCCTTTTTAAAAATCACATGTACAAATTCCCCATTCCCCACCCACCCTGTATATAGAGAATATACCTATGTGTAGTAACATCTCAGGGATTAACGTAATATGACATTGTGGCCAAAGCAGATGCGTGGAATCACAGCAAATAAATTAACATCCATTTAGAATCGAATCAGCCCTGCTGACACATAATCTTTCACGTCTATGTCAAGTCGTGATTCCCATTCACATCAGGAGCTTCCCAGGGGGGCTTATTAAACCTGCAGGAAGAGATTTCTTTTAAGTCAACACTACTCAAAAGTCATTCAGCTACAGTGCAGAAGAGCCTGCCTGGGGTCTGGGCACCCCACCTTTTCACACTCTCATTGTCGCTGTCCAGCCAGCATCCCAGACAAGCAGGATATAGCTGGACTTCCAGCTGCGTGCATTTCCAGACTGTATAAAGGAGATGAGGAAAGGACAAGGGAGATGCACGTGCGGTAGGACCGGCCCCTGGCAGATTTGTTAAACTGGGAGAATAGAAGTTAGTTCTCACATGCACCCTCCTGCACGTCTTCCATATCACTGTGCTCCTGCTAAAAGTTGGGTTCATCCTGGTGCTTCATATCCATAGTCAAGATAATTACGTGGAATTGATATTTATCCTGAAAGGAATCTTCTATAAGATCTGGTGCTTATTTTCAAGGTTATTTCTTGCTTTCATAATCATACTTGGATTCTCCTGGTTGCCTGCTATCTTGAGCCTCTGAAATCAGCCAATTTCTGTTTTTTTGCCAAGGCTCAGGCATTACCCAGCCCTGAGGCCTTTGTGATTTTCTAGCTCTTGTCTACCTAGCTGCCTTCTGATCACTTTTGGGCACCAAATCCCAGTCTGGTATGGAAAGCCTCTTGTTTCTGCACCTGGGGTGAGACTAGAAAGAAGCTTTCACTCACTCATTACTCACTGCATGTTCAGCCCCCTCACTGCAGTATTTTGATAGTCAGCCAAGGATTTGTCAAGACCATAGACTCCCAACTTGCCCATTTGATCCAGTTCACAATCTTCGCTGACCTGCAAAATCTCACACCAAAGTTCTCTTTTTGTTATAAAATCATCAGCTCACCTTGACTATAGACGGCCTTTGGTCATACTTCCCATCCCTGGAACTCCCCTGGAATCCTCCACCTCGTGACCTTTGAGCCTCCCACCATGTACCTCACCCACTCCCCACCCCTTACTCAACCACCATAAAGGAAAGTAATCCGATAACCAAGCGTACCAGGGTGTTAATAACTGATAACCACTTAATGTATTATCCTTCTCAGAGGAATTATCCTCATTTAACTTGCAAAGCCTGTATTCAAAGAAATGAAATTTTCTAGGTAGTTTTCCAAACATCGTACAGAAGAAGAGAACAGCTATGTGGGGGTAAGGGATGTTCTGAGCCTCCTCAAATCACACCACACAAGTACTTGCTTCTTTTATTGATCTGTAAAGTGGTCCTACTTGTGGAAATACAGGAATCACATGAGCACAATGGTTCTTAAATTTTACTGTACGTTAGGTTCACCTGGAGAGCTTTGGAAAATCCCAATGCCTAGGTTGTATCCCAGACCAATTAAAGCAGCGTTTCTGGAGGGGAGCCCAATGCACTGATATTTAAAACAAAAACAAAAACTCTCCAGGTGATTCCATATGCAGTCAGGTTCGAACACTAGTGCAATAATACCCACCACCAACTTCTTAGGCACAACAGCCCTGGGGGAGCCCAATAAAATAGGTTTTTTCCTCATGCTGGGAATGGTGCTTCTGGACATAAAGCCAGAATTTCATTCTGAAAATGTGTTCCTGTGGTTCTGTAAGTACTTAGTATAATCCATACGGGCTAAGTAGTTAGTTGCTGAACTGCAAACACCCATCTCATTTCATCTCAGTCCACTCCTGACCATCTGGTCCTCGTATTTCCAGCACAGGGCCATGTGTGTATTAATGAAATGATTGCATCCGATTACATCTTTTATTCAGAGCACAAGAAGAACAGTCCATATATTTTGTTCTCCAGCATCACTGTTTCTCTCATGATGTCAATAATTAAGTTATTCTTTCTATTGCATGCAGAGGTGGGGTGGTCTTCCATTCAAGTAAGAGTGTACATCAAATATGTTATTGTTTATAATAAAATTTCAACTTTGCTTCCTGTTATCTATAATATAGATATATCAGTCAAAAGCATAGACTTCCCCAGGTTAGATACTTAGTAGGTAATCTCCATTTAAAAATGTCCTGTCATAGGGGTACCTGGGTGGCTCAGTTGGTTAAGTGTCTGAATCTCAGTTCAAGCTCAGGTCATGGTCTCAGGGTCGTGAGATTGAGCCCCGAGTTGGGCTCATGCTCAGCTCAGAGTCTGCTTGGGATTCTCTCTCTCTCCCTCTCCCTCTGCCCCTCCCCATGCTCTCATGTGTTCTCTTTCTCTCTAAAATAAATAAATAAAATCTTTAAAAAAAATAAAAATGTCACATAATTCATGTTAATAAACAAGTTGTGACAATTGGTATACAAGAGAGATCACCTAAGAGCACCAAAGAGCTGAGTTAGTTGCTGTTTTCTCTAGTTTCTCTGCAAAGGTCAGATGGTCAGAAAGCCATATGCCTGGACTGTACTTTTCTGACACTGCTTGGTGGAGTAGGGAAAGGTCAGGGGAAGGGGACCCACTTCTTAGTCTGAATCTTTAATCACAGTCTTGCAACCAAAACTGTTCTCCTAAGGAAATTTTATAATGCCAGCTGTTCAAATAAAAAGGATGTTTTTCCATCTTGTGACCTCTGAATGAACAAAAATGAATGAAGAATGGATGAGCCGATAAATAGGATGGTGCCCACTCTTTATCAACTAGTTATATTCTCTCCTACCCTTTTATGTTACTAGAGTAAACATTTAAAAATCGACAAGTACATATATATACACACATACATATATGTACATTGTTACAACCAAATTCCACCAACCCACTAATATTTGATCTTTGATCTTTGTACATATAGAGTCTTAGCCCAAACATTCATTTGTTTGCTCAGTGAAGATTTACTCATTGCCCAGTACGTGCCAGGAGGATACAGTAATGAGTAAAACGATATAGTCCCTGATCTCACAGAGTTTAAAATCTAGTAGGAGAGATATATACAAATGAGTCAATAGCAATGTGTAATTTTAAAACTGTGATAAGTGCTACCAGTGGATACTCTGAAATATGCAGCCCCAGTGTATAATGTGGCAGGGAAGGGCTGCCTTGCTTTGTGAGTAAGGGTTGGGGAGTGAAAGGCACGTTTTGCCTCAGTTCTACAGTTCAGCAAAGGCCAGAGAAAAGTTCAGGTGGAGGGTAGGGTTCTTTGGAAGAGGAAGAGGACATTAATATTCTGGAAATTCTTGTGATTTTGCCCAGTTATTTTGAATAATATTGTTTAAAGATGGCTTCGCAATCAAACGAAACTAAGGAGATCAACACTGCTGTTGATAAACAAATCCTGGGGAAAAGAACACAGATGAAAGTTGTTTTCCTGGGAGAATATAAATATACTCCAAATTTGGTGCCATAACTCAAACTATTTCTGAGAATCCTCTTTTAGAATTGTCTCCAGAACCCCTTGTTAGCATGTAAAAAGATTCTCATTACTTGAAAAAATTGCACCTCGTTTTTTACTATAAGTTGTGTGAGCCAGCCTGATTACTCAATTTATTTTCATTAGAGGCTTCTGAAAATACATATTTTAATGAATCTGAATTTAAAAGAGGGGGAAAAATGATTTGCACCTGCATCGTGTAGAGTTTCTTGGCAACTGTGAGCTGGGATTTGGGTTCCTTCTGCTTCTCCAGCATACAAGTTGGATGGTTTCCTTGTGTTATCCATAAATATCCAGTAACTTTTGGTTTTTTACAAAACCAAATCCCCCTTCAAAGAATGGGTTTGTTATCACTGAAGATATTCACAAACCTACTTGGCAGTCCAAGAATAAATACAACAAGCAGTAGGTGAGTTCCTGAAATACTCTGTGCACTGAAAGGGCGCTGTGATGCCCCACATGGCTGACCTTGCTCCTCTGTCTTCTCCCGGCACTTACTTTTTCTCCAGACTCAGTCCAGCTATGTGCCCTCTAGGAAGACCCCCTTGTTCCCCACCATATGCCCTGCACAATTTTGTTAGGTGCTCCCAGCATATAATTTCCCATGCTGAATAATAATTGTCTTCACCAATAGACCGTAAACTTTTCCAGAACAGGAACTGTTTTATTTTTGCTTTGTTTTGCTTTTACCTTTATATCCTTCAGTATCTAGCACAATACATGGAATGTAATAGGCACTCAAATATTTACTAAGTAAACCTTCATAAATAGAGCAGCCATAGAATATTGGTCCAGGAGAGAGAGAGATTTAGTACCCAGGTTTTTCCATGGCAAGCAGAATCCATCAATTCTCACCTCTGGCACCACCTTCTCAGGAATCCTTTCTGACCTTAACGTTTTTCTTGACTAGGCTTGGTGCCCCTTAGGGAGCACAACTTCCTTTCTTTTCTTTCTTTCTTTCTTTCTTTCTTTCTTTCTTTCTTTCTTTCTTTCTTTCTTTCTTTCTTTCTTTCTTTCTTTCTTTCTCTCTCTCTCTCTTTCTTTCTTTCTTTTTCTTTCTTTTTCTTTCAAATTCAAGTTAGTTAACATACAGTGTAGTATTGGTTTCAGGAGTAGAATTTAGTGATTTGTCACTTATATATAACACCCGGTGCTCATCGTAAGTGCCCTCTTTAATGCCCATCACCCAATTACCCTGTTCCCCCCACTCAGCAACCCTCAGTTCGTCTCCTGTAGTTAAGAATTTCTTGTGGATTCCCTCCTCTCTGTTTTTATCTTATTTTATTTTTCCTTCCCTTCCCCTATATTCATCTGTTTGGTCTCTTAAATTCCACATATGAGTGAAATCATATGATATTTGTCTCTCTCTGACTGACTTATTTTGCTTAACATAATATATTCTAGTTCCATCCGTATTGCTGCAAATGGCAAGATTTCATTCTTTTTGATGGCTGAGTAATATTCTTACATGTATATATGCATATATATATACACACACCATTATATATAGATAAATTCCATATATATATAAAATTACATTATATATACATATATATGTATATAAAATTACATTTTATGTATACACACACACACACACATACACCAATTTTCTTTATCCATTCATTAGTCAATGGACATTTGGGTTCTTTCCATAATTTGGCTATTATTGATGCTGCTGCTATAAACATTGGGGTGCATGTGCCCCTTTGAATCAGCACTTTGCATCCTTTGGATAAATACCTAGTAGTGCAATTGCTGGGTCATAAGGTAATTCTATTTTTAACTTTTTGAGGGACCTCCATACTGTTTTCCAGAGTGACTGCACAGTTTGCATTCCCACCAATAGTGTAAGAGGGTTCCCCTTTCTCTGAATCCTCACCAACATCTGTTGTTTCCTGAGTTGTTAATTTTAGCCATTCTGACAGGTGTGAGGTAATATCTCATGGTGGTTTTGATTTGTATTTCCCTGATGTTGAATGATGTTGAGCGTTTTTTCATTCGTCTGTTAGTCATTTGTATGTCTTCTAGGGGGCACATGTTTCTAAAGAGAGAATGTCATGATAGCATGAAAGATTTGGGCCTAAATCCTGCTCTGTTGCTAGTTTCTAGCTGTACCACTTGGGTTCTGAGTGTTGATTTCCTTCACTGAAAAATTAATAATAGTATCACTGGGTTGCTGGGAGCATTACATGACATATAACCTGGCACACAGTAAGTGCTTAATAAATGTCAGTCTGCACTTGCCCCTTTGTGCTTCCTCAGTACTCTGCACATATCCCATCAGCTTCCTTGTCTGCCTCCCTCTTTGGATTCCAAGTCAAGGATTGTATCTTTCATCTTCCTACCCCAGGACTCATGGGAATTGCTCAATCATTGCTTGTTCATTGAATACAATCTTCCATTTTAGAAGCTTAGAGACGTTAAAACGACCCACTCAACTCATACAGGTAGGAAATGGCTAAGCCAAGAACCACAACACAACTCTAATGCTTTCTTAAAAAAAGATTTTACTTATTTATTTGAGAGAGAGAGAGCATGAGTGGGAGTGGGGAGGGGCAGAGGGAGAGGGAGAAGCAGACTCCTGGCTAAGCAGGGAGCCCAATGAGGGGCTGGAGCCCAATGTGGAGCTCAATCCCAGGACTCTGGGATCATGACCTGAGCCGAAGGCAGACACTTAACCAACTGAGCCACCCAGGCACCCCACACAAATCTAATCCTTTAGCCAGTACTTTTTGGTCCAACTGCATGAAACCATGAAATCAATGCATACATGCATCTATGAAATAGGATCTGTGCATATCTACACAGGTATGTCTTCTCAAAGACTGATCAAGTATTAGGCACAATCTAAATTCCCTTAATGGAAAAAGAGGATTCAGTGTTTACATCCATCACTACCACTTCGACCTACCACATATTTCACTCTTCTTGTTCTACCATCTTCCTGAAATAACTATATCATAATTTTGTTGAGCCAGATAGTCAGAGTTTATATTGTGTTGTGTAACTACTAAGCCCAAATTAGTCTTGTAGAATTCCATAATTTCTCCTTTTTTGGTGCAAAATTTTATTCTCCCTGGTCTGAACACTTTTGTTTAGTTGGCTTGATTTTCTAAGTTCTTATCATTTCTTCAGTCCCAAATTCTCTGTCCCAGTTACCTCTCAAAATACTTGAATACAACATGTTCTGTCAATTACATTTTCTTGGAGAAATTTCTTCTGGAACATTCTGACTTCTCCAATCTGGACTGATTAGAGAAGTGAATACCTGACATGCTGGGAGGTACCTTCACCATCATCCTGGGAATTCCCATCCCCTCTCTCCTGTGGGCAGTTTTGCCCTGTGTTTTCTTCTTTTGTGGTGTTCTCCCTTGTTTTGGTAAAACACCTCCTCTAATAGTTTTCTGAGAAAGAGCCCCTGGGAGGAAAATGTTAGAGACCTCTCATGTCTGTAATTGACTTCAATCTCCTATTGCATAATCATTTCCTTCAGAATGTATAGGCATCCCTCTGTGGTCTTATAGCTTCCAGTATTACATCTGAAGTACAAAGACGTTCTCATTCTTGCATTCTTGTGTGCAACTTTTTCTTAGAAGATTTTTCAGATATTCTCTTTGATCTTAATATTCCTTAATATTCCTAATAGTTTGCCTTAATGTCAATCTTTTCTTCATCTACTGTGCTAGGTATTCAGAAGGCCCTTTCAATCTACAATTTCATGCATCTCAGTTGTGAGAAAGGTTCTTGGATTATTTGGTTGGTGATTTCCTTCTGACCTTCACCCCTATTTTTTCTGTTCTCTCCTGTTAGAATTTATCACTTGGATATTGGTCCTTCTGGACCTGTCATCTACCTTTTATCTTCTTCTTTAATTCTCTCTTTGTTCTGCTTTCTGGGAGATTTCCTCAACTTTTTCTTGCATTCATTTTATTTTATTTTTAAAATTTCTATAATCATAATTTTAATTTGCAAGAGTTTTTTTTTGCACTGTCTTGTCTCTCTCTCTCTCTCTGCAGGATAATAACTATAATTTTTGAGGTTTTCTTTTCCCTGTGTGGTCTGTGTTTCCTCTTCTTTTAAAGTTTTTTTTTTTTTGTCTCCATGTTTCACATTACAGGCTTTCCGCCTCTGGTATCCTCTGACTTTTGGTGGTCAGCTCATGTTTAAGAGTGAATGAAGCACTATGAAACAGACTGGAAAATCCAAGTGAGTGAGTGGGGCTGCTGACTCTGGGTTTCAGGGTAGAGCTTTGCTACTGGCATATGGTGCGCAGATCCCAGGGAGGCTGCTAAATATCCTACATGCACAGGACAGCCCCCCTCAACAAAGACTTGTCCTGCCCAAAATGTCAGTAGTCTTGGCTGAAAAATCCTTAGTATCTCATCGGACCATTTAGTTAAAAACCTCGGATTTGGGTTTTGTTTTGTTTTGTTTTTCTTTCTCTTGGGCTGGTCAGATTCTGCCACCAAGAATCTTGCCTGAGGGGTTTAGACCTGGCTTCCAGCATTCTGGGGGCCAAAGGACAGAGATGAGCTGGCAGTTTTAACAGTCAGAGTGCAAAGGTCACCTGATCACTCAATATTGTCTCCCCATCATCAGCTATGGCTAAATTCTCCCACTCCAGAGACTCTCTCCAGAGGCTAAATGTTTTCATCCAGTTTTCCACCAGAATGGAAGAAAGGCAGTTACTTGGCTGTTTGGAGTGAGGAAGGAGCTAACAGAATTTAAATTTCTTCTTAAATAGACTTTTAAGCAATCATTCTGATTTTAGTTGCATCCTTACCCCCTCTTCACTCCCAGTTCCTAAACCCTTATGAGGCGGAGAGGGGAGGGGAGTTTCTGCTGAATAAAATAGTTGGTGCTCAACTTTTTCTACAGATGACTGCTTAGATATAGTATCACTTATCTATCTGATTTCCAGTTTTCAATTCTCTTTATCTTTATAGATTATGTCTTCTTAAAAATCCCTTTACTGTCTTATTAGTGAGATCTCAGAAGGGCACAAGAGTAAATGCATGTGCTCCCCCATCTATTATGTGGAGGTCCCACAATTATATTTTTCATGTTGAAGCACTCATCGGTATTCTCCAATAAGAGAATCCCCAAAACAGTGCATCTATACTGAATTCAAGGTAAAATGTCTGCATTCTGTTGACTTTTTCATGGCCAGTTTGCAGGTGTATGTTACTAAATGAGTTTTGATATCAGGAGTGGTTTGGCTATTTTTGTTTTGTTTTGTTTTGTTTTTTTTCTCTTAAAAAAACGACTGACTACAATGATGAGCTGATTTGGATCCCACATAATCTGCAGGATGCAGTATGATAGGAGCCAGAAAAAAAAATTTTTTTTAAACCTAAACCCAAGAGAAAACAAGAATCTAAACATAATCTGCTAAAAATAAAATAGCAGTGTGGACTAATTGACTAACTGAAATTCTCTGAGAACAGAATTCAGAGCTCTCCAGCTGACCAGTTCCTCAAGCAACTGGAAAAATGATGTTAACTCAGTGTCACTGGCTGCGATCTCTCTCTAGAAATCTAATTTTCACTGTTGTTCTTTGAAATATGGTGACTCTGGAGGGGACCTGGATTCTGCTCTGGATTTCCATCCCATGCACAGATGCTGCTCTCAACGCCAACTGGAGCATCATTTGCATAAAAAAATCTGCTTTGAAAGCAGAGAGGGGATGTAGCCGCACTTCCCAAGTACAGTGGGTGCCCGCTATGATTCTTTCACACTTCAGCCTCAAGTCTCACATGAAGGCAGCCATTCCATTCCGTCACTGAGGAGAATTTCTAATATCACGTTGAAAGCAGGATTAAAGATACATTTGCGTTGAAGTTGTGCAAATAAATGCAGCCCCGAGTAACTGAAACCTGAGCCTAGAGTGACGTGACTCTTCCATTTTAATACCTAAGGGAATTACTTGTGTGGTCATGGCAACAGTGTCACCTTCAGTGGTTCTCCTAAAGAAAATCTTGCAGAGACATGATCAGAATACATGAAGAGTTGGCACTGATGTGATGAGCCAGTGGTCAAAGTATTTCATGTCTTACTGTGGGTACTTTTTAACTTTGGAGAAATTACACAAATAATATTGAGCTTAGAAGAACTAGAGTATTCAAGTAGCTAAAGAGAACTACCGTAGGTTCTCCATCCAGATAGAAGCACTGCCTTGCAGTGATTTTTCTATGCTTATATACCCAACTCTGTTAGAGAGGGAGAGCAAAATATGTTTTTGAGACAAAGAATGAAAGGGTTTCCTCTTCATAGACCTTCACTGAAAGAATTATGAAGAACTATCAGTCAAGAAAGAAATTAAGTCCAGAGTGGAATGTGAGAAAAAAAATTATGAAAAAAAAGGTAGTCTTGTTTATAGAGGTAAGTATATACTGTAAATACTTACTGTGGACAAAGTGGGGATAAAAACAAATAAAAAAAACCAACCCTAACAAGGGGGCATAGAAAATAACTTTGACTGTGTTCAGTTAAATGTGTATTAAATGCTTAAGAGCAAACATAAATGAATAGAAATGGAATGTAAAACTTCCAGACTACTAGAGAAAAAAGTTAGTAGAGAAAACATCAATTCACTAGAAGTCAGTGTCTTAGTCTGCTCAGGCTGCCATCACATAGACTGGATGGCTTAAACAACAAAAATTTATTTTCTCTTAGTTCTTGGAAGTCCAAAATCAAGCTCCTAGCCTATTCAATTCCTAGTAAGGGCTCTCTTCCTGGATTGCTGATGGCCACCTTCTTGCTAATGCCTCAGATGGAGGAGAGAGAAAGCAGGCTCTCCGGTGTCTCTTCTTATAAAGGCACTAATCGAATCATGAGGAGCCCATCCTGGTGACCTCATCTAAATCTCATTACCCTTAAAGGCCCTACCCCCAAATACCATCACACTGGGGATTAGGGCTTCAACATATGAATTTTGGGAGAACACAAACATTCAGCCTAAATTGTCAGTAAAGGAAGACACGGAAACTAAACAAACAAAACAAAAAACATAGTATATTTAAAAAACCACAAAATTCAATGATAGAAGTATCAGAATGTGATTTATTCATTTGATGCATAGTATCTAGTAGTAAAAAATGAATGAAATTATCTTCATCTATATCTATCAATAAAAATAGATCTCAAAAACCAAATGTTGAGTGAAAAAACAGGGTGATAAGTAAACTATGGCTTAATTTGTATAAAAGTTAAGCACAGGAAACCATAACCTATGTTTTCTACAGGGATATTTAGCAGATATATAGATATTCGGGAAATGTATAAAAATCACAGAATCAAGGGTGCCTGGGTGACTCAGTCATTTAAGTGTCCAACTCTTGATTTTGGCTCAGGTCATGATCTCAGAGTCGTGAGATGGAGCCCCAGGTAGGGAGAGGGAGAGCAAAATATGTTTTTGAGAAAAAGTATGTAGGGCTCCACACTGAGGATGGAGCCTGCTTAAGATTTTCTCTCTCCTTCTCCCTCTGCCCTTCCCTGTACCTGCTCCCCAACCCTGCTCAAAAACAAAAACACCAAACAAACAAAAAACACAGAATCATGGATCAGAAGAACAGGCACCAGTTTCAGGAGAATGGAAAAAAACAAAACAAAACCAAAAGCCAGAGAAGGGGGCTGAGGAGGAGTACAAAGGAATTTGGTACTGAAAAAAAATTTCTTTTATCTGAAAAATGTTTTAAACACCTGTATGGCAAGCCAAATGTTAAGTGTTGAAGATGATACAATGAGCAGAAACAGACAGGTTTCCTGTCCTCCCAGAACTAATGGTCTGAAGGGAAGGCAGATGTTAATCAAATAATTATTCTTTTTTTTTTTTTTTTTTTTAATTTTTTTTTTTTTTTTTTAAAGATTTTATTTATTTGCGAGAGAGAGAATGAGAGACAGAGAGCATGAGAGGGAGGAGGGTCAGAGGGAGAAGCAGACTCCCCGCTGAGCAGGGAGCCCGATGCGGGACTCGATCCCGGGACTCCAGGATCATGACCTGAGCTGAAGGCAGTCGCTTAACCAACTGAGCCACCCAGGCGCCCAAATAATTATTCTTAAAGACATAAATTTTAACTGTGGTAAATTCAAGGAGGGCAGTGGGGGAGTGCAGGAGTGGGGAGGAAGGTAGCACTTTAAATGGAGAGGTCACCATATGCAAAACCTTGGCAGTGGATGTAGACATATATAAGGCAGTAGGGCTATGGCTGGGGAAGGGGTACAAGAAGGCGGTTGGACAAGAAGAGAGGGCCAGATTATTTAGGTCTTCCAGGCTGCTTGAAGGGCTTGGTCTTTACCTTCAAAGAGGCAGAAAGCCATTGAAAGGTTTTATTTGGCAGGGGGAGATTAGTCAGAGTTGCAGTATGAGAAGATTGCTCTTGATTATTTGTAGAGGGAGGACACAGGAGCAAGAGAAGATATGTGGGAGTTATTGTAGTGTCGGGTGAGACTGGGACTGTGAGGAAAAGGAGGAGGTGGAGGTGAAATACATTCCACCAGAATCAAGAGATTTTTAGAAGAATATTCAAAAGGACTGGCTGATAGATTGGCCATGAGAAGTGAGGCAGAAAGAGGTGCAAAGATGAGTCCTTGCATCCCTGTGTGGACTTTTGCCATTTCAGAGAGATGAGAATAAGGCCAGGTTTGGAGGTGAAGATTTTGAGTTTGCTTTTTGGACAAGTTGAATTTAAAGTGCCTTTGAGATCCAAGTAGAAATTCAAGAAGGTAGTTGAATATAAATGTTTGAAATATAAAGGTAGGAATCAATCCCTGGGGACATGGGTAAAGTAACTTAGGGAGACACTGTGGCATGGGAAGATGGCCCAAGTCATTGTCCTGACAAGTTTCGTTATGGCTGGTAAGAGGAAGATGAACCTGCCAAGGATACGGAAAAGCAACAAGTTGGAGGAAAACCAAGAATAGAGCTAGGAAAGAAGGTATTTCAACAAGAGGCAGTCATCAGTTGTGATGCAGATTGAAAAAGGCTCTCTGGACGAGGCACCATGTACGTCATCAGAGACCTTCACAAGAGCTCTGTCGGTGGGGTGAAGTGACAGGTTGGAGCGGGCTGAGAAGTGAGTGGGCACTAAGGAAAAGGAGGCAGCCCTTTTGAGGGGTCTGACTATGGAAAAGAGAAAGAGAACAATAACTCCAGTGGAATGTTGGGTTGAGGCAGAGTGGTTTCTAGTGGAAAGACTTAAATTTGCACTTTTGCAGGGAGTTTCAGTCTCTGGCTTATCTTTTCTTTTTGAAGTTGGCAGGGGCAAGTCATGAAGGACAAAGAAGAGTTGGAGAGAACAGTAGGAGTAATTGTTCAAAAACTTAAAGCAGAAAGTTTAAAATGGCTACTGGTTACTAGATACGTGCTCTATATAGGAACTATACTAGTCTTTAGCCTTAAATGTATTGTCTCCTTACATAGGGGTACAAATGATTTCTCCTACCTTATAAGGTCTTCATTTAATTCAGTTTAGTTTTTTCTCCATAGGAGCTCAGTCTCTAGTTCAAATTCCACACTGCACTTGAAGCTGGAGTTTGTGAAGGGATGGCCAAGTCCTGTATGTAACGTCTGAAACCACCTAGAGCCATTCTTGGGAACATGCTGGGTGGTGTGGTCTAGTGGAGCAGGAAAAGCTTGCAGAAGTGCATGGGACAATATTGACAATGCAGCAGGGCCACCTCTGTCTGCCTGAAGTGGCCTTGGAGAAAGGGACAGGACCACAAAGGAAATTGGCGGCTCCCCCATCCTGGTCCCTCCCACCACACACACACTCCATCTAAATGTTGACTTACTTGGTCCAATCCTAAGAAGTAAAGTACTGAGAGGGAAGGAGGAGCGTTTGTGTTTATTCCTCATTCACTAATGATATTGTCAGAGGCTCTGCGTGCGATGCTTGACTTCTTTGTATCCTGGTTTCCTGTCTGTGACCCCAATGCCTGGTTCCTGTGGGGATGTGACAGACAGCATGACAAGAGAGGATCTCTTGGGTACCTAAGTCCTCACCCCTAGAGTTCAGTTTCTTCATCTGTGAAACAAGGTTTGGACTAGAAGTTCTCAGGTTCCACCCAGCTCTATCCTTCTGTGTTCTCTAAAGGGGGATGAGGTAAAAAGGGAATGGCGGAAGGGAACTTTGAACTAGACCAGATAACGTGACTGCCTCTTCCAGAAAAGGCATAGTGCTGGTGCAAGCAGCATCTATGAGGTGTGCCTCAGTTCTCCTTCCAAGCTTTTTTCCCCCAGGGGTTTCCTGGGGCCTCTCAATAAGGTTCTCAACTGACCTGAAATATTCACAACTTCAAGCCTAGGGAGGCAATTTTATAACACCTTAAAAAAGGGGTCCACAAATCCAAGGAAATGTTCACTGACTGCAAACAAACGTTTCCATTGCATAATTACCTCCTAAAAAGTCCATTTCCTCGTCTCATGCCAATGTTGCTATTTGTGCTGAGTGGAAGGGCATTTCCGCTTCCCCTACCGTAAAAGCTGTATTTCTTCCAATATTAAGGTTAATGAGGGCTGGGGCCCTGTAATCTACATGAGTAGGTTAATTCTCATGTGTCCTAGATAGTCGAGAGAGAAAGAGATTTAGAACTTCGGCTGAAGGGGATGCACAGACTGCCTGCTGTGGATGCGTGCAAAGAAGCAAGGAAGAACACCTCGTAAAAGGGACTCTGTGCCTCAGCTCCTCCATCTATGAGATAGAGATGCCGAACGTGACCCCATCCTCCCCTGTGCATGAATGAGAGGTGCCAGTTCATAGGTATGTGCTTCAAGGTTGATTATATTATAGTAACAAATATTCTGTCAAAAACTGGGGCGCCCGGGTGGCTCAGTAGGTTAAGGATCTGACTCTTGATTTCGGCTCAGGTCATGATCTCAGGGTCCCGGGACTGAGCCCCTGGTCTGGCTTCACCCAGCGGGGAGTCTGCTTGAGAATTCTGTCTCCCTCTGCCCTTCCCCCCTACTCACTCTCACTCCCTCTTTCAAATAAATAAATAAGTCTTAAAAAAAAATCCCTGACTCTCCCCCTTAGGGTAGGCAGGGTTTTAAGAAATATTTTGTCAAAAATTAACAGAGCTGCCATGACATTGCTGGTGGGACACCAATCTTGAATATATTTTCAGAAATAGAGATGTGGTTTGAGTTGATCACATATCCTGTTGTCAGAGGCATGGATGGATTTGCAAGAAGCCCTGAGAACCTGTCTTCATAGACAAAGTGGAAAGCTCAAAGTTGAAAGTTACAAAACATTACAAATGAATGAGGCTATTTCTACCCTTTCATTCAAAATGATAATACATTTTGTCCAAAGGCAAAAGAATGTGACTTGTACATAGCTTTCTCCCCCACTTGGCTACTATTGATATTGTTGTGATGAAAAAGGGGAGGGCAGGGAGGGCAAGAAAGCAAAAGAGATGAACCAGGGACTTCTGTTTGTTGCCCTCACAAAAAAGTTCTCACTGTTACTGTCAAATATTTAGATGCTTCAATTTTCTAAAAAATTAAAGTTGAGAAATAGAATGATTTGGGATTCATTCTTTCTGACACTGTCTGGCTCTGTGCTAGACATGCTGTGCTAGAAAATCATGTTTTTAAAAAAAGTTTAGTAATAGAGACAAAAGAAATAAGTAAGCTAACAATTTAAATTATGATTAGTATGAAATTCAAGAACAGACAAAACTAATCTATAGTACTATATGTTGGCTAACTGAACATAAAAAATAAAAAACCTAATCTAGAGTGCTAGAAAGGATTGCCTGGGATTGAGGTGGAGAGGATTGAATTTGGAGGAACAGGAGGGAATTTGAGAGGGGATAGAATGTGTGCTATGTTTTGATTGGGGTGGTGGTTACTGGGTATACACATTTGTCAAAACTCATTGAATTGCTTGCTTAAAATGGACATGTGTTACTGTATATAAACTACACCTCAATAAAGTTAAAACAAAAGATGATATAATATGTGATACAAAGGAAGTGAACCAAGGGTGGCAATGAAGCAAGAGTCTAACTTAAATGAATGTTTCTAGAAGTCTTCTGTGTGCAGAGGAGGTTTTTGGCCGTGATGAGGAAAGAGGTCTATGCAGAAGGAATCCCATGAGCAAAGGCCCTGATGGTTTCCCTTATTTTTCTTGCAACAGGGGGACTTTATTAAGACAAGGTCATAATTTTACTCTTCCCCGGAGAGAAGGAATATGCAGCTGGATCATCTCATCAGTCCTTCTAGATGTGAGCACACAGGAATAAGAGCTAAAGGGTATGAGATTTCTTTTTAAGATGATGAAAATGTTCTAAAATTGACTGTGGTGATGGCTGCATCTGTCTATGAATATGCTAAAAACTAATTAAATTGTATACTCTAAATGACTGAATTGTATGGGATGTGAATTATATCTTAAAGCTTTTGTTTAAAAAAATAAGATAATCCAATTCAATGATGAGGCAGGATTGGTTGCAAACTCTGGACACAAAATAAAGCAAAGTAACCTGGATGAGACCCTTCATTTTTACTTCCTGAGCATGCTGCCCACATGTGGAACCAACAAGATGTAACTTCCGATAGATCTTCTACTTGATTCATATGCCAAAGAAAAACAACCTCCCCCCGCAAAGTGAATAAAATTACCCAATACCAGACTTCCGTTTCTGATAGTGTGGCACTTTGGACACCTTGAACTACTGTCCCACGTGAAATAACAAAAATCCTGGGTTACGGTGATTATTTTAAATGTATTATTCAGCTGGCATACAGTCGCCTCAGAGCCCTAGAGCCAAGTGAAATCCTGGGGGGGTCAGGGTCGGAAGCTGGTGCTAACTGTTAGAATAAGCTAGGTTATGCAGTGGTAACAGACAAGCTCATGGTCAACTTGACAGCGTATTTCTCACTTAAGACGCTTTGTGTCTGCAGGGGGCGCTACTCACTCTAATCCTGTGGGAACCCAGGCTGATGGAGGTTTCAATTCAACATGTGAGTATTACAGTAGATTTTTAATTCCTTGTATCATGCTGCTTTCTCTTAAGAGTTTGGGTATATATTTTATATCTTATATCCTATTAAGATTTATATTTGGAGTAAACACTCGTCAAGTTCTTCCTGCTGAAACTCTCATCCCTACCAACCTATGGTTTTCTTTTTAAAAACTGGAATCCTCATACTGTATTTCCGTGACGAAGCTCCCTTTTATGTATTAAAATCAAACCAGCTATTATAACACAATGGCATTGACACTCCAGAGTAGTGGGTGTAAAAGAGAATGTGGCTACTCTTTACTGTAAGATTTGAACAGATTTAAAATAAGTTGCTTCAACTTGAGAGGGGGCTCAATGTGCTTGAAAAGTGGGAATTCAGGAAGCCAATTTGGATTTTTTTTAAAAGGCCCTGTAATGTAGGCCATGGTGATTATTATTATTATTATTATTTTTAGATTTTATTTATTTGAGAGAGAGACTGAGATAGAGAGAGCATGAGAGGGGGGAGGGTCAGAGGGAGAAGCAGACTCCCCGCCGAGCAGGGAGCCCGATGCGGGACTCGATCCCGGGACTCCAGGATCATGACCTGAGCCGAAGGCAGTCGCTTAGCCAACTGAGCCACCCAGGTGCCCTAGGCCATGGTGATCATTAATTGAACTCTTTGAACCCTGTGCCCTGAAGTCATGAAGTTATTTAGGTCCATCTCTCCTTTGGCAGATGAAGGAGAGTATAGCTTTACGTTCTCAGCCTTTGGAGCATGTGCTCCCTGAATTCTCTAGTTGCTCTTGGACTGTTGAGTCGCTCAGCAAGTATCTCTGCTCACTAGCCCATTCTGGATCCAAATGCCAGAGTTCACTTTCTTTAAATATTATCATTTCTCAGGAAACACCTCAGCAGAAAACACATATTCTCTCACATCAAATCCAAATTTCTACACTGGTCTTTCAGTTCTTATGTGTGCACGCACACTCACACATGTGTGTATAATGTATAATACATATTACATATACTATATATAAAGAAGTATATGTAAGTGTAAAAATGTTAATAACAATGATTATAGAGCACCAGTGAAGGTCCTACTCTGTGTCAAGGCCCGAGCGTAGTATCAACTTCAGCCCATTTCATCTTCACAGCAACTTTGTAGGGCCGTTCTATCATCGTTTGTATTTATTAGGGAAGAACACTGCCCTCCCGTGTTTCCAAAGCCCATGCCCTAGTCCTCATCCTACTGGATCCCAATCTACCTGACTGCTGCCTCCCCACGCAGACTCTCTGCTCCTGTCAGGTCTCCCCACTACTTTCATGTCTCCCACACCACTCTCTGCTCATTCAGTCTCCCTCCCTTTCTCCCAAACCCTTAACACTTTTCAAGACTCAGGGCAAATCCCATCTTTGGATCCAGTGTAGGACTGGAGCTGCATTTGAATTACCTTGAAATTTTCATTTCCTTGAAAACACATAGTCCATTCAAGCCAGCAGTCTGGGTAGCTTCAGTGGTTCCTTCATTTTCTTGCCTGCCCCATCCAACCCACAGCACATCCTGTCATTGCTGCTTATGAAACCCATCTTTTTTTTTTTCTTAAGATTTTATTTATTTATTTGACACAGAGAGAGGGAGAGAGCGCACCAGTAGGCATAGCGGTAGGCAGAGGGAGAGGGAGAAGCAGAGTTACTGCTGAGCAGAGAGCCCGATGCGGGGCTCGATCCCAGGATCCTGGGATCATGACCTGAGCCGAAGACAGACGCTTAACCAACTGAGCCACCCAGGCGCCCCGGCATGATTTAAGTTAGCCCCTCTGTTCTGAGGTTCAGAGAGGTTAAGTTATTTACTTAAAAGATGCTCAACTAGTCAGTGACAAAACCAGGATTTGAACTTAATCTTTTTGATTGAAAGCTCATGCAACATCAAACCTTCAGGTTAGTATGATATAATAATAACAAAAAATGATATACAGAAAACTGTTGTTAAATTATGGGTATGTTCTCTAGTGGGAAAATATGTTCTAACTTTCCCCTAGGAACATAGATTAGGTAACTGACATGTTAATTAACATGGTCTCTTCTCTAGAGGAATGTAAGTAAAGGTTAAGTGTCATCAAGATATGAGTGGTAGAGAGAGTGTCCCTGGTAGCCAGCATTGGGTGGTAGACCCTGGAAAAGAAGTTCACAAGGTAGATCCTAGAGTTAAAGGTGTCTTGGGAAAATTTCACTATTGTGCCTAAGTCAGATTTGCTTTTGAACTTCCTACATAATGCCTGCTCTCTCAAATCCTACCCTACGTGATGCCTACCCTGTCATTATCCAGTAGTATTTCCAAAGTTCTTCAAGTGAACATGTTGACCCAAGGCCTTGCTTACACTTCACTGCAGAGTCCATTTCTCATCTACTACTAATGCCATATTGTAATTCAGCTTTATTGCAACCTTCCCGTGGGTCTGTTTTCTTTCTGTCTCCCCTCCCCAACCCTGATTCCCATGGAAGCTGTCGTGAAACAATGCTGAGCCATAAGCAAACAACACTGCTGGGAGTCCTGCAGACCACCCCTGCTTAGCTCTCACCTGACTCAGCTCTCCTTTGCAGGGGACAGGGCCCAGAAGCCAGATGACTGAGAGAGCTGTTCTTGAACTGAAGCTCTTTATCTGCCGGGTCAGTCTTGCTCGTATCCATTCATTACACACAGAGCTGATGACTGAACTGCTTCTACCATTGGGCTCACCAGTGACCAAAAGTATACTTTTGTAATCTCTCCAAGAGCTTTTATCCTGTAGCTTCCTAATGGGAGTTTGGTTGCCATAACAACAGCCAAGCTCTGCTAGAAGGAGAAATTCCTTGTATAATGAGCCCCCAAGACCTTGTGAAAATAAAGGAAATCTCATTTAAAATGGAGCTGGAAAGCCCTGAAGGGGGAGCTCTCATGCATGTACCACTCTGCAGCCTGTGTAACCAGGGGAAGAAGGAAGATTAAGAATTACTCCAGCAAGGGAGGACATTTTTCACATAGGAATTTTGTCTCTTGCTTTTAAGAGAAGGAAGGAAGATCCCTCCCTGCCCCAGCAGCATCGCATTAACCCCCACAGGCAGCCAGTGAGAAACCACAACCTCCAACTCTTGTTCTTCTCCAATAAACTTTTGTTTTAAGCAATCCTCCCCAATTTCCTCCTAAAACCCAAAAAAGCTGACCTTCCCTTTGTCCCTTTGGACTGGCTGGTGGTTCACCATGGCTTGCTTGTCCCAAATTGCGATTCCTCTGTTATTTCTGAATAAACTCAGGGCTTTTTTGCTGAAATAAAATTACTCTTTTCTCTATTTAAAATTAACAACTTTAAATTGGGTATCGACCTTTGCTGGTTTTGGCCTAAAAGACTCAAAATTTCTTCAGTAGCTATCAGTTACTAGGAAATATTTATGGCATTTGTTATCATGTTAATCACAAAGTGAATCTGACTTATTTCTTCTTAAACACCCAGCTAATCTGGTCATAGAGAGATCGTTGTGTTCCTGGGTCTCCACAGTGGAGTCTCGAAAAAATCTGGCCAGTCACACATACCACCATCCAAAGCTTCTCAGTCTTACCCCCCAGTTTTGTGTGAGTGAAGTCATTGCTCTTCTCAAGCTCTTCTCCTGGCCTGTTAAATCAAATAAAACTCTCAAACTGAAAGTTGGAGCCCTCGTCCATAAACTATCATATTTTCCCTCCTGCTCTAGCTCATTAGGTATGGTGTTTATGCCATTTAGTTCTTTTCATACTTTCCCATGGTCAGGATGGTAATGATTCAGTCCTCAAGCCTGGCCAGACTGAGACTTCCCTGGAATTTTTGTCAAGAATCACATAGGAAGACATTCTTTTGCTCCAGAGGCTACTAAGTTGCTAGACCATGAATCTTGGACCATCATGCCCAACATGTTAGTTTGCTCAGGCTACTATAACATAATAGCACAGACTTTAAACTCTGAACTTCTTAAGCACAGAAAATGTGCTTTGATCCATCTTTGTGTCCCCTGTACCTACTACTGTGCTTAGCCCAGAGTCACGGATCAAGAGATACTTTTGGAATGAATAATATAAAGACAAAATTATGACTCTGAATAATGATATTGGCAACTTTACTAAAGATGTCTGATGAGCCCCAAATACTCAAAATTTTGAATGCAGACTCCCAAAACGTATGTGATAAAATGCACTAAGACCATGACTAAAGCTTTATGTCTATATGTTTATGTTTATAACTTTATGAGTATAGTTTAAGACTGAAGTTTTATGACTAAAGATGGTTTGAGAAGCACCATTAGATTAGATGTCAGAAAATCTGGCTTCGTATCTTGGGTATTCCACAAGCTGTGTAACATTGCACCACTTACTTCATCTTTCTGTCTTGATTCCCTCATCAATAGATAAAAGTTTAGGGGCGCCTGGGTGGCTCAGTTGGTTGAGCGACTGCCTTCGGCTCAGGTCATGATCCTGGACTCCCTGGATCGAGTCCCGCATCGGGCTCCCTGCTCGGCGGGGAGCCTGCTTCTCCTTCTGACCCTCCCCCCTTCATATGCTCTCTGTCTCTCTCATTCTCTCTGTCTCAAATAAATAAATAAAATCTTTAAAAAAAATAGATAAAAGTTTAATTACATCCATTCAACTGCTCCAACAGTTCATGAACAATTAACTTGAAAATGAAAAATTTCAGAGCTTCCGCAATCAGGTGGAAATTCACCTTCCCAAGTTGATTTCCTAAGTCATCAGCTCCCACCAGCCTGCCCTGTGCCTTGTTAGCTGGCTTCTGCCCCACTTCTGCTGATACTTCCTGCCGCTCTTCTCACCTCTGTGATTCTTAACCGTTCTTCAAGACCCAGACCCATGTCCCTCTCCTTGAAGCTTCCCAGACAGCACACATTGGGAGTTTATGTGTAGTGAATGTGAGCCCCTCAAGGACAGAGCACGACTGATTCTTTGCTGCTGCCTCCAGAAGCCCCCACAACATACTTTGCAAAGAGTCCAGCATGGAATAAAGGGAATATTGTGGCTTCACTCCCCTTCACCTCCCGGCAGACTTCATAGCCTTCACTGCACTCAACTCCAAGGCCCAACATTTCAAAGATATGAAGAACCCAAAGACCTCTGTCCCACAAATTAGTTACTGATGAGGCAAAAGGATCTGGTGCCTGTTTCCTCACATTTATTTTGAACATGCACAATGGTCTTGATCTGTTTCGGGAGTATTCGGGATGGGACATGGCTGGGCCTAACGGTCAGCCAGCCTCCGTGTTTCACCATGGACACGCATAGCCCTCAGGAAGACAACTGAGGAGTCTAGAATTGAGAATTTAAGCTAACTTATTTAAAATAATCTTTGACTTTCTCATTACTAATATATATGTAGCTTCTACAAAGTTACAAAAACACCTGGAACATATGCTACAACAACTTTCACTGTCATTCACAGTAACTAATCCCAAAGAATTGTGAAATCCGGTTTCGTGCGTCGCTGATGCAGAGTTAAAGCTAATCTACTTTTCAGATTCGACATAAATTCATGATTCTATTCCAAAGTGTAAAACTGATATTTAGTAGTGTAACTCCCGGCTAAATGTCACACCAGTTCATCTGACGCACTTTGTGGTACTGTGATATTACAGTGCTCCTGGGGGCAAAGCCACCAGCATTTGAATTCGCAGACTGAAGTA
Source organism: Mirounga angustirostris (assembly GCF_029215605.1). Taxonomy (NCBI): domain Eukaryota; kingdom Metazoa; phylum Chordata; class Mammalia; order Carnivora; family Phocidae; genus Mirounga; species Mirounga angustirostris. The sequence continues at coordinate 68,017,151 of NW_026991717.1, read as the reverse complement.
AGCCTACACTGGCCCCACCCCGTGCCTCCCAGGAAAAGAAAAGAGAGAGGCTTTTGTATGTTGCAAGTCCTGGTCTGGTTTATTTATAAAGCAATAAATATTAGAAGCACAAATAAATTGCACATGTGTAAACAAACTGTACAATGATTGATGAGAGATAAGGGAGGGTGGTTCAGAAGACTCCAAGAAGCATAATACTGTCATCCTGAATGTAGACTAAGAGAGAAGGCACCTTAGAAGCATTTGCGGTGGACGATGGATGGGCCTGCCTCATCATACTCTTGCTTGCTGATCCACATCTGCTGGAAGGTGGACAGGGAGGCCAGGATGGAGCCCCCAATCCAGACAGAGTACTTACGCTCGGGGGGAGCAATAATCTGCAGAAAGAAAACAAATGTTTCCGGTGAACTCTAACACTCCAGGCAACAGATCAAGCAACATGCTGGAGAGATTCACAGAAAGAAATATGAGATATTTCTTTTTTTTTTTTTTAAAGATTTTATTCATTTATTTGACAGAGAGAGACACAGCGAGAGAGGAACACAAGCAGGGGGAGTGGGAGAGGGAGAAGCAGGCTTCCCGCGGAGCAGGGAGCCCGATGCGGGGCTCGATCCCAGGACCCTGGGACCATGACCTGAGCCGAAGGCAGACACTCAACGACTGAGCCACCCAGGCGCCCCAGAAATATGAGATATTTCATACCAAAAATTAATATGGTGGAATCAAGTTTTATGCATTTTCTTCTGGCTCATTCTGTCCATTATCAAAGACTCTACAAAATAGAATTGCCCCACTTCTCTGAACTAGAGTATAATGCGGCAACAAGCTAAATGTGTGATGGAGGCTAGCCCAAAAGTTGGAGACTTTTAAAATGTGTTCAAAGATTTAGGGTATTTTTTTTTCTTCCAGCATCTATTATTATCCACTGCTTGAAAATGTTTTTAAAGTCTCTTATCTTGGGAAAAGTGCTAGAAAAGCTAAGAGGTAAAGCGTATAGGAGACGGGAAGCACAGTGTGAGTTCTGCATGCAATCCTAAGACCCACCTGGCCTCTCCCACCCACAGGGGTTCTTTACCTTGATCTTCATGGTGCTGGGGGCCAGAGCAGTGATTTCCTTTTGCATGCGATCGGCAATACCAGGGTACATGGTGGTACCTCCCGATAGGACATTGTTGGCATACAGGTCCTTGCGGATATCAATGTCACACTTCATGATGCTATTGTAAGTGGTTTCATGGATGCCAGCAGATTCCATACCTAGAAATAAGTTTAAAAAAAAAAAAAATCACAGTGCACTCGGGCCAGGGGCCCAGGGTGGAGGGAAGAAAACAGGACTCCTTTGTGTTGATAAACTGTCGCCCATTTGTCTCTGCAACATGTGTTCTTCTTTAAGATATACTGCAAGGCGTTTGCGGAACAGGTGTCTCTCACAGTTAATCCTCAATAGACTGTCGAGACACAAACCACCTTGTTTAGCACCTGTTTGGAGTGAACACTCGAACGCATGCATCAGATGTATAGAGATATGTTGGAAAGGGTGAGACACGCATTGGAGTTAGATTAATGCAATTTTTATTGATGGGCTAAAATCAGATCCTGACAAGCTTCCTCTTAGAAATCATTCCTGGGGCAAGATGTTTGGTAAACTACCAGGGTCCAGTTATTACCACGAGTATGATTCATATGGTTGCATTTAATGATGAGTAACTTCAGAGGAAGTCCAGCTACTGGGTAATGGACTTACTGGAATAAGTCAGCACTTCTGAGTAACCATTCCTTTCCTGCAGATACAGATTCTTCAATCACTACTCTGTCTCATTCTTTATTTTGACATGAAGTCAGCGTGTCATCCTTTATCATATCACTGCAACAGAACAGGATGGCCATCCCTTTAATGAGCCCTTAGGATCTGAGGCTGAGCTGTGTGGGACTCTGAGCTGCGACTTCTTTTACCTCAAGGGCCCCTTAATCCTTCTTGATGAGAATCAGTTTTACTCTGGGGGACCCCTAAATTTCTTAGGGAAGAGCCAGGCCCCTGCGCCAGACCCTACCACTCACCGATGAATGAAGGCTGGAATAGTGTCTCAGGGCAGCGAAAGCGCTCGTTGCCAATGGTGATGACTTGGCCATCGGGCAGCTCGTAGCTCTTTTCCAGGGATGAGGAAGAGGCAGCCGTGGCCATTTCATTCTCGAAATCCAGGGCAACATAGCACAGCTTCTCTTTAATGTCGCGGACGATTTCACGTTCAGCTGCAGAGATAAAGGGTAGCAGAGTCAAGCTCTGGAGAATGAAGTCAACTGAAAGGGGGTAGGTAGATTCTCTGGCGGAGGAAAAAAGCAGACACAATGCTGTGGCAGATGAGACACACACACACACACACACACCGGTGGTGACAAAGGAGTAGCCACGCTCAGTGAGGATCTTCATGAGGTAGTCAGTGAGATCCCGACCAGCTAGATCCAGACGCATGATGGCATGGGGCAAAGCGTAGCCCTCGTAGATGGGAACGTTGTGAGTTACACCATCCCCAGAATCCAGAACAATGCCTGTCGGAAGAAACAGACGGGAACAAAGTAAATCCCTGAGGATGCCACTGCTTTAGTTGTGTCAAAGCCCACTTCCAATCTCGGCTAAAAGATGCTCGCGCTGGGCATGGATCCAGATCAAATTAGATTCCTTACACACACAGAATAAAAATGAGCATAACGAGGGCTAAATCTGAAGCCAGCAACAGCTCACCCTTTTAAATATTGTAGTAGAAAAATTTCCCCAGGACACTTTCAAATGACCATCCTTTTTACCAGCCATTAGCATGTTATGGGAGCATCCAGGCGTGTTTTTCTTTCCTCCCATCTGATTTGCACACGTTCTCTCTCTTTTGACTCAGACCCTGTAGGGACTGTCGGTTCTCCTTGGGGCCGTGTGCCCAGGGGCTGTGTTGGTATGGGACACATACCAGCGATGGCTACATTCCAGATTTATACATCGTGTGGAGCCTTAAGTGTGTGGCGTCACATACTTTAGGAAAGGTACAGATCTAACTCCATGTGCTTTCAACTCGTAGAAATGCATGGCATCTGAAACTATTGTTACCTCCTTCTCTTCTCAAGGACACCTTCCCAGGGAGTGTGAGGGAAGCTGATTCATAGCAAGGTCAGTGACTTTGGGACGTGGTGAATCAGTGAGTGTCTCCACAGCCCAAACTTACCTGTGGTACGGCCAGAAGCATAGAGGGACAGCACCGCCTGGATGGCCACATACATGGCAGGGACATTGAAGGTCTCAAACATGATCTGGGTCATCTTCTCACGGTTGGCCTTAGGGTTCAGTGGGGCCTCCGTGAGCAGAGTGGGATGCTCCTCAGGGGCCACACGGAGCTCGTTGTAGAAGGTATGGTGCCAGATCTTCTCCATGTCATCCCAGTTGGTGATGATGCCGTGCTCAATAGGGTACTTGAGAGTCAGGATACCTCGCTTGCTCTGGGCCTCATCACCTACGTAGGAGTCTTTCTGACCCATACCCACCATGACTCCCTATACGAAGAAAAAGATGGGGAAATCAAGCTTCCGCTATTTTAGGAATGTAACTGATGCCTTATAAATTTACATCTAACTGCCCAAGTCAAGGCACACCTTTTAAATACCAGAAACAATAAAAAATAGAATTTTACCCCAGTTTAGAAATATCACTTAAAATCAATCTAGTACCTTCCCCCCACCCCCACACACACTCTCCCCAGGTACAATTCTGTCCTTTAGGATAAAACTGGGGAGAGGGGAATAAAGCTATTTCACCAAAGAAGTATAGCCTCACCTCATTTTAAAAATACCATGATGCCTTCATTAAATTATTAAGTTCATCACCCATGTCGACCGGAATATAAATGACTACCCTGTGGAATGACTGAATTAATGACACACTGTGTTTCTCCTAAGAAAAGATTTTGACATTCATCAAGTGAACATAAAAAGATGGGCTGCTATGCCATTATCACTCTGCCCCTGAAATCCAGCGGGCCCAGCGCTGTCCTGTGGAACCCATCAGCCACCAGCCCCGACAACACAGCTCTCCTCCTCGGTGGCTTGTCTGGCCGGGCGGCCGGCGGAGCCGGAGAGCATGGCATCTCTTTTAATAAACAAGGTGGTATGTCACTATCACCATGGCACTTGCTGCCTCTGTCACGCCCGGCTTCTAAAAATGCAACAGCCAGGAAGCAGAGAGATTTACATCCTTTGGGAGCCCAGTGAGCTGGCTGTGAACACGAGGGAGGAATGTGGGTTGGGTCCTGGTAGGTTGGGAGAAGTTACAGTGTTATGAGTCTTGAGCAGGACTGACAAGGGAGGCCAAGTTAGAAACTGAAGGGGCAGGGAAGACACTGAGTACTAAAAACGTAGGGCAGGGGTGGAGGAGAGAAGCTGCCGCTTTTTCACACAGGGCGTGGGACCCCTGGAGGGCTGTGTCCCTGCAAAGTGGAAGGGGGACGAGCCGCGGTGGTTGGTGGTATGTTGCTGGTGGTGTGAGCACTGCTTGTCCGGGCTTGGATTTCAGGCTAAATGCATCCTTTCCTTATTTGACCTGAGCAGTGCATGCAACAGGAAGGGCAGGTGACACATTTCCTAGATGGCTGGACTGAGGAGGTGGCAGGCCGGGGACTGGCAGGGGCCAGAGCAGGCCAGGCGGAGCGGGAAGTTTACCTGGTGGCGTGGGCGGCCCACGATGGAGGGGAAGACGGCGCGGGGCGCGTCATCCCCCGCGAAGCCGGCCTTCACTAGCCCCGAGCCATTGTCGCACACCAGAGCAGTGGTCTCCTCGTCGTCGCACATCCTGGCGCAGCGTCGGCGGGGTCTGCAGGTGGAGAGCAGGGCGGCCGGCGCTCAGCGCCCGCGCTGGCGCTGGCCTTCTCGCGCCCCGAGGAGGGGACGGAGCAGGGGAAGGTTCGCGGCCGGAGGAGGGAAGCCTGTCAGCTCCCTTCCCCTCGGGGCAGAGGAGGCAAGGCGGGAAGAGGCTGCGGAGACCGAGACGGACGTGCGTGGAGAAGGGGAGAGGGACCCACCCAGGTGCCCTGGCCAGGAGGCACCCTCTGCCCCGGGTGCAAGGAGGTGCGGTCACCCCTTAGCAAGGCCTCCCCAGCCCTTCACAGCTTTGCCTTTCCACAACCTGAGAGCCCACTTGGACCCCAGCCACACCCCATGCCTAAGCCCCAGCGGGAGGGAAACGCGCACGAGAGCAGGGACCCCAAATGCCCGGGGCGCGGGGGGGGTAGGCGCAGGGCTCGCGATCTGCGCGCCTCTCTCCTGTGACGACCCAGGACCAAACAAGTTAGAGCCGCATCGAAAAGTGTGGGGGTTTTGTTTTTGTTTTTGTTTTCTTTTAAAGTGGCTTCGGGGCCGGCTCGGGGGCCACGGGCTCGGGGCGGGCTGCGGTCGGGGCGGCGCCGGGCGGGGCGGGGCGGGCGGAGGGCGCTGACTCACCGTCCGCGGGTCGGGCTCGGCTCGGCTCGGGCGGCAGGCGCTGGCTGCCGGGCGCGGGGCGCGCCGCTTTATAGTGTGCTGATGGACGGGGTCAGTTGCAGCGGCCGGGGGCAGGGGTGGGGGGCCTGGTCGGCCACCTTGCCTTATTTGGTCGCCTTCGCACCACTGAGGAGCGCCGAGGCCATTCATGGAGCCAAGGGCAGGGGAGAAGATCAGCCAGGGGGCTCCCAGACCATGTAAGGAAGGGGAGGGGGCAACCAGGGGGATGGCCAAATAGGGAGCTAGGGAAGGGTAGGCGGTGAAGGGTAGGGGGCAGGGGAAGACTAAGTGACGCCAGCTCACCTCCTCCCCCTTCTTGGATGGAGGTGCACCCTGGGTGCGCTGTGGGTTTGTTCCTCGCAGCCCCGCCAGCCTAAGACAATAAGCCACAGACAAGCCAGAAGGCTTGGCCCTCTGCCCTCTGCTGAGGGGTCCTGACAGCTGGACCAGGGCGGCAGGGGAGCGACAGCAGCTTCTCCTCTTCCAGGACTGGGAGCTGGAGGACTAGAGCCCTGGCAGTCCTCGTGGACCCCAAGAGCACCACAGCAGCACATTTGGGGTGGCCAGAAAAGGGGGCACCTGGGACAGGTCACCCTTCTGGTCTAGTCCCCACCAGCTTGGATGACTGGGGGCCGTGCTCCTCTAGGTCAGAAAGCAGAGATTAACCAAGGCCACCTTGATCCGCAGCTCATGCTTGGCTTAGGGTCTGGCTAGGGAAGAAGCTAACAAGAACTGGAGTGAGAGCCTGGCCAAGTCTTGCTGGAGAAGGGGGCCAGGTTTACCCCAGCATGGATATCAGGTAGCTCTCCTCCTGCTGCCAAGGTTTTGCTCAAACTCAGACTCCTGTCTTCAGGCCAGAAAAGGATCCCCTGCTGCCAAAGTGAATGAAGGACCCAATGCCAAAAGCTGCCTATGCACTTGCTGGTGAATAGATGAACCTCTGTAAACTGGGGTGCAAAGACCTTTATTCCAAGTGGAGACAAGACTGAAAGAGCAGTATTCTTGTCAAGAAGATAACAGCAGCTTCAACCAAATGAACACATCACAGGACAGCAGAGTTAGAAAAGCAGAGTTTGGGCCTCCACACCCCCCCCCCCCCGCCCCTAAACTACTGAATCGGAATTGGCAAGATGCCCAGTTGATTCATACACACACACACACACACACACACATTAGAGTAGGAGAAGCAGTGGTAAAAATGGTATCAGCTTCTTCATGGAAACAGATCTAGAAGGATCTTGGGATTTTGGAAAAGGGGATGGAAAGATGCCATGAACTTGGGAGAGGGGAAAGGAACAGGGAGACGTAAGGACACAGATCACTGATTTGCTGCTCTGGGGTGTCCCGTATTCTCTGTTCTTGACTGGCACTTTGATTTTTAATGCTTGTGTTTTCCCTCCCGCTCACACCAGTTAAAAATAGAAAACTGGGCACAGGCATTCATCTCTAGAGTGGTCTTGGATTGATATGCTGAGGAGGTCTACTGATTAGATATTTGTCCGGACTGGGGAATGTTGGGCCCTCCCTGATGAACTCCCCAACCATGTTTGGGTTGGTCTGGAGAAGAAATTGTGGGGGCAGCTGGGTGATGGAGCCAGGTGGGGGGGTCTGGCGGGGGTCATGCCCTGCCACACAGTAGGCCTTTTACAAAGAAAATGCCCGTTGACAGGATGCAAAGAGAAGAGCTGCCTCAGCTCACGCAGATGCAGAAGAGCCAAGAAAAAGGAGAGATGGGACTGGGGTACAGCCAGACAGCCCTGAGTTCAAATCCTGCTTCTATCACTTATGGTGCATTTGGTCTCAGGCAAGTCACTTCACTTCCCTGAGCCTCAATTTTCGCCTCCAAAAAAGAACACAATAATGTAACTCTTTTCTGGCAAGGGTCATTAATTATCAAAATAATTAGGGGCAAGTGATAGCATCCACATAGAAGATATAAAGCAAATTGTCACTATTACAATTCAGCAACTCAGATACTCTTGGGGGCAGCAGTAGCTTTCTCTTTGGAAGAACTGGGTCAATTTCATTCATTTATTGATTCAGCAAATATTTATGGGACAAGAACTGGGCTAGTCACAGGAATATAGTGATAAAGAGAGCAGAGCTGGACAATTACAGAAAAGTCAGGGCCACTTATGGTGCATGCTGGGATGAAAAAGAAGGGAATCGTGGGGATAGTCATGAAAAGAGGGATCCAAAAGAGGGCTCAGAGAAAGCCTTCTTGAAGAATATCATTTTATTGTCTTTAAAGTAGAGTAGGACTGAAGTTCATGAACATTTGTGTGGAAGAAAGTTTCAACCTGGGAGTGGCAGATGGCAGATTGCCACGTTCACGGCCATTCACGCAAAGGGAGCTCCTGGAAGGTCCAGTGGATCACTGAGCACAGAGGCTATGGACCTGAATCCTCTGCAGATACTTCCAGGGCTCAGGAGGCCAATTCCAGCCTGCCCACCTTGGGATCAGTCTGCCCTGGTGGAGATGGGTAGGTCGGAGCACAGAGACCAGTTTCAGAAGACGATCCAACCCCTTAAAATATTTTTAGAACAGTTTCATTTCTTTCCCACCTAAAAACGTATTTTCATATGCATTATATTTATGGTAAGAAAGAACACTTTTTTCCCTTAAAGCTGTATGAGAGTTCAATATCTGTTCATTGTAATACTGCTCAATTTCCACCTTTTAAAACTCTGAACCCTATTTTATATATTTTAAAATACAAGTCAATGGGAAAGTAACAGTCAATGACTATTTTCATTTGATACAGTCTTTGAGGGATCCATTTAATTTGAAAATTAAGATTGGCTTCTGTCACGTTTACTTAAGTATGTAAAAATGACTTATCCTCTGTGGTGCAGTCTAGATATTCCTTTTTTAAAATTTAAAGAACTTAAAATTTACCCTCTTCACCATTTAGAATTGTGCAGTTCAGCAGTCTTACCTACATTCACACTGGTGTGCAACCAATCTCCCACTTGCATTTTTGATGCAAATGTTGATGAAAGTGACTTCAAAAGCCAGGAGAGGCTGCATCCTGCAGTTTGAGAAAGATTGGTCTGTATCCTCTGAGGCAGGGAACCAATGGGGCCTCTTTTGCTAGAGGTCACAGAGCTGAACAAAGGGAAGAGTGAGGATTCAAACTCAGGCCCCTGATTGCGCCCTGCTCTGACCACCACCCGAAATACTTTCCCGTCTCCTCCGACTGCACCTTCTCAGAGTGGAATATGCTAGAACCACTCTCAGCCAATTGACGTGGGCTGCCTAATAGAAATTCAACTTCCCGGATTCCACCTTGGAAGATTGAATTTGCATTTTAAGTAAGTCACCACCCCTCTTCTCCAGGTGATTCACGGAGGAAGAAACTTGGCAGCTCTGCCTGGCTGTTTCTGCCCCTGCCCACGGAGCTCTGCTGAATGCTGCCCAAGCTGCCAGCCCTGGCTGGGGGCCAGCTTGGCTGACCTTGAGTGTCTCAGCAGGATGGCAAAGCAGGGGTATGTCCCCAAGGCTCTCAAGGGCCCTTGAGGCCCTTCTGGACAGGGACAGGGCATGAGGGAGACGTGCAGGGCAAGCTGAAGGAACAGAAGGTGGGACAGTTCCCGCTGCCCTTGCCTCGAGGGAAGCTTGTTTCGTCCACCATCTGCTGGGATCTGGAAGGGAGTGGCCAGCCTCCTCCCGGCACTGGGGGATTAGCAGTCACTTATCTCAGCTGTTCCTCCATTGGAGGTGTCGCAGTATTTACAGAGAAGTCAGAAACAGACTTGAGCCACACTTAATTCCTCCCCATGAGCCCTCCCCATCTCCTCTGTGGCCTCTACTGCATTCCTCGGGCTAGGAAGGAGGGAGAGGCTCTTTCTAGACCAGACCAGGGGTGGGGGAGCCAGCCTTCTGAAACATTTCTCTTTTCTTTCCCCTGCACATTTGTTCACTCCCACTGCCCTCTGGCTGGAGCTGGGTTTTAGTTTTCATTAAAAGAAGAAAGTGATGTGACTGTGAGGGATGTGGGGCGGCGGGGCACACATCCTAGTGCTCAGAATTCAATACCAGTGCATGCCTAATCTCGGCCACATGCTTCCCCCTGTTCCACATGCAACCACCCAGGAGATTAACTCCGGGGGAGGGTAGTTCAACTCCAAATGGATTCTACTCTTGGCCGATTCTGGCGGTGACTGCCTTCTGACATGATAGGTGATGAACCATTTAATGAGATTTTGAAAAGGAGGACAAAGCAAGGAGCAAGGGGAAAGGGGAAGCAGGAGGTAGAAGGGGGATTCTTCTGGATCTTGGAGTCACATGGGCCTAACCATCTATAAGCTGAATTTTCACTCTCTTCTTTCCCGATATAAGTCAGGGAACTCACAAAAGGATTTCTAAGAGCCTTTTTTAAAATTCCTTAAAAGGACTTTGCCCTCCAAGAACGAAATGCTGATGCTCATAGGTTTCTGCTTGGAAGGTGTTCGTCTTAGCTCAGAGTTGGCTTGCTCCCCATGCCGGCAAGAACTCTATTTATGGAGTTTCGGTTTTTCAGGTGTTACCTGGGGCAAGCCTGCCTTTCCTGGAGAGCCCAGATGTGGCGTTGCCTAACCCAAGCCTGACCGCCATTCGTGCTCACACAAGTGCCAGAGAGTGCGTAGGTGAGATCTGTGAGCTCAGAGACGCGGGCTCCTTTCACTCCCCCACATACTGTGGAGCCCATCTCCTTCCCGGGAAAGGTCAAGTTTGGGCCCACATGCGACATACGAGGATAGTAGTCAGAATACTAATCACTAACATTTACTGAGCACTTACTAGGGGCCACGCACTAGCTTGAGACTTCATACGGGGCATGGTCCGGATGAAGCTTCCTAGAGGAAGCAGGACTGACTGGCAGCTGCAGCATCTGCAAAACTGCTCTTTGATGTGACGTCACCAGCCTACACTGAGGGGCTGTGTAAGGAGTACACCACCTCTGTCCCAAACGGAGGTATTACCGCCTCTCTTGCAAAAATGCCGTCACCGGCGTTCATCGGAGGCCATGGTCTCCTTTGTGAGCTACTTAGAAAAATGTCCGTGCTGGCTCTAGTCCCAAGAACAGTAGCACTTCCGTCAAGTACCTGGTTTGTTGTGATCCTGGAGATCCTGAATCTAGTGACTCACCAGGTTTTTCTTTTGGCAGGGGCTGAGAAAAATCTTAGAAAACCACCCATGTGGCCCAATAGTTAACATCATTACAAATCGTTATGATCCGGGGCGCCTGAGTGGCTTAGTCGGGTAAGTGTCTGCCTTCGGCTCAGGACATGGTCCCAGAGTCCTGGGATCGAGCCTGATGTGCAGCTCCCAGCTCAGCCTGGAGTCTGCTTCTCCCTCTCCCTCTCCCTCTCCAGCTCCCCCTGCTTATGTTTTCTCTCTGCCAACTAAATAAATAAATCTTAAAAAAAAATAAATAAATAAAAACCTTAAAAAAACAAACAAAACCAAATTGTTAGGATCCATTTTACAACCCAGTTCGACTTTTCATTTTTTCTTTGTCTCCCATTTTTAACTTTTGTCTATCTTTGTAAGCTGCCATAAACCTTCTGTGGGACAAAACAAAGGATGAATGAACAAATAGATAAGGTTGAACTCTGGGGACAGTGGGGAGAGTATTTGAAATTGGAACCAGAGTTATCATAGATTGTACAGGTGGCCAAGAGCCCCAGAGGACTTGTAGATGTCTGTAGGTTTCTTTCATCCCAGTGTAAGTACAGTATTGTGTCAGTTTTCCTCTTAACATCGTGATAGGTATAGCTGGAAACTTGGAATAATATTTCCTCCACTACAAAAATAAGATGTGCTAATTGTGGCAAACGAGACAACATGACCAGAAAAGTACAAAGGAAATGACACGTCTGGTTGAGTTTTTTAAGGCCTATATCTTAACCTCCCTAAAATAAAACTAAATGTGATATAAAATTCATGAGGCCTTGGCTTCCATATCTACTTAATAGCCGCTGGACTGAAGAAAGCCAGCCTCCTATTCTGGTAGTTTGCAAGAATGTCCACTTGTTCTTCAAAGAGAGACATGCAATGCAAGGAATTTACATTTAAAGCATTTCTTGGTTTTACTCTCGTAATCTAAATTATCCCTGGTCAACAGCTGGAACCAAAGAATGCCAAGTTGGGAGCAGGGTCTGCCCATGAAACTCCACCATCCATATCTCACTTATATATTTTAGAGGGCAGGTGGTAGTTTCCAACTCAGCTGTTGAACTTTTCAAAACTGCCGTCTAAAAGCAGAGATCCACTGCTAACATAAAACTAAACCATATAAATACGTTGCTGAGCGCTTTGTCTTCATGTGGGGGGTTGGAGAGCAGCTGTTTTGGGGAACATGTTTACAGCGATTGTATGATCAGTATTTCCAAGTTCCTCTTGGTTAAGACTGCAGATAACCAATTCACTTCTCCCCCACAGCCTCTAATTTAATTTCAGAAATTAGAAAAGTAATAAAGACAAAGGCTTTGCCTAAAGCCAATGATCTGTATTAACTGGGGGAAGGAAACAGAGAGCGTGCCTCCAAAATAAAAACAACTGAAAAGCCCTCCCAAGCCCTTACTTGAGTGTGAATGCCAGCACTCACATAAATAACTAGGAATAGGTGCTTCTGACCTTTCAGAGACAAGAACCAGGCTGTGATAACTGAGAAGGGAAAAGAATCAGCCATTAAACCAGGATGTGGGGGGTACCTGGGTGGCTCAGTCGTTAAGCGTCTGCCTTCGGCTCAGGTCATGATCCCAGGGTTCTGGGATCGAGCCCCGCATCGGGCTCCCTGCTCAGCAGGAAGCCTGCTTCTCCCTCTCCCACTCCCTCTGCTTGTGTTCCTGCTCTCGCTGTGTCTCTCTCTGTCAAATAAATAAATAAAATCTTTAAAAAAAAAAATAAACCATGATGTGGCTTTGAAAAATGATCAGAAAGATCTCGGGCATGACCCGAAGGATGTAACAGAGTTAAGGTATTATATCACCAAAGAAATACCTGCAAGAACTGGATAGACCTCAGGTGAGAACATTCTTTATGGATGAACAAGAAGGGTGTCCCCTGTTCAGTTAAATTCTATTTGAGTATGCAATTTTCCGGGGAGAGATTCTAGCTGCTGTTTAATACTAGAGCTCAATATTTCTAACTGCCACAAAAGATTCATGCCAGGTTCATCTCCCCACCAGTGGATACAGCCATCTTCTTTCTGGGTCCTCTGTCCAATGAGAAGAGAGTCCAGAAGAGAGGTACAAAAAGGGACCCCTGTAACCCTACACCAAGCTGATCCTTTAGACTGGTGTAATCAGTCATTTGTGGTGTCCACCCGAGGATCACATCCTTATGCTGCTGGCTCAAGATGGTGGGTGGGGGTGAGGAGAGGGGGCAGGGAGATGGCAATGGGGGAGTGACCTACAACCCCTCTACCCTTCCCATGAAACCCGACAACGTTAAAGCGGAAACACATATAGATATATTGGCATAAGGACTGACGCTTTGCTTTCACACTGGGCAGTAGAAAACCTAGGGTAAGCTGTGCTCATTTCGTCCAACTCAGAGACGTGGGCCCCAAAATAGTAATGGGAAAGTCAAAACTGATCCCAGGAAGCAGAAAGCTTTATTAGAATGGCTCCAGTGTTCTAGAAGTACCCACACTTCAGGCTTAAATATCAAACCCTAAAATATTGTTCCATAACTTATAACTTTATGTAGTCCGATCTTTCTTTGATCGGGAAGCTCACCTTTATTCTGACTACATATGAAAAGTTAAATGCTAAGTTTGCCTACTTTCTCACCTGGAACATACTTGTGTGAATCAGAATCAGTCATGAGCAGATTTATTGCTTCTACTTCCTAGATTTCATAGAGATGTCACATGAATAGGTGGAGTACACCTTTCCAAAGCCTCTGAGTCAGTCACAATCACATAGACAGGGTTTCAAAACCTCAAGGTTGGTGTTGAGCAGCATCTAAGAATGAACAGATGCCCTTTGTTTCTTCAGATATTTGTGGGTGGAGAAGCTCCAGGTAACATTTTATAATGTCACCACACTGAGACTTTGATACATCTGAATACACCTTTCCCCCCCAAATGTGGCGTGCTAGAAAAACATAGTGCCTGATTGGCAGAGCCCATGTCATTTCCAGGAAAGTATCTTTTACCCTCCTTGTCTTTCTGAACGGTGTTTTAAATTCTCAGCATCAACCAAAAAAAGCATCCTGTTCTTGGTGACTGGCTTTGAACAAAGGGTTTTAAATAATTTCCCTGGGAAATTCAGGCTTGTTTTCACCTATGTGGAAACTCAAATATGTCCTTAGTCTCCCATTTTACAAATCACTTAGCAAAATTTTTCAGATGAAGAAATTTATTGATTTGAAAAAGCATTATTTTTAAATAGAATCAAAGTAGTGTTGCTTATTGTGCAAATGTAGCTATGAACAGGAGGAAAAATCTAATTTTGTAGCTAACTGGGGTTCCCTTGAAATCAAGATGTGGCTTATTCAATCTGCCCATTTAATCAATATTTATTAAATGCCTTCTCTGGGTAAGGTGTTGTACCATGTGGAGCCAAGAATACTACAATGAGTGAGACAATGCCTGCACACCAAGAAAATGCGTACATTATGTTAGATGGTACATAAACTCCACCATCCACCACAAAGACCTGTGTTAAGCAGCATACAAAGGTATTTCACCAAGGCGGGAAGGCGTTGGAAAGAGGGAGAGAGTCCTTGTCATGGCGCTTGGGCAAGGCTTCATAGTCTATGGGTTTTGAGCTGAGCCCATATAGAATAATGGATTCAACAGTTCCCTCCTACCCAACTCACACCAGTTTGGCATCATTTTGTAAATGAGTTTTAGAGGGGGACAGGACTACTGAAGGCCAGGATTCGAAGACTTAAGAAAACAACAACAGAACTGGAACTTTAGTGTAAAACTGGAAAGCTTAGGTATATTGTGCTATGTTTGTGTAATGAGTTTATTTACTAATCGTTGTTCAAAAAAGTGAAGCACACAGACGAAGGTCCGTTGTTCCCTCTTGGAATAGTGTGTTCAACAGGCAGGCATTGAATGCCCACTACACAGTCCATGCTGTACTTCTGAGACGGTTCCATGTAAAGTCTGAAATAAGTATGCTACTGAAGGCGTCACTGAAATAGCCTTTGCAAGTGCAAAGTGTGTGCGTGTGCCTGTGCGTGTGTTTTAAAGGGCAGCCACGTCTTTCTCTTCATGCATTGAAAGCTGGAACAGACTTGAGAGAGAGTTCTTCCCCACTTACCCCACCTCATTTCCCATGATTGATCGTACCAATCTCCTGGGACTGAGAAGTTTCAAGTTTGCTTGTACGTAGAGAAAACTTTGACTGCTGAAGCCTCTTTCTAAAAATCTAACCAAACACACCAAAACTGTTAACAGAGGGGAGGGTGTTGAAGGGCAAGAGAGCAAGGGACCTGTTACATTTCCCATTTTATATTTATGTATTAATATTTTTCCAGAAGCATGTATTAATTTTTATAAATATCAGAAAGGAGGAAGACAATCTAATTTAACATCCTCTTGCTTAAAGTCTGGCACGTTTTTGTCTTGCTTACCCAGCTGGGGGTTTCTACATAATAACCTCCACATACTTGAAGAAAGATATTGCATCTCCGAGAGACGTTTAGGATCTTTTTCACCAGTGGTGTTACTTTTACTTTTTTAAAGATTTTATTTATTTATTTGAGAGAGAGAGAGAGAAAGAGAAAGAGCATGAGCTGGGGGAGGGCAAAGGGAGAGGGAGAGGGACTAGCAGACTCCCCACTGAGTGTGGAGCATGACGCTGGGTTCAACATGTGGCTCAATCCCAGGACCCTGAGATCATGACCTGAGCTAAAATCAGAGGCTTAACCGACTGAGCCACCCAGTGCCCCCAGTGATGCTGTTTTTAAAAACCGTCTTCATATTTGGGGCAGCTGGGTGGCTCGGTCATTAAGCTTCTACCTTCGGCTCAGGTCATGTTCCCAGGGTCCAGGGATTGAGCCCCGGATAGGGCTCCCTGGTCAGCGGGAGGCCTGCTTCTCCCTCTCCCACTCCCCCCTCTTGTGTTCCCTCTCTCGCTGTGTCTCTCTCTGTCAAATAAATAAATAAAATCTTAAAAAAAAAAAACAAAAACAACTGTCTTCATATTTGGTTAATCGTCTAACTCTGCTTCAAGATACCTATGTGAAATAAAATCTCTTTTAGCCAGATTGGTATTGTATTTTAGCCAGATTGGTTAGGTATTGGGTTTCTGACACAGTGGAAAACAACCTTTGTTTAGAGAATTAAACTCATCTAAATACACCCACACAAAACTACAGAGAAGATAATGCCCTTGATGCTTCAGAAGTTATTTACAGAATATTCTCATTTTGAACACAAATTCTTGTCACACACACACACACACACATCTACATATCAGACATAGAATATTGACAGAGAATACTGAGCTAGACTGAAGTTATGACATCTTGAAAAGTTGCTTACATGAGTTAACTGTTGGCCTCAGCATACCTGTTAGCTATTTATTTCTCTTAAAAATCAAGTATAGATCAGACCTCTGGTTCTAGCCAAGATGGAGCACCCTATTCCTTCCAGGTGCTCCCTGTTACAACTGTGGACATAATATATCAAACAAACATAGGAAGATTCAAAGGAGGAAAGAAGAAGGTGGACTGCCTGGCGACTTTGGGACTTGAGAAACAACATGGTGATGAGTCTAGGTTTCCTTACTTCCTCCCATATAGCCCAGGCTGGGTGCTGGAGTAGCCTCCGTCCTGGAATCGCCAATAGGCATGGATAAAGTAAGCTATGAGAAAAATCTGTTCCTTCTAGTCAGAGAACCGACAAAGGAGTGGCCCCCCCACGGAAAGCCTTTTTGCCCACCTGCCCTACTCTGGCCAAACATTAATGCCCTAATAGGAAAAAATGCATCCCCCTCTCCCTAGTTTCAATGGTGCAGAATAGGGAGCTGATCATCCTCCCCACCCACCACCCCTGCAGAATCAGGGGGTGGTGCTCTGGGTCTGCTCAGTCGTGTTTGTGGGACTGAGGGACCGATCTTCCATTTTCTGCCGGTTGGAAGCAGGCGGTGCTCCTCACCTGCCACCAGGGTGGCATCAGCAGGCTGGCAATGAAGGTTCCTTGTGGTGGGACGCTTCTGTATTTTGGTGGCCATATGAATCTGTGTGTGCAGTAAAATGGCCTTGCACTAAATAGACACACAGACATATATGGAAAATGGGGATATCTGAATGCAGTTGATGGGATATATCAATGTCAATTTGCTAGTTGTGATATTGTACTCTAGTTATACAAGTTGTTATCATGGGGGGAGAACTGGATGAAGGTCTATGGGATCTCTGGATTATTTTGTACAAGTGCATGTGAATTTACAATTATCTCAAACTGCAAAAGTATTAAAAATCAAGTATAAGTTGTACAAAAAATTCAGTTTTTTTTTAGTTTTCCAGTCAGAGTCTGAGTGAATTAGTTCTTATATCCAGGTGATCATAATTGATGAAATTTACATAGATGCACTAAATATATCAAATGCCCTATATTTATAGCAGGAGTACTGGCTGGATACTTCTGGCATGTGGAGTTAGGCGCTGCTGGGCTGACGAGTTTCCAAGGTCCACGGGCATGTTGATGACTCAGGTGCCAATGACAGTAGGCAAACTACAGGGTGATGAAAGAGCCCAGCAGGAGAACTGATACCTACTTAAGGTGGAATCTGGCACAGTGAGCGGACTCAGCATGGTAGCCGTTGACACCATCCCAAAAGAAACTACTCTAGGAGCAGGTGAACACTTTGAACCAAAAAGCGTATTTTGCAAACAAAGAGAGCTGCCCCACACCACTTGGTACCTGAAGGCCTCAGCTGGGAGCACATGGTAACAGAACAGAACATAAAGGACAGGAAGTTAGTTTCCTGCTCTGGTCCAGATCCACAGCTGAACAGCGACCGAGACTTAGCCTGAGACGCAGCACTGGAAGGTGGCTATGAGGCCTGGCTGTTGGCAGCCAGGAGGAAGGGGCAAAGGCCGTGCAAATGACGGCCAGAGTGGATGGGGCACGGCGGTGGCCAGAGTAGCACAGTCCGTACTTTACCTTGAGTGTCTGTAAGATGCCCCCCAGGGACTCTTGGAAATGCCAAAGAGGCGGGAACCTGAAAAGACAGGAGCGTGTGAACACAGGGAACCGTGATACTCAGTTTTACAGATAGAGGTTATCAAGCAAACACAAATCTAGGCCAGTTTTTCTCAACCTTGGCCACACATGGGGCTGGGGTCGGGGAGAGACAGCGTTGGAGTACGGGGCCTGCCAAAAAAGAGTGACCCTGGTAAACAGTCCAGGCCGTCAGCTGAGACCCACAATAAGCTCCACCTTAGGGGGTAAGAGAGATGGACAGTAATCAGACTTTGAGTCGCTCAATCCCAAGATAGTGTAAAGTGATTGGCCTTAACCTGTCTGCCAAAATCAAAAGGAAATACCCTCTGGAGGAATCCAACATCCTACACAGCTTTAAGTTATCTCTGCAGTTTTTTATACACCATGTCTGGTACATACATATACATAAAGGAGTAGTTGGCAAGACCATGCAATTGAAAACCCACAAGAAAAAAATGGGCAATGGAAGGAGACCATAGGGAGATCTGGATACTGAACTTATCTGACCTACATGTTAGATATGTTTTAAAAAAACTGACTAATATGCTCAAGAAAATAAGCGGCAAAATAGAAAATTTCATCAAGGAATCGGAATCTTTTTAAAAAGAATCATATGAAAATTTAAAGCTAAACATATAACAAATCAATAACTCAATAGATGATTTTAAGAGCAGATTGACACAGTTAGAGAGGATCAGTGAGTTTTAGCGTGGGTCAGTAGAATATATTCAGATTAAAGCAAAGAGAACGAAAGAATACATGGCTGGTTTAACATTTAAAATTCAGTTCAGGGGTGCCTGGGTGGCTCAGTCATTAAGTGTCTGCCTTTGGCTCAGGTCATGTTCCCAGAGTCCTGGGATCAAGCCCCACATCGGGCTCCTTGATCAGCGAGAAGCCTGCTTCTCCCTCTCCCACTCCTCCTGCTTGTGTTCCCTCTCTCTCTGTGTCTCTCTCTGTCAAATATATAAAATCTTTAATAAAAAAATAAATAAAATTCAGTTCATATAATTCAGCACATTAACAGAACATAGCAGAATGATCATATGATCTGTCCAATATGCAGAAAACACATTTGATAAAAGTTAACGTCTGTTCATAATAAAAACTCTTAGCAAACTAGAAATAGAAGGAAAATCCTTAATCTAATAAGAAGTATCTACAATAAATCTACAACATTATATTTTATCTCTTGTTCCCTGCGATTGTGAGGAAGACCACAGATGTCAGCTATCATCACTTCTATTTTACATTATCCCAGTGCTCTTCAACAGTGCAGGAAGTCAAGAAATATAAATAAAAGGTATAAGAATTGGAAAGGAAGAAACAAAGCTGTCATTAATAGTGAGTGTAAAAAATTCAAAAAGGATTTATAGCCAAACTATTCAATTTAATAAGTGAATATAACAAAGTGAATTAAGGGACAAAATACAAGTTAACGTTATCTTTACATGCTAACAATAAACAAGTGAAAAGATAACATTTGAAATATACCATCTAAAATAGCACCAGAAAACATCCGTACCTAGGATTAAATCCAGCTAACGATACATAAGACAGCTACAGATAAAACTACAAAATATTAGTGCAATAAGTTAAAGACGACCTCAGTAAATGGAGAGACACGTCATGTTTATGAGTCAGAAGATTCAATATTATAACAGTCAGTTCAACCTAAATTGATTTTTAGATTCAATGCAATCCCTTCAAATTACTAGCAGTGCGTGTGTGTACAGAAATGCTTATTCTAAAATTATACAGAAATGCAAAGAGCCAAGAATGGCTAAGATAACCTTAAAGAACAACAAAGCTGAAGGACATACACTACTGGATAGCAAGAGTTAGGATAAAGCCAAGATAATAGAGTGCTGCATTTGTGCAACTTTAGACAAATAGTTCAGAAACTGACCCACACATAAATGTATAATTGATTTTGACAAATGCCAACTTGAACAATACTGAGGAAGTGATGATCTTCGTAATAAATGGTTCTGGATCAGTCGGATAATCATATGAAGAAAACGATGAATCTTGACCTCTCACACCATATGCAAATTTCAATTCTAAGCAAATTGTAGATCTAAATGAGTGAGTTGAAAGAATTAAGTTCTTAGAATATAACATAGGATAACATATTGATTACTTTGGAATAGGCAAAGATGTCTTTCTTTTTTTAAGATTTTTAATTTATTTATTTGAGAGAGAGAAAGCAGAGAGAGAGCACACACAAGTGGGGCGGCGGGGAGAATGCTCAATCTCTGGACCCTGGGATCATGACCTGAGCTGAAGGCAGACACTTAACCGACTGAGCCACCCAGACACACCTAGGCAAAGATTTCTTAAACAGAAAACACTAACTCTACAGAAATAACAAGAACTTCGCTTCAACAAAGAATCTATTAGGGGAGAAAAAACTGGGGAGAAAATATTTGCAATACATACATCCCACAAAGGGCTTAGATTCAGGCTATATAAAGAAGTCCTATAAATCAAGAAAAAGACAGACCAGCCAATATAAAAATGGACAAAAGACTTACAGAGGCGCTACACAAAAGAGGATATCCAAGCAGGCAATCAACATTTGAAAGTACACTCAGTCTCAATAGCAACAGGAAATGCAAATTAAAATTAAAATGAACTGGGGTGCCTGGGTGGCACAATCAGTTAACCCTCCGACTCCTCGTTTTGGCTCAGGTTGTGATCTCAGGATCCTGAGATCAGCCCCGTGTGGAGCCCCACATTGGGCTCCACACTCAGCAGGGAGTCTACTTGAGACTCTCCCTCTCCCTCCACCCCACCGCGCCACACTCTCTCTCTTTCTCTCTCTAAAATAAATAAAAATAAAACTTAAAAAAATAAAATTAAAATTAAAATGAGCTGCCATCACAGAGAGTAGGATGACTAAAATTTAAAAGACAGACAATACCAAATGTAGTGAAGGAAGTGACATATTAACATAACATTTGCCTTGTTGTTCTCTATCCCTTGACTTCAGAATTTTACCTCTTTAGCCAGATAACCCTACCAATTTAATCTCCAAGACTATTTCTCTCTCCCTCTTTCTCTCTCTCTCTCTCTGCCCAGAATATCATCTCTAATCTTTCCTGCCAAATCATGTTTCTCCTTTTCTTCTAATCTCTGTTGGCATTCCCCTTTAAAAAATCTTTCCAGCCCAACGCCAAGCCAACTTGACTTCCAAAGCAAGAATAAAGTCTTTCCTGTGCCTTCATCCCCAACCAGTTTCTGCTCTCCCCAACTCCCATCTTCTAAGCAGATACAGGTTGCTTGTTCTATGTATATGGAGATCATAAACACATGCGCTTCAGTCAGGTGTCTTTAATATCCTCTCAGTGCTTACCCTTTCTCTCCTTTTGAAATTTAGGCTTCCAAAGGCCAGGAACCATAGTGTATATCTCCCCTACAGCCTACTAATGAGTGACAATATTGAGTGTGTAAAGCTAAGAAAAGTGAAATGTCTTTAAGAACTTTATCTTGGAACGATTATTCTATATTTTGATTATTAAGAGTGCTTGCATGCAAAAAACAAACAAAAACAAAAACCTAGGAATTTGGCTCTGAGAAACAAAGGATTATATATTTTCTGAGCAATGAACTGAGGGAGAATTCTCATCCCGTGACAAATTCTGTTGTTACATTGGAAAAAAAAAATTAAGGTCCCTGTAAACTACAGAAAGGAAAGAAAGAGATACATAGCTTCTGCCGTGGGCTTAGGGTACTTACGTATAACACCTTGTCAATACAACGGAAAACAACGTAACCTTGGCCAAAAAGGGAGGGACACTTTGCCAGTGTATCAGAGACCTATGCTGGACTTGTCACTCTGCCCTGCCTTCACACTCAGATTCCGATCCTGTGCTGATTTATGGATTTTCTCTAGTAGAAAATAGGATGTGAGTCTCACCTACCCAAGTGAATTTGAGATACTTGATTTAGAAAATACATGGAAACAGGGATAAAGAGCAACCAACTCACAACCAAACTTCTTTTCATTAAAGTGTCAGTAGGTCTTCAAAACTGATGTCTCATATTTCATGTAAATGAAAAGAAAGTCAGATGACACAAGGCCAGGAAAATAAACACCCCCATGCTTATAATTAGAAGCTCTTTCCAGAGATCTGATCACGTCCATGTGTGATAGGATAGAGTGTGAACATTTCGTGAGGCACCGGGAGGTTAAAAAAAAAAAATCCTCCCTTCAAGGAAAAAGCCCACATGATCGGGACGGCCTGCTACCCAACTGTGCTGCCATAGGTCCTGGAGTGTCCTGGAGTGGCAGGGAAGGTCGCTGCGAATATTTGTGTTGCTCCCTTCTCCCCAGATCTGTTCAGCTAATTAGAGACTCCTTTGGGATTATCAAGATATTTATTTTTCCCTCTACCCCAGTAAGGGTAAGCTTATTGTGTTATTAACGCACCTTATTCTCAGTTACCTAAATTAGGTTTTCTGCAATTTGATCATCCAAAGCAAAGATTTAGATTGGAACCAAAGCCAGTTGGTCCTTTCCGCTGGCTTGAGCTGGAGGCATGATGAAAGAAGGGGCTCTGGTGCCATTGCCATTTCTCAATGTCTAGTTTTAGAACAAAGCGACAGAGAAGAGTGCAAGCTAGCACAGGAGAGGCATACTTAGAAGACTACTGAGGAATTTGACAGTGGAGAGGAAATTTACAAAGGGGAAAAACATGTATTATTCTTATCAAGTGTCTTTATGCAAGTGACTGTTAACTGTCCTGTCGCCATAGCAAGAACTCTGCACCTCCTAATATTCATTTGAAGAAAGTATAAAACGCAATCCCCAAGGACTTTGTCCAGTCTGTGTTGAATGGTGAAAGATGTTACGACAGGCTGGAGTGATCAGGGAAGGCTTCCTAGAAGAGGTAGTATTTGGTCTTAAGGTCTGAGTAGAGTGCACCAGGAGGACAGGAAAGAGAATGGCATCCCAAACAAGAGGCACAGAAAAAGCAAAGCCACAGAGTTGTGAAAGGTCAAGATGCTTTCAATGGAAGCTAATGAAAGTAGCCTGGCTGAAGCAGAGACATTCAGGGATATTAAATACATGTATTATTAAATACACTTAACAGTTCAATTAAAAGGAAAGAGATGCAGTCCAATGGTACACTTCTTTATCAGAAACTTGTTTTTCAACCAGAGGTAATGATAATACCAAAAGTATAAGGGTGAATCTAAGCCACCAGAACTATCATTATTATTTTTAAAGATTTTATTTGTTTGTTTGAAAGAGAGCAAGAGCAAGCAGGGGGAGGGAAGGGGACAAATAAGCAAGATCTGCACTGAGCACGGAGCCTGATGTGGGGCTCGATCTCAGGACCCCAAGGTCATGACTTTGAGCTGAAATCAAGAATCGGACACCTCATGGACTGAGCCACCCAGGCGCCGCTATCATTATGATTATTAAATGCAATATCCATGTGATTCAGAAAAAGCCCCCACCCTGGATGAACCCACCATCCACATTGTCTAGGCTTATATCCTAGCAAATGAAAACTTACAGAGACATCTTACCCCATGGAGCAACAGCTCCCAGTCATCTTCCTATGTTTCTCTAGTCCGTTCAGAATTTTATTCTCCACATTATTTCACACCTTTTCCATCCTTTTTGAACCTTCAGTGAACTTCCACTCTTTTTTTTTTTTTAAAACTTCCACTCTTGAGACAGAGCTGTGAAAAGGAATTTTAGAAATGGAGGTGTAGGATGAATCCTGGTCACTACCAGGAGTTTGAAATGGGATATCTCTGGCAACGTTTTCTAGCATCATTTTTTTAGGACTTCACTTGTCTTTTCCTTTCCTGAATTTCTCCTTCTATACTTTACACATACTAACTCCAGGGTTTTCTTCTTTGACTTATCTACTCTCTCACAATGGATTTGTAGTGTTTGTAGACTCCTGTAGTATAAATACTCCCACCATGGCCAATTTCAAGCTACCACCAGCTTGAAATATTTAACAGCCAACCCGAGAGTCTAGGAGCTGGTTCTAGCTCTGTGGGCTCCCTGAGTTGTGCTGTGCTTCTTTTTCCTCACACAGCTCTTCCTGTGGGCCTCTACTCTCTGGCTTTTGTAGGGATTTTGTGCTTGATAATAGGGTGACAACAGCCAGGATCAGCTAGCTGTCTGAGTGTCCTTAAATCACTCACCTTAGACCTATGGGCTGCTAAACCACGTATTCTCCTGTTCCATGCATTAGGGCTCACCTCTCATCAAGTTCCATATTCTAGCAAGACTTAGGGAAGCACAACAAGCATCAAAAAGCCTCTTCCATCTTCAACAAAATTCTGGTTTCTTAGCATTCCTGGTTCCTGGGCATAGTTCTTTTGCATGCTTGACAAGAGGCAACTCCCCTCTCTTATGCATTCCCCTTCAGTGCTTGATAAACATCAGTGTGTATGCAAATACCTGGGTATCTTGTTAAAATGCAGATCAGAATTCAGGAGTGAGGTGGGCTCTGAGAGTGAATTTTTAACAAGTTCAGAGACCATGTGTGTGCTGCTAGTCCAACGACTACACTTTGAGATCAGACTTGATACCCTCTAAGGCCATTCCCAACTCTGGTTGGAGAACGCGGTTGCTCACCCCAAGAGGAGTCTTGATTCTCTGCCTGTTGGGCAGGGCTTTTCATCTGCACTCAACAGTTCCGAGGACTCCAGTGGGCTCTCCCAGCCTCTCAGGTCTGAGACCCCACCGCCCTCATCTTTTGCCATATCTTGACTCAGTCCTCAACTGCATCCCATCCTGGCAAAGTCAGTATCCTCTGCTCTTCACATGGTCATCTTCAAAGCTTCTCTCCTGCCCACCCTTTCTTTCCCAGCAACTCGCCTCCCTTCCCAGCTCATCCTCACTTCCCAGGCTAACACTCCCTGCCTCCAGGTCCCCAATCTAGTTTCAGCAGTGCACTTAACACATGTGCATTTTTTTTTAAGATTTATTATTTATTTGAGAGAGAGAGAATGAGAGAGAGCAAGCACATGAGAGGGGGGAGGGTCAGAGGGAGAAGCAGACTCCCCGCCGAGCAGGGAGCCCAATGCGGGACTCGATCCAGGGACTCCAGGATCATGACCTGAGCCGAAGGCAGTCGCCTAACCAACTGAGCCACCCAGGCTCCCAACACATGTGCATTTTTAATTGGGTCTCTTTATGTGGTATCGTTTTTCCATTTGTGTTCTCGTGCACATAATGTCTATTTACACCCTCTCTTGAGACTTCAAGAATAGACATCATGACTTTTCTCTCTTTCCCTCTTCTCCAAGTCACATAGGTCACCCCAGGGAAACGACATTCACAAGTATCAACTAGTGTCTTCTGGTGTCTCATCTTCCCTATTCCTCTCTAAGTCCTTCCTTGACTAAGTGATGCACCTTTCTCTATGTTGCAACCTTTTTCCTCTCTCCTGTAATATTATATAGACCCAAACCATCTCAGCTTCGTCATATGAGGGAGCATAGAATTAAGAGTCCAGACATTGGGTGACAAGGTCCTGCCTGAGCTCAAATTCCACTTTCACCTTTTATTAAATATGCAAGTTCAGGTAGGTGATTTTGCCTGTCTAAAATTGTTTCTTTGTAAAAAACGGAATAGCATGAACAAACTAATTGCAACCGTCTCCTACAGTCAGGAGGGCACCGGCCCTCGGGGAGGCATCGTGGCTTGTGACCTTGCTTGCCAGGCAGCCACAGTCTCAGATAAAGTGGTTTAGGGCTCACTTATTTTTTAATCATGAGGAATTTAGAGTAGCTCAACATCAAGCAGGACCTCATATTCTTGTTCTATTAATAGTGCCTGGGTTCTGGCTTGATTCTTGGGACCTTATCGCCCAGATCCACAACTGGTTTTTATCCTCATAAGTTGCTGGATAATGTTGTACTTTTTCTCCTGAGTCCTCCTATTCATTTATCTACCTACTGTGCATCTGCTAGTATTCTAGAAACAAAGGTTTAAATCCTCCTCTTGAGTCCTATTCTCAAGCCTGGGTCTCCTCTTTCCACAGCCAGATTTCCCTAATGACAACTATTGAGCAAGTGACACCTCTTATCACTTCCAGGTGAGGCTTCCCACTCCTCCAGGAGCAAAAGTTCAAGATATCAACACACTCCATGGCCGAAGGTCTCCAAGAAAGATGTAACTTACACAGGCACTGGATAGAACAATGCGTTATTCCCACAGAGAAGAGACAGAGCAAGATCAGTTTCAGTTGTGGGTACTGGTCCCTCATGGCCAGCAGATCTCATCCTGCAGCTGATGCAGGGGATGGTCTGCAGGCATCCTTCTCCTGCTGCGAGACAAGGACCCGATTCCCTCCCCACCAGCAATGGATAGAATAGTGGGGTTGACCAGGTGCTGTATGACACACAGACTTAAGCAGAACAAAGAAGTGCACATTTAGTCTAAAATAGGAAAAGATATTCCCACACGATGTGATAAGCTCAGCACAAGCTCAGCACAAGCTATAGGACCCTGAGATCATGACCTGAGCCAAAATCAAGAGTCAGAGACACTCAACCGACTGAGCCACTCAGGCGCCCCTCCTCTCCCTAATTTTTAATTAGATTTGTTTTTTGTTTATTTTGCTGTTGAGTTGTATAGAAATGCATTTAAAAATTATTTAAGTTGTATGGAAATGCATAGTAATGTGAAGAGTCATACAGGAGAGAAAATTTGGCTATAGGGGTAAAAGGAAAGAGAAAGACACATGCTGTTTCTGCAGGATATGCTATAGACCACCAAGCCAGATTAAACATAAAGGTAATATTTTTGTAATATAGGTTATAAAACTGGCAAAAAGACCAATTCTAGTAAAAGATGTAACTATGAAATATCTGCTAGAAATCAAATTCTTTTCAAAGTAGTGAATCAGATGCATTTTCACTTGCTTTGCTAATATAATAAAACTACAAAACCCAAAGATTGTGTGGAAAGGGGGAGGAATCAAAGCTAACAGTTATCTTCTTATTAGAAAGTTTTGAAAATATGGGAGGAACTGAATGAATTGAATTGAACTGAACTGGAGAATGCACAGAATTGCAAGCAACAGACTAGAAAGACAGCTGGATCTAGGTAGAGTTTTTCTGTAATAGTCTTATAAAAATCAGTTAGATCACTGTTAGAGATTTAACAGGCCATTTTTTTCTTCTATTGAGCATTACAGCTAAAAAATATCCTTACATTTACATATAAAGCAGTGAGGTCTAAAGTTATGTTATTTTAGCATATGGTCCTATTTCTGAAATGCTAATTTTGGTAGGTATTTAGGCAGTTAGTGCAAACATTGAAATAAGAAAATCCATCACCTACATTCTACAAGTTATATTTCCCACTTAGAGCTAATGTTTTCAAACTGTCCACACTTCATTTTAATCAACTTTTATTTTCTGTTGTCCTATCATCACTTTACTGAATCAACTTATGAAGCTTGTATTTAAAAAACAATGTTGCTCATGATTTCAGTAGCTCAGTAATCAGTCCTCTAGCTGGATGGGAAGAAATTAATCTCAAGATCAAGGCCAAGTCTTAGGTCATCCAAAAGCATCTCTCAGCATGCATGAATTCCAGAATTTCAGCTATAACTGCACTTTAATGAAGAGAAGATATAAAAAGCATCTCAGATCATATCTGCACCAAGCAAATTATTAACATTGCAGACTGAGTCTTTTTTTTTTTCACTGAAAGATCAAAATTATTCTTTTTTTAAACAGGTAAATACAGTTTGCCAAGTAAATATTTGCAGTCATTAAATAAATATTGGGATGTTAACTATGCCTAAGAACTGTGCTTGTTACTATAAAACAGGCTGAAGAAAAGATGGAAAATTTATTTTCCAAGTTTCCCAAGTTTTAAAATATATTACCTATAAATGTTTCTCTTAGAGGCATCTGATCTATATATCATAGAATGCCATAAAAATGGCTACATTTTTGTTCCTTTAGCACAAACTCTTTGAAACTTTGGCCAAAACAATTCAACTTTTTAAAAATTAAAATAGATGTTTCTCCAATGTGTTTTTGGGTGGCTTAAGTTATCTAAAAAACATGTTTGAGGCAGTACCCAGAAAGCACATCCTGACAAACAGAAAATGCTGATTTTGTGAATAATTTCCTGCTTGTTAGTATATGAGCATCTGGGTATCTGATGAAATGCACACTAAGATGTTACCCTCTCCACCAAATTCTCAGTTTTCTGTGTGTGCACACAGTACTTCCATGACTGGGAAGCTATTGACCATGAAACGTACCATTGATTAAGTAACAGATATTTGGGGAAAAAGAAACCACTCTATAAAATGTATACATGGTTATAAATGTTAAAATAGAGAGAAAGGTATACCTTAGAATCCAGGTAATATAATATTCTCATAAACATGCATGTACATACATATATATTTTTTTCTCCTAAGCATACCTATATATATGTTCATCTCTTTCTCTCTCTCTCTCTCACTCACACACATACACAGACACGAACACACACATCACCTATGTGGGACAACCTCCAACATCACAGTAAATATATTTCAATCTCACATCCCAACTAACACACGCCATCAGTAGAAACACACTTCTCACATAGTGATGCAATTCCACAGTTTGGGTGCCATTTTCCATGCTTTAAATATTACAGTGCAAACGATGATTTCAGTGTGACATATTGTGGGGAGTTTAAATTTACAGCAGTCGGGGAATTCCCGAAGTATGTGAAGAACTTCTAAATATCACATGTGCACACAATGACTGAATATAAATAATAAAGAATGATCTTTTTTTTTTTTTAAAGATTTTATTTATTTGTCAGACAGAGAGAGAGAGCACAAGCAGGGGGAGTGACAGGCAGAAGCAGACTTCACACTGAGCAGGGAGCCTGATGTGGGACCTAATCTCAAGACTCTGGGATCATGACCTGAGCTGAAAGCAGATGCTTAACCAACTGAGCCACCTAGGCGTCCCAGTAGAGAATGATCTTAACATTGATTTTCATTGTGTTTAGAGGCACTTAAATCATATCACAAATGAAACTGCATTATTTCTATGTTGATTTATATAATTTTAATTATTTAGGGCCAATCACTTTCTAAAACTCTAAATAAAGTAAAGAGGTTATATGTGACATTTTGAGCGGAAGTTTAAACATGGCTCCTAGCCACAGGAGGAAAATATAAGGCAAAAGATAACAGATAAACAAGAATGGAAGATGACATAGCCATCTGTTACCTTCCCAAAGGACATGTTGGTTTTTCATGACGGTGTTCCCTGTTTTCTTTTTCAATGCTTTACTGGGCAGCATGCTGCTGAGTTAGCAACAGTCAGGTATAGGTTTGAGACAGACACTATTGATAATAGCTAACTGACTTTAGGTATCCCTAAGATATATACCCTGGCTGATCCTAACAGATTTTGGACAATGCTTAAAACTTTAGGGCACAGGTTTAACCTCAGGTAAGAATCTCAAAGCTACTGAAGAAAAGATAAACTTTTCACATACATGTACACATATATACATATATTTCAAATGCAAGGCAAAAAATTATATAGAAAAAGTCATTAGAATGAAGGGGGGGAAATCAGAGGGGGAGACGAACCATGAGAGACGATGGACTCTGGAAAACAAACTGAGGGTTCTAGAGGGGAGAGGGGTGAGAGGATGGGTTAGCTTGGTGGTGTGTATTGAGGAGGGCACATTCTGCATGGAGCACTGGGTGTTATGCACAAACAATGAATCATGGAACACTACATCAAAAACTAATGATGTAATGTATGGTGATTAACATAACAAAGAAAATTAAAAAAAAAAAGAAAAAGTCATTAGAGAAAGTAAAGATATCAGGCTCTAGGAGATAATGTACCAGGATAATCTTAAACTATCCCATGACAAACAACTAGAAATGTCAGATAAAATAAAACAGTATTTTTTTGTAAGTGTATAGAAGTCTCTGTAAGAAACAGAAATCCTTAGATGCTAATAATGAAGAGGGAACTGAAAACCTGAGAAATAAGAATGTGTGCTCTGATACAAATAATCCAATTAAAAATGGGCAGAAGACATGAGCAGACACTTCTCCAAAGAAGACATCCAGATGGCTAACAGACACATGAAAAGATGCTCAACATCAGTAATCATCAGGGAAATGCAAATCAAAACCATGATGAGATACCACCTCACACCTGTCAGAATGGCTAAAATCAAAAACATAAGAAACCACAAGTGTTGGCGAGGATGTGGAGAAAGGGGAACTCTTGTGAACTGTTGGTGGGAATGCAAACTGGTGCAGCCACTCTGGAAGACAATATGGAGGTTCTTCAAAAAATTAAAAATAGAACTATGATCCAGTAATTGCACAATTGGGTATTTGCCCCCAAATACAAAAACATGAATTCAAAGGGATACATGTGTCCCTATGTTTATTGCAGCATTATTTACAATAGCCAAGAAATGGAAGCAACCTAAGTGTCCATCAATAGATGAATGGATAAAGAAGATATGGTATATATATATATATATATATATATATATATATATATATATATATATATATATATAATAAAAGAATGAAATCCTGCCATTTGCAACAACATGGGTGAATCTACAGAGTATAATGCTAAGTGAAATAAGTCAGTCAGAGAAAGACAAATACCATATGATTTTACTCCTCTGTGGAATTTAAGAAACAAAACAAATGAACAAGGGGAAAAAAGAGAGAGAGAAAAAAACCCCAAACAGATTCTTAACTGTAGAGAACAAAGAGATGGCTACCAGAGAAGAGATGGGTGGGAGGACAGGTGAAATAGGTGATGGCGATTAAGAGTACATTTATCTTGACGAACACTGAGTAATATATGGAACTGTAGAATCACTATATTTTACACCTGAAATGAATATAACACTGTATGTTAACTACACTGGAATTAATATATATGTAAAAAAAGAATGTGCTCTGATAAAGGGGCTATTTTAGAAAATAGCTCTCCATTGCAGTAACCTAAGAGCTTGAGTAATTTTTCCTTTTATGTTGACTTAAATTTCTATAAATCTTATCTTAAAATTATAAATCTGATGTGCACATATTTTAAGTGTGTAATTTGATGAGTTTAAAAAAATGTATATATCCATGTAACCAATCAAGAGATAGAACATCTCCATCCCAGAACGTTCCCTTAGCCCCCTTCCAGGCAATCTCTACATCCACAGGCGATTATTCTGATTCCAATCACCACAGATTCCTATCACCACGTTCTTGAATTTTACAGAAATGGAATCATAATGTATGTATTCTTTTATGTATGGCTTCTTAAAAATGGCACAGGAAGATCCATGTTTCTACACATAGCTATGCCCAATGGGGTTGCTTAACTCCAACAAAATTTAATAATGACGAAGGGTTTTTTTTTTTTTTTTTTTTGAGAATGGCAATCTTACACTTTGCTATACTGTAAAGGGAATACAGAGGATTCTAGTATCAATCTCCTGTTCCACCTCATTAAGAAGCTGTTAGAACCCTTAACCAGTATGGATGGATAAGAGCCTCTGTAATGGTCCTATCTTTATGGTGCAAGTAATTTCTGTCACACAGGTATAGATCTGTGTGCAAATGTTGACTTTCTCTTCAAAGATCGTAGTTTCAAGATTTGGTCTTTGCAGGATGCACTTATTTATACATCACCTTCAAACATGGAGCCTTTGTTATTTTGCTAACCTGAGAAATCCTGCAGTTTTATGTTTCCAACACAGGTTTGCTGGGTCTTCTTCTCTGGAGCTGGGGATGAGGTAGGTTTCATTCTGTCTTCCTGGGACAAAGATATGGAAAGGCTTTGCTATCTAATTTCCTTATAAAATAGCTTACTGTGGGGCACCTGTGGGGCTCACTCAGCTAAGCATCTGCCTTCAGCTCAGGTCATGATCCTGGGGTCATGGAATAGAGCCCCACGTCGGAGTCCCTGCTCAGTGGGGAGTCTGCTTCTCCCTCTGCCTCTGCCCCCCATTTGTGCTCTCTCTCTCTCAAATAAATGAATAAATATATTTTAAAAAATATCTTACTGCTTGAAGAAGCTTTTGTGCAGGACCTTTATGCCTCCTCCAATCAACAACTGCACAGAACTTCTATTTAATTAATTTTCTTCCAAAATTTTATGGGTTACATGCACTGCAAGGAGCCTGGAGCAGTGGGAGGCTGTGAGAGGGACCCTAGACTGGTTTCCTTTCACCCTTTCTAAAGATGGTGGTGAGGATAGTGGCCTAGAAATGTTATGGCATTTCTTTGGCTCTCCAGATATAGGAATTAATGAATGAATGATTTTTTTTTTAAAGATGCCTATGCAGATGGAGTGCCTGGGTGGTTTAGTCGGTTTAGCATCTGACTCTTGGTTCCTGCTCAGGTCATGATATCATGGTCATGGGCTCCAACCCTGTGAGGGCTCCATGCTCAGCGCTCAGCACAGAGTCTACTTGGGATTCTCTCCCTTCCCCTCTCCCTCCCTCTTTGCCCCTCTCCCCCCACACACACTCTCTCTCTAAAATAAATAAACAAAACCTTTAAAAAAATGCCTGCAGAGAAGCTAAGATACCCAACTGTAAATTCCCCACCTTGAAGATATTCTTCTGCATATCACTGCATTCAAGTGAGTGAGTGTTTGGAGCTTACTAGGTAATGACTGGTGCCTGCCCCGAGCTGCATACAAAGTTGCAGGATGGCTGGCATCCTTCAGGTGCTCCAAACAAGTGAGCACATGATCAGTAAAATGCCCCTGCTGAGTTGTTAAATGGGGCTGTGCTAGCTTCCCAGGCTTGAAAAGAAATGCAGGCGGTAGCATCCTAGCAAAGCTCGGCCCACATGGCAAGCCAGTGACCTTAGTGGATGAGCTCTCTCAGCTCCTCTCCCCATGTGAACACCTGTCAATACGTGTGCCTCTTTTCTCCCACTGGTCAAATTTTAGATGTTTTAGTTAGTCCATGACGGCAAAGGTCTTCCTTGTTTGAAGCTCTAGGCAGGGTTTAATCACAGCGGCTCAGAGCTGGAATGGCCTTAAAGGTCTGGCTAAATCAAGGCTGCTGGGATTCAGATTTGTGCTTTGTGACATCCCACTGGAGGCCATCTCTATCACAGCAGGTGAAGGAGGGAGAAAACATTTCAGTTGGGCCAGAGCGGGAGTGGGGAGAAAAAAGGGAGGTGAGTAATGGCTCCCTGGCCCATGCAGGAATGGAGGCATCTAGGCTCAGGGGGAGGAAGAAACAGGCCAGGAAGGACAAGGGGACTGGGACAGATCTGGGGAGGGCAGTGAGAAGTTCAAGACCTCTGACATTGGGAGATCACAGCGAAGACTGAAAATGAGCGGAACAGGACCCAGGGAAGACCGTGGGCCATGAACCACAAGCAGAAGAGAGGTAATTGAGCAGCCTTACCCCAGCGGGCACCACCTTAGCAGGAGACGGCTACCGGGCAGATGCTGGAGGCCCCCCCTCTTGGCTGGGTCTGTGGCAGCTGGGTGAGGAGTCAGCACCCGGCAGTCATTCAACCTTTTCTGAAGCCCAGTCTCTAGTCATTTCTGAAAAAAAAGACAAAAAAATCGAGGAGGAGCTGTGGTTTTTTCCTTCAGAAGTGATATGAGTGAACCCATTATGTGTTTCACTGATAAAAGCAATCACAACCTAAGAGCAGCCAATGTGGGGTTGAGGAACGAACGCTACTTTAATACATTTGGTCCATCTGTGATGTTGCTGATAGTATTGGCAAAGGATAGACATGGTTTGTCCAGCAGCAACACCTAAGGACTTGTCAACATACCACCACCCCCTAGAAATACATTCAGAAAGTAGAGTGGGGCTTTTACTCATTTAAGAGACCAGAGAGAGCTAGCTTACGTACTACATGTATTTCAGGAAGAGAGAAAAACGGATTTCTCAGCAGGTGCCTCTCCATATCCCCAGGGCCTCCATCTTGCTTCCAGTGGCACCAGACTGCACACACCAGCCAGTCCCTCCCCTTTCCCAAAACTGGGTGCACCCTTCTGGGCAGCACCTCCATGCATGAGCCAGTCACAGGCACACGTTCTGTACTCAAATACCAGCTCTTACTGGCCGTATAAACTTTGGATGTGCTTTTTTTGTTGTTGTTTTTTAAAGAGAGAGCGGGCAGGCAGGGGGTGGGGGGCAGAGGGAGAGGGAAGAGAGAATCTTAAGCAGACTCCATGTGCCGTGTGGAGCCTCATGCGGGGCTGCATCTCATGACCCCAGGATCATGGGGCTGAAACCAAGAGCCGAAACCAAGAGTCGATGCTTAACCAACTGAGCCACCCAGGTGCCGCAAGGATGTGCTTCGATTTCTTCATCTAAAAAAAGAGAAAATATAGGACCATAGGGCCATTGTGAGAACCACATTTAATCATTTATGTAAAACACATACCACAGTATCTGAGGCATAAGCGCTCAGTAAATATCTTCATCATCATCATTTTCTCAGGTCTTCTCCCCACTCAGTGTATGCCTGCTCTATGACTTTCTGCCTCACCTTACAGGGACAGAGCCGGCAACAGCAGCTCCATCTCATGCACTGTCTCTGACACCAGTCTGCCAAACCAAGGTATGCCCAAAGCACAGCATTCCAACAATACCAGGGCTAGAAAGGAACATTCTTGACCAGATCTTTGTGAACACTTTATTTTAAAGATTTTATTTATGTATTTGAGAGAGCGAGTGAGCATGCACAAATTGGAGGAGGGGCAGAGGGAGAGGGAGAAGCAGACTCCCTGCTGAGCAGGGAGCCCAGTGTGGGGCTCAAACCCAGGGCCCCGGGATCATGACCTGAGCCAAAGGCGGACACTTAACTGACTGGGCCACACAGGTGCCCTCTTTTCGAACATTTTAAACCAAGCAATAAAGCAGGTTTCGATGGTATATATTTATTATACCATTAATCTGTCTGATGGAAGCATGTGGTATACAGTTAGGGCATCCTAACGATTTTTAGCCAAATAAATGAGGCCTGGAACTTTTCTGACTAACTAATCAAGTCACATGCTCCTTCTCGTATCAGGTGGCTTCTAAACTTCTGGGAACAGGAAAGCCATGCTGGAATCCAATCTACTGTGGGAGAGAAATACATCCATAGGCAAGCAATGGTAATGTCATGTGGTGATGCTGCCATTCAGAGAGATGATAATACCGTACTGTTTACTGAGTTCCCACTCTGTGTCTGGCATTATACTAGTTAGTTCCCATATTGCGACATATTTAATTCTCATAACAACTCTTCAAGAAAGGTCTTATTACCCCAATGACGTAGATGAGAAGGCTAATGCAATCTGGTTCAGGGGCACCAACTTAGCAAGTGGCAGAGCTCCTGTAGCAACTTGTAATTTAGGTCTGTCCGACCCCAAAAGTACTAATCCACACTGGGTGCTAGGAGGCTGGGAGAGGGCTGGTAAGGGCCTGGCTGAAGAGTGACTGATTTCATAAGGAAGAGAGGAAGCATCACAAAGGAGATGAACTTGACCTTGTAGAATAAGAAGTTCGCCAGTTCAACAGGAAAGAAAGAGCATTTTAGCAAGAGGCCATGTTGGCAAAGGTGTGGAAGCATGCCGTATTTGGGAAACTGTGACAGAGTGGCCCAGTGTGATGGTGGCACTGAGCACATGGATGGGGCTATAGTCCCTTCTAAGTGGATTAGTGTGTCCCAGTACTGGGACCAGCACCTCACTTCACTCATGATCTCCAGTGTAGACCATGTTGCCTTGTCCCATCTGGCGCCGCATTTCTAATCCATTTCTGCTTTCCTCAGCTCCCAGTGCTGTGCCACCTAATACTGCCCTTCTGAGACAAACCCCTGGCTTCTTTTCCTGATCAGCATTGATCCCTCCAACTAGTCTGCTTCCAGAAGTCAAGACAACTGACCCGTCCAACCTAGGTTGAGACAGAAGACATTATCCATGTGCCTTCTGTTTCCTAGTTCCAGAAATCGGCCTGGACTTTACTCTGTAGGCCAGGAGCTCTTAACTTGGAATACATGGACAGCCTCCGTGGAATCATGAACCACTAGAATTCTAGGAAAAATATTGTAAGTGAACTATTAAAGGGACATGAAGCTTTCATTAGATTCCCAAAGGGAAATATGACGTTCTCAAAAGATCAAAAACCATACAAATGCCACACTGTTCAATACTGTAGCCATTAGCTACATATGGTGATTTACATTATCTAAAATTAAATAAAATTAGAAATTCAGTTTCTCAATCTCACTAACCACACTTCAAATGCACATATAGACATTAGCACAGATTATAGGACATTTCTTTCTTTTTTTTTTTTTTTAAAGATTTTATTTATTTATTTGAGAGAGAGAATGAGAGAGAGAGAACATGAGAGGGGGGAGGGTCAGAGGGAGAAGCAGACTCCCTGCCGAGCAGGGAGCCCGATGCGGGACTCGATCCCGGGACTCCAGGATCATGACCTGAGCCGAAGGCAGTCGCTTAACCACTGAGCCACCCAGGCGCCCATAGGACATTTCCATCATTGTAGATAGTTCTATTGGATAGGGCTGGCATAGATAACGAGGTGCCACGGAGGATGGCAAAGAGGGGAATCACCTGTGGCGTAAAAGGCTAACAGCAAGTGGAGGACAGATCTGGGGAGGGAAACGCTACGAGTTGGGAGGGTCTGGGAGGAATCAATCTCATAGAGTAGGGTTGGGAATGGAAAGGAGGTCACAAGTGTGAGAAATATGTCAGAGCACTTAGGGAAGGACTAGATGAGGGGATAGAGGCAGAGAAAGAAGTCAAAGCCAACTCTAAGTTTTCTCATGCCTACATGGGTTCCTCTCCAGCCTCCCTCTCCTTCTACTGCTTTCCCATTTTCTTTCAAAAGACTGGGCCAGGTCCTGGGTCAGGGCCCTCACCCTGCCATTCCCTCTGCCTAGAATATTCTTCTTCCAGAGAGCCAAATGTCTTCTTCCCTCACCAGCATGAGTGACTAAGAGATGGGGAGACAGTGAATGTCACAGAAATAGGTGTGAGGGTGAAAAAGCTGATGAGTCATTCTGCTGATGTGAGTCTGGAGGGGGCCAACGAAATGCTGAGTCATCACAGATCAGTGACACATATTCACTAAAGAAGGGCAGATAGTCACCACCAGACCTGGCCCTGAGCAGCATCGGAAAACAGGTGAAACCGCTCTCTCACCCCAGGTACCCAAGGCCCTCAAGTATTCACCATCTTTTCAGATCTTTTCTCAGGAAATGTCCTGATAAACTTATCAATACTGAGTACTAAGACACTAATATGTATGGTATGGTAGCCAACCCAAATGCTTTTCATTTTAATGTAGGAAAGGGTCCCAAGCCATAAGACTGAATCTCTAATGGTTGATTTTTATGCATTGCTGACAAATCTGGTGAGAACACACTTCCCCTATTCCTCCTACTCCTGATACCTCATAGGTGGGCTCCTCATCTCCTTATGAGCTGACTAAAGCAATTTTTGAAAGGCATTTAGCAAAGAGGGTGGACAGAAAAATTCTTTGTGACTAACTCCCCATTACTCAGAAAATGTAAATGGATCAAACGTCCCATCCCCTCCCCCTCCGAGCATGTTGGTAATCACAATGTTACTGTATAATGTGAAAATTTCCAAATAGAACTAAACTCAGGTCTATAAATATACATGATTAAGGCTTCAAATATAGCACTGCTTTATTTTCATGGGGGCTATTTCTGTGTGGTGATTGCTTGGCTGATTTGCAATTTCAGAATACAAATGGCTTTTCTCCATAACTAATGGGAAACTTGGCAGGGTGCTGCACACCCAGGCCCTCCTGAAAAAGTCTGTTAAATAGTGGTAAGTGCTCTTTCTCTGTATTACATAAGCAGAGCTGACAAAAGGCAACAGTACAACTCCAGAGCCTGCTAAAGTGAAATAGTGTTTGTTTGGTTTCTCTTCTTATGCTAGAGGAATTCTGACTCTTCTGGTAATAAATCATGAAATGATCATGAGCACATATCCCTATGATAGTCTCCATTAAAAATACTATGGTACAAATTAGGAATAATGCCAATGGAGAGTTCTCGGACACTGGATTTACAAGTAACTAAAAAATGTTTAAATAAGAATGGTGTAAATACACTCATAACCATGGGGACAGAACCAAAAAAAA
Organism: Mirounga angustirostris; assembly: GCF_029215605.1. NCBI lineage: Eukaryota > Metazoa > Chordata > Mammalia > Carnivora > Phocidae > Mirounga > Mirounga angustirostris. Next base: position 67,979,306 of record NW_026991717.1, on the reverse strand, counting down.
AAAAAAGGGAATGCCTGAAGTAAGGAGCTCAATGGCTGTTATAAGCAAAACACTGACTAAAGAGTTTATTATCTCCATCTAATAGGGAGAACAGTGTAAGTATGACCTATGGTGATCTCAGTACCATAAAGCAAGTTTTCTAATATCATCACAGACAGTACAACCCACCTTGGAGCCAGGCCTTTGTAGATCAATATAACAAAATGGTTCTATTTTGAAGCAGTTTGGAGAATGATGCACTTTGGAGTCAAAGTTCACATCCCAGTTCTCTCACTTATACATTTTCTGACTTTGGATAAATAAGGCTTAAAGAAATTTTCTCAAATGTACAATGGGGATTTTAAAGTAATACCTATGTTTTAGGGTTATTAAGAAAAATCAAATGAGAGAGGATATAAAACCACAGTAAATACCCAGTAAACATCTTTAATATTTTATCTAAAAGTCTATCTTCAGAGTCTCTCACTGATTTGTGAGCCTCCTCCTCCTGGCTCCATGGTCCCTCTTCCTGGAGAACCTTAAAGCATTTCTTCCTGCCAGACACTTCTAAGGATGTAGTCAGGCCAGATGTTGAATTAGAACTCAAGTCAATGGCAGGGCCCCCAAACCTTGTGTGGAAGAAGCAGATCTCACTGGAGTGGTTGTTTTCATTAAAACAGAACTCCAGGTAAGGAGGCAGAATTAGGGGGATGTTAATCAAGTTTCGGTTTTAAGACTCTTCTTTTGGATGGCCCCTTCTAAGACCTTATGCCTAATTTTGTATTCATAAATTTGCATCCTTTTTCCTTAAAGATGGCTCTTAAAATTGTATATGCTTTGGGCCCACCAAAACTCACAAGTGCTCCTGTCTATTGCATAAGCTGTAAGCCCATCTGGCAGCAGGGCTGACCTGAAGATGGGGGTCACAGGGCTAGCCCCAAGTGTCTGCTTTCCACCTTCTGCTGATGAGTCCCAGGAGTGGTCAGAGATCAGGGATAAGGCCATGTTGCAGGTGGGTCTAGAGGTTCCTAGATGAAAAGAAGAGCCAAGTGGTATCAGGAATGAGGTAGGGTCTGACCAAGCTGAGGATTAAGGGTAATTTTTCTGCAACAATACAACTCCTGAGACTGCTAAAGTTAAATAGTGTTTGTTTGGTTTCTCTTCTTATGCTAGAGGGATACTGACTCAAAAGTTAAAGTTCAATAAAATAAATAAGATGTGACAAAAACGGGTACAATAAGGCATTAAATCAGTGTTTCTCAAGTGCGATCCAGTCCGGCTCAGATGCTATAGCCTGACCAATACTCACTGAGAACCACTTAAAAACTAGATTAAAGAAAAAAAATCTGTTAGAAGGTACTGGAAACCTGCTGAGATACTCAGGACTTGTGGGAAGGGAAGCTAATGGAGGAAATCCTAACTTTTTCCACAGTATTTTCCTCCTAAGGGCATGCAGTGGACTGAATGTTTGTGTCCTTCCCAAATTCGTAGGCTGAAATCTGAACCCTCCATGTCTCAGTATTTGGAGGTGGGGCCTGTGGGAGGTGATTAGGTCACGAGGGTGGAGCCCTTATGCATGAGATTAGTGCTCTTACAAAAGGCACCACAGAAAACATTCTTGCCCTCTTTCTAAAATGTGAGGTCACAGTGAAAAGACTGTACTTTATGAAACAAAGTGGGTCTTCACCAGACCCGAATCTGCTGGCATGGAGATCTTGGACTCTCTAGCTCCCAGAACTGTGAGAAATAAAAGTTTGTCGTTTAAGCCACTCAGTCCATGGTATTTTTGTCATAGCAGTCCAAATGCAACAAAATAGGGCATTTGGCAATTCTTGGTGCAGGGCAAACAGTGAGAAATCAGCAGTAATTTAATGGGACTGGGAAGATAAATACTGAAGTTTGGAGCTGCCAAGGGAATTAGGACTTAGAATTAAGATCCTAGAGAAAAATGGAATGCAAAAATGGGAGCCCACCATCAGCATCAGTTTTCCTCAGGTAATTTATTGATTAAGTTATGCATGACAAGAGGCTTGGAAGCCAAACAGAAAATGGGTGAAATAGCAAAGCAGAGTTTTGGGTCATCTCATAACGCTACGGAGACAAAAACTGAGTTCAGGACTGGCCACAGAGGACTGGTTCAAAAAATATCCCAGGCCTTCAGCTGGGACCTCTAGAGGACTACATCCTAGGACTGAGGGTGAGTTAGAGATAGCCTGACCTTCCCAGAGACAGCAAGCCAGTCTGGGGGAAGTATGGTCCCAGCTAGATGGAAGCAATCTAACGTAGAAAAATTTTTACAAAATTTTATGTAAAAATAAAATGTATGACAACAATAACACAGAGCTGGATGATTTAACGTAGTTAGTATTATAAGTCTTAGCATCATCTGAGAAGTGGAATAGGTATTAATTCTTAGTAGACTGTAATAAGAATGTCTTTTGTGGGGTGCCTGGGTGGCTCATTCAGTTCAAGTGTCCAGCTCTTGGTTTTGGCTTGGGTCATGATCTCATGGTCCTGGAATTGGGCCCCATGTTAGGCTCCACACTCAGCTCAGTCTGCTTGTCCCTCTCCCTCTGCCCCTCCCTCTGCTTGAGTGTGCTCTCATTCTCTCAAATAAATAAATAAATAATCTTAAAAAAAAAGAATGTCTTTTATAATCTTTAGGATAGCTGGTAAAAGAATGTATTACTAATAAACTAAGAGAATGAGGAAAATAAAATCATAAAAAATACTTTGTATATACAAAGGAAGTCAAGAAAGATGAGAAAAAAAGAACACAAAACATAGGGAAAATTAAATGGTTAAAATAAACCTGAATATATCAGCAACTATATAAAAGTAAAATGATCTCCTCTAATTAAAAGACAAAAATCATTACACTAATTACATGAGTTGCTTACAAAAGAGAAATCTTAAATATAAGCATGCAGAAAGATTGAGTAGGAGGATAGAAAAAGATATGGCATGAAAAATCTAACCAAAAGAAAACCGGTACAATTATATTAATATAAGACAGGTAGGCTTTAAGGCAAGAAGCATTACTAAAGTTAAAGAGGAACCATTTCCTCATGATAAAAAGGGCCATGAACCAGGAAGGTGTAATAATTACAAATGTGTATATATTTAATAACATAGTCTCAAAATGTATCAAGCAAGAATTGACAGAAGGCTAAGGAGAAAGAAATGAGTTCACAATCACAGACATGCTCTTGTTGGGCATGCCAAGAATACACGACTGCTCTTTATTCAGGCCATTTCTCAAGGTTGCTGAATTTGCAGCAAGCAACCTTGATGGATGAGGTCAAGTCTCCCTCTGGGACAATAAACAAGCTGGCTTACTGCTTGCTATCTGAGGGGTGGATTCCCCAGTGTTCCTCTGCTATAACACAATCCACTGAGTATGCAGGCATCCCTCGGGGCCCTCCACGTCACATCTCTGGGACTTGGGGAGCAAGAGGAACTGACACAAACAAGCCTGCTGATGCCCATGGTGCTTGCACTGCCATGAGTGACGCAGCCTTCTGTGTATCAGCCGGGAGTTCTGTGTCTTCAACGTATTGGCTTACAAGTAGGAAATCAAACTCCGCACCCAACAATATGTTGTTTATGACAGAAACATCCTAAGCATAAGGACACAGAAATTTGAGTAAGTGGGACACCTGGGTGGCTGAGTCGGTTAAGCGTATGCCTTCGGCTCAGGTCATGATCCCAGGGTCCTGGGATCAAGTCCCACATCAGGCTCCTTGCTCAGCAGAGAGTCTGCTTCTCCCTCTGCCTGCCGCTCCCCCTTACTTGTGCTCTCTCTCTCTCTGACAAATTAACAAATAAAATCTTAAAAAAAAAAAAAAAAAGAAAATTTGAGTAAGAGAATGGAAAAAAATATGCCATGCAAAAAGCAACTAAAAGAAAGCTGGTACAGCTATACTAATGTCAGAAAAGGTAGACTTTAAGGCAATATTATTTGACATCTAGAATATCTAGACATTTCTAAAAAAAAAATTCATCTATCAGGAAGGTATAATAATTGTTTGTGTGCTTTTAATAACATAGCCTCAAATTACACAAAGTAAAATTTGATAAAACTAGAAGAAGAAAGAACATACTGGAATTTTTTTTAAACACATCTTTCTCAGTAACTGATAGAACAAGCAGACACCCCCCCCAAAAAAAGTGAGACTATAAGGGATTTAAACAAAATAATTAACGAACTTGACCTAATATATATGTAATACATGTATTATTATATAATTATATACATATTTAATATATATTATTAAAATGGTACCTTACTACTGTAGAATAGTCAATCTTCTCAAGTGCACATGAAACATGTACACAAAAGTCCCGACAAATTGAAAAGATTATCATCATACAGAGTATGTTCTCTGACTGCAGTGAAACAAAGCTAGAATCAATAACAAAAAGATAAGAAAAATGCCCAAATGCTTGGAACTGAAGTAATCCACTTCCTAAAAAGTTTTTTTTTTAATTGAGGTAAAATTCACATAATATAAAGTTAGCCATTTAAAGTGAAAAATTCAGTGATGTTTAGTGCGTTCACAATGTTGTACAACCACCATCTCTACTAAGTTCTAAAACATTTCCAACAAAAAAGAAAGAAAGATGGATTAAAAAGAAGTTACTATGGAAATTAAAAAAGGATTTTGAACTGGATGTTACTGAAAATATGATATGGGATGTATGGGATATAGCTCAAGCTTTGCTATGAAGATATTATACATTACTTTTGGCAATATAAATTGAACACATTCATAGAAAAACACAATTTACCAAACCAACACAACAAGAAACAGAATAGTTCTATACTATTAAATAAATTAAATTTGAAATTAAAAACCTGCCCACAAAGAAATCCCTAGGCTTAGATGATTTCACTGAATTGTTCCAAAGTTTGAAAAAAAGAATACCAATTTTAGAAAATCTTTTCCAGTGAATAGAAAAAGAAAACACTTTCAACTCAATTTATGAGGCCAGCATAATCTTGATGTCCAATTTGACAAGAATGATTCCATCATAATTATAGACCAATCTCTCTCATAAATATAAGAATCCTAATAAGAATATTAGCAAACTTAATATGACAGTTATTTTTTTTAATTAGGAATGTAAGGTTGCTTTCATATTTGAAAAACCTATCAATGTGAGGACTTCTTTTTTTTTAAAAAAAGATTTTATTTATTTATTTGAGAGAAAGAGAATGAGAGAGAGAGAGCACATGAGAGGGGGGAGGGTCAGAGGGAGAAGCAGACTCCCCGCCGATCAGGGAGCCCGATGCGGGACTCGATCCAGGGACTCCAGGATCATGACCTGAGCCGAAGGCAGTCGCCCAACCGACTGAGCCACCCAGGCGCCCCAAGGACTTCTGCTTCTGCTCATGAAATAGTAACTCATCAACTCACTATAATCAACAGGAAAACTGGAAAAAATATAGGAAGCAACTATTTTCAGATAGTAAACAACAGGCAGCATAGTCTGTGATCCCCCAGAGGAAGGAACAAAACAAGGTAAGCCCGGTGACTGCCCTGGCCTTTTGCCCAGAGGCAATTTCCAAACAGCAGTACAGTGAAGAAGAACCTAAGTAGAAACCTCGCAGCCCCAGCCCTAGCCCCTCGCAGCCCCTAAATTCTCCTAGCAGAATTTAGGAGCTAGAAACCTGGGCAGGCTGAGCTGGCTAGAATTTGTGGGGCGGAGTACACGAGAAAAGAAGAGTTATGCATACAAAGAACTGGAGAACTCTGAAGAGGGGTCCCCTCAAGTCTACACATGCACAGGGTCGAACTCTAGGAGGTCAAGTGAAGAATGACTAACTGCCTGCAAGCTGTAAGCTAAACAATTTCCAGAGCTCGCACAAGCCTAAGAAATGTTTAAACTTCTACCAGCCCGAGTACGATACCTCACTGAACACCTGGGGCAGTGACTGCAGGAAGGGTCACAACTGACTGAACTAAATGAACCCTAGAGTTAAAGGTACTCAATACCAGTGCAACAAAGCTTAAACACAAACACCAAAAAGACTGACCACACAATCCACAACCGCATATCAAAGCAAATTTCACCACTTTTTAAAGGAAGACAGCAAGGGGTGTCTGGGTGGCTCAGTTGGTTAAGCAACCTTGACTCTTGGTTTCAGCTCAGGTCATGATCTTCAGCTCTTGATCTTCAGCTTCAAGCCCTGCAGTGGGCTCTGTACTCAGCGCAGAGTCTCCTTGAGATTCTCTTCCTCTCCCTCCCTCTTGGACCCTGCCTCTAGTTGTGCACACATGTGCACTGTCTGTCTCTAAAATAAATAAAATCTTAAAAAAAATAAAGAATAAAATTTAAATATTCAGCAACACAGCATTTGTAATTTCCAGGATCCAATAAAAATTACTAAACATGTAAAGCATAGTAATTTTGGCCCATAACCAGAAGGAAAAAACAATCAATAGAAAGCACATCGATGCAATTCACCACATTAATAAAGGAGAAAAGCTTATAATCATCTTGATGAATACAGAAAAAAATGTTAAAATTCAACATTCATTCATGTTGGAAAAAAACCCACTTGGCATACTAGAATAGAAGGAAACTCTTAAACTCTGATACAGAGCATCACAAATCCTATAGCAAACACTGACTAGTGAAATATTGAAAGCCTGGCCCCTAAGATTGGGAAGAAACAAAGATACTCATTCTGATGGCCTCTACTCAGGAGGCCCTCAATAGGTTAATATGGCAGAAAAGGGAAATAAAAGGCATATAATTAAAAAGGAAATAAAAACTATTAAGGCTATAAATAGAAATCAAAGTACTGTCATTCACAGATGACAAAATTATGTGTGTAAAAAATCCAAAAGAAACTACAGTCAAACTATAAGAAATAGTAGGTGAATTCATCAGTATTAGTATGTACCAGGTCAACGTACAAAAATATATTGTATTTCTATATACCAGTAACAAAAAATTACAAAATGTAATAAAATGTAATAAAAAAGTACCATTTACAATAGCATAAAAAAATAAAATACCTAGGAATAAATTTAATGAAAGATGGCCAAGACCTTTGTATAGAAAACTACAAAACATTACCAAGATTAAAAGGCCTAAGTAGCGACGCCTGGGTGGCTGAGTTGGTTAAACATCTGCTTTCGGCTCAGGTCATGATCTCAGGGTCCTGGAATCAAGTCCCTCATTGGGCTCCTTGCTCAGCAGGGAGCCTGCATCTCCCTCCCCCTGCTTGTACATGTGCTCTCTCTCTGACAAATAAATAAAATCTTAAAAAAAAAAAAAAGGCCTAGGTAAATGGAAAGAGGTGCCATGTTCCTAGATTGTAAAGATGTCCATTTCCCCCAAATTGAATTATAGATTCAATGCCATGCCAGTAGAAATCCCATCAAGTTTTTTCTTTTTTTTTGGTAGACTTTTCAAGGTGATTCTGAAATTTATACACAAAGACTAAGGCAATAAATATCTTGAAGAAGAATATAGCTAAAGCATATACACAACCAAATATCAAAATTTATTAGTGACAGTAATTAAAGCAGTGAAATGTTGACACAAGAAAACTATACAAATGAAACAAGTTCAGAAATAGACTCACACATAAACTATCACTTGATTTATGACAAAGGTGACATTATAGGGAAAAGATGGTCTTCTAATAGTGCCCAATCTCGATCCCTACCTCACATCATACAGAGAAATCTTTTTTAAGATTTTATTTATTTGAGAGAGAGAGAGAGAGCACAAGCAGGGGGAGGGTCAGAGGGAGAGGCAGACTTCCCACTGAGCAGGAAGTCTGCTGCAGGACTCAATCCTGGGACTCCAGGATCATGACCTGAGCAGAAGGCAGATGTTTAACATACTGAGCCCCATAGAGAGAAATCTATTTGAGAGGGCAGACACAAAAAAAGCACATTCTGTATGATTCCATTTCTATAGAGCTCAAAACCCAAACTAATCATGCTCAGTGACCTTTTCTTAGGAGGCTCACATGAAAGAATGTCATGGTACATTGATCAAACTTTTATTCATTTGCATTTTCAGGACGTTGCTAATACCATATGACACTCAACAAATTACACTACAATGTGACATTTTGTACAAATCACTTCACCTCTAGTTTCTTCTTCACCTGTGTTACTTCAGCCTCTGGTTAATTAGAAAAAAAAAAAAAATTAAGAGTTTGTGTGTGTGTGTGTGTAGGGGAGGAAAAACTTTACCTCTACCTTTTTAGGGTTGGTGACTGGGGCCTGTGAGTTAAATGGACAAAAGACAGGTTAACAGGAGAAGCATACAAATTTAATTGATATTTTAAACTTTACTTCCATGGGGGGTACATGAAAAAGTAAAAACCCAAAAGAAGTTGTTAGGCTTAGAGGCTTATATACTGTTTTAACAAAGAGTGATAAATTGTGAACCAAATAGGCAAACAAAAAGGGGGCTTGGGCTTTTAGAGGTGGCAAATTGGGGGAAAGTAAATATATGGGCAAACTAATGGAGAATAAGGGTTATTTTAGTAAGGTTTATTTGTGCAGACTCATCTCAGTGCCATCTGTTTCTAGTAATAAGCGTTATTTTCCTCTTCCTAGTACAGAAGAGAGGAGACACCTTTACAAATGAAAATTGGTCACTTTTACAAAGGGACATTGATGCCCTGATTTTTGGCAGAAGCAAAGGTGAGTTATTCCTACATCTGCTGCTTCTCAGTTGCCTTTAGGTCAAAATAATCCTTATGCCAAAGTGGCATATTTTGGCGTGGTATATTATAATGCCCTTAGTTTTCTAAGGGGAAATCAAAGTTCAAGTACTCCAGTAAAGATATTGATTCCCAAACTACTGTGTTCTGCAGTTAGTTCCCTAATGTGTCTTTTAAAAAAGTTCTATGGTCAAATAAGTTTGGGAAATGCTGGGTTAAACAAAGTTAGATGTGATTTTTTTTCCAGCAAGCGTTCTCAGAACCTTTAATTAACTAACAATGCAATGTGATTCTGCAAAAAAAGGTAATAATTCATTGTGTCTCCGAGCTTATTAGACCATGGAGCATGTTTCTCAGGATTTTTCAAGACTAGTGTTTTCTTCTTATGTATGTTGAGAAGTAATGGGATTAGCTACCCTTGCATGTAAGGGTAGAAGTTTGAGCAGCCACTGAAAGAAGTATAAGCCAAACTAACTGAATAAAGGTGGCACAATGTCCGTCAGCAGTAACCATGCTACATTCTGAGTCATGCTCCAGGGGACTAAGCTCCAATTTGTCCCTAGGAAGAAAAACTAAAGTGTCCAAAACTTCTGGATCCTATGGAATTAAAACCCTTTCTCGGGCACTAAAGAGTACCACTGGGATGAAGAAAAAATGGTCTCACGTGTTCATTTCCATCCTTGGCACAGTACAGCTCCAGTTGCATTATTCTTAAACATCTATTAACATGATTGCTTCATAATTACAAAGGCTAACGGCCAAGCCTTTTTCACAGGAAGCAAGGCACTGCTTGTCTTTAACTGCTCTTCTGGCTCATGCAAAAGGGTCAGCCTTTTAAAAAATCTTTTTAATATGTTAACTGAAGAAACATCTCTAAAATGTCATTCGAGTGACTGCAAGATAAAAAGGAAAAAGCCCATTCAAAGGCACAGAGCTAACTAAATGCAATAATGAGATGATTTGGGGTTGGGGGAGTGCAGGATTCAGAACTGACGGAAGTCATCAGACGCGTATGGTACCCAGTGTCTTCCCTCTGGTTATCCTGTTCTGTCAGAATTTTAATTTCAGCAGAGACCATCCTCAATACTGTGATCGACTGATTCAGAGTCCCAATCAGTAGACTTGATCCTTGATCCTCCATTGTCATCTACTGCCACGTGTCCCCTTCTTCATCATCTTCCATGCTCTCGGAATAGGGGTAAAGCTAAGTACCCAAGTCAGAGGATTGGTTGGCAATATCCTATATTATCTCAAGGATTTGGGAAAAAAAATGGAGAGAGAAGGACTAGTATCTACTGAGCAGCTAGATGCCAGATATTTTCACAAACATTCCTCATTAACAAATGAGGCCTTTTTCCAATTTTGAGAAGAAAGAAAACTGGGGCTTAGAAAGGTTATAAAACGTACCTAAGGTCAAACCAAATGCTGATGAGCAAATGAGGTAGAATTTGAGCGAGGTCTGTGTGAGTCCAAAGTCAGTTTTACAATAGCACGCTGTTTCCTGATCATAAAAAACTCCATTTATATAGGAGCATGAATGACCCATTTATGCCATTTTTCTCTGTATCTAGTGCAACATCTAAATTTTTATCATCACCCTAACTTCAAGAGACCTGATAATGTTTAGATCATCTCATTCATTTGCCCAAATCAATGGAGCTATTTATTCTCAACTGCTGGTAATGAACTTCCTTAACTCAGCATTTTGTGGAAAAAAGTCTAAATACTTGAATTGCTTCATTTCATGCTCATTCTCTTGCATACATCTTTTTGGTTTGCTTTTAAAAATAGATTCCAAAATCATGACATATTCAGATCTGAAAAACAGGATGGAGGGCAATGAGAACACTAATCTGAAATGGTCACATGCCCGGAGTACCTGTGTCTGTTGTAATCCCAATAGAAAACTCTTGAATTTATGAAGCAGTCATGCTTGTGGCCTTCATTGAAAAAAAAACACTAAACAAAACACTGTCCTCGGACTGTAGACTTGCATTCTACCCCGTCTTCCACAGCTGCCACCCTGGTTAAGACTGACTCAGTTTCCTCATTATTTAAAATAAGAATCGATTTCTTAAGTTCCTTTAAAAATTCCATAATTCTATAGTAAACCATAATTCACTGACCATTCCTGTGAAAAAACAATTTAAAATAATTCAAATCCCATTATTGTCCCTTTTAAAATTTGACAAAAGCGAAGGACCCACCTGTCTTCCAGTTAAATTTTCTTTTTAGCGTGACAGAAAATCAAACAGCAAAGAAAAAAGCAAGTCACTACCTAGACAGAGTGATACACAGTGTCTGGAAAATGATTTACTTAATGAGAAAGCAGAGTAATAGTTCGCTTATTTTGGTTGCAGGTATCATGATTGATATCCTCTAAAGGGTAGAGAGAAAAATCAATCTTTTCCAGGAAACACAGTAATACAGTAAAGCTTCTTTCCCTCTTGATTAGCCTGATACTAGAATATTCACAGATGAAAATAATCCTGTGAGTGCTATTCCTCATACAGACGCCCACAACATCTGCTTCCAAATTCTTATCAACAGAGAAATTATATAACAGACTATCTGGCTCAATCCTTACTCCAGTAACTATCTGGCTCAATCCTTACTCCAGTAACAAACAGACCAAGGTTTCCCAGTACAGTTTCCTTGGCATTCACTTTCCTTTTTTGTTCAGATGTAGTAACACACCTTGTAAGAGGAGAGCCTGACTCATCTCCACCACAACCTGGTAGAGCTGAGCAAACACTAGTCAGTCAAAAATATCATTGACTTGACTTTCTTGGTTTCATCTCCTTATGAACTCATTCCTTCAAAATATGAGGATCAGAAGCATGTCAGTGGCAGTGTGCAGTTCTTGCCTACTTTTTCAAAGGTTCTCTGAACACTGTCAAGCCTTTAGGTGGAGGCACTAGAGGGGATACTTTGGGGAAATACTCCCATGAGCCATACTAGCAGATGCCGAAATGGGGAAGAGAAGTAGTGGGCAAGTTCCTCCTACCTTCTTCCTCTCTTTTCTGGCCACCATGCCCAGGAAGCTTTATAAGCAGAGGTCCCATGTCAGGAAACATCGGTCACACTCACTACTAACTTTACCATCACAGACTCGTCACTCTCTCATTCATGTTGAGGACAGTACAACAATCTCAGAACAATATTTCTCAAACTACACAGTACATATAAATCACCTGGGCACTTTGCTGAAAAGGAGATTCAGATTTAATAGATCTAGGAGAGAGTGCAAACTGCTACAGTTTTAACGAGCTTCAGTGGATGCTGATCCTTCCGGTTTGCAAACCACACTTGATTAGCAAGGTCCTAGCATCTCTGCCCTCCCGAATCTCGAGTACATTCTACCTTAAGGTCTCCTTGTGGCTGGTTCTCTATCAAGAGAACTAAACATAGCAGAAGACTCAGAACCTCTGCATTGTGAGAATTCTATCCTACATGGGGGAGCTAAGTTCACTAACTTTCACTGTCTGGATTCTGGATCTTTCTTCTTGCCCAGATGGATTTGCCAGCTTCTTCCTGCTTAGCTGAATGATATATCCTGGCTCAGCCTTACCAGCTTGATTTGATGCCATTCCGCTAGCGACTCAAACATTAGGAGCACCTGCTAAAATACAGATACCTGGGCCCTAACCCTGAGATTCTGATTCATTAGGTCTAGAGTGGCCCCAAGAATAAATAAGACATCCTAGGTGATTCTAATACATGAGACTTTGAGGAAGGAAATACATGTAGTCTCTTCAACTGATTGTGGAGAAATCTGTATCTATCTATGACTGTTAATGCCTTTACATCAAGGAAGGCAGCCAAGAAAGGTAGGAAAAAAGGAAACACAACTTGAGTATCTGATACTATGAGAGAAGAAACAACTTCTAGTTGTTAATTATAATTATAGTTAACAACTATAGTTAATTTCGGTGTATTCTGTCCTTTTCTTTAGAGAAGTTCACTGAAAATGGAAAGTATGTCTTGTGTATTCTATAGAAATTCTTCTGGGTGCCTGGGTGGCTCAGTTGGTTAAGCGACTGCCTTCAGCTCAGGTCATGATCCTGGAGTCCCGGGATCGAGTCCCGCATCAGGCTCCCTGCTCAGCAGGGAGTCTGCTTCTCCCTCTGACCCTCCCCCCTCTCATGCTCTCTATCTCATTCTCTCTCTCAAATAAATAAATAAAATCTTTAAAAAAAATTCTTTTAATATAGGTATGATTACAGATACATTCAATTATAAAAATATCAAAGGAATGGCTATTTGCCCTTCTGACTGAATAAATGAAACTGAAGTTTTCAGTTCACACGCAATACAATTTTCTTTTAAATATATCCAAGAAGACAAACACTGAGCTCGGTTAACAAAATTAAGAACTGAACACTGATTAGTACCCTAAAAAAGCAGAAGCAAATATAAAATACAAAAAGTAGCTTTACTTAGACTTTATGAAGGAAATGTCCTAAGAAAGGCCACAGTTGGGCTACTTGGTCTCTTCTGGGGCCAGTGTGACATCTTGAGGGACCTGAGCCTCTGCTGGAACAGCTACAGGTCCTGCCACAGTAGCACTGAGATCAGATGCAGCAGGGGTGGCTTCTGGACTGGAACTAGCTCCTGTCTGACTGGGGGTGCTCTCCGTCTGACTGCAGGTGGTCTCAATCTGAGAGGCTGAGGATTCTTGACTAGAGGTGGCATCTGTCAGACTGGATAGGTCAGTCTGAGCAGGATTGGCCTCTTCTTCTGTTTCCAACTCTGTTTCCTGACTTTGAGCTTCCTCACCTTCTTCTACCATAGCAGGTGGTAGCTGTAATAAAGTCTAATGAGAAAAAGAAAACATCAATAGGAACTCAAATGAAAAAAACACTGTCTTACAAAGCTAAGCTCTCATATTATCTTACTAATAGATACTGTTCAATCGAGGGTTCTCTAAAACACTGCTGGCCACTGTGTATTACAAACAAAACTCTGATGGCAATGGCCTAGATCTTGCTGACTCCAGAGATCAAAGTATGTATTAAATCTTCAGAGAAGAAAATAACATGAAAACCGATTAGCTTTTTTAGCAAAGAAATTTGCTGTAACACTTCTACAAAAACAGTGGCTGATTAGAAGTGATTGACACAATTGAAGAAAGGGCCAGCCTCAGTCAAGGAGCCATGTGAGGGGTGGGGAGGAACCAAGCCTTCAGACAAAACCATGGCAGAGAGGGGGCAGCAGGGCACCAAGCTTCTGTCCGCACTCAACCAGAACACTGGAGCAGCTCTACATGCTTAGCCTCCCCTTTAGAATGGCTAAAATAAAAAAGGCCATAACAAGTGTGGGTGAGGGTGTGGTGCAACAACAGCTCTCATTTGCTGCTGCTGGGAATCTGATGCAACTACTTTGCAAAATGGGTGGGCAGTTTCTTAAGAAGTTGAACACATTTACTCTGTTTTTCAGCCATTCTACTCCTAGGGACTTCCCCCCCCCCCCCCCCCCCCCCCCGCCAAATACAAAGACTGGTACAAGAATGTTCACAGCAGCTTCCTCTGTAATAGCCAAAGTTGGAAAGAACCCAAATGTCCATCAACAGGTCAATGGGTACACCTGATAGGTCCCTACAGTGGAATATTATTTGGCAATAAAAAGGGGCTACAGGTTGAGGGTAAGATCCTTGTTTGCCTGGAGAAGGTGGGAAAGGGACTGGTGAAGGATGAGAAGGGTTACCAAGGGGCACGAGGAAACTTTTGGAGATAATGAGTATGTTCATTATCTTGATTGTGATGATGGTTTCACAGGTATTTACATATATCAGAACATATTAAATTATATGCTTTAAATATGTGGAATTTATCATAGGCCAAATTATATCTACATAAAGGTGTTTAAAAAATATGGATATTACATGAATAACAACAACCTTGTTTGGTTTAGCTGGTTTCCCACAAGGAATTGAGTACTTTAAAGGTGTAGTCTGCAAAGAAGATTCTTTCTACAAGAAAAATAAGAGTGAATTTTGAGAAAACTCACCTGATGATAATGATGTGTGGTCTGTATCAAATGCATGTACATGTTGTATACAAAGTTTGCCATCTGGGGCATGTTCTTTATTATCTGTACTTCATGAGATGGTCGCTCTCCATTCTAGAAGGCAAAGAGAAAGTTAAGGACAGTGAGAAGGTTGTTATGCTAAAAGTGAACATTCCAGATGCCCATGTCTCCATCTTATGTAAAAGCACTACTAGGGTTTGGAGGACATCAGAATAGTACCAGGACATTAAGATATAAGTGTATGTGAGAGCCCAATAACGACTTCATAAAGAGAAGAGATTCAATTTAAATTTAGCAAAAGGTAGAGACTAGAAGGGAACTACGAGTTACTACCTTTTAATTTCAGGCTGGCAAGTGAAACAGGAGTTTGGGTCTAGGAACCCATGTGGAAGAGTGAGAGCTACAGGATCATTTGAACCGAGAGAAAAATCAACATGGCCTAAAGTACGGTCTCTAATACCTTGTATGTTCCAAAGGCAATTTTCAAGTTTATTCAGAAAGAAAATATTGAGGGTGCCTAGGTGGCTCAGTTGGTTAAGCGACTGTCTTCGGCTCAGGTCATGATCCTGGAGTCCCGGGATCGAGTCCCACATCAGGCTCCCTGCTCAGCAGGGAGTCTGCTTCTCCCTCTGACCCTCCTCCCTCTCATGTTCTCTGTCTCTCATTCTCTCTCTCACAAATAAATAAAATCTTAAAAAAAAAAAAAAAAGAAAATATTGAAACTATTTTTCCTATTTAAGTTTTTCTAAAAATAAGCTAACATTACTGTTATTTAATATACAGACTGTCATGAGGCTGAATACTCAAAAGGTTTTTTTACTAATAAAGTGCATGATCACATACTAAAGTCCAAACTTTGTGGTATGTTTCAGAACTCTCTGGGGAAGACTGTTAATTGTGGAGGTGTGCTGGCTCCAGCTCCCGGAGACGGAGATTCAGTAGGTCTGACAGAGAATGAGGGGATGCTGCCGCAGGAGTTTCTGACAACCATCTGAGAAACACTGCTCTACCAGTGCAGGTAAAGTGGTAAAGTGAATGAAGACAATAAAAAATTTGCACTTCCCCCTAAACCATCCTAGAATAAAGGGGCTACACCATCCTTCACCAGTCCCTTTCCCACCTTCTCCAGGCAAGTTTCCTATTTATAATCGATTATAAAACGTTTATAAAGTCTCACCCTTTCTTACTGTAGATGCAGTTCCGAAAACCATAAAGGTAAAAAACTTCTATCAAGACAAAGGATTTTTACCATAAAGTAACAAATTAGCGCACAGAATGTCAGAAATAATTAAGTGCATTAAATAGTTATTTCTCAGAATTAAGCAGGATGGCAGTATTACATATAGGCAGGTGTTCTTTTGATAGTGGGCACTTTCTGCAAGGGTCACACGATGTGCAAAGACTGCCATGCCGTTACAACTACGAAACACGGTCTTCACAACATGGAAGGTTTTGTGTTTGTTTGTGTTTATTTGTTTGCTTTTTTTCTGGTGGCTCCGCTAGGAGCTGCCTCTTCTGAGATGCAGTGCTAGCCGTGCAGCCCTCTTGGCCTCCGACACCGGTCTCTTGAGCGGAAGATGGGGAGACGCTCTTAGTGCTTAGCCCCCTGGGTGTCGGGGAAAGCACTGGTTTTCAAGCCTTCTGCTCGTTGGCACTGCCTGATCTCCATGTGCCTCCATTATTACTCTGTTATCAATTAAGGAGTTGAACAGAGGCAGTAAAGTACAGTCATTAACATGGATTCTGGAGTCACACTGCCTGGGTTTTCAAATCTTGGGATTCTCCATCTATGAGATGCATGACCAAACTACTTAACTTTGCTAATCCTGTTTCCCCATACATAAAATGGGGTTAATAAGAAAACCTACTGAACAGGACTCTTAAATGAGATGAAACGAGATAATGTATGGGAAGAGCTAATTGCCTGATACTAGTGAGTGCTCGATAAATGTTAGCATGTATTATTATTTTGCACAGAAAATCGAATTCAGTTCCACAGTGTAAGAAGCACCCTAAACCAGTGATCGGATGATCTATGTGATGCTGGTTCCTAGCTACTGTGGTCATCTATAGGAGAGTGCTGTTCTATACGATGAAGAAAGAGTCCTACCTTTCTACTGGTTGGGAAAGGTTCTGTCGGAATTATATGCAAATGAAGTGGACGGGCAGTAAGCTGGCTGAAAGCTGGAGTTAGTTCAAAACAGTTTTGGAAGAGGGATACTCTTGCGAAGATATACAGTCCAAGTCTGGCTCTAGACATGGCCACCACTAAGCGACGGACATCCCTTTGGGAAACAAAATTAATTAGCATAGTTCAAGATTAATAACATATGCATGCAGCTTTTCTTTTTTTTTTTTACTTATTCTACTAAATATTCCTGTTAAGTTATGGCAATAAAAAGTTAAGCTTCTTAAAAACTGAACAGAATAAACAGATTAAGTTAATCAATATCAAGTGACTAGTTAAACCAAGTAAAGTTACTACTTTATCACTAACCTCTGTGTTGATGTTTTTGTTTTTGTGAGTGGGGGAAATCATGACTAATGCACTGATAAAAAGGTCTAAGTAGCTACATTAGAATTATGGAACAAGAAGTCAAGTCGTAAGAATGTGAAAAAGACAAAAGCATGACACAGTTAAGAAAAAAGATGGGGAGGGGATGAGGCATTATTCATGTATTCATACTGTGAGTTTTGGAGATTTTAATTATGTAAATCATAATGATGCCCCATTCAGACAGCAGCTATACATCTCAATGCTTCCAGAAAAGGATCTGCTTTTTAGAAAAGTTCGTCTCCAAATACATGTTTGATAAGCAAAAATAAGCTATTTTAGAATGCAATAGTTTTGAAACAATTTCTCAAAACATTACATCTTTGTTTACTCTTACATAAAAGTTATCATTCTAATGGAACTTGATCACTGGGCTAAGCTCCAAATAGATTTTGACTTAATGACAACATTATGAGAGCTTGGAGACTTTTCTCTTTATATCCACCAAATAAAATAATAAAATGAACTCTCATTATAGTTTTGTTAGTAAGTCATACGAGATGAAGATTTATATAAAACTAAACGGCTGCTTTGTAATAAGAAGATATTATTCCCATAAATCTCTAGCACATAAATACATCACAATAAATGATAAAAATAGGTTATTGTTTGTTTTGACAGTTCTTAATCCTGGGAGAACAAATGGTTCCTTTATCCTCTAACAGTGAAGCTGAAAGACTGTGTGAGAAAAAAAGTCAGAAATCCTGTGCAATGAAAAATGTACTCTGAAGACTTTTTACCACCTTACCTCTTTTAATTTCTGATACTGTTTCTGACAAATGTAAGATATTAAGATTTCATAATAAAATGCTATCTCTGAGTGTTACTGAAGACTAAAAAGTAAATGTACTAAAATATTTAAGATTCAAAAAATTCAGAAGCAATGACAATAGTTAACTCTACAAAGAATATGATATTGTTATACTCTAACAAGAAGCTTGCCAAACCAAATGCTGCTATAACAATTAATTATGCTTTAAGCTTAAAAAAATTTAAAACCACTTAGCCAAAGCAGTTCAAAATTGAATCAGATAATAAATTTCAATAATATAAAAAAGTTTTCCTTATGTACCTCAGATGGCCCACTGCCCTGGTTCGTACTAGAGAAAGAAGAATATAATCATTCTGTTGACCTTGAAATCTGTCAACAGTTGTCACCTAGGAAGAAAAAATGGGAGATACGGTATATTTTCAAAGCACAATAATAAGACTCTAGAGAGATAATTTAAATAATATGCTAGAAATAAAAATCTTATCATTAAGATAATCAATCCAAAAAGAAAACATGATCATATACTTGGAATTGAGAAAACCAGTTAATGAACACTATGAAATAAACCTTAGTAACCAGATTAGGCCACGTCCCTATGTTACTACACTTACAGCACTGATCTTTACCTCTGCTGACAACCGAATTACTATCTATAGAATTAACAGTCTTCCCCTACTAGACTGCCCAACTCTCTGGATGCAGGGACCTGTTAATCTTATTACCTGGTATCCCCATTTGATGTCCAGCAGTATAACTTAGTATGCTCACTTATTATTTAACATATTCTTAGTTCTCATGGATAGCATCCTTCTGACACACAAAAAATAAACAAGTAATTTTCATAGTACTTTTTGTTCAGTTTGAAACTATATAACTAGGAAAGTTCATGCAGGTTTCAATCTGATATTGACACTCAGGCATTTATCACTTTTTCACTAATTCAACAAAAAAAGTTTAAGTGCTTATGTGTATAAGCTATAATTCATGGTCCATACCTTTAGGAATTTTACAAAACATTTCTTTTTAATCAACTTCACAGAAGTATAGTTCACATATAATAAAATGCACTCCAAACTTGAAGTGTCTACTTCGATAAATTTTGACAATATATGCTCCTAGATAAGCACCACAATGAAGATTTCCATTATTTCAGGCCCCTTTGTAGTCAAAACTGTATCCCCAAGCCCTGGGCAAACACTGATCTGCTTTCTGTCACTATAGATTTCTTTTTGCCTGTTTAAATTCCTTAAAAATGGAATCATAAAGTTTTTTTTTTTTTGGCTTGAGTTGGCATGTTTTTGAGATTCATCCATGTGTTGTGTCTATTAGAAGTTCATACCTTTTGACTGTTGAATAGTATTCCGATGAATAGATACACCACATTTGTTTACCCATTTACCTGTTCATGTCATTTGCGTTGTTTCTGGTTTGGGGCTTTTTTGTTTTGTTTTAAATTTTGATTCCAGTGTAGTTAACATACAGTGTTATTTTAGTTTCAGGTGTACAGTATACTGATTCAACAATTCTACACATTACCTGGTGCTTGTCATGGCAAGTGCACTCTTTAATCCCCATCCCCTACTTCACCCAACGTACCATCCTCCTCCCCATAGAGACTGTTCTCTATAATTGAGTGTTTCTTAATTTGTCCCCCCCCTTTGCTCATATGTTTTGTTTCTGAAATTCCGTATCAGTTAAATCATATGGCATTTGTCTTTCTCTGACTTATTTTGCTTATAGCATTATACTCTCTAGCTCCATCCATGTTGTTGCAAATGGCAGAATTTTAAATGTCTGAATGATATTCCATTGTGTGTGTGTGTATAAACACACACATATCTCACATCTTCTTTATTCATTTATCAATCGATGGACACTTGGGCTGCTTCATAATTTGGCTATTGTAAATAATGCTGCTATAAACATAGGGGTGCGTGTACCCCTTTGAACTAGTGTTTTTGTATTCTTTGGGTAAATACCCAGTAGTGCAATTGCTGGATCATAGGGCAGATCTATTTTTAAGTTTCTGAGGAATCACCATACTGTTTTCCAGTGGCTGTAGCAGTTTGCATTTGGTTTGGGGCTATCTTGAATAAAGCCGTAATTCATGCATAAATATTTTTGTGGACATATATTTTCACTGTTCTTGAATGAGTATAAGTGAAATTGCTTAGCTGTATGGTAAGTGTATGTTTAACTTCATGAGAAACTGTCAAACTGTTTTCCAAAGGTGCTGTACCACTCTACACATTCACCAGCACTGTTCTAGATTCAGAGTTCCAGTTGCTCCACATCCTTGCCAACAACTGGTACACTGTCAATTTTGCCAATTTTAGCCAATCTATTTGGTGTGCAGTGTACCTCACTGTAGTTTTAATCTGCATTCCCCTGACAAGGAATGATGGTAAGCACTTTGCATGTGCTTATTGGCCATTCCTATGTCTTCTGGTGTAAAGCGACTATTCGTTCGCCAATTTTGTATTGGGCTGTGTTTATTTAACAACAACTGTTATAGATAGGAGTTCTTATATTTTGGATTTAAGTGTTTTGCTCTTACGTGTGGATGTAATCCCTGGAAATTTCTGTTGCCAACCTGACCATGTAGAAAGCTTATCTGAGAACTGGACTCACACACTCAGAATGGCAGAGCAAAAGGATGAAATGAACCTTGGTCTTTGATGACATCATGGAATCACTCTGTAACTCAGCCCTGGAGCCATTTCACTTTTGTCTTCTTGTTATGAGAGAGAGAACTTTCCTTTATTACTTAAGTTTTTCTGTTATAAATTAAAGGACTCAGATATTGAGGTTCTTCTACTTCTAAGCTTTCTATATTTCAAAGTTACTTGTTTCTCATTTTCACTTTCTACATGGAGTGTTCAGTGTGTCCTTGTACTCCTTTCAACTCTGTCTCCATTTCTGTGCTTTTATTTTCTCCCAGCTCACATTTCATCTCTTCCTGAGTTATTAAATTTCTCTGCTTTGTAGCCTTCCCCACAGAAATGGTTACTTCATTAAGCATTTTAAAATTCACAGCCAAATGTGTATTCAAAATTTTCAATCTGTTCCGGGCCAACATGTTTTTGAAGCAAATGTCTTGTCGGTACGTTTTGCTGCCCTCCTTTTTTTCCCTGTATAAATCGAGCTTGTGCTAGGTTACTTTTTCTCACTATTTCATCACTGAATATGTGGTTTCTTAGATTAGCTATGTGCCAGAGGTTAAGCTGGGATGAGCTGGATGGTTTCCTAAAGGCTGGGTGGTTTTCACAACAGAAGGTTCTCTTTTCCTCTGCTACTGTAGAGACAAGTCTGCTTTTGGGCGAGCATGGCTCACATGGAGGCTTCTTTGAACCAATCTGGGAACAGGAAGGCTTCTGCTCACCCCAATTTCCACATCCACTGTTCAGTAACAGGAACGTGGCTCTTATGCTTCAGAGTGTGCCATTCACCTTCAGAAAGTGTTTTTGCTGGTACTTTCAAGACTGGTCCTCTAAATTCTCTTCTTCCCACATTTTCTTCCTGATCTTAGTCCCCTGATTTGTGTCACCTCACTAAAAATGTCGTTTGTCTTTCCCTCCTCCCATTTTCCTGTTACTCTTGGATGATTTCCAAGAAAAAGTGAAAGAGCTTCCATGTTTACAACTAAAGTCTTAATTTCATCATTAGTAATATATTTTTTATTCTAACCTTTCAGCCTTTTATTGATATAATCAAGTGTCTTATTTGATATTACTCTATACCACACAAAAAATTTAAAAAAGCATAAAAAAAATAATCCTCAGGTCTGAAGGTACTACAATCTTTCCTTATTCTCAAGAAAAAACCCTCTCCCACACACATACAATAAAAAGCAGTACAAATTATACCTTTGCAAAAATGACAAAATAAAAAAATGCTACAATCCTATTTCTACTATAATAGTACATAAATAATGTAATTTCATTATCCTCCATTTTACCAACAAAAAGTTTTAGGATCATTTATTTCTGATTACCATCAACAAAAGTCTTCAATGTGGTAGTTGAGACAGAAGTTCACAGCAAACCAACAACACTGATAGGACTGCTAGAGAATTATTTATAGTTCCTATTATTTCATTTCCTTATGTCTTAAAAGGAGATAGCAAAGAGACAAAGTAGAATAATATAAATAACTCGTAATAAATATAAATTTTCCCATCCTGCCAACATGATGAATAAGAGAACATATGATATTCACAAAATTACCTTATTTGGTCTTCCAATCAATGGATTGCTTCCACATCGTCTATTGATGATGTCACGAATAAGATGCTTTTGCCCATTATATGTTGTTAGAATACTAATCTTATCAGCAGGGTAACCAAGTAAACACATGTACATAAAAAGTGCCACTACATATTCTGCTTCTCCAAGATTCTGTAATGTAGAAATGATCAATTATGCATTTATTTCCTTTTGCTTCAATTCTGCAGAAAGAATGGTTATAATTGGCACGAGTGTTCATTTATTACACCTCAAGAAGTGAAGTCAACTTGGACAAGTGAACACCTTCCATAAAACTAAGGAATAATCCTATCCTAGGTTAACTGATAACATAACATGAAAATCAAAAAAGGAAGACAAGAAGCTGGTTTTCATGTAAAGACAAAAGTAAAATTCTCGAACACCTTCAGAAAAATCATTTACATTCTCCCCCTCTCCCTCTGCAGCCCGCACTCCCCACCCCCACTCTCTCTCTCAAATAAATAAATCTTTAAAAAAAAAATAGAACGCTATACAATATATTTTACAACCTAGTTTTTTTCATTTAATATAGCATAAACATTTTCCTTGTCAGTAAACAAAGTTACAATGTTATCATACTTAGTGCCTATTCATTATATGGAATAGGTAATAGTGTAATTAATCCCTACCAATAGATACTTTGGTTGCTTCTCATTTCTAAAATAATATGCAGTAAAAGAAAAAGATCTGATGGACATTTTAGCACATAAGCCTTTGCAAACTTGTCCATTTATTTTTTTAGGATAAATTCTTCAGAGTGAGGACACTGCTTTTAATACATACTGACAATCTGTTCACCAAATTGTTTTCCTTCTAGCATTGCATGAGTATAAAATTTCCCTAAACCTACTCCACACTGAGTATTATTAGAGGTGAAAATACAGTCCAGTGACTTATACTTGCTATAAATCTTTTTTTGTGAATTGCACATTTTTATCTTTATTGCATTTTTCTGTTGGGGTGTATTTTAAAAAGTGATTTATAGGAGTTCCGTATATATATATATTCAGAATTCAACCCACTGTCTGTTAAATCTTGGAAATAAATTTTGGTCTCCAATCAATATTTTTATGATTTCTGCCTCTGGTAATGAGCTTAAGACCTTTCTCACCCTAATGTTATTATAAATATATATATATGTGTATATATTATATATTAAATCAGGATTTTCTTCTTTCTAGTGTGTTTAGTTTCTTTTCTTTGGTGTACATATCTTGAATCTATTTGAAACAGAGATTTTTGTGTTGTGTGTGAGGTGGGAACTTAATTTTGTTTTTTCAATGGCTAGCCAAATGGTTCAATGTCACTGATTTAGGTAGTAATTCAGCTAGTTAATGCAAAATAAACTTAAAAGTTTCACGTTTTTTCTCACCTGATAAAAATAAGGATTAGGTTCAGACTCTCCCACTCCTTGAAAATCTTCCACATTGATGAGCTGGAAGTCATAAAGCAAGCCAGCATTTGCTGTACTAAACTCTGGCAAGAGCTGCACATGAGGTAGGTTTCCCAGATTCTTGTATCGCCAGTTGTAGAGGTTACATAAGCTTTCCAAAGACAAGCCCCGCCCCCACAAACAGGAAATATTAGTGATGCAAAATTTGGGTTCCTAAGGAGCTGTGCTCTTCCTTTTAATTTTCATGTTCACCATTTTGCACTCATCCTTTTAGCAATAATGCTTTTTCAACTTGCCTCCCTGCTTCAAGTAACCAAAGGTCAGAAGACTTGATGATTACAGAAATGAAGCTCTATTGTGTTCTCTGAGATAAATGCTATCTTTATTCCTTAAATAAAAAAAAAAACAAAAAACAGGGGAGAGTCTGTAAATTGAGGAATACTTTGAGGTAATTATGAGATAGGGCCTGTACACTTAATATTAGTAAGAACTGGTGTGTTTTCTTCTTGTTCACCTTTTGTTTTAGATTTCAAAATGATATTAACTATATATCTTCTGGGGGCATGAAGAAAGGGCAAGGGACAGTGAAAAGAAGCTTTAGTTTACAAGTCACATCAATTAATCTCAGTGAATGAAGTACAGGAAATATCTCGGTCAGTTCACACCCCATGCCGAAGGCAATATAGGCACTTCCAGATTTGTAGATGGCAGGTTCCTAGACAACAGGGAATTCTACACTTGCTACTGAATATGCTACCAAATAGCTGGATCACGGAACTGGGGTCCTTAAATAGGTAGTTCTTAAGGCTCCTTTACCTTGCCCTGGCTCTCCCTTGAGCATCAAGGTCCACAGTAGGAACTCCAACCCGGACAAAGCGAGTGAAGAGAGACTGCTCCATGTTTGAATACTTCTGAAAGGCCATATTCTTAATGACTGGAGGTAACTGGTGATGATCACCAATCATAATCCAGCGTTTCAGGCGGCTAAAACCATCTTGAGGATTCTAGAAAATGAAAAGTGAGGAGATGACAAAATACTCTGATTAATATATTGTCCTGTTGGTCTCTAATTAATCACTCAAGAGTCCTGCTATTTAAAAAAAATGGCTTTATTGGCTTACTAATTCTTATTCACCAGTTCCACAGAGAGAAATCTGGAAAATTTATAGAATGATTTGTGAACCACAAACAGGGGCCATCACCCTTATGACTGACAGTGCATGAGGGAGGGTAGAGGGATTGAGAAGGTGAGCATGGAATTACCCTACTTTAAGGTAGGGCAAGCCAAGGGAGACTCAGGTCAAAATTAGGCAAAGCGTGCATAGAAAGAAAAAGATGCCTGCGCAGGGAAATGGACAGATGTCAAAGTAGATACTCTGTATTACAATTAAGCCAAGAGCCAGTCTGAAGACCCCCAAAGCAGTAAAAATTATGTCTTTAATTTCCCACATGACTACTTTGATTTCCTACTTTACACACCTTGTTCCTTGAAACATACCCTGATAAAACACATCCCAAGTTCCAAATAACTTGGCTCATAAAACAACTTTTAGAATCCAATTTATCCATAAATTAAAGCAGTCACTATTCTTAAATTGGGAATTCCACATTTTGTTTTTAATTCTTCCATAGTAAAGACTATTGTACAATAAGAAACATTCTTAAACATCGTCATTAAGCTCAGAAAAATTTAGGCACAAAATAAAGAAAAGCAATGTACTCAGTGAACATCAAAAACAATTCCAGAAACAACTCTAACAAAGGAAATGAAAAAAATAGCTCATCTACCCTCCAGACTGCTTAACAATGTAATTTTCTTGATTAAAATTACTGTCTTTTCAAAACTTAAAGATAAACTATGAATTTTTAAATAGTACTCCTGGAAACAAAACAAACTACTAAATAACCAGTGACTAGATTAAAGGAAGTTTATAGGCTTAAAATAGAATAGCAAACATAATGAAGTTAAAAAGAATATGTAATTATGACAATTAGCACCCCAAAACTGTGTAGATTTTTGACACTGTTCCCCAGAATTCTTCAAACTCTACTTTCTTTGTCTCAGATCTCTGTTTCTTACCTGTAGAAGAAGAGGTATAAAAGTTTCTATTTCCAGGATCTGTGCAGCCTCTTCCATTAAAATGTTGTCATACTGAGAAATGGAGAAAAAGGAAAGCTTGTTAAAAAGACAGCTTGAGGGGCGCGTGGGTGGCTCAGTCATTAAGCGTCTGCTTTGGCTCAGGTCATGATCGCAGGGTCCTGGGATAGAGCCCCGCATCGGGCTCCCTGCTCCGTGGAAAGCCTGCTTCTCCCTCTCCCTCTGCCCCTGCTTGTGTTCCCTTTCTGTGTCTCTCTCTGTGTCAAATAAATAAATAAAATCTTAAAAAAAAAAAAAAAAAGACAGCTTGAAAGCCAAACAACTACCACCATAACTATAACAACTATCCAAAAAAACCCCAAATAATTTCAGATAAAAATAACATCATACAAATTATTCAAACAGAAAGTTCATAATCTTTTTTATCATGATGCCCCTGCTTTTCTAGTTCAAGTCTGTAACCTCAGGGAAGGCCCCTGAATATACAATTCTACCCTGAAGAGATCCTGCATATCATTTCTTACATTGTATATCAATTTAGTTATTTTCAACTCAGTTCCTTAAGTTCTACATAAGAAAGAATCAATTTATGATTATATATGAGGTCATTTCCATTGGTATTCTTACCCTGGATAGTTTTTTGGGCTATTTTTTTTCCCCTTATGAATCCTACCCAGCACTTGACAATCTAACTCTATTTTACCCCTGGCATTCAATTTGTCATCAAAGCATGTAGTTTTATCTTCAAAACTCTCTCTCCATTTCTACTACCACCACCACTAAAATCTAAGCCACCACTCTGACTACTGCCAGAAATCTCTTTTACTAGCCCATCCCCTTCCTGGCTTGCCTCCCCTAAACCACTGATAAAACAGGCATCAGATCATGTCACCAACTGGTTTCAAACCCTTCCCTGGCTTCCACTTATCTTAGGAAAAAGATCCCTGAAAAGGCCTGTAAAAGGTGTATTAATACAGGCCTTTATTCAATTTGGCCCCCGTCTTCCTCTCCTACTTTAAATGCCACCTTCCTCCTTACTAATTAAGCTTCAGCCATGTTGACCTATTTCATTTTCTTAGAAATGGCAAAACCATTCTGGCCTTAGGCCCTCTGCAGTACTATATGCTCTTCATTTTTTTGTCTGCTTGGCTCTTCCTCATCTTTAAAGTACCAGCTTAAAACCCACTTTATCCATGTCTTCTCTGACCTCCCAAGTTAAACCTGATTCCATAGAGCTCTCTCCTTTTGTCTCATAGCACATCACAATATGTAATTCTATCTGTATATTTACTTGTTTGATGCCTGCATCCTTCCACTAGCCCAGTTTCCAGTAACATCAGGCACTGCACACTTATAAGATAATGAAAAATCAAGTCTTTCTCCAACATAAGGAAATTTCATTTTCTTTGATGATTACTGCTCTCCCATCTGCTCAATTCTCTTCTAGATCTATTCTCAACATGTTTTCCTTCCCCTCTACTTCTAATTCTGCTTGTTACTTAGTGTGACATCCTCTTCCTTGTCTTATTGGTAAAATACCTTCTTTGAGAATCTCACTAAGTACAAATTAGAATTCCTTTGTTTTGTGTTTTTAATGTTTTCTCCTCTTAACCAACTGAGCCACCCAGGTGCCCCATGTTTTCTCCTCTTATTTTGTTTCCTTGGAAGGTGGAAGGTAGTAGCATATTTACTCTTTATGCTTAATTAACTCTCTTTTATTTTTTATTTATTTTATTACGGTATATTTTTTTCCAATTTCAGCTCCTGCCAGGGTGCCCTATTAACTCTGTTTTTAAATGAGTTGTTCACATATACTGTAATTTCTGTGCTACTCACTTTTACAAAACTATGGTTGTATTTATTTGTCCAAGACAAGCAGCTGACATGAATTTCCATTGGACATCCAATGATGAAAGTTAAGGTTCAATTCTGTACTGTTCCTTATTGAAAATACTTAAAGGTATGTGGATAGGTGTCTTCTCTAGCTCTATCTGATGCTGAATTTCCCTATTACAAGGATTAATTAGGTCATCCTCATGGGAGCTTAGGAGGAAGAGTTCTAAGATCCATATTTTCTCACAAGTCCCTGTGTGGACTCTGAGGATAATAGACATGATATGCAAAACAGAGTGGGAGCAGCTCAAGATGGTTTAAAGAGCCTGCTTTCTGAAAAATAACTCTGAAAATCTAATGCAATTTAACTTACAAAAAATGTATCTATAGATTCTGCTTTTTAAAAGGCGACTTTAATCACAAAGCAAAATTATGACATAACCATACTGGGCATATTAAGGCAGGAAAAGAGCACATGACTTTGCATGCATGTCTCCCTGGGGATGGCACAGGGTCAAAACACAATGTCGAAAATGCAAATTTATTTATTTGACACAGAGAGAGAGAGAGAGCACAAGCAGAGGGAGTGGCAGGCAGAGGGAGAAGCAGGCTCCCCGCTGAGCAGGGAGCCCGACGAGAGGCTCGATCCCAGGACCCTTGGATCATGACCTGAGACCAAGGCAGATGCTTAACCGACTAAGCCACCCAGGTACCCCTAAAACGCAAATTTAACATTCTTTACTGATACAGATAAAAAGAACACAGAAAATACTAAGAGTTGAAGGAATGGCTAATCAGGGAAGTAGGGGACTGCCCTTTCTTCATGTTAAGTAGCTCTACAAGGTTTTTAAATGCATAAACCAGATGCAGGGGAAGTTTGATAAAAATAAAACTTCAAACTTAAAAATATAAAAGATCTAAGGAATACTATCAGCACTCATGCTAACTATATATGTATAGCACATTGTAAGTAAATGATTAATGAAAGTTTGATAAGCTACAAGTAATGTTTTTTAGAATATGCATGTGAAAAGCTGCACAACACCATAAAATGTTAATTATAATTGCATCATTTCCCTTGTTATTAAACCGATATGATTTAATATCAAATACCAAGCATATTTTCTATGTCAGCCCCAAGAACAAAATATTTAGGTGAAAAATTCTCACTACTAATTTGCAAAAGGGTAAGTTCACACCACTAACATAAGTTCACAGACCTTTTAATAAATTATCGTGCTTGTGCTAACCTTGCAGCTGAGGAACCTTCCATCCAAGATAGCAACTGCTCTATCACCTTGAATTTATTTAGCACTTATCCTCCAGTGAGCTCACAACATTTAAAAATTGTCAGTCACTTTCATTAACAACAAATGCTTTTCTAACTTTGAATTCAAAGCAGTACACAAACCCTATTTTAAACAACAGATAAACCAACCGCAGAGAAGTTAAATGACTTGCATAAAGTCAGAGTTTAGGCCAGTATCACTAGCAAAGTTATAAAGAGCCTGCAAATTCAAATTTACTGCTTATTTACTACATTCCACTTTAAACAAGTCATAGGTTATCAGGCTATGGTGCCCATTAGCTCTCCTGTCTTTATCATATGATGAAATCATTTTAATATCTCATCTACAGTCTTATAAATAGTATTCCATATCCTTACATGGAAGGTTTTCCATCTACTGAATGAACAAATAAGTGGGAGTGGATGTGTATTTAAAACATGAACAATGTAAGATACAAATGTCTAATAGGCAAAAAACATTGTCAAATGTTATTTTTATAGCTTTTAGTTATGTTTGGAGATTTTTTTAACATAGTGAAAAATCAATTTACCTTAACAAATATTACAATTTGTTTAGATAATCATATGGTTATGTTACTTAATGGACATATTACTGATAAGCAGACTTAGAAAAATCAGGTCTAGAGTTCATTAATCATACAAACATCAGAGATTTTCATCACTTTCAGAAAAGACATTTTTAAGGAATTATAAATGTGAATGTCAGTAAGAGGTAAGCCAATCTTCAAGGGAAACAGCCTCGGTAAAGGAAAGGAAAGGAAAAGAAAAGAAAAGGAAAATTTAAATAAAAAAATAAAAATTAAAAGAAAAACGAAAAAGAAAAGGAAAGGAAAGGGGAGAAAAGAGAAACCTAACAGCTGAATAGATGATCAATTGAGGAACGAAACTGTAAGTCCCTACCTTGAAACCTAGCTTGACTAAATCATGTCGTTTTAAGGCAGCATGAGTACAAGTCATAGCAATGATTTTGGCTTCTTTCACCAGAAGGTATTTAGATCTGTCCAGTCCACTTCGAAGCAGTTCAGAAGCTCTGAATTCCTATGGGAGTGGGGGTCAGAGAGAGAGTATTTTAGGAAAATAAACACGTTTCATGCATACTTTCACAGAATCCAGTTTATCAGACTTAATTCCTGATTAATTAATATATCATAAACTAAGCCTAATGAATCACAATTCTGCTCATTATTAATTAGGTACTAATTGAGTTCATATAATAACTGACACTCAAGCTATAATTTGGACTGTTTTTGTATAAGGTAAAATATTGACAGTTATCAACAAGAATACTGAATAAAATATCACCACAGTATCTACTCAAGGTCCTTCCACAAAAACAGAAACTTTTTCAAGTATTCATAACAAAGGAAATTTAATGCAGGGGGTCTGATTTCACCGGTGACAAAGGAGCACATAAGTCAGCCAGGGAACGAATGGCTGAGGTAACTGAGAGATGAGCAATAGCAGGAAGTTTGACCATTCCTAGGCTAGGACAGCTAAGGGAAGGAGGCAGTGGGACTGCGGTACCAGAATAAGCTACAACAACAATCATAGGAAGCCAGGCCAACAGAAACTGGAGCCATGGAAGAGATGAAACCCAAGACAATTGGTGGAGCAATATCCTAGCTTCTCTATTTCTGCCACATTTTTATTGGCTAAACCCAGCCAGAAGTCAGCTAATATGGGAAGCCAGGAAATTAAACCTCCAAGGATCAGGCCCACCTCTGACCGTGGCAGAAGATCCCCATAGAGCAGGGTAAAATGATGGACAATAGATATTAAATGAGGAGCAAACAAGCCCAAACCTAATATCAAGTCCTATAAATTCTGAACATTATGTCATACTTCAGGTATTTTTAACATTTTTGTTTTTTAAATAGTTAAAACATGACAGGTACAGGAGAGGGACTCTGTTTAAATCTCTCCCCACCCCTCCTATGACAGCTACTATTATGAATTAAATGTTTTTATCCTTTTACTTTGTTTATATAATCATAAACATACTCTAATATTGTTTTGTAGGTTCTAAAATTTTACTTATTATTATACTATATATTTATTATTCTGTACCTACCATCCCTCCACCTACCCCCTACCAACACCACGCATTGATATTTACTGAACATATACTATGTGCCAGATAATCCTCTAGGAAGTAGAGATATCATCTTATCTAAAAGGTACAAAGACAAAACAGACAAAGTCATTGCCCCTGTTACCTGAGTAATCCTAAATCATCTTACTGTGGAATCTGAGCCTGAATGTGAT
Organism: Mirounga angustirostris; assembly: GCF_029215605.1. NCBI lineage: Eukaryota > Metazoa > Chordata > Mammalia > Carnivora > Phocidae > Mirounga > Mirounga angustirostris. Next base: position 67,948,110 of record NW_026991717.1, on the reverse strand, counting down.
CCCTGAGCCTGACTGGGGCTATTATATAGTCTTCAAATGTTTTCCATCATTTGGAAGTGGCAGTCTCAGATTCCAATTCAAAGATACACTGTTGAATCTCTTGAGGAAAGCATTCCTTTCTTAAATGCTAACTTTTATACCAGAAAAGTCAGAATAATGGGGATTAAATTTAAATCTTAATTTTTACTCATTTCTTGAACTAAAACTATAAATGTTTTCAATAATCTCACTTAAAAGTAACAATCTGGTTTGTAAGATGTGAATATTCCACATTTACTTCATTAAAAACAAAAAAACCATCTAAACTTAAAGCCTTTAAAGGCAAGTTAAAAAACCTGAGAATCCTTACCTCAAGCTGAGTGAAGATTTTCTTAATATGCCTGAAACACCCTTCAGCAATTTCCATGTCTTCTTCATAAGATCGGCCTTTAAAAATGGGCTGAGGGGCATTTGCAAAGTATTCATGGAAAGGGAAGAAAGTGGAGACTTCCGTAACATCTGGCAGCGTATTACCTTTATTTTTCACTTTGCTAATATATTCTTCCCAACGAGACATGACCTATGAAAAAAAGGGACTTGAGATTAAAATTCCTAGCTAATTATTATGTTTTAAATGATAAAATAAAAAAGAAATCTAGTAATGAGACCTACTAAGTAAAGGGAAAGAAAAGCAATCCCTGACCTAACAGGACCATTTCTTATCTGAGTCATTGACAGAGGGCCCTTTTTTAAAAGTGACCTTTAAGATTATAGAAAAAAGGTTCTTTAATCAAAAATAGAAAAACTAGGGGTGCCTGGGTGGCTTAGTCGGTTACATGTCCGACTCTTGGTTTCAGCTCAGGTCTTGACCTCAGGGTCATGAGATCCAGTTGGGCTCTGTGCTGGGTGTGAACCCTGCGTAAGATTTTCTCTCTCCCTCTGCCTCTCTTCCCCACACTGCCCACCACGCTCTCCCTCTCAAAAGAAAAAATGTATGTGTATATATAAAGATAAATGAAAATATAAATAATTTACAAATATATATAAACTGGAAAGAACCTCAGTGTCATCTATGGGACTTTATCTCAGACATAACAGATTTTCCATGTACACTCAAAATGGTATTACTGATGCTTAAAAGACAAACAAAAAAACCAATTCTCTGGACAAAGAAATTCTGTATTTTTTCATTATCTCAGTTTTTCTCCATATATGGTTTTAGCAGCATTTTAGTAAATGTCAACCCTTCTCCCAGACCTTTATAATTTTTCCAATTCTCTTTAGTATATTTACAAAGCACTTCTGTTAAACTGAGTATATATTTGAAAGCTCATTTTATGACTTTTGTGATATAGTTATCCTGGTATGTTTTACTATGCCTCTACCATGCGGTTCCTGCTTAATCTCAATTTTGGTAATTCTCCCAGTCAGGGTTTCTCCAAGTGTGGTTCTTAGGCAGAACATCTGAGAGGCTAAATAAAGATTTAGATTCCTGGATACCACCTCCTACTGAAAGAGAAATCTCTGGGGACAGAACTTAACAATTTCCTTTTAAAATAACTTTCCCAATGTGATTCTTAACATGTTGAAAATTGTTGATCTGTACTGTGAAGCTTCAAGTTTGTTTTTCCCAAATCGATTACTTAAGCCTCCACAAATTTATAGATTATTTCTCCTACTTTTAAAGTAGTTTTCACTGAGAGCCTCGTGATTTTTATTTTGTGCCAAATATACATTTAGGCATGATCTTTACTCCATTATTCAAAGTTCTAAACTGCCTGAGTCCAATGCAGGCTACTTTGCGAGATGATGTATATCTTCTCTGTGTCACAAGAAACCATGGAATCTGATCATTCTGAATGGATTGAACTGGTCTGGGTATTTACTTATGAGCATACACCTATTCTTTCATATACATTTTAAAATTTCAATGTTACAATTTGGACTTAAAACTATACAAATAGCATGAGTACAAAGAGAACAAAGTTATATAAAATTCTCCATTATATGATTATGCCTTACTCTGCTTGAAATTATTAGTAAACTGACTATTAAGGTTTATTTTTGTTCATTTTATTTAGTTTTCTATTTCTTAATGGTTTTCACACCTAAAAAATTAACCCTAACCAAAGCAAAAGCACACCTCTAAACTGAAGTCAAAAGAATTTTTAACTTAAACTCCTACTTTGAAATTAGTTCTAAAACGTAATTTATTTTTGGAAATTTGAAAGGAGAATATGTTTTTCTTCATTAACTGATTAATATGAATAGAAGTAGGTTACAGAACTATACTTTGTTACCACTGGGTAGCTAGCATATTTAGTTATATTTCTACAGTAATAAAAACAAAAAGAGAGATTAGAAAATTTGTCAGTAGCAAGAAAGGAAAGAGAAAATATTTAAAAAGTAGCAACATTGGCCTTTCAGTGAATGAGTCATCAAGCGAAGCTATTTAGCCAAGAAAATAAAAGCTAATAGGAAATACAAACATTTAATATTCACAAATATAGCTTTGGCAACAGCATACATTTTAATCTACTCAACAAAAAAAATAGGCTTTCACGAAGAATTTCAAGAACCCATCCCAGTTTCCAACTGAAGACCATATGATTTGAAAACTCTTAATCTCTTACCTGATATAAGAAGAAATAGCCTGCAGTTTCACAAGTATATGAAGCATCTCCTGGAACTCCTAGACTCTTTTGTAATCGTTTGACTTCTTCTAAAAGTTCTATTCTTCGAGCCAGGACATAATTAACTCTTCCATATCTAAAAATTTCAAATAAGCAAAAAAGCAAAATTATGTAATGAGATTTTTAAGCAAACTGTCAGCAAAACATTTAAGAAAATCGTAATAGGGGCGCCTTGGGTGGCTCAGTCAGTTAAGCATCCGACTCTTGGTTTTGGCTTAGGTCATGATCTCAGGGTCGTGGGATCGAGCCCCTTGTTGGGCTCCATGCTCAGCACAGTCTGCTTGAGATTCTCTCTCCCTCTGCCTCCGGCCAACACCCCCCCACCCCTGCCCGCCACTCTCTGTCTCTCTCTCTCTCTCAAATAAATAAATCTTTTAAAAAACCATAATAAAAAGTATAAATGGCCAAATGGAAAAAAAAAAAACAGTAGAAAACACTGTTTATATTTAATATAAGTGGTAGTTCTTGGATCAGTGTTGATCTGCAAACATGTTAGTTAGTGGTCTGTGAGGAAGGAAAATCAATTGTGTCTCTAAATGTACCATTTAATTCTTTTCTTTTTCTTTTTTTTTTTAATAACAAGACCTTCACAAAAAGGGAAACAGTACAGTGCATTCTGGTGCTAGTTCATATCATCACAGATCAAGAATACATAGTTTATGGATTGGCTGCTTTGAATAACCCTGTTTTATACTATCATAGAAGTAGATTAGTTCTAAAGGCTTCGAAAATTAATTTAAAAATGTATTTGATCATTCTTTGTTGTCCCAGCATGTAGCCTGGCACCTTAACCTAGTAGGTTCATAAATATTTGCTGAATGAGTAGGAAAACTGAAATTTGAAGAGTACCTGGCTCAGAGGCATGTAATTAAGAAAATAGCAGTGAATCAGAACTCTTTCCACAATAACAAAGTGCCTTCTTTCTTTTTTTTTTTTTTAAATTTTATTTACTCATGAGAGACAGAGAGAGAGAGACATAGGCAGAGAGAGAGAGAGAGAAGCAGGCTCCTAGCCCAGCAAGGAGCCCGATGTGGGATTCGATCCCAGAACCCTGGGATCATGACCCAAGCTGAAGGCAGATGCTCAACCAATTGAGCCACTCAGGCGCCCCAACAAAGTGCCTTCTATAACAACCTTTTAACATTAAACAAAAATTAAAATAGCGTAAACACTGCTGCTGTCATGTTTAAAGATTGGACAAAGAGGGAAATCATGTTCTTGAATTCCCCATAGATCAGAAATTCACCTTTGAGCCAGCAAGAATGATTGAGAATAAAGGGATATAAGACAGAGTCTATGTTTAAAGAATTTTCCAACTTAGAAGGATATAAATGTTACACCAGGTAACCTTTTTCTGTTTGCTTATCTAGAGTTTAATGCTTTTTCTATAATTAACACTTTGGTAATGAGAAAAAAATTGAAGATGCTTATAAAAAGTGTGTAATAAAATACCAAAATTCTTGTTATATAGGGTTAAATTTAAAAAGCAATATACAATGGAACTCTATGTACTATTTACGTGATTATTCCGTAAATCTCAAATTATACTAAAGAAATAAAGTCTTAACTTAAAGAAGCAATGTATACAACAGTTATAAATAATAGCATGTTTACAGATGATTATTAAGAAGAAAACTAACAAAAAGTTGTTTTGGAGTAGTGGAATTATGGATAACCATTCCCTTTCTACTACCTCACAAAGTTTGAAAAATTTTCTTTAGGGAAAATGATAGTACTTTTATTATGAAATGATACTGTTTTTCTTTTTCATTACTATAAAAGGGGAGAAATGAAAGAATATGTCCAACTGAACAAGCACATACCTACTAATAAGACCTGGGACTTGGCTTATGTATCAGAAAGCAAAAAGTATTTTTGTCTTCAGAAAGTTGTTATTATCTGATATTTTTTTAAAGTTCTACTTCTATTACAATATTTAAAAAAAACTATAAATTCTACTGCAGTGTAATTATAATTACAGTATTCAGCATTTCACCAGCACCTTTATATTCACTGAATGCTGGCTTATTAAATTTTAGAGCCTAGCCCACTCTGGTAAGTTGAATTTGAAGAAATATTCACGGCAAGAATTCAGAGAAGCATCTCTGGCTAATCCAAAATTAAGAATCTAGAGCCTCAAATAACTTAATGTGTGTCATTCTTTGCCCTATGATTTTTTAAAGCTAACAAATGTTTGGTGAGCTCTTGCGATACAGGAACTCAAAATAGATGCAACATAATAATTTAACACTCCTTTAGCTCTTTTGATGTCTATGATCAATTTAGTCAAAGGTCATGTTTAATAGCCAAAGGCTGTATTAAATATGTGCAGCTGTTATGATTATTGTCTGAAATCATGCTTTAAAAATGGGTTTAAATATAAATAAATGAACTATTATAAAGAAAGGGTGAATAGAAAACCTAAAATACTAACAGCAGAAGAAATCTGATTTGTAAAATTTAAGTCATTTTATTTCATGTACTGTTAAACATAAAGTCCAGCTAAATGGCAATTAAGTAGCTGTAATAAGATTTACAACCCCAAAGCTTATACTGTCATTAATCTTCATTTGTGTTTCATTAAATGAGCCTATTTTTTAATTGTTATCTAAAATACACGCAAATTAAACGTCTGGATGAAATGTGGAATCAGGTAAACTTGTACAGTTTGAGTTGGCAACATTAAAAATCACCTCAATAAATAGAGAACAAATGGGAATCTGCAATTTTAAAAAGATGAACAAGATAACTCTCTTTACTGAAGTCACTGTATTCTTTAGGAAAACAAGGCATAAACACACAAAACTGGAGCCGAGGGAGATCATGACCAGACTTTTAGGTCAACTACAAGTAGGTTATGCTAGAATCTTTCAAAATCAAGTTGTATTATTCATGACTCATGTCTCTCGGTGTTTCTTTAATAAAGAAAGAGTGGATAAGGTTAAAAATTGTTTTGTATATCATTTTAAAACTCCCCATTTGCTCACCTGCTGAAATCTTTCTCTGTCTCCAGCTCTTCTTCCCCATGACCAAGACGCAGGAGGTGGCGCTCATCAATGTCTAAAGCCATGATCTTCTCAAACAACTGGTTCAGGGCCTGGAGAATAAAACAAAAAGGATGATGGTGAATTTTAATGAACCAGCAGCTCCTTTAAAAGTAAGAAAAACTAACATTTAGAAAGACATAAAAGAATGAGCATTGTCCAGTCAGATAAGAATCAACTTCAAAACACAGAAAGAAACAAGTCTTACGTTAGGTCATTTACATTTTTTTTTTTTTTAAAGATTTTATTTATTTATTTGAGACAGAGAGCACATGAGAGGGGGGAGGGTCAGAGGGAGAAGCAGGCTCCCTGCCGAGCAGGGAGCCCGATGCGGGACTCGATCCTGGGACTCCAGGATCATGACCTGAGCCGAAGGCAGTCGCTTAACCAACTGAGCTGAGCCACCCAGGCGCCCTAGGTCATTTACATTTTAAATGAAACAGTATTTTTCTTGATTTCTGATATTGTTACCTATATATATTTGGCCAACTGAATAACTGAAAACCATCAAAACCATCTAATCATTAAATCTTTGCTTCTAATTTATGAAAAAAAGAAAGGCTTTGGATCAGTTTCTATTTTCCCCAAATAGTAACAGTTACTAAAATAATTAATACACCAAGATTTCACTCAATAGAATATCCATGGGTTGCAGGAAACTGAAACATTTTTGTGGTTGAAGGACTCTCAGGCAGTGAGTGTGTAGGTAGAATGTATCAAGAGGACCACAGAGTGGAAAGATAAAGTGCATCATTCAAATCTTAGGCCAAAGGTCTAAAGTTCTCTATAACAACAATGAGCAGAGCACTCATTTATTGCAAACTATTCTGATGGAAGCCATCTAGAAGTCGCTCCTTTCTACCTACGAAATGCTCGTATTTAGGGTTCCCTTAAATCCTAGTATTAATTACCTGAACATCTGCAGTTACAATGTTTTGTGGAAAGGCAAAAGTTTCATTGTATGGAAAGATAATGCTAATTTTAAAGACATCATTTAAAAATCAGCCAAACCTCTCTCTTAACTACCATCAATCTAACCCTGCCCATGAAGTCAACATCCAGTCTTATAAATATCCAGGTTATCGAATGTAAAAACAGATATCCTTTGCTATCACAATTCTAGCAGTTAGAGCTCAGATACTGAAGAAGTTAACATAAATTTTCAGAAGAAAATTCCCCACTATCCAAACTCTTGATGCTCTCCATCCAAAACCTGGGATCCAATGGATCAGACCACATGGCATTACTCACCATCCAAACTCAGGAACCACAAAGATTTAGAGAACAAAAAATACTCCCACATTGCATGCTCAGAAAAAACTGCAAGACTTCATTATGAATTAAAGTAATACTGAAGAACTGTTTGCAGTAAGTATGCAAATGAAGATCTGACAAATGAAACAATTGTAAAAAATCAACAAATCAACAATTAAATAGACATCACTGAGGATGATATGATTATTAGGGATCATTCGTTAGCAAACAATGAAGTCTTCGGTTATATTTGTAAAACTTTCTCTGTAATTGTACTATACAAGTAGATCATAAGTAGATGATTCTACCTTAAAGTCATTATCAAGTTATGAAAAAACTTACTAAAAATACTATGTTAGAACAACAAATGAATTACTCTTTATTCATTTTAAGAATTGGGAAATAGGTAAGATTATTACAGATTAAATTTTACTAAATAGAAGAAAAAAAGGCCTTTACGTAATTTGTTTCTTTAATTAAGATAAAGCCTCAGTCAACTTTCTCCCCTGCACAATTTTAGTATACTGTATAACGCAACCACTTCTTACAAACTTCGAAGATATAAAAACAAGTGAATGAACTGGATAGCATTAGTCTTAAAAACCTGTAGATTAAAAGTTGACAAATAATAGAGTAAGTGATATTTTGCATTCTAAAAACCCAGTGCTTCTTTGTAGATCAACTCTTTTAAAGAAGTGGCCAACTGAAACCACCATTTAGAAAACATAAGTACCTATGGAGGTTAGACTATCCTGCAAGTTTCATGAAGTTCTGAGAGCTGCCTTTCACGTTTTACAAAAGAGCTAGTGAATGTACTTGTCCTACTCATTTCTATGATAGTGACAGCTTTGGAAGAACTACCATAGCACACACATAGATATAAAGATCATTTTTCAGACATTATTTATGTGAGAAAAGTTTGTTTTTATTGCTTTAGTGGTTTGTAAATGCCTTATGTATTGAATCTACAGCATAAAATAGTCCTTCCATGATACAAACCTCATAAGGATATACAACTTAATCCAGTATTAATACATTTGAGCCTTAGTCTTTTGGTAATATTCATTCTACTAAAGGATGAAAAATGTTACCAGTAATGGTTAATGCTTTCAATCTCAAATTAAAAGCTTTAGCTTAGCATGGAAGGTGGTGGGGGTTGAGGGTGGGGAGCACTTTAATTTAATCCAAATATTTTTTTTTTTTTTTTTTTTTTATTCTTATGTTAATCCCCATACATTACAACATTAGTTTTAAATGAAGTGTTCCATGATTCATTGTTTGTGCATAACACCCAGTGCTCCATGCAGAACGTGCCCTCCTCAATACCCACCACCAGGCTAACCCGTCCTCCCACCCCCCTCCCCTCTAGAACCCTGCCTGCCCTTCAGAGTCCATCATCTCTCATGGTTCGTCTACCCCTCCGATTTCCCCTGCTTCATTCTTCCCCTCCCGCTACCTTCTTCTTCTTCTTCTTTTTTTTTTTTCTTAACATATATTGCATTATTTGTTTCAGAGGTACAGATCTGAGATTCAACAGTCTTGCGCAATTCACAGCGCTTATCAGAGCACATACCCTCCCCAGTGTCTATCGCCCAGTCCCCCCATCCCTCCACCCCACCCCCCACTCCAACAACACTCAGTTTGTTTCCTGCGAAAATTTAATCCAAATATTTGACCATAAATACAAGTAGTCTTCTTAGCTTTCCCACATTTTGACCCTCGCCATTAGAAATAAAAGATTATTTATATATTTTATATTTTTATATATATAGTTTATATATTTTTATCTCTCTCTCTCTCTCTCGCTCTCTCTCTCTATGTCATGACCAGTAACAATCCAAGAGTAACTCAACAGCAAACACTATACTCATCAGCCTTTCAGTATTCTGTCGTACCTATGGTCAGGTTATCATACAAACAGAAATCTCCATTGTGCTTTCATTCACTCCCCACTCCTTTATCTCCCCTACCATCCATCCTACATATGTGAGTACACATGCGCACACACACACACACGCATGCACACACTCACCTGATTAGAATGAGTAACAATCAGAGTCCTCTGCTCTGGGAAATTATGGTAGATGTTGGATATGATTTGGACTGCAACATCTGTTTTTCCAGTACCTGGTGGACCCACAACCTAAAAAGGAGATGAACACATATCAAACTACTAAGTTATCAAATTGTTAGAAAATGGACATTCTAAAACTGAGATATAAATTTAAAAAATTGCTGGATGAGTTCAATAACAGAATGGACAAGATAGTCAGTGAAGGTGAAAACAGAGCAATATAAATCACCCAACCTAAAAAATAAGCAGAAAGAAAAGACTGAAAACAAATGAATAAACAGAGCCTCATGAATCTATGCGGCAATACTAAAAGGTCTAACATTTATGTTACTGAAGTCTTAGAACAAGAGTTTATAGCATAGAAAAAATATATGAAGAAATAATAGCTGAAAACTAAAATCTGGCAAAAGACATTTTAAATCTACAGACTCAGGAAGCTCAGCAAACTCCAAATAGAATAATCCCAAAGAAATCCAAGCCCAAATACATCTTAATTAAATAGCTGAAAATTAAAGAAAAATTCTTAATAGCAATCAGAAAAAATGATACATTACATATAGCAAAAAGATGTTTGAAGTGACTGTGGGTTTCCCTCAGAAACCACAGAAGCCAGAAGGAAGTGGAATAACATTTTAAAAGTACTGAAAGGAAAGAACTCCATAGAAGTCTATGTCCAGTGAAAATATCTTTAAAGAATGAAGATGATTCAAAGACATTCTCACATGAAGAAAAACTAAGATATTTCATTGCTAGCAGACCTACTTTTTTTTTTTTTTTTAAAGATTTTATTTATTTGACAGAGAGAGACATGAGAGAGGGAACACAAGCAGGGGGAGTGGGAGACGGAGAAGCAGGCTTCTTGCCGAGCAGGGAGCCCGATGCGGGGCTCGATCCCAGGACCCTGGGATCATGACCTGAGCCGAAGGCAGATGCTTAATGACTGAGCCACCCAGGTGCCCCACTAGCAGACCTACTCTTAAGTGGTAAAAGAGTTCTTCAGACAGAATGGAAGTGACATCAGAGCAAACTTAAAATATCAGGAACGAAAGAAAAATGGCAAATTTATAATAGATTCTTCTCTATAGAGTTCACCCTTTAAGATGTTTGACTTTCTGGGGTGCCTGGATGGCTCAGTCATTTGAGCGTCTGACTCTTGATTTTGGCTCAGGATATGATCTCAGGATTGTGAGATTGAGCCCCGTGTCAGGCTCTGCACTCAGTGCAAAGTCTGCTGGAGATGATCTCTCCCTCTCCCTCTGCCCCTCCCCGTTTGCGTGTACACCTATGCTTGTCCTCTCTCAAATAAATAATTTAAAAAAATGTTTGACTTTAACATTGCCTGACAGTATTTTCAATGTATATAGACGTAATATCCATAACAACTACAATATAAAAGGGAAAGGGACCTACATGGAGGTAAGGATCTTTTATCCAACTTAAGAGACAAAATAGTGATTCTAAGTAGACTGAAAAATTAAGTATCTATACTGTTAATTCTCTAGAGCAGCCACTAAGAAAAAACTATGTGAGATATAAAAGAACACGATAAATTAAAATGAAACACTAAAAACTATGTAAATAACCCAAAAGAAAGTAAAAACAAAAAAAGAGAAACAGGAACACAAAACAAAGGGAATAAACATAAAATAAATAATAAAATGGTAGGCCTAAATCCAAATGTATCAATTGCATTTAATGTAAATGGTCTAAACACACCAATTAAAAGAGACTGTCAGAGCGAAGAAAATAACATACCCCAAATAGATGCTGTTTACAAGAAGTTCACGTCAAACATTAATAGGTAGGTCAGAAATAAAATAATGGGAAAAGACATACCATGCAAACTGTAGTGGCTCTATTAATATCAGAGTACGTCTCAGAACAAAAAAAATTACCAGTGATGAAAAAAGACATTACATAATAATAAATGCATCAATTCACCAAGAAGACATTACAACCTTGAATATGTATCTATCCATAAAGCTTTAAAAAACATGAAGCAAAAACTGAAAGAAATGAAAGGAGAAACAGATAAACATGTAATTGTAGTTGGAGACTTCAATACTCCTCTTTCAGTAATCAACAGAAATAGTAGGTGGGATATCAGCAAGGACAGAAAAATATTGAACCAAATGAATCTGACATATATAGGACACTCCACCTCAAAACAACAAAATAAACACTCTTTTTAAGTGTGTTGAAATATTCACCAAGAGAGATCATATCCTGGACCACAAAACAAACTTGAGCAAATTAAAAAAATAAAAAATTGAAATCACACAAAGTATTGTCTCTGACCATAAAGGACTTACACCAGAAATTAGTAAGTGGAAGATTTAACAGGAAAGTCTCTAAATACTTGGAAACTAAACACACTTTCAAATTGGTTGTCAGCAGGCTTTATCTGTATCTGCCAGCAGGTAAACATTTAAGGCTTTGCAGGCCATATAATCTCTGCTGCAAGTATTTTAACTCTGCTGTTACAGCACGAAGCTGGGCAGGGGCAATTCCTAACCAAACAGGCACAGCTATGTTCCATTAAACTTAATTTATGAATACTGAGAGGAGCAGTAAGCAAAATCTCCATATGCAAACATGCCACAATGACTTACACTTAAATTCAGTTGGGCTTTTGTGCTTCAAATATACTCTAAACATCTGAGGCCTACTTCTTGTCTGAGTCCATGTAAAAACATGTGTAACAATAGTTCCCTTACCATAGTTAGCCCAGGCTGCATTCCAGCACGGATAGCCTCTATCTGTGTGTGAGTGAACTGAATTGTATTACTGCAAACAAGAGTAAATAAAAAGTTGGTTAAAAACACAGATGAACAACATGTGGTAAAACTTCAGACAACAATGACCGGAGGTCTAAATGTCTCCTCTGTATATGCCCCATTCTCCCAATCTCTTCTCTCCCGGGTGGGTGGTTGTGTGAGTGTGCATGTGCATGTATGTGGTAAAACAAAAAACCAAAAACCATGAGATCTACCCTCTTACCAAATTTTAATACAGTATTGTTAACTATAAGAACAATGTTGCATAATATGGTATTGTTAACTCTAAGAACAATGTTGGATGGCAAATCTCCAGACGTTTACATCTTACAAGACTAAACCAATCTCTTCTGAATGATTCCCTTCACCTCCATCCTCTAATGACCAACTAAAACTGAATGAATCTTATGGAAAAAAAAGACTACAATTATTTTTCAACATACTTAGCCCATCTTATATTTCACCTGGAATGTCAAAGTTCCAGTTCCCAATCTAATACCATATATAATGCTACTTTTTTAGTCATGGCACCCATGCATGAGGGTAGCTGCTACATGTAACACATGGTCTTGAAGGAAGAATGCTGTGCTCAAATTAAGGTAGCCCTTTAATATTTATTTCTCATAGTACCCAAAAATGTTTCTTTTGGAAATATGACTACAGAACGACCAAAAATGTCTGAGCTATTTAGCCGTCTGACAGAATACAAGGAAAGAGGGTCCAGAAACAGAAGCTTCCTGGGGTTTCAAAAGGATCAGTAAATTTTAAACTATTATTAATCCAAAATAGCAAACTATTATTTATTATTACAATTAATACAGACAGTAAAATTACCGTTTGGGTTGGTTGTAAGGATAAGGACCCCTATTAGGAATGACATGAGGTTCAACAATTAAGGTTTTTGCCTCTTCAGTATCTTCATCTTCACCATCTGCATCTTTCCTTTTCTTCCCTTTTCCACTCCTTACTGGAAAAGTTATCCTACAAGATGGAAAATCTTTGTTCATTTTTACAATTAATGTTTACCAAGCACCTTCCTTGTGCATGACATTGTATGGAGGATAATCAGATCAGAAAGAAATATTTATGTCTTAAAGGAACTCACTATCTGTACATATATTCTGAAAAGAGTAGACTTAAAAGCACTAAAATGTGTGTTAATGGTGTTCAGATTAGAAAAAGTCAACTGATTAAGGGAGAATCAAAGAAGGAGCATTTCTATAGTTATATCCATGCACTATGAAGTGCTTTACACACTGTCCCTCCTTAAGTAAGAAAAGGCTTCATGGGAGAGATGGCATCAAAGATGAGTTTCAAAGAAATTAGACATACAAACATGGAAGGGAAGTTATTCTGGGAAGAAGTAAGACTACAGTTTCAAGTACAAGTGGCCAGTTTTGCCAGAACGGTTACAGTAGAGAAAATAAGGCTAGAGAGACAGGCTGGAGCCCTGTTAGGAGACTCTTGGAGTATCAAGCCTTTAAGGCAGAAGTTCTTTTTCTTTCTTTTTTTTTTTTTAAAGATTTTATTTATTTATTTAAGAGAGAGAGAGAGAGAGAGAGCACAAGCAGGGGGTGGGGGGCAGAGGGAGAGGGAGAAGCAGGCTCCCTGCTCAGCAGGGCTCGATCCCAGGCCCCTGAGATCATGACGTGAGCCAAAGACAGACACTTAACCAACTGAGCCACCCAGGTGCCCTAAGGCAGGGCAAAAGTTTTTAGCCTGGTGCTGGAACACCTCAGGAGGTGAGGTCAATGAATACATTAAAATTAAACTAAAAAAAAAAAAAAAAAAAAGAATTCTCTATGTGCACTTTTTCCATGTAATAGAATTCAGGGAAGAGTGATGAGTTGCTGCTTCAGGTACTTTGTTCCATTTCTACTCAAAATTAAAACCAAAGCTCCTTTAACATGAATTATAACTATATTGTGAATATTTAAGTTTTGTGAAAGCAAGTAAGCTTAAAAGAAAAACAGAATTTTTTCCCTGAAAACAAAAGAAAGTTCAACATCCCATGACTATGTCCATTAATTAGGAAATATACCAGATTATACATAATAGACAAAGGCATATTTCTTTAGTCAAATACTATAAATTATAGTTAATAGTTATAGTTAATATATAATGCTCTTCAGACAACAAGCATTTACTGGTCCCTGTTAGACGTGAGGCTACTTTTATTATGGTCTCTTTTTTTTTTTTTTTTTTTTGAAGATTTTATTTATTTATTTGACAGAGACACAGTGAGAGAGGGAACACAAGCAGGGGAAGTGGGAGAGGGAGAAGCAGGCTTCCCACCAAGCAGCGAGCCTAATGTGGGGCTCGATCCCAGAACCCTGGGATCAGGACCTGAGCAGAAGGCAGACGCTTAACGACTGAGTCACCCAGGCACCCCTACTTTTCTTACGGACTTAAAACAGTTTTCTGTACTAAGAAACGGAGTCAAATAAAATAAATTTATCCCAGTCATTATATGGTGAAGGTAAAGACTGCCCAAACAAAATCAAGATATTCAAAACTTTAGCTACAGTCCAATGGCCTATCTCACACAGGCTACAGAAAGCTTGAAAGGAGTATGTCCAGTTCTGACTTTACCTGAAAGGGGGTATCTGTAGAGCTGGGTCATCCACAGTTACTTTAACATTATGACCAGGAAAGCTGGTTTTTAAATGCTCAATGGAGAGAAATGTATCATTGAAATCAAGAGTGGCAATCTGATTGGGCATTTTTGAATAATGTGCACTACTTGGATCCCCATAACCTAAAATGATGTCATGCAGCCAGTCAGGTACCACACAATCAGTATTCATCAGGTTCCGAATGGTCTCCAGCACAGCCTGTCAGTGAAAGGACAGAAAAGGGTTGTGTCAAGAAGCCATCTCAAACATTTGCACTTCACTGGAATGCAGAGCTGGCTGCACTAATCCAGAATTCCCGAGTGTTTCAGGGCAAGAAGCTATTTTCTGCTGACAGGTGCTTGGCTAGACTAAATCAACAGCTATATTTTCAGCTGATACCATACACTGAGTTAAACAAAAGACCAAACTTAGCAAGGACAGTTTATCCGTTAGGAGTTCATTTAGACAGAATGTCATAAATGAGTTCATCACTTGACTCCCATTGGGTAGAATGAAAACCTAATCAGGACTACACAACAACAAGAAAATATTATAGAACAAACCCTTAAAGAGGATGCTTCCTCTTAGAAATTCCTGGAGTCTTCTCCTCTTTATATTCCATAGTTCCTCAATGTTAAGACGACACACAACCAGAAGCATATTAATATATGCCTCAGTTGTGAAACATCTCATAGTTTAAAAATATTAAAATTAACAGAAGAAATTAGAAATTTTAAATTAAAAATAGACAAAAAGATAAAAGTGAAATGTCAAATAAATTTCAGAATAAACATTCTACAATAAAAAGTCACTATAGTTATTAACATATACATTGTCCAAATTACCAAAACTCAAGGTAAACTTTTAGACTTTCTAATAATTACTTCGAGAAAGTGCTCTATCCCATATATGGAAATCAGAAGGTTAGGCTATTAATTACAAAGAATAAAATAACAAAACCAACCATTTTTATGTTATAGATGCTATACACTACAACAGGACAACTAAGTAACAGCACAGTGTATGTTAATCACACTCTTATCACATCACCTTGTTTTATTTTCTTGCACTAATCACTACCTGAAATTCTCTTATTCATGTACTTAGTTACCTGTTTATCATTTGTCTAATCCCCACTAAAATATCATTTCCATGAGAGCAGGGATCTAGGAAGTTTGACTATGAGATGGGCAAATCACTCGATGGACAGATAAATGAGTATGTTCACATAATGATGGATAAAACAAGAGCTCTACTCTCTAAGAAAATTAAATTTTTAGTAGGGAGATGAAATATGTCCTTAGCAATGACACAAAGCAGCAGAATTTGGTCCACAATACAGAGTATTACAAAATACAATGAGAACACAGTTCCAAGTAGGCGAGAGATGCACGCAGGGAAGACTTTCGACCTTAGGAAAGGTTTCATGGAGGAAAGTGGCATTTCAATCTAGCTCAAAGCAGAGGATCTGCGAAGGAGCTGTGGTTTATTTCATCATTAATGGAAAGTCAAAGAAATGTTCTGAGAAGCTGACTGAAATGATCAGTGGAGGCATATGAAAAACAGGTGACTGACTAGGAGGAGAACAGAGCTAGGGCAGAGGAAGCGATTTAGTGCAACTATTCAGGCAAGAAATAAAACATCCAGGTCAGAACAGGCACTGTACGAACTGGGAAAGAGAAAAGGAAATAAGGGATGCTGCCCAGGTATATAAGAAGACACCAAAAGAGCATTTGTCCTTTTCCCAAACACAGGAAAGTTAATCACTGCCCCTGTTTCTTGGATTGGAATCTGAATGCCTCTTTTGACCTCCCATGACACTTTTTTGTTGTTGTTTTTTAAAGTTTACTTTTTTTAGTATACACCGAACGTGGGGCTAGAACTCACGACCCTGAGATCAAGAGTCGCATGCTCTTCGGACTGAGCCGGCCAGGAGCCCCTTCCATGACACTTTTTTTTTTTTTTAAAGATTTTATTTTACTTTTTATTTATTTGACAGAGAGAGAGACAGCCAGAGAGGGAACACAAGCAGGGGGAGTGGGAGAGGGAGAAGCAGGCTTCCCGCCGAGCGGGGAGCCTGATGTGGGGCTCGATCCCAGAACCCTGGGATCATGACCTGAGCCGAAGGCAGATGCTTAACGACTGAGCCACCCTTCCATGACACTTTTATCTGCATCCTTCTTATGACTTTTGGCACCTTTTAACATTTCATGGTAGTTATTTGTTTATATTTTTAACTTCCCTTATTAGTAGTCTAAACTCCCTAAAAATATAAGCTGTGTCTTACTCATCTTTATTGGCTCCATACAACTTAGCACAATGCCAGACACATGGTGGGCATTAAATAAAATGGTCAAACGAATGAACATAAGGAAGGAACTTTTTTCCATTTTTAGTTAAGTGACTGAAATTCAATCATTACTGAGAAACAAAACAGAGACAAACAAATGAGACCCTGCCCTCATAGACCTGCATTCTAATGGTGAAGTCAGATAAATAACAAATATATAGTCACCAGGTACAACAAAGACTGTGAGGAGAAATGAAGACAGTCGGATTAAGAATGAGAAGGGGAGATGCTACTTTAGGTAAGGTTTCCAGAAAAAAGCTTCTCTTAGGAGTTAACATCTAAGCAGAGTTGCCCACGTGCAGTGAGGGAACGAACCAGGTAAATACCTGGGAGGAAGACTGTGTTGGTAGAGGGAACACCATGGACAAAGGCTTGGATTCTTAAAGAACAGCAGAAAGGTCAGCACACCTGGCATGGAGTGAATCAGGAAAAGGTGTTAGAAAATGATGTTGGGAGAGGTGGCCAGAGGACAGATAATGAAGGAGCCTCTTGGATTACAGTAATAATTTTCTACTGCGAGGGGAAACCATTAAAGTATGTTGAATAGGGTACCAAGGCATAATTCATATTCTATCACTATGTGGAGAATAGCAGAAAGGGAGGGGCCGTCAAGAATGGAAGCAGGGATGTAAGACATGAAGGTGTCTTGGATGTGGCGTCAGTGGAGGTGGTGAGCTAACCAGACTGATTGATGGCCTGGATGCACAGTGTGAGACAAAAAGAAATCAAGAATAGTTCCGTTGTTTTGTCTTCAACTACAGGGCAAAATGGGGAATAAATTCCTTTGTATGGGAAGTCTCCTTTTTTTAATCACAAGAAGAGGGGAAAAAAAAGGTAATAAACTGATAATGCATAAGAAACACTATGTTTTGGGGGGAGAGAAAAAAGAAATGTACCTGTGCAGAAGGTAGTGTTACCAAATGCTAAAACCATTCAATGTTTACGTTTTATAATATAGTAGTTTCAGATAATTGAGAAAATCTTCTATCAAAACTCCTTATCTCCATTAAGTTATAAAAGTAAAATTCTCGAGCCCCAAACCTCTCTTTTCCTGCTCTTGAGTAAAACACATTATATCATAAAGTAATTCTGAGCTACAGGGTTTCACATCTGTATTCATAAAGTGATTTGGAAGTACACTTACTTTTGATTTAAAAAAAGAACTCCCAGGAAACAAATAAACAAGCAAGGAAGGAGGCTGACCTGGATTAATTTATATTGTAAGTTTCTAAACTCATCGAAAGACAAAACAGATTTAGTAAATAAATTTTCTTAAGTTTTTATATTTAGTCTACATGTTAATAATATAAGAGAATTATTTAGAACCAGAATAAAAGCAGTGATCATTTCCCTAACAAAACATTCTTTTACCCAGGATCTATGTATTTATGTTTTAGAAGTTACTCAAATTGGACACAGTACCTTCAATTATATAGCCTAAAAATTACCTTAAAGTTATTTTCCTTTGGTTTTCTCCTCATTATGATATTGAAAGTTTCATACACATCTTCTGCTCCATTTTGTATAGTATTGGTCATATCTTGTTGATACTGGTTTGGATCCAAGAACACTCTAAATGTCCTTGACTCTCCTCTAAGATTGGGTCTTGGCTCAGGTCCTAGACATTTTGAAAAAGTTTGATAAGTGAAATATATACTTTTCAAATATCAAAGTAACTTAGCAGTATTCCTCTTCTAGAAATGATGAGTAAATTCTCCACACTAAACCCCAGTCCTTCCCCTGACTAGAACGTTTCCCACTCATCCATTTCAAATGCCTAGAAGCTGAAAATATTTTCTCCTTTCCCTAAATTCTTCCTATTTCTTTCCCAGAAAAATGTTTGTGATGTAATGTTTATGATGCAGTGCCATGGACTGCAATTGTCTGTATATGTCCTCAATCAAAATAAGAGCCCTAGCAGTCAAACAACTTTACTTTTGTCAGTTATTCAGAGCTCCTATTACTTAGCTTACCTAGCGTAAGCACTCGACTGATCACTCTTTTCATCCTTCCCCATTCCATTCCTAATATCACCAGTGTGAAAGGAAATTTCATATACTAATAGCTGAAAGCTGAGAGGCTTTTTCTTGCCCCTTTGCCTCGTCTCCTTACTTTTGTCTTAGCCCTCTAACGCCAGTCCCAATATGTGGCCTTACGTTTATTCCACCTTTCCTATTTTCTTTTATTTTAGCAGTAAGGTCAGCTTAATTACCAGCACTTGTAGCAATGGTGCAACCTTAAAATGACAGGCAGTAGAAGTCAATTCAAGTTCTGAGAGAAGTTTAGTAAACAAATTGGGAAATAAGCACTGGACATAGATGCAGTTATAATTTAACAGTAAGTGTAACAAGAATGTCAGGACAAGATGAAGATTTCAAAGAAAAGTCAATGATAAGCCTAAGAAATCAAAGAGCTGACAAACCCTGTAAGGCGGTATTTCTAAATGGGGTAATGTTTGCATGTTAGGTATGACGATTCCTTCTGCAAGGCAGCTCTGTTTAAATTTCTTTTCTTTTTTTTGAGAGACAGTGGGGGCACGTGTGCGCATGAGTGGGTGATGGGAAAGGGGCAGAGAAAGAGGGAGAGAGAGAATCTTAAGCAGGCTCCAGACTCAGCACAAAGCCTGATTCGGGGCTCAATATCACCACCCTGAGATCATGACCTGAGCTGTAATCAAGAGTCAGACCCTAACCAACTGAGCCCCCAGGCGCCCCAAGGCAGCTCTGTTTAGATGTTTAGCATCCCTAGCCCCCATCCATCAAATGCCAATAGCTCACCATCCCCTACTCCTACCCCGGGCACAGGACAAGATAAATACCATCATACATTTCAAAATGCAGGGTAGTGCTATTCCCAATTGAGAGCCACTGCTACAATGAATCAAATCAATAAAACTGAAGAAGGAAAAATTAGACAAATATGTCATAAGAAGTGTTTAGAGGTTTTAAAAAAGCAATACTGTAAAGTATTATAAAAGGAAAGTTTTAAATAAAGGTAATTTCAAAAGATCCTGTCCTTTTCAATATCTAACAAAAAGTTTAGAAACCATATTATTTCTTTCTAAAAGTGGGTGCTAGGTACCTTACATATATTTTATATATAATTCTTTGTGTTGATTTAGTATGTAAATAACTAAAAAATACTACCTAAGATGCAAAAAGAAAAAAGGCACAGAACGTTATCATTATGTACACACACGCTTTCAAACTACAGCTCGCCATACCGTCTTCAATGACACGCCCTTTATCATCCAGCATGCCCTGGATTTCACAGCCTCTCACATAAACCAGGCCAATCTGCTCAATAAAAGGTCTCCTCCGGTCAAACTTAGTACCATAAGGTTTTGTGGGCCGTACAGTAATTAAAAAACATACATCATGCTTACGAAGACCTGGTAAAACATAAAGACATTTTCACTTATTAGAATATCATTGTTTTTAGTCCTTTGATGGCAAATTCTCATCCTTTTTAAGAGATATAAGAAACATGTAAAGTACCAGAGGTGATCAATGATTATATTTGCATTGTAATATAATTATGGGTTTTCCTATAATCTTTAAAATTCAATGTTTGACAGGAATAATTAAAGTGAAAATTTCTCTTTATATTAAAATTATAAACTTTTATGCCATGAATACATTACTGAATAAGCCCTCCAAGTCATGTTACAACTCCAAAACTGGATGCTCATAATTCTTATTTTTAGCATTCTTAATAACTAACTGAAAATATGGTTGGCATATAATCCATCTATATCATATTCAGCAGGTTTCTAACATCAGTTTAAACTATCCATCACTATCAGTCCAACAACAGTCTAACTGCATTCCCTGAAAGAGGTCAACTCAAGAATAATTCATCAAAGCACAAAAGCATTGTTTACAGATACCATATTGAGAACATGGTTGAATATATATAGTTTCATTTGGCAAATAAAAATTTTATTAAGTAAATGTCCAGAAATAGGAAACTTGTACCAAAGTCCATAGCTTCTCAGTCATTAGACCCAATACTGGACTCAACTGGATCCCCAGCTCTATTATAAGTAGAGATATGGGAAGACAAGCAACATAAATTTAGATCACATATCCATGTAATGTCATACCACTTAATCTCATTGCTTTCCTGATTTGTTTTGTTAGCCACGGTAGGACATAAATGCAAACTTAAATAGTCTGCTTGCTCATAACCGTGGTAATAAGATATACAACTAAATCAAATCAGCAATGTCAGTGTGTAGCTAACAGTATTGGGACCATTCTCAGTATGGACTGGGGTTTAAGTGTGCTAGCAATAATTGCTCTGATTGATAATAATGACTTTATTGTTTACTTCCCAACAAATTAGAAGCAGGAGAAGCAACGAAAACTACTACCAAGGCAGATGATTTCACTGTGGGACATCTCAGATCTACATTAAAAAAACCCTTATGTAACAGTGAGCTCAACTATTTTCTCCCTTCAACCATTTGTATCCACTCCATCCTGGCTGTGCCTTCTGGAGCAGAATCCAGCATTTCTGTGTCCTTAATTCAGTTTCCTTAATTTTAAATGGGGAAATGGAGAAGATATGGGCCTGAACGTCATACCTTTTTGAAGGAACAAGAAGAATGTTTTATATATTTAGCTTAAACTCAAAACTATTGTTTCTACAGGACAATATTCATTACTACTTCCAGAACCTCCCTCTCATTTTTTGCCTCCATTTTCTATTTAGTTACTCCATCTGTGATCAACACAGGGAGTGAATTTTGGCTCTGGCCTCCCAGAAAACACTTTTCTCCCCACCATGCCCCATATTATGAATCACTTGTTCCACAATACCCTACTGTTCCCTCTCTTGCCCATCAAAATTTATCCATTACATTTCTCATTCTGTCAGAGGCCTATATTTAAAAGAATGAAAGGGAAAAAAAACACTGTTTAATGTCCTTCTGATAGAAGTCTCCAAAGTAATGAAGGAAAGGAGTTTAGGTAACTGTGTAAAACAGTGTTTATTTTAATACTTTCTTAAATGCCAAAGGTAGTAAGTATAAAACCTTCTCCGGCAACTTAATGTCTCTCTTAAGATTTAGCAACAATAAAGATATACAGTACTCTAGATGTGTAATGCACTAGATTAGATTGGAACTCTTCTGAAGGATCCAGGAATCATAAAAACAATCTGTCACAAACTATACCCACTACAGTGGCCATTTGTTAAACATGTGGCCAGCTTTGCTGCTGGATTCCTTCAGAATTACTGGATAAACGTATCATATAGTCCCTCTGGTTATAAACAGCTATACTGGGAGCAATAATTTCTGACAACTGACCCATTCAGGGACTATCCCTTTCCTTCTGGCATGCCAAGAAGGTGGAAGGAGATAAAATCTACCGGCTACTGTTTCTCACAACAGGACAGCAAGTCAGAGCTCTCACAGACAGCTGGGAGAAAAATATAAAGTGCCACTTAAAAATTAGGTCATGTGTCAGTTCTGGCACAGGTGTTATCAACGTTTTCAGTCTTTACTTGGCTTAGTAACTCTGAACAAATCTGCCTCTAAATAAAATTCCTTGTGACACAGAACTCCTGCCCCTAAAATCTTGCCTAGGAAATAACAGGGGAAATAACTCATCTAATTTCTCTGCATCTATTATTTATCCTTGAATACACTTAATATCACTAATTCTTTACCTAACTTCCTCCCTTTGGTACAAATAGTTAAACTATTATTATTTCTTTCTGAGATGTTTTATGAGATCCCCTTAAATTCCTTTTGAGTTTGTCTAATTTTGATTTTGTATCTTTATTTTCCAGCAACTGTATGCATCCCTATTCTCTTCACTTTGGTGACTTTTCTCTCTTAAAACACCAATTTTCTTTACTAGCTCTGCATGTGTGCAGGTTATGTGTGGTTTTCTTCCCTTTCTTTAGTGAATAGTAATATTTTGATTCTTTTTATACTGATCCTACAAATTCATAAATATTGTCTTACTAAATTTGGGATTTAAAGAGGTCCTCTCAGCTTTGCAAACTGCAATTTTCAAAATACTGTGATGATATGCATGCTATTTTATACTTTTTACTAAAGTATTAAGACATTTAATTGTTCTTGTATGTTCCTTGATATTTTTACTACTAGTAATTATAAGACAATTTTTAAAGATAAATTTCATAAACGTTTAGAAAGGTATTGCTTAGTAAAAGTGCTTTGCCAATTTTCTATACACTAAAAAGGCAAAAATGTAACTTAATTTTTTGAAATACAAAATTACCTTCCCATTCATCTTTGATGTGATCTCTGACATTCAGATTGATGGTAACATCCGCACGAACTCTGGTTGGCCAGTTTTCGCCTATGTTGGGCTTGGCAACCTCAACTACAGTGAAAGCCACGATAGGCTGGGCCATTCGTGCCCAACCACCAAACACTACACCACCATACTCAGATTGCCTGAAAACCAAAGAAGTGCATGATTACTCAAACAAAAAAATGACTTTTCCCCAACTTCTGGTCAAGTAAAATTAGTAAGGAGGAATACATATTTAGCTACTAAGCCCTGACATTAGTAACTCTTATTACTAAACTTAAAACAAAAAACAAAACAAACCAAAAAAACAAAGTCCCAATATATAAGGAATATATTCAGTAGAATGAACACGCAAATATGGTCCAGTAAAGAAAGGGAAGTAGAGATTATCTCCCCACTACACACACAGGAAAAAAAAAGGTAACTCTATATACAGAGAGCGGAGGCATTTGGTCAAAGAACAATCTATCCCAGGGCTCCTGGGTGGCTCAGATGGTTAAGCGTCTGCCTTCGGCTCAGGTCATAATCTCTGGGGTTCTGGGATTGAGGCCCTCATTGGGCTCCGCATCGGGCTCCCGGCTCAGCGGGGGGTCTGCTTCTCCCTCTCACTCTGTGCTCTCTCAAATGAATAAATAAAATCTTAAAAAAATAATCTATAATAATAATAACAGAGTAATCTAGATTATAATAATGTAACAATAATTCTTATCCTTTTCCTCTCTTCATCAATATAGTCTCAACTCCTTATATTTTATGTATTTCGATATTTCTATAAGCTGTTTTAGAATAAGCTGGAATTTTAAAAATTAAAAACGAACCAACAAATGATAATTATCTACGCAAATGCTTGCTTTAGGGCATAATATTTAAATCATTTAAAAGATACTGCCATGGATTGGGGGTAAAGATAATCAAGCTAGTTGTAATAACCAGAATCACTAACATTCAAATACCCATTCATTCTTCTTATGTTAGTCTAACTGGTGCTCTAGATTTTACATTGTTATCAGGGAAATCTATAACGTAAATACTGCAGCAGCACTCTGAAACTGGTATGCCAAAAATGACATACTTACACAGATAAAGACATACTTACACAGATACTTTACCCCCCAGGTAAAGGCTTTGTGTTATAAGAAAAAATTGTAGAACTTCACAACATCAAAGAGTGAAACTAATTAAAATAAAAGTTCTGCAAAGACCCCCTCAAAAAGGAGAATTACAGACCAATATCCCTGATGAACATGGATGCAAAAATTCTCACCAAAATACTAGCCAATAGGATCCAACAGTACATTAAAAGGATTATTCACCATGACCAAGTGGGATTTATCCCTGGGCTGCAAGGTTGGTTCAACATCCGCAAATCAATCAATGTGATACAATACATTAACAAAAGAAAGAACAAGAATCATATGATCCTCTCAATAGATGCAGAAAAAGCTTTTGACAAAGTACAGCATCCTTTCTTGATCAAAACTCTGATTCAGAGTATAGGGATCGAGGGTACATACCTCAATATCATAAAAGCCATCTATGAAAAACCTACAGCGAATATTATTCTCAATGGGGAAAAACTGAGAGCTTTCCCCCTAAGGTCAGGAACGCGGCAGGGATGTCCACTATCACCACTGCCATTCAACATAGTATTGAAAGTCCTAGCCACAGCAATCAGACAACAAAAAGAAATCAAAGGCATCCAAATTGGCAAAGAAGAAGTCAAACTCTCACTCTTTGCAGATGATATGATACTTTATGTGGAAAACCCAAAAGACTCCACCCCAAAACTGCTAGAACTCATACAGGAATTCAGTAAAGTGGCAGGATATAAAATCAATGCACAGAAGTCAGTGGCATTCCTATACACCAACAACAAGACAGAAGAAAGAGAAATTAAGGAGTCGATCCCATTTACAATTGCACCCAAAACCATAAGATACCTAGGAATAAATCTAACCAAAGAGACAAAGGATCTGTACTCAGAAAACTATAAAATACTCATGAAAGAAATTGAGGAAGACACAAAGAAATGGAAAAACGTTCCATGCTCATGGATTGGAAGAACAAATATTGTGAAAATGTCAATGCTACCTAGAGCAATCTACACATTCAATGCAATCCCCAACAAAATATCATCCACTTTTTTCAAAGAAATGGAACAAATCATCCTAAAATTTGTATGGAACCAGAAAAGACCCCGCATAGCCAGAGGAATGTTGAAAAAGAAAAGCAAAGCCAGCGGCATCACAATTCCGGACTTCCAGCTCTATTACAAAGCTGTCATCATCAAGACAGCATGGTACTGGCACAAAAACAGACACATAGATCAATGGAACAGAATAGAGAGCCCAGAAATGGACCCTCAACTCTATGGTCAACTAATCTTCGACAAAGAAGGAAAGAATGTCCAATGGAACAAAGATAGTCTCTTCAACAAATGGTGTTGGGAAAATTGGATAGCCACATGCAGAAGAATGAAACTGGACCATTTCCTTACACTACACACAAAAATAGACTCCAAATGGTTGAAAGACCTCAATGTGAGACAGGAGTCCATCAAAATCCTAAAGGAGAACACAGGCAGCAACCTCTTTGACCTCAGCCGAAGCAACTTCTTCCTAGAAACATCACCAAAGGCAAGGGAAGCAAGGGCAAAAATGAACTATTGGGACTTCATCAAGATAAAAAGCTTTTGCAAAGCAAAGGAAACAGTCAACAAAACCAAAAGACAGCTGACAGAATGGGAGAAGATATTTGCAAATGACATATCAGATAAAGGGCTAGTATCCAAAATCTATAAAGAACTCATCAAACTCAACACCCAAAGAACAAAGAATCCAATCAAGAAATGGGCAGAAGACATGAACAGACATTTTTCCAAAGGAGACATCCAAATGGCCAACAGACACATGAAAAAGTGCTCAATATCGCTCAGCATCAGGGAAATCCAAATCAAAACCTCAATGAGATACCACCTCATACCAGTCAGAATGGCTAAAATTAACAAGTCAGGAAACAACAGATGTTGGCGGGGATGCGGAGAAAGGGGAACCCTCCTACACTGTTGGTGGGAATGCAAGCTGGTGCAGCCACTCTGGAAAACAGTATGGAGGTTACTCAAAAAGTTGAAAATAGAGCTACCCTATGATCCAGCAATTGCACTACTGGGTATTTACCCCAAAGATACAAAAGTAGGGATCCGAAGGGGTACGTGCACCCCGATGTTTATAGCAGCAATGTCCACAATAGCCAAACTGTGAAAAGAGCCAAGATGTCCATCGACAGATGAATGGATAAAGAAGAGGTGGTATATATATACAATGGAATATTATGCAGCCATCAAAAGGAATGAGATCTTGCCATTTGCAACGACGTGGATGGAACTGGAGGGTATTATGTTGAGTGAAATAAGTCAAACAGAGAAAGACATGTATCATATGATCTCACTGATATGAGGAATTCTTAATCGCAGGAAACAAACTGAGTGTTGTTGGAGTGGGGGGTGGTGTGGGAGGGATGGGGTGACTGGGTGATAGACATTGGGGACGGTATGTGCTCTGGTAAGCGCTGTGAATTGTGCAAGACTGTTGAATCTCAGATCTGTACCTCTGAAACAAATAATGCAATATATGTTAAGAAAAAAAAAAAAGAAGAAGAAGGTAGTGGGAGGGGAAGAATGAAGCGGGGGAAATCGGAGGGGTAGACGAACCACGAGAGACGATGGACTCTGAAAAACAAACAGGGTTCTAGAGGGGAGGGGGGTGGGAGGATGGGTTAGCCTGGTGGTGGGTATTGAGGAGGGCACGTTCTGCATGGAGCACTGGGTGTTATGCACAAACAATGAATCATGGAACACTTCATCTAAAACTAATGATGTAATGTATGGGGATTAACATAAGAAAAAAAAAATTAAAAAAAATTAAAAAAAAAATAAATAAAATAAAAGTTCTGTATCCAGTGACTTGCTTAGTACAGAGAGTTCCTAAAAGGTATTACCTTGTGTCTAAACCCTTTTATAATAACTATTACCTCCTCCATTTTTTACACTTTTACCACAGTATAGCTTACATACCATAAAATTCATTCACTGTAAATGCACAATTCAATGATGTTTTAGTAAATGTGCAGAGTTGTGCGTCCATCACCACAATCTGAGAACACTTCCATCCTATGCATAAAAGATCCCTCTCATTTGACTACAGTCAATCCTGTTACTACCCCCAGGCAACCACTAATCTATTCTCCCCAACTGTTTTTTCTTCCCTTATAAAATCTACCTGCAACATGAAGGATTAAAAAGGATAGATTTCTGCCCCTCATAAATACTTTCTCCCTTACGTTGCTCAGTGGTTTCAGCAGCCTGAATACATGATCGTTAGTACCAAGCTCTGAGTAAAATTTATGCCCCGACTTTTCCACCTTCAGCACATAAGAAACAGATAGAAGCCTGGCCTCTTTTTAGATCTCATTATTTTTAAAAGCCTTCAGTGATGGGCAATTAGGAATGAAAATCTAGAAAAATTTTTAATCACAAGTTAACTCCCAAAAGTGACATTTTCTTTTCCTTAGCAGAAAATAATGTAAGTTAAAAAAAATGTCCTTTATTAATAGACCATAGAACTCTTAAGTATTTTTGCTTTATTTGGCATTTAAGTAAAATATAAGTGAATTCTATTTGATAAACTGCTAGTTAATAAATCCCTAGTTTGCAAAATGGCCAAAATTAGGTCCAGAATATGAGCATGTAAACCCAAGGTTAACCATAAACTGAAAGGAAGCTTTCTGATCAAGCACTCCCTGGGGGTCCAAACACTGGGCAATAATTCCAGCAAAACTGTGGGCAGAGATGATTAGCCAGCAAGTATACAAACCTCACAGTACTAGCCTGCCTACTGACTCAACTGATTATTAAGTCAAAAATATTTTATGTTATGTTTTATAGTCTCACCCAGAATAACTTTTCACATAATAACTAATTAAAAAATAGAACTGTGTATGAAATAAAATGTGGACGTGAAAAAAACAGATCATAATCATAGTGTCCATGTAGCTCTCTGTAATTAGTAAGGAGAGAAGCCTGGAAGATACCTGAATCTGTTCACATTCAAAAACTGTTAAGCTTTTCATACAGAATGCAGTATAATTGTATGTGTATGCATAGTGTGACCAGAATATAATAAAAATCCATTTTATAAGAATTTTATTAGTTTATAGTCACTTGTGATATATAACTTACCCTCATCAATTCTATACGTAGAATGAAATAGTGAATGAAGGGCATTTACCTCATGTCTAAATCAGTCATGTCTAAAAAGCAAAACGGACCTTCACAAATCTCTTAATGCAGAGCTGCCTACAATAACTACAATGAAAGTCTTTTCTTAGCTAGAAGAATTCCAGACATGAGCTAGCAAGTGGGGAGTTGAGTTTAAGCAGAAGACTTCCTCAAATAAAGAGACCTACTCAACTGGCCCCCAAAGTAAATCCTGATGGTTTAGTCAAGGTAATCTATGGAGGGAGGACCAGGGAAGACTTTGCAACGTTCGATTCCATGTGATGCTCAGCAATGCTCCTCATCTCTTGCCAGGTTCCTGGGAGAGGCTAACTGAAATACTGGTGACAGCCATAAGAGCAGCTGGGGTAGTAGAAGACCTCCTTATCATAAGCTCCCAGGACTTGAACCGTTGTCCTAGTAAAGGCCTGCTGGTCAGCCCATACCTTCCCTCTTTACCCTTTTGCTAATGTCCACCCTACTCTCCCCTCTACATTTGTCCCCCCACCATCCTCCAAGAATGAAGACCTCTCCTCCCTTATCCCCAGTCCCCCAGCACCACACCCAAGTATCCAGATACATATTTTATGTTTTAGCACTTTTAGTATACTCTAATCCACATTAGAGAATTTCTCAAAGAGTAAATATCTCATATTTTGGAGGGCATCTTCACGCCAGACATACTATTTCTAAACACACTTATGAGGTTTCTGACAGAGGTTATATCAGTCACTGTTTGCACCTCTTCATTACAAGTGGAACCGATTTACTAACCATGGCTTCATTCTGCTGACACTATCCTCGATGTCCTGCCTAATTTCGTAAGTTGATTCTAAGCGGAAGAGGTTAAAATTCCTTAAGAGGTAATCATGAAGAGTCAAAAACTGCAAATTCAACTTGGGAAGAGCAAGACAACCTGAAAAAGAAAACAGCATCCACATTTGAATTATTCTTTTAATCAGACAGCTGTGCTATGTATAAAAAATGCACTACAAATTTGGTTAAGAGTTTAATTTAATGATGTCTGAAATATAGCATATTTGATAAGGTTCTATTTTTATTTTCACACAGAAATTGAAAAACCAAGTTAACAAATGCTATCCATTAAGAGTTGGGAAGGAAGGATAAATCTCATTAATACATATAACCGTGCATCAATGATTCAGATACAAACAGGCTTCTCAAAAGTATCTGAAGATACTTACAATTAATATAGTCTCAAGTAGTTTAAAAATTCTTCCTTTACCCCCTCACTTATATTTGGCAAAGCTTGAAGTAAATAGTGACCATAAACTAAGCCCATGACAAATTTACCATGAAAGCTAATTAGTTAGTATATTACAACATATTAATCTATCTCCAATGAGCACTATTGTGCTCTGAATCTCTGCCTTTTGGCTAGGCTTTAAGGATAAGGTATTCATTGTATACTATTCCTGGAGTTACTTCCCTTCTCTGACTATATTAATGAACAATATTCTTTCTAATATCTTCATTAACTGCTCTTTCCCTTGGATAATAAGTGAATAAGCACTTGGCTGCAATACCAAAAAGGTTAAAAAAAAAAAAAAAACCTCAAAGTAAACACATTTTACTGGAAAATCATAATATTTTCATCATCTGTATCCATTCTTACCAAATGGCAAAGAATATCAATGCAAAAAAAATTTCACATCATTTATGTTAGATTCTGATTTATAATCTAACTCAGTATCTTTCAGGCCAGAGGCTGAGGGAAAGTGTCTCTTTAGACAGCATCATTTTATTAAAAAAAAAAATTAAAATGTGACTATTTTGCAACTGTCACTGAATTAACAAATCTAGCCATTAAGCAGCAATGGCTACTTATCTCTCTCTCACACACACACACACACACACACAAACACAACCAGACATTCTGTGCATCTGATGAAAGAATACAGCACCACCAAGAATCCTGCCAGAGAGAAAACCTCAGCCTGACCAAGCCTCTGCATTCAGCTGCCAATCTGCAAGAAAAATAAAGAGCAGAGAGACATACTCAACTGTACACTGAGTAGTCAGTTAGAAAAAACTAGACTGTGGGAAACTATACAGATCAAACAATTTGGGTTCTTCAAAAGAAAAGGAAGGCATACAGAGGGCATTTGTGAAGTAAAAGACATTTTAAAAATGTACAAGATTGACTATCACACATGGATGCACAAGTAGGTGATAAAACTATGAAGAAATATATAGTGATTGCTATAGAAGTCAAGAAATGGTTACTTTCAGGTGGAGGGAGAAGCAGTACTAGGAAGGAGCTTATGGGAGGGTTCTGGGATAGCTAATAAGGTGGTTATTTCCCTTATAATAATTTGTTAAGCCCTATATTTATGTTGTGTGGCTTTCTATATTTGTGTTTATTTTCTTAAAAAGGCTCAAAATGAGGGCATAAAATTTTACAAGGATTTTCTTTACAATTCTTAACTATATCTTTTTAAATATCTGTACCAATTTCACACTTATTTTCTCTTCTTGGGAGCTAGAAGCAGTCTGCATAAGCATTCAGTATTAGCTTTGATCTTTGCCTATTTATGAGCATCAGATATTGAGCCCCTAAAACACAGTGCCATCCATGGTCCCTAAAGAACAATGGCATCACATAGCCAAATATCTGAAGACAGCTTTATTACAGTTAAACCATTTGGCAACTAATATTGTTCTGAAATACTTTCCTTAACCTTTGTTAATTGCAGATGGGAAAGAAGAACAATATTTTATATACTAAGCAAGTGTGTGTGTTTTTTTTTTTTTTTAAAGATTTTATTTATTTATTTGAGAGAGAGAATGAGAGAGAGAGAGCATGAGAGGGGGGAGGGTCAGAGGGAGAGGCAGACTCCCTGCCGAGCAGGGAGCCCGATGCGGGACTCGATCCCGGGACTCCAGGATCATGACCTGAGCCGAAGGCAGTCGCTTAACCAACTGAGCCACCCAGGCGCCCTAAGCAAGTGTGTTTTAAACTCAGAGCAGCATCACTGGATAGCACCAAAAGCTAGATGAAAGACTATGTACATATTTAAGAAGGACACATAAGCTCTGTACTGACAAGACAAAATACTAAGCGATATGTGCCTTTTAGGAACTGATTAGACAAAGAGTTAGATGTCATACATACATGGTCATAAATGCTTTTAGCATGAACAAATTAGAAAAGTGAAAAAACAAGGCATTGACCTTTGTAAGAATAAAAAAAATATGAAGACTGCCTATTCTGAAATCTAGCACAATTTTGGTGCACTGGCTTTACTGAAGTTATGGATATGACTTCAGGATACAACTCTGAAATATCCGTTTTTCTTTTAAATAAATTACCACTGGTGATGTCTTTAAAACAGCCAAACTTCTCATAATGATGCCATTGTTCAAAAAATTTCCTTAATTTTTTTTTTTTTAAATATGCCTTCAAAATATGTCAGAATGTACTTCAGCATATACTCAATTGTGACAAATTCTCATCCTTAGTGGATGAACAAAAGCATCTAGGAACAAACCTGTTGAAATAGATACGTAAACCAGGGAATAACTATTTTTAATCAAAACGAAGGGTTTATTGTTAACTACTGACAATTTTTGGTGGTCATTAGCTGGCTTAACAAGGAATTCAAAAGAACTTCTAAAAAAGGCTTTGAAAAATAATACACTACCAAACAAAGCCTTTTACAGTGACATAATGAGAGCTATACTTCCTTCACTATTAGGTCTCCTTAAAACATAGTTTTATGCTTACAGTCATATTTTATAAAGGATAATATATGTGTATGATATATATATATCTCTCTCTCATCCTAATATATGTACACATGTGCACATCTGAGCATGTGTGTGCAGCACGCATGCACAGCACACACACACATTAGGGCATGGTTAAATTTAATAAAAATCCCTAATACTATGTATTCAAAATACTGAATAGTTTCCAGCTCTAAAACTGAACTTCAGGGTACCAGAAAATTATCCTAATGCATGTAACAGATAGGAGTATTTTCAGTTACATATGATAAATTCTAAACTAAATTTCATGGTACACCTGAATCCTGTACTCTCTGCCATACCTTCCCCAGAATAGTACTCAGTTGGGACAATATTTTCATCCCATATGATTTTCTCAGTTGGATACAAAGGCATCTGGTTCAACTGCTGAATCTGAGAAATTCGACGTTCATGACGAGATACCTAAAAGAAACAGATCATGCAGAAAGTTAGAAGCATCTTTTCTTAATCAAAATAATTTATGGAGAAATTTACCATAAAGTATGGATTGAGAAGTTTCATGTCTTTCAGTTATGGTACCACTTAATAAGAGGGTTTTTTCCCTATTTCCATTTTCTCCATAAGTCAAAGATGAGAGAGGCACCAATTATGATGGGCTTTGGAATCAGGCAGATCAACACCAAGTACCTCTAATTTATGAGCTATGTAAAAACTGGGCATGTTCCTTTAACTTCCCTGATCTTAGCTTCTTTTTCAGTAAAACAGATAAAAAAACTCACCTCTCAGGTTTCTTATGAAAATGAAACGGAATACTGTAAAACAGCATCAAAGTGCCTGGCACATGCCAAGACCTTAAAAACCATAGCACTTAATATTCACCAATGTTAAGCCCTAAGTCCTAGATTATAGTTTTCATTCTACTACTAATTAAACAATATGGAAAATTTTGTTTATTAAAAACCTGGGGGCACCTGGGTGGCTCAGTTGGTGAAGTGTCTGACTCTTGGTTTCAACTCAGGTCATGATCTTCAGGTCAGGAGATAGAACTCAGCACTGAGCTCCACACTCAGCGTGGAGTCTGCTTCCCCTCTCCTGCTGCCCGCCCCCCCACCTCACTCAGGCTTTCTCGCTCACTGAAATAAATAAATAAATCTTTTTAAACACACACACACACACACCCCTGGCCTCAGTTTTCCTTGTAAAATGAGAGTTGGCCTTTATGACCTCTATGTAGATTTCCATTGTTAATATTATAGTCATCTATCTCTAACAGAAATAAGCTTGTTACCTAATTAACATGTTGAAAAGATACACATGGAAAATGTGTCACGTTCTCTTCAGTACAGAGAGTATTATTTTAGGAAAGAAAATAGTGTGATACCATCTAAACAATATGCATATTTCAACTTCTTTATCATAATTCAGGTATTAGAAGAATCCAAAGCCTAAGGAAATCCTTTAGGAGAGAGAGGAAATGAAAGATAATGCTGTAGCACTATAAATTTTTAAAACTGTTTTCTTTTTGGCAAAAATATTTAAATTTCATGGATGAATCTTAGCTGTAAGACTGTAAAAGGCACAGGATCTGCTTTATACTTAAACCTATTTTCCATTAGAAAGAGTCCTTAAAAAAAATCCTCATTTCTTTGTATAGAAGGATTTATTATTAATCCCCAAACCTGACTTACGAGAAAAGATTTCATGTTGTCAGAAAATAGGACAAGGAAGTTTTAGAAAGCACTTGTAGTCAGAAATAATGAAAAGGCAAAGACGGTGACCTAAGACATACATTTCACACAAGTAAGCATATCAATAAGAAAGTATTTTCCATACTTGAATTAAGTTAAAACTCCAAGAATCTCTCTCCAACTGTCACTTAAACACCTGTCATCAGGCTTAAAACACCTGCTACCAATAGCTTCTGGTTACTATCCCCAAAACTAGCATCATCTTCTCTATAGTAAGAGACTGTATTTTACACCCTATATTAAAAGTATGAGCTTGGAATATAAATCACAAAACTGTGTACCTATTATGGTTCCATACATGTAAAAAATGCATATACACACCCACACAGTTTATGTTTGTAGAGTTATAAAAAACAAACTAAAAACAAAAAAATTAAAACAAGGTATTTTTTTTTACTCATGCAACTGGCAGAAATTGGGATGACTCATAACATCCAATGCTGCTTAAGGAGACACACTGTAATACACTGTTGGTAGGAACATACATCTTTCAGAGGATAATTCGGCTGAATCTTATCTTTTAAATAAGCACATGCTTCAATCAAATAATTTCACTTCTAGGTACCTCTCCTAAATGTCCACACATATGCATAAACAGGCATATGCCAGGACCACACCATTATTTATAAAAGTGAACATTGCAAACAGCTTAAATATTCAGAGTGGGGATATAATTACTCATGCATTTTATGAATTATTTTTCTAAAGCTAAAAATAAAATATTCCTATTCCTCAATTTTTCTGTGAACCTAAAACTGCGCTAAAAAAAAAAATAAATAAAACCTTACCAAAAAAGTATTAGTTAGTCCATTATTTCCCAAAATGACTGAAAAATCCGATAGAATTCTTAAACCACCAAGTCAGTGATAATTTTTCTAAATATTCCTCAGTTTTCTAATGATAAAGGTATGCCTTAATATTCAAGGTACCATATTTAAATAACTTTTAAAATAAATGGTTAGATAAATATGAATGCATACGTATTACCTGTGTCTGTGTAACTATGACCTCTAAAAGGCAGGAATGGTGTCAATTATCAATGTATCCCTAATGTCTGAATCCAGTGCCTGACACAGAAGCTCTGCTCATTCATGTTTGCATGGACTGAATTCACGCCATGAAGCAGTTTTAAAAGGTTAAAGACTTAAGAAAAGAAATCTAATAGATAAGAAATCTGACAAAATCATATGATGATGTAATTGTGAAACAGGTAGCAATGACCTACTTAACCTTTAGCCCAGGAAAAAATTTGTATCAACCCATGTCTTTAAGAAAGGGAAAATTTAAAGAACATTAATATTTACCAGCAATTCTAGAAGAAATTCTTTATCAAAAGTTGTGTCTTCATTTTTAGGAAGAGTTGGTAACAAGCAGAGGTATGATGCCACCTGGTGGAGTGTATTTGAACTGCAGAATAAGGAATATTCGGATCAGAGTATCTTATTAACTTACTTTATTTTTGAAACACAATTTTACAGATGGCTTAAAAAATTTTACCTAGCAAATATAACCCTATGAAACTGCAGCAAATAAAAAAAATCAGCAATGAAAGTTAACCCCCTTAATGCAGGTTCTCAAAGGTCTTCTGCAAAACCCCTGTGGGTCCCTGAGACCTATTTCTAGTAAGTCTGCAAGAACGATATTTTTTTATATTAATACTAAGACATTATTTGTTTTTTCCACTATCTTTACATACACAGTGAAAAGCAATGGTGGGTAAAACTGCTGGCATGGGTGAAGGCGGTGGTACCAACCAGGGCTCTAAGGAGCCATAGCATTCCTTACTGCCACATGCAGAAGGGGAAAAAAAGCCACTTTCATTTAAGAATGCCCTTAATGAAGTAGCAAAATTAATTTATTAATTGAAATTAAATTGCTACTTAAAATTATTAATATAATTAAATTTGGACTCTTGAATACCTGTTTTTTAAAAATTCTGTGTGACAAGATAGGAAGTACACATTTTCCACACAATTTTTACTTCAAAGAACTAATGACAAACTATGGTTATTCAAACTTGAATAAATGGCAAAAAATTTTCAAATCTGAACAAAATAAACCAATAACTTTAAGGAAAACAACTGATAGTATTTGTTACCAAAGATAAAATTGGAATTTCCAAGTGAAAAACTGGAATTCTGGAAAACGTGCATTCACCACCATGAGCTGAACAGCTTTCCATTACTTAAATATAGTTTCATCACCCTCACCAAATGCCCTCACACACTCTATCCCAGTCCCTGGTAACCACTAACCTGTTTTTGATCTCTACAATTTTGCTTGTCCCAGAAGGTCATATAGATGGAATCATACATTATATAGCCTTTTGATACTTGTTACTTTCATTTAGCATAATGCAACTAAAATTCACCCACACTGTGTGCATTTGTAATTGGTTCCTTTTTACTGCTGAGCAGTATTCCATCACACAGATGTAGCACAGTGTGTTTATTCACTCACCAGTTGAAGGGTATCTGTTTTGGACAACTATAAAGCCACTATATAAATTTCCCCACAGATTTTTGTGTGAACATAAATTTTCATTTGGGTATATCTATGAGAACACTAGATTGTATAGTAAATGCATGTTTAACTACAAGAAACTGTCACATTTTTCCGAAGAGGCACTACCATTTTGAATTCCCACCAGCAATGTGCGAGAATTCCAGCTGTTCCACATCCTTGTCAAAAGTCAATACAGAGCGTGTTTTTTAACAATTCTAATAGACATGTAATGGTATCTCATTAGGATTTAAACTTGCATTTCTCTGATAACTAATGATGCTAAACATCCTTCTGTGGCTTACTGAAATGTATCATCTTTGGTGAAGTATCTGTTCAAATCTTTAGCTATTTTTTTTTTTTTAAGATTTTATTTATTTATTTACTTAATTGATGAGAGAGAGAGAGAGAGAGAGACAGTGAGAGAGGGAACACAAGCAGGGGAATGGGAGAGGGAGAAGTAGGCTTCCTGCGGAGCAGGGAGCCCTATGTGGGGCTCGATCCCAGGACCCTGGGATCATGACCTGAGCCAAAGGTGGCTCCGCTCAACCAACTGAGCCACCCAGGAGCCCCTCTTTAGCTATTTTTAAATTGTTTTCTTATTATTGAGTTCTGAGACTTCCAGATACCAGTCCATCACCAGATATGTGTTCAGTCAATATTTTCTCCCAGTCTGGGGTTGTATTTTCTGTTAACAATGTCTTTCAAATAGTAAAAGTTTTAAATTTTGATAAAGTCCAATTTATCAATTTTTTTTCTTTATGGATTGTGCTTTAGAAATCTATGGAAATCTTTGCACAAACCATAATCACAAAAATTTTCTCCTATATGTCCTATTAGTTCTGGTTCTGATAAGTATGTCTGCAATTCATTTCGAGTTAGTTTGTGTACATGATGTGAAGTATGTGTCAAGTTTCATACTTTGCATATAGACGTCCAACTGTTTCACCACAGTTGTTGAAAAGATTATCCTTTCTTCAGTGAGTTGCTTTGGCATCTTAGTCAGAAATCAACTAAGATATATGTCTAGTCTGTTTCTGAACTCTACTCTGTTCCAGTGATCTATATGTCTATATGTCCTTTATTCAATACCACAATGTCTTGATTACTGTAGCTATATAGGCAGTCTTGAAATTAGGTAGTGGGAAAGCTTCAACTTTGTTCTTTTTCAAAATGGTTTTGGCTAGTCCCTTTGTCCTTCTATATTAATTTTTGAATAAGCTTGTCAATTTTTAGAAAATATCCTGCTGGGATTCTGAATTATACCTACAGATCAATTTGGGCAGAATTCATACCTTAATTGAATCCTCTCATCCATAAGCAAGGCAAATGTCTCCATTTCTAAAATTAATTCACTTTAGTTGCACAGACTTCCTTAATATGGTTTCAGATACCACACTGAAACTAACATTTAAGAAACTTCCACTTGTCAAGTTGTGATATGGTATCAAAGAAAAATATTCACAATTATTTGAAAAGGCTATTAAAATATATTTCCCTTTTGCATAAGGGAATTTCTTCATTTACTTCAACCAAAACAGTATCTCACAATAAATGAAATACAGAAGCAGATCTACAAATCCACTGTCTCTGATTAAGCCAGACATTAAAGAGATTTGCAGGGGAGGAGTTAAGATGGTGGAGGAGTAGGAGGACCCTAAGCTTGTCTCATCCCTTGAACACAGCTAGATTAGTTATCAAATCATTCTGAACGCCCAAGAAATCAATTGGAGGTCTGAGAGAACAAAAACTAGTCTACAAGTAGGAAAGTGACCACCTTTTGGAAGGAGTCCCAGAAGATGAAGAGAGAGAAAAAGGGACAGAAGGTTTATTTGAACAAATTATAGCTGAAAACTTCCCCAATCTGGGAAAGGACACAGACACCAAAATCCAAGAAGCACAGAGAAATCCCATTAAATTCAACGAAAGTCAACTATCGCCAAGGCATAGCATAGTCAAATTCACAAAATACATAGACAAGGAGAGAATCCTGAAAGAAGCAAGGGAAAAAAAAAAAAAAGCCCTTAAACTACAAGGTTAGACAGATCAGATTCACAGCAGATCTGTCCACAGAAACTTGGTGAGCCAGAAAGAAGTGGCAGGATGTATTCAATGTGCTGAATGGGAAAAAATGCAGCCAAGAATTCTTTATACAGCAAGGCTGTCATTCAGAATAGAAGGAGAGATAAAAAGAGTTTCCCGGGCAAACAAAAACTAAAGGAATTCATGACCACTAAACCAGCCCTGCGAGAAATTTTAAGGGGCCTCTGAGTGGAGAAAAAAAGACCAAAAGCAACAAACACTAGAAAGGACCAGAGAACATCACCAGAAACACCAACTCTACAGGTAACACAATGGCACTAGATTCACATCTCTTAACAATCACTCTGAATGTAAATGGACTAAATGCTCCAATCAAAAGACATAAGGTATCAGAATGGATTTAAAAAAACAACAACAACAACAAAAGTCATCTATATGCTGCCTACAAGAGACTCATTTTAGACCTGAAGACATCTGCAGATTGAAAGTAAGGTATGGAGAACCATCTATCATGCTAACAGACATCAAAAGAAAGCTGGAGTAGCCATACTTAAATCAGACAAACTAGATTTTAAAACAAAGTCTGTAACAAGAGAGGAAGAAGGGCATTATATCATAATTAAGGGGTATATCCATCAAGAAGATCTAACAATTGTAAGTATTTATGCCCCCAACTTGGGAGCATGCAAATATATAAATCAATTAATAATAAACATAAAGAGTTTCCTCAAAAAGTTGAAAATAGAGCTACCCTACAACCCAGCAACTGCAACTCCTAGGGATTTACCCCAAAGATACAAATGTAGTGATCTGACCCCAGTGTCCATAGCAGCAATGTCTACAATAACCAAACTATGGAAAGAGCCCAGATGCCCATAGACAGATGAATGGATAAAGAAGATGCGGTATATATATATATAATATATACATATACACACAGTGGAATGTTACTCAGCCAACTAAAAAATGAAATCTTGCCATTTGCAACGACGTGGATGGAATTAGAGGGTATTATGCTAAGCAAATATGTCAGTCAGAGAAAGACAATTATCATATGATCTCACTCATATGGAATTTAAGAAACAAACAGAGGATCATAGGGGAAGAGAGGGAAAAATAAAACAAGGTGAAATCAGAGAGGGAGACAAACCATAAATGACTCTTAATCATAGGAAAAAAACTGAGGTTGCTGGAGGCGAGGGGGGTGGGAGGATGGGGTAACTGGGTGATGGACATTAAGTAGGGCACATGATGTAATGAGCAGTGGGTATTATATAAGACTGATGTATCACTGACCTCTATCTCTGAAACCAATAATACATTATATGTTAATTAAATTTAAATTTTAAGAAATGAAATAAAAAAATAATAAACATAAAGAAAATCATTGATAATAATACAATAATAGTAGGGGATTTTAACACCCCACTTACAGCAATGGACAGATCATCTACAGAAAATCAACAAGGAAACAATGGCTTTGAATGACACAATGGACTGGATGGACTTAACAGATATATTCAGAACATTTCATCCTAACGCAGCAGTATACACATTCTTTTTGAGTATACATGGAACATTCTCTAGAACAGATCACATACTGGGTCACTCAAAAAGTACAAAAAGATCGTGATTATATCAAGCATAGTTTCAAACCACAACACTATGAAACTTGGAAGTCAACCATAAGAAAAAATTTGGAAAGACCTCAAATACATGGAGGTTAAAGAACATCCTACTAAAAATGAGTGGGTTAACCAGGAAATTAAAGAAGAATGAAAAAAACACATGGAAGCAAATGAAAATGAAAACACAACAGTCCAAAACCGTTGGGATGCAGCAAAGGCAGTCCTAAGAGGGAAGTATATAGCAATATAGGCCTTCCTCAAGAAGCAAAAGTCTCAAATACACAACTTAACCTAACCAAAGGAAATAGAAAAGGAACAGCAAATAAAGCCTAAAGCCAGCAGAAGAAGGGAAATAATAAAGATTAGAGCAGAAATAAATGATATAGAAACAAAAAAACCCAGTAGAACAGATTAACAAAACTAAGAGAACTAAGAGAGGGTTGACAGAATTAATAAAACTGATAAATCCCTAGCCAGATATATCAAGAAGAAAAGAGGAAGGACCCAAACAGATAAAATCACAAATGAAAGAAGAGAGATCACAACCAATACCCTAGAAATACAATTGTAAGAGAATACTATGAAAAATTATATGCTAACAAACTGGGCAATCTAGAAGAAATGGACACTCCTAGAAACTTACAAAAACTAT
Organism: Mirounga angustirostris; assembly: GCF_029215605.1. Classification (NCBI taxonomy): domain Eukaryota; kingdom Metazoa; phylum Chordata; class Mammalia; order Carnivora; family Phocidae; genus Mirounga; species Mirounga angustirostris. The sequence continues at coordinate 67,907,454 of NW_026991717.1, read as the reverse complement.
CAAAACTGAAACAGGAACAAATAGAAAATTTGAACAGACCCATAACCAGCCAAAAAATTGAATCAGTAATCAAATATCTCCCAACAAACAAAGTCGTGGGCCAGATAGCTTCCCATGGGAATTCCACCAGACATTTAAAGAAGAGTCAATACCTATTCTTCTCAAACTGTTCCAAAAAACAGAAATGGAAGGAAAGCTTCCAAACTCATTCTACAAATCCATCATTACCTTGATTCCCAAACCAAAGACCCCACTAGAAAGGAGAATTACAGGCCAATATCCCTGATGAACATGGATGCGAAAATTCTCAATAAAATACTAGCAAATCGAATTCAATAGTACATTAAAAGAATAATTCACCACAATCAAGTGGCATTTATTCCTGGGGTGCAAGGGTGGTTCAGTATTTGCAAATCAATCAATGTGATACACCACATTAATGAAAGGATAAGAACCATATGATCCTGTCAATAGATGCAGAAAAAGCATTTGACAAAATAAGCATCCATTCTTGATAAAAACCCTCAACAAAGTAGGGATAGTTGGAACATATCTCAAATCAAAAGGTCACATACAAAAGACCCACAGCTAATATCATCCTCGATAGGGAAAAACTGGGAGTCTTTCCCCTACAGTCAGGAATAAGACAAGGATGTCCACTCTTACCACTACTATTTAACATAGTACTAGAAGTTTCAGCCTCAGCAGATAACAAAAAGAAATAAAAGGCATCCAAATCAGCAAGGAGGAAGTCAAACTTTCACTATTTGCAGATGCCATATTCTACGTAGAAAACTCAAAAGACGCCACCAAAAAATTGCTAGAACTAATACATGAATTCAGCAAAGTCACAGGATATAAAATCAATGTGCAGAAACTTGTTGCATTTCTATTCACTAAGAATGAAGCAGCAGAAAAAGAAATCAAGGAATTGATCCCATTTGTAACTGCATTGGAAACAATAAGATATCTAGAGATAAACCTAACTAAAGAAAGAGGTAAAAGATCTGTACTCTGAAAACTATAAAACACTTATGAAAGAAATTGAAGAGGACACAAAAAAATGGAAAAGCATTCCATGCTCATGGGTTAGAAGAACAAACACTGTTAAAATGTCTATATTACCCAAAGCAATCCACACATCTAATACAATCCCTATCAAAATACCACCAGCATTTTTCACAGACCTAGAACAAACAATCCTAAGATCTGTATGGAACCGCAAAAGATCCCAAATAGCCAAAGCAATCCTGAAAAAGAAAAACAACTGGAGGCATCACGATTCCAGATTTCAAGCTATATTACAAAACTGTAGTCATCAAAACAGTATGGTACTGGCACAAAACAAACACACAGATCAATGGAACAGAACAGAAAACCCAGAAATGGACCCACACCTATATGGTGAACTAATCTTCAACAAAGCAGGGAAGAATATCCAATGGAAAAAAGAGGGTCTCTTCAACAAATGGTGTTGGGAAAACTGGACAGCAACATGCAGAAGAATGAAACTGGACCACTTTCTTACACCACACACAAAAATAAATTGAAAATGGTGAAAGACCTAAATGTGGGACAGGAAACTATCAAAGTCCTAGGGGAGAGCACAGGCAGAAACCTATTGGTTGTAGCAACTTCTTACTTCACGCTGTTGGAGGCAAGGGAAACAAAAGCAATTATGAACTACTGGGACTTGATCCAAGATAAAAAGCTTTTGCAGTACAGCGAAGGAAACAATCAACAAAACTGAAAGGCAGCCTACAGAATGAGAGAAGATATTTGTAAATGACATCTGATAAAGGGTTAGTATCTAAAATCTGTAAAGAATCTATTAAACTCAACACCCAAAAAAACAAATAATCCAGTTGAGAAATGGGAAGAAGACACTTTTCCAAAGAAGACATCCAGATGGCTAACAGATGCATGAAAAAAATGCTCAGTATCACTCATCATCAGGGAAATAAAAATCAAAACCATGAGATACCACCTCACACCTGTCAGAAAGGTTAAAATTAACAACACAAGAAACAACAGGTATTAGTGAGGATGCAGAGAAAGGGGAACCCTCTTGCACTGCTGGTGGGAATGCAAACTGATGCAGCCCTTCTGGAGGACAGTTTGGAGGTTCCTCAAAAAGTTAAAAACAGAACTACCCTATGATCCAGCAATTGCACTACTAGGTATTTACACAAAGGATACAAAGATACAGGTTTGAAGGGGTACATGCACCCCAATGTTTATTGCATCATTATCAACAACAGCCAAACTATGGAGAGCCCAAATATCCACTGACTGATGAATAAAGAGGAGGTGGTATATATATACAACGGAATATTACTCAGCCATCAGAAAGAATGAAATCTCGCCATTCGCAACAGTGTGGATAGAGCTAGAGTATATTATGCTAAGTGAAACAGAGAAAGACAAATACCATATGATTTCATTCATATGTGGAATTTAAGAAAGAAAACAGATGAACATATGGAAATGGGGAAAAAAAATGAGAGAGGGAAGCAAACCATAAGAAGACTCTTAACGATGGAGAACAAACTGAGGGTCGATGGAAGGAGATGGGTGGGGGATGGGCTAAATGGGTGATGGGCATTAGAGAGGGCACTTGCTGTGATGAGCACTGGGTGTTGTATGTAGGTAATGAATCACTGAATTCTACTTTAGAGACCAATATTACACTGCATGTTAACTAAAATTTAAATTAAAAAAAAATTTGCAAAAATGCAAAACAATGCCACTCCCCACTATATATTTTTTTAATTTTGGACAATATATTTTTCATTAACACTATATATGCTAACATATAATAGGCTTTTAATTGATTTTAATAAAGTATTTAAAAATTTTCCAGTTTTAATTTCTAATATAGTGAACATAATGGCTATAATCCACATTAAAAAAGTTTTTTAGCATCCTCAATAATTTACAAGAGTATAAAGGAGCATTATGGGCAAAAATAAATTCCCCATATGGATTATGCAGCTAAACTGAACGTAAAAAAAAAAAAATCTATGGAAGTGTTTTAAAATATAATATTTTATAATCTTATGGTGATGAAGGCCTTCTACAAAAACCATTTGTTACTGCTATAAAATGATTGACAGGATTAAAAATTTAAAACATTCGTAATAACAAAATACACCAAAACAAAGTTTAAAAGTGAGAAACTGAGAGAAAATAACTGCAACACAAACCAGACAAAATATCAGAGCATGCAAAATACATAAAGGTTTCTTTAAAAAAAATCAGTACAAGCGATGAAATACAAAATAGCAAAAGATAACAAGAAAGTTACAGAGGAAATGCAAATGGCCAGGAAAAATAGAAAGATGCTTAATTCCCCCAAGATAATCACAGAATGCAAAGTTAAACAATGGGGGTTCTTTTATTCTTGGATTGGCAAAAATGAAAGGCTAGTGTATCTACTTGGTAGAGAAAGAAATAAATCCTCATATGCTGTTGGTATAATCGATATTCCTTCGAGTCAATTATACTGCTTCTGGGAATCAGTACCAAGAATTTTTATATAGATACAGAAACAATGTTGTTCATTACTGAATTGTTAGTAAGGGCCAAAAATTTAGAAGGTAAAGATGTGTCAATAGGAGAGTGATTAAAAAATAGTACAGTTGACCTGTCCAATGGAACTTTATGCAGTTCATTAAGAGAATGAAACAGATTTTTGTGTTATTGTAAGAGTCATTATTAAATCTTCTTACAAAAATCAAAAACCAAACCAACTTTCAATTTGAAACCAGATTTGTTTCATTTTAAATAGTCAATGAACTAAATATAATTTCTCCTAAGAATTAAGGACAATGGGGAGATAACAACACAGTTAAAAGTTAGACTGCCTAGGTTTGAAATTGGAATCCTAGCTCTGCCACTTACCTGCTATTTGATCTAGACAAATGACTTAACAATTCTGTGTCTCAGTGACCTTATTTCTAAAATGGTACCTACTCCTCACACAAATGAATGTCTTGAGGATTATTTACACACTTAGTAGAGTGCCTACCATGTACTATAAATGTCTTACTACCATTTTCAAAAAAGTATATTAGCTAAGTGTCAAAGAATATTACTAATTTCATAAATTTTGAACACACAAAAATTTTTCTCATATTCTAATATCACATATGAACATTTACTGGTTTCTGTTTTATATTATGATAGATGGGATACCAGTTTTATGTTCTACTCTAAGAAAAATGTATGATTTAGGAAAAATGTTTAAGTTATGAAAAATACAAATTTTGCCCCCCAAAACAGAAGATCAATAATTATGTCTAAGTGACTTAAAGATACCAACTGCCAGAGAGTAGCACTAGTTTTAGCTGTCAACAGAGTGGTGCAATAAGTTACATTACTTAGTAGTGCAAAATGATTAAAAGCAAAAAGAAAATTAAAATTCAGTTTTCCTTTCATGTTGACTTACCTGAGAGGTCCAAAAAGCTTGACCAAAGATTCCCGAGTATCTACTTCTGCCACATTTGAGAGGGCAAAATCATAGAGTTCAGGGAAATGTGCAAAAGCAGCTCTCTAGAAAAGAGAATAAAATCAGTAACTAATGCCTACATATTAATACAATCAACTACAATTTATATACTACATAATAAAAATAATATTTAAAAAATATTAATGCACTTCTCTTTCTTACGCTTCTCATATGTGACCTCTGCCTTATTTAGCCAGAAGCATTCAATACAATGGGAAAAAACTAGAATTATTCCAGCAGGATTGCAAAAACAGAGTCAATGTTCAGTTTTTTCTTTCTAATGCTGTATTTTGAAGATACATGAAAACAGCCACGAAAGCCTTAGCTTCGCTGACAGGAAGGGAAAGAAAAATAAAACAAAACACTTTATTATGAAGAACTGGGGCAACAAAACTAAAAGAAAGTTCCAAGGGAAATTCCCACTGGAGAGATAGCTTGAGGGAGAATTCAAAAGCACAGTGGTTTGTGCTTTTACTTTGGAACTCTGGAAAGAAAGGACCTTTCAGGGTAACACCCCCAACCAACCATGGGGTAAGCTGTAAGAAAACAAAAATAGCAGCATTACAGTGACTGGGTAAGAGTGTAAAAGGTAGTCTTCCTTAATGTCCACGTGACACAGAGAAGATCCAGATATTTTCATGTGCCTCATAGTAGATGGCACCATAAGTTGCCAAGGTTATTGGTGAGCATGCCATGAGATTACTATAGATAATAGCAAAACGACCCTGCAACCCAAGCCTCAGTGAGTTGTTTAAGCTAGGAAATGAATGAGAGTCAGCTCTCAGGAGAACTCTAGTACCACCAAGAGCAAGGTTGGAACCTCATCAGCAAGGAGATAGCCAAGCTCCTCGGGAACCATCATCATGCCTTGCTTGGTGCCAAGAGAGCAGACCACATGCCACACGAGCCGTGGTCACTTCAAGGGCAGAAGCAGAAGGACAAACACACTACTGCTCTGAGAAGAGCAGGAAAAGACATTTGAGCCAGGACTCTGTGCAGATCACTCCTCTTCCAAAATGATGAGGCTATCATAGTGCCTCCACATATCCAGATGCCATTCTGGGAAAGAAGAGGGAGAGCAGAGTGTCCTTGAGAGATAGTGGAATTGATTATGAAAGACAATATGAACTTAAGTTTGACTGAGTCTTTACCCAAAAAGACTCTTTAAAACAGAAAGAACTGAATTTCTTCAAAGTGACAAATAAAAGCTTCTTTCTGCCACCAGAAAGAGTAAGAGCAGGATGAGATCAGTAATAGAAAACAAAGGTACTTTGTTGACATAGCTGAGCTGTACTGGCAAATTTCAGTCCCATTATGGTTGTTTATTTTTAAAATGTACAAAATGCTCACACATACTTTGTCAATATATTGGAATGGTCTTTCATAAAATAAAAATGGTAAGTATATGCATCAGATTGGCCCAGTAACTGATAGAAAATTTGACTGTCAAATATCAGTATTGTGATTCTCAAGACTGAAGAGAGCCATTTTTTCCCCATGGATTCATTAGAATTAGCAATATTTAAAAAGTTCAATATGAAAACATCATTAAATTAGTACTTTCCTCTATCTGTACTACACAAAACTAAATTATTTGTGACCCAACTTGATAGAGCAGAAGCATAGGCTGCACTGCATTTCAGTTACCTGTAGAGAAGTAATTCTGTCATAGTGAATTGTGGTCATCTCATTCTCTGTCAGAGCATTTCCAGTCTGGTCGTTAATCTCAAAACCAGTATAGAACTTTAGCATGTCCAAAAGCTGAAAGGATACATTTACATTACTAAACTGTGTGAACATAAGAACAAGAAACCAGGAACAAAAACTACTATAAAGAGTAAACAAGTCCATATAACTTCTCAGAGGTGCTGAAAAACTCTGGAATGTAAACACTGCAACAAACACTTTAGAACATATCCAAACGTGTTATTTTTGTAAGAATAAAGTATGAGTCTAGTGAATAAATTATTAAAGTCTATTTCATAGACATGGTCTACTTCTACAGAGAGGAACTTAAACTGTAATCCCAATAATGAACAGACATTAAGGATCTAAGGAAGTCAAACACTAATGGAAAAAAACTACATCACTGCAAATTTATAGAACTAGACCAGTAGGGGGAACCCATGAGGTCCTTTACTTATGCCACTTAATACAGAATTTTCTGAATGAAGGTTCTGGAATTCATAATTAAAGATACTCTCCTCTATGTACTGCTTTTATTAGGGAAAAGCAGCAAGGTGAGGAAAGCTAAGATATTTATTCCTCTCATCAGTCTCCATGACCATCAAGCCCTTTGTTTGGCCTAGTTATGGTTGCTAATGAAGGCCTGCTTTCCCTTCCTAGCAATGGCATCAAGAATCTACCGGCTGCATTCACCCCAAATCTTTATTATTCTTAATTCTAATCTATGGAAGATCAGATATGAGAATTTTAATATGTTGTAATGTATGTGGCAAATCACTAGACAGAAATTTAATAAGAGAATGAGAAAAAATATAGATACAAGATAAAAAAATTCTTGGGGCGCCTGGGTGCCGCAGTTGGTTAAGCGTCCGACTCTTGGTTTAGGCTCAAGTCATGATCTCAGGGTCGTGAGACTGAGCCCCAAGTGGGGCTCTGCGCTCAGTGGGGAGTCTGCTTGAGATTCTCTCTCTCCCTTTCCCCAGCTTGCACTCTCTAAATTAAAAAAAAAAAAAAAAAAAAAGATAAGCGAATTTTTTTTTTTTTTTAAAGATTTTATTTATTTATTTGAGAGAGAGAGACACAGCGAGAGAGGGAACACAAGCAGGGGGAGTGGGAGAGGGAGAAGCAGGCCTCCCGCAGAGCAGGGAGCCCGATGCGGGGCTCGATCCCAGGACCCTGGGATCATGACCTGAGCCAAAGGCAGACGCCTAACGACTGAGCCACCCAGGCGCCCCAAGCGAATTCTTAAAAGAATATGTAAACACATAAAAATTGTATTTCCAAGTATAATCTCATTGAAAGGCAAGTGTTAGAAGTTTGTTAGAAGACTTTCCTCCTGAAAAGGAGATGTGAAACAAGAAATGTGAAACACTAATACTTCTTTCTACCCAAGGCAGCAAATGACCACTTCCATGCTATCAACTGTCTCTGTCACCATCTTATGGAAAGACAGCCATGATATTAGGGCATAGTTCTCTTGAAATTAATGCTTATCATCTATTGTATTCCACAGTGGTTACTAACATAAAATATATGAGTATGTGGGACTACATCGCCAAGATCATAATTTAGTCCAATAATAAAATCACATATGATTAACAAAAGTTCTTAATCATTCATTTTCTATATTAAGACTTGATTTTACTTTAAAATGACTAATTAGGAATTTATATTATTCAATTCAATATTTAGCAAAATTTCCTTTATATCATCCACTGGTATTAGTTTCATGGCAAAAAAAAAAAAAAGATCAATTTAGAAATGAAAACTGTATGTAACAGTTCAGATCTATCAATGCTCACCTGGGAAAAAAGATGGCCATCCTCTTCCCTGTGAACAAGATTGGAAAGGTAACAGTGAACCAAAAGGTGGGAGTCATCCAGGATGGTATTAAACCAGCGCCTTGTGGGGAGTAGGGCCTAGAAAAAATAAACATGGCAATAAGTCTGTATGATCTCTGCAGCTAGAGGTAAAATCTACTAATTTGCTCAGAAGTGTCAATCACATACAAGGTACCCTCTAGTCTCCCAAAAGTCACGGTGCACAAAGCAAGGGGTCTGGTCAATGCCATAAGTAAAGTCAGTGGCAATGTTTAAAAATAAAATCCAGCACTGAAGAAATTTCACACATACATAGGCCAGTAGTTTTCAAACAAAATCCTATATGAAATCCCAATATGTATTGTGTATAGATTTAAAAGTGGTGCTACTCTGAGAGAAAAGGGACTGGGGATCTCCATGTGGAGACTTCTTTCTCCATATCTTCTTCCCACATCCCCCTTGTGACAGTCAGTAAGACAATGTCGAGATAGTGGTATCAGTTTGAAAACCTCTAATCTAATCAAATATCCTCATTTTATAGAGGAGGTTATCAAGATCCTCAGAGGTTATATTTTAGTTACTGGCAGAACTAGAATCTGAATAAAGATCTCATGAATGGCTGCTAGTCCAATACACTAATCCTTGTGTCAAGACACCACCCTCTCTCTCCAGATAAGAAATGAACACAAAGGATTTTCTTTCAATTTCCTGCAGTAAAGAGGGAAAGGAAAGGAAATGAATTCAATCTGAATTACACCAACTCTGCATCTGAACTTTGTCAAAATCTTGCACCTAATATTATGAAATCTTCTTTAAGAATCTTAATTTAAAAAACTGACAATAGCAGCTATATCTTTTTTCATCAACAATATTTAGGCACATTTAGAAAAGTGAGATTATTAAAGAGATGGCCATAAACCCATAACTTCAGCCACAATTAAAACTCTAAAAAAAACAAAAACAAAAAAAACCAACTCTATGATGGGGGAAAAAAAAAAAAGCCAAAACCAAAACCAAAAACCTCTATGATGGGGTATTAAAATATGATAGAAAATAAAATGCTATTGCTAGACTCATGTTTAATAACTACACTATATAATATTTTTTTCCACAAACAATAGCCATCTGATAGCTATTTGAAAACCTCAAGGGCCAACTGCTTTTGACTTTCCTCTCTCTGTTACACCTAGAAACAGGTAAAAAAAAAAAACTAAGGCCAGTTTGAAGTAATGTAATATTTCATATATCTCATATAGTCATATACTCAACCTTATCCCCATTAAAGATGATGTAACAGAAAAGTCACTGCACATTTCTTACCTCTAGGTCAATCATAAGTTCAATGAATCTTTCACAGTAATGAACTTTGTCCATAGTGACTGGTTCTAGACGTAACAGAGAAAACATGTTAGAATCTTCTTACTTAGGCTATTCAATGTACTAAATCTTAAAATTGGCAGTTATTTAGTTATTGCAACTGTCATCTGTCTCTTACTCATCAGGACAGGATCATGATTCAGAGTTAAGGACCCCACCTGTATTTCAAAAAAGGCATGTCTTACCCTTATGTTTAGCTCTACAAATATAAGAAAATGAAAAACCTATCTTGGGTCAGAAACACATTTAAAGTATCAGGTTTGCAAAAACATTTTTAAAGTGCTTAGATTTAAATCTACTAATGTCTGTAATAATTAGTCATAAAAAATGACTTGTACTAAATGATTAGATTTGAAAAAACCGAGTGATACAAAAACTAAAAAGGCAGTCTAAAACAAAACAGAACTAAAAAGGTGGTTTAAATCAGTTCTTGACCCACTTTCCTTCTTATCTTTACACACTGAACTTCTACAACTTCTCTCATATACATAAACACATATATGTATGTATACACACAGACACAGATACCTGTAGAATGCAAAGAAAATGGGTGGGAAAGGTACACACCAAACTAATTAAAGGGACAACTGTTAGAGGAGGTTTTTTTCCACTGTGTATATATATATATTACTTTTTGACATTAAAATGTCAATGACAGAGCAATGAAATATTTTTAAATCACTACCTTATTTTATGCTATTCATGAGTATTAATGTACTATTTTTAAAAACATTTACTTTTGTTTTTAAGTAATTACAACCTTGTAACATGACAAACTTTTAGAGTACAAGTTTTGTTTTTTTCCTAATGCCAAGTAATAGTCTACCATTTTACCAGCTAAACCATCCTGCCAAGATTCTGTCAATTAAGAAGGAAATAATTCCAGGGTCCCCACTGCTGCTTAGTCTAAGGACTCCCAGTAGCGATTAACCCCAGTGCTTAGATTTAACCTATGAATGCTTAAATAAATCCACATAATATTTAATTTATTTGTGGTATACAGGAAAATAGAAGGCTTCATCTGAAGAAATAAATGTGAATACTTTTGTGACTAATATATGGAATATTAAGTAGAACTTTTTTAGTTAACACATGCTCCAAATCCAGACCATGAAATAACATAACCATAACATTTCACAGCTGGAAAAGACCTCAGAGAATGCCTATTCTAGCTCTTTTCCAGGTGAGAAAGTGAAAACCAGAGAAAATGACCTGGTAAAAGTGTAGAACAAAATAATGGCTGGTTAGAACTGGAATCTAGGTTTTCTGAGACATAATCTAGTCATATAGCTGTTGAAACTAAAGAATTTAAAGGAACAACTTATAAATTAAATCCATGCAAACTAGTCCTCTGCTTTTTTTCTTGTTACTGTAGAAGAAAAATATTTTTCTCCAAAATTTAAAAAGCGAGCCAACTCTGTACTCTGTATTTTTATTTATAGTTTGAGAAAATTACTGGCAATGACCTATTTAAAATTAAAATTAGAACATGAGGGGCGCCTGGGTGGCTCAGTTGGTTAAGCGACTGCCTTTGGCTCAGGTCATGATCCTGGAGTCCCGGGATCGAGTACCACATCGGGCTCCCTGCTCGGCAGGGAGTCTGCTTCTCCCTCTGACCCGCCTCCCTGTGATGCTGTCTCTCATTCTCTCTCTCTCAAATAAATAAATAAAATCTTTAAAAAAATAAAAAAATAAAAAAATAAAATTAGAACATGATGCTTGCCACTCAACTTCTGAGCTCTGGTGAATAAAGCTGCATATTTTTATGTAAGTTGGCCCTACTGGGCATATTGTTTAGAGCTGAAACCTTGTCATTCCAATTTCAGACACCAAGATATCCTTATCATTTGCTTCTTACGTACATTGTGTTTTTTTTTCCTTTCTTCTGACAGCAGTCCTGACATCTCAGATCAACCTATACAGATTTCCTTTATAATAACCGATAGGATATGTTGTTTTTCATAACCCTGTAAAATGAAACTATGATCCTTATTTTTAAAAAAAAAACAGTTTTCTGTTTTCTAATTATATAATCCATCTACCTTTACCCTCTCTGAACTAGCACACTACTTTCATCATCTTATTGGTTCCTCTGCTAGAGTTAACAAATTTTGATTAAAGCTCAAGGTCAATCTAAGAAATTTTGTTTTCTGGCAATAAATAAACAATGGTAACAGCTGGTGGTTTGAAGATTGTTAAAATTAATGCAGATGCCATGCTGCTGTTGTTACTTGATTTTCAAACCTTGCTGATGCCCCAAAATTAACATTCTATAGAGATGTCCATTTTTATGACCTTAATTATGATAGGCATTAGCACTTCTAAGCACTCATTACTACCTTTTGTGCCCCAAAAGAGAAATCTAAGTTTTCCTTCTAGATTTAAGCCACTTAACTGAAAGACTTAAAAATACTAATATTAAGTGACTTAGATGATTAGCATATGACAATTTTTTTCTTTACACTGATGCTGGGACTAATCTTATGCCTCAAATCAGGTATAGCTGATGGACAGCATTAGTATCTATTCCTCACTGAATTATAGGTATGATTTTCAGTTGTAAAATCTTACTTGGAAGATCGGCATTTATAAGTAATCCTGTTGTATTTTAGTTTAAAAAAAGCTACAACCTCTGATGCAAAAATATAAATATGATACATCTACACTTAGAAAATAAAATTTTATTAGCCAATCTTACACAGCATATATACACCTTTATTAAGTAAAAAATACTCTATGTACATTCACTAAGTGCTTATAAAGATCTTGCAAACTCAGCATAATGTAATTAGCCCCTCTTGGTATATAGGCATTATCACACACACACACACAAATAGAGTATAATCATGGTATATTTTTAAGTATATAGTCTACACAACATATATTTGTTTCATCAATAAGTGGAGGCCATGTTAGAGGGAAATCTTTCCCATTTTGTCTTGTAGCTCATATCTCAAAAATAATTCTTTTCCCTCCAAACAGTATTTGATGTTGTTTAAAAATACTATCTAGCACCATATTGTAAATTCCACATGGGTCTGTGACTGTCTTGTTCACCACTATATCCCTGCACCTTGTTCAGGACCTAAGTCTAGCAAGCAAACTCAAAAAATATTTGCTAAGTAAATGAGTATTTCAATAACAATGTAGGTACCTTTAAAACATGTGAATTTTTAAGGCAGTCACAATACTCAGACTGGTAATATACATGAAAAGGGGAGGATAGATATGTTGTCATTATGATTTAAAACTATTCTAAGAGCAGGTTTTACACTGGAGACTAGTAAATACTGTAGAGGCACCTAAATGACAACTTCACAAATGAGCTAAGAGAAGACAGTTACCAGAAAGAGGCACTGATTTCAGCACAGAGATAAACTTCTGTATGAGTTGTGAAAGAAATCTTCTTTCTTGATAGGCTCTAAAATCAGAAAATAACATTGACCAAATTATTTTTGAAAAATAATTATTTCAAAAGTAAAATTAAATGTCGAACAAGCCTTTCTTATACTGTTCAAATGCCATTTTTCTCTGAAATTGGGACTATAATTTGAACACACAGCTGCTTCTTTATTACTGGTGTAATAAGCCAGCTAAGAAACACCCCTTTCTCTTACTGTGGAAGTTTTCACTTGTGATTTAAAGGTCAGAACTAGAAAGGAGTTTTTAAAATTTCATTTATAGTCTGCCCTTAAGGTTCAAAATTTAATGTTTAAGTATGTAGTTAAAATAAGATAAGCAATTTTATACCTTAATATGTTTGAAGTATCACATGTAATAGAATATTACAATGTCGAAAAATTAAATGTTGGTTTAAAAACAATTTTCTAGGGGCGCCTGGGTGGCTCAGTCAGTTAAGTGGCTGCCTTTGGCTCAGGTCATGATCCCAGAGTCCTGGGATTGAGCCTCATGTCAGGTTCCCTGCTCAGTGGGGAGCCTGCTTCTCCCTCTCCGTCTGCCTGCCTCTCTGCCTACTTGTGCTCTCTATCTCTGTCAAAAATAAATAAATAAAATCTTAAAAAAAATACTTAAAAAAACCCCAACAATTTTCTTCTACTCCTTACTAATTTAAGATGTACTGTGTACCGATAAATCAACAAACATTCATCAGGTATTGGACAGCTGCAAATGATTATGCCAGTCCTGCTGGAAATACAAAGGAGGGGAATGACTAAAATGTACTTGAATGACAGGTATTATAATTTAAAGGTAATTAGTAACACAGACCAGCACATAATTAATAAAACTGGATGACATTAACTGAGCACTTAGTGTGTCAGGATCTGAGCTGCGTTAAGTACTTCATATGAATAATCTCATTTAATGCTGACAACAGTCCTATGAAATTGGTACTACTTACTGTCCCAATCTCACACTGGTGCTGAAAGAGGTGAGATTAACTTGCCCACAGTTACACAGCAAGCGAGTGTGGAGCCTAGTTAAGTCTGACTGTAGAACCTTTTCTCTAAATAACTACACATATTCTAACCATTACACAAACAGCTGGCATTTCAATAAAAAACACAGCATGTTTTTGGAATTCAGAAGAAGAAAGCACTGTGGCCTAAAGTAGTTTGTCTAGAAGTGCTTAGGTTAGCCTTCAATTAAGTGGAGTGGAGGGGAAAGGGTACTTAGGGAAGCAATGTTTAAGAAACAATTAACAGACTGGGCCAAGAATTTGGAGAAGTTGCAAAAAATAGCTGGGGGTTTTTGAATGCCACTGCAAGGAGTTTAGAGTTTACCCTATGGGAACCAGGAAACCACTGAAAGCTTGTGAATAGGAATATGGCAAAGAAAACAAAATTTTCTAAAGAGATGGCTAGTTAGGCTCATTGTTGTGGGAAAGCTGGAAGAAACACCAAATAGGAATTTATTGCAGTGCTTTAGTCAGGAGCTGTGAAGGCCTGAATTAATACAACAGCAGTGTGAATAGACAAGAAAGAAGAAAAAGGACAAAAGATGATCCAATAGGACTGGTTGATGGGATATAAACTGCTAGTCAAAGGACTGGAGTATTCCAAGCCCTACTGTCTGGAAGAATTAAGAGAAATTGTCCAGAAAGGCAAGTTTAGGAGGAAAAACAGTGACTATTACTTAAGCCAAAACAGAGTTCATGGCAAACAGAAGTACAACTGATCCTTCAATAGCACGGGTTTTAACTGTATAGGTCTATTTACATGCAGAGTTTTTTCAATAAACACACTACAGTACTGTGAATACATTTTCTCTTCCTTACGATTTTCTTACCATTTTTTATTCTCTAGCTTACTTCATTGTAAGAGTCCAGTATGTAATAGATAATAGCATACAAAATATGTGTTCACTGACTGTTATCAGTAAAGCTTCTGGTCAACAGCAGGCTATTAGCAGTTAGGTTTTGGGGAAGTCACAAATTGTATGTGGACTTTTGACTGTATGGTGGGAGGCGACTGGTGCTGCTAAACTCCGTGCTGCTCAAGGGCCAACTGTATACAGCAAAGGGTTATACGAAGACTGGAAAGCAGAGAAGACAGGGCCACAGAGATTTATGGTTAAATCATATTGAGGTAATGGTAAGAGTGGGTTTAAAAAAAAGAGTAGTCAAGTAGTACAGATGCCATGTGATTAGTTCAATCAAGAGGCTGTTGGGTGGGAAGACACCATGAGAGATGAGACTAGACTTGGAAATTAAAGAAGGAATTTTCCTACTCTGACCCTAACATCTTGTCCTTATAGCTCTCACTCCCTTACACCGAAACTCATTTCTCTGACATGCACCTTTTTACAGTTCTTCCCATTTTCAGTAACAACCAGCATAACCCCAGGTTTCACTTCCTTTTGTCCTCAACCCTCTTTTCAGGATTTATGTATCTCACTAAATCATCTCATCCATACTCATGGCTTTCATTATTAGCTACACATGTACAGAGTACTCTCCTAAGTGGAAGAAAAAATAAGCTAGATCTAGAAAGTTATCCTAGGTCCAAGGGAAGGGAGTCTTCAGCATATTTACGTAAGTAGAGAAAAAGGAGTGAGTGGAAAAGAACAATAAAAGATGGAAACAGAACAAGGAGTGCTGCTCCAACAGTCACACGTACATAAGGCAAGGTCACAGTCAGACCAGCTAGCCTGAAAGAGAGAGAGAGAGAGAGAGAGAGAGAGAGAGACAGAGAGAGAGAGTGCTCTTGGAGTATGTAGATCCTTCCCCTGTGTCCTACTAATAACACTTTGTTTGGTGAAATAAATACTTACTGCCAGACTTACCCAACGGATTATAAATATTACTATTAAAAGAACCCATAACCCTCACCTGCTTTTTTAATCCTTATACTTGATTTATTCTTCTCCCTAGCCTGTACCACCATCTAAAATAATACATAATTGATCTGTTTGCGCTGTCTTCCCCAACTACAATGTAAGCTCCATAGAGCAGGAATTACTTCCATTTTGTTCTCTGCTATATCCCCAATACCTAGACTAGTACCTGGCAAAAATATAAACATTCACTATTTGTTGAATGAATGAATGAATGAATGAATGAATGAGTGAATGATGGCTGAAATGTATGAAAATCATTGTTAATAATAAGAGAGTAAGAAAAAGAAAGAAAAGTTGGATTGACAGCCTGAAGACTGTGGAGAAAATCAAGAACCATCCTAACAGACAAACTATGGTCAACAGACAGACAGAAGATCAGTGATATACTTATCACTGGGGCAGACAGAAGAGAAAGAAGAAAAACATGTTGATGCTGTGGTTTTCCCTTCAGATCTTTATGAAAAATATTCCTATGAGAGTAAAAGCACTTCTTATTTATTTGGTTCAGCCTTATATAAAGGAAACAACAAACCAGCCAATATCATCTAAGACTCACAACCAGTGTAACAAACCAACATGGAACAAAGCTTTGGCAACATACTGTTCTCTTGCTTCTGGATCCATCTTTTCATCATTCTTTTTAATCAAGTTCCAGAATTTTCTTAGCTTAGGTGTCTTCTTTAATTCTAATTCCAATCGTGCCTGAAAGAATGATGTGCTTTAAATCACCAGTTACCTCCAAGTTTACAAGGATAAAAATTAGATCCACTATTAGCTAGTTTTCTAATGTGCGGATATAATAGGATAAAACCTGAAAGCAACAAGATAAAACCTGAAAACTGAGAAACTAATAACTCTATTTTGAAAAACTGTTCAATTCCAATAATTGTTACTAATAACAAGAAAAAAATAATAATAAAAACTGCCTTTTCCTGTCAAGGTCTTAATAGCTCAATAATCAATTAAATTTCTTTCTTATTTCTAAAATTAAGGCTTTAAGTTCGAAAAATTAGAGCATTAAGACTTACTAGTGTAATCACTGAAATTTGAAAAATGAGTCTGAAACACTGAACATAGAAACAAGCTGTCACAAGTAAACAAGGAAACGTCCACATGACTATATTCTGTCTAATGGCACTTATCAGTTTTAACTTAGCATTATTTATACAAGTCTGTTTTTATCGCCATCAGCTGGTACCTATGAATAAGCCTGCATATCTGGCTATGTGCAAAAACCCCATATGCAGGAAATGGAATTTTCAGTAAACTTATTATTTATCCTGAAATTTGATAGTTATAACTTTATTCCCCAAGATCACAATTAATTTGGTTTTGATAGAATGACACATATGATCTAATAAGGATTTGATGAAAGAAAAAATGAAGTCATTAATATTAAACATGATCTAGACCTTCTCCTATAACTGTGTACATTCTAATCTAAGGAAATAAAAAACTCAAGTCTGTATTTAGTCTCATCCAAAGACACACATGAAATAATAACCACATTTTGCTAAATTAACCCTTTCTTTATGAGCTCAATAGATATTACCTTATTTTATCTCATAATAATATTAGGTGAAAGATCTACTAGCTTATACATAAAAACTTTAAAATTAAAAAACGACTTGTATGGTAAGTTAGTGCATAGTAAACTAAATGTATTTTCTAAGCAAGAAAGGGGATTTTTAGTTACCATTTTATATCCATATTAAAGCTACATCCACCTATATAACACATATACACATAAGTTTCTGAAATTAGATACTTACAGGCTGTAAGCCCATCCACATTGGGAGGGAGATAAGCTGCTGTACTTGACTCCGTATCAAGTCTACTTCCTGTTTAAGGCACAAAGAAAACAAATATATAAGCACACCAGTATTTTAACTTAAATCTTTACATAAGGAATATACTACCTGTGGTGAAAGCATGCCACCAATACTTCCAAATTAATGGTATTTTAGTATTTCATATTAAGGACTTGAAGTGCTGGTTAGTGTTCCTATGTGCAAGAAGGCTGTGATGTACCTTATGGAGAAAATACGTGTGTTACATAAAGTTTGTTTAGACTTCAGTTACAGTGCTGTTGGCCATGAGCTCAAGGTTAATAAATCAACAATATGTTATTACGTAAGGTGTCTTTAAACAGAAACACATAAAACAAGATTATGTATTGATTGATTGATGAAAATGTTGTGACTGTAGGCTTGTAGGCTCCTAAGCCTGTATTTTCGCTAGGAGCAATGGTTCAGTTTTAGCCAATTCAGTGTTTGCAACTACTTCATAGACCTAACTACCTCAAGTAATGAGAACTGATGGCATATTGAAAAAAATAAAGTATTTCAATAATAAACTAGCTTTTAAGTTAAGCAAACCTAGCCCCAAACTACTAATACTAAATAAATCTTTTTTTGTTCAACTTCTGATAAAGAATCATGTTTATATTTACATTTGCATTGTGTAGTTTAATAAATGTTAAGGAGGTGGCATCCACTCAGGGCTTCATGAATCTTTTTTTAATGCCTTTACACGATTCATGCGAGGTAGTACCTCAAGTAATACAACAAGTAATAGTCATCCATCTATCAACATCCAGTCTTAAGATAAGAAAGAACCCCATGCACTACATGGGTCTAATGCACTATCAGTTCAGAGGCACAGACCTTCACTTAACCACAGTAGAGAAGTGCAAATGAAATATTAATTACTGTAAATATTTAATTCTTTTGAAGATACTCCTATGAAGGACGAAAATGTGTCATACACAACCCAAGAGATTTTCAAAGATCATCCACAACTGCCCCTAACCAGTCAACTCAAAACATAACTCTCCTGCTGACCTGGCAGCTTGTGCATGAAGCATGCCTGAAAAGTAAGAAAGCTAGTTTCTGTGTGCAGCTGTGGCACAGATCTCATTACTCAAAGTTCATACTGGCCAGACTCGATGATGCTCTACCTTTGGAGAATTTCAGCTCTGATGCTCATTTTTCTTAAGAGTATAGATAGAAAAAAGGAGGTCCAGTCCAAGTCTATTTTAAAAGTGAATGGATCTTCTAAAATGTTTTTATTGAGAAGTGACTGAAATTAAACTTCTGGCATTATCCTCCATCCCCATTACCATGGATGAAGAGTTGGCGATAGAGGTAATTTCATTTATGTTCAACTTAAAAAACAAGAAAATGTGAAAGTTTTCCCCCAAGATAAAGTAAAATTACCAAACTATTGAAGCAATGATCAAGAAAAAGCAGTAAGACCGTCTGTTCATGGAGTGAAAATTCACCATCGGTTTCAGCTAATGCTGCTTTCAAGATACACTTAAAAAAAAATGGGAAGTGGTCTGGCTTCTTCTTAAAAGTCTGAAAAGAGAGAGAATAAAAATTTATTTTGAAATGGCTTGCTCTCCACTTTTTCTCCCCTAAACAAACATCAGTAGACTCTTCAGGAGTCTATTAACAAAACCAAATAATTACAAACAAGATTATTTGCTTACTTATAATTAATGGTAGCAAGTCAAATACAGGTTTCTGGCAAGATCATGAAAGAGATGTAGTAACCTTTACCTAATAAAATAATGTTTTGTGTGTTTTTAAAATATATATATATTTTAAGTAATCTCTATGCCGAACATGGGGGCCTGAACTCATGACTCTGAGATCTAGAGTTTCATGCGCTACTGACTGAGCCAGCCAGGTATCCCTAAAATAATGGTTTTACTTCCTTTATTTTTTTCTTTTATGGATTATGCTCACATTTAACTTAGTGTTTGTTTCTAAGGATCTGAAATGTTTTAATTCTTCTAACTTAAGCAAAAGAAACATCTTTAGCAAAAATTAGTTTCCCACTAACTAATCTCAAAGACGGTGGCTCCTGCTTTGTATTAGCGCTTTACTCTTTATATATTTAATATATATATATTTATATATATTAACATCCAAGTTAATATATAAAAAGTAAACAGTGTAATATATTCAAGCTTCCCTGTGACCTACCTCCCCTTTTCTCTTCTTTCAGAAGTGCTCCAAATGTGTGGTCTATACTAGTTGTTTTCATTTACTTCCCTACAGCAGGCTTCCACCCCCAGGACGACCCTGAGGCTATTACGGCTGTCAAGTCCAACAGACTCTTCCAAGCCCCTACTCCTTTTCAATGTGCTGAGGGCCCCTCTTCTGTTGTGTACATAGCAGTATTTTGGGGTTCTAACCTCATTCTTTTCCCCCTCCCTTGAACTTCAACAACATATGCTAATGATTCTAAATATACATCCTCAGTCGATCACTCTCATTAACTCTACATCCCAGGATTCCTCTGTCTACTAGACAATTTCATCTAGGTATTCAAAAGGCAATTTAAACTCAGTAAGTCCAAAAATCAATTCAACAATTTTGTACCCTCCATAGTACTACTCAACCCTCTATTACTACCTATCTTGGTAAATGGCAGTATCATCTATTATACTCAGTTGCCCAAGCCTGGAAAGTTATTGAAAATAATACCCTTCCCTACTATTAATTATTCAGTTATGAAATCCAGTCAATTTTGCTTTCTAAATCTTTGTGTATCCTCTTCTCTTCATCTGTATTTCTCTACTTCAAGTCCTAATCACCAAAATGGTCTTTATAACATGCAAACTGATCAGGTCATTCTTTAGCTCAAAAAATCTTCCTTCTCCCTTCTTATAGTAGCATGAAACAACTTCAAGAAATCCCCAGGATCTTTCAATAATACACAAGGCCCATAGTTTACTTGGGCTCTAATCTGCCCAAAGATGGCTCTTACTTAGTGAATATCCAAGAGAAGTGCCCATGGTTTTATCTTAAAGAGTTTAATACTTCCTCAGTTTACAGACCATTGCCACAAAAAGATGACAAATACCCATGCCTTTTCTTCATTTAAAAAAGTTGATGAGCTGATCATTTTATGGCAGCCAAAGAGAACCTAGATTTTGGACCTCTACTGACCAAGCCTCTATTAAACTAGCATAAAGAAAAAATGTCAGTCTACTAGAAATTTCAAAAAGGGAAAAGCAGATCCTAAATTGGGGATAAGGAGAAAACTGAAATTACAATATAAACATCTGTCTTGACTTTGGCAACACTACTTTATGTATGGAAAACTATAAATATATACTCCCTGTTGTGAAAAAGGACACTGAAAAATATCTCATTTGAGCACTATCTACTTGTGCTATTTAATATAAACTTCATTTCAATCTGATGAAAGGTCTTTATACTTCGGGGTGCCTGGGTGGCTCAGCTGGTTAAAAGACTGCCTTCGGCTCAGGTCATGATCCCGGAGTCCCGGGATCAAGTCCTGCATCGGGCTCCTTGCTCGGCAGGGAGTCTACTTCTTCCTCTGACCCTACGCCCTCTTGTGCTCTCTCTCTCTCTCTCTCAAATAAATAAAAATCTTAAAAAAAAGAAAAGTCTTTATACTTCATGCCATTCTTCGTTTCAAGCACGAAACAGAAAAATAATTTCACTTTCATAATTTTTTGGTTCATAGTAAAATTAGTTCAAACAAAGTATTGAAATCAAAAAACAATAGTATTCTTCATACATCCACTTTCTTCTCAACCCTTACTTTATTTTTGGGCAAAGTTCTGTTCTAAAAGCATTATTTATTATCAGTCAAAAGTTCTACTTTTTAATGGCTTAAACACAGTATGAAAGCTCTGAAGTAATTTAAATCTGTTACCTCCCATGCAGGGACATTTTCTCTGAATTTCTCATTCACCATACAGCAGATTGACATTAAATAGGCCTTGCTGGACACCTCTGGAGAATAATTCATCCAGAGGTAATTTTCAAGATACTGGCTGTGAAGAGTGAAAAAGCACAGAATATTTCATTAGTTACCACCACTCACTATAATATGTCACTCACCTGGAAGAGCATGATTATCTACAACTTTCTGAAAACTTTTTAAAAACTACGTAACTTGAAAATCCTTCACAAATTTACCTGTAATCTAGGTCACCGCTATCTGCTACCAATTTATTTATAATAACTGTAGCTTTGGAGAATAAGAGTTTATACTTTTAAGGCAGGAAGACAGCAAAGATCACTAACATGTAATTATCACTATCAGAACACTGGGGATATTCCTTATCTAAAACTCTTTATGAAGTAAAAAACCAAAATGATATTGTGGGCAATTTCAGAAGATAAATGTATCTGAGACATTAATACTACCTCATCTGAGGACCAAATGACTTCCACAAACTAAGAAAGAGACTTAATAAAAAGAAGCATTTTAATACTTAATTTACTAGGTATTCAACATAAGTCAGTTTTCAAGGTAACTGGCATTTTCCTCTCAAGATACCAAAATTCGTATTTTAAGACTGTGGTGAAAATATTCCTTAATAAATTTAAGTATTTCTGATTTCTACAACATAACTTAGCTATTTTTTTAAATTTTATTTTACTATGTTATGTTAGTCACCATTCATTACAGCATTAGTTTTTGATGTAGTGTTTCTTCCATGATTCACTGTTTGCGTATAACACCCAGTGCTCCATTCAATACGTGCCCTCCTTAATACCCATCACCAGGCTAACCCATCGCCCCACCCCTTCCCCTCTAAAACCCTCAGTTTGTTTCTCAGAGTCCATAGTCTCTCATGGTTCGTCGCCCCCTCCGATTCCCCCCCCTTCGTTTTTCCCTTCCATCTTCTTCTTTTTTTTTTTTTAAACATACAATGTATTATTTGTTTCAGAGGTACAGGTCTGTGATTCATCAGTCTTACACAATTCACAGCGCTCACCACAGCACATACCCTCCCCAACGTCTATCACCCAGCCACCCATCCCTCCCACCTCCCACCACGCCAGCAACCCTCAGTTTGTTTCCTGAGATTAAAAATTCCTCACATCAGTGAGATCATATGATACTTGTCTTTCTCTGATTGACTTATTTCACTTAGCATAATACCCTCTAGTTCCAACCACGTCATTGCAAATGGCAAGATTTCGTTTTTTGATGGCTGCATTGATATTCCATGGTATTTCTTTATCCATTCGTCTGTTGATGGACATCTTGGCTCTTTCCATAGTTTGGCTATTGTGGACATTGCTGCTATAAACATTGGAGTGCAAGTAACCCTTCCGATCACTACATTTGTATCCTTGGGGTAAATACCCAGTAGTGCAATTGCTGGGCCAAAGGGTAGCTCTATTTTCAACTTTTTGAGGAACCCCCATACCGTTTTCTAGAGTGGCTGCGCCAGCTTGATTTCCCACCAACAGTGTAGGAGGGTTCCCCTTTCACCATATCCTCGCCAACATCTGTTGTTTCCTGACTTGTTAATTTTAGCCATTCTGATTGGTGTGAGGTGGTATCTTATTGAGGTTTTGATCTGGATTTCCCTGATGCCAAGTGATGTTGAGCACTTTTGCATATGTCTGTTGGCCATTTGGATGTCTTCTTTGCAGAAATGTCTGTTCATGTCTTTTGCCCATTTCTTGATTGGATTATTTGTTCTTTGGGTGTTGAGTTTGATCAGTTCTTTATAGATTTTGAATACTAGCCCTTTATCTGATATGTCATTTGTAAATATCTTCTCCCAGTCTATCGGTTGTCTTTTGGTTTTGTCGACTGTTTCCTTTGCTGTGCAAAAGCTTTTTATCTTGATGAAGTCCCAAATAGTTCATTTTTGCTCTTGCTTCCCTTGCCTCTGGCGATGTTTCTAGGAAGAAGTTGCTGCGGCTGAGGTTGAGGAGGTTGCTGCCTGTGTTCTCCTTTAGGATTTTGATGGACTCCTGTCTCACATTTAGGTCTTTCATCCATTTGGAGTCTATTTTTGTGTGTGGTGTAAGGAAATGGTCCAGTTTCATTCTTCTGCATGTGGCTGTCCAATTTTCCCAACACCATTTGTTGAAGAGACTGTCTTTTTTCCATTGGAAATTCTTTCCTGCTTTGTCGAAGATTAGTTAACCATAGAGTCTAGGGTTCATTTCTGGGTTCTCTATTCCGTTCCATTGATCTATGTGTCTGTTTTTGTGCCAGTACCATACTGTCTTGATGATGACAGCTTTATAATAGAGCTTGAAGTCCGGAATTGTGATGCCACCAGCTTTTTCTTTTTCAACATTCCTCTGGCTATTTGGGGTCTTTTCTGTTTCCATACAAATTTTAGGATGATTGGTTCCATTTCTTTGGAAAAAGTTGATGGTATTTTGATAGGGATTGCATTAAATGTGTAGATTGCTCTAGGTAGCATTGACATTTTCACAATATTTGTTCTTCCAATCCATGAGCATGGAATGTTTTTCCATTTCTTTGTGTCTTCCTCAATTTCTTTCATGAGTATTTTATAGTTTTCTGAGTACAGATTCTTTGCCTCTTTGGTTAGATTTATTCCTAGGTATCTTATGGTTTTGGGTGCAATTGTAAATGGGATCGACTCCTTAATTTCCTTTTCTTCTGTCTTGTTGTTGGTGTATAGAAATGCAACTGATTTCTGTGCATTGATTTTATCACCTTACTGAATTCCTGTATGAGTTCTAGCAGTTTTGGGGGGCAGTCTTTGGGTTTTCCACATAAAATATCATATCATCTGCAAAGAGTGAGAGTTTGATTTCTTCTTTGCCCATTCGGATGCCTTTTATTTCTTTTTGTTGTCTGATTGCTGTGGCTAGGACTTCTAGTACTATGTTGAATAGCAGTGGTAATAGTGGACATCCCTGCCGTGTTCCTGACCTTAGGGGAAAAGCTCTCAGTTTTTCCCTATTGAGAATGATATTCGCTGTGGGTTTTTCATAGATGGCTTTTATGATATTGAGGTATGTAACCTCTATCCCTACACTCTGAAGAGTTTTAATCAAGAAAGGATGCTGTACTTTGTCAAATGCTTTTTCTGCATCTATTGAGAGGATCATATGGTTCTTGTTCTTTCTTTTATTAATGTATTGTATCACATTGATTGATTTGTGGATGTTGAACCAAACTTGCAGCCCAGGAATAAATCCCAGCTGGTCGTGGTGAATAATTCTTTTAATGTACTGTTGGATCCTATTGGCTAGTATTTTGGTGAGAATTTTTGCATCCATGTTCATCAGGGATATTGGTCTGTAATTCTCCTTTTTAGTGGGGTCTCTGGTTTTGGAATCAAGGTAATGCTGACTTTGTAGAATGAGTTTGGAAGTTTTCCTTCCATTTCTATTTTTTGGAACAGTTTCAGAAGAATAAGTAATGACGCTTCTTTAAATGTCTGGTAGAATTCCCGTGGGAAGCTATCTGGCCATGACTTTTGTTTGTTGGGAGAGTTTTGATTACTGCTTCAATTTCCTTAGTGGTTATGGGTCTGTTCAGGGTTTCTATTTCTTCCTGATTCAGTTTTGGTAGTTGATACATCTCTAGGAATGCATCCATTTCTTCCAGATTATCTAATTTGCTGGCATAGAGTTGCTCATAATATGTTCTTCTAATTGTTTGTATTTCTTTGGTGTTGGTTGTGACCTTTCCTCTTTCATTCATGATTTTATTTCTTTGGGACCTTTCTCTTTTCTTTTTGATAAGTCTGGCTAGGGATTTATCAATGTCATTAATTCTTTCAAAGAACCAGCTCCTAGTTTTGCTGATCTGTTCTACTATTCTATTCTTTTGGTTTCTATTTCATTGATTTCTGCTCTGATCTTTATTATTTCTCTTCTCCTGATAGGTTTAGGCTTTATTTGCTGTTCTTTCTCCAGCTCCTGTAGGTGTAGGGTTAGGTTGTGTATTTGAGACCTTTCTTGTTTCTTGAGAAAGGCTGGTATTGCTATATACTTTCCTCTTAGGACTGCCTTTGCTGCATCCCTAAGATTTTAAACAGTTGCGTTTTCATTTTCATTTGTTTCCATGAATTTTTTAAATTCTTCTTTAATTTCCTGGTTGACCCATTCATTCTTTAGTAGGATGCTCTTTAGCCTCCATGTATTTGAGTTCTTTCTGACTTTCCTCTTGTGATTGAGTTCTAGTTTCAAAGCATTGTGGTCCGAAAATATTCAGGGAATGATCCCAATCTTTTGGTACCGATTGAGACCTGATTTGTGACCTAGGATGTGATCTATTCTGGAGAATGTTCCATGGGCACTAGAGAAGAATGTGTATTCTGTTGCTTTGGGATGGAATGTTCTGAATATCATCTGTGAAGTCCATTTGGTCCAGTGTTTCATTTAAAGCCTTTATTTGCTTGTTAATCTTTTGCTTAGATGATCTGTCCATTTCAGTGAGGGGCTTGTTAAAGTCCCTTACTAATACTGTATTGTTGTTGATGTATTCGTTTGGTTTTGTTATTAACTGGCTTATATAATTGGCTCCTCCCATGTTAGGGGCATAGATATTTACAATTATTAGATCTTCTTGTTGGATAGATCCTTTAAGTAGGATATAGTGTCCTTCCTCATCTCTTATTATAGTCTTTGGTTTAAAATCTAATTTGTATGATATAAGGATCACTATCCCACCTTTCTTTTGGTGTCCATTAGCATGGTAAATGGTTTTCCACCCCCTCACTTTCAATCTGGGGGTGTCTTTGGGTCTAAAATGAGTCTCTTGCAGACAGCATATTGATGGGTCTTATTTTTTTATCCAATCTGATACCCTTTATCTTTTGATTGGGGCATTTAGCCCATTTATATTCAGGGTACCTATCGAAAGATAGGAATCTAGTGCCATTATATTGCCTGTAAGGTGACTGTTACTGTATATTGTCTCTATTCCTTTCTGGTCTATGCCACTTTTAGGCTCTCTCTTTGCTTAGAGGACCCGTTTCAATATTTCTTGTAGGGCTGGTTTGGTGTTTGCAAATTCTTTTAGTTTTTGTTTGTCCTGGAAGCCTTTTATCCCTCCTTCTATTTTCAATGACAGCCTAGCTGGATATAGTATACTTGGCTGCATATTTTTCTTGTTTAGTGCTCTGAATATATCATGCCAGTCCTTTCTGGCCTGCCAGGTCTCTGTGGATAGGTCTGCTGCCAATCTGTTGTACTGTTGTAGGTTACAGACCTCTTGTCCCAAGCTGCTTTCAGGATTTTCTCTTTGTCTGAGACTTGGGAGTTTTACTATTAGATATTGGGGTGCTGACCTATTTTTGATTTTGAGGGGGGGGTTCTCTGTGCCTCTTGGATTTTGATGCCTGTTTCCTTCCCCAAATTAGGGAAGTTCTCTGCTATAATTTGCTCCTATATACCTTCTGCCCCTCTCGTATTCTTCTGAGATTGCAATTATTCTAATATTGTTTTGTCTAATGGTATCACTTATCTCTCAAATCCTGCCCTCGTGATCCAGTAGTTGTTTCTCTCTCTTTTTCTCAGCTTCTTTATTCTCCATCATTTGGTCTTCTATGTCACTAATTCTCTCTTCTGCCTCATTTATCCTAGCAGTTAGAGCCTCCATTATTGATTGCACCTCATTAATAGCCTTTTTGATTTCGACTTGGTTAGATTTTAGTTCTTTTATTTCCCCAGAAAGGGTTTCTCTAGTATCTTCCATGCTTTTTCCAAGACCAGCTAGTATCTTTATAATCGTCATTTTGAACTCTAGTTCCAACATCTTACTAATGTCCGTATTGATTAGGTCCGTGGCAGTCATTACTGCCTCTTGTTCTTTTTTTTGAGGTGAGTTTTTCTGTCTTGTCATTTTGTCCAGAGGAGAATAGATGAATGAGAGAACAAAATGCTAACAGGGTAACAACGACCCCAGAAAAATATACACTAAACAAATCAGAAGAGACCCGAAACCGGGGGGGAAAGAAAGGGAAAGAAAGAATAAAAAAATGATCAAATATGATCAGGCTGGTGAATAGATCAGTGCCACATACTAGATTCTGGGCATATTTTGGTCTGTTAGAAGACACTGCCTCCCAAAATTTTAAAGAAAGAAAAACTTGTATATGTACAAAAATAAGGGTAAATATGATAAAGGAATGGAATATGACTGTAAAGATGAAAATTATAAAAGATTTTATAAAAGGAACTGGTAAGAAGTTGGTTGAAAAAAGAAAGAAAAATTTTTAAAAAAGGGAGAGAATGTGATCAAGCAGGAGACTAGAACAAAGCCATACACTAGACATTTAGGGTATATTTTGGTCTGTTAGAAGAAACTGTATCCCAAAATTTTAAAGAGAGAATAACATATATATACAAAAAATAAGGTTAACTATAATGAAGGGATAGAATATGACTCTAAAAATGAAAAATAAAAAAGATTTTTAAAAAAGGGATTGATAAGATGTTGGTTAAAAAAGGGAAAAAGAAAAATTTAAAAAAAATAGAAAAAGAAAATTAAAAAAATTAACTTTGAAAGACTGAAGAATCATGGTAAAAAAGCCATGAATTCTATGTGCTGTATTCCCCTTGTGCTAGAGTTCTGCCATTCTCATTGATCGGTAAACTTGGTCTTGGCTGGCTGTTCTTGCTGATCTTCTGGGGGAGGGGCCTGTTGCAGTGATTCTCAAACATCTTTGCCTGAGGCTGAATTGCCCTGCCCTTGCCAGGGCCCAGGCTAAGGAATCTGCTCAGGTCTGCTCTCAGTAGCTTTTAGTTCCCTGAAAGCTTTCCGTACAGCTTTGGAGGATAAGGAAGAAAATGGTGACCTCCCAATCTCCACCACGGAGGAGCCAACACCTTGGGGCCCCATTCCTCAGGAGCCCCCAGAGAAAAGCAGTCAATCACTCCTGTCTCCCCGGTCTCCGGCCACACTCTGTGCTCACCCAGCCTGTGACCGAGCGTTTCTATCTGTGGCACACGACCCTGTTTGGAATCTCCAAACCCTGGAGATTGCTGCGGTGCACTGCTGCGCTGCTCCTCCAGGGGGAAGAAGGGGAGTCTCCCCGGATCTGCCACTTGTTGGATCCCTGCTTCCAGAAAGTGGTCGCTTTTCTGTTCAGAGAGTTGTGGCTATTCTTTTCTTTGATCTCCTGTTGAGTTTGTAGGTGTTCAGAATGGTTTGATACCTATCTGGCTGAATTCCTGGGACCAGACGAAATTTAGTCTCCTACTCCTCCGCCATCTTGCTCCTCCTCCCTAACTTAGCTATTTTTTATCATTCATGTTGTAAACATCAATTACCATACTGGGGTTAAAATACTCTCAAGCACCAATAAAAAAAAAGAAAGGTAGTTTTGTTCCCACTTTAAATCACTCCACATGCATGTTGCAATCACTCACATACATGTGTGCAGACCCTATGTACAAACCCAGAGTTAAGTGGTTTAGATTCTGCTATAGCGCTGTAATTTTTCTACTTCCTCTTATGCTCACATCGGTATATTCATGGGTCTATCATTAGCAATACTATAAGAACCTAGGAAACTGGATAAGTGGAATTTTACTTAAAATGATGGTCAAATGGCTCCAAGTAAGACACTGAGTGCTCTTTCATAAATAAAATGTACAAAACTTCATTTCATTCCTTTCTTACAAGTTTAAACTCCTTTTTCCTGAATTATATCCTTTTGAACTTCTCTCAGCAAGTTTGTTAGTATTAATCTATCTGTCTGAAATTAATTTATGACAGTTTAGCTGGTTATACAATTCTTTCTCGGTTGTTAGTGATTTTTTTTCCTTGTATTGGTCTCATTCTATTACATTCTCTATTACTATAACTGAGAAATCTACAATTAATCTATGCATCCTTCTTTGAGTAATGTCTTTTTTTTTCCTGCAGCAGATAAGATCTTCATTCTGTCTTTGTTAGTCTTCAGTTGCTCTATTCAGAATTATTGTACTTCCTGAATCTAAGACTCATATTTCAACTGTAGAAAATTCTTAACCACCATTCTTCTAAATTGCTACTCCCCTATTCTCCTTAAATCTCTTCTGAAATTTTTATTGGACTATAATTTTTGCCTCTGTATCTCTGAATTTCCTTTTATATTATTCATCTCTATTTCTCTTTGCTATTATCTAATTAATTTTCTATATTCCAGTTCAATAATCCCCTCTTTAGCTGTGTCTAATCCACCACAGGCCCAGGCTCTTTTATTGTGCTTTGCTTTATTCAGTTTTGCAGATGTTGCATTTTTCACAAATTGAAGGTTTATGGCAATGCTGCATTGACCAAGTCTATTAGTACCATTTTTTCCCAACAGTATTTGCTAAGTGTATGTCTGTCACATTTTGGTAATAAGAATTACCAAAGAATTTGGCAATAAGAATATTTCAAACTTTTTGATTATTATTATATTTGTTATGGTAATCCATGATTTATGATCACAACTTGTTGAAAGCTCAGATGCTGGTTAGCATTTTTCAGCAATAAGGTATTTTTAAATTAAGGCATATAGATTTTTTTTTTAGACATAATGCTGTTGCACACTTAACAGACTAAAATATAGTATAAACACAACTTTTATATGCACTAGGAAACCAAAAAATACATTTGACTTGCTTTTGTGCAGTGGTCTGGAACTGAACCTGCAATATCTCCAAGGTGCCTGTATTTAATTTGTCCACTGAGTTTTTAAATTTCAATAATTTTTATTTGTTTTCCCCAAATCTATCCATTTTTAGTGTCTTGTTCCATGTTCACACAATTTCTTCTTTTATACTCATAACTTTAAACATAATGATTTGACAGTGTGTATCAATTATTTAATTACCTAAGGTCCTGGGTGGGTGGGGTGGGGATCTAATTCTGTTGTCATTTCAACTGACTCTTCTTACAGTTATTATCCTAACATGCTTCATAATTAGGGAATCTGAACTCACCTTTGCCAGGGTTCTATAGGCATTTATCTGTAATGCAATTGGAATACATATCCTTCCAGAGTATCTTATATTTGTTTCTGCTGGATGCCTCAGAGATATCACTGGCTTGTCACAGTTTTTTTTGTTTTGTTTTGTTTTGTTTTGTTTTAAAGATTTTATTTATTTACTTGAGAGAGAGAATGAGATAGAGAGAGAGAGCATGAGAGGGGGAAGGTCAGGGGGAGAAGCAGACTGCCTGCTGAGCAGGGAGCATGATGTGGGACTCGATCCCGGGACTCCAGGATCATGACCTGAGCCGAAGGCAGCCACTCAACCAACTGAGACACCCAGGTGCCCCTTGTCACAGTTTTTAATAGTAATGTTTTATCTTGGGTGTTATCTGAATACATAGTAAACGCCAAACCCATTCTTAACATTTTCAGATGTGGAACTGAGGCTATGAGAATAGATGATTTGCTCAAGACGATACAGGTAGGTGGGTGGGGGATGGGTAAAATAAGTGATGGGTTTTTAGGAGTGCACTTGTCAAGACGAGCACCGAGTGATGTATGGAGTTGCTGAATCACTATATTGCACGTGAACCTAATATAACACTGTATGTTAACTATACTAGAATTAAAAAGACATGATACAGGTATCTCTATGGTATACTGACAATACAGATCTGACACCATCTTTAATTTCATCAAAGTAAAGCATTTTAACTCACCTAAATTCCAAGAGCATTATCTTTCTGATGGCAAACCTAAAGTATAAAAATAAATAATAAAAATGTTTAAACAGAAAATATAAATATTTCAGAGTCTAATATTAATGCAGATGCATTTTTGGAACCTTGTTTTAATATTGACCCACATATCAGAATCATATTTTAATATGCATTGAAGAAAGCTAATTTTGCTTTTATAGTTTTTCTTTGTATTTTGTCAGAGTAGTTTATTTTTAAAAACTAAGAAAAGTTACTTAAGTTAAATCCTACCCGTATTAACAAACACAATTAGCACCATGACATACTAAGATATAACACATAGGTTAATAAGGCAATTAATTTTAATGAAAACACAAATGTTCATCACTATTCATAATACTGGATCACAATTGCCAAAAGGTAGCCTATCTTAATTTCTTAAGCACTGGCCAACATTGTTTTATTTAATATTCAAAAGGAAACATTCTGAAGTCATGCCCTCCTGAAAGCAAAGGGACACATGTATCTCTGTCACAAATATAGGAATCATACTTTTCACAGGTTTCATAAGTTTTGATCTTAAGTCTACAATATGACAAAATTGGGAAAGGAATATTAGGTATCTCTCTTTACTAGACTGTCTTTTTAAAATATAAGTACTTTGTTTTATAAGAATAAATAATGCTGTAGCTACCAGGTATCTCTCCAAAGGCAGGTTCAAGTGTCCACTAATTCAGTTTTATCATTTTGCATGTTGGAAATAAAGTAGTCAGACCAGAACACTGCCACTAGATAATAGCTGCCAGCTTTGAAAATTAAATGTGTAGGCATTATGAATTTATAATACCCCAAGAGACCATTATCCTGTCAAAATACTAGTCCACTGATTTCTGATCTCTTAAATAGTTTCACTAAGCAAGCACTATCACAGAACTTTAGTGAGAATAAAATGTAGGTTTTTACTGTGCAAAAGCACAAACATATAACACTGATAAGGTACTGGCTTCTACAGCCAGCCAGACCACTGAGTGGATACAACATCTTGTGTGTCAGACACACTAGGTCTCCAGCTGCAGACATGTTGGTGAAGAAAATTCATTCAGTGTCCACTATGCACTCAACTGCATGCTTAATTTCTTCAGCCCCAAAAAGGACCTCATGATGAAAGAAAGAAAAAATACCAGCTCAGGAGATAGAAGATAGTATTCTGGGGGTGCCCAGGTAGCTCAGTCGGTTGAGCATCTGACTCTTGGTTTCGGCTCAGGTCATGATCTCAGGGTCGTGGGATCAAGCCCTGCATTGGCTCTGCACTATGTGTAGAGCCTGCTTAAGATTCTCTCTCTCCATCTCCCTCTGCCCCTCCCCTGCCCCCTTGCTCTCTTTCCTTCCTAAAAAAAAAATAATTAAAATTAAAAAAAAAAAAAGATCATATTTTGGTCATGACTTAGCGTTACCCTCATAACATCTTTTAAACATTCTGGGACCCAGTCTCCTCATATTCAAAAGTGGCAAAGTAGCCAATTTATTTCTGGATGACTGGACAAGAGAAAAAGAAGTCATGATAGGTCAAGATAAAGGAAAAACACTCAATTTCTCTTCTAGCATTCTTGGTGGTATTAAATTTGGAGTTTTACTCTGCCAATAAGCTTTGCTGCTATAATTGCCACTGCTTCTTCTCTTGGGAAATGACTGTGTGAAAACATGAGGTCTGGAATTGTGGCAGCCCTCTTGCAACCACATAGGGAAAGCCAAAAAAAGAAAAAAAATTGTGAAAAGGCTGACAAAAGCCCTCACATTAATTTCTGAACTACCCATTTCCAGATTTATTGTAAAGTAGTTGATTAAAAAACAAATAATAGTAACAAAAGAAGCCAGCCACAAAAGAGTATACACCATGTGATTCTATTTATTTAAAGTTTAAAAACAAACAAAACTATAGTGTTCATGTTTCCATACTTACATATTAAAATGTTAAAACAAAAGGCCATGTAAAGGCTTCTGGGATGCTAACAAATATTGGCTTTTATTACCTTTGTGGTGGTTATGAATGATAATAATTTAGAAGGCTAAACATTTCTGTTTTATGCCCTTTTCTGTGTTATGTTTCATAGTAGAGGAATTTAAACATTTTTTTAAGTTTTTAAAACTTATTTAAGTAATCTCTACATGCCATGTGGGTCTCAAACTCATGACCATGAGATGAAGAGTTGCATGCTCTTCTGACTAAGCCAGCCAGGCACCTTGGGGTTTAAACATTTTAAATAAAAACAGGGCAATGGACCCTGAACTACTTAAGAACAAAGTATTGGGTAAGAGTCAAAGAACCAGGATTTAATAACCAGCTCTTCCTCTAACTACTGGGAAATATTTTGGGCTACTTCAACCTCTCTGTACTGCGGTTTCCTCATCAATAAAACAAGGATAATAACAGTGACTATCACATGGTTGTTGTGAAGAAAAATGAGCTACTATACACAAAAGTGCTTAGAACAGAATCTGGTATATAGCAAACACTCAACAAATAACAATTATGATTATTTTTAAGATGTTAAAATCATACAGATAAAAATATTAACATATGTTTGCCAAATCTGATAATGGTAAGGATACCAAATATGAATCAATCGTGTAATAGACCACACATTACATGGCTGACTGGGCGATATGGTATTTTACTACTTTTGAGATCCTAAAAGTTATCATTTATACCATAAGAATATTAAGAACTGATGGATTTATTTCCCAGATTCCTCCTACATAAATAGGGTTGATATGCAAAAAATATGTATTACAAGAACCTTAATGTATAATACTAAGAGTACCTGGGGCGCCTGGGTGGCTCAGTCGTTAAGCATCTGCCTTTGGCTCAGGTCATGATCCCAGGGTTCTGGGATCGAGCCCCATATCGGGCTCCCTGCTCTGCGGGAAGCCTGCTTCTCCCTCTCTCACTCCCCCTGCTTGTGTTCTCTCTCTCACTGTCTATCAAATAAATAAATAAAATCTTAAAAAAAAATACTAAGAGTACCTTATAGCTATAAACTGTCTATTTTGGTAGCCTACGAACAAGTTAATAAATCTTAAATCAAGCTATTCCCCAATAATGAAGATGCTACCAGCACATAGTTCAGCAAAACAGCTTCCTCAGGCACTAGTCTAAAAAATGGTCATTTAAAAATGTAAATATACATTATTTATCTTAGGGGATGGGAATTCTTTTTTTTTTTTTAAGATTTTTTTTTTTTTATTTGAGAGAGAGAGTGAGAGAGAGAGAGAGAGCACAGAGGGGGGAGCGGGAGAGGGAGAAGCAGACTCCCTGCTGAGCAGGGAGCCCGATGCGGGACTCGATCCCGGGACTCCAGGATCATGACCTGAGCCGAAGGCAGTCGCCCAACCAACTGAGCCACCCAGGCGCCCTTAGGGGATGGGAATTCAAGAGTACACTTATGATGAAAACATATATATACATTACAGTTTATCTATTACAGAAGTGCACTTAACTTTTTTGAACTTTGAGATTTGAGGGGAGAATGTATCAGTTTGCTTTCATTTAAGTATTCTCAACTGTGTACAAGATGAGAAAATGACTGATAAGAGTGCCATGATAAATCCTAGTGAGCCTGGCCAACAACAGTTACTTCCTTCAGCAATTAAAAATAATGTAGCCAAGTATATAATTTAAAAATCACTGGCAGCTTTTAGTTACTAGTTACATAAAAATTATCTTTAAGGAAGAAATATTAATAGCTAAGGTTTTGAATGAAACAAACAAACAAAACCACAAGCAATTACTTTCCACTGGAGTAAAAGCCTGCTCTGAACACACAGAAAACTAGTTGTGAAGGTTCAAGATAATTTTCAGATTGGTACATCCTTAATATGTAAGAAAAAAGAATCCTAGAATTTACCTACCCACTCATCTTAAGTTTTATTAGGCAATCTCATCCATACCCATTCCCAGACCAACAAGTCATATGTTATATATCTGCTCGAATGTCATATCTTCAGAGTATTTTCCCCTGATCATTCAATCTAAAATGGCCCTTGTCACTACCCTAAACATACTTTAATTCATAATACTACCTGTGACATTACATATCTTTCTATGTATTTCCTGTCTAGACTAGAACTACAATATAAGCTCAGTGAGTAGAGACTTTATCTGCCATGCTCACTGTTGTATCCTTAGCACTGAAATTGTGGTTGATACAAAGTAGGCTCAACTCTGTCCTCTTTTCTGAGCTCTGTATTGAGATACCCAACTGCTTATTCTACATCTCCATCTACATGGTTCTTCACTACCTAGAATTAAACATTTCCAAAAGTGAACTAATGACCTATGCCCAACTCCACCCCTAACAACAAAAGCAGAAATCAGTAATGGAATCCACTAATCAATCTAAGCCAAAAACTTAGAGAAGTCACTTTTGATTTTCCCCTTTCCCTCATCCACCACATCCAACCACCAACCATCTTGTCACTTCTATCTCAAATTGGCACACTTCTTTATCTCAATCTTCCAGGCTAGTTCAAGCCATCATTATCTTGAAACTAACTACTACAATACTCACCTAATTTCTTGCTTCTTACACCCTCCAAATTCTCTTTTTAAAATATCACCATCATGCTTATGTGCTTAATTGGCTTCCCATTATTCTTCAGATAAGAAACAAAATCCTTAACATGGCTTTTGGTCCTGCCTCCTTTTATGCTCACAAATCAATCACTAAAGCAAAACAACTAGCCTCTCATTTTGATGCTGCCATGGATTTGCCTTCATAATATTTAGTAAAATTAACCTTTTAGGACTCAAACACATGACAAATAACAAATCTGAGATTTTATAAGTTTTTTTTACATTTATCATCTAATGTTTCCATTTCATATTAAAACATTTAGTCAACTGGCTTTTTAAAATACTCACTGGGCATATATGTCTATAGTTGCAGATATAGAAATATGTCCAAAATACATTAAAAAAAAAAGGTAAGATGGAATGATGTGTAGAGTATAAACTCTCTGTATTAAAAAAAATGGGGGGGGCTGGATACATATGTACATAAGTAAATTGAGGGTTAAAGGACAAGGAAGATTTCTCAAAACTTACCCCCTTCTGTATATTGTACAAAAACAATTTCTGTTATTTATTTTTATTATTTTATATTCTATACATTGTATATAAGATATACTTTATTATTTTATAAAGTATTATTATGTATGTTTTACTTATATATATATATATATATTTTAAAGATTTTATTTATTTATTTGACAGAGAGAGACACAGTGAGAGAGGGAACACAAGCAGGGGGAGTGGGAGAGGGAGAAGCAGACTCCCTGCTGAGCAGGGAGCCTGATGCGGGGCTCGATCCCAGGACCCTGGGACCATGATCTGAGCCAAAGGCAGACGTTTAACCACTGAGCCACCCAGGTGCCCCTACTTTTATAACTTTTAAATATTTTCAAAAGATTTATCAGAAAATGATAAGAAAATTAGTATTAGTGAAACTGAGATTAAATCTCCATGTTTATTCTCCCTCACATTTCTTCAAAAACAAAATAAACCTGATGGGATTTAATCCCTCTAAACTAAGCCAAAAATTAGAAAGCAAAAAAATAATTTATGGTTCTTCAGCAGCTAGATATAAAAGTTTTTCTGGCCACCATCTCCCTGATGGCCAAATCAAAAAGAAATTTAAAAGTTCCAAGTTATCATCACATTTAGTTTAGAAGTGCAAAAGAGATCCAACTTGGTCCCACCTAATCCCTATGTATGAAAATTAAACTCATTCTTACCTTGATTTGACAATCTCTTTTTCATATATATCTTCAATGACCTGTTACCAAAAATATAAAAATGTTTAATATCTCAAACAGCATTTTTTTAGATCCTAAATTGATAGTTTCCAGTTACTGAGATTACACAAAATAAGCTGGTTTAGGATAGATATAAAATATTACTGAAATAATACCTAAGAGATTTTTATAATCTCATCACATTTCTCAAAATGTAAAATAACAGAAAGCAAAGTAGTAGAAGATAAATAATAAAATATATCTACATAAAAAGATTCCTAGAAACAATCACTAAAATGATGTATTCAAGGTGGCTCTGTCATGCAATGGATAGTGCACTGGACTTCTAAAATGATGTATTTATAATACTTCTAGGAAAAATAAAAATTCACAAATCAGAATATTTTTAAAAACTTAATTTTAAGGTATATGCTATCAGACTCCATTTAAGAATCATTAAGAATGTACTTTCAAAAGCCAGACAGTAAATTAGAAGTATGAGGATGTAACAGAAGCAAATTACATCCTGTTTTCCAAATACATGTGATAAAGCCTCAGAATTTCAATTCTTTTGGGTTAGGGAGGCCAGAACGGTGTGATACTTCAGATTCAGCACTGGTGTTAGAAGCCTGGTTCAAACCACCCACTTCATTGCAGAGAGCTAGAACCCTTGCCTAGGACAGCTCTGAGGCTCACCTTCCCAATCCACAAAAAGGATCTACTAATACAAAGTATCCCACCAGTTGCTATAAATAAGATACCACATGTAAAGAATTTAGTGCAAGTCCTGGCATATCGTATTTTCTTTTTTTTTTTTTAAGATTTTATTTTTAAATAATCCCTATACCCACCATAGGGCTCAAACTTACAACCCCACGATAAAGAGTTGCATGCTTTACCAACTGAGCCAGCCAACTGCCCCTGTGAGTCTTTAATAATAGTTACCAGCAGAAGACACAGCAGTGCTAGTGGCTAGTGATAATAGCAGTTAAAAAAAAAAGTTCCTACTATAAAATTATAAAGTACTTTAATATGGTATCATATATTTTATGGAGTTATAATGTCTTTTAACTGCTCAAAGTATATTTGTCAAGGAAATGTGGGTGATATTTTTATTTCATTTTTAAAGATTTTATTTATTTATTTGAGAGAGAGATAGAGAGTACAAGCAGGGAGCAAGCAGACTCCGCACTGAGTGCGGAGCCCAAAGGGCTCGATCCCAGGACCCTGAGATCATGACCTGAGCTGAGATCAGACGCTTAACTGACTGA
Organism: Mirounga angustirostris; assembly: GCF_029215605.1. NCBI lineage: Eukaryota > Metazoa > Chordata > Mammalia > Carnivora > Phocidae > Mirounga > Mirounga angustirostris. Next base: position 67,869,316 of record NW_026991717.1, on the reverse strand, counting down.
GCCACCCAGGCACCCCAAGTCTTGTTCAATTTAGACAAAATTTCTGTTATTGCCTTTCTTTTTATCAAAATTCAAATTAAATACTAAAATGAAGGGCATAATCTTCAAATACCAACCTACAATAAAGTTCTTCTAAACAGGCATACATAGCTTCATCCTGAATTACAATGATCTGGATATAATCTCTGAAAATCTCAATCTAATTAGAATCAACTTGATCTAGTAGTGTCATTAAGATACTCTTGTTATTAATGAAATATGACCCTAGGAACCCCCAGATCTAACATATACAACCACAAACACATACAAATAGCATATAAGAAGATAAAGCAACTCTACTAGTAATTAGAGTAATTAATATATGCCATTTTTATGAATATCCTCCTGATGAATAAAAGGATTGCTGGCAAAACAAAAATATATTCATAAATGAAACATTTAAGCTCAAATGATAAAAGAAATTTTGGGTTAAGTTCAGTTTTACCAAGTGTGCCTAAAACAGTCTGCTACTTCCCCTGCTTGCGCATGCGCATGCTTGCTCGCTCGCTCTCTCAAATAAATAAATGAAATCTTTTTTTTAAAATAAGTTATACATGGGTTTTTGACTGCATGGGGGATCAGAACCCCAACCCGTGTTGTTCAAGGGTCAGCTAATGAAGACACACTTTAACCATAAGGAAGAGAAAATACATTTACAGTACTGTACTTAGAAAAAAAAAAAAATCCGTGTATAAATGGACCCATGCAGTTCAAACTTGTGTTGTTCAAGGGTCAACTATACTTGTTAAATGGCATGCAATATGTCATCTCTATTTTATTTAAAGATCTCTCTTTAAGAGCCTATTTCAATGAGAATTAATCCCACATTCAGGAATTTTTGTTTTCATTTATCCTAAACTGCTCCACCTGAACCATAAGTCCATTCCCTAACTGAAATATTACTGGTCTTTGGTCATCTAATCCTCTCCCCTAAACAACTCCTACTTCTTCCACCATTCTTATAAATCTTTATCTCAGCTCATCAACCTAAAAATAAAAAACAATAGATTCTACCCTAAATGAACTGTCAAAAAATTGTACAGAAATTTCTGTATATTTACAAAAATTTTCATTACATGGTCATTATAATAATGATAAATTTAAAACAAACCAAGAATCTGTAACAGGAAAACAGTTAAGTTATATACACAATTTTTAAAAACTTTAACACAACAAAATGATAGCAGAGGTTATCTCTGGGTAGTGATTTTTATTTTCTAATGTGTAACTTCTGTTATTTTCCAAATTTTCTGACATGAATAATTGTCAATCTGATAATTAGAAAACTGTAATTTGAACTTAAAAAGAATCATGTAATGCTTTTGTTGAATTAGCCCTTAAAAATAAGATAAAAAGAACACACCTATTCAAAAAGAATGGTGTAAACCAAATATACTTACCTTTATATCAAAAGGTGATTTTTTCTTGCTATGAGGAGCCCAGTATTTACATGCTAACTGCAAAAGTAAATAGTATAAATAAGTCACAGGTTCATACCATTGTCGAGCGAGAAGACTGAGATTATACAGTAACAAGCTCTTTCTTAACAGGGCATTAGAGGCACTGGGAGGACAGATTAATTCCATCTTCTAAGAGGACTATATGGGCATGCAGGCCAGTTAGCATCCTTGGCCCCAACCCACTAAAAGCCAGTAATGCCCTGCACTGCACCCTGCCATTATGATTTACAAAAACAAAACATACTTTTCTAACCACCCCAAGAGAAACAGTAGGACCCAGTTAATAACCACAGTCAAACATCTTCAGCATAGAGATGAGGAAACCCAGGAACCTCCTAGAAAGAACACTCTAGAATCTAGAGATTAAGTGAGCTGCCCAAGATTAGAATTAGTTAAGAGTTGAGCTAGTATTAGAAAACAGATTCAAAATCTTCAGGAATGGTTATTTGTAAAACAGTAACCTTTAAATGATCAGTAGGCACAGACACACATAACAAAACCTAAAAAGTTTCTAATCTATAAGCAGGTTATCACAGAGAATAAAAGAGCTGGTATACTTCAGCAGATTAGACTTCACCTGGAAATTGTGAACTTTAAACACATATATATAGTAATTCCAGATATTTAGATGCGTTGTATATTATTATATAATATCAAGGAAAAACATGGTCTTATTAATAAGTATTATGTTTTTTTTAAAGAAACTAAACTGCAATCTCTTGAAAAACAGAAAGCTCTAGTAAGCACAGACTCAACACATTTATAAAAAAGTGTATCTGGACAGTATCTAGTGTACTGGAGGAATTCAAATAATAGCCAATGGACTGATGTATATATGTATGTATGCATGGGTGCATGGATGAATGAAAAAATAAAGTAAAATCTGAAATGTTACCTCTTCTGTGAGGCTTTTCTCCACCCTACCTAATGGTGATAATTGTTTCTTCCTTCTCTTCATTTCATAAAGAACTCTATTATAGTCTCATCTTTCTGTATTAATCATTTGATTGCTTATCTATCTTTCCTGTCTGCCTAAGTAGAACACTAAAGAGATGGGACTCATATCTTCTATAGCTAAGTACCTATCCCAGTAAGTACACCCAAAGGGCCTCCCAAGCAGTAAGGACATGGGCCCTGAGGAAGTCTCTCCAAATCAGTATAGTAATGGCCGCTTATGTGACACCTTCCCAAACTATCAATCACCCTCCAACCCAACAGAAAATACTTTACCCCCAAATTATCCTATGGTATTCTCATTTCCTCATTCCACTGCCTATAGGCATCACACAAACTAGCCATCTTTTACTCACCTCATACCGTTAAGAGAACTGAATCTGATCTGTTTTCATGGATTTAGGGTCTTCCAAACAAATGTAAATCCTATCTTCTGATCCAAACTGCTTATTGTAAATATCTGATCTAGCTTTTCCTTGGGGTCTAACCTGTGACCTCTCAGACACTACTACCTCCAGGAATATACTGCCCTCCCCTACACCCTCCAGCCTCATGCAAAATCGAAATTTTGCATTTCCCACTTAGTATAGCTATGACAGCATAGACTGTTCAAAATAAATTTTATTGAGACAAAAAGGACCTAAAATACAGTAGCATAAAAAACTGAATTCACAAAGTTCAGATCTCTGATCTCCTTAAAACTAAATTTTAAGCTCTGCATCTTACTCATTTAATAATAATTTAAAAACACCTTCTCTGGTCAGGTACTCAGAAATGAAGAAGGAAGAGGAAGGAAGGACGAAGGGGAGGAGAAGAAGAAGAAAAAGAACCACCCACCACCTAAATCCAAGATATCTCCTCCAACTAGAAAACCCATTTCCTCATGTTCCTATTTATGTTTCAAAGTCCATCTAAAATGGCACTTTCTCAATGAGGAAATTCTTTCTTGACAGTCTTTTCTTAGATAAAAGTTTTCATTTAAAACTGTGTTCTCAAAGCATTTCCCTCACATCTCTATTCTGGCATTTATCAACTGAACTATGATGAGTCTCAAAGTCTCCTTCCAGATACTGAACTCCCTAAACACAAGGATCACATTTTATTTATCTTTGTAGCCCAGAAGAGCCCAAAACAGTATCTAGCAAATATTAGGCATTCATGTCTGCTATCATGGTTTACTGCTGAGAATGTTCATCCCTACCACTACATTTTAATGCCCTGGTATGTTTATCCATTAATTCACTCATTCTTTCTTTTAAAAGATACTTACTCATCACACAATGTGTGCCTAGTACAATGCTAGCTACTGGGAGTACATGGGGAATAAATCAGACATGGTCCCTAGCCTCAGCTCTCTCAATCTAATACAGGATACAATAAATGTTATATGTTTACAAATAATATTCCCTGGGACATATCAGTCAATCCTACAGTTTTAAATACCACCTTGTCAACAAATACCAAATTTATATTCAAGCCCAGATCTTGCTCAGGTACTCTAGACTCACATATTCAACTACCTTCTCAATATATTCAATTGAATGTTTACTAGGCATCTTCCATTTAACAAGACCCAAACAGAACTCTTGATACTCCCCACTAAACCCTCTCCTTTCCTATCTCAGTAAATGTCCACACCATTCACCTAGTTGTTCAAGCTATGCCCAATTTGTCTTTTCCTCCATCCTTCCACAATCAATCATCATCAAGTCCTGCTGCCTCTAGCCTCAGAATATATCAGTCTACCCTAATCTTTAATAGTAGAGGCCACCACCATCTCTTACCTGGAGTCACTGGTAACCCTATTACTCCTTTTGCTCTTTCACTCCCATCCAGTTTCCACACATTAGCCAGAAGATTCTTTCTAAAATATCATTCCCTGGATTGCAATTAAAATCTACTGGATGAATGAAATCCAAACTTCTTATCTCAGCCTCCAAAACTGTATATGATCTGATCCCTACATACTCTCTGTCCTCATCTCATACCATTTTCCCTCTTATGCTTCTATCCTGGCCTTCTTTATATTCACATCATAAAGCATCTGCACTTGCTATTCCCTGGATTGTTTCCCTGCTCTCCCCAAAACTGGCTCTTTTTTTGCATTCAGGTCTTAGCTCAAATGTCACCTCAGAGAGAACTTTCCTGACTGCCTTTCATACACCCCATCCTAGTCAGTGTCATTAACACCCTGTTTCATTTTCCTGATAGCACTTATCCCTATTTGAAACTGTACTGTTAATCTGTCTGACTCATCTCTAAAATCTAAGCTCCTTGAGTGAAGGAAACTAATAAATGGCTTTAACCATAAAAACAGGTATATGGGAAAAGGGAGATCTAATTTAGTTTAAGTTGTCGGGAAAACTTCTCCCAAGTAATGTAGATGGATGACAATGAATTAACCGTATAAAGGAAAGTGGGAAAAAAATGAGGATTCTGAGCAGAAGGAACAATGTTGAAAGACCAGGAGGTGAAAGACAGCATGACAAATTTAAGTAAATGCAGGTCAACATGGCTAAAGCAGAGTTGGAAAGAGAGAAAACTGGATATCAGCACATGCCAGATTACATAATACTTTGAAGGATCCTGGTGATTATCCTAAGAGAAATCAGAACTCTTTAGAGATTTTAAGTAGGTAAGTGATATGATCAGATTTGCACTTGTATAAAATCACTGGCAGCAATATGAAGAATGGGCTGGAGGAGAGCAAGAGGATCCACAAGACAGGTTAGGATGCCTAGGACCAGAGAGTAAACAAGGGCAACCTGGCGTAGTGTAAGAGAAGCAGATAGATTGGAAAGGTATTTATAATGTAAACATGTAGTGATTAAGGGAAAGGGGGGCTCAAAACGACTCTGAGGCTTCTGCCTTGGCAAATCTGAGACAGAGACCAGAGAAGAAAGAAGCAGATGGCACAGTAACTTCGGCAGGGAGCTATTTGCACTCTCAACCAATACCCAAAGCAGCGCATAAGGATTAGGAATGTTGCTGAGGGCTACAGGACCGTGTTTCCCTATTCACAGCCAACCGCGGTTCACAATGCAACACAGCAAACGGGTTCTAAATGAACGCTCTCCGATAACACGATTGCTCTCTTCATAGATGCATCTACTTGACGCAGGTGTCTTGTCAGACTCTCGTCACTCCACCCAAAAGCGTACATTACTCTACGGCTACGAAAAACTCTACTCCTCCCTCTCTATTAGGCATCATCTCGGCTACGAAACCTTGCCGGTCTCAGGCTGGGGTGCTGCAGCTTCTGTGAATCCATCACTTCTGCGACAGACTCCAATACGGAAAAGCTCGCTTAGTAGCTTTCTTTTTTATTTATCTTCCCTGGAACCTGTGCTCCGTAGGGCAAGGCGGCCTCTCTCACTGTGGTATCCCCAGCACCTAACACAGTGGCCGACACGGAGCAGATACTCAGTTAAAAGACCTGAGTGAATGAATTGACGAACGAATGCCTCCTGGGTGCACCCCGTCCCAAAGAAAATCCCACCCCCCAGGCCTCGGGGGCCTTGACGTCTCCTCCTTTCACACACACCAGCCTCGGCCAAGCGCACCTGGGTTACGAACTCCGCGTTGATCTGGGACACCGTGGGAGCCACGATTTTCTTGGGCTGAGCAGGGGCCGCCATGGCAGCACTCTCACTCCGCTCCAGTGGAAAGGAAAGGTCCCCTCGGAACAGCGGTGAACGTGATGCACTTCCCCTAACAGGCAGCTCTTGCCGCCCAACTCCGCGGAGCAGGAGCCCGCGGGCCGGGATATCCTCGGCCTTCACAGTCTCAGAGGAGCGCGTCCAGCAGCCCGTACATCTTCCCGGAAGCGGAACGGAGCAGCGCCGGAAGTTCGTGCAGGCGTTGGGTCTGAGCTACAGAATGCAAGGGCTTCGGCCTCCTCCGCATGCGCCCCCTAGCGGGAAGCTGAAAGAACGCACCCAGCACTCCGGATCGGGTCTCAAGGACTCGGCAGGTAGGTGAGGGTTCTCCAGGTACAATTGCTCGGGTGGGGGAGACTTGGCGGTTCTCTCAAACCTAAAAAAAGCAGTAGTGAAAAAAACATAGGCTGGGTACGGGGGGTTCGGTTTTAAATGTTTCTTAACAGATTCATGGAGCTATAGGTTGACATACAATGAACTGCATGCACATATTTGGAGTGTAAAATTCGATCCGTTTTCAGTCATACATCCGTGAAACCATCACCAAAATCAGGATAATAAGCATATTCAACGCCCCGAAAAGTTTACTCATGCCTTTTGCAATCCATTCCTATCGCCATGCTAGGGAAAAAAGAGGCTACTAGGTAAAAAGGGGCTGACAGGTTAGTGAGTGAAGAGGCAATGGACAAAGTAGGTGTAAAATGCATCTTCAGCATAAAAGACAGAAAGATACAACAGTAACCAGAATAACAGGTAAAACTCAAGTTGTTTCTCTCAACTGTTATCTCTTTTTACGCTAGGTGCAGTGGAATTTTTTTTTTTTTTCCTATCCTCCCTTCTTTCCAAACAGAACTTCAAATTTGACCTAACAGCTAACCAGCATAAATGCAAATTCTTGGACCCAACACCAGACATGAGAGAAACTCTGAGGATGTGACAGCTATCTATGCTTCTAACAAACCCTCTATATGATTCCAATGCAAACTAAAGTTTGAAAACCACTGATCAACAGTGACAACAGAATTATGAACAAAAAGCAGTGGGAGCAGCACAGGGAATGGCTTGTTTGGGTAAATCAGAAAGGCTTCCAGAGGAAGTAGTATTTAAGTTCAAACTGAAAGAATGAATAGAAACTTGCCAGTGTAGATGCAAAATATTACATGTTCCATATTCCTTTAATAATACCATTGTGCTACTTCTCTTTTTCTCCTAATGCTAATAGAACTCTAGCAGTTAGCCCTGAAATTTAAGTCCTTCTAACCAATAGAAAGCAATGGAAAGCTCAAGATAGGAATTAAGTGTTCTTTCCTTGCTTCTAAAAAGCAGATATTCTGTATCATCAAACAGTCCTTGAGGCATGTGGCGGGCTCAGTAGGTGGAGCCTGGACTCTTGTCTCAGAGCCATGAATTCAAGCCCCCACGTTCAGTGTAGAGATTACTAAAAAACAAACAACAACAAACAGAAAACCCAAAAATGGGTTATCTAACATGTAAATTGAAATGTTTTGGGGGCCTGGCTGGCTCAGTCAGTAGAACATGTGACTCTTGATCTCAGGGTTGTGTGTTGAAGCCCCACGTTGGGATAGAGATTACGTTAAGAAAATAAGTAAAAAATCAATTCACCATTAAAAAAAAAATGTTTTCTGCAAGCCAGTTTTAAACACTTTAGTTTTTTCCCATAATCGTGGAAAACCAAATAAAATCTGGCTCATCTAAATTTCTTCTTTGAACTAAGAGTGTTAAAGTCTGTATCCAATTTAAATAATAGTGGGTAGACAAGTTGGAGACAAGAATAGCAAGAATATGCATGGGAGGAATTAATTCTGTATTTCTTTAGCACCAATCTGGAGAAAGGCCAAAGAGGAAGATAAATGGGTAAGCAGGTAGATCATGTGACATGTAATGCAGCTAACATCCTTTTGTAGGTGATAAGAAACTATCAAAGAAATGTACTAAAAAGGAAAAGTAAAAAATAAATAAGTAAAAAGGAGATGATTAAATATCCATGTTAGGAAATTCAGTGTAGAAGGTGGATTGGAATAGGCCCAGGAAAGTGTTTGGCCATCAGTACCTTGTTCCAGTATTTTTACCTTCTATTTAAAAAAAAAAGTCCAAACTGTGTAATTTGAAAGTTTATTTTTAAAATATTCTGAAATTTAAATTCTTCAAGACTCTTAACCACCATCCACTTTCCTTCAACACACACACATTTTATCCTAAAATTGTTGTCCCTACCGCAGTACAAAACAAGAAACAATAAATCCACTAACTCAGCCAATGAAACTACTTCAGTAAGTAATCATGCTACAGCCTGGAATCACCCAAACAAAAAATTTTAATAAATCTCTTTAAAGACATTTATAAAGATTATTTTTTCAGAAAACCAAAGTAATTGATTCAACAATACTAACAGTTCTAGCATGCAGCAAATCATCATGTAACATCTAATGTTTAATTTTCTTATCATGGATGTATACAGTTTATTTTCATTCCTATAAAGTTTCCACAAGAAGCTTGCAGTGATAAAGGTAAATAAGGATTTTGTTACAGGTACTTCAAATAGCACTACAGTACATCTTTGACAAAATTTTTACAATTATTCCCACTTTCAATATGAAACAGCTTTTATTAAAAAGGCATGGGCCAAAAAAAAAAAAAAGTATAGTAATATCACTTAAGCAAATAAAGTCTAATAATCATACAAGCACAACACTGTTAGGACTTTCCCTATTTGGGTTGGGAAAGGACTAAATGAGACATTTGCTTCAAATAAAATTACGTAAATAGCTTTGGAAAATCCCCAAATACACAATTTCAAACAAAAAATCCTCGATCCTATATTCTTGGAAAATATGAGCTAATTATTCCTTGCTTTTATGTAATAGGTATGTTCTTGAAGTTTTGTGTAAGGCAAATTCTATAAACCCTCATTTTTCTTGCATTGGAGGAACCTATCTGGAGGAAACCTAAGAGAAATTATTCTTTAAAACATGATTCTCCTGCACATTTATACATCATTGGGCATTTTATCTGTACTGTCACGTTTTATCTCTGTATATTAAACCCAAGTTTCTCAAAATGCACTTGAAAAAGAAGATACCAACCTCTCCTCCCCCGTCCTCCTATACAAAGACAATTTCTTAAGAGTTATGACAAAGAACTTACAATGCAAAGAATGTTCATTATTCAGTCTCAACAGAGGGCTTGTCACTATATTTAAGTGTGCTAAGACAAACACCGACCTGTTCTTCTCTTAAAAGATAATGGTTATTTTATTACTAATAAATGTCATTCTTAAAGATTTTATTAAAAAATGGCAAATACAAAGGACAATTTGTGATTATGTCTTTTATAGCTTAAGATTCCCAATATTTCCCTATCATGACAGTGCTGTTGAGAAGAATGATATCCTCAATTCCATAAACACTTTATTCCTAAATGGGAATAATTACCTTACTAATCAAAACAATTTGCTAAGGATCAAAATAATATTCTTTAGCATTAGAGTCTTGCAAGAAACAATTCAAAACTAGAACTAGACCTAGTCATTGCTATTTGATCAAACTTAACAGATAGATTTAGTTAAGTCACAGGACCACTCAATTCAAGAGGCATTAAAACAGTTTTACTGAAGTAAAATAGAAGTCTTGTGGAGATGCAGATCTATAGGTGAGTCTTAAGTCTATACAACTACTGTTGTCAATCATGTAGTAAATAGATGAATTTCATTTATTCCTCTGAAAAGATAATACTGCATACATATCATCAAAAAGATTATGGCACTTGGACGATATTCCTGATAAGTAAACATGATAAATGTATACAGGTGCATCCTAGTCTCTCTCCTACTTTCAGATCTTTTGGGAAAGACAACAACAGGCTGGGTAAAAAACCAACTCTAATCCCCTGTGGAAAAGGAGGTGAAGCTACCAGAGTCCTAAGAATAAATAGCTTGCAAAAGACCAATGAAAATAATGCTGTGATTTTCTTATCCATTTTCACTTTTACTGCCTTCAGTTTTTAAACTTACAAGAAAAAATTTTGCAATGGAATTTGAGCCACAGGTGGACAAAATTATGCTTTCATGTGAAACAAAATAAATAAAATGTAGTGGGGCTATTTGCTGCAGCCAAAACCCAATTTTTACCTCTGTCTTTTGAGTGTATCTAAAAGAAGATGGCATACATTAAGAATTCCTTTAAAAAATAATGAACTGAGTTATTGTACCGCATCATGGATTTACATTTTCAATACAGCCAAAATATTTATTAAAATAAAATAAATGCTTACTGTATGGCATCAAACCATGTTCTTCCCCCTAAAAATTAATTTGGCTGTTCCTAAAACATTGTATTAATTTTCTATGTATCTTGGCTCTTACTTGTAGGACAAGCAACTGCCTATGAAATCACTCAACCTAAGGAAGGCCTTTTAATAAAAATACATTTTAAATGATACAGGCTTTAAGAACAAGATCACCAGAGAGACCACAAATGTGTTACTGGTTCTGTCAGTTACATAATTGAATTTGAGAACCACTTTATCTTGTGGTTGGTCATTCCTTAAAGTGAGTAAGTTGATGTCTCTTCCAGTGAGGAGCCTGCCTGAATGTTTTGCCACAAACTGAGCATTCAAATGGCTTCTGCCCTGCATGAATTAGATAGTGTCTTTCCAGTTTAGATGGAGATCTAAAACTTTTGGAACAAACGCTGCATTGGTAAAGAAGGCCATCATTCCTCTCTGCACGCCCTGAATAACCACAACAATGACTGTGTTGGCTCTGCTCTGATTGCAGAAGTGCGCTAGAAAGATAAGGCTGCCTGTTCCTATAGGGGGTACTGAGAATGAAATCCTCTGATTCTGCCTTAACTTTTATATCTGATATTTTATCTGACTCTGAGACCTCATATTTTTGGAAACCAAGAGTTTGACATTGTTGGGAAGCATTATAGTTAACATTATCACCTGGATGAATGAGAAGTTGGTTCAAATTTTCAAATTCTTGGCAAAGAGATCTTCTATAAGGTATCTTATCAATATGAGTTAACTTGTGTCTTTTTAAGTGAGCTGACTGTCTAAAAGATTTCCCACAAACATTACAGCCAAATGGCCTCTGTCCAGTATGAATTAAATAGTGTCTTTGTAGTTTGGAAATAGAAGGAAACACTTTCTCACATTTGTCACAAGGACACATCTTATGTCCAGTATGGATGTTTTCACTTGGAACTGAAAAACCACACTGAAGCACTTCACAGTTATCAAAGAATTCCTCACCTGATGAACCATAGATAGATACATCTTTATTATTCACTGAATTATCTGTAGTTAACATGTTTTCTGTTGTAAGGATACCTTTCAAGTTTTTACCCATACTTTGGCTCTGGAAGTGCTTTTGCCAAGAAAATGGCAAAGTCAACGTTTTCTTCTTTTTATTGCCAACTGTCTTATATGTTCCATGTTTGCCAAGGGAACCTATAAATGTTCTCTGGGCTTGTTCAGGGCTCTGCTCACCAGAAATAAGATCACAATTTTTCAAGAAATTGTTTTTAAATACTTTTTTCTCAGATCGAAAATTATCTAATTTCTTACCCCCAGCACGTTTAAGTTTAGCCAAGATTTTTTTCACAATGGTTTTATAGTTGTAGCTTCTTTTGAGCCTGCTTGGAATTTTGCCACCTCTGGCAGGAAAACACTTATGTCCATTGAGAATCTGCTCTGATTCAAAACACTCTTCACACTCTGGACACTGAAAAGGGACGATATAAATAGAGTGGACATCAAGTTGATTATTCTCCTCAGATTCACCTGTATCACCATTTTCAAAACCATCCTGCTTTGCATTTAACTTATTAGGCAGGGGGCATGATTCTGGACTCTTTATCTTCAATGAAAGAGTCTGAAAGGTCTTATTCCTGGTATGGATTTGTTTATGCTTCAGAAGTTTGCTTTGAATCTTAAATCCTTTTTGACAAAAACAACATTGAAAAGGTCTTTCTTCTGAATGTGTGAGCTGATGAATTTTTAAATGAGTTGACTGTCGGAAGGATTTACTGCACAAGACACACTTAAAAGGCCTCTGACCAGTATGAATAAGTGCATGCCTATCAAGTTTTGATTGTGATGGAAACATCTTGCCACAGATTGTACATGCGTGAATATTCTTTCTTTTCTTTGTAGGGCTGTATGTAGGATCAGACTTAGAGCATGGATGTAATGCCCATCTTTCCTCTGTGGTAAAAGTATGATACATCCCATATACTGGCTTTTCTTGCTTGGCCTCCAACAGTCTTCTGACCTGTTTAACATCATTCTGGTAGGTTTCATTGTGAAGTTGTTGGTGCTTCACAAACGTCTTCAGATTTTTAAAGTGGCGTTGACAAATGCTACATTTAAAAGGCAGATTATGAGTTAGCTGATGTCTCTCCAGATGAACCAGTTGCCTAAAGGTTTTATGACATACATCACATTCAAATGGCTTTTGACCGGTATGAATGAGATAATGCCTAGCTAATTTTGATGGTGTTTCAAAGTGCTTGAAGCAAATATTGCAAATATATGGCCTGTTTCTAGGTAGTTTGTTGGCTACTACACACTGTTGAATCTTTAGCATTTTTAAATTGTTTTCAGCCATCATATTCTTCAGTGATATACTCTGATGAACTCCATGTTCTTAAACTCCACAGATGTCTAAAAATTAAAAATAAAAATGTATTAATTTAAAAATTATTTATTCATATGAAAAGAAATAATTTAAGTTGTTTTTTATTCATATGAAAAGAAATAATTTAAGTTGTCCTTTGGTTAAAGATATTAAGGGTATAGGGGAACCTGGACTTTTTCTATGTTTAAAAGTAAGTTAATAATCATTTTAGATGAATACTTTAGAATAATAAAACTAACTTCACCCATAGAAATGATGAGTCTTTAAAAGAAATTTCTAGGGGTGCCTGGCTGGCTCAGTCAATAGAGCATACGACTCTTGAGCTCAGGATCATGAGTTCAAGCTTCATGTTGGGTGTAGAGCTTACTTTAAAAAAAAAAAAAAAAGCCAAAATAAATCTCTAAAAACCTATATAATTTTAAGCTATATTTCTAATTGATATAATACATTAAGAGGAGGATAATTTCAATTTCTTAACATTAAATAGACCTTTAATTCCAATTTTCCTAGTTCTCTATTAAGTAGTGTCGTCAATATTTAGTTGCTTTGTCATTATTGATTTTGGCCTGTAGCCGACCTCAATTCCTACCATGTATTTTTCCTTCTTTTTAATAGTTTCTATGGAATACTCTTGAAAGAAGTCCCAGACTAGAACCACATACCACAACCATCTCTGATTATAACAGGAACTGACTACCCATAGTTCCTGTGCCAAAAATTGTCTATGGCTGATCAACTACCACTAGCACTAAGACTGGCTACTATTGTCATTTGCCTTCACACCAGGTGGGAAAGCACTTACTGGGAGCCCTGTAACTGCTAGAACCATTGGTGGCAACAAGTGATCTCATCTGCTATTTATAAGTGATAGCTCAGGGATCCCCAGTGCTCCAAGTGCAGTCCCATTTGTACTTCTACAGCGTGCACATTAATTTGATAGAGCTCCAAATCCCACTTCAACCGATTCTCTGTGCTCTCAACTGATTTTTTGTTATTCGTAATATGAAAACAAACAAAAAAACCAAAACAAAGCCAACACCATGTACTTTTTCCTGTTAAACTGAAAATGAAAAGTAAAATAGCAAATCTCAGTGGTTCAACCTGAAGATGATTCTGACAACTGCAAGATACACTCTGTTGGAAGACTGTAAAAACCGATTTAAAAAAAATTCCAATGACGCCTCAAGGCTGAAAGCCTGTTGGTTTTTTACTAACACCATAAAAGCGAAGTGAGGCCATCACAAAAGCAAATGAACAAGAGACGAACGACCTGAGAGAAACTTGGACCACTTCCAGCTGGGGAATAATCTCTGGCGACATTATCACAGCCTTTCCTTCTTGGTGGCTGCGTCTGCCCCACTTCCCCTGGCCCACGCTCTTAAACCCTCACCTCTCGTCCCAGAGGGGCTGCAATGGACAGAGGACCCTGACGTCCGGCCGTCGCCCTCATCGCCCACAACCAATAAGCACCTAGGGGGTCGAGCCGAGTCCAGAGACTGCAAAATCCCACACTAGGAAAGGAAGCGCAAGGGTGAAAATGGCTTTGACGGCAGCCAGGGGGGAAAATGCCACATGCGATTCGACCCACAGCAGAGGAAAAGCATCCTTTCTGCGCCTTCCTCTCAGAGACTGCCGCTCCCCAAGAGACGCAGTCGGGAGGCGGGGAACTGGAAAAGGAATGGGAGCCGAGGTCGTGGCGCCCCCGCTATGGGTCCCCGGGCACCTTGGAGGGATCGAGGCGGGCCCGACCCTTCCCGGGGATCGCTCCACCTCACACACGGATTCCTCAAGTCCTCCTCACGCACCTGGAGCTGGCACGGACCCGGCAGGCACGCATCTCAGGGCCCAGACGCCGCGAAGGCAGCGAGCGCACGTCCGCAGGGCTGGCGCGGCGACGGGCTGAGCGCGCAGGCGCAGCGCTCCGGAGCGCCCAGGGACGCGGTCCGGCTGGAAACAGGCTCCCTCCCACCCCAGGGCCGCCGTCGCTTAGGCTCGGTCTGCACGACGGCGGGGAAAGGGGGCGCTCCAGAGGTTGGTCCCCACCCCTAGCGCCGCTCCCCCCGCCCTGCAGTTCCGCGGGGAAGAGAAGAGAGGAGTGAAGAAGGCTGTTTCTTCAGATTGCTGACGATTAGATGAGATGGATGTAAAGTGCTCAACGCAGTGCCTAGAGCCTAGTAAGCCCTGAATAGCTTCATCATTTATTACTTTTTATATTACATACAACCTTATGAAGCGATGGGATCTCATTTTAAAATGAGGAAAAGGAGATTGAGGCGTTAAGAAACTTACTCAGTGTCACACGGCTGATAGACGATGGAGGTGGGATTTGAACACAGGCGTCTAGTACCAGACCTGCACTTTTAATTCGCTACTTCTTCCCCAATTATAGATATCTCAGTATTTTATGTGGACACTATTAAGGGTTAAACGTGTAGTCCAGTTACGGACGTGGGTGACACATTATTAGGTATAAGATGCTTAGGTATCTACCGAAGATTTTAAGTACAAAAGATAGTGGAAAATTATTGTGCATTTTTGCAGGTTCCGATTTTAACTGCCTCAGCTTGAGCGATGAGGACATGAGAACAGGTAACAAGCATATTTTCTTTCAACTGTAAGTAACTTTTTGCATTACTTGTCAAGGACCACTGACAACAAAAATTGTTATTTCTAATGTTTTTATACGTTCCTCTATTTAATAAGGAGAAAGTTGGTCCAATGAAAAGTCATTCTCTATTTTCCATGTGGCAACACGAGGAAATGGCTAGTAGGACATAAGCTTTGGCTTTTATTTTGTAGCAAGCTTGGAGGAGTCACATTTGGGGAAGGTTGAAGCCCTTCCAACAGAAGCAGAGATAGAGGAGGGAAAGAGCTTCCGTGTCTTAAGAGTTAACCTCAGGGTAGGGACTCTGTGTGTTCAGATAACCCTTGAAGACTTGCTCTCTTCTGCAGCTTCTCCTGGGAGCTCAGCTCAACCAAATCATGCAAACAATTGCATCCATCACCAGCCACATAAATCCTCAGAAAAGATACGCAGACCGTAAGAGAATATCACCTGAGGTTGGGAACCAATGGAGGGTGCATTACCTGCAAAATAAGTAGGCCTTTGCACCAAGAGCCTGAATTTGGAGTGTGGAACATAGATGAGACATGGATAAGCTATTCTCCAAGGCCACATACCCTACCTCATAGCCTTCCCCATTCATCCTGAAAGTCATCTCAGGAGCCTTCTGGGGGAAAAAAAGGGGGTTAGAAATTACTGTGAGTAAGTCATCAGGAAGATTTCACTGAATAGGTGAGATTTGAATGGGGACTTAGCAGTGGTTTCAATATGGATAAACAGAAAATGTGGGGGGCAGGCTAGAACATTGTAGGGAGAGATGGGAGTAGTGATAAGGAAAAATAAAGAAACGGCGTGGCAGATATCTTACCTCTGCAACTTACTAGTGTGTGTCCTTAAAAGTTACTTAACCTTTCTGAATCTCAGTTTCCTCATCCTCAAAATGGGGATATAATTAATTAATCATTCATTCAATGACCTGTCATGTACAAAGTACAAAGGATTCACTTGTAAGCATATGAAGATGAAACGGTGAGGGCCCTGACTTCAACGTAGTTTTCAGCTCAGAAGAACATGCAAAGAAGTATAATATGATAAGAGAAGATATGTATGGGGCAGCAGTGGGGAGGAGGAGTGTCTAAATCTGCCTGGGACTTCAGGTGGGGATTGTCTTTGACCTGAGGCGTTAATTATCCATCCACCCATCCATCCATCCTACATATATTTTAAGCACTTGCTATGTGCCACGCCCTGTTCTACATTACTGGAGATAGAGTAGGGAACAAATTAAAAAGTCAGCAATTCCTGTCTTCATAGATTTTTCATTTATAGTTTTTTATATATTTATATGCCTATGGAGGGAGACAGACAATAAACTAAATAAGGAAAATATATCATATCTAATATGTAAAATAAGCACAGAAGGGGGCTATGAAGATTTGGGTGGGAGGGCTTGTCGGCATTTTAGTAGACAGCCGGGGATGACCTTACTGAGCAGTTCTGTGATTTTTGAGTGGAGCCTGATAGAAATGAGAGAGCCAGTCCTCCTTATTTATGCTTCACGTTTAGAGCACTTACTGCTCACCAGGCACTTTGCAAGAAGCTGAGAAAAGCCTTAAATGCCTTGCAGAGGTTTTCTTTTTTTCTTCTTTATTTTAAACCTGTAGGCAATAGGAGATTATTGAAAAATTTTGATCACAGGTATGGCAAGTTTCCATTTGTGTCATAGAAAATTCAGTAAGATGGATGAAAAAACAGCGGTGGCAAGATTAGAATAGCCACGTTGTCATCTAGGGGCTTCCTACTCCTTGAATATCTGGTTAACTTGGATGAAAATCCAGTTCTGTGGCCTGTGACAGTCTTCATGCTACCTGTTCACAGTTTGCTCCTAGTGTATATGTATCCTCCTCAGTAGTTCTTAACCTTTACGGCTATCTATCTCCTTTTTAGCAACAACACATTGAATGTAGAACTTAGCTTCCTTGTCAGTTTCTAGAAAAATATCCAGTCATACTGGTGTGTGTGTGTATGACAGCAAGAGAGAGAGAGAGAGAGAATACTCTACTGAAGATTCAAGGGTCACTAGGGGATAGGGTTTCAACTGAAAAGATGTGGGGCCTGGGAGCAACTCAGCCAGTACCAAGTGCATCCAAGAAAATTGCACTTGAAAGGAGTCCACACTTTGAGCATCTTTCATATGTCTTTGGAATATTTTAAAGGCAAAAACTATGAAATTGAGTTTTAATGCTTGCTAAAGCTCTTCCTACTCCCAAGTGACTGACCTGGCAGAGAGTTCAAATCTTCTGTTTTCATCTCCCCTCTTATTTTCCTCTTACCTCTCCTCTTTCTTTCTGTGGAGCAACCAATAAAACCATCCACTTGCCTCCTGCAGATAATCCACCAAAACCTGTACCCCTCAAATGTTAGTTTCTACCCCCAAGCAATTATCAAAGAATTTTTCCAACAAAGATAGCACTCCCTTTCTAAGAGGATTTTTGATGAATAAAATTCTCTCTTTCCCATCATATATTTTCTCAAGAAAAATATTTGCAGACTCTTGTGTGTTTTGCTGCAGGACTTCTGAGGGGTGGCAGGGGCTGGAGGTGAGGAGTGGTAAGTTGGGATCAGAAGGTAAAACGTGATACAACTGTATTTTACTTAAGGCAGTTAGACCACATCCGACTTCCAGGCTAGTCCCAATCTCTTGGAGGTTGTTAGAAATTTTCTTTAAAGCTCCACTAGTGCTAATGCCTATAGGATTTCTGGATCTAGTTAGGCAGTGGCATCCTACCCCACCCACCCCCCATGTGTTGGTTCAAATTCCATAGTTACCCTGAAAGCAGGTGGGATTCTCAGCATAGGGCATTGACCACATTTGTTAACCCTTAGAGTCAGGGCTGACCTCTGGACCCACATTGATTACAGAAACCCCTCCTACTACTTTAACATTGGGGTATAGGTCAACCAAGGAGAGAGGGCAGAGCTATGGTATCTACCAAACGTTTTTGCTTATGCCGTCAGGAGAGCCTGACATTGGGACTTCTCTCCTGTTTCTGGATCTTAATTTCTTGAGTTCTTTTCATTCCTCCAAAAAATACCTATCCTCACAAGGGCCAGAACAGATGGAAGCGTTTCTCTTCTCAGCCCCCAACCCCATGTAGTGCTATGGGTTTTAAACCTGTCTCTGGTGGCTGCTAGATTGCAGGGGGCAAATGTGTGAGATATTACTGATCTTTTGTTTAGGACCTGGCTTCCCAACTAGATAACTCAATAGTCATTGTTTGTGTTTAAGCCTAGGGCTTTTTCTGGTGTGTTCTCTGACCCAAAGTAACTCACTTACCCCCTAGCCTGGGGGCATTGGTAGTTGGGTGAACGACTGTGAACTAACTATCTGTACTTGGGTGGCTGAGCTCTGCACACTCCACATAGTTACACGGGTACCTTCACCTCTAACCCCAAATAATCAGTCTTCTCTCTTCCTCCCTTTGAATAACTTCTTTAAAAGCAAGGAGTAGGGGCGCCTGGGTGGCTCAGTCGTTAAGCGTCTGCCTTCGGCTCAGGTCATGATCCCAGGGTCCTGGGATCAAGTCCTGCATCAGGCTCCCTGCTCTGCGGGAAGCCTGCTTCTCCCTCTCCCACTCCCCCTGCTTGTGTCCCTTCTCTCGCTGTGTCTCTCTCTGTCGAATAAATGAATAAAATCTTTAAAAAAATAAAAATAAAATAAAAGCAAGGAGTAGGAGGATAATCCATATTTTCACAGGAAGTTCTGAGTTTCTCCTGTAATGTTTTGCTTTAAATTCCTCCTACATCAGCTTAACTCCAACAAGCCTGATTTTTCCACACTACTTTCCAACAGCGATGTGGGGATGCTTTGTGGCAAAACCTCTTAAGTTTTAACACAAATGCAAAGGTCACTTCTCCTTCCAGCTGTTACATTGCCTAAATTCTGATTTAGAAATCCAGACATTTACCACATTGTCAAGCATGATTGCCATTAACAATGCCATTGTTAAGCATTCAGCTACCCAGTGTACCCTAGGGATGCACTGGCAACTTTGCAATCACATAAATTCTTAAATCTAGATCCTGCAAACTTTTAATTAATCATTGTCTAATTCCAACTGTTATTCCTCTAATATTTCAGGGAATGTGAAAATCCTTTTTCTGCGTTACCCAAAATTGTCTTTATTTCTCGTGGCATGTAGTGTTCACTAGGGGTCGTAATAGGCAGTCCCCAGTTCAGATCTTTGAGGGACCCTGACTCAGTAGAAGAAACAATCATAATAGGAATCTTTCATTAGCCCTTTACAAAGTTGTAAGTTAAGGACTTCTTTTGTGTTGCTGCTTTTAATATTTTTTTCTTTATCACTATATTTTGCAAATTTAATTACAATGTCTTGCTGTTGTCCTGTGTTTGTTGATTTTGATGGGAGTTCTCTGTGCCTCCTACATCTGGATATCTGTTTCCTTCCCTAGGTCAGGGAAATTTTCAGCTATTATTTCTTCACATAAATTTTCTGCCCTGTTTTTTCTCTTCTTCTTTTGGGACTCCTATAATACAAACGTTATTATGTTTGATGGACTCACTGAGTTCCCTAAGTCCATTCTGCTGTTGCATAATTCTTTCTGTCTTTTGTTCAGCTTCATTATTTTCCATTATTTTGTCTTCTAGGTCACTAATTCATTCCTCCAGCCTGCTGTTCATTGCGTCAAGCCTGCTTCCAATCTTGTTTATTGTTCTCTTCATCTCTGATTCTTTTTTAACTCTTTAATCTCTGCCGTGAGGGTCCATCTGATGTCTTCTATTCTTTTCTCAAGGTCAGTGAGTATCCTTATGCTTGCTTTCTAATTTCTTAATCTTCTCAACAACTTTGAAAGGAAATATTTTTGTCTCTATTTATGAATTAGGAAATATAAAGACCGAGAGTTTAGTTGACTTGTCAAGGTCATGCAGCTAGTAAGTGCAGGAGTAGGTTTCCTTTTTTTTTTAAGATTTTATTTATTTATATGTCAGAGAGAGAGAGAGAGAGCACAGGCAGAGGGAGAAGCAGGCTCCTCGCTGAGCAAGGAGCCCGATGCAGGACTTGATCCCAGGACCCTGGGATCATGACCTGAGCTGAAGGCAGATGCTTAACCGACAGCCACCCAAGTGTCCTGAGGAGTAGGTTTCAAATCCAGATTTGTCTTGACTCCAAAACCTATATTCTTTCTACTGCACCATAATATAAAACATGTAATACAATGCTTACAGCATATTTGGTGCTCAATATATTATACTTTTTGTTCTTACTTTTTTTCACTTAGAGTCAAGTGTTTATGTATTTTAATATATATAATTATCTAAATATATTTTTTATAAAAATATGTGACATATATTTTGTACATTTAAATATATTTTATATTTGAAATATGTGATATTTGATATACTTATCATATGTGATGTGTATATTTTATCTATTATATATATGTTATATATGTATTATGTGTATGTGTGTCCTTTCTTGTGGTTCTGCTTCTCTGATTGAACACCACTGAAGCAGGGGCAAAAGTGAAAGCTGGAATACTTGTTAAGAGGCCAACACCATTTAGTCCAGGACCAAAGATCCAAGATGTCATCATGGAGATGGAGAGAAGTTTACCAGTTTAAGAAATGTTTTGGAGGTTGTATTATGGCTCATGAAATTATGGAGGCTGAGAAGTCCCAAGAGCAGCAGTTGGCAAGCTCAAGACCCAGGGGGACTGATGGTGGAGGCTGGCAGGCTTGAGACCCAAGAATAGCTGAGGTTTCAGTTTGAGTTTAAGGGCAGGAAAAGACTGATATCTCAGCTCAAGTAGTCAGGCAGAAGGAGGTCCCTCATATTTCTTGTTGTTTTTGTTCTAGTCAGGCCCTCAACTGATTGGATAAAACCCACCCACATTAGAGGGAGCAATCTGCTTTACTCTGTCTACTGATTCACGTATTAATCTCATCCAGAAATATTCTCAGAGACAAACGCAGAATAATGCTTAACCAAATGTCTGTGCCCTCCGTGGCCCAGTCTAGTTGACACATAAATTAACTTTCACATAGATGTGAAGGAAAAACTCAGGTTTTTTCCTTCCTATGTAGAGAAAAACCCAGTTCTCCTCTACTTTGAGTTTCTTCCCTGTGAGTTTCCTACTAACACAAACCACTTCTGACATTTCTAGTCACCAAGTGTGTGTGTGTGGGGGGGGGTTTCCTCAAAACAACAAGCAAGCCTTTGACTCCAGCTGGGAGTCCTACCATTCAACTCAATTCTGACACTGTCTACCTAGATGTAGCCTCAGATCTCTTGGGTAAGCCTGCCTCTCCCCACCACTACTTCAGATGCCAGTTGCAAGCTCAGTTATTGTTTGTGCTTCTGACCCACTGCTCTAGATCAAAGGTTTCAATGACCCCCTCTGCAAGTACAATTCATTTGCTAGAGGAACTCACAGAACTCAGGGGAATACACACATTTACAGGTTTATTCAAGGATATGATAAATAAGGCAGAAGAACAAACAGATGAAGAGATACCTAGAGCGAGGTCTGGGAGGTTCTGTCCCCGTGGAGTTGGAGTGGATCACCCTCTTGGTGTGGATGTGTACACCCACTTAGAAGCTCTTCGAACCCCATATTTTTGGGATCTTATGGAGGCTTTATTATGTTGGCATGATTGATAATCATTAATTCCATTTTCAGCCCTCGCCCCTCTCAAGAGAATGGGGCGAGGGCTGAAAATCCCAAGCTTCTAATCATGACTCCTTCTTTCCAGTGACCAGTCCGTTATCTAGGAACCATCCGGGAATCCACCCGAAGTCACCTCATTAGAACAAAAGATGCTTGTAATGCTCTTATCACTTAGGAATTGATGTGGGTTTTAGGAGCTGTGTGCCAGGAACCGGAGACAGAGACCATATATTTTCTATTATTTCATGATAGATGTATGTATGTTGGAGGCATGTCTGCCTTCATATGCACTTGCACCAGGCCCCACACTTGGGAGGACTCCATAGTTGGTTTAATGCTCTGCTGTTGCTGTCTTAAAATTCTTGGTAATTTTTCAACAAGGGGCCCTGCATGTTCATTCTTTATTGGGCCCCACATAATATGTAGCAGGTCCTGATTGGATATAAGGAATGAGGAGAAAAAAAGCTCAAGGATTACACTTAGGTTTTTGGCTTAAACAGCTGTGTGGATGGTACTGCATTTGGAGGTGGAGTTTGGGAGAGAAATTAAGAATTTTGATTTGAGCATGTTAACTTAGAGCTGCCTTTTAGACATTGTGGTAAGATATTTGTTGCTTGCTTCCCCAGCATTCATTTCCATCTTCCGGATTCCTGGCTAGACCCTGTTTCCCAGCTTTGTGGTTAGGGTTTGATTGGCTCTATTTCCAGCCATCCACATGCTGTCCTGGTATGGCAGCCTCTGCCATATAATAAGTAATCTACTAAGCCGAGTAGACTAGTGCTCTTTGTAATTCCCTTCAACCCTATATTAAAGAATAAGGGGGGAAAAGGATAAGGAAAGACTGACTCTTTGAGAAGGAGAGGCAAAGGCTGCAGAAATGGAGCCTAAAGTTTTTTGTCTGTTTGTTTGTTTTATCCCAGGCCATGGATACTTGTGGGAGAATCTGCTTATTTTCCCAGTATCTATCCTTGCCATCTTCCACTGTTTAGCTGGGTACATGGTCTCCTGGTATAAAGAGTACATTTCCCAACATTCCCTGGAGCTAAGTACACAGTTATGTGATTATATTCTGTTTAATGGGCTATAGGGGGACGTAGTATATACATTTTGCTGGACATATCCTTAAAGAGAGGGGGCATGCCATGTCTCCTCACTTCAAATTTCAGCAGTCTAGAATTTGAATGCATTGACAGAAACACCGTAGTGAGCAACAGACAAGAACACTGGTCCTTTGACACCACGGAGCCATGCTAGTTTTGGATTGCCTACCTCTTATCTTTTATAAGAGAGCTAAATTCTATCTTATTTGAGATAAGACTATTATCCACCACTATTTTGGATTTCTGTCACATGTAGATAGTGTTAATCCTAAGTGATACAATGTTCATATAATTAACTCCTTTTCTTCTCATGGTACCTAAATAATGATATGTTTGTTACAAACAAGACTCTAATAAGGACAATTTTTATTACTCAGGCCATGTGCAATTTGGTCTACATACACACTGAAAAAACCCCTATTCAACCCATATTTTGCTTTGCCTTTTAAGTCCTCAAAAGAAATATAGACATTTTACTAGGATCTATATTATTAAAAGCACCACTACTTTCTCTAGGGAAGCAACAATTGATCCACATTTTTCTGGCACCAGCTCACATTTCATAAACCCTTGTTTAAAATTAACCCAAACCATTAAACAACACAGAAAAAAAAATTCTTTTTAAATTACACTATAAAAACTGCCTTTTGAGAAACTGAAACAGGTGAGTTTACATGTAATCTCAGATAAGGTGACCAAATATCCAAAATTGGCTAAGACAGTCCCAACTCCCAGATTGCTGGCTGCTCTGGTTTCTGTCTCAGTACACGTCCTGTGGTTCTGGCCAGATGTCATCCAACTTTAGGATGGGAATGCCTGCCCCTACTTGGGCGAACAAGTTACTAAAAATGGGAAGAAATAATAGGAAAGTGGAAATGGCAAAAAACTAAACTTTGATTGCAATTTTAGTTACATTTTGGTTCTTTGTTTGACAATGTTTGTAAGCATTTGTCAACACGTGTTGTTTAGTTTGGGGT
The DNA here is from genome assembly GCF_029215605.1 of Mirounga angustirostris. NCBI lineage: Eukaryota > Metazoa > Chordata > Mammalia > Carnivora > Phocidae > Mirounga > Mirounga angustirostris. The sequence goes on along the minus strand of NW_026991717.1, from coordinate 67,845,213 downwards.
CTTTGAAACTGTATGGGATGATCCATTTCTAGGGTTTGATCAGTATTTTTAAAAAGTGATATTGACTATAATAGACTAGAAAATGCCAACATGCATTTCACATACTAAAGATGAGTAGTTTTCAAAAATTTCTATTTATGTTTTATCTGTGAGTCTTTGGTGCAAGAGCGTGATCAAAAGAAGTTTAAAACTCACTAAATTTTAGTCATTTAGGAGTACACTCAGCCACTGTCTCTTGTATCATGAAGGAATATTAAGAAATTTTAAACCTTTCATTCAATAGATATTTGACATATATAACATTAATAGTACTTGTGCATCCATCACTTCCCTGTGTTTCCCTTAAGCCCAATTCTCACAAGTTTTCCAGGGCTGTTCCAGGGACTTTGCAAGAGTCCGGGACTGTGGGATGGGGGTTGTCTACAGGAGATTAGTCAGAGGACAATTCAACTTCAAAGTTCACTGGACAAATGGTGTTTAAAGACTAAATTTAAGTTAGCCAGTTGGGCAAGGAAAGAAGGGCATTCCAGATAGAAGGAGCAGTATGTGTTAAACAGAAAAGAGAAACAGTAGAGTATATAGGTTCATGATATCTTAGATGTAATTCTGAATTCCAAAAAGTTCTAAAAGCTGAAAGCATTAGGCAAGAAAACCAATTCAATCTGAACTCATTGGTGTGCTGCATTTGTCCCATGAGTTCAGATTGTTTTTATCATATTACACTGATATCCAGTCAGTCTAAAATATGGTTATGGTCCGCAAGATGTGTATTTGAGTTCTAAAAGAATATATAATTATAAAAGACTGGTGCATTAACTATTTACTTATCAGTTTTATAGAAAATGTTTTTTTCCTCTTTAAGTTTTTTTTTTTTTTTTAAGATTTTATTTATTTATTTGACAGAGAAAGACACAGCGAGAGAGGGAACACAAGCAGGGGGAGTGGGAGGGGGGGAAGCAGGCTCCCCGCAGAGCAGGGAGCCCGATGTGGGACTCGATCCCAGGACCCTGGGATCATGACCTGAGCCGAAGGCAGTCGCTCAACCGACTGAGCCACCCAGGCGCCCCCCTCTTTAAGTTTTTTTTAAAGATTTTATTTACGGGGCGCCTGGGTGGCTCAGTCGTTAAGCGTCTGTCTTCGGCTCAGGTCATGATCCCAGGGTCCTGGGATCGAGCCCCACATCAGACTCTCTGCTCCATGGGAAGCCTGCTTCTCTCTCTCCCACTCTCCCTGCTTGTGTTCCCTCTCTCGCTGTGTCTCTCTCTGTTAAATAAATAAAATCTTTAAAAAAAAAAAAAGATTTTATTTATGTATTTGAGAGAGAGAGAGAAAGAGAGAGCAGGAGAGTGGGGAAGGTCAGAGGGAGACACAGACTCCCCACTGATTAGGGAGATCAACTCAGGGCTCTGTCCCGAGCATCAGAATCATGACCTGAACTGAAGGCAGACCCTTAACTGACTGAGCCACATGGCGTCAGTCCTCTTTAAGTTTTAATGAAAATAAAACCTCAGGGGCTCCTGGGTGGCTCAGTCAGTTAAGCATTCAACTCTTGATTTTGGTCAGGTCATAATTACAAGGTTGTGAGATCCAGCCCCTTATCAAGCTCTATGTTGAGTGTGGAGCCTGCTTGAGATTCTCTCTCTCCCTCTGCCCCTCCTCCCACTCATGCTTTCACTTTCTCTCTCTCAAAAAAAATATTAAAACTTCAAAATCCATAGCATTAGCAAAATAGAAATCTAGTAAAGCCAGCACAGTAATCTATGCATAATTATGGAAGAACTAGTGCATAAAATGGTTATATGATATATCTCAGGAATCAGTTTGTCAAATTTATGCACAGCTTATTTATAATTGATGATTTCTTAATCTTTCTCCAATTGTTTAATGATTTCCATATGCTTGCTTGTGCTTTAACTTGTGTGCATTTGGTGAATCTTACCTACCACAGGTAAGTAGAAGTCTATAAAGTAAAAAATTGTCTCCTTTTCACCACCATCCTCCTTCCCCTTTAGCACATTGTCCAGAGGTAACCACTCTTAAGAGAGTTGTATATATTCTTTCAGACCTTTTTTCAAATTTGTATGTGAGCATGCCTTATGTCATAGATATACAAAAACAAATGTTGGGTGATGGGCATTAAGGAGGGCACGTGATGTGATGAGCACTGGGTGTTATATGCAACTGATAAATTATTGATTACTACATTTGAAACTAATGATGTTCTATATGTTGGCTAATTGAATTTAAATTAAAAAAAAAAGAAAAAAAACCCCAAATGTTTCTTGTGTCATTCTCTCACAGAACTGGCATAATGCTATGAAGGTGTTCTGCAACTTGCCCGCTTCACTTATGTTATATATATCTTTTCATGGAAATATGTATAGACCAACCTGATTCTTTTTAATGATTGCCTCATGTTCTATTGCATGGATGTTCTTTAATTTAACCATTGTCCTACTGACGGGTAAATAGGGTTTTTCTATGTTCTTATGATGGCAAATATTCCTTCAGATTTACATCCCTGTACTACCTCTTAGTCATACTTAAAAGACCTCCTCAGTCTCTAAGGTCTTTAGCCAAAACATGTATTTTGTAGGAACTGATACCTTCTTTTCTCTTAAACCAAAGAGAAGTCATTCATGTTAACCTGTAAGTACAGCAACAAAAAGCATTTTGTTGATTTTTTATGAGAATTATAAAGTAGTCACCTTTATAAGAGGGCTCTGACGTGGTAGAAACCAGTTAATGTCTTGCTGTTGACTGCTTTAGCTTACCAATCTCATCTTCTTAAGCAAGGTCATTCTGGAGGTTACTCTTAAAATTCTTCCTTAGTGTTCACTTCATCATATCTTTCATTGTAGGAACATCTAAGAACCACAGACCTGAGGAAGAATCTCCAGGTTAAAGAGGTGGAAGTTGCTAGAATTTAAAAGCAGTGTTTCCACACAGGAGAAATGACCTGCTAAAGGGCCACGGCACCAGAACGCTTTCTAATTCTTTGCCTCCACTTCTGCCTCAAATAATGACCTACTCTAAGAGGAGGAGAGTGTGTTGGTTAGTGGGCTTGCAGTCATACACCCTGGATTCTGCCTCTTGTTAGCTCTGGGCCTTGAGCAAATGACTTAACCTCTTTGTGACTCAGTTTCTTCATCTATTAAAATGGGGACAGGGATGGTGATGATGATATCACCTACTCTGTAGGGTTGCTATGAAAAAAATCAAAGATTAGTATTTGTAAAGCACTTACAGGGTCTGGTACCTAATAAACTCGATATAGATGTTTGTTAAATAAGAATGGCACAATGGTATGGACACTGTGGCTGTTTCTCTGAGTTTCCTGAAGAAACAGCTGTTCATGAAACCTTCTGAAAACTCAAATGTAGCTGAAGTTGCCCAAAATATGGTATGAGCAATCTTCCTTCTTCTACTCATCAGCGCCTTCACTGTAGAGGGGTCTCTATTCAGTGCTCACAGAAGTCCTATATTTCAGTGGCCTGCTCTGGATATCCAAACTTCTAATGAGAAATGGTACCTTATTTAGGTTAAAAAGAAGATGGACTAATATTGGGTGTACGCTTTCTAGATAGCTGTTAGCACATTCTTTGTGTTCAACAAAATATTCTCACAAGAAGAGGAGCTTTACAAAAACATATCACAGAAGAAATTGAGTTAGATTTCAGAAACATAAGTACAATGAAAATTGTTTGGATTCACAGGAAATCTGTGACTTTCTGAATGCAAGAAAATGATATGAAATTCATTGACAATATATATTTATACCTCACATTTTCAGATTTTAATATTACAGCTACTAGAAATGCATCCAAAATTTATTTATATAAGAGCTGATTAGCCAGATCTGATATTTTGCAAGTTTTTTGTTACTGTTCCCTTCCCACCCTAAACCTGCAATTTTCTGCATTTTGATCAATTACAGAGCATGTGAAGTCAGGTGTGAAACTGGTTTCTCTTAATATGGTTATACTTCCAACACAGACCGTATAGCTCCTCACTTTCTCTTTAGTAGGAAGTTACAGGACCAAAAGGCCACACTTTTTGGGGAGCCTCCATATTCTCTGGAGTAGTTTATGGCTTTGGGTTGAACACTATGACCAAGTAGTTTCATATTCTTGTCTGATGTATCATGATTTAGTTTCCCAACAAAGTTGAATGTCTTACTTCCTCATATTATCACTAACAGGATTTGGGGGATTGACACCAACTTTAAACCCCAGCTTCAGGACAGAATTATACTTGTTGGACTTTGGGTGGGATTTCTAATACTGAAAGAGGGAGGGAAAATTTGCATGCTGTGGATAGCCACCGAAGTACCCATGGAGAGTTGGCATTCAAGCTTTTAGACTTTGATTAAAACACTTGGAAGGAAGCTGTAGCAGATACAGCTATAATCAACTTATAATTGGGTATTTTATGTGTTTGGTTTTTTTATACCTCACCTTGTTCCCAAAAGACAAGCAGTTATGTGATTCCTCTTCTAGGACAGCATCAGGAAAAGATGGAGCTCTCATTTCTTTCTCCTTGGCCTGCACAGGCCTGTGCTTAACTGTGTAATAATTTCTTTTCAAACTCTAGTTGCTCAGGCAACTACACTCTTTGCTCTCTAGCTTGACCCCATTTCCTGATGAATGGGCTTTTCATTTTTTCACTTAGTTCTAAAGGCTTTCACATTCTGCAATTTTCTCTGCTAAAAAGCTCTAGGCATAACTGCTTAGAAAATCATAGGCAATCATAAAACCTTAGATTTTTTTAAGGAAACTTAGAGATCATTTAATCCAACCCCCTCATTTTACAGTTAAAGAAATCGAGCCCCCAAGGAGGGTAAATAACTTGTCCAATGTCATCCTGCTAATTTGTAAACTGGCTAGAATTTTTCCGAAGCTAATTTTTTGAATTGGGTACAACTACAACTAAAACTGTTTTAAAGGGCACATACTTTTCCATCTTGATCTTTTAGAGCTGTCATATGAATATAATTTATAGAACCAAATTTACGAAATCATGACTCCTAATCCTAAAAAAAAATGCTGTGATGTGAGAAATAGTTAAATGAGGTTTGGAATTACCATGCTTTTTAATAGAACATTTATCATAACAATGGTCTCAGATGTGGTGGTTAATTGAGGGTTGACTAGGTCCAAGAAGATTGCTTTGCTTTACCTAAGATTTTATTTTGGTGGGGGAGGGAGTTGAGGGAAAATGGACCAACATATGTAGAGAGAAATGGGCATTAGGTTAGGCTCAATAATCTATTGTCACTACTGTTAATAAAATATCACACTTTCTGTCCACAAGATCACAACTCTAGTTTGTAAGAAATTATAAATTATTTTTGTATCCAGAACTTGCATCTAGCTAGAGCCAAAGATGAAAAGTCAGTAGCTTCCCCATGCTCTTTCTATAGACCACTCATTCCAGTTAGTGAGTTCTCCAACATGGCCACAAATAACTCATAGAGTCTTTGAAGAGCCACTCTTCTCTGTTGCTGTATGGCACTCTGTGCAAAGCAGTATATCTCACAAGCAGGCCCATCCCTAACATTTGTGAGCCTGAGATGAATGTGCAAATGTTTGTCTCCAACCTTACCCCTATCTCAATGGGCCATATACCCTTCTGTCCATACTGACCTGAAAGAAACTTGTGTATAAGTGTATAGACTTCACTCTACATATCCAAGCTCTCTCCACAAGTCCGCACACAAATTGCACAAGTAGTCACCTCTTGTCTTCACTGTGGGTAATACAGTCTGCCCTTAAGAGAATAGAGAGGAGCAGAAGGCCAAGCAGGCACCTGAAAGAGGCTCAGGGATTCATGAGCAGGGAATTGCAGGTTTTCTGGATAAAGAGAACTTGGTTTAGAAAAAGGAGAGCAGGTTCCTGATCGGAAAATCCTGATAGACCTGTCACCTTATGGGGAGGAAGAAGGTAGAGGAGGGCCAGAATAAGACCTAAGGCATTGTACCCAGGAAAGAAGTCTTGGTTGATTGGATCAAGAACAGTACTGCTGACAAGAAAACTCTGGGGTTGAACCCTCCTATAGGCATTGTCTCTTGTGTAGGACCTGTACAAGAAATGGAAGCAAAATTGTTTCATGGCCAGAAAGAAGCCACTTCAAACAAGTTATTTTTTAAATAGGGAAGTTTCAAGAGATGTTCTAAAAGAGCCTCTAAAAGAATAACACTGTTCAAAGGTATGACATGTCAAACTGGAAGGAATATTCAAGATTGTCTAATGAAGATGGAATAGAGACCACAGAGACAAGTAACTTGCCCAAGGTCAGACTGCAAGTAGTAATAGAGCTCAGCTGAACACTTGTAGCTTGGGTTTCCAGGTTCTCAGGAATGGGTTTTTTCCCATGACCTGGAGCTGAACCCCCTTGAAATGACTCTAAGCACCATGGAAGAATAGACACAGGGTAGCTCTTATACTGTAAGTGTATTTTTAATGATGTGGCAGCAGAACAGCAAATACCAGTGGTTTCTACAGAAAATCAGACACCAGTCACACTTTTGAGAGAGAGAGAGCACGCAAGTGAGTGAGTGAGGGAGCTGGGAATGGGGTGAAGAAAGAGGGGAAGCGTTATAATGTAAGCGTCGATGCTGAGTATCAGAGAAACTTTTTCTCTTCTTATGAATCAAAAGAGAGTGATGTTATCACTATTAGGTGATTCATTTGGGGAAGTTGGTGCAATGAGAAAAGGTAGAAACGAAGAAAGGGGTTATAGGTACTCTGAATTACCCCCTCACTCTCATTTACCCCCAATTTGGGACTATATATAACTTGATTCATACCCTCCTACCCTGTCAGTAATGTTTATTTTAAATATGAAGGCCAGGAAATAAAATGTATTGAAGTGGCAAGTATGGTCTAAGTATCGATTAATCATTTTAAAACAAATTAAAGTTTGGTCTGTGAAAAAGAGAATTAGGCTGGAGTACAGAATTTGTTTTCCTGTCATAGGCCTGCAGCAAGCCATTTAACCTCTGCAGTGCTGTTTTTCCAAAGGTAAACTGAAAATTGCAAAGCTAGCTCTTAATATTTATGATGGCAAAAAATAGAGGGAGGAAACCCAAGTGTCCAATAACAGGGAAATAGATTATGGAATATTTATATAGTATAATATTATCAACATTAAAAATTACAATTCTGAAAATTTTTAGCAATATACTAAAAGTTACAATATAAGGTTAAGGGAAAAAGCATGATTCAGAAACTATATATATCGAGTTATGCCAACTTTCTAAAATATATGATCATAACATACTTGAGGGGGCACCTGAGTGACTCAGTAGGTTAAGCATCTGACTCTTGATTTTGGCTCAGGTCATGATCTCAGAGTCATGAGATTGAGCCCCACATTGGGCTCTACCTTCAGCGGGGTCTGCTTGAGATTCTCTCCCTCTTCCTCTGCCCCCCCCCCACTTGCTCTCTTGCTCTAAAATAAATTAATAAAATTAAAAAAAAATACTTGAAACAAATACATCAACGTGTTAATTTTATTATCTCTAGGTGATAGAGATGGTTTTAATTTTCTTCTTTATATAGTATTTTTACTATTTTCCAAATTGTGTCTAATGAACATACAGTATACTAATTTTTTTAAGTTTTTATTTTAATTCCAGTTAGTTAACATACCACATAATATTAGTGTCAGGTGTATAATATAGTGATTCAATACTTCTATACAACACCCAGTGCTCATCACAACAAGTGCCCTCCTTAATCCCGATCACCTATTTCACCCATCCTCCACCCACCTCCCCTCTGGTAACCAGCAGTTTGTTCTTTATAGTTAAGAGTCTGTTTCTTGATTTGTACAGTGTATTAATTTTACCACCAGGAAAAAATGTTTTTAACAGAAGCAATGTACTCCAGCCCGATTCATAATTATGTTGTAAGGAAAATGGAAATAAAATAATAATTTAAAACTGAATCCTGACAAACACGTACTAAACAATCTAAGTATTTATGTTAAAGGAAAAAATTGATGTATATCTCCATGTGCAACTTTTTTCTTAATAATAAATAGATGTGCCTATAAATAATTAGGAGTCATTCCGAGGCATTAGAAGAGCACACTATATGTGCCACGACCACATCCGAACTATTTGTTTGTGCTGACCCTGATGTTGAAGAAAAAGTCAAATTGACCTGGATCAGTATACAGCAACTTTATCCAGTCATCAGGAGGGATGGCCAGCTGAGGAATAGCTGAGGGGCCACCAATGTCCTCCCTGCCAATTTTTCCCCAGGCTAATCAGCTTCTCCTCTAAGTAAATATTTAGTAAATAGATTAAATACACTGGCTTGAAGAGGCACAAATCATTGACCTGCCTCATGCATCCCCATGTTTTGGTCTGCCCTCCCTCTAACACCATGCCCACATCATCTTTTCTCTCCAAATCTGCACATCTAATCCCATTGCTTGGAATACTCTTCTGCTCTCTCTGACTGTCTTTCCCTTCACCTGTATTAACATTAGTCTTGCAGGTCTTAGCTTAAGCATTCCTTTCTTGGGAGGCCTCCCCAGTATAGAGGTTAGAGACTCTTAATGTATGTTCTGACAACTCTGTGATAGCTCTCATCACGTTTTATTGTTACTACATATCTAATTGCCTATCTCCCCTACTGTGAGCTCAAGGAAGGCAGGGACCTTTTCTGTCTTGTCCTTCACTGTTTCCTCAGAGTGAGTCCAGTGTTCATCCAATCTGTATTGAGGACTGAATGAGCTGAGAATGTGAGATGGTGTGCATAGTGAGTCCCTCACCTAGAAGGATCAAAGGCTGGGACTGGAACTGTGATTGGTTCACAGGAAATCCAGTGGATAGAATCCTGGACTTTATCAGAGCTCCATTTTATCCAGATTATGATTCCAAGAATCCCCAGACATGAGAGTCAGGAGTACAAGGTGTGGCTTTTGGCCAGTTGCTTAACATCGTTCTCTCGCAGAGCTTTTCTGAGTAGCAGAGGGAAGCGTAGGAAAGTACTTTAAACACAATATAAACATGGGTGCACAGTTGTGGAGACATAGAAGAAATGGGGTCATCTCTAAAGGGCTATGGTTGGGACTAAGAGGCCACATTCTGGTTCCTGTTTTTCCCACCTCAAGCCGTACGTCTGGGCAAGTCAGCACCATCAGTATAGGGCGCAGCCCCACTCACCACGGCCAATATCTGGTTGATTAATACAGTTTGTGTGTTATTGCAAGGGAAAGGGGAGGAGCAGAGAGAACAAAGGAGCTGCGTTTGCTGGTGGAAGAGTGTGGTGGATCTGTCAGAAACACTCTCCAGAGTCCTCATTCTCTAGAGGATGATTTTTCTCTGGCATTTTGAGATCTCAAAATTAAATACCTGTCCCAGAACTGCCATCTCCAAGGTGACAGGGCTAGAAATCTCTCTTGGCTTCTTCACATGAGAGGCTTTAAATAATAGTTGCCTTGATGAAGCACCATATGGGTAACATTTTAGGATAGGTAGTCAAATGGTGTAAGAAAAAAAAAATTTTCAACTAAAAAAACAAGTGAAAGCATTTCACAATATATACATATACCAAATCATCACATTATACACCTTAAAACTTACTCAGAGTTATATGTCAATTACATCTCAATAAAATGGAAAAAAAAATAAAGAATTAGGAGTAGGGTTGCCAGATATAGCAAATAAAAATATTTGGGACATACATTAAGAAATTATTTGTTCTTTCTATCTGAAATCCAAATTTAACTTGGTGTCCTATATTTTATCAGGCAAATTTTATAGGAAAGCATCTCTTTTTCCCTTAGTTCTGTTCTAATTATTCCATAGTGAAAAATAAAATGTTTTTATTTATTTATTTATTTATTTTTAAAAAGATTTTATTTATTTATTTGACACAGAGAGAGCACAAGCACGGGGAGCAGCAGAGAGAGAGAGAGGGAGAAGCAGGCTCCCCACTGAGCAGGGCGCCTGATGTGGGGCTCGATCCCAGGACCCTAAGATCATGACCTGAGCTGAAGGTAGACACTTACTCGACTGAGCCACCCAGGTGCTCCAATAAAATGTTTTTCAAAAATATTCATTCTCTACTATCATTGCTTATATCAGTTGAATGTTATCATTTAGTGTTTTAAAATTACATTTCCCTTCAAAATAACTCTGAGGCACCTGGGTGGCTCAGTCAGTTAAACCTTGGACTCTTGATTTTGGCTCAGGTCATGATCTCAAGGTGGAGTCTGCTTAGGATTCTCTCTCTCCCTCTCTCTGCAACTCCCCGCTCCCCCCTGCCCCCCCCCACCAGCATGCACTCTCTCTCAATAAATAAATAAATGAAGGCCGGGGGGAATTGGAGGGGGGGATGAACCATGAGAGACTATGGACTCCGAGAAACAAACTGAGGGTTTTAGAGGGGATGGAGTTGGGGGGATGAGTTAGCCTGGTGATGGGTATTAAGGAGGGCACGTATTGCATGGAGCACTGGGTGTTATATGCAAACAATGAATCATGGAACACCACATCAAAAACTAATGATGTAATGTATGGTAACTAACATAACATAATAAAATTAAAAAAATTAAAAATAAATAAATAAATAAAACATTAAAAATAGCCCTTTGTTACTCGTATTTTCATATAGGAAATAAAGATTTAATTTATTTATTCAATTATTTCATGGTTTTTTTTTTTTTTTGGCTCTTCTGTGTTTTAACCTTAAATCAATAAGGATTTTGATCATTATGGTCATTTTATTGTATTATAGTTCAGTACTGTCTATTACTATGTTTTCTTTGAAGGCAAATAAATCACAACTTTACACATGGAAAATCTTGGGCACTCCATTTCATTCATTCTGCTCAGCGCTCAGTGGTGTTGTATTTTCTTTTCTTTTAATTTTTTAAGTAGGCTCCATGCCCATTGTGGAGCCCAGAGTGGAGCTTGAACTCACAATGCTGAGATGAAGATGCACGCTGAGATCAAAAGTTAGACACTTAACCAACTGAGCCATCCAGGCACCCCTATATTATTTTATTTTTTATTGAAAGTTTCAAATGTATACAAAAGGAGGTGTATTTTTATGAACTTCCTGTATCATCAACTAGCTTCAACAGTTACCACCTCATGGCCAGCATTGTTTTATTGATACCTCTACCCATTCTGCCTCCCCCCCACTATTTCAGTTATTTTAGAGCAAATCCCAGACCTCAAAACATTTCTGTGATAAATATTTCAGTATATATCTGTAAAAATAGAAAGATACTTAAAAATATATATCTATAAAAATAATCATACCTAAAACAATGTAGAGTATTTTTTAATATTATCAAATATCTAGTGAGGGTTCAAATTTCTGATTATCTCATAATTTTTTTATATATGAGTATTTTTTTGAATCAGAGACCAGAAACCAAAATCCCTTTCTTGTAGTTTATAGATAGGTTTCTCCCTATTTATTGAGGAAACTTGGGTTATCCACTTGAGTCTTCTACATTCCAGATTTTTAAAATTGTATTCCTATAGTATTATTCAATATGACCCCCTGTCTCTGTACTTCTTATAAGCTGGTACTTGGATGTGGAAATGTGGTCTAATTCAGGTTAATTTTTTTTTTTTTTTTGCAAGAGTACCTGGTAAATGGTGGTGTGTATATAATACAAGGTATATAATATCCAATTATCTCTCTTTTTGTGAAATCAGAAACCATTGATGATCATTGCCTAGATCCATTATTTAACTAGAAATTGGCAAAATGGAGTTTGTTTGGCTACATCATTCTTTTTCTATTTATTATTGAGAAAACTTTCCCTCACTGATTATTTTGTTACTTTAAGGTATGTTTCATACGGGTAAGTATCCTAGGTCAGTGCCCTGGGAAAGAGACTTTGAGGTGGAGATTGCCTGTCAGAGGCTTACAGAGGAGAGTCCGTCCTGGGGAACAACACCTGTAAGAGAGTGAGGGAAGCAGGAACTGGGCGAGGGAGAGGTTGAATGGTGAAGGAATTGCAAAGGAGGACTCAGCCAAGGAGGACTTGCAGGAATTGCAAAGGAGGACTCACAGGGAGCTTTGAAGCTGGGAAAACTTCAGAATTGAGGCTGTGCCTTTGTATTCCCACTCTACCTTTGCATTGACAAATCATTGTGGGCTGCCTCTGGAGTGAGACTGCATTCTTGTGTAAGACAACAACCTTTATCCAAAGGCAATTCCTGGGGAAGGCTCAGCTGGGAACTTAGCTGTAGAGGCTCCAGGCAGCTGAATGAATGTCTTATTCTTGAAGGGGGAGATCAGGGCAGTGCACTGAAGTATTCAATACAAAAAGACAGGTTGAATGCTTGATTCTTTCTCTGTATTTATCAGATTTAAGAATTATGAACTGATTCCTTAACATCCTCCAAAGGCAACCAATGGGATTTTTTTAAGTATCATAAGTTCATGGATGTTAACATATTTGATGTGTTTGCAATCCTCAGCAGAAGTTACTTCTGTTGATTTCTGTCTTTTGCCAGGAGAAACTTCCTCAAGTTGGCCTATGAATCCTTTGACAGAACCCCCCTCCCGCCCCGCCCCACGAGTTTTTGATAGCTTCCTCACTTTCTTGATGACAGAATGTTCAGGCTCAAGTGCTACAGCTCCTGTCCCAGACGTGTAAATTACCAGGGAGAAATCGTGTTTAGAGGCCACAACCAGTTTAGGAGTGGGGCGCACTGCTACTGGGTTGGCTATTGCTTAGCCTTTACAGCAGAGATAGCTAGGAAATACACAATTTCTTAAAAAGAAATGCATGATCAACTCTTCACTGGTATTTCTAGTTTGAATTTAGGATTACAGGGGTTTACTAAACTTCTTTGATTTTATGTTAGTTTCTCTTTTCCTCTGGAAATCCTTGTGGGAAGTTAGTTGAATAAGAAGGCCAACAGCTATCAGCAGAAGGAAGGAAGGGAAAGGACATAAGCAGGGAAGGAATGTGTTTTGTTTTGCAGAACCAACAGTTTCAGCAAAGGAAACGCCAATTAGGTGTCTTGCCTGATAGCTCCTTACATGATCCAGTTTGAGCCAGATGGGAGCTGAGGACCTTCTCAGAAGCCCCCCTGAGTTGTCCTGAAGTTACCTTTAGCTCTTTATAATACTAAAATCTCGGGGCGCCTGGGTGGCTCAGTCACTGGGGGTCTGCCTTCGGCTCAGGTCGTGATCCTGGGGTCCTGAGATAGAGCCCTGCATCGGGCTCCCTGCTCAGCAGGAAGCCTGCTTCTCCCTCTCCCACTCGCCCTGCTTGTGTTCCCTCTCTTGCTGTCTCTCTCTCTCTGTGTGTCAAATAAATAAATAAAATCTTTAAAAAAACAAACAAACAAACAAACAAAAAAAACTAAAATCTCCTCGTATGGGCAGAGTTTTCTGCCATTTTTTGAATATACAATGTATACATTACCATGCTGACTTGCTAGGCATGCACAATTGAACCAAAGTGCCTAATGCAAGTCTCCTGCTCCTGCCCCCTTTCTGTTTTTTTGAAAGCTAGAGTGATCTCTTAAAAGTTTTAGTGTTTTCTTTTTGAACAAAAACTAGATGCCAGCTTTATATATTCTGCTTGCCTAGAAGTGGAGAAAGAAGAGGAGAAATGCAACCTGCCCTATTATTCTAAATAAAGTTCCTAAATTAATGGCCTTGATTAGTGACTCAGTGCTTAACCTTGATTCCCAAATTGGGCCCGCTTCAGGGCTTCCTAGCGAAGGACTTTTCTTACCTTTTGATGATTTGGGCTATAGGTTTCCCTATTCTTTTTCTCTATTAGTCTTCATCCTACTTTTTCCTCTAATAGTTCTTGCAACTTTCTGGTCTGATGCTGGCTCTTTTTCTTGTTTTCTGGCTCAATGTATATTAATAAATATGAATTTTAATGACACTGGGAACTTGTAATCAGATATGCCACACAGCATGTTCTCAATTGGCCTTTTTGAAACCATCTTCTTGATACCATAAAAAATCAAAATCTGGTTTCCCTTACGTAATACATCAGGTTGTTTCCAATTGGTTAGTGCCAGAATTCCTTAATTAAGAAATATATGTAGAAACCTGACAGTTTGGGGCACCGGGCTGGCTTGGTTGTTGGGATGTGCTACTCTTGACCTTGGGGTTATGAGTTTGAGTCCCACGTTGGGTGTAGAGGTCACTTAAAAATAAAAAATAAATAAATAAAATAAAATAAAAAGGAAACCTGACAGTTTGTTTTTGATTATATTTCACTCACACATCTACTTGTATTTAATTCTGCATTTACTTAGGAACTACAATGTACCATGAACTGTGCTCTTAGGATCTGTTGCTGGCCCTCTGGCTGAAGTTCTGATTCTTGTTCCGGTTGCTTAACTCACTCTTGGAAGTAGCAATAGAGAAGTGTCTGACCTCAGGGACATTTTTTTTTTCCCTAATGCTTATTTGACTGACAGGTATTTTGGAAGGTTGCAGAAAGCAAAAGTTGGACTGCAAAGCTCAAGTGATGATTCCTGCATTTTCAGAATCAGAGTGTGTAAAATATTTTTAATTTAATCTCATATTAGAAGACGGTAACCTTATAGGATATAAGACAATAATCCTTATAGGATTAAGTGGATGTCATTCAGATGAAGCTGTCATATTGGTACTGGGAAATACAGGTCTGGGATGAGACCTGTATGCTCATCAGTCTCAAGGAAATGCTGCATCGGTCACAAGGCTGACCAGCTGTTTTCATTCTATCAAATGATAGGACAAAAGCACATGTACTTCAGCTGAAGCCAGAACATCTTGAAAAGAATTTCCTGGAAGTGTGAGGATCTTAATGTAGAAGATAGTTTAATAGCTTTCTCTAGAATTTGGGATGGTTCGCATCTCTACGGGCCATAGATTCTTATCCAGGGGATGGGTTCAATAGCTAATAGCTTCTCCAAGTACTTTCTAGCCCCAGGAGTCAGTCATTTAGTGTATTTAAGTAGGGATCTCCTTGACATTTTTGCACTGAATATCAGAATAAATAGGTAATAGCATATCTATATAACTTGCTAACATGTCATTTAGGCCGCTTGAGGGCCATCGTAAATTGCTCTGCCACCTTTTTAAGTGAATATACAAATCCTAAGCATCAGTGACAAGATCATCCTGTGTTTTATTATTATTCCTCCCCTCTGGTGCTGAGAAATGAATTGCTTATGAGAGAGAAGGGAGGGTTGGCTTAATAACTTGTAATCAGATATGCCACACAGCAAATGTGAAATTCCTTTTTCCCTATTTTAGCTATCTTTTATCCCAAGAAGAAAAACTGAATCTCAAATATGGGAAAGGGCAGTAGCAATCCTTGAATGGAAACTGCTCACAGGAATTAGACACAAGTGAGAATAATAGTGGAATAAACTTGTGATTGGTGACTATCTTACCATTCTTTTTAAAGAGTCCCAAGGGACAACTAATAGTGATATCAACACACGTCTTACTGTTCTAAACACTTTACTACTAATAGTTTATGCTTATAACAACTCCATGAGGTAGACACTGGCATTATTTCCATTTTATGGATGAAGGAGCTGAAACACAGGGGGTAAGTGATTAGCCCATGGTCACACAGAGAGTACTAGATAGTATGCTAAACTGCCTCTAATGAAATACTGATTTCCTGACTGTATTTGAGTTTGTTCAATACTATGTTTCTAGGGAAGACTTAATCAGTTTTTGAGAAAACATGGCATTCAGTCCAATTTCAAATTAGGAAGAATCTTTGGCTCAATCCTTTAGTCTCTAAAAGTCCCTCAGCACCTTTACTTGGATAATTAGTTGTGAACAATATCAATTATATCTAAGTGGACAAATTTAATTACTACAGAAGACCAATTGATTTTTTTAATTATCATTGATTGCTCAGTGGTTATCTCAGTGTAAAGATTGGTACTTTCTGAATCTTTCATTTAATTGGTTTATTAAGTAGTCCAAAGGTTGACACCAAAGTAGGAGAGGTGAATTTTCTTCCTGCTCCCTTTTTATCTCCATGAAGGATAAACATCATGGAAGCCCAAGACATTCAACAACAAAAACAGCAACAATAACAGAAACAGCAATTAATATTAAATTTCTTGTAGGTTTTGGGGATCTTCTCATTTTTTGTTTTAGTAGATTTATTGGAGGCAGTGATACCCTAGGTTTTGTAATGGTGAAGATAGAACTTACCATGTTAACTGGGGTACCACAATGCTGATATTTTTAATCCTTTAGTCAAATTCACAGTGAGGCCAGTTAAGATCATAAGGATTATTGGAAACCGATGTGGACTTAGAAAGAAGAGAATTGGAGTCTACACTTTAATCTATCCTTACCCACCTACCTCACCTCAGTAATAGCTGGCTGTGTGATTTAATTTTCCTGTCTCAATTTTCTTATTTTTAAAATTAGGATAATCACATTTGTCTTCTTTATCATGCAAGCCAAGTCTGTGACAGTACCTTATAAAAATATCAAATGTATGTTGGGGCGCCTGGGTGGCTCAGTTGGTTGAGTCGTCTGACTCTTGGTTTTGGCTCAGGTCATGATCTTGGGGTCCTGGACTTGAAGCTCACAGTTGGCTCCATGCTCAGCAGGGGTCTGCTTAAGATTCTCTCTCCCTCCCCCTTTGCCCCTCCCCTCTCTCTCTCTCTCAAATAAATAAATAAATCTCTTAAAAAATATCAAATATATGTAAATTTAAGGATCCATTACCATAATATTTGCATTATTTTGCTATAGAAATATTGTCTGACACCAATTATATCAGTTATCTATTGCTGCATAAGAAACTACTTCAAACCTATTGGCTTAAAACAACCATTTATTATTTGCCATAAACCTACAGATCAGTTGTGTGGATTGTGCTGGTCTGTGCCAGGCTCAGCTATTCTTGGGCTTGCTTATGCATCTGTAAAAAACTGGGGGGTTGGGATGACCCCACTGGGATGATATGGCTCTCTGTCACACGATCTCTTATTCTTCAGTTGGCTAGCTCAGAATTGTTCTCAGGGCAAAGGAACAGGAGCAAAAGAGCGAGTGAGTATGCATAATGCCTTTTGAGGCCTGTGCTAAGGATGGCACCCCATCATGTCAGCCATTCTAGAGGCCAGAGCAAGTTGCAGGACAGTTCAGTTCAAGAGGTGGGACAAATAAGTGCCACATCGTGATGGGAGGAGCTGTATAGACATATTGTAGGAAGGGGGAAAATTGGAGCCATTTTTATAATTGATCTATCACACTAATTGAGTCACTTATATTTAATTCAAACCCTTAATTATTTTTATTTATTTTACTAGGACAACAATTTTTTTACCTTTTCAATTTTTATGGGGGGTCACTGTGTTTTATATCTTTTATATAAATACATATATCTATATCCATGGCTTGTTGCCCATATATACATCTAACATAAGACTTTCGAATATATTTGCAATTATTGTGACCAATAGGTAAGAACCTGGATGATTTATTAGATATATTCTCATTTATTAACTATTATTTGTTATATTAGCATTTGCATAGGACATAAAACAAACAGAAGATCTGATTAAAATAATTGTTGGAATTCTGAAACCCATAATGTTTTGCGCTACTGAATTCTCTATTACACTGAAATGATTAGTATGCTTCATTACTGGTCCTATAAATAGTCAGATTAAATGAAGAATTGAGACAATATAAATTGAAAATTCAGATGTGTAGCTCTGCCCTCGAGAAATTTTGTTTTGGCTTTGTTTTATTTTGTTTGAGCCAGAATGAGCCCGACTGGATGTCTACATTGGTTACATTCCCTAAATATGTGTTTAACTCATGATTTCACTTGGATTTAGGCATTTGGTTGTATGCCAAACATCTGGATGTTTTTTGTCAGCAGTGCCAAATATGCATCTCTGTGGAGGAATGTTCTGACTTTGGCATTTAGTTGGCATCTTTACATATGCTTTTCAATCAGACGCACTATATCACCAGGGCAACTCCTGAAGTTTGGGTCGAAAGGATGTATTTCTGATCAAGTTTAGCTCTATAGACTGTAAATATAAGCTATCTGAATTACACATAGGCACTTGGCAATATCTTGTAGATTCTAATATTCCCTTTCTTTATGTTGGCATCATGTTCAGGAACATTTAAAATATATTTCCATAACATTTTCTAAATGATTGTATTGTAATTTAATGTTATATTTGGCAAACACAACCTAAAATACAGTAGCTAAGAGTGTAAGCTCATTTTATTTGCATACCATTGTTAACCACTTTCATGTAATACTTACCAAATGTGTCAGATTATTACGATCTATTTAATGACTTAATGGAGGAGGTACATTGTTCTTAAATTCAATTATACCCTTTGCACCTCTAGAATTAAGGTCACGTCAGCATTTCTATTATATAAGTGAGTGGGTTTATCAGTTTTTAACTGAGCTATAAAAATAGGCTTCCAAATCAAATCTTAGTAATAAAGATCACTGCCTGGGGGAATTTTTCCCCCAAATTTAGTATACATATAATTTTATGGTGCATCTCCTACTTTCTAAAATAATCTTTTAGGAAAAATTCCATTATGGCCTTCATGTGGCAGAAGGAAAAGTCCTTAATTTCCTGTTTGCTTTATAAGACTAGGTTTTTCTTCCTTGCTGAGTAACAATCATCTTAGACACTTTGGCTTTTAATACGCTCCCCACTACTTCTTGGTTGTGTGACCTTGTGCTCTCACTTAGTGACTTTGTGCCTCAATTTGTTTATCTGTAAAATGGACTCTTGATGTTACCTACCTCATAGAGTTGTAGTGAGGATTAAATGGGATAATATACACATGTGTTTAGGAAAGTACATATTAATTGCTCAATAAGGGCTAGCTTTTATTACTATCAGATAGGAGATTTAATACAAGTCCATTCAGCATTAGAGAAACATCTGAAAAGAACAGGCCATTGAGGTGAGATTTGGCATTTACTGAGAAGTCTGGAAGAGGCTATTGCTATCAGCTGATTATCACCCTGTTGTCCATAAGGTTTTTTTCTTTTAGAAATGGCCGAGATCTCACTAAGGAATGAGTGAGATCTCCTTGGGGAAGAATGCAGGTGGGGAAGATGAGAGGAGCCAGGACCAAGGTCTGAGGAAGAGATGAGGCTAGAAGGATCTGTGAGAGGGAAGAGTGAATAGGAAATAAAGGAGTATAAGCACAGTACTGTAGAGCACGTATTGTGATTCTGACTCAAACAATTATCAAACTCAGTTGGAGGGCCTGGAAAACCCAGAAGGGCCTGGAGTTTCTCACTCAGCAGGTAGTGCTGGGAATAGGGTAGTGCCTGGGAATTTGCATTTCTAACAAATTCCCCGGTGATGCTGCCACTACTAGGCTGAGTACCACACTTTGAGAACCACTGTCTGAATGAACACTTTAAATATGCTTGGCGGTGAATAGGCATCAGAGAACTGGAGCAGAGTGGGAATAAAGGAGGATTTCTAAAGATTGAAGATGAAAATAAAAATTGTTATTTTTATTGTTCATTCCCAGATTGCTTAGGAAGAGAACAAGACTGTATTAGGTGGGTTATTGGCCCTGCAGTGTTAAAACATTACTGTATGTGTTGCTAATGAAACACTCTAGGTAATTCCCTGCAGGTGCATGTAAATTACAAGAAGATGGACATATTTTCCTGGATTCAGGAAAAAAATCCACTCCTTTACTGTCTTAAAAAATAATTCATTGGTATTTTTGATTTTGCATTGACCAAGTGCTCAATTTGTTCCCGAATAGCCTGCAGAGAAGTTCTCTTCTAAAAATGGGAAAGAAGCTGATCCATTGATGGAAAAATCTGTTTTCCTCTGTCTGTATTCAGGGCAGAATCACTGGTTTCTTAGTTGTCATGACCTCCTGTTTTGGCAGGGGACAGGTCACTGTGTGAGAAACCACACACACAGGCATTAGAGTGGGGTGATTACACATGACTCTGTGCAGAAACCTCAGCACTGATATGCTATATTGCAAAAAATTAAAAAAAAATAAATAAATGTGATGTGATTCAAAAGCCCTTGGGAAGAATCTAATTAATATTTTTTAGAAAATTTCATTTCAATATGTGATGTCTAAATACTGAAAATTATAATTCCCAATTCAATTGACTAAATTTTCACCTCTTTTAAAATTTTTTGGACTGTTCTATTTGATCTGATTCAGGATGAAGTTGTTTTCTCTTTGACATAACACAGATGACATTCATACAACTACAATCTGTTGTTTTCACTCTGCCATTATACACACAGAATCCTAGAGCTGGAAAGTCCTGCAGAACTAATTCTTATGAGTGCATATTGAATGTTCAAACCACTCTCTGTAAATGAATTTCCTTTTCTTCAAAAGCCTCTGATGGGCAAAAATCTAAATCAGGGAAAATGCTATTGTTTAGAGTCCTGGCCAGGCAGACATATCAAAGTTAAAAGAATCCAATGGTATGGAGGAGATCCAACATAAAACTCTGAAAAAGTAAAGTAAGATTGTAGAGAAGAACCATTACCCATATGTTTCAGATATGTAAAAATATCCAAGCATAGTTTAAGATAACCTGCAATATTTATTAAAAAGAACAAGCACAGTAGATACCATTCAGGAGTCTAGACAATAGACCATTTATGCCATGATTTACCATCAAAAAAGAAATCAAAAATATTATCAAATTTCTTTTCAAAATTCAGGTAATGGTTAAAAAAGAATACACAACATAGTTGGTCAGGAATATCAAAGCTGGTATGATTTCTTTTTTTTTTTTTAAAGCTGGTATGATTTCTGAAAAAAATCTGGCGTACATTAATTGACCAGAAACCATCAATATCATACAGTGGAGATTTACATTGTTCAGTGATCCATATTATATCAATACCAGCAAGAAATTAAGACAGGTGATGATATAGTATCTTAGAAAATCATTACTACTGTTCTAGAAGTTCTATTTAACCAAATTAACTTGAGCAGTGTCCAGCATAAATATTAGGAAGCATTTTTTTTTCTTAAAATTCTACTGTAAGTATAGTTCAACTGGAAAGGAAAATGCAGTATTAAAATAGAATTATGTACAGAGTAGAAAGTGTTTATATAAACGGCTGGGTATCCAGACACTACCAGTACAGTGGTAGACTAATCAAGGAGCTTCATAATTAAGCTTAATGTTTATTGATCAACAATGAATTGTTATCAGTCCACTCAATGGCAGGTGCAACAGAAGATGATAGTTTGGTTAATTTAAAGAGAATATGGACTTTACAAAAGGATGATGAACTGGCTATGAAATCTAAAGATGTTTCTAATGTTACGGTCAGAGCATATGATAGTGGGTGGCTTGATACTATTAATTGGAGAAAAATATCTAGTCATAAAACAAGGGACAAAGTAATATATGTGCATAAACCTTCCCATCCCTTTCCTTATGAAAAATTGTTCATCCTTTTAGTCCCAACTCAGATGATTCTTCCTTTGTGAAGCTTTCTCTTACTCATAGGAGCAAAAATAATACTTCTGTGACCCCAGAGTATGTGCATATACTTCTAGTATTGCACTTATTCTATTTCATTTTAATAAATTGTGTATGTGTTAGTTTTTCTATTTATTAATATAATGGGAGTTCCATGGGACCTTGTCTTATTTAGTTTTGCAGTACTGGGCACATAACAAGTCCATAATAATGTGTATTAAATGCATGTGGTTAGTCAATATATGAGAACAAGAAATGTTCATGATGTCTATTGATACTTTTAATTCCAAAGATAAATGGGCTCACAGGCAAAATAAATCTCACAGATCAGATTTCTGTTTACCAAAATACCTGCTTGTCAGATTAAATTATTCAGGGATCATCAAAGACAAAACTCTAAGAGATCTTGAAAAGTTGGAGAACTCATCTATCAAAACTCAAAATGATAATGAATAAAAGAGCCAATAACAGCTTTTTAATCTTTGATCAGATCCCACACCCAAAAATAGGCAAAAAAAATCGTAGGGTACCAGGAAAAATCTACATTTAAAAAAATCTATGTTTATGCTAATATTTAATTTGGAAATATGTAACTTTTCTCTTTATATTTTAATGGGACAAGAGATAGTAAAGAGAGAGACGGTCGACTCTAAATTACTCAAAGTGTGCTCAGTTCCTCTCCTTGTGTCCTTGCCTGGACACACTAATCACTGGCCATGTTGCATGTTTTCCTCTTGAGGGTGAAAAATATGGTATAGAGGGCGAATTTTAAAAATACCTCGATATCCGAAAGTGCCAAAACCACGACATAAGAATTCAAACACTGAGGGTATTATTTGTGACTGGTATTAGTAAAATTACTGCTTTATTGAATTGTTTATCTAAAACTGTTACAAAAAGTTTTTCTAAGCTAAATCTTTTAAGTGCTGTTTAAATATTTATCCTTTTCAGTTTATAGATGAAACATCTGCCTTGTCAAATGGAAAGACTTGATGGTTTTGCCAGCACAATAGCCTTGCCGCCATCTTGGTGGTGTATTTCACAGGGGAGAGGAGACAGTTTAGGAAAGGAGTTGGGGCCCTGGGATGATGTCTTGCATCTGCTCTTTGCCAGCTATATCACCCTGGGCAGTTATTGGACCCTGGTCTCAAAGTTCCATATGCAAAATTATGATAATCAACTATTTCACAAGGCTGTTATGTCAATGAAATTGTGTGTACAGAAGCACTTGTAAACTGTGAAGTACCATGTAAATGTTAGTTACAATTATAGCTTCATCTACCATACATCAGGAAAGTGTCATGGACTGTGGAGGACCCATTTCCTTTTTTCACGTGTACTCTGCAACACAGAGAGGGGAGATTTTTTTTTTTTTCACTTGCTTAGTCATTTTTCCCCCCATTTTTTTTTGGTGGTAAAATATAAATAATGTAAAATTTTTACTGTCTTAACAATTTTTAAGTGTATAGTTCAGTGGTACTAAGTACATTAATAGTGTTGTGCATCCGTCACCACCATCCATTACCAGAACTCTTTTATTTTGCAAAATTGAAACTTTATACCCAACTAAACAATAACTCCCCATTCCTCACTTCCTGATTCCTTGTTTTTTTTCAAATAGTTTAAAATTCTAACGCTGCTCCCACCTTATCCCTAACACAAAATTCATTCTCAACCAGAAATATAATGGTGATAATCTCAATTTTAGCTACTACCTTCATCGTTTTGGTCTTGGTAAGATAATCCGAAGAAGTGGTGAAGAAATACTGTAATATAGACTTTGCATGATAGGAGAAATTTGCCATATGTAAAAACGGTTTAGTATTTTGCAAATTTCTGGGCATAATGGCTCTTCTGGAAATGTATCCTAAGGAAAGAACAAGAGAAGTACAGTTATCTGATAATGGGTAAAAAATGTAAATAGATCTTCTAAATTCTCATCAATTGTGGATCAGTTTAAAAATTGGTGGCATATATATACAATGAATATCATATAATCACTAAATATCTCATTATAGAATAATACTTAAACTATGGGTGTATGGTCGTGCTATAGTATAAAGTTAAAAAAAATTTAGAAAACAGTATTATGATATTATGTCAGTTAAATAATAAAAATTATTTACATATGTATATGTATACATATATATATAAAACATGTATATGAAAATCCTAGTAGGTATACAGAAAATGTTAATGGTAATCTCTGGGTGACAGAATTATTAGTGATTTTAATTTCTTCTTTACAATTTTTTATGTTTTGTAATTTTCTCAATGACTGCATATTACTTTTATAACCAGGAACAAAATGTAATTAAATAAAAAACTCAGGCCTAGGCCACCTCCAAAGCAAACCCAGCAATGAACTCTGAAGTATTTCAGCTATGAACATTTTAAGTAATTGGAAATTGGGAGGACCATAAAAAGTGGTCACTAGGGGCTAGTATTTGAATGAAAAACCCAAAGAGCTTGTTTCAAATCATGTCGACTTCCACGTTACTAATATAATTAAAGCAAGTAAATCAGTTGGGCAACATGCCACTCACCCTTCAGACACACGTCACAGCTGTCTGCATGCTCACAATCTTCACCTTGCTCAATTTTCACAGTTTTTAATATGAATATCAATTCCCTTTTTCATAAACCTAACCTATAAATGCCACAACCCCTCTGAGGGATTTCCCCAGGCTTCATTTTAGGCTCCACAAGAAAGGATGTAAAAGAGACCTTTCTTTTGTAAAGTGATTTTATAATTCTGTCCAATATCCATCATTTTCAAGGCCAAGTAATCATATTTAATAGATCCTAAATTATATTTTGTCAGGCAAGGATTCCCTTGATGATATTAACCAGAGCAGAGGACTTGACAGGCAGAGGCCTGAAAGTAAGATATTGTTCTACAAAGGGCTTATGAGCTTTCCTTTTCAAGGCTTGACCTCACTAAGTTTGGGGTGGTGCAGGATCTGTACCTTCACTGCAATCCTCAGTCTTCCCTAAGTTACCCACAAACCAACTCCTGATTTCCTGTCTTAAAGTCACTTTTAAAATTAAATTACATGGCTCATTTTTGACCCTTTCCTTTGAGGAAATTGCCTTTGTGAATTTATTTCTACAATATTCCACTAGCAATACAGCTAGATGTATAAGCATGTACCTACTCTATCTCTTCTTTATCTGCTTATAGGAAACCTGAAAGAGAAAGGCTGAGGGATGGGAGCAAGTTGGAGAGATGCCTTCATGCCTTGTGCTGTTTAAATGAGTGTTATAAAGTATAAGGTTGGAGATCGTTTTTTGACAGGAAAGATTATAAGGTCATGATGCTGGAAAAGAATACAGGGACAGATTTTCCTTTGAAAAAGGAAGAAATCTTGGATCAGGTTTTCATTTGGAGGGAAGTTCTCAGCACTTTTTTGAACATCTCTATTTTTATTTTGTGGGTTTTATATCTCAAAGGTTTTAAAGAATATGAAGGTTAAAAAAAGAATAAGCATTTCCCCAAATTAAACAAAATTTAAGTTTTTAAAAAAGTTTATTTATAATCAAAAGTTTATTTATAATCTATACACTGACATGGGGCTTGAACTCACGGCCCTGAGATCAAGATTTGCATGCTCTACCAACTAAGCCAGCCAGGTGCCCCACAAAATTTAAGTTTTTAATGCTTCAGTTATCAAAACAGTTCAAGTACAAACTTCATTCAAAATACAACTGTTAAGGTCTTGCTGTGTGCCTGGGCCTTCGGGGCTTTATAAACATTAACTCATTACATTTTTACAAAGACTCTGTAACCTGCAGATATATTTATTCCAGTTTTAGGGGTGATGCCTACAAGTCAGCCATTTCTAAAATCTTAGAGTGGCTTGGGCTCCAACAGTTTAGACCACTTTTCATTTTTGATGATCTATTTTCCCACATAGAATTGCTTGTTCTTGTTCTGGAAAAAATAATCCCAACCCAGTTGCTCCACACTTCAAGACATGTGGATCTTGAAATTCTTGCCTAAAGAAAACTGTGAGAACACAAAAGGAAGAGTAGGAAGGAGGAAATGATGCATAACTCAGTAGAATAAAAACAAAAATATTAAACCGGTATCAAGGAATTTGTCCTATGATTTGGGGCAAAAATACTTTACACAAAAGGACCAATTCTGCCTGTTTTCTGATCAATTTTCTCACTTTTCTCCTTCTTTTTTTTTAAAGTTCTCAGGTTTCTGTGTCTTTCCTTTGCTCTTCTTCACTAATTCTTTTATTTTTACTCACAACTCTCCCTTATTTTTATCTTACCATCACTCTTTCCCTTATTTTTTCTCCATGCCTAAAAAAGAGAAAAGATAAGACAAAATCAACCTGGTTTTTGTGCTCTCCCTTTAAGTGCAATAAAACACAGGTGCAAAAATGGAAGGAAGGAACTGGCTGGTTTCATGATCACTTCTTCCATCTTTCATCATCATTAACTCCTCTTGCTACTGTCTTCTTCTTTACTTCCTCCTTTCCAATAAGTCACTTCCTTCTTTTCAATAAATCACTACAGCTAAGATTTAAAGCCACTTTACCACATTCTGATACACTACAGCAGTTTAATTTTTATATCAGTCTAACCCAAATTGATTTCTCATTGACAGAGCTCAGCTGCCACCAACTTACCTGCTGTGTTCAACAAATGGAAACTCTCAGTAAAACCTGTATTATCATTTATTTCCACTGTGGAAATATTAAACAGGCTGAGATGCAGTGATGATTTTAATTTTTTAAATCACAACACAATTATTAGGATGATAAAAATCTCACAATTTTGGGGGAAATAAGGATGGATTTCAAAGGAAGCAATCATTTAGAATCTGACCATCAGTTCTCCGGTAGACTTTGGTCCATGTCGATGCATCTTGCCTGGACATGTTAATATATTCTCTACCTTCTTCTCAGTGCTCTTATTATTAAAAAAAATATAGTGACACTCTTATCTTTTAATGTTTTTTTTTTAAATGGGTATCTCTATTTTTAACTCCACTGAATAAACAATTACAGCTGTCTGCGTGTATGTCACATTTTATATCTTTCAGAGAGCTTTCATAGCATTATCTATCTAATCCTCAAAACAACAAACACTTGCTGGGCACTGTGATAGGTATTGTGATCCAGATGAAAACGTTTCACAGCTCCTTCTTTGAGGGGGAGAGATTATGGGGGCACATGTAACAATTCCAGACAGACTAATGTATTACGGATTTTAATAATTATACATATAAGGTACTACAGGGACACTGGGTACCTAATTATTAATCATATTGTTCTCTGATAGCATTTGTCACATTGTATTTTAATTTGATACATAGTATCAGTCAGTTTTTTCCACTAAATTGTGATAGAGAAGACATCTTATGCACCTCTGCATTCCTATCATCAAACACAGGGCCTTGAACATGATAACCAGTTACTCTTCAATGAATGGATGAATAAAATGGATGGATATATATATATAGATAGATAGCTATATGGACATTCATTTTATATATTATAAATGTATGTATAACTATATAGATACTATATATTGATTTATGTGATATATATAAACATATATGTATAAATTATTATACATCACATATAATGTATACATATATAATATTATGCATTATGTATATAATATCTATCTAACATATATATGTTTAAATTAAGAATTCCAGGAAAGAGGATCTTTTATGTAGTATGGGAAAAGAATTGTTTTCAACCAACAAAAGTACTACTGTCTGTGTTAATACAAAGTCAATATATAATAGGTTCCTATATTAGTTTTGAAATCCTGATGATGTAACTGTAATAGTCAAGGTCAGACTCCTAAGAAAGATCAGATTCCCAAATTTCCTTTCACTTTAAGGAGTGAAAGCCTTCAAACCTTTCTCTTGCTCTTGCTCTTCCTTTCCAACATTACTAAAATTCATGTTTCATTTAGGAGTGTACATCATCTTCCATCTTTGATTAATAAATACTTCTGACTAATTATGTGCCTCATTCCTGTTCTATGTGTATTTTCTTCAACTGTTTCACTGCTGCTTACTGACCACCATCCTAACTAGAATCCATTATGCATTTGGGGGGGACAAAGGAAGAGCTATATGACATAGGAAGAAAAGATGAACTCAGAACCTTGCTTTCTTGTCTGTAAATTGCATAGAAAATCTCAGAAGGATTCTTTATAGCCCTTGTTTATTACGAAACTCTCCCTTCAGTGTACGCATTCCTTGGCTGATAGGTGAAAGTGGGAAAGAGGAGGAAGGTAGTCCTAGCTTACTTCTGCATTGTTTCTCATTTGCTCGCCATTGGCCCATGTGGATCCTTGATATGCTGAAGGTATCAGTCCAGGTCCCAACAAGACACAGAAGTCACACTTAATAGGGCCTTATTCAGGGAGTTTAATGAAGAGGCTATTTCTAAGAGTGTAGACAGGTGTCAGGGAAACCAACAGAAGATGGTGAGGTCTTCCCCGGGCTAGCGACAGTGGGAATCTTCATCAGCCATTGGCTTAAAGGGATAGAGGAGGGAAGAGCTACCAGAACCCTGACAACTGTAGCTGTAGTAGAGTGAGGGCTGTGGCCTTTTCCAGAGGGAAGGAGCTACTGCCAAGCCGTGGTCATGCAAGGAAGGACCTCTGACCTCACTCTGCCTCCTTCTCCTCCCATCCTCATGTCTCCTGTCTATATTTTGCCAGTGCCTCCCATTAGCTGAATCTAACCAGAAGGCAGAGGGGATGGGAGCTGAGATGAGGCAAAGCATGGGTCAGCCTCTCTTGGGACAGAGCAGGTTGGGGAGGTTGGAAAGAGCATCTGGGGGGCTGAGGCTGAAGATATCTGTCACATCTAGTAATTGTTCCTCAGCTGAAGTTGCCTTTTTACACAATAAGAGAGTTTTGATGCAGTGAGTGGAACGTGTCTTTAAAGTCTCTTAGAAGCTTATATAGCTATGTTTTTCTATGAAAACTTTTTTTTCTATGAAAACTTTTTTTTTTTTTTCTAAAATAGTCCAATAATATGGTAAGTAGAAGGTTTCCTACAGCCTCAGGGTCTCTCCAGATCTCTGGCTTACAGATTTGTCTCCTAGTCCTTCAGCCTCCAGTATCTTGATCTTGTGGAAGTTGCTCCATGGTAGCTACATTGGTGACAAAATCAGTTTTCTTTGATGCCCCTTTTAGTTGTATTCCTTTCAGTGATGGATATCAAACCACAAACAAATTCCTCTCTTCTCTTTAGTCTAGAGATTAACCTTCCTTATGAGACATGTCTGGTAAGTATTGGAAGACACAGAGGGTTTTCTCCCTTTTCTCTCCTCTTAACACACATACACACACCAACCTGTGGAGAATTTGAAAAAGCAGAGTCTTGATCTTTGGAGAGAGAAACAGATTCTCTGGAGGGGAACTGAGAGATTGCAGAGTTGAGTGGCAGGAGACCCACCCAAATAAAGGCTCTTCTGAGCTGGCACAGCTTTATGATTCAGCATTTCTTCTGGAGATGATTCTGTGAACTCATATACACCAGATCCAAAAGGGGCAGAGGAATGTACTTTTGAGCTCCAGACATATAGGCCCTGAAACCAATGCAAGTGTGGGGAACAATATTGAAAGCTAAGGATGTCACTATTTTTTACTGCATAAAGTTCTTTAATTCTGTGTCAACCAGAAGTGTTTAGACTTTTCTAAAGGAGAGGCTTGGAGATGATGCCCTCTCTCTTCCATTGTGCCCTGGTCTCTTGCCACAGTTATAAAGGAGCTGTAGCAGGGCTGCTTGGCCCTCCTATAGATATCTGCATCTGGGAGGGGAAACCTGAGGTGGATGGGGTCACCCAGTGCATGGGGGGATGCACCCACAAACTTCAGGAAGAGGATGATTAAATCATCCAATGCCAATGCCTTGGCGGGGGCTCTGGTGAGAAATGCTTTGTAACCTGCTCCCAACCTGAGAGCTTGGAGAAGCTGTCTTCCCAGACTGAGCAACATGTAAGGTTCTTAAACCATGAAACCCTGGGTACTATGGCATGTGCTAAGCAGCATGTTTCCTATGGCTCTGCCGGCTAATTTTCTTTTTTTTTAAGATTTTATTTATTTATTTGACAGAGAGAGACACAACAGAGAGGGACCACAAGCAAGGGGAGTGGGAGAGGGAGAAGCAGGCTTCCCGCTGAGCAGGGAGCCTGATGCGGGGCTTGATCCCAGGACCCTGGGATCATGACCTGAGACAAAGGCAGACACTTAACGACTGAGCCACCCAGGCGCCCCCGGCTAGTATTTTTTGCTCCCGTGGTCTGTGGGGTTTGGTGTTCATTTCTTTTAGACTTAGGGTGACCAACTCATCTGGGTTTGCTTGAGACTTCCTCGTTTTAGCACTGGAAGTCTGGTGTTCCAGGAATCCCTTTATTTGTTCACCTGAATTGGAGTCTGTGAGTGGTAAGTGTGTGTGGGGGGCCTGGACTCTGGGTGTCACATACCTGAGAGTCAGCACCCACAGAGGTCAGATCTCCTCTAGGAGTGTGGCTGCAATATCACGTCCTTCTTTACCAGGTTGGCAGCGACCGTAAACTGGATATACTTATTCCTGTCTCACAGAGCACTTTGGGTGGTTGTCGGTTAGCTGAGGTCCAAGTGTAATAGTACATGTTAAAGCTTTTTGGAGATTATAAAACATTATTCAGACATGATTATTTTGGTCACATCATGCTTTCCTCATTGACAATCCCTGACCCTGAGCACATGTGGATCTTTCAACTTTGGGAGAGAGAAGGAGCTCATAAATATTATTAATTTAGTATATTAAATAACAATTCAATATATTAAAAATAATAAATATTAAGCACCTCCTGTGCCCACTGAACATTGTGCTAAGTACTTTATATACATCATTGCTTTTAATCCTTCTAAAAATTCCATGGAATAGTTATTATTATTCTCCATTGCCCCTAAAGTTAATTTCCTTAATACAAGAGTCTGTTATCTTTTGGTGTAGACTCAGTGCTGATGAAAGCAGGTAAGCCTGTATATGTTACCTGAGCTGGCTCTCAGAATGGGCCTGCTATTTGGCATATGAACAATAAATCCCGTGTGAAGACCTCTAGCTGGTCAACCCTTGGATTGGGTGAAGCCCAACCTGCCCTCTGTGGCCTTGCTCAAACCTTGAGGTCTGCAGGTCTAATTTAGAGTCATCTTGAGCTATTTGGCCCAATCTAGCATCCCAAAAGGCATAGGAGTATGGGCTTAACTCCACTGTATTACGTACATTTGAAAGCTCATATATCTTTCCTTAGTAACTAATAGAGTTTCCAGATAATGTCAACAAAGTTGTTGTATAGGCGTGATAAAAAATAATTTTCTGAAATACATGTTATACACAATACATAAAATATACAACCTATCCTTACTATATTTCATTCAATTTTTATTTATTTATGATCAAGTTTAAAATTTTATCCAAGTATTCATTTTTATTTCCCATTAGATTAAATGTATTTTTTAAAATGCAGGACTGAAGTTCAGTTTTTACCAATTCAGCCTTTACCTGTTAAATTTATTAAAGTCCATAGATTATCCATGATGTATTTGATATAATAATTAAATCATGATGTTAAACCAGTTTCCACCTATCAAGAGATGTTGTTTTTTCAGGACACTTGGATCCCACGTTCAAGGCACCAACTTGCTCATAGAAGGAATCTGAAGGAAGATCTTTTACTTCATGACAGCAGCTAAGTTTGAATTATGTTATCCAAAGGAGAAATTTCTCCACATTAGTCAAAGTGCCCAGAGCTTTCAAAGAAACCAATTTTCCATATATTTAGGGACTCTTGTGTATACATTTAATAACTTTTGATGAAATTTCTTACCCACACAAAGTAGTAAAAAATTTTACAGTATTTCTTCCTAAATGTTGTGTAAACACCTTCTTAGACAAACGGATTATAAGTCTGGGCCAAAACTTTGTTTCGAGCTAGCCACAAGGGATGAAACCTTTAAGTGCACCGATTCAAGATTCTCTTTAGGGATTTTATAAGAAAAGCGAATGGTTAATCATTGTTAAACTGGATACAAGAAAAAATCATGTCTGGTTAAAGATTATTAGGCTGGCCAGTCAGCTGGGTGGGCAACCCTGGCTTCCCAGAAGTCCTTAATCTTATTTAGGTCTATCAGAAAATTGCTCAAGCATTTTAACAGCAATGCCAATTATATCCCAGAGGAGGTTGTGAATTATATCATGCAAAAAAGTTCTGCCCTAGACCAGGTTTGGGACAATTTTTATTCTCAATGTGAATATAAGTTTTGTGCCAAAACATTATCATCAGTTTTTTGTTCTAAAGTAATGTTTTTT
This sequence comes from Mirounga angustirostris, assembly GCF_029215605.1. Taxonomy (NCBI): domain Eukaryota; kingdom Metazoa; phylum Chordata; class Mammalia; order Carnivora; family Phocidae; genus Mirounga; species Mirounga angustirostris. Next base: position 67,813,403 of record NW_026991717.1, on the reverse strand, counting down.
TTTTTTCCTTAAAATTTGATTTCAGGTGGTAAGCCCTTTTGGAATAAAACTATTTCTTACCTTAAAAGAGGGTTGTAAGCTTTGAAAAACATGAAAGTTAGACAAATGCAACACTTTGGAGAAACAGTAAGATTTCATAATGGAAACAGCACTAACATAAGCTACAAATGTGATTTGAAAACAAGCCAGCAGTGTCTAGATCTACCTACCAATATATGAGAAGTACATGATAAACTCTATCATGAAGGGTTGGCAATATCCAGACCATGGGAAATTCTACGAGACTCCAAATGGTTTCTTCAGTAAGCATCCTGCAGGGAGTAGGGGGTGGGGTGGGGGGAAGAAAGGAATCTATAAAAAAATACTTAAAAGACTTACCAATCTATTACAACATGTAGACCTTATTTGCATCCTGATTCAAACACACTACAAAATAAAATATGACATTCATGCAGTTGAAAATTTGAACTCTTCCTAGAAATGTAATGATATTAAGGGATTATTGTTAATTTTTAAATTGTGACAATGGTAATGAATTTATATAAAATCAACTTTATGATTTAGAAATACACAGTGAAAAGTTTGCAGATGAAAGGTATGCCTAGGATTTGCTTCAAAATAATACAAGAGGAAGAGAAGTGGGTGGGTAATAGATGAATTATGATCAGCCTGAATTGGCAATTACTGAAGCAAGGTGATGGGTATATAAAAGTTCATCACACTCTGCCTACTTTTTGCATATGTTAATAACTTCTTCTTCCTTTGCACCCTCTTCTTCCTCTTTTTCCTTTTCTTTTTATTCTTTTCCATAAATGTTTCTCCCAAGAAAGAATTCTTTGGTTTGGCTTGTAGTAAGCTTGAAGTAAAACTCCAACATATCTTGTAATCAATTTGTCTGAGAACTTGCTTTCTTTAGTTTTTTCATCACATGAAAAGAACCAAGTTGTTCATTGGCACATAATAAAAAACAGGAATTTTGGAGTTTCAAGTTCAGCCACTCATGGTATGTAGTTGGAACCTTGGAAGGAGTGGGCAGAGGAAAATCATATGGAGAGAGAGGAGCCCAACAACAAGGCCAGAGGTGGGGACTCTGGAGGGACACAACTGGGGAGAAATTCTTATGCTTAACATCCAACTTGATATTCTCTCCTGAGCTGTGTTATTACTACTGTTCTCCCCCATCCCAGAAAATGACAACCCCATCTTTCTACTGGCACAGGACAAAAACCTCGTTTTTTTCTCGTTTTTAATAGAGATTTTATGTATTTATTTGAAGAGAAAGAGAGAGAGAGCAAAGGGGGAGGGGTTGAGGGAGAGGGAGAGGGAATCCCAAGCAGACTCTGTGCTCAGCGTAGAGCCCGACATGGGGCTCAATCCCACGACCCTAAGACCATGACTTGAGCCGAAATCAAGAGTCAGACACCCAACCAACTGAGCCACCCAGTCACCCCAAAACCTTGGTTTTATCCTTGCTTCCTCTCATTCTTTTACATCTACATTTGATTCATCTGCAAACCCTGTTGGCAGACCTTCAATATATATCCATAACTTATGTATACTCCTTATCACCACACTGCTGGACAGTGGTTCCAGTCACCAGCTCTAACCTATATAGTTTTAATAACTTCCAAAGTCATCATCCAGCTTCTACCTTTGCCTCTCTCAGTCTCTTCCCACCCCAGGAGCCAGACAGATGATCCTTCTAAAGCAAGTCAGGTTCTAGCACTCCTCTACTCCAAAGCCTACAACAGCTTCCCAACTCACTCTGGGTAAAAGTCAACTGTCACACTGACCTACTGGCCTGCACAACCCACTTCCAACCCCTCTGATCACATTTTGGCTCTTCCCTCATTTATTCCCATTTTCGTCGCACTGGCCTCAGGCTCTTCCTCCATCGGGGCTGTGCATTTGCTGCTCCCTTTGCCTGGGACATCCTTCCCCCAGATCCGAGCATGGCTCTCTCCAGCACCTCATCTACTCAGTGCAAAGGCTCCTCACTGAAGCCTGCTTGGGTCATATATTTTAAAAATCAACTCTCCTCCTAGCACTCTGCTTCCCTTTCCTCTGCTTTATTTTTCTCAGTGCATTTACTGTTACCAGACACATGCTAGGGTGTCTTATTTATTGTACCTGTTGTCTGAGTGCTTCCCCTGGAATGTAGGCTCCACACAGGCAGATATTTTTGTCTCTTTTACTTGTGGTTGAATCCCTGGAGTCCAAACAGGGTGTAGTCTATAGTAGGTGCTCAATAAATATTTGTTAAATGAATGAATTCCTAAAACGAATTAAATCTGGCATGTACAACCTTCTTACATGAGTAGTGCTTTGGGGAATGAGGCAAAGTGGCTGAGTGTAGAGGGGACAGGGCCGTGGTTTCGAGCACTGAGCTACTGAGCTGGGAACACCAAGAGCTTAGCCCAGGGAACAGACATTTCAAGTGAGAGGTGACAATGGAACTTGAGGCCCTGGGAAGGACCTTTCTGACCTTTCCCACAATAGCCTGAACTATTTTATTTGGATATTTACATAAAGGCAATCATAAAACTCTGGAAAGACTTTATTTGGTTACTTTAATAAAATTTAAAGTTACACTGAGAGAAAAGAGACACTTCCTAATATCGGACATTTATGTGTCTGGTATTTTTGCAATTTGATTCTCAGAAACAGGTTTAAATATTTGAAATTAGACATCTGGCAACTTAAACTGGACAATGAAAGACAATCAAAGCTCTCCATTCCAGACCTGCCAGGCACAAAACACAACCTCCAGCACTGAAGCTGTGGGGGGTGTGAAGTGGGGGTGGGCGGGGAGGGAGGGGCACGGCCCGTGCCCTGGCTGCTTCTCTGGGGCCCTGACAAAGGACAGAGCAGGACACTGGTGAGGAAAGTGGAGGATGCTGTGGTTTGAGGTGCGGCCAGCCCTAGAATCAGCTTCATTTTAGGTTGGCCTAGTTGGCCTGCAGTGACCACTCCATCACAAGACTCATAGAAGGACATGGTTATTTTATCTGGCACTAAGACAATGATAAAAATTTAAGTGTAAAAGCAAAGGCCCTCTAATACATAAGTAGAAACAGCACATGACCCTGTGCTCCCCCCAGCCACTTGCTAATCTGTCATCCGGGCAAAATCAGGTGTCTCCCCTTCTAGTCATCTTTCAACCCAGACATCACCATTTTTAAGGTTGCTCCCCACTGCCACATAGAGGGGCATAGAGGGAGGGCCTGAATTCAGTCCCTCAGGGGTTTCACCCAGATTCCATGATACCCTGACTGTATCCAGGGGTGCCCGTGTATCCAGGAGGAACACTGACGATGCTAAGGACTGGCTGGAAGCTTGCCAGAGGGCTCAGTGAGGTCCCTGGCATGTCTGTGTAGAAGTCTGGGAGGTGGGATGGGCAGAGAAGAAAAATCGCCTTTTAGCTCAGGGCAGCACTAGTCTGGAGCCCAAATGAGATCTGTAGGAAGAGCTCCTCAGGATCTCTAGTAAGACCCCCAGCAAGAGTGGAGATGAGGCTGCTAGGGAGCCAGGAGGCCCCACTGGGCTTTGGCCAAGCTTGAAGAGAAACCAGAGGACAAGCTGCAAGCAACAGGAAAAGCAGATGTTAGTCAGGCCACAGCAACTAGGTGGCTAGATGGTAAGGTCCGGCAGACCAGGGAGCTCAGGACCATCATGCCTGAGACTCCTGATTCCACCTACCACAAGACTGCAAAGTTTTGTGATGACAACCCAGCCCAACCCATGTATATTCAGGTATTCAGATGCCGTCTGGAAGAGGAGTCAGGAAGGTGGGTGGAAGACAGAGGAATCACCAAGTACCTTTATCTGGAAAGGTGGAACATTAAACAAGGGGACTCTAAATGTTTGCCTCAGGCCAAGGTTTAAACCAGATTGGACTTTTAGTGATTTTTCTCCTTGCTACTCAGTGGTTGAAAATTGACAAAAGATGTTTGTCTAGTTGTCTAAAAATACCAATTATTTTTTTTACCTGTCTAATACAAAGAGTAAGTAAATTACAACCTCATAATATGTACATGATTGTTGATAACCCTGTGTGTAGTTAGTTTTCTATATTTGAAAGCTTCTGGCTCTTTCGGAATAGTGGAGAGAGGGTAGGTTATAGCCCCACATAGATCTACGTTTGAACCTGGCCCTCGCATTCTGCTTGCTCTCTGTGGGAACGTGAGGGAGTTACTTAACACCTCTGAGTCATGGTTGTCTGTAGAATGGATTTAATACTGCTGACCAGAGTCTTGTTCTGGAATTCAATGGCATCTGAGTGTAGAATTGCCCAATCCAGGGCTTGTCATATGGAACATGCTCAACAAAGGTCAATTTTCTTTTCTTCCCACACTGAATAATTTGCACAGTGACAAACAAATGATAAATTGTTTCCTAGTTAATTTACTCCTATTGACTACTGATAAATTGACCTCAGTGTTTGATGGGATCATCCAAATTAAAATATTGACATGTTAAGACATAGTTTTTATTTTAATCCAGTTCCAACTATGACCTGTAGATGTCTTTGTGAATCTTCCTCTGTACCCAGTTATGACTAAAGGTACAGAAGACAGCTCAGCCATTGGCATTAATGATTATTCATAAAGCACAAAGGGTTGGTGTGTGAGAAGGGAGAGCACTAGGCACTCTGTCTGTCCACTTAATTTCCTCTGTCTCCCACCACAGGGTGAAATGAGACTTTCCTCAAATCCCTTTGCGCTCGATCCACTCTCAGCCTTACAGTGGGAGTAGAACTACAGAGCAAGGGACTCTGGGTGCAAAGGCCAAGTTCTTGGGATCCTTCTGATGCCCCCCCCGCCGCCACCACCTACCTCAACCAGGGAACTCAGGACAAACAGCTGCTTACAGATGTCATGTGGGGCACTTTCCACAGGAAGCTGGTATTTTCTATGGGACATGATTTGACTTGCTTGTTGATTTAGGTGACACCAACTGAATAAGGGAGGGCTTCTGCCATGTATCCCTGTTTGGGACAAAACATTCAGCTTTTGTTTCAATGGACCCAAGCAACTCAAAGCACAAGAGCTAACCATTGAAAGGGGAGGGGAAGAGGATTTAATAAATCATTTGAGATATATATATATATATATATATATATATATATATATATATATATATATATATATATAAAATTTTTTTTTAAAGTAGGTCCACACTCAGTGTGGAGCCCAGTGTGGGGCTTAAGCTCACAACCCTGAGATCAAGACCTGAGCTGAAATCAAGAGTCAGACACTTAGCAGACTGATCCACCCAGGTGCCCCTTCACAGTATTTTTTTTTTTTTAAAGATTTATTTGACAGAGAGATAGAGAGCACAAGTAGGCAGAGGGAGAGGGAGAAGCAGGTTCCCTGCTTAGCAGGGAGCCAGACATGGGGCTTGATCCCAGGACCCCAGTATCATGACCTGAGCTGAAAGCAGCCGCTTAACCGACTGAGCCATGCAGGCGCCCTGCATAGTATTTTTAAATGACATTTTCTACTTCATGAAAATAGGATTCCTTAGGATCCCATAAAATGGATATAAATACCTGTTCCTGAATTGATGGGTCTGGCCTCTCCTGGGCTGCATTTTATGTGGTATAAAAGGCTTCTGGTGACTAATGGATATGGGGCAGTGGTGGGTGAGCAAAGAGAGGAGGGGTTGAATCTCCCTTCTGCATTCTACTTCATTTTGAAAAGGATGAAATGAAGATTTGCTTTATTTTAGGGTGGGGCTCTGTGTTTTCTTCCTGACAAATGACTGAGACAATTTGAGCAGAACTGAGTTTGGCATTCGACTTTCTGGATTTCCTCCATCTCTTTTCATCTTCTCTTCAGTCCCCTGGACCTTAAGACTGTTAGGTCTTCTTGAGCAACCCTGAGGAGATTGTGAGCCGGGCTCCTTTCCTCATGGAGTCCCAGGTGTCTGCTTTGTTCTGCCTACACTTAGTCTATGCATGCGGTAGTGGCCATGGAGGGATTCATAGAGAAGGAGAATGAGATGGTGTCTGTGGTTCCGTTTGTCCTCAATGGAGGATGATCTCCTCCCCTTGGAGACTTGAGTGGAAGCCACATGATGCTGTGCTTGTCAGTACATAAAACATAAACGTAAAGCTTCTAAAGTACCAAGAAACTAGTCTAGAACGGGGTAAGGGTTTTCCTTGAGAGGCAGTAGGTTTCCTAGTTTCTACTATGTGTTCAATTTTAATCATATCCAAATTTCTTTTGATCTTTCTCTTTCTTCTTTCCTTTAGGCTAAAAAGGGTGTTTTTTAAATTTTTTTTAAAAGATTTTATTTATTTGACAGAGAGAGACACAATGAGAGAGGGAACACAAGCAGGGGGAGTGGGAGAGAGAGTAGCAGGCCTCCCACAGAGCAGAGAGCCCGATGCGGGGCTCAATCCCAGGACCCTGAGATAATGACCTGAGCAGATGCTTAATGACTGAGCCACCCAGGCACCCTAGAAGGGTGGTTTTTAAAATCAGTATTATACTGCAAATTTCTTTTTTACTAAAAAATATATTTAATTATTTGTCTATTAATGGAGAGTCAGGATGCTTCCAGGCTACAAACAATGCATGTACATATATTCTTCTGGTTTACCGTATTTACTTACTCATCTGTAAATGAAGAAATTGTAGGGTTTGGTGGGGGGATTAAATGAGATAATGGTTATAAAAGTACTTAAAATAGTACCTGGTACAGAGTAAATGTTCAATAAAGTTGGCTGTCATTCTTATTTAAATATTGATTTCATAAATTATTTTTCCTTCTCTTGAAGATATTTATCCCTGGGACTTCTGACCAGTGGAAATGGTGACACTATGCCCTTTCAAGGTCATAGACAGGACACAGCATGTCTACATAAAATGCCCTCCTAAAGCTTCACTTAGAACCTCACTGAGGGTTCCCAGTGAGGTCCCCCAAATTCATGTGGTCTATGCTCCCCCTCAGTTCCTAATTTCAAAGTGGCTCTGACAATTTATTCATTTCTGCAGGGACCAAAATACATTTGAATGTTGTCATTGAGATGTTAGACTTTTCTCTCATCTCTAAAGTATAAACTTCAAAACACCTAGGGAAGTGGGTGGGAGGGGTGGGAGGATGAGTGTGCTCCTTGCAAAGGCTACTCAGCAGAATGAGACTGAAGGAGTAGGCCTGGCATTCCTGTGACAGGAGGTTTGTTTGGAGGGACTCCTGTAGAGACCAGGGTGGGAAGTGGCAGGGTAAAGAGCTGCCTCAACTTTTATGTTTGGAGTATGTTCTTCAGATATTCTTCCCACTCAGAAGTTATCAGTGTGACAAAGGAACAGCTGTCTGACCTCAAAGAAAGGTGATCTCCTGTCCCCTGATACCTCTCTCTGCAGTCCAGGGCTTCTGAAAGGAGCCATCTCTGGATGCAAACTGATTTTCTCTGTGTTGCTTTTTTTTAAAGCTTTGAACAGTGTGGCAAAAGATTAAAAAAAAAAAAAAAAAAGAGGAAGCTTTTGCTCCAAATGAACAAGATTTCCTAGAAGAGAAAAGGTCTAAGAAGCTTCTCCACCACCTGTCCTGGTAAGGCACAGAGAAAACGTTACTTCACATGAGAAAGCTTATCAAATAAAAACTCTGTTTGTCAGAATTTTCTCTCTAGTTCCCACCCTACAGAGCCCCATAGGCTCTCTCCCCACTGACCAAAACTAAAAAGCAACAAGACAAACTAACTCAAAGCAGGGTGGATAGGACTGAGTGTTTATGGAGCTATTAAAAACTAAGGGAAGATGGGGCACCTGGGTGGCTCAGTCGTTAAGTGTCTGCCTTCAGCTCAGGTCATGATCCTGGGGTCCTGGGATTGAGTCCTTAATCGGACTCCCTGCTCAGCAGGAGGCCTGCTTTTCCCTCTGCCTGCTGCACTCTCTCTCTCTGACAAATAAATAAATGAAATCTTAAACAACAACAACAAACAAACAAACAAACAAACAAACAAACAAAAAAACACCTAAGGGAAGATGCTGATTCTACCCAACAAAGAAACTGGAAGTATGTCAGGAGACAGAGTGGGGAAAGAAAAGAGGAAAAAAGACTTATACATGTTTAATTCTGCCTACATCCAAAGACTTACAAAATTAAAAAAATGAAAATACAGAATGCATTTTAACAAAAACAGATTAGTATGTGGTAACCATGTGCCTACTTAGTGCAAAGCCTCTACTTTTCAGAGCCATAGGAGTGAAGGATGGCTCTGTTACAGACTGAATGTTGTGTCCCCCCCCAAAAGTTCATGGGCTAAAATCCTAACCCCCGATGTGCTTTTATTAGGAGGTGGGGCTTCGCGGGGGTAATTAAGTCATGAAGGTGGGGCCATCATGGATGGCATTAGTGCCCTTATAAGAAGAGACCTGAGAGCTTGTTTCCTCTCTTCTCCCCCATGTGAGGGCACAACAAGAGGACAGTCGTCTGCAACCCAGGACGAAGGTTCTCACCAGATACTGGATTTGCTGGCACCTTGATCTTTGACTGCCTGCCTCCAGAACTATGAGAAACAAGTGTTTGTTGTTTCAGCCACACAGTCTGTGGTAATTTGTTACAGTAGCCCAAACTAAGACAGCATAGATGAATTCGGTCCACTGACACCCACCAAAAAATTTCATGTTGGCCTTTAGTTTTAATTTTCTTCTCAACTAGAGACTCTAACAAAAGTAAACCAAACCAACTCTGAGTTTCAGAAGCTTTCTTTCCTATCTCTGTACTAGTGAGTTATGAAAGTGGCTAGTGACAAACATGAAGAAAGGGAGACGCAACAAGACTCATTTAACCACATCGTAGGTAGCTGTGGAAAGTGGGGGTGACACCAGCTCAGCGTGAGAGAGAAACGGCAGATCGGGCTCTTAGTTTTACCTTTGTTTGTAGGGGGTTGGAGACCAGTGTGGTAGGGGCCAGGCACGGGGATGGTTGCAGTGCATAAATTTGCACTTAATCCTTGCCACAGCTCAGTGAAGTGGACATTTGTATCTCTGTTTTACAGAAGAAACTAGAGTTCTAAGTATCACGGTCAAAGTCACACATCTAGAAGCGGTGGGACCAATATTTGAACAAGGAAGAACCACTGTATTTGTTGTGCAGTGAGGAGACATATTTGCTCTGTAATTTGAACTGACAGACAGTTCTGAAAGGTTCTGCAGAGTGGGAGCCGGGATTGATGCCCCATCAAACCAAAGCCACGGACCCTCTGGCATCATGGTATAGGAATCAGCAAAGGAATTAGCTCTGTTAGGCAGGAATGAAGTCCATGCAGAGAGAAGGAGAGATCGGAGGCTGCTGGGGGACGGGTGTAGGTGCAGTGTTTACAACTACAGATGCATCAATCACCCTCCTAGGCCCACTAATGAAAATGGCCAGCAATTTTTTTAGAGCTCCCCATGTGCTTGTGCTGTGCAAGAGTTGAGCATACTGAAATAGCTTAAATAGGATTCTGTTCCTTGCCACCTTATAATCCCTCACTCTTTCGGGCCCCTTGTCCTCTCTACTACAGCTTATTGCCTTTCCTAAATGTAGAAATACAGTAGGTAGTTCAAGAGCAAGATAACAAAGAAAAGGGGAATGCAAAGATGGAATCTGATGTGATGGCTTATCTCCTTCCAGACCAACTAAACTGACATTTTTTTGCAGATATCTTTGTTCAACACTATCAGAGTTTGCTGAAGAAATGGCCAATCTCTTCTCTCGGATATTTGCAAAGAGGCTCTAGTGCCACCTGCTAGTAGGACTCTGTCTTCATGGAACATTCTTCAGAAAATCTTGACTAATCCTTAATGCTTTAGAAATGTGAATTTGTCTTCTTATTTATTTTATTTTATTTTAGAGATTTATTTATTTATTTTAGAGAGAGAGAGAGCCTGAGCTGGAGGGGAGGGGGAGAGGGAGAGAGAATCGCAAGCAGATTCCACACTGAGTGTGGAGCCTGACGTGGGGCCCGATCTCAAGACCCTGAGATCATGACCCGAGCCGAAACCAAGAGTCAGATACTCAACCGACTGTGCCACTCAGGTGCCCCATGAATTTGTCTTTTTATTTATTTTAAAAAAAATGTTTAAAAAGAAATGCAGTGAAGTATCAAGTCTGACCTCAACGTGGGTGTAGAGGGGATAGAGTATGTGCTCACCGTCTTGGCACTCAGGCAAAACATACTTTAACAGCTACAAAGAAACAGAGAGAGGGTTAGAAGGTCATAAGTGAACAGAAGCTATTAGTGGTCTTGTCCTTTTCATTGCTTTGATCAATTAAAAAAATCTTTTCAGGCACAAAACCTTCTTTTCTAGGTAGGATAAAAGTACAGCAGCCACATTCCAAACAAGGCATTCTAAAATCATCATCATCATCATCGTCATCGTCAACACAGTGAAGCACAAACTATTAGAAAACAATCCTTGCCCCTTGACCCATACTTTGCTTTGAATTGGACATTTTATGATTTGGGGGATGATTAGGTGGTTTGTAAATTTTCCAGATCTTTGTTGTGATGGGCTGTGGAACAGAAAGTGATCTATCCAGGTCAAGACCAGTACAGGTCTTACAGGTGAAGGATCCTTCAGCTTTTAATGATGAGAGGTTGGGCATAGAAGAGTCTAGTCAGTTTATTCTGCCACCCACTTGGGATGGTAGCAAAATGCTCATTAGTAGGGGAAGTTTAAAAATTTGAATTTTCAAATTTGAAGTGTGATTTCAATTTTTGGCATTTTATCAGATACTTGGTGAACATATAAATGAGGATAAGGGAAGGTCACTCATTCAAAATATTATTCATAGGATATTTCCTCCATGCCAGGCACTGTGCTCAGCACTGAAGGTAAAATAGCCCTTGCCTTCATGGTCTATTTTATTCTCTCCACGCTTCATTCTTTAGGACAATATTCAGTTGTATTTTTCATTTTATTTATTTATTTATTTATTTATTTATTTTAAGATTTTGTTTATTTATCTGACAGAGACACAGTGAGAGAGAGAACACAAGCAGGGGGAGTGGGAGAGGGAGAGGCAGGCTTCCCGCCAAGCTGGAAGCCCAATGTGGGGTTCGATCCCAGGACCCTGGGATCGTGACCTGAGCCGAAGGCAGACGCTTTAACGACTGAGCCACCCAGGCACCACCTCAGTTGTATTTTTCAGAACAAGTCTGTTCTATCAACTTACAGCTTGATACAGAGCTACAAAGAACTCTGAGGATATACCCCACCCCAACCATCTATCTAGGAATACATCAACTTCACCAAGTATCCTATGCTGATGTTCCTGTTCAGAATACTAAATTTAAGGATCATGATAGAATTTTCCACCTGGAAGAAGAGCTTAAGTCATAATTAGGTCTCTTCTGTAATTAAAACAAAACAAAATTAAAATCAACCTATAAGGTTATCAGTGTCCATGCTAACAGTGCTATAGAATATAGAATTTACAGTAGTCCCATTACTGTTCTCACTCATGGCCTATGAAATTTACATGTAAATTTCAAATAAAAAAACAAAACAAAACAAACCAGATTCCTGCCACTTAAAGCTAAGGAATAGTAAGAAATCAAACCAAAGCATATCCGGAAAAACCAACCTGCTAACTTTTAGAATCCACAACTAACACTGAGCCAAAGAGGCTGGTGTGATATTTCAACATGCTATAAAGATAGTCACATTACTATCTCGGAGGGGTGCATGGGTAAGGGTGGAAGGAGGAGGGGACCGGAGTTTAGGGAGGACGGAGAACAGCAATTTTAGTCCTTCATCAAGTCAGGGGAAACGAAGCAGAATCCAGGGCCACTCTTCCAACCTTAACCTGTCAACTTAGAAGGAATTTGCCTTGTCAGTGTTTCAAGAACATTGTCTAAGATGGTGGCTTGTTTATTTATTTCTTGGATTTATGGATCAACCTTCCTCCCAAAGGGCTCTCTGCTAAAATTTAAACATGGTTTAGATCTCTTCTTCCTGTAATCATCCCCTACCTCAAAAGAGAGCCGTGTTGTCCTGCCGTGTGATAACAATGGTGTTTGTAACCCCATTTGACACACACATTTATTGTTACATATTAATTTATCTTTTTTTTTTTTTAAGAAAAGAGATTGACAACAATTTTCAGGTGGACACCATGTGTTCTTTCTTGTTCTGTATTGTGTTTTTCCATGTGTTCCCTGCTCAGCCTCTTGGAGGAGATTGTTTTCCTTTCTCATCACTGTGTTTCCTTCTCAGCCTTGCTGTCTGCTCATCTGGGCTGTTTTCCACCTTACAAACCTTTAAACAGCTCACAAATTCAACCTTCTCTGGTCACAATTTTGAAATCACAAATTAAATGGTTTTGTCAGCTCAATAAACTCTCTTCACTTACTAAATAAATAAATAAATAAATAAATAAATAAATAAATAAATAAATAAATAAAAGGATTAACAGGCACCTGGAAGAGAGATTTGTATCTTGGGAAGAAAGAGTAGGCTTTTCCCAAAGGATTCATGGGATTTAGTGAAGAAAAGACACCACAGAACTGGCCAAATTTGTTTCCTCTCATATCTTAAACATTAATAATAAGATGGTTAAAGCTGTCCTAATGATTTGTATGTGTCTATGCATGTTTGTGGGCTCAGGGAGAGCCAGCGGTTAGGGGACCTGCAACAGTCACAGGACTCTGCTCTGCTGGGTGGAAGTAGCAGCCGGTAAGACTCTTCCTCTGTAATGATTTCCCGCTCCTCTTTACAGAAGGTAAACTTCTAGACTTTTAGACTTTAGAATATTGGAGACTTCTGGATGTCTAGACTTCTGGAGAATTCTGTGGTCGGGTTACCCATCTATAAATTAAATAGCATGTATGCTCATGCTTGGGAAAGAATTGATCACTGCACTGCCTAATGCTTAGCTTTCGTTTTCTTTACTGGTTTTACATGAGATTCTGAGGGCAACGGGAAACTCCAGCAGTGAGCCACCTGCCTTGTGAAAATGTCAGTCCTTACTTCTCCTAGATGGGAAGCCTGGACCATCCAGGCTCTGCAAGCCTTTTGGCACCAAGCCTTCTATGTCCCTCCTAGTAGCAGGTACATTCAGCCTGAATCTGAAAGTGGGCAAAATCAGTAGAAGAACAAAGTCAACAGAAGCTGATTCCTCAATGAAAGGGTTACTGAGTGGGATAGGTTTGTCTTTACTAGCATAGTGCCTGGCATGGCATAGATGCTTAAGAACTCTTTGCTAAATGGTTGAATGAATCTGAATGACTGCTTTAAATGGCACTGCCAATGAAGACAGTTGGCTTGACTGCCTTGCTGCACAAAGATGGCCTTTTGAGAGAATCTTAGGCCTCATTTATCTATCCAGTTAACAAATACTAGTGAGCACCTCCTATATGTCTTTGAGCACTTCATTTGAAATTACCTGGTTCATTTATACTCTCCACCCCTACCCACCTGGGCCTAGAATATAAGCTCCAAGACAGCAGTGATATTGCTGGTCCTGTCCATGGCCATCTCTTTAGCTCCTAGAAGGGTGTTTAGGGACAGAGAAGAGCCCTCAAAACGTGACAGAATTTTCTGCTGGCTAGTGTTGCCCGACTTGCAAATGGCTCTAAATCATTCCACGTACTGAAACTGAGTGGTGGCTTGAGGAGGTGGCTCAGTGGGCTTGGGATCTTCTGTCACAGGCCTCGTCCTCATCTGCTGATCAGCCTAGCTTTTGCTCCGGTCCACATCCCACACTGACCCTGCCTCCCACACCAGCTCATTGGATTAGAGCAGATATACAAATCCCAGAGTTCTCCGTATCTTCTCAAAGTTCAGTTTTTAAGATAAAGAGTCTAACATTCCTTTGTTTTAGTATTTCTGTTCTTATCGTATTTCATAAAAATCCATAAAATGCTAGAGTTCAAAGGTGCAATTGCCTCTAGTAGAAAAATGCTTGACTAATGTCTTTGACAAAACTGATTTCTCTGTGCCACTGGGTTAGGATGGGTCTCATAAACCTCCCAGACCTCAGGCTAGAAAAGAATAACTTCTAGAGTGCAGCCTGCCTGCAAGATTTCCCCAGGCCCCTGGAATGTCCTTTATTTTATAGTTGCTTCCTGAGTCCCAATTATGAACCTACTTTCCATGACAGAGGGGAAGAAGCTAAGAGGGAGATATTTGCATAGAATGCCATAGTTTACAAAGCTATTTCATATGTTATCTTTTTAAAATCTGTGCCATTAAACTGTGAAATGTATCTCAGTTTTAGAGATGAGGAAATAGAGGCTTACAGAGGTTAAATAATGCATAGACCATTATGATAGATGTTATTCTAATCCAGATCTCTTAGATATGACCCTCCATGTCTTTCTACTCCAATGCTATGTCATAAGTGAGTGTCCAGAGTTTCCTAGGTTTTTTGTATGTTTGTTTCCTGGTTACTCCCCTGTGGATATTGTGGTTCCCCAAACTTAATAAGCTGGTTCACATCTTTCCATCTGTATATAATGCTGGGCCCTCTGCGTACAAAAACTTGTCCTCTCCTTTATTAATTTGTTTAGATAACTCTTATTTATCCCCCAAATCTGAGCTCAAGACATGAGATCACAGGGCTAAGATTCAGCCTTGGAGTTGCTCTGTCTGGGCATAAATTTGGGTGTTGCCATTTATTCTCTGTTAGACCTAGTGTGGTAGCTTAATCTCTCAGTCCTTTGCTCTCCCATCTGTATGATGGGGAGAGTTTTATTTTATTTTTTTTAAAGATTTTATTTATTTATTTGACAGAGAGAGAGAGGGAGCACAAGCAGCAGGGAGAGGCAGAGGGAGAAGCAGACTCCCCGCTGAGCTGGGGGCCTGACACAGGACTCAATCCCAGGGCCCTGGGATCATGACTTGAGCCAAAGGCAGACGCTTAACCAACTGAGCCACCCAGGTGTCCCTGATGGGGAGAATTTTAATGCTTTTCTTCAAGGGCCAGCAAATAAGGAATGTAAATACCACATTGCTTAAAGAGTATTCAGTTTGCTGTTACTCCTGCCCAATTTAGAATCACATTACCAATGTCCCCTGCTTCTCTAAAATTGCCTCTTGATCATCCTGGGGCTTCCAATAAATCACCCCTCCCCAGAGAGTGGGGAAAAGGAGGGAAGAGAGAAAAGAAGAGGAAGGAGCAAAAAGAGAAAAACATCAGCTTTGGAGAAGACTTTGCCAGTTGAAAAGAAAGAAGGAATATTAAAACAAATGTATCAGTGTAGTTCTGGGAAGGGTTGAGGAGAAGAGAGGAGAGAAATAGCTAAAGACGATGCTGCCCATCCTGGCAGACATGTCCTGGCTCAGAAGGATCTGCTCTGTATCCAGGAACCAGCACAGGGATCTGGAACCCAACTCAGCAGCTCTGAAGAAGGAAAATATGAGGAGAGCTGGAAGGAGGATGACAGGAATCATCTTTGTATAAATCCAAGTGACAGTTGGGATGTATTTATGTTTTAAAGAATTATGTGGGGTTTTTTTGTTTTTTTTTTTTTTTTAAAAAAACAGGACAACAAGTTTTTTATACACTTTTTTGCTTAGCAACAAGACCCACAAAAGGCATGTGTTCAGCCAGGATGTCAGTTGCTCAGCTCATTAAAATATTAAGTGAAACACTGATGACAATTACCCAGCACAAGCCTTTTTGTCTGCCAAAGTGTGCCTTTCAATGCATAACAAAGTAGGTCAAAAGTTTGTTTTGTTATTTTATTGTTTCTTTTTATCTTTGACTTTTGATGGAGTTTCCTTTCAGTAGGTAAAATGGTTGTCAAATTTGGTGGAGATAATTTGAGGACAGGGACACTTCAATTACTTAGAAGTCTACTTCTGGATGACAGAGAAAGGCTCCCTGTACTGCTCTCTGGGATATCATCTATTCATTCAACAAAGATTTTTCTGGGCCTTTAACACACAGGATTGATTTCTGTTAGTGGGGCTTCAGGCATAATACATGCTTTCACTTATGTGACACTCCCATGGGCATACCTCTATTGTGATGGTTCTGATACAGAGTTAACATTTATTGAGTGCTTACTAAGTACCAAGAAGTGTGCTAAGCATTTTCAATGAACAAACTCATTTCATCTTTAAATTCTCTAAGTTGTGAAGAACTGCAAGGGATCTGAGATTTTGCTCTATTGCCAAGCTTCTGAGTGCTGGCAGAAGACACAAGTATCCTGGGTCAGAGACAAAGGACTTTATTACTCATGACTCAGCCTACAGCATGAGCATCAGCTTATTTGTGTAGTTCTTCTGGCCCTGAAGTTCCATGGGGATGCCAGCATACACAGTGGACTGTGTTGTAGAAGAGGAGCCCTAAGCTTAGTAAACCTAAATCTTTTGTAATAGGCAGTAAGTATGCCTGCCCTCTGCTCTGAGGGAGACCCTATTTCTATGTTCCAAGGCTGCTTGCTTACAAATCCTTGAGAAGGTAACCTAGAACAATGGGAAGTCAGTATCTTCCTAAGATAGGTAACAATATGAGAGACCCGTGGAGAACTATGCCCCCAAAATAGACACGGTGAATATCCTCATATTATACTGACTAATCTGAGACATAGGGAGGTTAAGTGACTTGCCTAAGGTCACTAAATTAGTACACATGCAACTAGCATTTGAGCTAAGCAGTCTGATTCCTGAGCACATGCTCTGAATCAGTAGGGTTTTAGTTTACATTGCCTGAAAGCAAAATCTGTGGGCTTGCTTAGGAGGTATTTGAGTAGACACCAAGAGCAAAACTTATCGAGATGGAACCTCTTACCTGTTTGTTAATTTTCATATTTTAAACCATTATGTCACTGAACTGAATCTGATGCATACCTAGACAAGAGTTTTGTGTTACAAAAAGGTTGACCACCTCTACTGCACAATTTTATATACTGTTATTTTTTATTTCATTATGTTCTTACGTCTCTCATTTCTAAAACTTCCCTTAATTATCCAATCTGTACTTACACAACTTGCGGCAGATTAAACAGGGAATGCAAAAGTGATACATTCATTTCCCTGAGGATAACATTGGCAATTATTATATACTTATGTAACCAGGTGAATAACACCAACTGAGGTTGAGTTGGAAAGTGCTAATTTTGATCATTTTTACTAGAAATATAATATATGGGAGGTTAGGCATACATCTTCAGAATTTTACTTATTTACATATTAGCATGCTAAGCAGAGTTTTTAGAGATCACTTTAGCTTCACAATATTTATGCAGCAAATCTAAATAGCCTAACCCACTTGGTTGTCATACCAAGATACTTCATGTCTTATTCTCCCACTCCGAATCTCCTAAGCCAAGTGGAGATGTTATGAAAGATAGAATAAAAGGAGACAAAGAGCAGAGCTGAGATTTGCCACTAGTGAGCTATGCAAGCATAAGCCAGACTCTTCTAGCTTCAGTTTCCTAGTCCATTAAATGGGGGTGGGGTACCTGATATTTGCTTTCTCCCCTAGTACTGACTAGAATATGATTCTGAGCTAGTAAACTCTATTGGCAAGCCAGAACCTAGAACTGAGTTATTCCTGTATATTTATAGTTAAGAACAAGGACTATAGAGCCAGACAGACCTACGTTTGAATCCTAGCTCGCTGATTATATGACTTCGGGTAAATTGCTTAACCTCTTTGATTCTCTATAAAATAGGAATGATAATACTTTCCTTTCCATCAGTATTTCTACATAAAATCAAACAAAAATCTCCTCTGACCTTACATTTCTATTCCATTATCACCATGTGTTCTTACTTTTCTTTCATAGAGAAGCTTCCTAAGAATTGTCTCCCTGTTGTCTTTACTTTCCCATCTTCCCTTGACCTTATAACAATGTGACTTCTATTCTTATGACTTCCATGGATATTATTTTCACTAAGGTCACCAATGACTGCCTTCTGGCTAAAACCAAAGAACATTGCTCAGCTATCTCTCAGCAAAATCCAACATCGTCAACCACTCTCTCCTTGAAACACTCTTTTCCTCTGGCTTCCAAAAATTTGCCTTCCACCTCCTTGTTACTTCCTTCGCTGTGTCCTGTGGAGCTCTTCTTCTTCTGTTTGCCCATTACATGTGTTGTCCTGCAAGTTTCTCTTCTAGACCCTCTCTTTCTCTATGAAATCTTTTGGATATCTTATGTATTTGCATGTTTTCAAGTATCACCAACCACATATGCTGATGAATCCTGTATCTTAATCTTTAGGCCATACTTTTTTCTGAGGTTCAAATCCACATACACGACTGCATCCTAATTATTTCCACTTGCTTGTCTCACAAACATATCCCACAACATGTCCAAATAAAACTCATTATCCCTCTGCCCATATTAGTTCCCCTGTACTGGTGATGGAATCTCCATCCACTCCGTGGCTCAAGCCAGAAGCCTGGACATATTTTTCCTTTCCTTTCCCCTCATCTCCCATATTCAACCACAACCACATCTTGTTGATCCTACTTCTTGAGTAGAATCTTCTACCCCTTAAATCCATCTCAATGGTCATTTGCTGAATTAGACCACCATCATCTCTCATCTCAATTACCACAACATTCTCCTCATTAATCTCATTGATCAGCCTTGCTGGCATTCTTAAACTACAGCTGATCTGATCACATCATTTTCCTGATTATAATCTTTCAATAGGTTTATATTGTCCTCCAGCTAAAGTCCAGACTTTTTACAATTACTTATATAGCTCTTTGTGATGTAGACTCTGCCCACCTCTCCAGCCTGACCTTTCCCTCCTTTCCCCACTGTGTCTCCCATACACTTGATGCTCCTTTGAAACAGAGCTTCTTCCAGTTCCTCAGAAGAGCCATGCTCTTTCCCACCCTGGGCCCATGTGAATGTGTTATCCTCTTAACTGGAAAACTGCGTTCCAAAGTCCTCACCCATCTCTCTCTCTCTCCACCTCCAAAAAGCCTTCTGTGATCTATGAAGTTCCTGCTAAGTGTACTCCTTGGATGCTCCCCACTGTATTTACTCTATCATCACATTTGCTACGTTGTATTGTAACTGTCTCTTTATTTATCAGTATCTCCAACTGCAATAAACTCTGTGAAAGCAGGGGCCCCATTTGTTTCACAGGTATCCCCCATTGTTAGCAGAGCCTGGCACGTGGTAAGAACATAATCCACAATGTTTACTGAATGAGCAAATGTATGGAAATCACACATTAGCCTGTTTAACAAGTGCTTCTCTTTAGCCAGAATTAATAATAGAATATTAGAATATTTAAGAAAAGTATTGGGGTTACTATGGGTATGATCTCCACCATTGGTTTCTGTCTATATTCAGGAATGCTGTAACTCCCCCGAGGGAACCCAGTGGCTTCCATCATGAGAGAAGGGGAGGGAGGGAGGAAAGAATGATGAGAGAGGCTCACTGGGCAGGACTCGGGGTCCCTAACTTGGCTTTAACCAGAGCAGCTCAGGATTTTTTTTGTTTTGTTTTGTTTTACACATTAGTGAGGCATATTATATTTTATATGGGGAGAAAAAAGGAAGAAAAAAAAAAGAAAAGGAGAAAAGCCCTGATGTAAGTAGACTATCAAAACACATAAAGATGGTTCTACGGGTAAGTAAGGAAACATGAAATTGTTGCTTTAAAAGACGTAATGAGGGCAGATACTGTGGTCACAGCACAGGATATGCTGGTATGACCAAGAAAGGACATCATCCTCTTAAAAACTCTCCTGGTAATGAGTTTATGTCTCAAATCAGTTAAATGAAATCAGACTGCTACCAACTGACATTTGATTATTGAAAAGACTATGAGAATTTTCTGTGTCATTATGTTCTTTTCTATTTCTTTTCTGTGTGTTTCCATTGTTTTAGAAAACTGTACTGCCTACAATAGGACTTTTTGCTGAGTAGACGAGGGGAAACACAGATAATCAGACTTTTAAGAAATTCCATTAAACCTAGCTCTAGTAATTTGCAATTCTAATCTGCTGCGTCTGCCAATGCATGGATAGGGATTGTGTACCTTCCAGGTTCCCTTAGTGAAATTCTGCCTAGATCTCCATGTCCCACTTTCCCAACATTGGAGATGGCAAGATGTTAGACACAAATATTGTTATTGGGAGAGAAATTTTAGGAGATAAAGAGTCTCATCATTCATTCAGAAATATTTATTGAGAGTTGGCTATGTGCCAAACACCTGCAACATTTTCTAGTGTTCGGAGATCTATGAGTGGAAAAAAAAAAATAAAGATCCTGCTGTTATAAAGGTAGTATTGTGATGGGGGAGAGAGAGACAGTAAATAAGGAAACAAATAAACATAATTTTGAAAAGCGATGAGCTGTATTGAGCCAGAAGAGTGGTCACGTGCTGGGGATTGGCACTCTGGGAAGGTGGGGGTGTGGTTGGGCTGCTGTAGCCAAGTGGCCTCTGAGCTGAGCTAAGTGATGGGAAGGAACCAGCCATGTGAGGAAATAAGGACACAGCCTTCCAACTGAAAGGAGCAGTGAGAGAAAATGTCCACCCTGTGCCTTTCCCAGTGGCCCTCTAGTAGCCAGCACACAAGGTATAAGAGAGGTGCCAAGCTTCCCCAGGCTTCTTCAAGGGCCAGGGCCCAGTGGTTTGCTGGGAAGGCCAACTGATTGCGTTATGTACAAACATCATGGAAAAACGAGCAAAGAGGAGGAGAGTCAGACGAGTTCTTTTATAAGAAATTATGTGTTTGGGGGCACCTGGGTGGCTCAGTCGTTAAGCGTCTGCCTTCGGCTCAGGCCATGATCCTAGGGTCCTGGGATCGAGCCCCGCGTTAGGCTCCCTGCTCAGCGGGAAGCCTGCTTCTCCCTCTCCCACTCCCCCTGCTTGTGTTCCCTCTCTCATTGTCTCCTTCTGTCAAATAAATAAATTTTAAAAATCTTTTAAAAAATTAAAAAAAAAAGGAGTTATGTGTTTTGGTAAAATGTCTGTCTTTTCAATTCAAGATCTCAAAGCAAAGTAATCTCAAACCTGCTGATGAAATCCCCAACAAAAGATGACCCTAAGTATTAGGGGAATTTAACTGGAACCTGTGCTTATCTCCATTGGCCACTAGAGGGCAGCATTGCCCATCAAATGTATCGGAAGGCCTGCACTTGAGAGTGCCATTTAGAGGGAGCACATCAGCCCCCCAAGTACATCTCTTCTCCCATATCGGGTTCCTGTTTTTTCCTGGACCTTGCCCATAATCCACCCTTTAACTCTCTGCTGTCCACCTATCCAAGAACACCATCTCATTGTTCTGGCTAAGCTTTATGTTTAGAGAAAAACCTCTGACTTGGCAGGAAGAGATAAAATCAGCACATTGAACGTGGTTGAAGTTGTTCAGACCCTAGCCCTCACCGTGGACTCTCTCAGTGGGCAGCAGTGGGAGTCTCCGGGGCCTCTGTGCCAGTGGTTGGCTCATTCTGCCCAGTTCTGAAGGATCAGACCCATTGTTGTGGGGGTTAACATGTTTAGCCTAGGGAGCAAGGAGCTTTGTTCCTTCTGTGTGTTAGATTGGCTGTCAGCTGGTAGGTTTGGTGCAGCAGACCTGGCCTCCGTGGGCTCAGGGACCTTGCTCCCTTCTTTCTGAGCAGCCCCAGCTCTGGCCACCTGCGTGTAAGTGTCCCGTTCTACATTTTAGCTGTATTTTTTAAATAGGGGCCTTTTATGAAATAGTATGCAAGAGAACCAGATCAACAAGAGAAAAAAGGAGAAGGAAATGACAAAATTTTACCTGTAGCTACACAGGCAGAGTAAGCATAAGATTTTTACATACAATATAAGAATTATATGCAAATAAAATGTGAGAACTTCTTTAATGGACTGTTTCCTTCCAAAGAACAATTTGAGGCACATAACCCTATGAATGTAGAGTAATTTATTCATTCAAGATATATTTAGTGCACTCCATTTATGTGCTAGGAACCAGGGGAATCTAGGTGAACAAGGCAGACGCGGGTCATGCTCTTACGCAGCTTCTATTGTAATTAAGTAAGGGTATGAATGAGATCAGAAATCATATAAGAATGTGTGTGTGTGTGTGTGTGTGTGTTGGGAGGTGCTTCAGAGCTGGAAGAATCGTAAAGATCATCATCTCCAATATACATCACTTCATGGATGAGGAAATCGTAGTTCATAAATGTTGTGACTGTGGCGTCTGGGTGGCTCAGTTGGTTAAGTGTCTGCCTTCGGCTCAGTCATGATCTCGGGGTCCTGGGATCCAGTCCCGAGTTGGGCTTCTGCTCAGCAGAGAGTCTGCTTCTCCCTCTGCCTGCCGCTCCCCCTGCTTGTGCTCTCTTTCTCTCTGACAAATAAATAAATAAAATCTTTTTAAAAAAAGAGAAATATTGTGACTGATTCAGAGATGAAACAATGAGCTCATTTGAGCACTAAATTTTCTCTGAGCAAGTTGGACAACACTCTGAGTCACTTAACTTTGAGGGTTTGATAAAAGGAAAGAGAACTGTCTGGAAAGGGAAACTTCTTCGGGGGGGGCCTGGTAATTTACGGATCAATGAGCATATGGATTCTTATATCATGGACATGGAGGGACAATGAAGCATTCTTCAAATGACTATTGAAAAATCGTCAGACCTTCATGAGATTAAGTCAGGTAGTACTGAATTGTATTTCAGTGAAGGGATTTCTGTGTGGGGTTAAACTATTACATAGTCCAAGAATGGGACTTTCTTTAATCTAACTTGACATAATTTAATCTAACTTGACACAGGATAGAACCAAAAGAATCTGGAGAAATGTTTTCCTGTTTTAAAGTCCAGCATTGAACAACCACTCAAACTCTTCCAATGAACCCACTCCCCCCACTAGGGTGTTTGATCTAATCGGCTCCCCTCCTTTTTTAATGGCATGTTTCTGGGCCCTAAGTTATCTGTCTAGGTGCCTCAATATCCACTTACTGCTTATGTAGACTTGTCTTAAAAGAGAGAGAGAGAAGGGAAAACTACTGGTAAGAGAAAGAAACTGGGAGGTTTGCATGTGTTGTCTGTCTTACTTTTCATTCGAACGTAAACTCCTAAAGCTGGAATTATGTCTTGGATTTTTGGTTCTGCTGGTACCACACTGTGCTCGATAAAAATTAACCCATCAATCAACAGGACAGAAAATCCTATCCTGCCAGAAGCAATACCTCTTGTTTGCCCCACAGAAAGCCAATTAGAGTGTTAGGATGTGGTAATGGATACAGAAACTAAGGAAAGTGGGGGGAAAATGCCCCAAAACCTCAAGTAAAAAATAAAACCAAATGGAAAAAAGCGGATCACAGTGGAGTATTCCGGGAAAGCTACTACCCACTTCAGTTTCTCCCCTTGACAGTCTCTTTCAGCGTATCCTCAATGTAATGGAAGTTGGACATGGTAGCATCTTGGAGGCACCATTTCCCTCCCAGGAGATGCTGCTTGGGGCAGGTGCAGGAGGTACCATCCATCTTCCTAACAGCCCACCCACAGGGCCCTCACTCCACCTCCCCACCCCAGGGGTCTTGCCATTTACCTGCCACCACCACTACAACCACCCTGGCTCAGCCTCACTTGTTCAGAAAACAAAAGAACAATTCATCTGGGAAGGGATTAATAGGAAGCTGGAGAGAGAGAGAGAGAGGAGAGAGGAGAGAGAGAGAGGGCTGTTGACTTCAGAGAAGCAAGGGAAGGAAAGTGAGACAGGCAAACTGGGAATTCTTCCTGTCATCAACCCTCCTGAGAATTGATTAAAGCCTCGAAACCTTTCTTCAGAACACAAACATATGCATATGCACACACAATTTTGCATATAATTTCATGAATCTTCCTTACACACAAACATACCTTTTGTTTTATTTTTTTAAGATTTTATTTATTTATTTGACAGAGAGAGACACAGCAAGAGAGGGAACACAAGCAGGGGGAGTAGAAGAGGGAGAAGCAGGCTTCCCGCCGAGCAGGGAGCCCGATGCGGGGCTCGATCCCAGGACCCTGGGATCATGACCTGAGCCGAAGGCAGACGCTTAATGACTGAGCCACCCAGGCACCCCCATACCTTTCGTTTTAAAAACTTAAACTCTAGAAGCTATAAATTTCAAATCTTATTAATAACCAAGAAATTCTGAAAACTCTTTAATCATGGCAACTTTTTTATTTTAAAGGCTTTTCTTTTTCTAACTGTTGCTTTGTATGTTTCAAATACATTCAGTTTTAGGTGCAATTCCTTGAATAAAAAGAGTGATCAAAATGGACAAAATGGACAAGGATAAAAACACTTATTTTTTCTCATGTGGCAAAGCACACCCTATTGGAGGCGTTTACATATTCATTTACCTAAAAGTAATTTTGTTTAGAAGAAAGAAAGCTTTATTTCATTAGCAAATTCTAGAGGGGCTCAAATCACCTGACAGTTAACTATTCAGTGCCCTTTTGAGAAAATAAAAACCACAAAAGAAAACATTTTCATCAGTCTATCAGGTTCGTGCATTCTGTGTCCTAAATGGAGGGGGCACATCTTCAAGTCCAATTAAAGATGTGCTAAGTACAAATTGCACGTTCTTCCACTGGTTTATCAGATGAACATGAGGCTCACTCCGATCTCTTCAGGAATGTAGGTCTAGGGCCCTTGGCTTATCTGCATTTTGAAACCATGCAGAGGAGAGGTTCGTACCTGAGGAGGGAGCACTAAGGTGGTAGGGAAAGCAGCCCAAGACACAGGAGAAAATCTCTTCACCTGCCCTGTCAGTGAGTGGGGGAGCAGCAGGGGCAGAGGTAAGAGTTAACAAAGAGAAAATGTGGGAGGAAGTGAGGGGAAATCAATAACACAGAGTGAAAAAATAATGTGCTCTCCACGCCATAAAGGAAAACCACGATAAAGGCCCAAGTTAACTCCCATAATGCTTTCAAGGATCAGAGAAATGACACTATCAAAATACAACATTAGTTTTCTGAAGCCTACAGGCTGAATTTTATTTATTTAAAGTTAACTCCCATTTTAATACAAAACAAAAGATAGCATATTCTACATCAAAGGGAGAAAAACTTTTCCTAATGTAGCCATTTCTCTTCTGAAGTACACAAGCTGTCGCCATATAATGCTTTGCGGTGTTTTCTCAACTGTGCTGGCTTTTCTTTACATCAGGAAATGCACAGTCAACAGACTCAAGCCGGGGGCTGCTGGTTCTCCATGCCAAAATGGCAATTGTTTGATTTTGTGTGTGTTTTTAAATGCATTGTTCGTTTTAACTAAGATGAATATATGCTGCATGAATGACGTTTCAAAGCAGGAGAGAGAGACAGAGAATGAGAATCAGACATAGATATGAAATCAGTCCTCGGTCCGTTGCATAAAAGTGCGAACCACAACCTGTCGAGAGGATTGGGCTGGGGTAGCTTCTGGGGCATCACTCAGTTTTCCCTTGGAAAAGTTTCCCCTTGGAAGTTCAGCTGATGGTCGCCTGGGTCTGGTCAGATCTTGACCTCTTGGTGAGGATAGCACTGCCTACAAGCTTTCTGGATATTGTTTCCATAGCTGTGAGAATAGACCAAAATTACTGTCCTCTATTGCTGGTCTTCTCACTGTTCGTGGGATTTACTTTGCTCATTTCTGAGTCTGAGCATTAGCTAGTTTTCTGTGTGTATAATAGAGTGGGTAAGACCATGAACTCAGCAGTCTGACAGCCTGGGTTCCAATCCCTGGCCTGACGTGTACTAGCCGTGTGATCAATTCCTTTACATCTCCATGCCTTGGCTTCCTCATCTGAAAATGGGGATAAGATTAGCTCCTTCACAGGGTATAGGACGAGTAAATAAGCAACATATGAATGTTGTCTAGAATAGTACCCAGTGAGTAAGTTTTTTAGTACTCATAGTAAGTTCTTTATCATAGAGTGTTTTAGTGATGGTGATTTTTGTTATTTTTCTGGTAATAGCGTTACAGTTTTTTTCTTCCCTAATCTTGTTCTGATGTGGCTCAGATGGGGCTGACCCCACCTGCTTCTGTTCTAAGGGTGGAGACATAATCCAGACCTGGCCAATCAGTTAATTCCATCCTCCTCACTACAATGATTGACTCAGGGATGGGAAAATGATACAAGTCAGTCCAATCAGAGTAAATCACAGGAGTTTGTTTAGAACTTAGGGAAGAGAAGTTGTCTTTTGTGTTGGGTGGTTGATGGGGTAAACTGTAAACTTGGCAGCTACCAAATGGAGTCAGTAGTCTGCAGGGGAAAGCAGAGCCAGGGGAGGGAGAGAAACCAGTTCAAATGATAGGACCCCGTGACTCCAGCCATGTGGAAGCCCCGGGACCACTCCTGCATAAGTCTGTTTGTTCTGGGCTTCTGTTCTTGGGAATTGAAAGAGCCATCGCTAATCAGGCTCCTACATGGCACCATCTAGCTCCTCTACCTATTCAAATCAGATCCATCCTTTGGGAAACAGTGCAAAGCTTACCTCTTCTGGAAATTATGCCTCTTTTTCTAAGTTCCCACAGCACTTACTATCTGTGCCATATATTTAATACTTATTACCCATAGTAGAAAATTTACCTTTGCAAATGCATTTACTGCATCTCTCCAATTCCATGGATTGGTTCCATGTTCTACTCTCTGGTGACTTCCATAACCACTATCACATCTGGTATTTTGCAGCGAGTTTACCAAATAATTATTATTTGAATTCCTTTTATCTTCTCATACCCATCAGAAGTGGACTCTATGCTTCAGTACACACAGGAATGTAAGCATAGGAAAACATGAAGTAAACTGGAGATGGGGTAGACAGTTTCAAGGGAAGTGTCCAGCCCCTTGTCCTGTGTGAAGAGCAACAGTGGAATGTGAACTTGATTCTATGCTTCCCACTGGTCTGTGAACTTCTTAGGGTAAGGACTGGCTCTATATTTTAAATGCTGTTCCCAGTACTTTACACAGTACCTAACATTTATTGTAGGTGCTCAATAACTATTTATTGAATGAATACTGCATGGCAGTTACGGTGCAGGGGGCTCAGCTCAATCACCTAACCTTTAGGAACATGTAAAGGAAATGAAGTAAGAAAGGAATTGCTGGTTCTATGAAGCCAACACCTTCCTCCCATTATTCTGAGCCCTTTCTACCATCACCTCATTTCTCCAAATCACAAGAATAAATAAAGCCATTCCTTAGGTTGACAGATGAGGTGTAATGACAATAGCATGTTTGGAATTTCTTGGTCTGTGAGAAAACTGGTATGAATTCCAGATCCAATAAGGAAAGGCTTATACCATCATCAGAATGAGTGGAGTGGCGGGGTCTGAGAGCTGACTCAGATTTAGAAAAAGGCACTGCATCGGAATGTTCAACCTACACACAAAGAATTCTGGGTTTGAATCAGTTTTCTTATCTTAGGTAACATTAGGTAGCATTAGTTCTATAGCTGCTTATAGATCGATGAAAATATAAACCACTGGGGTGCCTGGGTGGCTCAGTTGTTGGGTGTCTGCCTTCGGCTCAGGTCATGGTCCCGGGGTCCTGGGATCGAGCTCCACATCGGGCTCCTTGCTCAGCGGGGAGCCTGCTTCTCCTCTCCAGCTCCCCCTGCTTGTGTTCCCTCTCTCACTGTGTCTCTCTCTGTCAAATAAATAAATAAACTCTTTAAAAAAAAAAGAAAATATAAACCACTTTTTCTTTAAACTAGTTGATTCTCTCCCACAGAAAGTATTAGTACAATTGTCATCCCCTGTTCTAATGCAACATTTTCCATTCATTCACTCATTCATTCATCATTCACAGATCAAAATGATCATTCTAAAAATTATTTTCTTTTTCTTTTTTTATTATTTATTTATTTATTTATTTATTTATTTATTTATTTGACAGAGAGAGACAGCGAGAGAGAGAACACAAGCTGGGGGACTGGGAGAGAGAGAAGCAGGCTTCCCGCTGAGCAGGGAGCCTGATGCAGGGCTCGATCCTGGGACCCTGGGATCATTACCCGAGCCAAAGGCAGACGCTTAATGACTGAGCCACCCAGGTGCCCCTATTTTTTATTTTTTGAAGATTTTATTTATTTATTCATGAGAGACAGAGAGAGAGAGAGGCAGAGGGAGAAGCAGGCTCCCAAGGAGCAGGGAGCCTGATACAGGACTCCATCCCAGGACTCTGGGATCATGACCTGAGCCGAAGGCAGACGCTTAGCCATCTGAGCCACCCAGGCGCCCCAAAATTATTTTCATTATGTCTATACTCTTGTCAAAAATTTCAGTTGCTCCTATAGCATAAAATCCAACCTAAACCAGATAGCCAAGGCCTTCAATAATTTGACCCCAGCCCATCTTTCCATGTGTAAACTTTCCCACTGCTCCCTCATCCAAACCTTTCTTGGATGTAGACACTTGTCTACTTAACTGTTGCCCCTGTCTTCTCACTTTCACACTTCTGAATCTTTCTGTCTATTCAAGCATGTGTTTTCTTTTTTGTGATAATCTTTATTTTCTTTAACTACTCCAACTGAAGATGAGCTTTCCTTCATTAATTCCTAGAGCATTTTATGGTCTATATCACTTGTTCCTTTTATGATCTCAGATTATTATCATTTCACGTGAATGTGTCTTATGTTCTTTACTATGAACTCCTTAAGGGCAGAGATCACATCTTGGCTTCTTTGCATTTTGCTTTACATATAAATGGGTTATTTCAGTGATTAGTATGGTAATAACTTAGGTTATACACAGCTAGGTCCTTTTACTTATTCATACCTGGGGAGGTTTTGTCCTTTTTCAGTTAGTGATGCCAATTACCATAAAATTTTCAAATTTATAAATATTGCCTGTGAATGAAATTAGAATTTCTTCCCAACTTTTCTGTTTTTACAAAGATCTTAATCTATCAAGAGCAGTATAAAGCAATAAGAAAAACACCACATATACCTGAGACAATTGGGAATGGGGTATGAACTAATTAAAGACTACTGAAATATGAAAAGATGCACATCTTTACTTCAAGAAGGGAAATTCCCTCTTTGACTTTTGAGACTGATAATGATTAAAAACATAAAATTGCTAAAGAATAGTGTGAGCAACGGTGTGAGGAAATAGGAACATACATATACTCGGGAGTACAAATTTGGCATAACTTTTTTGAAGGGCCAGTTAGCAATATACATGAACATTTTAAGTTTACCTAATCTTAGAGCGAAGAAGTCCACTTTTAGGAATTGTCCCTACAGGTATAAACATATAAATGCACAAACACATCTATGTGTTAAAAGATGTTCATTGCAGTATTATATACAATAACAATAGGCCTCTTAATACTCTTCAATAGGGATTAATTCAGAGTTAAGTACCAAGCTATGGTGGGGCTGGGACTTGAATCTAGGCAAGCTAACTCGATGCTTATACATGGAAGGCTTTATTACTGCCAACTGAACTTACTGAGAGCTATTCTCTTAGGAGCTCAAAATCTTCTGTAGACATTGTTCTGGTTTTTGGCCAGAGGTAAGAGTAGTTAGGAATAAGTGATAAACACACTACAGTCATTAAACAAGTCAGCAATAGAAACAAGACTAGAATTCTTATCTTCTTGACTCTCAATCCATAAAGCACTCTGCCATTTCTCATCTCTGTTTTGAGTTGACATACATTTATTTAACTTGGTGACAGTGTCTGCAAAAAAAATGTTCTAATGAATCTTTCAGGGTGTTCTGACAGTTTCTCTGTTTTGAAGTATATCCGATGAATGATTTATGTGTTAGATTTATTAAAAACACATCCATTACTTTGGGGCCTTGGGTAGATATTTAAAGGAAGAATACGGCATTTCAACCCAGCAGTTAAGATTACCCATAAATAGCTAAGGGATGACCCACCAAGGGATGTCAGATCAAAAAGATGCTCTGAGAAGGTGAGTGGATGGGTGCCTGGGTGTCTCAGTCAGTTAACTGTCTGCCTTTGGTTCAGGTCATGATCTCCGGGTCCTGAGATTGAGCCCTGCATCAGGCTCTTGCTCAGTGGTGAGTCTGCTTCTCCCTCTCCCTCTGTGATCTCTCTCTCTCAAATAAATAAATAAAATCTTAAAAAAAAAAAGAAAGAAAGAAAGAAGGTGAGTGGACTTGGCCTCTCTAACTCAAGATGCAGAAGCAAAACCACCACAGAAAATAGTCTTGCCTCCATTCCCTGTGGCTCAAAATTCCAAATTTCTTTTGCAAAGACAGGCAACTGATTTTTCTGTTTGGTTTGACCTACCAAACTCCCATTACATTTGGACAAAAATGCAGTTCTCAAACTAGGGTGCAAACACAAGTGCCAGTGTGCCCAATGAACTTAGGGATAATGAATGATCAAAAATACAAAGATCTTTCACCACCAACATTGGGTACATAGATACGCAATTCCTTTTAGGGAGTCAGCTAGAAAGGGCACTAGATGGGCAGAACATTAGGGTGCGGTTCACTCTCCCTGCCTCTGTTTTCTAATTAAACTTTAGGACATGGCAAAAATATTCTAGAGTTTGGAAGAGAACAAAGTAAAAGGGTTGCAAGAGTGCAAGATTTCATCTCTGAAAGCTAGGTTAATATATCAAACTGGATTAGTCTGCCAAAAACATGAAAATATAAAAACACCATAAATTAGTCAGTTGTCCATGGCTATAATCTGTTTGCCTGAAGCCAGATGTACTTATGATAGGAAAAACAGGTGGCTTGAAAATAGCTGGAAAACGTTAAGCACTTATATAAGATAACAGATCTTTTTTTTTTTTTTTTTAAGTATCAAATGGGTTGGTATCTTATTAGGGTATTCAGTTTAAAAGATGTGGCTATGATTTAACTGGGACCAATGGTAAGTTTTCTCATTTTAGGATTTCAGTGTTCATTTAGGGAACTATAATACCATGTAGTCCAAACCCTTTATTAAATCAATGCATTCATTATCTGAAATAAAATTTTATTCAATCACTGTATTTTGAGACTAGACTATTGCACACAGATAGGAGACAATGGATTGAAGAGAGTGTCCTTGAAGGAGAGGAGCTCTGCCCTCTCTTCTCTGCACATTCCCAGGAGGCAGTTTCCTACACCATCAAGACTTCAGAAAACTGCCAGGGCCTGTGAGCCAGTCCTATGTGGTATAACAAATCAGTGCATGAACCAGCTACCCATGTAACTGGTGAGAGGAAAGAATGAAATCATTCCTGCTTAAAATCTTTCCATGTCATCTTTTAACCTATTTGGTGCGATTGGCTTAGCTGGCTTTATGGCAACTCAGCCATGTGTATGGTCAGGACTCGCTAGAAACCAGCATCAAAGCGAGTAAGTCTGTTTCTGCTATCTACAAGCTCTACTCACTCAGCCCGATCTGTCCATCTGTCTCACTTCCCAACAACTAGATGAAGGGCAGGGAGAGCTCTTGAGGGAGACGGGAGCGAGGATGAGACCTAGTAGGCAGATGTGCACACACACCACATAGGCCCGGGAAAAAAAGTACTGAGAGGTATTTTCATAGCCAGATACACATAAGCGAGAGGGAAATTAAGACTCATTTATAAAAATGCTCATTTTCCCGTAACTGCTTACAACTTGATTTGTGTACTGCAAGAAGCTTCTAACATACCTTTGTTTTTAGGGTGCTGGAATAGTCATCAGCATAGCCTAATTCTGACACAATCACTACATCCTAAATTCTTCTGGCAAGAGGGCACGGTTGAGGAAATCAAGGAAACAATAAAATTAGTCCACATATATTCTTAAAAAGATTCTAGAAACAAAAATCAAATATATATTTGTGTACTCCAAGATCAAAACCTTGCTAGTTAAATATTGATCACCTAATGGCAAAAATTTCTTAAGTTTTGGGCGCCTGGGTGGCTCAGTTGGTTAAGCAACTGCCTTCGGCTCAGGTCATGATCCTGGAGTCCCTGGATCGAGTCCCACATCGGGCTCCCTGCTCGGCTGGGGGTCTGCTTCTCCCTCTGACCCTCTTCCCTCTCGTGCTCTCTGTCTCTCATTCTCTCTCAGATAAATAAGTAAAAATCTTAAAAAAAAAAAAAATTTCTTAAGTTTCAAATCTTAATGGCATTCCCCTCCATACAGTGTCCCGGGTTTCTTGCAATCATGATCTGGATACATATGTTGCCACAAAGATCTCTGGGAACTGCTTTTTTGGCAGCAGATATGGGAAACTATAATGAAAAACATTCACTAGCACAAATTGTGTAAAAAGATGGTTATGCTATTTCCTGAGCATTTAATAGCTATTTGCATTTATTTACACACATAAGTCAAATCACAATGTTGATATAAAATGTTTCTGTTTTTTTTTTTTAAGATTTTATTTATTTATTTGAGAGAGAGAGAATGAGAGACAGAGAGCATGAGAGGGAGGAGGGTCAGAGGGAGAAGCAGACTCCCTGCCGAGCAGGGAGCCCGATGCGGGACTCGATCCTGGGACTCCAGGATCATGACCTGAGCTGAAGGCAGTCGCTTAACCAACTGAGCCACCCAGGCGCACCTAAAATGTTTCTGTTAAAAGCCTGAGGATGTGACAGGGAGAAGAGAAGAGAGAAAAAAGAAACAGTGGCTTGGGCAGGACAGAGTCAGCAGCCTCTCACTCTCCCCAAAGCATTTCAAAAACTATCTTTCTCATAGGGATGACTTCAATTTTTTCCACCTCATAAAAGGAAAGGAGATAATTCTTGACTGGAGAGGAATTATCTTTTTTTTTTAAAGATTTTATTTATTTGAGAGAGAGAGAGAGCAAGAGAAAGCATGATCGGGGGAGTGGGAGAGGGAGAAGCAGACTCCCCACAGAGCAGGGAGCCCGATACAGGGCTCATTCCCAAGACCCTGGGATCACGACCTGAGCCAAAGGCAGACGCTTAACCGACTGAGCCACCCAGGCGCCCCTGGAGAGGAATTATCTTATGACATGTCTTGAACCTCTATTATTTCCCCACTTTTCTTTTTCTTCCTCCTTCCTTCCTTCCTTCCTTCCTTCCTTCCTCTCTCTTTTTCTTTCTTTCTTTCTTTGAAAGCGTGAGTGGGGAGAGGGACAGAGGGAGAGGGAGAGAGAGAATCTTAAGCAGACTCCATACTCAGCACAGAGCCCAATGTGGGGCTCAATCTCATGACCCTGAGATCATGACCTGAGCCGAAATCAAGAGTCAGGTGCTTAACCAATTGAGCCACCCAGGCACCCTTATTTCCCCACTTTCCAACACATGAGTGAAAAGAGGACGGGGATAGTGAATGCCCTTCTGAAGATAGGTAGGTCTGAGGTTGGCCCAGATCCAGGCTCCACATCCAGGTCACAGTCAATGCCGCATGCACCACATCGCCCACCTGGAGCTCAAATGCAGTGCTGAAATGCATTGGGTTGCATGTGACCACTTTTTCTTTCACAGCATGAGAATGATTTATGAGGGAGGAGACAGAAATGGCTGAGATCTGCAGAACAGTGTCTTCTTACCGCCTAAGAATCCCCTGCTCACACCTGACTAACCCAGAAACACGGGAAATTTGCGGGATTCTAAAAAGACTCCTAGTCAACAGACTGTAGAAGGCAAAATACTCCTTTCTTTGGCCTGAGATTAAGACCCTTTTGAAAAGAGCACTTTTCTTCACATGAAAGGAGCCATTCATGTGTTGGGTGTTTCACAGGTCCCAGGGTCAGAATGTAGGCTGATATATTAGGTAGCAATACCTGACTCCCTTCTTAACAAGGCCAGCATTTGTTCCGTTGAAGTGGCTAATACATGCACCTTTAAATCCCTTACTCAGTGTTTTACTAACTACAAAACTCCCCCCAAAGTATTACATTGTTTTCCTGGGTTCTCAGTGCTAGAAAAGAGGCAGTGTTTCTATTTTCTTCTTATACTGACATTAGGGCTTGGCTTTTGACAGTTTAAACTCAGTAAGAAATGCTAGAATTTTGAAGTATTGCTTTTATTCACTCATTAAGGAACAAAGCCCGTTTCCAAAATAAATAGACTTGAGGTCTAGACTGGGGAAGCCTTGAAGGAGTAAGGCCAGGCATAGAAGAGCTGTCTTTCAAAGCTCACAAAACAGTGCAGAGGTACAGAGTGGCTTAGCTACAACTTGAGGGGATAAATGAGATCATGGATATTGGTGTGGGCTGGGAATTGTGTCCCCCACTCCTGCCCCTTGCATATGTCGAAGTCTTAACCTTCAATACCTTAGAATACACCTGCATTTGGAAATAGGGCCTTTAAAGAGTTAATGAAGGTAAAATGAAGTCATATGGGCAGGCCTTAATCCAATATGACTGGTGCATTTATAGAAAGAGATGACCATCTGCAGGCCAAGGAGAGAGGCCTCAGAGGAAACCAACCTGCTAACACCTTGATCTTGGACTTCTAGCCTCCAGAGCTGTAAGAAAACAAATTTCTGCTGAGACACCCAGTCTAGGATATTTTGTTATGGCAATCCTAGAAAACTAAGATTCGAAGGTGCTTGGCAATTTGTGGAGTATTTTACAAATGCTAGTTATCATCATTATTATTAGGAGGGGTATCAGGGCGGAGCCAGGGAGTGGAAACCAGCCTGGACATACAGAAGCAACACATATCAATAAAAATGTATTAAATGCTGACTATGCCCTTGGGTATATGGAGATGAACGAGATAGGCTTTTTGACCTGTAGCAAATGTCAACATGACACGGAAGATACTGAAAGAACTCGAGAGACTCAGGGAGAAGGCAGTTATTTCTGCTTGTTGGGGGTGGTGAGTGGAGGTGGGGGAGAGGAGTTTACCAAGGTTTCATGAAAAGAGAGTGGTATTTAGAGGCTCAACACCTGAGTAAGACTTTGCCAGGCAGATGCAGTGGGGGCAGAGGAGGAAACATAATCAAGGGCACTCACGTGGGTAAGTGTGCTGTGTCTAGGAAAAAGCCCACAATGTGATGGCGGGACAGAAAACACAGGGAGAGGTACCTGGGTGGCTCAGTCATTGGGCATCTGCCTTCGGCTCAGGTCATGATCCCAGAGTCCTGGGATCGAGCCCCGTGTCAGGTTCCTTGCTCCCTGGGAAGCCTGCTTCTCCCTCTCCCACTCCCCCTGCTTGTGTTCCCTCTCTCGCTGTGTCTCTCTCTGTAAAATAAATAAATAAAATCTTAAAAAAAAAAAAAACCCACACACAGGGAGAATGCTGGTGGAGGAGTCTTACAGAGAGGGTTGGCGTCAACTTGTGGAGGACCTTGAGTGCTGTGTGAAGGGATTTGGGTGCCAGCATGTAAGCGATAGTGAAGGCAAATGTGTTCTTCTTTTTATTCTCTCAACATTTCTTTACTTTCTGCTGTGATCTGTTTTTTTTACATTCATTGCACACCTTCACCCAGACTTCAAGTGTCTCTTCTCTCCTGGTCCACCAGGTTCCATCAGTCAAATTTCTCCTTAAAAACCATCTTTTCTAGAGGCTTAAGTGATTTTCCACTGATGCCCACCCTTGAAAGGTGAGTGGTAGCCTGGATGTCTTAGACCCTGAGCAAGCTTTGCCACCAATTTGATGGATCTTTTAGGGCAAGTCATTTTTGCAATTTTGTTAAGAACTGACAATAGGATCACTCACAGAGATCAGCCAAAGTGTGTTGGGGTCTCAAAAACACTGATTGACTGCATGAATAGAATGTGTCCAAAAGCTGATGTATATCCCATTCTCTGGCCTGACCATTCTCTCTTTCCCTCCCTTTTTTTTTGTATCTGAATTAAAATAACATCTATCAATTATGGAACATGGCCAAATAGTTAAAGACAAGTTATGAGATTAATTGGAAATGCGTGCCATTCCTTAGAGAAATTTCAAGAGGAACCTTTACTGACTCATGTTTATATATCACAGGGAAAAATGAAAGTCACATTCACCCTTTATTCAAAATAGTCCTCATCACATATACTCAAATAGCTGTGCAGAACCTTTTGACTACGGTGGGAAAGCTAAAGCTAAATTATTCGTCTGAACAATTAGGTGATGGAAGAATGGGCTAAATGTCTACAAAGGCAGAAAGAGTCTTTCATCACCAAATTTTCTGCTCCTGCATACCAACTTGTAAATTAGAAGTAAATGTATATGCCTCTCATGTCTACCTCTATCTGTGGGACACTAATAAAAAGCTTCCATTTTGATCAAGTTAGTTTTTATGTTCTTAGAATTCACTGTGAATTCTAACAGATTTTTTAAAAATTTATGATCTAATTTTAATTATGGAAAGACAATTCTTAGAGAAACAGTCTAAAGGAAGTGATTAAAAGCAAGAGCTCTGGTATCAGATGACCTTGGTTCAAGTTCTGGTTCTTTAGTTTGTAATGACCCTGTCCAAGTCATTTTAATCTCTTTGCACTTTTGAGGATCTCTGTGAGGATTAAATGAAATAATCTGGGCAAAATGTGTGCTTAGCACAATAGTGGATGAATACAACAATCTGTGATATAGGAAAGAACATTCCCTGCCAAATGCTGGACCTTAAAAGTGAGTCGACAAGAGAAGCCATATAGAATACCAGATACAATTCTCATCCATAGCTACAATTTCTCTGGTCAGTGGACAAGAAATGATAGTGCTGACATAATTGGTAAACCACAATCAGAAAAATCAGTCCATTTACATTTCAAATGGCTCAGAAGAAGCTGACTTACAGAGCTGTAGCAGGAAGCTAACAGTTCAGGGAATTTGTGTTAATTGGAAATATTTTTGAACTTTGAAGCAAAACACATGTTTATACTTAGGTAGAACAGTTTCTTTGGGGTCTTACCACTTAACTGTGAACTTCAGTATTAAAATCCTTAGGCCAGCTTTGCACAGTAAGACAAAGACATTTCAGAATGGTGCTGAGGACAGTTATTGTAAAAGCTTGCTCCTCAAGCAGAATGGTGGAATGTTTGTTTGGTGGTCTAGGTGCTAAGCCAACCTGCCACATGGATAATTTCTCCTTGGGGTAAATGGGTCATGGGTCCCAGAACCAATGTGGGTAACATCTTGTCTGCTTCCAGCAATGTCTGGAACTCTAAAATGCAAAGACAGAAAAATGATGAGTTTTCACTGTTGACCTTGCACAGAGCAGGTGCACAATCAATAGCTGTTGAATACATTTATCTACACTGCAAAGTCAATTTCTTTGGGGGTGGGATAGGGATAAAGATTCTTGTATCTTGTACAGGTCTGACAGCCAGTGAGAATCCATTGTGTCTGGTTCTGTAGTATGTTTTGCTTGAGGAGTTCTCCATTATCAGACCAAATGGAACTAATGTTAAAATATTAGGTCTTTTCTGGTTTGTAATCTTAGCAGAAATTCTACTTGTAACATGATTGACATGAAAATGCCTTTCCCTAGGTCTTGAAGTGATGTTCAGGTTGAAGTTACTTAAAATAAAACACAGGAAACCAACCCTAAAGAAACATTTAAGACAAAAATCTAATGATGATAAAAATCAGCATTATCATTTGCTGTTAGTTTGGTAATGTTAATCATAGAAGAGAAGCATGAGATACTGTACATTATAAATATGGGATTGGGAGAAATATTAAGTATATGTTTTTATCAATAAATAATAAAAGCACAAGAAGAAAACAAAAATATTTTCAAATATCATCCAACTTCTAAGTACAATAAAAATTTCTCCTATGGGAGAATTTCTTCTCTAAACTGAGAAATTCTCATGTAACTAAAACAATCACGAAGTTGCCACATTAGACTAATGACCTTTAGTTATAATTGGATAATTGAATTTTAAATTGTCAAGAAAATGGAACTGAAATTCATAAAACTTGCCAAGAGAATAACTCTTTGATACACATTTGACAATCTGAAAAATACCACAGCTTAAGAAAAATGAACCTGCTATTGCACTATCCAAGGGCAAAGCAAGCACTTGAATATTCCTTTTCCCTGCCATGATCTCAGGGTTAAAAAACAGCTCAGCCACTTTTGTTGAATTTGTGGTGCATTTGCTTTAAGTCTCCTTTAGGGTAACATTTTATCAGTTAAGATTTTTATGTGAGTCCTGTACCTCATATAAGGATCATTTATAGCTAACTTTCTTATTGTAATGACATTTCATGATATACTCACAATGATGCCCAATCTCCAATCATTAATTAAGAGTACAGAGGAAATAAGCAAATTATTTAACTGGATAGAAATTAGAATGCGTAAGAATTAAATATTTGGAATGTCTGTCGGTTAAAAAGACTATCCATTCCTGAATTTATTCCACATTGAAAATTTTTGACACAAGAGGCAGTATTGACAGAAGTAGGGCTGATCGATATTGAACCTTAAGGGTCAAAGGACTCCATGCTTAGTGTAATAAGCAACCTAGTTAAGGTATCACAGTGTTTCGGTATAGTAACAGTTATTAAGGGTCAGGCAAGGTTTCTTTGATAAACTCTAATTTGGGGAGGCTTGCATAGTTCCAGAGTCTCCAAAGGCATGAGATAGTATGATTGAAGCAAGACGATGGCTTGGAAATAAATAAAGAGAAAATGAGTCATTACACTCAAAGTTGAGGAATTAGATTATTTCCACTCCCCACATTCAAATCCCATCTTTTCTTAACATCCTCACAGAACTTTTATGAAATCTCTAAACCTAGGAAGCTTTAGATGAGAGGTAAATCTCTTTTAAGTTTTGAAATGGCTTGAAATCTTTATTTTTGAAAATTATCTAGCACATTCAAGTAGGCTATAAATTATAAATACTACCAAAGGGAGCTCTGTATCTATTCAACCAGATAAGGTGCAATGAAATCTCAGAAACACTCCCTACACTTTCCACTTAGTTGTGTGCAGAACATTAGTACCACATGGAAATCATTATTCTTCACTCAAACATACTTGATCATATTGGCCTACTGAATTGCTTACGGTTTGGTTTTCCAGCAAATCTGACTTTTAATGTAACTAAGAGATAGTTTTTAATTATTTATTTAAAATTTTGTTGGACACATTGGATTCGAATTTGGAAAAAAGCAAGCAATAACCTAAACATATGCCAATTTTTTTATAATAATAAAACAATGATGAAATAATCATATAGATGTAAGTGTGTATTGCCTGGCCTGGCATTTAACAACATAATTTATTTCCTTATTGTTATTTTCTTAAATTAATGTAAAACTTGAAAATTAACATGGAAAAGTTTAAGATTATGGGTTTGAAAGAAATGATGGCATATCTGAACATAGAAGAGGAGGAGCGAAGTGCTAACTCAAGTGCTTTCTACCTACTGAGCCCCATATAAACACTATTCTGACTCTTCGAGTCCTTCCTGGGCAGACACTAAGTGCTCTGCCCTCTGTGACCTTTCTTCTAGAATTCAGAATGTATAGATACATTCAAACAACAGAAGTGGGCATTGATCAGTCAAGGAAGAAGCCGTGCACTTTCAGTTTCCATTACATTAAACAAAATACTCATTAGTGCTTGGCATTTTCCCAAGCAGACACAATCTAGGTGTCCACTGAGGCCTCATTGTGCAGTTAAGAAGTTTAAAAAGACCTTCTAGACATCAGCTAGGGACAATTAAGGGATGGGTAAAACTACTCCAGGGTAAGAAGGCTGAAATTACTGGAAACAAACACACATAGAATAGCAACTGCAAACTAGACAAACTATCTTTAAGATCAGTTAGATATTCAAAGAGACAAAGACTAAAGATCCCTTTGCTTAATAATCATTATCCTCCTTAATGAAACCACAATACACCTACTGTGGGAGTATTCAGTTATATTAAAACAAAATCACGTCTAGATATGTGGTAGAAAAAACATAATCTGATGGAAACCTGTCATCACAACGTAATTATTCCTATCGTTTACCCAACAAGGAAACTAAGTGCTACTATTATTAAGAGGTCATAATAACGTAAGTTAGCTCTGAAATCCATATCCATTAAAACTGTTGAAACATGTTTTATTGCTAAACGTCCATTCCCAGATCCAAAACAGCTTCCAGAAAATGTTAGAGAACAACTTACATGCAGGTCAGACTGACGAACTGTTTTCCCAAGTGTTTCCTTCCCTTTTGCCTTGCTTTCTTCCATCCATCCTTCATCCAGCAAGCATTTATTAAGTACAGTCTGTGTGCCAAGTTCAGGGGCCACAATAGTGAGCAAATCCAACAAGGGTTAAGTATACATGAAGTTACAGGCTAGCACCCGAAACAAAAAATTTTATATGATTTCTGTTGCTGTTGGTATTAAAACAACCATATTTGAGAAATTTTCATGCAAGACCATTAAAATGAGCTCAGTTTCAAAAATCATTCACATTACCTGTTTCTCACCCTCTGGGTAGGGGAATTGGAAGAAAAGCTTTCTGTGACACAATTTCTCTTATTTTAAGGAGACATTTATTTTTCCACTTAGGCTGATGCAACCTAACCTACCAGCAAGTTGTAGGAACAAATATCAAATATAAACTCTTTCTCAAAGGGATGCTGTGCTATTTATTCACAAGGAATGTATGAAAGAAGAAGAAAAAGGAAAGACCATAAGCTTAATATGGAACATGAAAACCTCCTTGAGGTTGCTACAATATACTCTCCCTGCTTTTTAACTCAAAGATACCATTTTATTAGTACTTAACACAGATCTTTAAATCCCAGAGCTAATAATGCTTCCCAGCTACATACAGCTGGATGCATCTGACTAGCAGCATGTAGTAGGAACCTCACAGGGGATAAGGTTCCTAACAGTCAACTAAGAGTTCAAATCCCAAAAGAGGTGCCCCTGGTGTGCAGAGCACTTAACCCTTCGACCAGTACCAACATGACTATTCACAAATTATTGATGTCCCTAAATCCCTGGCAGATTGCAGACAGTTCTTCTATCCATTGAAGCCCAGGCATATGGTCACTAATGGGATGGCTTAAAAAAAATACACACATTCAGTCTTTGCTACATGAATATAAAGCCACTGAAATGCTAGAAGGTGATTGAACTGGATGGAACACTGTTAAATACATGCTTAGCCTCATGTTATGGATCATTTCCATTGACATCTATCTGCGTCCTTGGTACAGTTTAATTAAAGCTGTCTGGAACAAGTCTGCCCTCCAAATGATCGTCAGTGCAATGAAAAGGTGAAACACGAGGAGGCTTGAGGCCTTTTTTGTAAAGCATTCAAAAGACTGTCTCTGCGGTTACAAATAGCAGTGGGAGAGAAATTCATTTTCAAAATTAACCAGCCATAAGACTTTTTTGCGAGAGAAAGTGGGGCTCCTTCTGATGTCATCCTGGAGTACCAGAAGCTGAATTAGGTAATGCCAGATCTTAAGAACTCAAACTGGGCCATGTTCTGGTCTAAAGTGGATACACTTTTTTTGGTCCTAAAGTAGTAAATTCTACAGCAAGCTTGCATGTTTGTAATTTATTTGGCAAAATAGAACTGCCAAATGAAACAATTTTGCCTAAAGTAGTCTCTTTTATAAGACAATTTTGCAACTAGAAGGCAGGAACATCATTTATTTAATTAGGTTTTATAGTATATAGAACACTAGCACAGCAAGTAAGTAGCTTCAAACAATTAAGATATTTATTGAATACCTTTTATATTTCCGGTGCTCTTACGGAACCAGAGAAACAAAATAAAATACTTGGGGTTTAAGAAATGTGGGACATAGGGGCGCCTGGGTGGCTCAGTTGGTTAAGCGACTGCCTTCGGCTCAGGTCATGATCCTGGAGTCCCAGGATCGAGTCCCGCATCGGGCTCCCTCTGCTTCTCCCTCTGACCCTCCTCCCTCTCATGCTCTCTGTCT
The DNA here is from genome assembly GCF_029215605.1 of Mirounga angustirostris. Classification (NCBI taxonomy): domain Eukaryota; kingdom Metazoa; phylum Chordata; class Mammalia; order Carnivora; family Phocidae; genus Mirounga; species Mirounga angustirostris. The sequence goes on along the minus strand of NW_026991717.1, from coordinate 67,771,743 downwards.
CTCATTCTCTCTCTCGCAAATAAATAAAATCTTAAAAAAAAAAAAAAAAAGAAATGTGGGACATAGTTTAGAGATTGAATCTTAACTAATTATACCTACTTCCTGTGGCACTTTCTCCCCTTTAATATGATTTTATTTGAAGAGATGTAAATTATACTTGCTCTTTAGTACCAGAATTAACTGTACTTTATGAAAGGGTCCAAAGGACTGTGCCATGTTTAAAATTTCCATTCATTGCTTCTCCACACAAATCCATCAGTCATGATATAGGTTTATCCTTTTCATTTTTTTTTTTAAAGATTTTATTTATTTATTTGACAGAGAGATAGCGAGAGCAGGAACACAAGCAGGGGGAGTGGGAGAGGGAGAAACAGACTTCCCGCTGAGCAGGGAGCCCGATGCGGGGCTCGATCCCAGGACCCTGGGATCATCACCTGAGCCGAAGGCAGCTGCTTAACCGACTGAGCCACCCAGGGGCCCCTATCCTTTTCATTTAATGTTTATTTGGTATCTACTTCATATACAACATTGAGTTATAGCTTGTGTCCTTCCCCCACCCCCAAATGCCTCTGTCTCTCTCTGTCCATTATAATATGTTCATCCAGGCTGGTGAAAGGTAATAGTAACACTGAACAGAAGAGCACTCCTAAATTCAGTTGGGATGCCATTCAGGAGTGCAAATTGTCTTAGCCTTGATGCCTAATAGAAATTAGACCTAGAAGATATTATAGTCAACAAATAGGTTATAAGTTAAAGCCAATGAATCAGGGCAATATGTATTGAGTGCTGACTGTGCACTGGCATTGTGCTGGGAACTCTGGGGACGAGGGACCAGCAGAAGCATTCTCAACAAACAGCAAACTGGGAAGATGTACACATTGGAAGTCACCCAGGAACGGTGGAGTTGGAGGACCAAATCCTAGAGTGATGTTGAAAGGCTTTCTGAGGAAGAAAGAGCTTGAGCTGTCTTTGAAGAATGAGGCCAGTTGTCCAAGCCAAAAATATAGTGACAGGAACATGGCGGGTAGAAGACCAGCTAGGAAATTGTCCTGCTTTGGGTGGATGCTTTGTGTTGAGGACTATATCTCTTGGGGTCTGATCAGGAGACTAGAAACCACTTTAAGTATTTAACACAGAAGAAGTTTAATACAGGGAACTGATTTTACAGGTGATGACCTGAGATGACCAAAAGGAGACAGTGTGGCCATTAAAGATGAGCAAGTTCAGGAAGCTGCCAGCAACACTTGGGGTGGAAGAACAAGGGAGAAGATAGAATTTCTGGAGCTCGGAGACCAGGCCACCCAGCGGAGGACAGAACTTGAGAAGGCCTAACCAGTAGGTGCTGGAACAATGGAGAAATACAAATGCAGTTGCTACTAGAGATCTACATGAAGCAGAGAGAAGACGGGAACTACCTGGCTTCTTCCTGTCTGTCCCCCTGCTCCATCAACTAGCAATGTCTCCCATGGACCAAGTCCAGATAGAAGCTGACAAGGAGCCTATGGAAAAAAATGCAGGGGTCAATCTCCCTATCATGCAGAATGGAGTAAATCAAAGTCAGGAATATTTATAAGAGCAAACAGGCTAGTGATCAGCGAAGAGACTAATACAAAATGATGTAATATTGTTACAGCAGAACCCTATTACATAATAGGTTTTTAAAACTAGGGAGGGGAGTTTAAACCAAATAGGCAAGAGAAAGCCATTTTAGGCTTCTGGGAAGGAAAGAGACATCATGAAATTGGTCTTTTAGGACTATCTGACCAGAGTTTGGAAAAAGATTTGAGGCAAAGAGAGAAGTTAGGAGGGAGATTAAAGGTGGCCACCAACTCTTTGACATTCTTCTCTCTGAGAGGTGGGGTGTATTTCCTTTCCCCGTGAATCTGGGCTGCCCTGAAGAAGAAGGGATGCTGTGCCAGTTCTGGAGCTAGCCTTTAAGAAGACTGGAAGATGAATACCTTGGAATCCTGATTTGCTATGTAAGAAGTTCAACCACCCTACTGAAGTGGTCACGTGGAGAGGCCCTGACTCTCCTGAGTCCACCAGACAAGCCAGTGGCCAGCTAAATTCCAGCGAGTGCCTCTCATGAATGCCACATGGAACAGAACAATTGCTCAGTTGAGAATTGTCCAAGTTTTTGATCCACAAAATCATGAGATATAAAACAATGGTGGTTGTTTTAAGTCATTAAGTTTTGGAGTATTCTGTTATGCAGTAATATGTAACTAGAATGGAGGGTATGCGATAATGTGAACATATCATCATATGCCTCCAAATTGTAGGAACTGTGAGGAGACCCCCATGTTTTGGGAAAAGACCCTAAGTTCTCTTTGTGTTTATAATGGGTTGATGAATTTTTTCTGTAAAGGGCCAGATAGTAAATATTTTTTGCTTTGTGGGCTGTATGGTCTCTGCTGCTACTATTCAACTCTATCACTGTAGGGTAGAGAAAGTCATAGACAATAGGTGTAGGTGAGTTTCAATAAACTTTATTTACAAAAACAGGCAGCTGGCCCAGAGTTGGCTATAGATCATAGATTGCTTACTCCTGGTTTATGAGTTCAAGATGTTAAGGAAAATTCAACTGGAAATATGCTATACGTAGATGACACAGAGGAATTGAGATGTAGATTGAAGAATAGATAAATAGTCTTGAAGAGGGCCTAGGATACTGCTATTGTATCTTCTTAAAGTCTACTTCATTATTTCTTTTAAATGATACTAGGATAGTTGGTAAATATATTAGTAGGCTGAGAGATTATTTGAATTTATAAGGTGGGGCCCTTGAACCAGATGATTTATAGTCTGGAGACACACAGAGGACAAAATCAAACAGATTTTCCAATATATGAATAGTAGTCCTGGGTCCACTGTTAATGGTTTTCAAATTTATATAATTTCAACCCAATGTGTTTTATGAGTAAACTGGACTATTCTAGAGCCATTCTGTTAAGTGTGACTAACATCCTTCTAATTTTTAATTTATATCATATTTATGATTTATTTGCACAATTATGAGTTTGGCAGTATTTCTTGCTTGCATTTGTAAAGCATTTACAACATTAATCTCAAAGTATTTATATCCCAAACTATCCTGAAAAGTCAATGGTTATTTTCCATAATTTATGATACATTGAAGGCATTTTATCATGCTATTTACTGTTATGTCACAGGAAAAAAGTGTGACCTTTGAAGAAATAAAACAAGCAGCTTTTTAGTTCTCCTGCATATCTGTTAAATTTATGGATATTTATTTTAGGCTTTATAAAAATTCTATCAGGCAGCTGAACAATTTAGAGTCACACAGCATGTAAATTCTATTAAACAAGGGCTCTTTACCCTTTCACCTAATGCCCTACATGTGCTTGGTACAGAGGTACAACTCTCCAGAACAAACACTAATAGTCTGCTTAAAATCCTTAATATAACTGATGCAGGTATGCTAGAGGATACTAGTGAATATTCAAAGGGGTTTTTATCCATTTAAGGCCGAGAATGGTCGAGCAATTCTGTTTTTGGCCTCAAAAAGAGCAACCTGTTTAAGAGGTGAAGCCTTCTTATAGTTCCTGCATTTGATAAAGTACGGACCTTGCAGCCTTCCCTCATAGATCTGTGACCTCAAGTCCTGGCCTTTGGACTTTTCTCCTCTTTGAGGGTAGAATGATTAGCAAGTTCCTTCTATTAGGTATGTTAGCAGTTTCTGCTAAGAAGAGGATTTTAATAACATTAAATTGCAAGGAATTACGAGGCAAGGCTTGCTCCTAGACACTAAGACAAACCCAGTTTCAGCTGATGACACAGCTTCTATGAAGGGCCATCTGTTTAGCTCTAATAGCATTTTCTTTGTTTCACCTTTGTAGCTTGGTTTCAAACCCTGTCTGGGACACCTGCTCAATGTGAAATGAGATTGGTGGGTCTCAGTCCATTTGTGGCTGGCTAAAATTTCCCATCTTCCTTTCCAGAAAAATGGTCCATAAGGAAATTAAGTGAAAAGAGTTAGACGTCACACATGGATTCACGTATAGGTGTACTGAAGGCCTAGATAATCTTCCTGTGTGAAAAGTACAATATAAATTCAACACTGGTTCATTGGTTCATCTACTTTGCCTCTCAGCAGCTCTCTAACACCTGAGGTCTCCTGTATCTTGAAGATGATGCAACTTTAGGGACATCTTTTTACTATTCTAAGCCACTGCATAATTTGAGCTGAGATTGTAACGTGGCTTGAAATTGGCTGTGATTTGATGCTTCATTTAAACAGGGATGGTATATGAAAGTAGCATAAGAGGTACATGTTCTGTGCTTTTTTTACATTATGTAAATAGATCTGAAGTCTCCATAAATAACAATTAAAGAATATTCATAGGCTAAGAGTAAACAGATTAGATGCCTTCAGATCATCCATTACCCAAGAGAGAAAGTAGAACACTGTAATTTATTATAACCCAAGCCAATATTACCTTAAAATGGTATGAATTTTGATTTCAAAAGTCAATAAGGTCTTTTCCATATAAATTTAAAGCCACCAAAAATTGCACTAAACTTACTAAATACACAATTAGTTTCTTGTTACAGATAATTTCTATTGATCCAAATCTGGTTTGTCAACATGGATTAATCAAAATCGTCAGGGATTGAGATCTGGATGGCTCAAGGGATCAGTTCCTGGGCTATGAGCCTTTCACCCTCAGGTCACTGTTTCCAATACTTATAGTAGTTTCAAGAGGCCTATTTGACAGCTGATGTGAAACAAACCAGTACTTTCAACTGAGTGCCTTGCATGGATTCATTGTCCCTTGTATTCAGAGACGTTATCCCTTACAGGCTGAGGGAATATGTAAGGTGAAAAGTTACTGCATTATCAGCAATCTTAGTTATTATTCATAGATATGTCCATATTTATAATCTCCTATGGTAAGCAATCGTAATTGCTGTCTGCAAGGCTTGCTGCAACCAGTTATAGAACATTTATCTCTGTGTGACACTTTCTGGCAAACCGAACCAGTTGATCTCTGATTGGTTGCCCCAAGCTGTTATATATTCTTTTCTTTGTAGGATAAACTGTAGAAATATTTCTTTTCTAGAGATCATATGTATGTGCATCTCCTTTCTTTGTTTGCCTTTCAGGTCTTTTCTAAAGTACAAGTTATAACATTCTTATCTTTTATTACATAAAAACTCTGGGTCCAGGTCCTTACCAGACAGAAGGCTTTCCCGAAGAAATACTGTTCTCTGCAGTTCTTGGGTTAGATGAGTATCCTTCACTTGCTCATAGTCTTTAGGAAGCTTTTAATCCCAACCAGGGCATCCATAGTGATGTGCTGGGGAGTACAGATGCCCTGATCTTTGGCTACCTGATCTCATCCCACTAGTCCAAGAAACTCTCTAAAGATCTTCTTCTCTTCAGCCCTCAGTCTGTCAGAAGCTCCTAACAGCTTTCTTTATTCAAGGTGAGTCAGGCAACCTGTTCTTAAGATTTTTCTAGTTGTAGTCCCACAGATTTTGTTGCCAGGGGCCAAACATCCTGTTTTTGCCCTGTAGAAAAATTAACAGACTTTGATTACAAAGATATTTGCCATTTTTAGGTAGAAGAGGAAGAACTTTGGTTACCTGGGATAAAAGAAAAGGGATTTTAGCTATCCTAGATCATTTATAAAGTTTTTCCTTTCCTTTACTAGGGCATTTTCAATTTCCGGCTTTTCTATAAAACTATACATCTGGGAAGCTAAACATAGTGACTAGTACCCATACTGACTGCTCTACTATGAACTCAAGTTCATGGTTCTTAATAATATAGAGAATGGGAAATATCTAGTACTTTCTGGAGTATTCTCAGAGGGAGCTCATGGTACCCTCTGGATTTGTGGAAGAAATAGTGTGGTTCTCTACTACTGGGCCATGTCCATGCAGTGAAGCCAGCCCAATTGGTGGAATGTCCTGATGATGTAAATCATCTGTTAGGGAGGCCAAGGAAACTGTTTGTTTCTAGTTATCCATATATCCGTGGCTACTTAATTTCAAGTCTCATTGCTGTGAAGTTGAAAGTGGAGGTGTAGGAGGTTCTAATTAAACCAAGCAATGTACCTTCATGGATTCCAGACGTCAGGGAAGTGGCCCAAGAGAGTTATTGTCCAATTCCGGACTGCTGACACGAATTGCTCCAAATTGATCTGAGTGCTCCTGGCTCATAAAGCTCTAGGTGTGGAAGGAAAAAAAAAGAGCCGCTGATTCCAAGTAAATGCATGGAGATGACCTAACCAAGTGTTTTCCTTCTTAGTCCAGGGAAGGGGAAGCCGACAGTCACTTTTATAAAACTTCTTAGTTGAGGATGAAGCTATTCTGGATTCTCCCTTAGAGGATCTACTAATCTCCTGGAGATAGGCTGTCGACAAGTAAAAGCATTGAATTCCTTGGGCTTTCTTTTTTCCCCAGTGCTATCACAGTACCTTGTATACATTTCAATTGCAGCATCATGCTGAACTGCCCTCGTTTACCTGGTTTTCCTTTCCCATGGATAATGGAAGCAGTAACCCTACATTTTATGTCCTCAGACCACAGGTAGATTCTGATGCATTACCTGCACACCACAAATGTATAACAAATGAGAGGATAGTAGACACCAGAGAGGAATACCCGGTCTTCCACACTTATTTGTAATCCTACTCTTTCCTCTTGTGATGGTGACCTAGAGATGGAATTATTCCCATGATAGTAAAGTATAGTATAGTTGGTAAGCATATCAATGCCATGTGCTTAATTTGAATCATGATTCTGATACTTTGTAGTTATGTGATTTTTGAGTAAGACTTAAATGCCTTCCTCTGTAGAATTAGAATAATACTTATGTCATTTGGGATATGAGGATTAAATAAATTAACCTGTAGTGCCTGGCACATATAAGTTATATTATTTTTATTATTATCACCGCCATCAAAGTGAGTATATGGCCAGTTTGCTGCTGAGTCTAGGTGAGAGGGAGAAAACATCTGTAACAGCCAGAATTACTGTTATGAACACCACTCATGGATCAACTAACTCATAGTTATTGTGCATCCTCTGTGTGGTTTGATTTCCCAGGTGGACATATGGGGCTTCCTTGTTCTAATTTCCTTTAGAGAAATAAAATCTGATGATTTAGTCAAGGGGATATCCTTTGGCTTCCAGGTGGTCTGGAGGTGTGTGTGTATGACTGATCTGAGCTGTGTTTAAATATCCAGCAACTGTTTAGGCAGAGAGGGAATGTGGGCGTGCAGCGGCATGGGATGCCAACATTCTGATCAAGCCAGAGAATGGTCCCAGATTCCTAGGTGGGGCCTAGAAATGCAAGGGAAAGGAGGCAGTGGTGGACAGAAAGTTCTGGAAGCCTGGCATGGGAAGGGAAGACCTAGGAGACATATAGAGGAATAGTGGAGAAAACACCTTAGCCTAGTACTTTTGTACACAGCAGCAGAATAGTGTATGTAGCACACTAGAAATAGAGGTACTGAGTGCCCATAAAACCAGTATAACATCAGAAAAACATTCTAGAAAGATGAGACAATATCTAGGGTCTATGTTGCTCTGAAGGAATGTGATCATTTCATATTTAGGTTTCTTTCAGTTAGCATCTTTTACTTAACCTTAAGTCTCTCTCTGTTACCTTTTTTTTGGACTTTATTTGTGCTCATAGCTCTGCTAAAATAAATTGGTGACCGGGAACTGCACAGACTCTGTTTTTCTCTCGCCATTGCCAGTTCTAAATAATCAACAAATACCCAAACCTTGATTTGAAGGAGATCTTGAAGATTTACAATACGCTAAACTAGGGGAAAACTTGGGAATAATCAGCACAATACATTTTGCTCTCCATTATAATCAGTTTTTCAGCCTCTGTGTCGGTAAAACTTTTTCTCCTTTTTCACAATGGTTTACAACTTAAATAATTTAATACAACAGTTGTTATATTTTTATTGCAAGCTTATAAAACTGGAACCATAAGTCTTTTCTATGCAATATATTGCCAAAAAGTGACACTGGAGAAAGGGAGCTGATGATTACTGAAACTGTAATTCAATCCTCAAGTTCTGAAGATGTCATAAAAACGGCTTCTGCTTTACTTGCATATGGCAGATACCATCAGGATGCCTCAAATGAACTCTCTCTGGGTATACAATCTCTCCCTCAGCATTATTTCATATACAATAAAAACAAAAATGGGACTCCGCAATGCAAATGCAACTGTGATTCAAGCCCAACAGTTCTTTTGTCAAATAGGATTTTCTTTTATGAAGTTTCATTTTAGAATTAATTTTGATATCAATGCTTGTCAAGCTGTGGAAATTGAACTGAACCAAGTGAGTCTGTTCCTATTCAAGCTGACTTGTAGGAAGTGGTAATTAGAAAAAATGCAGAGAATTTGTACTGTGCTAAAGAAAATTAAACCACTCATGCTACATACTGTCAATCTGGTTAAAAGTATAGGTGTGGTAAACACCACATTCCAGAAATGCCTATTTTTTTCATATATTTTAAATTGACCACTCTTCACCCTGCCATATAAGTTGTCAGAAAATAATTTCCTAATTCTGACTGATTCTTTCAATGATCCAAAAGGTGTGTGAATTAAATAACGGATTCTTAGGGTGTTTACGATGAACAGTGTCCCGCATAACTTAGGGCTCTAGTGTGGAAGAAAATACGTTCCTTTTAGATAAAGAGGATGGTTAGTTATTTGTACGTTCTTGCCAATCAATGATTGTCATTCAGCGGACTGGTCACATCTGTATTGACTTCGGCCCAAGACGAAGGAGCATCAAATTCCCCAGACCTCTTCTTAATATGCCCAACATGCACTTAGTCTACTGACGATGTTGCAAATGAAATTTAAGAGCTGTTATGTTTCTATTAAAAACGTCACTCTGCCTTCTGCATTACGGTACTACGGCGAGACTCTACAAACTCTTTTCGAGATCCTGCCAGGATGAGAATAAATTAGTTCCTCAAGGGAGGTGGAAGAATTGAAATTCCATAATATGGCTGCTGCGGGATCAACACATGCAGCCGGAAAGTGAAAATTTCCATTTACTCCCCCAGCCTGAGCGAACGCAGGCAGCACCATGACAGTTTCTGCATTTTGTCTCTCGGCCAAGGTGACTCCTGCCTGGCCCACGAGGGGGCAGAGGCCACAGACGCTCCGTGAGTGGTGTTTAATTCTTACCACAACACCGGCTGCTCATCACCTAACTTCCAGGTGACTTATGGCGATTCCAGCAGGCTGAACATGGAGAGACGAAACAGCAGAAACAGCACCAGCACGGGCTTGTGATGGGTGCGATGAAAGGAGGTGCTTTCCCGGCCCGGGGCAAGGGGTTTGACTGGATTCTGGAAACCTTCGGTGAAAGACACCTTGCCCTTTCCAGGTTAGCTTTTTCTAAACCATCCCGCTAGTAAGTAGAGAGAGACACAGAGCCCATTTAACGGTTTCCCCGATGAAAGGGGTGCAAAACTTTCTGCTCCCGCATGCTGAGGTCCTGGGAGTCTACACAGCAGAAACACATTCCCGGCTCACTGCTTTCCAGCAGGCCTCTGCTTCTTACAGCTGTTGGCCTCTGCACCCTGCGTGGACTTTTCCTCTGTTCGGTTGCATTTTACTCTTCTACATATGTAACCGATTACTTTCCCCTAGGAATGGATTTCACTTTCCCGTAGGAATGCTGGAGGAATAATCAAGGGGAAGAGGCTTTTCCTGGGTGTTTTTAAAGTTAAGGAAAGTTGCTTGCATGTTTTAAAATCAGAAAAAATCAGGCACTGGCTATAGAGTGAGGTGAAGAATAGCTAACTTGTATAGTTAGTCTCTACTATTTGGATAGTTTGCTTTTCGCATTTCAGGGCAAAAAAAAAAAAAAAAGGAAAAGAAAAAAGCTTAATAGTATGTTCATTGTCCTTAAGTTGAAATGCTCTGCAACATGAGTTGTTTTCCCAAACCAAGAGAGGCAGAGATATCTAGAAGCCAAGAATTGCAAGGGGAAATTGAGCCACCATCAGCCCCCAAGTTTAGCTTTAGGATACCGGTTTTTGAGAAGCACTCATTAACTGAACTCCTCAAATATACAAATGAAGATATAGTTTGTGTATGTATACATATATACACACACATATATATACACATACACATATATAAATTTGTGTATGTACATATATATGGAGATAGAGAGGGAAGCAGGGAGGGTGGGAGAGAAGGAAAGAGGGAGAGGGAGGCTTCAGGCACATTTATAAACTAAAGGTAGCACACTACATTTTACCAGGAAGTCAAAAAGTAGTCCTGGTCGACAAAATAAATGAAGTTGATTACATATATTCTGTGCAAATAATGCTATAAAGCAAATAGTCTCATATGTTCCAGCTAAGGCTTCTGGATAGTTTTTAAAGATTTTTTTCCTTCTTAAAATATGATGCAATGATCCAATGTGAAGGAAATGAAGGTGGCAGAAATCTATGACAAAATCTGAATCATGAAGAAAAAGTTCAAAACTATTTGGTGTAGTTCAATAGAAGCAACCCGAAGTGCTTTTTAAAATACTATGTTGTCAAGTCCAACTGCTATGAAGTTGGAATGATTCCAAACTCTTGTGTAGGTGATTTATCTCAGATCATCGTATCCCACCCATTCTGACTGGTTGGATGTTGGCTTGGTGAGGTAATTTTGGGCTAAAAAGTGCTGGAGCGGTAAGGTCCTGTTAAACTTTCAGCTGATATAAAGATATTGAGATTGAAAAGTTGCATGACTACTGAGGCAAATGGCTAATTAAATGCATACATCTTATTTGAGTCCTGCACCACAAGAAGTAATGACCATCGTAGCCATAATAACTAAAACTAACATTATTTACTGGAGACAGGCATTGTATTAGGTGCATTCCACGCATTGTCTCATTCACACCTCACAACATCCAGAGGCTGCCTTTGGCTCTTACCGCTGTCTTACAGATGAAAAAATGGAGGATCAGAGAAGTTAAATAACCAGGCTCTCTGAACTGGGTGAAAATGTGGGCTCTACTGAGTTTCAGAAACATTCTGGGCTAACAAATTGAATCATCCTGCTCTTCTGTGATTATTGGCTCTTAGCAGCATTGCAGCTTTAGGAATCAATATAGTGCACGAGTTCTATAAATGTGCCTCTTAATAAGTTAATAAAACAGAGATATTCTCATTGCCTCTCCATCAAAGTTTCAGGGAAAAAATGAGAATATTAAATGCAGTAGGATAGGGAAGATCTGCTCCATTTGCTCTGCAATGATAATCTTTTACAAAAGAGGATTTTTATTATTAATTCTTTGCCTTCTGGGGATGTTATAATTTTCTAGAATACAGAACTGCCTTAAGCACAGTAATTTGCTGAGCTAGACTGAATCTCAAAATGTTTCAAATGAGCTGATAAACAACTGCATAATTAGCCATTATTAGATCAAGTCTGTATGTTACTGATATCCAGATGAACAAACCAGTGGATAGGCAAATTGCAGATATAGTTTTAAAAACTAAGAGTCTGTGTTATATTTTTGCATGCTTTGTAACTTGTCCTTTAAAAAATTAAAAACCACGTTTCATTTGCCTTTTTAAAAAAAGACATTTAGATTATTCTATCAAATAAATCCTTAGAGACTTAATCATTAAACACATACTTCCATGTATGAATAATGAAGGATTTATGTGTTGAATGCAGCTCATGCTTTAAAAATGAATAGATGGTGGGATTTTTTTTTTTTTCAATTAAAACTTGCCTCAAATCTATTGCTTGCATGGATAATGCTCTTTCATTCCCCTTTTGAGTTCTGGTTCAAGTTCAGAGTACAAAATACATTTGGCCCTGATTATGAAAATAAAAGGTTTTGCATGCTCATATCAGAAAAGACAAATACAGTCAGCTTTTATGCTTAAACACACACACCTTATTCAATTGGTTAACATCCAGTCCAAAATGTATCCACATTACAGTTAAATCTCTCTTTCCTCTCATTTTTCATTTTTCAAGAACTTGACACTGGATCATAAAATGTTGCTCTGGGCTGGAATTTGTCATGCAGGTTTACAGCCTAGGAGTAAGTTTTTTTTTTTAAATATTAAAATCAGCTCAGCAGTTTTGAAGATCAAATAAAGAAAAGAGACATTTGCAGAAAGGAAAAAATTCTAAGCTGGCTTAATTTAAATAAAATTGTAGTTTATGTTCTTAACTCAGGGGCCACAAAGCTAAACAGGTAAATGTGTTAAATCATCTTTGAACAGAAAGAACTGTGGCAGAAATTTTCCTGAGGATTTCTAAAATTAGAGAGGTGATATTTTGTCTTGAAAGGTTTAAATGTCTGTTTAGGGGGCAGACCAGATCATTTCTTGAGGTTCTTTGAAGATCAATGATTCTGTGATTTATATCTGTTGGTAGTTTGGATGCCTCTAATAAACTGTGAACTGCCAATGTGCAACAGTGCAATGGGCACAAGGCCATATGTGAATGAGCCTAGTTGGAAAATGAATTTGTTGCTAGATTAAAACAAGTATTTTGACCTTTGACGATTTTAACAGCTTCCAAAATTTTTATGCCCTTCTTATGCTTCCCATTATCACTGATCCTCCATTTGATGCCAACTGATAGCCTTAGGTAAAATTTTATTGTCGTTGGATTCAAGTTCTGCTTTTATTACAATGATTATATTTATCCACAGTTTTTTGGTTTCTTTTGGGGGGGAGGGTTTTTTTTTTCAGTTTCAGCCTTTATTTATTACAGATCTTGGATCCCTGTTAATGTTCTTACATTTACATTTCTTCAAATAGTCCTTTCACTTGGTAAATTGGCATGCATTTTCTTTGCATATTTACATGGTTCCAGAAACAGACCATTTATATCCTCAAAGTTAAAGCCATAAGGCCATCTGGGCTACAAACCTAACAAGGAGTGCCAATTTTTCTTTCTATAGGTGTGTCTACTGTACCCAAGTCACAAGAAGAAAATAAGATCTTTGGTTCATAAGGTATCAGCATAATTACTTTGCTGTTTTACAAAGGCATTAGAAAAGTTTTTGACTTTTTTAGAATGTTCTGGTTTTGTCAGGAACATTTTGCTGTTGCGTATTTGATAAGAAATCTTATCTTTACATTTTACAACTTTCCATACTTAATGACATGAGTATTCTCCAAAGTCCAAGATGCCTCATTAGGATTTTATTAATGAGCCTTTTAAAGATACTCTCTCCCTAAAAGGGAAAATATATTTGGTTCAGAATAAATGAAGCTACACACTTAAAGATCTGAGTTGATTTAAGTCTCTCCGAAGCAAAGAAACTTCAGCAGATTTCAAATTTGGAGATGTATAGTGTCATAGCCCCTGAATAAGAAGATTATATCTAATTTGATTATGCTATCACAACATGTAATGCTACACATATTTTCAGAGTTAAGTAAATATTTTTACAGAAATCTGGGTCATTACTGGGCTGCAGTGTAATGCATAAATAAAATAAGGTAGGGAGAACGTTTCACTAAATTTTATTTCAATTCCTTGCTTTCCCTGCATATTTCATCACTGACATTATTGTATTGAAACAAACCACAGTTTTGCTGTTGATGAGAGACACACAAAACTGGCATTTGATTCCTATACGGACTTTAAGGTCAAAAGTTATTTCTCTTAAGTGTATGACTTCAGTGGATATTGAATATTTGAGCTGGGTTTTGATCTGAAAGGGTTTTGAATAAGACTTATGATGGGCAATATTTGTATTGTTACATTAAAACACCCAGGAAACCAAAAACTAATGATGCAATGTATGGTGATTAACATAACATTAAAAAAAAAAAAAAACTACCCAGGACACCACTTGAAAACACAATTGACGTTGCTATAATCAAAGGAGGAAAAAAGATCCCCAGTCATTTTAAGTAAGTTATTTTCTTACAAATGGGAACAGAAACACATTGCAAAATAAACTACAAGATCAAAAGTTAACAGACCATGATCATAACTGTCATTTTTTTCTGACTTGTATGAAGAAGTAAGTAAAAACTACCTTGGGGTAAAAGAAAATGTGAACTTAAATCCTTTATTTTAACTCTTCACTTTTTATTTATTTTCCAGTTTTATTGAGAAATCATGGACATAAATCACTCTATAAGTTTTAGCTATGTAGCTGGTGTGATTTACATATGCTGTGAAATGATTATCATAAGTTCAGCTAACATCTGTCGTCTCATATAGATACAATATAAAGAAGAGAAGGAAGAAAAAAATGTTCTCCTTGTGAGGGGAACTCTTAGGATTTATACTCTTAACAATTTTCCTGCTTATCATACAACAGTGTTAACTATAGCCATCGTGTTGTACATTACATCACCAGGATGTCTTCATCTTATAACTGGAAGTTTGTTCCTTTTGACCATCTTTCTCCAATTCCTCCTCCTCCCAATCCCCTGCCTCTGGTAACCACAAATCTGGTTTCTTTCTCTATGAGTTTGTGGTCCTTCAAGGTCCATCCATGTTGTCACAAATGGTAGATTTCTTCATCTTTTATGGCTAACTAATATACCATTATATATATATATATATATATATATATATATATATATATATATATATATATATATATATATATATATATATATATATATATACCACAACTTCTTTATTTATCCGTCAGTGGTCACTTAGGTTGTTTCCATGTCTTGGCTATAATAAATATTGCTGCAATAAACATAAGGATGCATGTATCCTTTTGAATTAGTGTTTTTGTTCCTTTCAGACATATTTCCAGAAGTGGAACTGCTGGATTATATGGTAGTTCTATTTTTAATTTTTTGAGGCTCCCTCTTACTGTTTTCCATAGTGGCTGCACCCATTTACGTGCCCACCAGCAGTGCACAAGGTGAACCTAAATTCTGATGAACAAATTTCACAGTAGATGGTTCTTCTGCTTTTGGGTTTCTGCCATCAAAACACAATTAATAATTAAGAATCAGAAGCCACGAATCACCAAGAAAAATCCATGGACAGCTTCCAGAGAAATAAAAGAGCACATATGGTTGTAGACATCCTGGACTAGAAACAGTGCAATTTGTACAAGATGTTTGTACCAGCAAATAAAAGCTATTAAAGGGTGAGTGTGATGTTTATTTCAATTATTTTACTGAAACCAGTAGTGAGGATAATTATTATTTGAATTTAAGCTTTGAAACCGTTAAACTAACTATATTAGTTCTGTTAAAAATATTTGCGTGGCAGTTCCTCAAAATTTGTATGACAGGTCCTAAAAAATTAAACACACAAGTACCACTGATCCAACAATTCCACTTCAGGGTATATACCCTAAATAATGGAAAGCAGGGACTCAAACAGATATTTGTACACCCATGTGTATAGTAGCTTTAGTCACAATAGCCAAAAGGTGGAAACAGTTCAGATGTTCATCAACACATAATTGGATAAACAGAATATATACAACAGTGATATATACATACAAGGAATATTTAGTCTTAAAAGGAGTGAAATTCTTACACATGGTACAATATATATAAACCTTGAAGATCTTATGCTAAGTGAAATGAGCCACACGCAAAGGACAAATATTGTATGATTTCACGTATATGTGGTACCTAGAGTAGTCAAATTTATAGAGATGTAAAGTAGAATAGTGGTTACCGGGGTTGGAGGGAGGGATGAATGGGGAATTATTGTTTAATGGAATCGGAGTTTTTGTTTGGGATGATGAAAAAGTTCTGGAGGTGGATAGTGGTGGTTGTTGCTCAACAGTGTGAATGCACTTAAAGCCACTCAACTCTACATTAAACATGGATAACATGGCAAATGTTGTATTTTACCCAAATTAAAAATAATAAAAAAAATATTCACATAGAGTAACAAAAATTATGTCATATTTAAGCATCGTAAATAGTGCGGTTGACCCCTGATATTTACAACAATAGATTTGGAGACTTTTGTGAATCCCTAATTTTATACATATGGGAATGTTTGTTTTGACTTTATTTTGACTTCTGGCTTCCTCCCCAGTTACTTTTCCACTGATAGTTCCTTCTGGCACATCTCCTAACACCAGTACCAATTGAATAAGTAAGCCTACAAATGAAGAAAGTTCCAGGAAAGACAGAGCTGTCCTTCCTTCCCTTTACTCAACTCTAAGGAGTAGGGACTGGCCTCTTTGTTCTTCTCAGCCTGGCACCAGGAAAACATATTGCTTTTTCTGAGTTGTGCGGCCAAGTTCATAGAAAGAGGTTTATACAACTAGATAAGCCACAACATATCAACCGATTTAAACTGGAGATTTAGGAGAAAAGACTACCAAAAGTTGAAATGGTTAGTGAGAATAACTTTTTATCAGGAAAGGGAAGGTATGTCTTATAGAAGGAAGGCTTGCCTGGGAACAGGAAAGGAATACACTGTTTTGTCAGCTTTTTATGCACGGAAGGATAGATTTTAAAAAATATTATCCTTAGGAAAGTGAGTAAAACTGTAGAGATGAAAACATTGTATTTTATTAATTTAATTTAAAAATGTTAAGAGAGTGAATTAAGACATTATTTTCCCATTAATGAATGTTTCCTTTTTAAGCTTGGGGAAATAGCAGATTTGTCTTGCCACATGGTAAGTGAATCTTAGAGTTATAGCCATTAGAAATTCCCCCATCATTTCTGAGTGGGTAATTATTACTTGAAATAGCTCTTTCAGAGTGATTATTATGAAATGTACCTATCTTCTGTTGATCTACTGCTTTATTTATCTCATGTTAAAAGATCTTTAGAAACCCTTCTATCATTAATGGGCAAATTCCATTGTACAGATACATCCATTAGTTGCCAAGAATAATTCTGATCTGCTTAAAGGATAACCATTTAAAGACCACTAATTCACATATTAAATGCTTAGGGTTGTACATTGTTAAAGACCTTACATCTCTAGACCCATTATCCTTTTTCTCTTGGTAGAAGACAATAACTGAGGGCCTCAAATATTGGATGGATCTTTCATCTAGACTGGAGAAAAAGAGGGCTACAAAAATGAATGTACAGTTTGAGGAATCCTTCCAAAAGGATGTTCAAGGATCGGTGTAGATATTATGAAATAACAAAATATCACAAGTCTCCTTGAGATGGAGGGAAATTCATTAAAAAGGAAAATATTCTTCCACGATTATGATCTTAAATGAGTATTTAAGGAAACAAACATGACAAAATATTTCTAATATCTATGAAGTGCTTCTCAGAAGGATAAATGTTAATTTACTATTCTCATAATAGCTGTTTTCCATGTGACTAAGATCATAAATAGAATTTATCTGTTTTCAGGAGCAGCAATAAATACTGGAGAGGCAGAAAGAGAAATATACCGATTTTTGGCAAAATCTACGGGTAGATTGTAAACCTCTTGAAGGCAAGGCCCTAATTTATCTCACTCCCTCTCCTTAGAGCCTGACATTCATCCTGGCAAATGTTAATCAATAAATATTTGCTGAATGAATACCTTAAACTAGTACATATCAGGTTTCCTAACCTCAGTAGAGAATCCACAACCTATAAAGGTGCTAAATTCCAAAAGAATTTTGAGGCAGATTGTTAGCAACTTAAAATACATTTCTCCACAGAACAGTCTATCATGCTTGGATGGTATGGGGGTGACCAGGCCAGGCTTGTGAATGTCACTTAATCTACCACATAGCAGAAACGTTATACATTTGAGATGAACAAGTAGCAGGAAAAAAAATACTGCAGCAATAAAACCAAAGAGAGAAATAATAAAATTGCATAGAAACTTAAAATTTTCTTGTCCCTCAGTACTTGAAGAGAAGCAGATTTAAATATGAGAAGATGAAGAGATGTATGGAGATTGTCATGGAGAGGCTTAGAAGCTCAGGGAATTTAGAAGCTGATGGCTTTTTAAAAATTACATAGAATTCCCCTGCAAAACATAGTTCTACTTATCCGTTATAAAAGTCTTTCAGTAACATTATTTTAACTCTTATCAGCCAAGATTAAGGTACTTTTTAAGATTCAAAAATGGAATGGTGAAACTTTAAGCGTAGTAAGGGGAATCAAACTCATAAGCGAGTAAGTGTGGTCGTTGTGATAAAGACCATGACGAAAGTAACTGGGTACAATGGGGCCAGAAAGAGGACAGTGGCCAGAGCCTCCTGAGGGGGTCATGAAGGCTGGGGTGAATCCTGAAGAAAGAACAGGTGCTTCTCAGGCAACTGCAGAAAGAGAGAACAATCCAGGCTCCGAGAACAGTGTGAGCAGACCAATGCGTGCAGAGTAGTGAGGCTAAGCTGGAGAGAAGGAATGCCCTGGGAGGTGGGAATGGGGTGGTGAGCCGGGCCGGCTGGAGCGAGGAAGGGCTTCCGTGGTCCCCTTGTGAAGCGGCCTGACTCATCCTGCAGATGACTGGAAATGTGAGGGTTTTAAACAGGGAAATAACATGATCAAACAGGCATTTTCAAAAGATCACTCTGGCAGCGTGATGGAGGATGGATTGGAGGTGTGAAATACTGGTGGCAGAGAAACCTGTTAGAAAACCGCGAGAGAATGAAAGCAGGGAGTAAATAGCAGGCTAATTATAGAGGGAGCAGGGGAGCCGTTTGGTCTGTTCTCATCTTCATGTAGGGCCTCAGATTTAGTCTCCTGATGTTGTCTCCTAATGAGGCTATCCACACTGTCACTGAGATTCATTGTCAAGATTGAACTTTTAAAACATGCCACAAATTTCATAAACCTCATTTTAACACATCTTTAATTTTTAGTGTACTGGGAGCCTCAAAAAATGGAAGGGATATGAGTCCCTCCCAATCTCAGAGAAGCCTGCTAACCTGCTCTGTGTGGTTTGTGCACAGTCTTCCTGAAGACTAAGAATGGGAGGTGCGGTGCCTGGCTGGCTCAGTCCGTAGAGCATGTGACTCCTGATCTTGGGGTTGGAAGTTCAAATCCCACCTGGGATGCAGAGATTACTTAAAAATAAAATCTTAAAAAAAAAAAAGAAAAGACTGAGAATGGGAGGGATAGAAAAGCCAGGTAGAGCTAGAAAGTTTCCATAACTGACACAGTTTAGCTTTGTAGCAGCAGTGTGAAGAAAGTGTGCATCCCTTTACCCTCGAGTTTTTGATGTCAGCTTTTTATGCACCTGAGCCATTGTTACCTAATTCTTTCTTTACCTACTTATCAACCAGTTGGAGGCCTGGATTGGAAATATTTAGGAAAAGTATTCTGTATCTCGAAATTTCTCTGTTTTCCTGACACAGAAGATGGACTTTGAGAAATGACCCAGAGTTAATCATTTTTAAGCTAAGTTATTGAAAGCAACTTACTTCTCTTATGTTTATGTTTCTGGTGCTATGGTTTTTAATGCCTGATAAAAAGCAGTCTAATCTGAAAAAAAAAGTATTTTGTCCTTCTTGACTACAAAGGATGAAATTTACTTTTAATTTTTGCTTTCGAAACACATTTAATTAGTTACTGTTGAAAGGAGGACCAGACCCAGGGAAACGTTAGTCAGGGGCTATTTGTTTCCAGGTAATTACAATGGTATCACCCAATGAATAATGAAAGAGTAACACAGTATGTTTGAAAACGTGAATTCTGAAGTTTTTTTTTAAACATTCATTCACTAAATGCAATTGATTATTAGCACTTTGCTAATTGATTAAAATACACCTATACTTAATGATATTATCTATCCTTCACAAAAGGTCTATAAATCTAATATCTACAAAAACAAAAATACACCTTCAGAACAAAGTGACATAGTTTTAAGGCCAAACTTGAGTGAAAATAAAATGTCTTCTGTCTTGTATAAATTCAGACTCTAAATAAATTGAATTTATGCCTACTGAGCTCAGTTGTCCTTGACATAGAAAACCACAAGAACATATCTCTTTGCAGAAAGAAAACACTTTTCCCATCTAGTGTATGACTAGATCTTTATCCATGTTGGGGAAAGTGATAAAAATGATAGAAGTATCACAGTATTAAGATGAAGAAAGAGGGTCTTCATATTTTTAAAGTTCGCTGTTGCACAATAAGCCAAGGACAAAGAAGGGCTCTTTCTCTTTTGGAACATTTGACTTAACATTTATGTCCAAAGCTCTGAGCCTTGGATAAAGATCACTTCTTTCCTTTTCCTCTGCTTCTGCACTGGACATGCCCTATCTGGACCGCCTGGATGGTGAGGGGACCAAGCAAAAGAAGCCACTGGCTTTATGCTTTGAGGCTTCAGACAGTCTGAGGATCTTCACGGCGGGGAGGGGTCACTTAGCTTCCTTCTCGTTGCTGGATCAAGCTGAGCATGGTTCTGATAGTTGGCATTGAAACATATCATGCAGATATGAAGTTGTACATAAGTATTTATTGACTGAATGCATATATAACTTCAAGATCTTTCTTTCAGTATTTGAACTGAGACTGTCCAGGAGGAATTGTTAGCATGCTTTAAAAAGTTTAAAGTATTTCTCTCATCAGATTTCAGTTTCTTTTTTTTTTTTTTTTTTTAAAGATTTTATTTATTTATTTTGAGAGAGAGATACACAGCGAGAGAGGGAACACAAGCAGGGGGAGTGGGAGAGGGAGAAGCAGGCTCCCCGCAGAGCAGGGAGCCCGATGTGGGACTCGATCCCAGGACCCTGGGATCATGACCTGAGCCGAAGGCAGTCGCTCAACCGACTGAGCCACCCAGGCACCCCAGATTTCAGTTTCTTGACCTAGAATTCCTGTATGAAGATGCCCCAGGAATGGTCATCTAGGAAGCAAAGAACTTTATGAAGCAAATTATGATCCTTTTTTATGTTGAAATATGTTCTCTTCAGGGATGTGTTGATTTCATCAGACTTTTTTGGGGGGGGTGGTAGTGAGGAAATTGTTACTGTCAAGTATACTGCCTGAATTAGCTTTTGGCCTTTTCTTTGGCAAGACAGTCACAGGTCCCTTGACAGTGAAGTGATTGGTTATTGTATCCCCACATCACTGATGTGTGACTCAAATTTTATGGCATAAATTTTCAACCAGTAGTTTTACTCTTTTCGGCTTTTTTTTTTTTTTTAAATCGGCATCAACCTTACTTCTTATTCAGCTTAGAGAAAAAACAGAAAGGTCTTATCTTTAGAACAATTCACATAGAATCTACCAATATATTATCTTTACTTTTGCAACAAGCTCAAATAAAAAAATCAGAGCTTCCAAGACGGTTACAGTGAAGCAAGCAGTCTCATGAGTATAGTCGTCGGCCTGTTCCAATACTCACTTCTGTCAGCCGACCTTCCTTAACTTCACTTCTCTCATGTGATAGTGATTAACTGGAAACTGACAAGAGGAACTTGGGGTTTTATGATGACTAGTCTACATGCTTATATTAAACATTTAGCCATCATGCTGGGAAGGGCTGATTTACTTTTGGGTATTTAACTCACTGGGTATTCTAAATGTCAGGTTTCCCATAACACAAAAATACAGAGGCTATCAGGTGCCCAAAGTAGTTCCATGTTTTAAGATTTCTTCTCATGAGTAGCATTCACTGGCCTCAGTCCATCTGTACATCAAAAAAAAAAAAAAAAATCTGATTCTAAGTATGGATTCTAGATTCTAAAGCCTAAGAATAATGAATAAAATCTGAACTATGGAAAACTGAACAACTTCCTAAAATGTTACTATTTGCTGGAGACATTTGCATTCAGATCTTTCCTCAAATTAGATCTCTGGCATTGCTTCCTTGCTTTCTAGCATTGCTCCAATGTTATATCTGTTCATGGCTGGGAGGAAGCCAATTTCAAGGATTTATTGCACAAAGAGCTATTTACTGAGACATATGCAATGCTTTCACTATGAAATAAACAGGAGTAGCATGCCTTTAATATACGTTTTGACAAGAAGAAATGGGACATATTTGTCTTCAGCCCTCTCACACTATGGAATGCAGGGGAAACACCTTTGGTATTTATTATAGTGTAGTACCTTTCATGGTTTTGGGGACACATAATTTTCTTAGCTTAGTTTCACATTTCACCTTACATGTGCTTTTACATCGTTTCCCAAAAGGTGGAAAGCTATTACCTTCCACATTTTTAAAAGAGGAAGCCTTTTCATACTGGTGCATGAGTGTTCTGTATTCTATCATGCCAGTGTCCTTCTCTCTGCCTGCTAGGTTGGAAACAGTTATTCTGACTCTTTCCTATACTTTGCAAAACTCTGGCAACTTGTCCTCATTCACGAATTCCCTCAAATACAGATACTGTTTTAGGGCCTGTCATCATTTCAACCCTTCTAGGACAGACATTCAAACTGTAGTGTGCTTAGAAGAAACAAAGGAAACTCATAACAGTCAGATTATTGATCCCAATCTCAGGTGATTCGGTGGTCTTAGGAAAGGCAGAGGGAACTGCATTTTAATAAATCACTTACATATAATCCCTTGTCCAGATTTTAAGAAATTCTATTCTATAGTCTTCTTATCTCTATTAGGACTTATAAACTATTTCCAAACAAAGACTCCTAAAGATTATACCATGTCCATTCATTCACTTAAGACTTTCAACGATTTATTGAGTACCCAGTGTGTTCTAGGCCTTGGGTTTATAGCAGTGACTGAAGTAAGCATCATTGACTTCATGGAATTCACAGTCTCTGTTTACCTAGGTTTAAGAAGGGGACCTCCATAACTTATCAGATTTGACCCAAACTTTCTTAGTTTGATGTTGAAGATCTTAAGTGACCTCATCTCTCAACTATCATTCAACAAAGACGGTCCCCTGTAGTCAAGTCTACAACCCAATCTACCTCTGGTCATTGATGCTATCATTCCCCATCAGGAATACTGTCCAGTGTTGTGGACAGGGCAGAGAGATGGGAAAGTAAGGTTCATCTATCCATTACATACACTTGTTGAGAGCCAAGCACTGTTGTAGAGATGGGGGAATTCAGCAGTGAACAAGACAGAAAATAAACATACAATCAAAAAACCAAAAAGAAATATCAGATAAGTGCTATGCAGGGTGTGGTGACAATGTCCTAGCAGCTACTTGATATTGGGTATATTAAGCTGAGAGCTCGACGACAAAGATAGTGGCCATGCAAAGTTTAGGGGGAAAAGCATTACTGGGAGAAGGAAAAAGCTAGTGAAGGCTTTCAGTGAAAACGTATGTAAGAAGAATATAAGGAAGGACAGTGAGGTTGTTGCATAGTGGGAGATGCTAAGGTGCTAACGGCGGGGGTCAAACAGGTCCACATGAGCCAGATGACATAGAGGCAGAAGTACAGATTTTATTCTGGGTAGAATGGAATGTCACTGGACGGTTCTAAACAGGGTGTTATGTGATCTGATTTATGCTTTAACGTAGCTTTCTTCAGATGTGTGGAAACTGGATTGTAGAGAGGCAAGAAGAGACCAAACGGGAAGTACTCTAGTTGCCCAATGAGATGATAATGGTGGTTCAGATAGGTGTTGATTCAAATGGACAGACTGGGCAGATGTTATGCAAGTAGGTGTCAAGGGGCTTGGTGGTGGATTGAATGTGGGGGGTGCAAGAGAGGACTCAGAGATAATTCCCAGGGTTTTTACTTGAGTAACTGGCTGGCTGGTCATATCCTTTATTGATCTAGAGAAGGTTTGGGTGAGGGAGGTAGTAATCAAATGTCCAAATGGGGGGTGACGTGGCTGAAAAGATAGACTGCCATTTCCAGGCTGCAAAGGGTTTAAGAGATTAAGAAAACTCAACCTTTTTCTGAATTGTGACTCAGGAAACATACATTGATGTGTAGGATAAGCTGGAAGGGGTAGAAACTGTACGTCTGCAGTAGGATTTTGGGAGTAAGAATGGCGGAGGGGGGGCAGTTGGATATGAGACAGAGAGTCAAAAGTGACAAGAATAATTATAAAAGAGCCAAACAGAGTTGGGAAAGAGGTCAAACAAACAGAAAACGTTTTTATTTGAAGATGCAAACAGAGTAAGAGTGGAGTAGGATTAATCATAGATGGTTTCTTGGTTCATAATTTTGAGAAGAGGTGATGTAGTGAGTAGAAAGGAGAGAGTACAGCCAGCTCCTAAGAGAAGGGCTAAGTCTGTTTCAGAAGGAGGAATTCCTCAGCCATGGTTGGGTCCCACAAACACACTGGCATGGGAAAGAACTTGGGTTGAAGGAAGAGAGCAGACTTTTCGAACTACATCTGGTCATTCCCTCCACTGGTGGTAAGAGTACTGGAGTGTGTGTGTGTGTGTGTGTGTGTGTGTGTGTGTGTGAATAGCAACGTCAACTACATTTTAGTTGCCACACATCCTTTTACCATAAAAAAATCTGGCAACCCTATTACCATTGGGATCGTCTAACAGGTTATCTGATGAAACTTATAAATTGTAGCACTTCCAGAGCTTGAAATATTGTTTCATAAAATGGGACACTTTTCCTCACCTTTATGAGTTCTATTGTCAATGAACAGTATCTTCCAAAACAGGAAGTTAGTAAAGAAGATCTTTGTCACATCAAGGGAGAAAAACTGTTGCTCTTTATGAGAAAATGTTTCCAGTTTACAATTAATTTTATTTTTCTGAGTGAATTTTCTTTCTCCAATATAAGAGGCTAGATCAATAAGAACTCTGCATCTATAACTTAGGAATCTAGACAGGGAAAATCATCAAAGAGAAAGCAAATGATGAAGAAAATTGATATGCTTACCTTCTTGGTACTCCCTTATCCTTCATTTTCGACTTCTGTTGTCTCCACCAAAACCTCACCACTGAAGCTAAATGAATCACCGGAAGGAATTTTTTTCTAGAGAAACAAATTTTGGCTCATTTGTGTCAATTGCAAAAGCAGCTGCTTCTTTCCTATATGAGCCATTTTCTGAATAAGTGATTTTTTTTTTTTTTGGTTGGCAAGCTAAGGGATTTTGCCTTAGTCAATAGTTGGCATTATCATCAAATAGGAGGCAAATTAGTCACTGCAAATGAATTAATATCTTCCAGAGCCAGAGTTATTTATGCCCTGAGTGATAAACTTGGGAACTGTTAATCAGCGCACTGACAGAATTTGTAAATGAGATCAATGCATCACTGTTGGGGATCTTCCAGGAATGATGGAGGACAGGATGGCTGCCAGAGGACTGGATTCATTCGTTTGCTTGCTCCTTCCTTCCTCTCCTTCTTTTCTCCCTTCCTCTCCTTCCTTTCCTCTCCCTTCCCTTCCTTCCTTTCTCCTTCCTTCCTCTCTTCCTCCCTCCCTTCCTTTCTTCCTTCTTTCCCATATATTGATGTTCTATTCCATACCAAGTGTCAGGGACATCCTTGAGGAAATCATGTCCCCCACCTTAAGAATCTAGTGGGGAAAAGAAACACATGAAGATGTCAGACATCATTAGAGTACAATGCCTTAAACATGATAATAAAGGTCTATGAAAATGTTTTAATGTACAGACAAGGAAGAGCCTAACTTTCCCTGTAAGGGTTAGGGAGGGCCTCACTGAGAAAAATAAACATGAATTTGCCAGGTGGACAAGGTGGTATTTTAGGCAGAAGAAAAAAAAATATGTGTAAAGCCGTGGGTTTGGGGGAAGACACGATCATCACTACTGCAGCAATCACAATAATAAGTAACATTTACTATGCACTTACTATGTGCCAGACGCCATGTTATGAGCTTTTCATAAATTAATGCTTTTAATTCTTACAGCTGCTCTATAAGTAGGCATCATTCCCATTTTTCTGATAAGAATAAGAGGTTCCAAATGGTAAAGAAACGTGTCCCAAGGAGGAACTGGTATGTTTTTGGAGTTGTAACCACTTCAGTTTATTGGTGTATGTGTGTGGCAGGTGGGTAGTGAGAAATGTCAAAAGATGAGGCTGGAAAGATCATCAGGAGTGTGTGTTAATAAACGCTAAGATGCACTACAGAAAAGGGCTTAGGTTCATTCTTAAGCAGGACAAATTTGTCCATCTATCCCTCTGTCTATCCACTCATTTATTAAATATTCTTACATATGGAATTTTAAGCAGTATACAGAGAATGAGTAAAAATGAGGGTGAAAGATGAGAAAAGATGAGGGAAAGGATGCAATGAAGTTATCTTTGTGTGGAAGTTAAAGAACCAGTTGAGAAAAGAATGGCAGCCTAGGCTGAGTGAGTTGAAATTGTACCCACTGGAAAAGGCCAGACTCTTTCAAAATAATTACTTTGAAGTCATTTATTCAGATGGACAGATGGGTGATAGATATAGTTGGTAATATTTTCACTTGAAAATAATTTCTTTTTGAGAAATTTTTTTTTTTTTTTTTTTTTTTTTTTTGAGCAGAGGCCAGGGAGGGGCAGAGGGACGGGGAGAGAGAAAATCTCAAGCAGACTCCACGCTCAGCATGGAGCCTGATGTGGGGCTCGATCTCACGACTCTGAGATCATGACCTGAGCTGAAATCAAGTCAGTGCTTAACTGACAGAGCCACCCAGGTGCCCCAACTTGAAAATAATTTTTAAAGGAGGTATAACCAAATGCCTCCTCCATCAAAACACAATCTTAATAAAGCACTCGTGGAATGTCTGTCTTTAATAATTCTATTGCCCAAATATTTGCTAAGATGACTTATTCACGATATTTGTACCAATCCAAATAAATAAGTTAACTTGTTGCTTGACTTGTTATTTTTAAGCCAAGTAAAAGATGCATTCTTGGGACGCCTGGGTGGCTCAGTCGGTTAAGCGTCTGCCTTTGGCTCAGGTCATGATCCCAGGGTCCTGGGATCGAGTCCTGCATCGGGCTCCCTGCTCCACGGGGAGCCTGCTTCTCCCTCTGCCTCTGCCTCTCTCTCTCTCTATCTCTCATGAATAAATAAGTAAAATCTTAAAAAAAAAAAAGATGCATTCTTCTAACGAATTCACTAACATGTTGACATGTAGCTCTTCCTTTTGACAGTGATTAGTTAGCAGGAGGAATTGCCTGTCTAGGCTATTCTGAGTTCGCAAGACCCAAATTGCATCAGCCAAATAGTCTCTATTATAAAGGAGCTTTAATTGAGTATATCCAGATCTGCTTCTAAGATTGTTTAGAAGCAAGTTCAAAAGAAGAGGGGACAGAACACAAACTATGAAAAATTTAACTGCTGTGTTAAAAGATCATCCTGACAGAAGCTAATTCTAGTGTCAGTCATCTGACTCTATTTTTGTGTAAACATTAGAGAGATAGGATGAGAGTAGTCTGTGTGGAGCTTGTGTTTCTTGGCCTATAACTGAGTCCTGTCCTCAGAGGCAAAAGTTAATAAAAGCTACACATAATCTGAAAGCTCTCCTGGTAGCTATCTTCATGAAATGGGAGAACACATGACAGTGTGGTGGCAGTTTGTAGTGCAGTAGGCTAGATCTAAAGGTCACCAGTTCCTCATGATGTCCTGAGTAACTAAGCAATTGGTCAGGCATGTGGGTTGTGTATGATTCAGGTATAGTCAAGTGGTCTTGTAATACGTCTATGATTTGGGGGAACAGAGGTCATCCTTCCTGAAAATGGAATAAACAATGGATTCCCACCAGGAGCTACTATGCCCAGAGTCAACAACAGTATAAAACAAGCCATTGAGGAGAAAAGATCTCAGTTCAGAAAAGTCACTGATTAGCTTTGAGGGCAAAATATCTCAACCAGAGCCTTTATTGGTTTCTATTTTCAATCAGCCCTACAGTTGAGGGCCTGCCTGACAAAAAGTTGAGGCAGTTAACTATGTTGTAAGGTGGTGAGAAATGAGCCCCCTAAGTCAGCTGGACAATTCTTCCCCACCTATTTCATATCTATGTTAATTCTGTCTAGAATCTATCCTTTTTGTCCAGTGAAATCTAGTGGACTGGCTCTGGTCCTCCTATACCTATTATTAGAACCAAGGTTTTCCTGAGGTAATAAAATTAAAAGCTTTAATTTTTACAAGGTCATGGCCTCTTGTTTAATTGTGTTACTTTAAGCTTCTCAGCAAATCTTGTCAAACTAGGTACTAGAAAAATGAAAAATGGAACCTGTAATTTCTGTGAAATTTTATTTTTTAGGTAAAATTGGTTTTAAAATCTGCTAATAAGTGGAAAGAGATCGGCTTCTCTCAAGTTACAGAGCAGAGATTCAACTGTCCTATACAATGAAAGGTCTTCAGTGAAAGTTGAAGCTTCAATTGTACCACTCTGAGCTCCTCTGACCTCCCTAATCCAGTCATTTATGCTCACAGCTCATAGGTGTGCAGGGCAGTTATGTCTAGGGCTATCCCAGGACAAAAATGGTTATTTAGTACCCAGTTGAAATAGCCTATCTATGGAAGATAAGAATCCCAGAAAATCGGTGAGGCTGGCATTTGGAGTAGAGCCATGGGTAAAACCTTC
Organism: Mirounga angustirostris; assembly: GCF_029215605.1. NCBI lineage: Eukaryota > Metazoa > Chordata > Mammalia > Carnivora > Phocidae > Mirounga > Mirounga angustirostris. The sequence goes on along the minus strand of NW_026991717.1, from coordinate 67,743,401 downwards.
TCTAGATTTTCCCAATGTATTATGATTCAACTTATCAGATAAATGAGTTGTTAGGGAATTTTCACTTAAAGTGACAAGTTTACTTCCGATAAAATATTCCATAGGGACACAGTCTTTATTCGTTAGCAATTTTGGATTGCCGCAGATGCCCAGAGGAACTAAAGGTATTTAGCCTTCGGGTGACATCTGAGCTACTCTCCAATATCTCTAGACTGTTATGTAGAAGTAGTAGTATACTTATTCTCCATAGCTGTATCGGTGTCACAAAATCTTAATAATTGTAGTTGTCTGAAGATGAAATAAACTACTTTGGAGGGTGTGACTCCCATCCCTCACCCCTGGAGATGTTCAATAAACGTGTAGGTAATCATTTGGCAGAAAGTCCTGTGTCAGGGAGTACCTGGACTAGATGATATAAAAGAGCTCTCCAAACCTAGAAGAATCCAAGAATCTGTAATGAGTAATGAGTATTTCTAAAAATCATTTTAAGCCTTTTTTCTGCATGGGGGGGGAGATTAAATCTGAGGAAGGGCTGTTTGCTGGAAGTAAAATGTATGCCTATATTTTTATACTTTTAAGTTTTAAAATTGTTGCATTATTTTATCTTTTTTCAGAAAGCTCACTGGAAATAAATATGGAAATTTCCTAAGAGGCTGAATACTAATGAGGTTGTAACTGAACTTGGAATTCTCTCCTGGACAGAATTCCTTGGATGATATAAGGTCCTACATTTATTTATGCTTTACCTTTTTAGTTTGGAAAAGTTAAAACCTATAAAAATTGATAGACTAGTATAGTGAACTCTTAGGTGCCCATCCAATTATTAACTCACAGGGTAGAATAATGGCCTCTGCAAAGATGTCCATGTCCTAAAGCCTAGAACTTGTGAATCTGTGTGAGATTACATATGTAAGTAGGAATTATGGTTGCAGATGGAATTAAAGTTGCTAATCAACTGACCTCGAGATGGGGAGACATGTGTGATTCATTTGGTCCCACCTGGAGAATCATATTAGCAATTTAAATATTTAAATTTGGTAGCATATATTTAATCTGTTTTTATAGGTATTCAGAGTGATATCTATCCCTATTATAGACAAAGCCCACGAATAAGAGCATTGTCTTTCTTTGCTAAGTTGGCAAATAACTTGTTTTACTTGATAATACATACAAAGAAATTTCTAGCTTTATCCGTAAGGATTATTTTATCCTTTTCATACTTTAACGGTCTTTCTCTTTTCTTTTTTTTCTTTTATAGAAATTTCTTTAGAGCTGCTGTAAAAAATTACCACAAACTTAGTGGCTTAAAACAACACAAATGTATTATTTTGTAGCTCTTATTGGTGGGAGTGCAAGAAGAAGGCAGAGGAGAGAGACCCAGAGAGATGGCCATGTGGGCAGGGCTTGGCTTCATGTCACTCGCTGCTGGATGCAGATGGAGGGAGGGGCCCTGAGCCAGAGAATGCTGGTGGCCTCTGGAAGCTGGAAAAGATGAGGAAACAGATTCTCCCTCCAAGCCTCTTAACGGAAGGCGAGCTTGTTGACACCTTGATTTTAGCCTTGTGAGACCCACTTCTGATCTCTCACCTGTAGGAACTATGCTATTTATCATCCAATTTCAATACACAGGTGAATATTGAAGAGGAAAAAAACTGCATTATTTTATAGAAGCCAGTGACACTGTTTATCCTTATTAAGGTATGGGACTTTCAATAAAATTAACTAAAATCTATGATCGTTTTCTTCAAAATTCCCATTTATATTTATAGGTGTTTTTTTCCCTAGTCTTGATAAATATAGTATTTGAGTTAAAAAATCAACCACTCAACCAACTGAATGACTCACTCTGCAAACATAAACATGAGCAAAAACAAAAAATAAAATAAGATGAAACAAAAACAAAGCATTTAAAGTTTATAAGCAGTCACTTTTGAAAATCGATGTCAGTGGCTTGAATGAAATTTCTAATATATTATTTTTATCTTGCTAGTATTAAAACAAAGGACAAAAGATCAATGCCTCAGTTACTGAAGTCATATATTCTAATGGGCCATTTATTTCTTTTATGTTTAAGTCCTTTTTCTTCAAAGATATTAGCCATATTATTCAGAATCTGGAGTGGAGTTCTTTAAATGCTATCATCGGAGGTATATTCAACTGTTGTGTCTGAGACGCACAGATTATATTCCTTTGGAAGGTTGCAGGAGAAATGCTTTGGTAGCATATACTTCTTTTACCAGTTTAAGTTAGAAACACACACCAGTAAGACTGAGCATATGGCACAAACTTACACACACACACACACACACAGGCACAGGAAAATCCAATACTATTTAACATTCTACTTAATATTTAATACATCATCTCATTCTTAGACACAATGAGAAACCAAAATGTAGAAAGTTAAGGGTTGTTGCTAAAACTATCATGATGTGTAAACTTGGCTAGGCTGTAATGCCCAGTTACTTAAACACCAGTCTAGATGTTGTTACAAAAGTAGTTTTTAGATGTGATTAACATTTACAATCAGTAGACTTTAAATTAAGGAAATTCACTCCATAATGGGGGTGGGCCTCATCTAATCAGTTAAAGGCTCTAACAGCAAAGACTGAGGTTTCCTGAGGAAAAAGCAATTCAGCCTCAATATTGCAACATGGAAACATTGCCTGAGCTTCCCACCTATTGGCCTACATTACAGATTTTGGACTCAAGACTGCAAGATCAACTTTTACCTGAATTTCTAGCCTGTTGGCCTCCCCTGTGGATTTCAGACTTCCTAGCCCCTACAATTGTGTAAGTCAGTTTCTTAAAATCTCTCGATAAATAGATAGGGAAAGAGATAGAGAGATGATAGCTAGATCTCCTATTGGGTTTGTTCCTCAGGAGAACCCTTCATAATATAGCTATTATTGCTCAAACATCCTTCAAATAAGACAATACCTTGATTAATTCTGAAATAATTCTATAGTCTCATTTTGGGCACCTATCACTTGCTTTATTTAAATTGAGTCAAAATATTTTATTCTTTTTAAGCCCAAATTGAAAAGTTCACAAGAACTTATTTTTTCTATCCAGTATTGCTGTTTCTTGTGTTTCTTTCTCCACCCTAAACCAGCCTCCAACCACTTTCCTATCCAGCCCATGAATCATTCCTAACACACACTTCATTTTTCTAAAATACAAGATCAATGAAGAGCTCTATAGACATTCTGTCATAGTTTTTGGGTTTATTTGCTTTTTTGGCTTAAATCTCTTTTCAGTGACCATCGCTACTGTGTTTCTATTCTCGTTGGTGACTATTTTCTACCAATTTATGTTTAGCCAACAGTTAAAATAATGTGTGTTGAGATACTAGCTGAAATAAACTCAGAGACTCTAGCTCATTTACCATAAGGCTGTCCTAAGAAAACCTGCTTAGTCTACCTTAAAACAAAAACCCTTTACTAAGGTTTAAGATAAAGTCATGTCTTCATTTTCTCTTTAGGTTCAGAGTAACTAATTTTGGCCAAAACTCTAAAAAGAATTGGAAGTAATCAGTTAATTAAAGAATGCAGTCTATGACCGAGAGGCCTAAGTTCCTCAGTTGATAAAGTATTTCAAAATGCATAGTAATATTGGACTTTTTCAAAGCAAAGATAATGTTCAAAATAACAAAACCACTCTTCTGCTGTTGCTTAAGAGGGATTTACTCACTATGCAATTTATGACTCAGATTATCTTCTTAAACAAATGTTACCCAAATAAACCTTCCTTGAAATCAATAGTACTGGTGTTCAAACATTTTCCTTTATATGGAGTTAAGTGTGTCTGCTATCATCTGACTGAACCAGCTAAAGCCATTTCTCTTAAAGACATCAACAGCTCAAGGAAAAAAAGTTTTCTCTCCAGGGCTGGGGGAGGACTTTTGCTTTGCACTTTAAAATGTTTGCTCTGTTCCAAGAAGATATTAGGATCAGTTGACTGACAACAGGAAAAATTTTCCTGGCAGAGGAGGAAGCCAGAGGAGATTCATATGCAGACAAAATTTTAACTATCAGGCTGTTTGTATCCCCATGTCTATTCTAATATGCCAAGCTGGGATAAATCAAATGGGCTCTAAAAATGGTAGATAAAAATGTGATTGCACAATAATTCTGGAGTTTTGCAGAATATCCGTCTTAAGCACTTCTTTTTTTCCAAGGAGTTATTTATTACCGGGCAAAGCTATATGGCTATTTCAATATATGTACTACTCTAAGGAAAAAAAAAAAAATCCTTGAAAACTTTACATTTGAAAAGTGTTATAAAGATACGAAGGTTTGTTGAAGTGCTAGTGTGAGTTTAAACAGACTGGGACCCAGGCAGAGATGCCTGAAATCTGAAGCGAGGAGGGAAACTGGGTCAGATGATGCAGTGCAGTGCTGGGGGGATGTGTCCATGGTCCGGCTGGCCAGCCCTCCTCAGGGGAGGCCCGGACGGAAGGATCCTGCCTCAAGGTGTGGGGTGCGTGTGTACACAACTTGTCTTTATTATGAGCCCCCAGGGCTGGCAATCTCTTATTGATGTGGGAATTGAACTCCCGGCAGAAATGCAAAGAGAACCACGGACACATGAAGGCAATGTTGGGTAAATTCATGAAGCAAATATTTCAGAGACCTCAGGACAGACTTTTCTAGTCAGCGTTTCATAGCAACTCTATAATTATTCAGTTTTCCTTCTTTTCTCAAAGAAAATGTCATCCTGGTAAGGATTAGCAGAGTAACTGTTTAATCCAGGCCATAATTCATACTCTAAAAATCCCTCAGAGAGTGGAGGAAATTCTAATTGCTGAGATTGAGGGGACACAAACAGCAGATAGGCCCTTCTCTTTTACTGTCTTCAGGGCCCTCACCTGTGCCCCCCCTCCCTTTGTTGGTATGAGCCTTGGGCTGTTTTTCTTACTAGAACATTTCACACAGGCAAAACAGGGGGTGTAAATGAAAATTCAAAAGGAAGGCACCCAGAGTTAATTCGTGGCCTGCTAGACCTATCCACATCCAACTTTAAATGAACTAAGACTGAAAATATACCTGGTCTAAATATAATCTCATCACAGCAATGCAAGGAGAATGTAATTAGGACTTACCCTCATTCTTCCCTGAAGGAGGCTCATTGTGAGAACTACTGAAGAAATAATTGAACTTAAATTTGATATAAACTAGATCAAAAAACTGAATAAAGAGCTACAATGATAAAAAAAAAACGTAAAAAAGAAAAGCCCCCAAACACAGATGACTCTGAGACTTAATGTAGTTGGAAATTACTTATGGTAAACAGCATATATGATTTTATTCAAGAAAATATAAACAATTCAAAAAGAATGGAATCTATTTTATTAATGATAACTTGATCAAGCTCTTAGCTTCCTAATGATTTTTCAGGTTAGAAGTTGTCTTAAGGTTCTTGAATTTAGTTTTTCAATTTTAATTGTTAAATATTAATTTAAGTATTTTCTTATTTTAGGGGTCATTTCTCAAAAAACCTTACTTTCTATCACTTCCTAAATGCATAGTATTTTATCAGAAAGCTATCTTTGGCTAGATATCTTTTTCATCAATCCCGGGAATTAGACTTTTCTTCTCCGTCTCCTTTCTCTCAAAAACCGAGTTTATTTCAAACTAGTGCCAATAAATAGGAATTTTTCACAATTGTTCCTCTGGGCTAACTGAACCATACTGATAAACTGAGAACTTTAGGAACTGAGTTATTGGCCTAGTTAGAACCTGACGAATGTTAACATAAATACAACAAAAACACTGAAAAAGCTTTTTCTATAATGAATTATTTTTAATGAATTTTGGTTTGTCCTTTTCTTTTTTCTTTCCTTGGTAAGAACTTTGAATTTTAAGGATTGCGAGGTGAAGACTTTTGTTGAGATCTAATTATAGGGAAATAACACTAACCTTATTGCTAATTTTACCTTAATCTTCTTTCTTTTCTAGGTTATTAAAATAATTATTATTCTGTCTTCTTATAATATGTTCTTTCCTCAATATCAGAAATTTATAAAGAAGAAAACCCAAATCACCTGTAAACCTATTTTTATATAGAGATAACCTCTTTTAACATTTTTTTGGTAAATTTACTTTCGGCCTTTTGTGTACACACATGCATTTCCCGGTGACTAATTTTAGATTTCGTAGCAACGAGGCTATGTTTTATATATTTGGCACTCACAGTGAGTGAGTCCTTTAATTGAAGTCCTAGTGTCCTTTAACTGAAGTTCTTCTGTATGTAAATCACACTGGCCTGGATTCAGGAAAACCAGCGATTGGCAGTGACTGTCCATTAGAGGAGTTAGAAGGTGAACATACTTTTTGGGAGCTCTTGATGGCAGCTCCCTGGAAAGCTCAGAATCCACTTGCTCAGAAATACACATTCCCTGCTCCTTTCTGAGTGCGGCAGATCCCTTCAGTTTGTCAAAATTCTTCTACCATTTCTCCCTTTGCTGCAATATAGTCCTGAATACTTAATAAACAATGATTAACTTCACTGGAACACACAGAGATGAAAATAGCTCCAGGTTCTGAAGTAGTGACCTTAGCTAGCAATCAAAGAGAAATTTTATTTATGCACCATGAAAAGGGTGGCTGCAGATGTTTCTGTCTGTACAGCCATTTATCTATCTTGAGGCACAAAAACACTTCTCTTACATAGTTTCATTTTTTTGAGAGATTTATTTATTTATTTGAGAGAGAGTGAGAGAGCGTGTGCAAGTGGGAGGAGGGGCAGAGGGAGAGGGAGAGAAGCAAACTCCCCACTGAGCGCACAGCCCAATGCGGGGCTCCATCTCTGGACCCTGAGCTCATGACCTGAGCTCAAACCAAGAGTCAGATGCTTAACCGACTGAGTCACCCAGGTGCCCCTAAATAGTTTCATTTCTATAATAAGGAATGATTTAAAAATAAATAGCATAATGAAATATTTAAACCCACTTTGCAATAGTATTTGTGTAATATTTCATTGATGTGTACCTAAATAAAAATAAGCAAATAAAACCCCAAACCTACTGAAAGGCAAACACCGTAATGTATATAAAGGTTATATGAATGTAAAGGGCTTATAGCTTTTTTTTGTACGTGTGTGCGTGCATGCATGTGTATACACGTGTACACGCGTGCCCGAGCACTTATTCAAAGTTTTACTCATTGAATATATATTATTTTTGTGATAAGCAAAACAAAGGAAGTTCATGAGGAATAATTTTAAAAGTTCCCACTGCGGGGCACCTGGGTGGCTCAGTCGTTAAGCGTCTGCCTTCGGCTGGGGTCGTGGTCCCAGGGTCCTGGGATCGAGCCCCGCATTGGGCTCCCTGCTCTGCGGGAAGCCTGCTTCTCCCTCTCCCACTCCCCCTGCTTGTGTTCCCTCTCTCGCTGTGTCTCTCTCTGCCAAATAAATAAATAAAATCTTTAAAAAAAAATACATTTTCAGGGGCGCCTGGGTGGCTCAGTCGTTAAGTGTCTGCCTTCAGCTCAGGTCATGATCCCAGGGTCCTGGGATCGAGCCCCGCATCAGGCTCCCTGCTCAGAGGGAAGCCTGCTTCTCCCTCTCCCACTCCCCCTGCTTGTGTTCCCTCTCTCGCTGTGTCTCTCTCTGTCAAATAAATAAATAAAATCTTTAAAAAAAAAAAAAGTTCCCACTGCAATAATCTTCCATTTCTCGTTCTTAAAAATGTATTTGACCACAGAATGTTTCAGAAAATGTTTCAAAACTTAAGACTGTCAAGACTATCTATTTGCTTAAATGATATGGGTGCCTCATGTCTATTTCAATATTTTCTTTTCTCATTTATAATTTCTCCTTATTTTCTTCTTGAATACTCTCATATTCATATCTCTAAACATGATCTTTTCTTTTGGATATAATGGGGAGTGGGTGGTGGAAACGGATACTTTGTTTTTACCTCTGCATTATTTCAGTGTGATCTCTTACAGTGTTTGGGACCATTTCTTTGCTCTCTATATCTTCTTTCCCTTTTCTTCCTGACCCCTTGCCTCTCTTTCATAGAATAATCATTCTGATCTGCCATATTCCAGAAGTACTACTAACAGTGCTGCTAAAGGTGGGCCTAAAAGACTTTACCGTGTTTGTAATCATAGCGTTTTACACTGCTTTAGTCTGCATATTAATGGTATATTAAGCTTCTAAAGTGATTAGGTTCCTTTGTTTAAAATGGCATTCATCTGGGGTGTTGGGTGGCTCAGTCAGATAAGCATCCAAATCTTGACCCCAGCTCAGGTCTTGATCTCAGGGTCGTTGAGTTCAAGCCCCACATTGGGTTCCATGCTGGGTGTGGAGCCTACTTAAAACAAACAAACAAACAAATAAATAAAATGGTATTCATTTGGCGCATGTCCACCATTACTTTACATTCCAACATGTCACCAAGTAGCTGATCAGACTGTCCTGCCAATCTAGCATTAATGTTAGTCTGTTCATACTGTCTTGGGGGCAGTTGTAACTAGCTCTAGAAAAATAAAAGTGGAGAAGACACTCCTGATTTTTTTTTTCTGGAAGAAACCCTGGTTAATGCATATTACATAGTGTCACATTATTGAATAAATGAAGCTCTAAAGGGCTAAATAGAGGTCATTATCATTGTCAAGCAGACATTTGCATGGTACTTTCTATGTGGCAAGCATTTGATCGAAATTCTTGACATATATTAACCTGTTTCTTTCTCTAACAATCCAGTGAATAGGTAGAACATTATCCCTGTTTAACAGTTGAGAAAACCGAGGAGCAGGTTGGTTGGAGAACTTGTCCAAAGTCACGGAGCTCCTATGGAGCGGAGCTGGCATTTCAAGCCAGGCAGCTTACTTCCAGAGGCTCTTCTCTTAACCCTAATGCCATCCCACCTTATTATAGTAACAGCAAATGTTTGATCACGTTTGAAAAAATATGCAGAGTATTATGCTATGCACTGGGAATGGAATGTTAAAAAAAAAAAAAAAAAAAGGTATGAGACAGTTTGTGCCCTTAGAGGTCTTCAAGCTAGTTAGAAAGACAGGTAAACAATGGAAAACTGCAGCTCATTCCAGGCAGCAGAAGCTGTGATAAAGGAACCATTCAGAAAAGCTCTTGAGGATTTTGAAGGTGCCCAGGTCACTACAGGCTGGGGAAATTTGGAAAAGACTTCATGTTTATGGACCTTTGAGATGTTTGGACCAAAGATCAAGATGCTTTTTATTGAACGTTATAAAAAATATGAATAGCTTAAAAATGCATCGGAAAATCACTAAGACAATTGGTCTGAAAATAATTTGAATCATCCGTAGGTAGAGCGAGTACTTGACTAAACCCCAGCAGGTGAGTGAGAATTACTAACATAAAACAAAGGAATTTAAAACACCATTATTGTGCCATTAATATAGAAGAATTAGAGTGATCAGATAATTCAGAAGATGCTTGTCTTGCTGCCTTTACAAGTGGGCCATGCAATGCCTTGGGCTGCAAACAATTAGTTCTGCGTGTCACAGGAGCTTGCAAGTGACAAGACCCTTTGACAGCTCTGAACGATGAACCAGTGCCCAGGAGAACAGCAATCTAGAAACTAACTTGATTTGATACTTCTTTTTGTTTAAAGCAACCAACGTTTCAGTGATCTATAGTACTCCAGGGTTATATTTATCTACTCTTACTGTAATGCAATTGTTTCAGAAGAAATAATGGGTGAGTTAGATAACAAGACCAATGGCACCTCGGGATAAATAAGAATATAGGAAAATTTAAAATGTTAAAAATCCTCTATATCTATTCCTGCCTTTTCTCTTATGTTCAGAGTAAGATTATTTTATTTTTCTTCCACTTACCTTACTTGCTATTAAACTGTACTATAGTTTGGCTTCCCATTATTGCTAATTATCATTTATTCTATACATTCCATATTTTCAGTGAACATTATGTATCAGTTACTTAATACTGACATCTTTCATAGAATGTGTTTAAATCACATATAGATTGAATATACACGTTATCTCAATATGTCTAATGATTCATTATTATTGTTTTCTCTCCAGGAATTCTACCATCCATCCAGTTATTTAAAATTAGAAAGTTGGCTGGATGCGTGGGTGGCTCAGTCAGTTAAGCAGCATCTGACTCTTGATTTCGGCTCAGGTCATGATCTCAGGGATGTGAAATTGAGCCCTGCATTGGGTTCCATGCTCTGAGCGTGGAGTCTGCTTAAAGAATCTCTCTCTCCCTCTCTCTCCGCCCTGCCCCTCAGCTTTGCTCTTGCTCTCCTGTGTGCCCACCCATGTGCTCTCTGTCTCTAAAATAAATAAATAAAAAATAAAATAAAATTAGAAATGTGGGAGTCATTCTTATTTTTTTCTTCTCCCTTCCCACTTCATAGCTCATCAACATATGTCCATGTTATATCTCTTAAATATCTTATAAATGTGTCCAGTTCATAAAGGCTAATTATTTCTGTGGACCCAGAAGCATATATGGTTCTGCTGAGACTAGAACCCGGGTCTTCTGAGTCCTGATTGAGCCATCTCTCTGATCTACTATGACAGTTTTAGAGAAGGGGCTTTGTTTTAATTCTAATCTGTCTCAACAAAATGTTAATATAATAAAATATTAGAAACACAAATTCCTTATACACATTAGAAAAAAGGCAGATCTAGTATTAGTGATGTGATTATATACCTGGAAAACCCAAGAAATTCAGCTGACAAACTGAACGGTAAGATAGTTTAGGAAGATAGCTGATGTTAACTTACTATGCTGAAAAAGAAAACAGTATTCATGTATACAACCAGTTAGAAGATAAAATTAAAGAAAAGACTTATTAAAATAGTAACAAAAAAGGTAAAATATTTAGGGATAAACTCAACAAGAAAATGTGAGAGACCCATATGAGGAAATACTCCTGATCTATAGAAAAGTACACTCGGAACGAATGTAAAGACAAACCATGTGCTTAGGAAAGTTCGTAAAGACAAACCATGTGCTTAGGAAAGTTCAAGAACAGATAGATGTTTGTAAATGTAACAACATCCCCACCCCCTAAAAAAACCCACCCGGTTTTGTTGTTCTTCCCCACTCCCCCAAATTATACACGCTAATTCTAAAGTTCATTTAGGAAAGCAAATAAGCAAGGGTCACCAGAGGAGATCAGTGGAGGGGTGGGGAGGCTATCCCTATCAGATACTGAAACAAACCTTAAAGCTTTAAGAGTTGTGTCATTCTGGCATATGAAAGAGACTCAAAATACCTACAGGAATTTAGTGTGTGCTTAAAGTGGCATCTCAAATCAATGGGAGTACTTAATAAATGTAATTGTTAATTACATTCATGAATTAATGTAAGACTTAATAAATGAGAGTAGCCATGTAGAGAAATAGAGTTCTATACTTTACCCTGTTTGTCAGAATAAAACACCAGATGGGTCAAATATTTAAGTATTAAAAAAACCCAAACCATTAAAGTTCTAGAAGATACTAATTCCTTTATAAATGTGAAGTGTGAAAGGCTTCTAAATATTGCAAATAATGATGGTGTTAGCAGCTAGCACTTCTACAGCATGTACTGTGTGAGACGCTGTTCTAAGAGTTTCACATGTATTTACTGATATAATCTTCATAACAACCGTACGAAGTACGGGGCTGTTATTACCTCCGTATGAACACGAGCACAGGATGAGGCCGAACAGCATCATATGTGCTCTAAGGGAAACACAACATACTTCAGAGATTCAAAAGAGGGAGAAATATCAGTTTGGGGAAATAAGAAATGATTTAATGGCAACAGCAGAATCTGAGGTAGACCCAGAAAGATGGAAGGTGAGCAGTAATAGGGTGAAAAGACTGTATCAATCCTAATTCAGTCAACGTGGGTCACATATTAACCTTTTAAGAACTTGAAGTCTAATTCAGTTTTGTGACCTTATACTTAAGAGGCCTGAATGAGATAGCTAGTTAGTGACTAGTTTGGAATGGTCAAATATCATCCAGAGGCTTCAGTTTCATAGGAAACTGAGGCTGACACATCCGAGCAGATGAGTTTTGTAGCCGCTGAAAGCCTTGGACGTCAGGGAACGTCCGCAAGGAGCACCACCGTAGCATTCTGCACTAGACCACAGTGAGGGTCGACTGTCCACAGGCTAGCATTGCACTGGACTTGTGTAAAAGAATTACTGCTGGAGTTAAGGTCTTTTCAGTGCTACTACTGCATGGTGAGTGCAGAAGTATTTTTATTAGGCATATCCATCCGTGTTAACTACATATGTGGCCCAGATGCATGTTCTGCTCCATGGCCCACACGTCTCTTTAATGCAGAATACTCTCAATGGCTTTCTTTGAGGAGGATGAGGATCTGGTCCACTGGGAGTCTTACGATTTTTTAATCCTATACGATGAACTGTTTTACAAAAGGGATGAGCAAATTGGAAATTGGGAAGATTTTTGCCAAGAGAGACAGTGTGAATGGTATTTTCGATTGTGCCTCATGTACGCCTTTTAAAATCAGATTGCTCGTTCTGAGGTGTTAGAGAGCATGACAGATTCCAAATTATAACTGCAGAGTAAAATCAGGAATTTTTTTTGTATCATATGGTGCAACCTAATAACGGTAAAAACAAAAGGTAGGCTTGAGAAGAGCAGTAAGAGAAAATTTCCTTAGCTATCTGAACTAGTGGTACGCAATGAAAATGTATACGAACCCATTTAAGAATCTCATTTGGTTTCCAAACAGTGTCTGCCAATAGCGAAGTACAGAACAACTTCACAGTGGTTATTCTTAATAAACACTTATAAACTTAACATAACTATTTGCTCACGGATCATGGTAGTCTTAAACTAATATAATGTCTGGAAGGCAGGGGATGTGTTGTACATTTTATACAACACCCTTAGAAATCTTACAGTAAACAGTAGTCAGATGTAGCTGTCATTCCTACCTAAATACACAAGCTTGTGCTACCCAATATGTCCTTGGGCTTTTACCTGGGACATCATTGTATTCACTCAAGAGAACAAAAATAATAACAAGGGTTTGGATGTTCCTTGAGAAAACCGTGATTTATTAAAAGACTAGGATTATGAAGATTACTGTTTCTGTTACGAGTCAGAAACAAAAACGGAGGCTTTTTTTCTAGTTTACATTTCTGGCTCCAAAATGATGATTTCTTTTTTAAGGCTTTGAAGACATTCAGAACACTGAGTCAATTACTACATCTTTTGTAAGCTTGGTTTTTGATTGCCTTGTCTCTCTCTTGCTCTCCAAGCCCACAAAAGCAAAAGAGAAATGAAGTCAAACATCCAAATGTAATGAGAAAAAGAGAAGTAAAAAACGTAGGTAATTAGTTTGGGTTACTCAACTTTAACCCATGGAAATGGATTTTACTTCCAGGTAACCAAGATTTCTAGTAATTCATGTTTTGATTTCTTTCAGCTCCTGGATCTGTGATGCTCCTTTAAGCTTAAATTAAAGGATTATTTACAAAACTATGGTCTGTTGCAGTGTATTTAAAACACCTGGGGATTATATTAAACTGAAGATTCTGATTCAGTAGGTCTGGGGTGCGGCCTGAGCTTTTATTTTTAATAAGTTCCCCAGTACAGCTGCTGCGGCTGGTCTGTGGACCACATTTGGAGTAGCAGGCATCTAGAATACTTCAAAAAGAAGAGTTTGGTGGCTGATAAGAATCCGTGCGTACTCTTCCATCCTCTTGGAGAGCCATTACTGACATTAGCATATTAAAAGCTCTGAAAAACCTAAGAGTCTGTAAAAAGAAAACATGTTTAGCTTTACTCCAGGGAGTGACTTAAATGGTAAAATACCATAAAACCTCCCCTTCCACTTTCTTTTTTGGTAACACATTAAAATCTAGGGGCGTTTGAGTTCTGGGCATACACACATTCGGAAACACTAGTCCAAAGGAGAGTGTAACCTTCTTAACCCGTTACTCCAAAGTCTATCTCCTCAAGAGAAATCATTATACTGCATTTTTCTTGAGGTGAGGGGAAGGAGTAAGAAATGATGGGCTTGGTTGTACGGAGTGGGAAGAGTATCATTTGTTTTTCTAGAAAGCATATTAACTCTTCTGAGATTTGGCTTTGGCAGGGCAGGGAAAAAATGCAGCCATGATTAGTACGTTTCTTTCACAATTATAAAAGATACCGCGATAGGGGGGTTGGCCACCATGGCCCTTGGGGCCAGTTGAAGTGAGGAGCTAGGAATAGATTTTATGTTTACGTTTTAATGTTTCAAATGGTTGAGAAAACCTAAAAGAAGAAGCATATTCAACTTTCAGCGTCCTTAAGCAAAGGTTTGTTGAAACATCCTCGCCCATCCATTTGTGTCGAGTACGGCTGCTGTATTATGGGAAAGAAGGGTTACGTCCTTGCAGCTGAGACCACATGGCCTGCCAAGGAAGAGATATTAGCTATTCGGTCCTTTACGTCAAAGATTTGCCAGCCCCTGCCTTAATGGACCCAAAGAACATAGGTTTAAAAAGAGTTAAGGGTGGAGGGCACGTGGGTATTTGATGTATGATTTTTCTCCTGTCTTCCAATTTTTAAAATTGGAAATAGTTTGCTATCTAAGAATCAGTAGAAGTAGGCCCTATCTTTTGTTTAGTAATGTCTTTAAACTAAAAAACAAAACCAAAACCCCACCAAATGCAGAGCTGGTATTTGCATATATAATGATTTCTTGTGGTTCAATACCAAATATGAATTTATATCAGGAATCCACATCATTTATGTCATTGCAACATCCTTCTAAGAAGTGTAGAGCCGGTGAAATGGAAGACTTCTGGTTCTGCAGAGCATCATAAGGGGTTTAGTGTTTGATCCAGGGGTTGGGAAGAGCAGAAGAGCTCTGTGAGAGAAAGGAAGAAAAATGTAGGCAGTCCTGGAGGGAAGCGGGGAGAGAGACAGACAGACAGACAGAGAAAGAATATGAATAAATGGAAGATTATGAGTAGCTTAATGTGAGCTCCTTCAGAGGGGCCCTCAAAATCTTCAGAAAACCTGCAGATGACATGAATGCATGATGCAGGTGATTTGGATGTGAAAACCTGGAAAGAGTGAGATTTCCAGTTTGGGCGAGGCATAGCTGGAACCCAAGAGACAAAGAAAGGGGAATTAACAGAAAAATTTGAGAAGGCACTAGGATGTCAAAGGTGTATAACTGAGTGGTTCAAGACAATGTTACCTAGCTCTCCAGAGGAAGGAAGGTGTGACTGATATCTGACTTGTATAATCAGTAAATATCTGTTGAATCGTGAGCTTATACAAGTTACTTAACTTTGTTCAGTTTCATTCTTTCAACTGGTGAATGGGACCAAGAATACTTACTTCTCGGTGCTTCTGTGAGGCTTAAATGAGATCACGAGTGTAAAGCTTGTAGCCCGTATCTGACAGATAGTATG
This sequence comes from Mirounga angustirostris, assembly GCF_029215605.1. Classification (NCBI taxonomy): domain Eukaryota; kingdom Metazoa; phylum Chordata; class Mammalia; order Carnivora; family Phocidae; genus Mirounga; species Mirounga angustirostris. Next base: position 67,727,998 of record NW_026991717.1, on the reverse strand, counting down.
ATTGCTACCATTACTTTTATTTCCTCATTCTCAGCCCTTCTCAAGCACATAGTAGGTGCTCACACAATATTTGTTGCATATAAAATAGAAATATTTTCCCTCCGTGACGAATGTTAGCCAGGTGTGAAACAAGGTATACCTTTAAAAAGTGCTGTGCTTTTACATTTTGATTATGACTGAAGGGAACACCAATAAGACAAATTGCTTGAACTGTTATGAAATTGGGATTATTATAATAAGTTCCTTTTACTTACAGTAGCCTTAACATTATCAAACCTATGAGGCCCTGGAGACACATTGGCCTTACACTGTTGTAAGATATCGTGCAGAAACCTCACAGACCATTGGTGATTATAATCAGACACTCACAAGTTTGATTGAGACAAAGAGGCAAAGAAGACAGCAGAAAAAAGAAATCTATTCATTTCTGAAGAATGTGAATAAGGGAGCCAAGTGAGGAAAATGTTCTTTTTCTCCTCAGAGTATTTCAGAAAACTGAATCATCTACCACTGGCTCCTTCTTCCTTTTCCATTTGAAGGTGTGCCAAGATCAAAAAGGCAAATGGACCTTTAGCTCTGGCCTGTCTATGACCTTCAGCAGGGGTTAATTGAGATGGAAAAGAAAAAGCACCCGATCTTCTCTTGCATGATTACAGTGCACATTCCCATCCCTTTTTGCATCATTATAAAATATTAGAGTGAACCATAAAAAGGACTGGATTTATGAAACTCCTCATAATTCAAACAAGAGCCAGAGAACTATAAAATTCGAATCCAGATTTTCTTTTACCATGTGTGTGTGTAGTGCGGTTTTTGAAGCATGTTCACTTACATTATCTCATTTGATTCTCCTAACAACGCTACGAGGCAAGCAGGCGTAATTACCCTCCATTTTTATGGAGAAGCATATTGAAACTCTGAGAGATTTAAGGTTTCATCCACTTTTGCCTGGTTAGAACGTGCCACAGATGGGACTGGGTCTGCCGATTCTTGGTCCACTGCTCTTGCTGCCACATCGCGCTACCGTGGGCCATGTGTCTCCGGGGTAGAGGGTAGAGGGTAAAGGGAGATGATGCATCTCCAGGCTATGCATGGTGCTAGCCAAGGGCTTGGTCTTCCTTACGTGAAGCACATGCTGAGATGACATTTGTCACGTTTGAATGTGTGTGTAAAAGTGACACTCCGTTTGAGGAGACAAGGTCACGTTCATAAAAGAGGTAACCACACATGGAGTTCAATCTTGCTTGAATCACACACTCTTCCATGGGAAAGGTGCTATTTTATCTGAGGCATGACTATTATTACTTTAAATCACATCATATTTGTTTCACCGAAGATAAATGAGACCTGTACCAATTTTTAAATGTTTGTACTTTCTGGGCATAGTTTGAAATATCTCCAATAAAACTTACCTTGAAAATTCTTATATTGCAGAACCACCTCTCTTTTTTGAGAGATATGGAGCAAACTTGGTGTCTGATCAAGTTCCCCTCCACGGGCTAACATTTAAATCACTTTGTCTTCCTTCACCGCTGATGACATTCACATTTGAGAAATGAAGGGAATCCTGAGTGCTTACTGATTCTTGGATTCTCTCTTATACAAACCCAGCCCAGATTTAAGGAAACCATAACCTTTTTTTTTTTTCATATTAAATATGAAATGTAGTCAAGATTTCTTTAAAAACACACAATTAAAAACACAAAAAAAGTATTCATAGGGCTCAAGTTTCAGACCTGTTTCTGTCATATGTTGTACAAAAGGAAGCAGAACATATGAATGGCCAAATTGAAATGGTTTGGGGAAGCTATTTTTAGAGGATAAGAAACATTTGAAAGCATAAGCTAAATGTTTCCTTTTTTAAACATCTGGAATTTTATCATTTAAATCCTCTTATTTGAAGTAGTGTGACATGTGAGAAGAGCTGTAATATTATCTTCTTTTGTAGTTTGAGGTTAAAACACCACCATTGAACTTTCAGCCTCTGTGTGTGCGTGTGTGTCTGTGTGTGACTGGGGCGTAGGCAGAACAGGGTGGAGTGCGACACACTTATTTGAGTGGGATAGGGAGGAGGAAATAAAGATGAGGGGATGCAAATTCATTCAAGCTGGTTGAGAAAGGCTCTGTTGTTACCTTTGTTTTGATTGGATTCATGGATTATCTACCTTGATCTGATTATTCTTTTTGCCTTTTGCCCTATTGCTATTTAAAATCTGATGCACAGGAAAGCCCCAGTGGGCCATGAATAAAGAAGTACAATTTTGTAGGTGCTCTATGTTTGTGGAAAATGGGTGTTCACCTAGACATATATAAGAGAGATGTATATCACAGAGTTAGAGCTTTCTGAGCATCACAGCTTAGAATTAATGCCCAGTTTACAGGACTTGAATAGGTATATTTTACTGGAGAAAACAGTTCTTTTAACTGTATTTTGGAGATTTCAAAACATTATCTTCTGAAGCATTTGACAGACACACTGTAATTTTGGATTTGTAGACTGGATCTTGATTACCCAGAATCATTACACAATCTGTTTCAGGAAAAAAGATTCTATAGCATGATATGGGACTGAGGCAAGGAGGGTGATTGTTAGGCCTTAAACATATTTGGGAATGTTTCTGATGGTATTTGTTTACCATGCTATTAACTTTTCAGATAATGGTGCTTCTAATTTTCCTGCTTCCACATGTAAATCTTTCAAATTAAGGAAGAGAATCCAAGTGTTTTACAAAAAACACATGCCCAAGGCACCATTACACCCCTACATCAAAGTCAGAACTTCACACCATAAATATCTTACTGGCTGCTTACATTTTTAAGATCATATAATGCAGGGATTCCTTATCTTGGGTGCATGAACTTTCTTTTCAAAATTGTATGTATGTATATAAAATTTTGTGTGTGTGTGTGTGTGTTTACCACAGCTTTCATTAGATTCTCAAAGGAATCCATGACCAGTCCTACCCCCCCCAAAGTTAAGAACTACTGATAATAAATAAGCAGACAAGTTATATGAGACTTAAAACAGAAAGTCTTAGAGACCATGCTTTAGTACTCTTTCCCCTTATTTCCCACCTCTTCTTTCAATCCTGTCCAATAAGCCTAGGGTTGGGGTTCATTCTTAGTCTTATACCCCTATGTATGCAAAATCAAGTTAATGAGAAGACATATGGGACGGATGCTTCTACTGAATGCCTACTTCTTAATTCTGAATAAGGTATCCATCCTGAATTTTAGTTGCCATTCCTGCTCTTGTGAACTAGTTAGACAATGAAGAGAGGAATTGTAGAGTTTTCTTCTTCACTCTCCTTTTTAAGCTAAGAGCCTAGAGCAAGCCAGTTTCCTGAATTTTAGGCCTCGACATGGAGTTACAGCGCTAAGAACTCAAAGGGACCTCCTGAGAAGGACTCCACATCCATCCAGCAAAAAAAACCCCTTATCAGGTCTTCTGCATTTATAATCTCTTTGCTTTTCCTATTAAAAAACCCAAACAAAAAACTTTCACTTAAGTCTTAGGATCTCTAGGTAATGCTTAAATACCACCATATTCCAACCAGGCCAGAAGAGAAGAGGATATCTGAAGTTGCCTAAGCTCCAATTGTGACACCCACTTGTTTTCTGTATTTCTACAGTATTCAATTCTTTATTTGTATGTTTCCAGTTTGCATCATGACTCCTCTCTACAGGAGATAGAAGGGCAGAATTTTTTTTAAAAAAGGGGCGAGACCAAAAGGCCACATTTCAAATGGACTAAGATCTCTACTTTTTATATCTTGATTGGACTGTATATGCATTTTTTTTTCTTGGATTTGTTTGATTGGTATTTGAATTGCTATCTTTATCGTGCCTCTCAATAAAACTGAATTTACTTGTGGTTTCATGGAATTATGGAGTTCTATGCATGCACTAAATATAATCTGAATCATTTAAAATAAACCTCCTTGTACGAATAGCATATTTTTCTGAACATTCTTATAATAGGTTGTTTTGAAACTCAAAAGTACCAATGTTAATAACATCCATAATTATTTCTCTACAACTTATGCTGTTATGTATTATGTAAGAAAAACTGGTAAAAAGAATTTAAAAAATAGAGTCCTCAACTTGAATTAACTAAGTGAGAGATAGAAGAAATTATAGTGCTTATGTTGGGAAAGCTATTTTTCAGCTGTTGAGTTTTTAGTTATGGCACGATGAAAAGAAAAGTTGAACGCCTACGTACCACCGGACACAATGGGTTTCTGTGAGCGAAATTGGTTTTATCAAAAGACAACTGGAAGTGATTTTTTTAAAAATCTTTTCTCTCTACTTCTCTCTTATTCACCAGGCAAAACCCTCATCCTCTTCAAGTCCAACTCCACCTACTTGCCGCCCCCACCAAACAGGAGTGGTGGCTGGGAAAACATACTGGCTGACTTCATTTTAATAGAGAAATGCTCACTGGTTGAAACTTAGATTTACATTCACTGGCCTTAAATAGGCCTTCAAGAATCCTACTACATTGACCTAGTCATTTATTCTTCTATTTTCTTTCTTTCTTTCTTTTTTTTTTTTTAAGATTTTATTTATTTATTTGACAGAGAGAGACACAGGGAGAGAGGGAACACAAGCAAGGGGAGTGGGAGAGGGAGAAGCAGGCTTCTGACCGAGCGGGGAGCCTGATGTGGGGCTGGATCCCAGGACTCTGAGATCATGACTTGAGCCGAAGGCAGACGCTTAAGGACTGAGCCACCCAGGCGCCCCTATTCTTCTATTTTCCAAGCTAACACGTTCACACTGACACTCTTTCCTTTGCCCTCCAACTGTTAACACTTCCCCCTCCTCTTCACTCCCAGCTCATGATCTTGCCTCTTACTTTCAAACTTGAGAAAGCAGAAGAGAATCACTTCATCTTCCCGCTGCAAAATCTGCCTCCATGTACCCTGCTTTCTCTTCCTTTACACTGGGAAACCTGATCCCATGGAAGGCTGACCTCTTTACTTGCGCAAGGATCCCATTTCTTCCGGACCTTTCCAGGATTTCACTTCTACAGTTATCCTACCTTTCGCTTGTATCTTAAGTTTCTACTTTTCTACTCAATGGTTCCCATCAACATACATATGGACTGTAATATCTCCCATTAATAAAATACTTCTCTCTAAACCACACATCCCCTCTACCTGTTGTCCCGTTACTTTGTTTGGGTTTGCAGTAAAACCTTCAAAAGGCTCTACGTCTACACTTTCCATATCCACCTCTTCACTTCCTTTCATCCCTAACCCACTCCATTCACTCTGTTTTCTCCATTGCTCCACAGAAGCCATTCTTGTTGGGATCCCTAGAATTCTCCATCCAGCTAAACCCAATGGTTGGTTCTTCATTTTCATCTTACTTGACTAACCAACAGAATTTGACACAGTTAAGCTGTCTCCCTTTCTTGAAACATGTTCTTTCTTTGGTTTCTGAGATACTGTGTTCCGTTAGCATTGCTGGTACCTCAGAGACCTCTCCTTCTTAGAGTCCTTTGCTGAATCTGACAATTTTTTCATTTCTAAAGGAAGTCCCAGTCCTTAACATTTTTTCTTTGCCTTCAACTCTCTAGGTGTTTTCATCTCTTTTGTGATTTAAAATCTAAATGCTGGATGCCTTCCCAATTTTTATCTCTGTCTTCAAACCCTCCCTGAGGTCTACACTCATGTGTCTGTCTGCTCATCATCACTTGGATGATTGATAGAGATGTCTACATCTGCAGTAAAGAAAAGCAGAAAAATGGCCAAAACCATACCTCCTTTTTGGGGATTAAATGCTTACATCCCTCCCCATGAAATTAATACACTGAACCCCTAAACCCCAGTCCGATAATGTTTGGAGAAGGCCTTTTTGGAGGTAACTATGGTTAGATGACACCATGAGGGTGGGGCCCTGGTCTGATGGCATTAGTGCCCTTTTAAGAGACACTAGAATGCTTGTCTTCTCTCTCCACCATGTGAGGACACAGCGAGAAGACAGCCATCTCTGAGCCAGGAAGAGGACTGTCTCCAGAAACGGAATCAGTTGGCACTTTGATCTTAGACTTCCCAGCCTCTAGAAGTTTTGTTAAGTTTAAGCCCAGTCTTAGTATTTTGTTATGGCAACCTGAGCTGATTAATACAGGTTTGCCTTCCAACCTGCTCCTCCCCAGGCTACCCCATTTGATATATAGCATTAGTATGTATCCACTTGCTCAGACTGAGAGCCAAGAGCATCCTTGACTCTTTCTTTCCCTACATTTCTCATCCAAATTCACCAACCAATCCTATCAGGTCTTTCTTCCTTCAAAATGTATCCTGAATCTTGACACTTCTCACCATGTCAACCGCTAGCAGCTTTGCCCAAGATATTTATATTTCTCATATATATTTTGCAAAGTTTTCTAATGCATCTTCCTGTTTTCACTCTTCCATATCCCCATCCCCAGCTTCAACCCAATATCCTCCATCCAGCAGCCAGAGATACCTTTTAGAAAGAAAAGTCAGAAAATGTCACTTCCTCTGCCTTGAAACTTCTGTGGTACTCCAGGACATTCAGAATGAAGTCTAATGACCTAAGTGTGACCTCAAGGTCCTCCATAATCCAGCCACTGTTTGTATCTCCACCCTATTTCCCGTCCAATTTCGTGTTTATTTATTTTGCTCTGGCTATCTTTGCTGCTTCTAAATATGCCGATCTTGGTCTTACCTTGGGGACTTTGTAGCAGTCGTTCCTTCTGAAACACTCTTCTCCCAGAACATTGCAGTGTTCACTTCCTCACTTTATCCAGGTCTTTGTTCAAATGGCACCTCTTCGCAAAAGTTTCTCTTGAGCATTGTATCTAAAATAGCCATTGCCCAAGTTAGGTAATTTATTTGCCAGATGAAGAATTCATATCATTTCATTTGCATATTTTGCAAATCAAATGTTTTAAATGATTAACACCCAGTTAGAAAATATACTCATTCAAAAAAATGCGAGTAAAATCCTCCTGGTGTTCCAGCTGGGTGCTAAGGATATAGCAGTAAACAGAACATACCAAAAAAGTTGCCTAACTTTATGGAACTTACATTAAATTCCTACATGGAAAAGCAAATTGTAAAAAAGAGGGGAAAATGACAAATACACCTCGGAGAACGTGTTTATCCTCCCTATTAATCAGAAAAATTCAAAAATTTAAAATAAGATACCATTTCTTGCCTATCAAATTGGCAAAGAATTTTGAAAAAATAATAGCATTGTTCAAGTCAGGGAATCAGGCACTCTCATTCACAGCTGGAGAGAGTACGTAATTAGAATGGAAATTTATCAGTATGTATGAAAATTCTTTAAATGGTTTTCATCCTTTGACCAAGACATTCCATTTTGAGAAATTTATAAGAAAATAACCAGATAGGGTGCCTGGGTGGCTCAGCTGGTTAAGCAACTGCCTTCGGCTCAGGTCATGATCCTGGAGTCCCGGGATCGAGTCCCACATCCTGCTGAGCAGGGAGTCTGCTTCTCCCTGTGACCCTCCCCCCTCTCATGTGCTCTCTCTCTCTCTCTCTCATTCTCTCTCTCAAGTAAATAAATAAAATCTTTAAAAAAAAAAAGAAAAGAACCAGATAGGTGCACAAATTTACACATAAGGATATTCACCATATCATTCTTTACAACAATAACAAAAAATTAGGACTGACCTAATTTTCCAAGAGTAAAGATTTGGTTAAATGCACTTTGCTATATGCATACGATGGAACTCTATGCATCCAACCCATTAAAAAAGAAGCTGTAGAATAGTTCATGTCCTGGGGAAATGTTCATGAAATGGTATGTGAAAACAGAGGTTAGAAGGTAGAATGTTCAGTGTAGTTGTCCCAATATCCCAGTGAATGCACATATTTTACTTCTAAAATAAAAATTAATTTAAAAACCAATAAAATAAAATAAAATAGCCACTACCCTGTCTTTCTCCCTTGCCCTGCTCTATTTATCTTTATTGCACTTATCTTAATTTATTGCTTTATCAACTTTCTCTTCCATCAGAACGTAAGCTCCAAGATCTTTGTCTTGGTTACCACTGGATCCCCAATGCCCAGAAGAACCTCAACTAAAGAACAGATACTCAATATATATGTGTTGAATGAATAAAGTTTTTAAATGTTTGTCCAAAGATACAGGAATTGCTGTTTATAAATTGTAAGGTCTGAAATCTGTTTTTAATAATGTGTTCTTTGAATGAGGAGAAGGGGAAAAAACAAACCCAACCCTAAGCAAATAGCACAACAGTCAGGGCTAGTTCTCTCTAAATCAAGATTTCAAAGTGGCAAACGTGGAGGTATCAGCCGAGCTTACAACCATGCTGATAACAATGGTGATGAAGTTAAGTAAGCAGAGAAAACAAAATTACATGTGCTTTTTTGGATCCTTGAGTGAGCAGCAGAGTGAAAGGAGTCGGTTCTACTGTGCCGACCATAATCCTCTCTACCTCTGTGCTTTTGGAATGATAGTTAGCATATCACATTTGGGCTTTCTTGAAGACGGTGCTGAGGCTGGTAATGACTCCAGCAGAGAAGACCGGTCTGCTCCCTTTCCCTTGCCTTTTAGCTTTCCAGAGGACTCCAGCTTTACTGCCATTTATCTTCTTCCTCCATCCTCAATTCCAACACGGACATCACCCCTCCATAAGCTCATGCAGCATCCCCAAATTGTAAAACTTCATCCTATTTCTTAACAGGCCTTTACATTCTAGAATGAATATAACGCCATCCCTGAAATCAAATGATAAGATAGGTTTAAAATATTAATTGGAAGAAACAGCCAGGACTTTCCACTCAGGTGTGAAAATGTCCTGATGCAAAGAGAATCAACTAAAGCACATTTGATTTAATAAGCCATGGATCTAAAAGTTATGCTAAGCAGTTTATCCAATCACGGTCTTAAATACATCTCTGGGCACTGGCTGGATATAATTGGGAATAAGGATAAGGAGCAAGCACCAAAATATTAAATCTAAATTAGTCAGCCATTCAAATGAGCAAACCCTTTGTGGACCATAATGGTCCTGAAACTGCGCATCACCACCCGCCAATGACATCCTAGGACAAATGCTCAGAACGCCTAATTTTTTTCCACGGTTGCTAGGTTGGCCTTGAGCAGCAAAAGGCAACTGGATTTATTTTGTTCTGGCAGCAGCTCAGCGGGAACATAAACTAGCAATGCTAGGGAACAGAAGGTCTACACAGAAAAGGAAGCTCCACTCATATACTATACTAAACCCTCAAATGCCAACTACGCTTAAACCAGAAGCAATGTAAGTGGTAAACACTAACATTTTCAAAGAACTGTCTAATATTCACGGCGGAATCTATAAAAGGTGACTTTGAATAATCCCTTCCCGGCAAACCTGTAAAAGTTTTATAAAATATGCTGCAAAAATGACTCACAGTAGATGTAATTACTGTGCAACCTTGGAAACGGATGTAAAAAATTCAGCTGCCAGCATGTTAACAGCCACCTAATATATGGGTTGTTTGATTGGACTCTTTGGGCAAAACTGCAAAATTCCTAACCCATTGCTGCTATATATTTTATCAGGGCCAAATTTAGCTACTTTCATTTTTTAAAATGCCATTTTCGACATCACAGTGAATCAGGTTCAGTGTTGCTTAATTGCTTGCATACATTACAATCTAATTCATTTCCCCAAACACTAATTTAACTAGTTATTATTTATTTTTGTTTTTTGGAACAGCAGCAGAGCTCTGATGCCCGAACTCTGAAACTTGGCAAAATCATTGCTTTCTTAACAAAAAACTGTAAGAATCAGCAGTGAAATTTCCTCCTCTATGCCGTCAGCAACTGTTTCCCAGTTTTTTGTTTTTTTTTTCACGTATTCATCTTAAATTAACAGTTTGGTGTAAAAATGGTTCATTGCCTGTATTCTGTTTTCAATCATAATGTAGTATTTTTGTGGGCAGGGAGAAAAGCCAAATTTTAGAAGGGTCATATGCCGTATTTTCACCCTGTGCCTCTCATCCATCCTTTGGCCCTGGCTGAGGCGATCAAGTGTATTGTCAGTTTAACAGCTAATAATGTCAACCAAATATGTCAACCTTTGAAAGGTGTTCTCTTATTACAAAATGTTCACTCTGTAGCCATCACCATCCTAGGCTTTGGTCTATGGGCTATCACTTTTGGAAAACTGAATTGAATTGAATTGTTGCAAAATTAATTCTATGGTAGTGTCACTATAGGCATTTGCTATTTAAATGACCTTAACAATGAATATTTTAGAAAAGAGCCTGTTCCCCCTCCCCATTATGGTGGAATAAGTCTATCCCTTTCCACCAATTTACCTGTTTGGTAAGTTTACATACATAAGATTTTCTCCTAAGTGGGGTCTATCCCAACTATGGGTAAAAGAATGGGTGATACAGAAATGCACTACAGGCCTTCTTCCGGATCAATATTTAGGATTATTAGGATCACCCAAATAAAGCCACAGAAACTGACTTGAGCCCTCAGTCTAACCCCTTCATTACATACCCCTCGTTATTCTAAGACATACTGTTAGTGGGCAGGGATTTTGTCTTACGAATCTTTGTACCTCAATAAATATTTATAAAATTGAATTCTCAGTTTTGTGCAGCTGAAATAATGCCTCATATTATATGGTCACTCTGGCAGAAAACACCCTTTAATTTACTTGTAGGAAACTAAAATTAATTTTACGAAAAAGGATTAAAAAAAAAAGCATATAAAAGTTTGCCAAGGGGGGCAGGATACTTGCCTTCAAGTATATCAGTAACAATAAAGACTTCCTGATTTTTATCATTCCAAGCTTCATAACTACAGACATTGAAGCTCAAATTCTTCTACATAATTAATTACCGTTCTGTGTAAATATACTGGTAGATGTTGTGAAATTGCATTTGCCAGCACTCAACTTAGTCTGTTTTGAGGAGTAGAAGCTTTTGCTCCTGAACAGTGAAACAGAGCAAATGCAGAGCCCAGAAGTTATTTTAACTACAAACAGTGCTTAAACCTTTAATTAGCTTAAACATGTCTAGTTAAGTCACTGTGATCAGTAATTAGAAGACCTGAGTCTACTTAGCTAGCTAATCTTAGTCTATAATTCTGAACAACCTAAATCTCAGGACTGCAACTTCACTTCAGAACTCTGTAGAGTATACAAGATTTGGAAAGCTTTGAATTGTCCAGAAACTCCCCCACAGATCAGTACAACTCTGTGTCTACAAAGTTCAACTATTATACGTCTCATCTCAAATAATTTGCAGTCTTGTAGTAACAAAAACAATCAGATTATTATCAAAACATCATTATGAGAACTTCTATATACTGGGCTTCTTAATATACATGCTAAAATTGATAAAAATGCAGAGCATTATTTCACTTTGGAAACCAATAATTAAGAACGATCTTTCCAGTTCAAAACCATTAATCTCAGAAATACAACATCTCACTTCGGCCTCCATTACCATTTTATAAGAGTTAGAAACATGACAATGGTTCATTCCTGGGGGTTAGTACCAAAAGAACCCCAACCAACCAAACACACACACACACACACAAGATGATGAAAATGCCGCAGTGCAAGAGAAGAATGCAGAAAGAAACCCCACCTACACCTTGTTCACAGTTGTTAAAAAAAAAAAAGTACTGCTTAGATTCTGTTGCTAAGAATCACAACAAAAAGAATATTGAAAAGTGTCAAGATGTAGAACTCTTTTTCCTAAGGGGACCTCATCACAAGTCTGCCAGCTGTAGGAGGAACTGGTCAACCTGCTCTGTGAAGGGAGGGAGCATCCTGCAGGTTGAAAATCCTGTCACTCAAGCATCAGGGAAGAGGAACTCAAGGGAAATAAGCATTTTGCAAAAGGCAATAGAAGGGAGATTCTGATCAGGGAAAAAAATGTTTTCTGTTGTTTTAGAAGTACTAAGGAGGCGGAAGAGTGAAGAGTGACCATAGAAGTGAATTCCCTTCCTATTTTGGTCTATGCCTGCCTTAGGGAAATCTATTTATAAAGATCAACACCAAAACTAGACATATCTTTAAACTTGGCTTTTAAATTGTGGGGCAAACAAAAGTCTATTTATTACAGGGTGTGATAGAGATGAGGCCTCACTGCTCCCCTTTTTAAAGCCACTAGGGGCCTCAGAAGAATAACAGCAAACCCAAGAGCAACACCTTGCGTTGGTACAATACTTGACAATGAACAAAAGGACTTTCACATACATTGTCTCGAATGAGCACCAGCGGCACCCTCTATGTGGACAAGGCTAGTTAGCATTTCCCTTTTACAGAAAAGGACACTGAAGCTTTGAAGAAATTGCCAGTTGTTCTAAAAAAACAGAGGTCATTCTTGAGAAAGAGAAGTCTGACCACATTAAAAAAGAACCCCATTCACAGAATTGGGAAGTTTGTCAACAGCAGCCTGCTCTTAAAGCTACATTTTATGGTACTCCTTCTGTTCTACAATGGGATTTTATGACTGTTGTTCTTGTTTTTACAAAGCAAGAAGTTCGAATACCTGACCAATGGCTTCAAAATCAGAAATCTGGTGGCTCCTAAGCTGTGAGAGTTTAAGGGAATGGATCATTTGTGGCAGACAAGGATTCTGAACACTTTGCACTAACCGACAGTGTTTCCCCAGAGAAAGCAAGTCACCTTGCCTGTTCTGCTTGCTTCCTGGTAACTCCCCAACTGTACCAACTGTCCAGACTGTAAGGGAACCGTGGCTCAGGGAAGGAGATGGGAACCACCAGGTGTACGGACCCTTCGAATGGGTCACAAGGTACTACCTCTCTCGTACTTCCAGCTGCCACACTACGTTTATTCCCAGAGGGGTGGAACTTGGCCTTGCGAAGCTAGTTCTAATTCTGTTCCTGGAGGTGATGCAGAGAAGTTAAAGCCTCTGCTGTGTTTGCTGAGTGATAATGGGATATTTATAAAATAGCTAGGAGACAGGATTTCATAGGGTTAACTTCAAAGCATTTCTCACTGATATTTTTTCCACTCACTGGACAGTCTTTATTTTTTACCTGCAAGGAATTCTGAGGTAAGAGAAATGCTTGGAATAAAGTTTTTTAAAAAAATATTTTTTTTATTTATTTGTCAGAGTCAGAGAGAGAGAGAGAGAGAGAGAGCGCACAAGCCGGGGAAGCGTCACGCAGAGGGAGAAGCAGACTCCCCGCCGAGCAGGGAGCCCGACGTGGGGCTCAATCCCAGGACCCTGGGATCATGACCTGAGCCGGAGGCAGACGCTTAACCACGGAGCCACCCACACGTCCCTTGGAATAAAGGTTTGATACTGATAATTCTTAAAATTTTATTTATAATTGAGAACCTTCTTCTGACTGATATCTTTGACTTTCAATGTTTAATACCAGAGCGTGAACACTGGCCTATACTTTATTTTCTCCTGAGCTAAATGATGTTGCCTTGTAAAGGGGAAGAGTACATCTCAGTCACAAACTTCATGAAGAAGATCACCTAACTGGCACTATATGAACTTCTGGCATCTGTGTCCAGGAATGTGCATGTAGTACTATTTCAGGTCCTCTTTACTGATAATTTAATGCTGCCTCTAAATTTAATGCCTATTGCTTTTTCACCAGAAAGCAGTTTTTACTGATGATAATGATGATGGTCATTAGGGCCTGAGAGACTTTTAAAAGGATCTAAGGATGAATGAATAAATAAAAACCATGATGACTTATTCTGCACCCAGTGCCATTAACTTAACACACATGGGCACGGTTCTTCTCCCTCACAAAACTGCACTATTTAAATACATGTTACATTTATTTTTCAAACAGAATGAGTATAATTTATTCAAAGAATATCATGAAATTGTGGAATGTTAGCAATCAAGTAGGCATGCTGCAAAAAGTAAATACATTTTACCAGGTTGATTTTTTTTTTAAAGATTTATTTATTTGAGAGAGAGAGAGAGAGAGCACATGAGTGGGGGGAGGGTCAGAGGAGAAGCAGACTCCCTGCTGAGCAGGGAGCCCGATGCGGGACTCGATCCCGGGACTCCAGGATCATGACCTGAGCTGAAGGCAGTCGCTTAACCAACTGAGCCACCCAGGCGCCCCCAGGTTGATTTTTTTTTTCCTAAAACTAGTCCTCGTAGAACAACCACCAGATTCTGTCAGGCTCTATGTTTATTCCTTCCTTCCTAAATGAAAGGAGTTTATTCTTTGCTACATTTTCATTGCCTTCTTTATTTTATGTTTTAAATATACTAAAGAATGTCATGTCGAATTTCCTTCTAGTATTGCTTCAGGTTAAGTGGGGAAAAAAGTGGGGATCTTAGAGCATCATCTTTTACATCATTAAATGAATACAGATCAATTAATATTTCATATTCATATTCATAAAAATGTGAACGTATAGACCCTGACCTTTAATACGAATATACAGGTACAAAGAGATATTCCAGAATTATTTTTATAAAGACATACGTAGTTTTTTCTCAAAAGTAAGGTTGTCACAAGGTGGTATGTTATGGCCATTATGGTGTATTTTATTTCACAAAGGATTAAAATATAGAAAAATCCCAAGGCTGCAAAAAGATTTAGTTATGCTCATCAGGCACTGAGTTTATTAGTACAGTCTCTGTTTTTCCCTTTATGAGCCAATTTCAAAGCCAATGGATAGGCCTCCTACTGACATGTGTAAAAGTAGCCACTTCTCTATTTTCCATATACCTATTTTCCTTTTCTTCTTGTGCAGACACTGTAACAGTGAAAAGGACATTAAACCAGAACTCAGATAACAAGGATTCTATACCTAACTATTCACTCAGGGACCAGGGGACCAGTCATGGGATGGTGACCAGCACCACCTGTGACTTGCTGTCTTCCCCGCTGCATAAAGAAAATAGCACCACAGGGTTGGCATAATTCTGTTTAGTCTGCAAAAAAACCAATCACCAACAGACCCAAAGAGAAGAAGTGAGCTACGGAAAGGTTCTGGCTTTAGACAGATCCAGTGTATTAAAATTTGTATTTAAACAAAAGATAAATGAGCAGGTAGTTATTCACTTTACTTTAGAAATATCTGATATAGGAAATGATGCATTTTAAAAGCTCACTTCCATAAAATGTTCAAAGCACAATTCAATTTGCAAATATTGAATTAAAATACACCTATAGCAGGGCCCGAGGTACTGCTGCGTTTTAAAACCCACCGAGAGGCTTTGTACACAATTTAGGCTAATACGATAAAGGAATAGTACATCAAATTGGGATTGATTGTTCTGAATCAAATTCAGTCAGTCTTATTTACATGAGGCTGGTCCAATGAAAACCAAAACTTCCATCTGCCTGGAAAGACTGAGACCTCCCCGTTGCGGGAAACTGGAAACGAGCCAGTTGCTAGGCTTTGAGTTTGGACTCTCGCGCATGACTTGCTTCAGGAGAATGAAATGTGCCTTTTGGTTCAACCCCCTTGCATTGGTAGCCAGCCACGAAGTGAAAGATACCACGTGTGCATTGCTGCATTTCTCTCTTGGGAGGCTGGGTCAAAGCCCTTTTAGTAAAATGCTTTGGGAACATGAGGAGTCGAGCTCCCGTTTGAGTCAGAGCTGGTTTGGGGGTGAGATTTTGGCTCTCTGCTATGTGTGTGTACCGTGGAGTCAGATTTACTTTGGGTTGATCTACACACTGTAAAGTCATCTCTAAAGTGCAGTGTTCATGGCACTGTGTACACAAACCTCTGCACTAATATGTCTGTATATCATGTATACAACATGGTTTGGAATACAATAGAGGGTTATAGAGTCGAAAAGAGTAAATTCCTTTAAACACTTTAATCACTTACTGGGTAGTGAAGGGTTCACATGAAAGGTGTAAGAGAAGTGAGATGAGCAGAGGAAATCGTGGACTCCCACCCCCCACTCTCTCACTGACTGGACTGGGGGCCAAGCCTCCCACACTGCTCAGGTCCTTCTCCCTCGCTCTCTGACAGCCATCGATGATGGGATCCCACAGTGTGTACTTCCTTTCAGCTTTCTATTAGCTCTCTTACCTGCCTCTGGTACTTCGTCATGAAGGCTGTCTTTTTGTAGAATCTTCTAAAACGCAGTGGTGCGGCTTGGCTGTCTTCAGAGTCTTCTTGCTTGTGGAAACACAGTCATCGGGTCTTCTAAAATCCTGTTTAAATCAGGTGAGGAAGTAGAAGGTGATGTCCATTTTAAGGAAATGGACTTCGGTGTCCTGGATGCAGAACTGGGTGCCACAGCTTCACATTCAACTTGAAAGCCCTCAAATATCTTCACTCAAAGTAGAGTGCTTCCTTCTAAGTAGTTCGCTGGCCCCTGCAATAATGCAAACTGTGCCACTCAGTCACAGCCTCTCTGGGAAGATGGAGAGTTACCACGACCACCAGGATATGACCCGTGTCATCGGCATTGCCATGACACTCGTGTTCTTCCTGGAGTAGAAGAAAACAAGCAGGATGTTGATGTTGGACTGGATCTGCTAGTATTTCAGAAACCTTATTAGGTGTCTGTATACACACCTAAGTAAATTTTTAGCAAATTAAATAAATATGTAAGAAATGGGAATAGATTAAAATACAGAGGATATACAAGGTGTTTCAGTTTACTAGCTCTTGACTAATTAATTAATTAATAGGTGTTGCCCATAATCACCAATATAAATTATAAGCCTTATTATGTATGTTTGCATTCTGAATAGCTTTTGTATCTTCACTTTAATGTGTTTGGCAGAACCAAGAGAAAAAAGAGAAAAAAATTATATTACATTTAAAAACAAGTGTGGGCTTATACATTCAATTCAACATATTCCTTTAGTATGTCATCCAACTGTAAATGCAAAAATACTGAAGTGTATTTATCTGTGCAGATATACTCATACTTAACTCATAAGGGCACAGCATATCATCTGTGGTGACTTAGTGTGTGGTGTCATGCTTTTCACTGACTAGTCACAATTCAGGGTCATGACAATAACTTAACTCTTAGAAACAGTTTGCTTTTTGTATACCTTTACATTTCATAAAGACTTTTATGAGGAAAGAAGAATATTTTTATATTGAAAAATGCAATTTGTTGTGTATGTAAGAAAAGTATGCTCATAACTACTATGATAGGTACTTGGATGTGTTTCATGCATTTGTAATGGATTTGTGTAAATCGAGGCTGAGACTACAAGAAGGAGGGGACAGGAAAACATCCTGGGCTCTGACGACATGATGCTTTAAACAACTCAGCATAGCCAAAAATAAACCAGCCCCTTTCCCTACCCAACACCTCTTCCTCATTTTGGGAAATGGTATCTGTCCACTCAGTTCCCAAGGCTGGAGAACTGCCGCTCGTCCTTGTCTCTCCGTCTTCCTTAGCAGCCTCTCCCAATCTCATTCCAAGCAGCCACTGAGTCTTGTCATCTCCAGCCCCTTAAAAGCACTTAAATATGTCCAATCATTCTGTCTCTTTACGTTTACCTTAATTTAGGCCACTGTCATTTATGTTGCTTATATTTCTGTGAAGCCTCCTAATGCGTCTCCCTACCTGTTCCCAGTCTTCTTCAATCCATCTGCCACACTTCAGCCAATGTAATTTTTTCTAAAATATATCTGCCTTATTTTTTTTTTAAGCCCCTGCATGCTTAATATCACTCAGTGGTTTTTGATCTAACATTCAAGTTCCTTAGTGTGGCTTTCAAGGCCCTTCAGGATCTGGTCTCTATTTATCTCACTCAACTGTACATGCCCACCCCTCACTCATAGATGGGGCCATGGACAATTAAGAGCTGTTCATCCAACTCTCGATTCCAACTTCATTTTTGGTACTGTCCACTCCCTTGATACAGAAGGACTTGTCCCAACTCTGTCTGGCTTCATTGTTCCTGAGTTTAGACCTATCTTTCGCTGGGAAAGTCTTCCCTGGATTTCCCGCAGTCTCTTAAATGCACTGTGGGTGCCCCAATTACATACATTCAACATCCAACAAATATCTGTCAGGTGTCCCCTGTATGCCCGGTAGTAGTTTCAGAGGTAGGCGGTGTTGATGATCACAAACAGATAAAGATCTTTGCCCCCACGGAGCTTTCATTCTCCCAGAATTAGCATGGTGACTTAACTCACTATCTACCTGATTTTCTTCCTCACTAGATGAAGAAGGGCTCCCCTGAAGTTTTTGTATTATTATGATTGGCAGTGTCCAATCAGTAAATGTTTGAAGACAGACTAGCAAATGTGAAGCAAAGAAATGCCAATATATTTCTTTTATCTTAGGTCATTATAGTTATTTTGAAGCCAAAATAACTGTTTGGAAGTAAAAGAACCCAAACCTTTTTACATGACATGGGGATTTGATGAAAGACATAGGAACATGTCTTCAAAATTATATATAACCCTTTCTCCCCCTAACTTGCTTTTAGCCAGAGTCCTATAACCTCTTTTAATATCTAGGCCAAACTGTTAATTTTCTGACCAACAGAGTGTATAACGGAGTCTATGAGAATCAATATCAAAGATAAAAACACTAGACTTCTGAAAGAGAAGAATCAACTGTTTGAACAATAGTATTAAATATATGCTTCCAATGGGCCTGAGGTGAAAAGATATTTTTCTTGCAAACCTAAAGCAGCCACACTAAACTCTTAAGCTGTCCTTCAGAATTAGAAATAAAAATCTAGAAGACAAGAAAAGGGTTTTTGATGTTTTGAAGCCTCGTTTTCTTTTTCTAAAGTGAAAAGAGAGACCACAGCAGTGTTTTGCTTTTGATAAGAATACATTGGATGGGGGGCACCTGGGTGGCTCAGTCGTTAAGCATCTGCCTTCGGCTCAGGTCATGATCCCAGGGTTCTGGGGTCGAGCCCCGCATCGGGCTCCCTGCTCGGCGGGAAGCCTGCTTCTCCCTCTCCCACTCCCCCTGCTTGTGTTCCCTCTCTCGCTGTGTCTCTCTCTGTCACATAAATAAAATCTTAAAAAAAAAAAATACATTGGATGGACTTGAAAAATCAGAAGCTAATTACTTTTAAGATGATCTTGGGCAGGAAAAAATTTAAGGTGACATGTAGAGCTGGAGTATCTAACATTTAGTATTCAGGTCCCATAATTCCTTTGCAAAGCAAATAAGATTAATATGTGATTTTTAAAAATGGTCACTAACATGCATATTTCTTATCTTCATATGCACCTTCTAAACATATGCATCTTTATTTATTTATTTATTTATTTATTTAAAGATTTTATTTATTTGGCATAGAGACACACAGCGAGAGAGGGAACACAAGCAGGGGGAGCGGGAGAGGGAGAAGCAGGCTTCCCGCAGAGCAGGGAGCCGATGCGGGGCTTGATCCCAGGACCCCGGGATCATGACCTGAGCCGAAGGCAGATGCTTAACAACTGAGCCACCCAGGCGCCCCATATGCACCTTTATTTAAACAGGTTTATATTTTCTGCCTTCTAGGTGCTTTATATTTATATGCCTATGCTATTCTTCCAAACAGTTGCTTGTTTCGTTTTTGTAGAGATCACGAGTCCACTTGATATTAGTGACTTAGACTTCTGCTTTGTGAGTGTGGGTAATAGCTTTTTTGTATACCAATTCGCTTACACTGCAGTCTATGTTGGTAATACTGTACATTGCCTGACCTCTGAATGGAAAAATAATAACAAGTTAAAACAGTCATTTTACCTGAAGTCGATAAGGCCATAACACTCAACCTGCTTTCAATTCACATACTCAATTTTCATCCACTCACTCTCGACTTTAAGAGGAAGGAATAATGACAGGTTACAGGCACTTTATTTCAAAATTCACTCACAAAGTTATTGACAAGCATTTTTCACAGAAACAGCTCTTCTCTCTGACCCTCGTGAGCTGTTTACATGAAAAATGCTCTTCCTTGTAGATTAATGAGAGTGGAACCTAATTCCATACCAAACATGTAGCAATTGCTTTAGCATCTCTGTTTTTGATATAGGAACAAAAATAGGGATAATTTGCCTCAAATTGCAGTCACTTCAGTCATAATAAAATCTCAGAGAGTACTGTTTGCTTTCAACTTTCATTAGGTAAGCTGGGGCTGTTATTAAGGCACCAACACATAAATGTTATATTAGCACTTAACAGAAGCATAGTATTCTCCTCTAGGAGATAAATTCTACCCTTGTCAATATAATTCCTTACTGAGTGCAGTAAAAGAGTTTGAAAAGATGAAATAGTGAAGCTTTGCACTAGAGGAAAAAAAATACCCTGTTCATTCAAGCTTAAAGGCCATTTTACTGGCCCAAGGTGCCAGGGTACTGTTTAGAAAATAAGTCCCAGAGAAACTCTTGTAGGTCAAGTCAAACATTGAGACAAACTTTCAGACATGTTCTCTTTGCCTGAGGTTGTTAAATCAGTTACTTTAAATTTCTGAATGCTTTCAACTGGCATTTCAACTCCGTGTAGAAATATAAGGATTTAAGGCCAAGATGGAGTTCATTTCCAGAAAGCAAATGATAATCCTTATGTGTAAACTACTGTACACACAGCACCCACACTTTTTTTTTTTTTTTTAGTTTGGTAAGCCCTTTCAAAATGTCAGGTATTGTGTATAATCATCGTGATAGAGCTGTTGAAATTTAATCTGAGTTTATTCATACTCTTACCACTACGCGTCTTAGGCATATTAAAAATAACTGTCTCCTATGTAGGCCTAAGAGAAGTGCTGTCACCTTTGGAGAAATGAGGACCACTTAGTCATCTAAAATGGAAAATAAAGGAAGGGGAGGGGCATCTACCAGCTTGGCCATTGCTAGGCCTATCATTGCCACGATCCACCTTCCCCAGCCTTTCAGAATCCTTTATCATACGTCATTCAATGGTCTTAAGGTCTTTTAAGAAGGTTGTTGTCATTTGGATTGTTTAGAAGCCTTAATTGCAAACAGTGGACTGTTTCAACTACCAAGTTCAAGCCATAATGTTCTTCAGGTGACATGTGAAATGTAAAAGTAGCTCCTGTATTTGTAAGACACACGATTACAGACAACAACATATAGTATGTGACTATGCCTAACGATGGTGGTGATGAGGGCTATTTGGCTTCATGTTCTGTTCATAGGGTTGGATGTATTTGTATTTGCCAACTTAGGTTCCTAGTCTACTAATCTGGGACATTACTGTCATTCAGCCTTTCCCAGAAGGTTAATGCATTTCCATCCACCCCACCTCATATCCTTTACATTCTGGTAATTCTGAAAATGGCCTGTAAATGTTGACTGCGGCCAGACAGAAGGAGAAAAGAAGTGTTAAGTGCTTTCTGCTGAGACTTCAAAGTCATGGGTATAACAGACGTTCACTTGTAATCAAGTTTTGAAATGGTGGTTTTGATATATAACATTTATATGAACAAAACAGCAGTTTCCTCTTCAAGACCAAATTAAAATAACTTTCAATCCATAAATATGAAGCAATTATCTTTTTCTTAAAAAACACATTTTGGGTGTAAAACGGGAACTAATGAATATGCCAACAGTTTAATATGCTGACAAATATTTTACATGGAAGTTTTTAGTTGGCTTCAAAACTTAGAAAGGCTTTTTTTTCTTCTTTTGGTAACATATATTTAAAAAATAAATTCAGGTCAGAGCTAGCAACTTCTCAACCATACCAGTGACTGTGAATTTAAATATACTTTATAGGGAAAGCAGCAAGGGCCTACCATCTAATTAAAGCAAATACCTAACTATAAACTCTTTAGTATCTTACAGATTTTTGAATCCTCAGCAGCTAGCATAGAGCCTGGTACCCAAGAAGTGGTCAATGGAGTATTCATGCTAACACTTTCCTGAAGGGCAATTTATATCAAATTCCAAAACGTTCATTCAACTTGACCCTGAAATTCTAAGTGTAGAAATTTATTCTAAGAAAATAATTAGAGATGTTCACAAAGAAAATAACTGGAGCTATACAGGATGTTTACCATAGTGTTATATATAATAGCAAAAACTGCTAACAATCAAAATATCCAATAAGAGATTATTAGTCAAACACATTATAGTATATCACATAATGAAATATTACACAACTATGAAAAACTGTGTTTTAAACATTTAAGGGAAAATAAAATATATTTTGTGGGAGAAAAAGAGTTCAAAGACTAGTAGGTATATTAATAAAGTGCATATGTAATATGTGTGTGCATATAAATACATACATATACATGCATACATAACTGAATGAGACAGGAAAAAATTATCTAAGGAAAAAACCCCACATGTTTCTTGTAAACCCCTGCTGGCTTATAAAGATAGAGGATGCTAGGATGGGTCCTTTATTTACTGAGTGAAGAGCTCCAGGTGAGGACCCAGAGAGAAGACAGGCCAGAGCCGAAGACAGGGCCGGCCCTGTGCAGCAGGGCTGGTGATGCACAAGGAGTTGAGGTAGTTGGCAGTTAATAGGAATTAGAAGCTTGGCAAAGAACCCAGATGTCTAATGGAGATTTTTTATTCAGTTTTTCTATGCAATATGTATTGTATCCTTTGCCTTTGCCTCCTCTTGAAAACTTCAGAAAAATCTTGTTTTTCCTCTTACCTGTGAAGGTAGGTAGGTTTGCTTTGAGGGGAGGTGACCAAGTGTTGACTCTGCTCAGGGGCAAATAGCAAGGCTGCCTAAGGGTCCTGACCACATCTGGGATATTTCTTTAAAAAGAAATGTACCAAAATATTAGCCAGTCCTTAGCTTTTGGTAGAGAGAGAAGAAGGGGATTTTCATCCCCTTCTTCATATTGTAATACATTTTCCAAATTTCTGTAATGAATGTAATGTATATTGCTATTGTAATTGTTATATTATTATTGTAATGTATATTACTATTATAATCAGAAAATAGTTATTTAAAAAATAAATTGATGTCAGGGGCGCCTGGGTGGTTTAGTCATTAAGTGTCTGCCTTCGACTCAGGTCCTGGGATGGAGCCGCATGGGGCTCCCTGCTCGGTGGGAAGTCTGCTTCTCCCTCCACTCCCTGCTGCTTGTGTTCCCTCTCTGATTCTCCCTCTCCCACTCCCCCTGCTTGTGTTCCTCTCTCGCTGTCTCTCTCTCTGTCAAATAAATAAATAAAAATCTTTAAAAAAAAAAATAAATAAATAAATTGATGTCACATGAGTGAATAAATGAGTCAGTGAATGAATGAATTTAAAAAGTGGTAGTTGTGAGGAAGACTTTAAAATATATTCAAAAGGAAACTCCTCTAATTTACAATGATTATAAGAAACCTCAGAGCCTCCTTTCAGTTTCTGGTTACCTTCTGAAATAGGACACTTGGTCTTAGAATACACACACACACAATATATATGTTTTTGCTTAATGAGTTTTATAATGCCTGATTAGTCAAATAATCAATTTGCTTATAGTTTTTCTTGAAACAATTTTATCCTTTCAAATCAATATCTTAGTAATAAATTTTAATATATATATATAACTTGTGCCTACAATAAAATAGGCAATGAGAGTAATTTTAAAAATTCCATTCCTATATATTTTCCATTGAAAAAGGGAATCTAGCAAAATAAGCATATGCATTTAAGCAACTAATGAATGGAGTTGTGTTGACCTTACTGTTCTCCCAATTGTCACTTCCAGTGATTGAGATCACTGATACTAGCCAGACAACTAGGGTTGACTCCTGGCTCCACCACTTATTGGCTGTGTGATCTTAGGGCAGGCATTTAATTCCTAGTGTCCTATTCTGTAAAATGGGATAACACTAATTCCTACCTCAAGGTCATCATGAGAATAATACAAAACATTTTTAGATTTGTTTAGATGATCACCTTTGATTTGGGTCCTGCCACCGGTATTTATGAGCATGTAGACATTGGGTTGATGCCCGTGATCCTGTAGTGCACCCACTGGTTAGAGCACTCATGTGGCACCAACGCCTGCAAACCTGGACGCTAGATACTGCAGTTGATCTTGCATTCACTATTACTGCCCTCGGAGTCTTTTGTCAGCTCTAAAGACAAAACTTGGCTTTGTAGTAAAAATTCACCATTGAAGATATTTTAATAGAGTAAGACTTGAGTTTCTTAACTTATGTAATAAATTGAGATTATGATTTGACATCAGGAAATTATATTGCAGTGGAGTAATGTACTACTTTAACTGTCTTACACTAACAGGGAGAGAACTTAGATGGACTTAACGTATAAATGATGCCCTTGTGCCAAGTAGAGGCCAAATGATAGGACATTCTGCTCAAAAGAAGGTTTTACAATGGTTCATATAGAGAGAATCCATGTCAAATTGCAGTATAGCTACACCAACCAGAAAAGGAGTCATACCCTAGGAGCCAGAATTTATTTGTTTAGGAGACAGATTACACGAGTCCTACTTCTCAAGTATTATTTTGTAGTAGCTCATTAGCAATGCAAAGAAGTAAATATATAATAAGATATAGGATATTTTTATTTCATAATATTTGTTAATCAACATTAGGATTATTAAAACGACTCTCTTCTAAATAAAGATGTATATACTTGTGACTGAATTTACAGTTATGTGTCACAATAAAGTGATGCTTTCAATTATAGTTGTATTGGCTTTGTAGGTTTATTTTTATTTAACCTTTACATTTGTTTTGGTTGTATAATTGATAAAAACCATAGGTAAAGGAGTTCGTGGGTAGTTTCATAGGTTCAAGTAATGTTATACTAAAAATAATGCAGACCCAAAACTGGACATCTGCAAACATTTTTTTTTCTCAATTTCAAGAGTAAAAAGCTTGAGAATTGCTATAGTAGAGTAACCTGCTTTTCTTTGCAGAAAGTTTCAAACAATATCATTACCAAAAGTAACGTGCAATTTTGGCTGAAAATCTAATACATTTGGCTCTTATTCAAGAAGTCAATAGCTTTGTGGGCTTATTATCCTGACAAAGACGACAATGAGAGTGGTGAGGATGATTCTGCAAATCTACAGATGAGGATCCCATTCCCCATCAATAGGATGTGCACTGATTTATATTGACCCATGGACAGTTTTCATCCGGTTATGATAATGACATGCATTTGCAAATTTCCATTCTCACATCTATGAAATGGACAATACCTGTATGATTATCTTCGAAAGTTAAGGTGAGGAACAAAGGAACGTATGAAAGTAATTTAAATAGCAAGATTCTATGGCTACCCAAATGCATCATTATTATTTCATTAAGAATCATCTCAGGGCCTATTTACTCTTTGAGTTCTTCTTGTTCCTCCTGTTTAGGCGATCAGGAGTAGGTTATAAGCAGTTGGGAATAGGTAGTATATTAGTTCTTGGTGATCATAAAACGCAGCTGCTGAAACCTGATTGTTTTCAGAGGCTACACATCACGAAAACTTGGGCACCTCTTAGAGAACCAGGGAAGCTTTCAAAGGAAAAAATACTGTTACGTCTCTTTGATAAATATAGAGGATATTGGTGCAGATGCCCAATGCAAAACAGAGACTGTGCCTCCCGGAAGCTGTCGCCCACAAAGAACTGAAGCTGAGAAACAACTCCAGCCTTACCACCTGAGCTTCTGCCCTT
The DNA here is from genome assembly GCF_029215605.1 of Mirounga angustirostris. NCBI lineage: Eukaryota > Metazoa > Chordata > Mammalia > Carnivora > Phocidae > Mirounga > Mirounga angustirostris. The sequence continues at coordinate 67,702,471 of NW_026991717.1, read as the reverse complement.
GAATTGATATTAAGTAACCATATCGCTCATTATAGCCTTTCATCTCCCTTGCTGATGCCTTTTAATTTTTAAACAGCCCGGCTTTACAAATCATCTCTTCTTTCATGTGTTCTCCCAGCAAAAGAATTAATTTTTGCAAGCAAAATATCTAAACAGTAAGCATAATAAGAATGAAACAGGTTCAAGCTCATTAGCAGCAGGGAGCAGATGTAGTAAAACTCTGCCAGTTCCCCTCCATTGCCTTCTCAGCAGGGACTGGGCACCAAGCTGGGAGCTAGTTCCGCAGCACAATGTTTGGCTGCCGCGGCAGCAAGTGCACCTCTATGGCTTCAAGTATAATCCTAAGAATTCACTTTGATTTTTGATTTGTCTTTGCAATAATGTCTAAAAGGACCCTGCAGAGCGAAAATGTAAAGTTAAGCACCAAGTGCCGGCTAATCAGGAGACCATAAGAATGTAAGGGATAAGAAAATAATTATAGATTATAAAGGCATTTTATCCTTTAAAAAATATTACCTTCTTGACAAACAGAGGCTCTGGAGTCTGGATGAAATCAGTAATTGCTCAAGTTAAACTTCCTTGAAATATCATGCCATATCTGACGTTCGTTACAACGACTGTTGCCCAACAAAGAAAGCTGTGGATGGACCAAATCGATACACTGATCATGATACAAACTAAATGCACATGAGTTCTGTGAGAAAAAAACACAATCTCAGATTATTAAACTAGGATTTCTTCCTTAAAAAGCACTGTTAAAATGAACCATCTTTTAGGAAACAGCATTATCAACCAAGCTGAAGCGGCTATAAATGTGAATATTAGCAAGGCTTTATTTAAAAAAAAAAAAAAAATCTCTGCTAGAAATTAGAATACATTCCTGGGACTATAAGTAATACTTAGATGTGCAAAACACTGTTGGACAGTATATCTATCTATCTATATATATCTATATATCTATATATCTTCTACAATCTATCCTGGACATTCAGAATGTGATTTCATATTAACGAATTTGTTTCTCCAACAGTGTTTTGCACATCTAAGTACTACTTATAGTCCCAGGAATGTGTTCTAATTTCTAGGAGAGATTTTTTTTTTTTAAATAAAGCCTTATATATATTTTTTTCAGATAAGTGAAGATACACTGTAGAATCCAATTCATGGAATTTCCAATAAATCAAACTGCAACAGATCTAAATGTAACAATCAAAAACTTTTATCTGCATAGTCTTACAACTCCATAAATTACTCGAAAAGCTGATACAGTGTGTTTATTTGCTGTGTTTGTGTGGGTTTAGTTTTTGCAACAGATTCATCCAAGTCTGATAGACAAGATGCTTTTAAGAGAATGACATTAACAGTGTTCCAGGAAAGCTACTCTAAATCTTTCAAAGAAAGAAAAAAGAAACTTAGAAGTGTAATTACTGGGAGAGAGGGAATGCATATTCTGAGTCTTCTAGGCTACTAAAATAAACGCGTAATCTTTCCTCTGAAAAGTAATAGTATTGGCTTCAAAACCTGGAGCAGATCTAAACCTACAAGCAAGAGTTAAACTTACCCATTTCATGAAAATTCACAAGGCAAGGTCAAGAGGATCATTAAGTAAGAAGAAGTTGACCTTAAAAAGTCACCTATGTACTATGGTTGATCTATGCCCATGTTGACCTTAAAAAAGTCACATATATACTAAGGTTGATTGATTCCTTTGAATTGCTTGACCCATATGCCATTGTGGAAGAAGCATAAATGGGTTTCCTGACACGTCTCCTTTAATGCAAACATTTTTGAGTATCTTCATACTCATCTAGGTCCCATCAGTTTATATCAGTTGGATCATGCATTTCAAAATTTGGGTTAATTCTTCAAACTCAACAGATTGTGGGTAATGTTGGAAGTCATGGCAATAGTGACCTAGGACTTGTGTATCCTTGAAGGTACGTACATAAGACAGTGGGTCACTTTGTGGTATCAGCATTTTACCGTGCAGTTTCAATAACTAAAAACAACTGAGCTCCCTTAGCAATCTCCAGCATAGATCCTATGGACAGTTTATGTATGGAAATATGGAACTGAAAACTTCCAGGGAATTCTGCTTTTAGGTTTGATTAGGAATTAATTAAGAATAATAGAACCAACCTGAAAGAGAAGACACATATGTAGAGAAATTGGCAGGAAACACATCTTTTAATGTGGCAGTAAAACCCATCCACAAAAACATAACTAAAAAAAAAAATAGTGCTCTCTAATATTTTACAGGCATAGAAACCACGGACAATTGCTGACATTGTATCTACCTTTTGGAGTAATTTCGTCTGGGGTACCTGTCATCCAACCTGGAAATCAAGAGACAAGAAAAGAGTAGTAACTATAAAGTCCTTGAAAACAACCAGAAAAAGCAGGACTGAAGGGATGCTCATCAAAACACCATTCTGCCTACTGGTCACGTATGAGGAAGAGACAGCAGCAGGATTCTCAACAAACTGGGGTACAGTGTCTGAAGTGTGATATTTCCAAACATCAGTGAGGGCACAGAAATACTTTAAATTACCGCGGAAGCAGAGCCTAGAGCAATATGGAATTAACTGTGGATGACTATGACATTAGGTGACAGAGCAGCCTGGTATGCAGCTACAAGGACTAGAGTTGTTTTTGGTGGGGGAAAAAAAAAACCCACAAAAAAACATCAGGCTGATTATTGCCTAGAACGTAGAGTTGCAAATAGTGACGAGCCATTCAGGTAGTAGCTACTGCCATGTAACATGACAATTTTCACATGAAAATGTCTGCGTGGAGAACATATTAAAGATCACGGAAGTATAAAACTGTAAGATTGGACAGAGCCAAAGTCCACATCTGTTCAATCCTCTAAGGTCCTCCTTGCTCACCAGTTAGAGAGTTAGCAACTGAATCCACGTCTCTGGATGCCTGGTCTAGCCACCCACCCTAATCACAGTGCATTTTAGAAGCATCAGCTTTAAAATAGAGGTGAACTTCTTAAATTAGAAGAAAACCTGTACCAATTCCTCTATATCTTCAAAGAAAATCTGTGGAGGGGGCCATATGCAAGGTGTGAAGTATGTATACTCAATTAAAACTTTCAAGGGATCGGGCACCTGGGTGGCCCAGTTGGTTAGCATCTGCCTTTGGCTCAGGTCATGATCCCAGGGTCCTGGGATTGAGCCCCGCATTGGGCTCCCTGCTCAGTGGGAAGCCTGCTTCTCCCTCTCCTACTCTCCCTGCTTGTGTTCCCTCTCTCGCTGTATCTCTCTGTCAAATAAATAAATAAAATCTTTTAAAAAAAAAACACTTTCAATGGATCTTTAAACATAAGACCCTGATAATGTCTTTGAATTTCTAATCCATTTTGGTGATTCTTAGTCCACCACAAAGACCTATTTTGATCTCACAGGTCACCTTGTCCAACCTTTTCATTTCAAGAAGTAGAAGGTCTCTTCACTCATTTCCACATAAGTAGCCCTTTCTATTCTTTCTATAAATGCATTCACTGATACTCAGGGCAGGATGAAAAATTTGGGCTACTAACTCTTCTCCAGAATTCCCACCACTTTGCTTCTACCAGTTGAGTTGTACAGTTACAAATTATCAGTTGTCTTTATTCTGAACTTGAATATGCTAGTTGCAATTCCTATTGACATTATGTATTTTCAATTAAGTATTATATAATCCTACGGAATATGGATGTGAAACAAGGTAGAGCTGTTTCTATAAAACTTAAGTTGAATATTGTTGGATAGGCTTTAGAAAAGTGGGCTGTTACTAAAAACATGCTGACAGTGTTGGTGAGAATATAGAGAAATTGGAACTCTTTTTTTCACTGTTGGTGGGAATGTAAAATGGTGTAGCTGCTATGGAGAACTGTATGGAGGTTCCTGAAAAAATTAAACATAGAGTACCATATGATTCAGAAATCCCACTTTTGGGTATTTATCCAAAAGAACTGAAATCAGGATCTCAAACAGATAGTGCATTTTCACGTTCATTGTAGCATTGTTCACAATCGCCAACAATAGGTGGAAACAACCTAAGTGTCCACTGACAGATTGACGGATAAATAAAATGCGGCATACACCTACAATGGAATATTGTTCAGCCACAGAAAAGAAGGAAATTCAACAATGCATAAGAGATTCTTAATCATAGGAAACAAACTGAGGGTTGCTGGAGGGATGGCGGTGGGGGAATGGGGTAACTGAGTGATGGCCATTGAGGACGGCACTTGATGTAATGAGAACTGGGTGTTATAGAGACTGATGAATCACTGAACTCTACCTCTGAAACTAATAATATACTGTATGTTAATTAATTGAATTTAAATTAAAAAAAGATAAAAAACCCCGTCCCCCCCACTCAAAACCCTTGAAGACATCATGCAAAGTGAAATAAGCCAGTCATAGAAAAACAAATACTGCATGATTCCACTTACATGAGGTATCTGAAGTAGTCCTACTCATAGAAGCAGAAAGTAGAATGGTGGTTGCCAAGGGCTGGGGAGAGGCCGGAAGTGGGAAGTTGCTGTTCAACGGGCATAAAGTTTCAGTTATGCAAGATGAAAGAGTCCTAGAGATCTGATGTATAACATTGTGCTTATAGTTAACAAAACCGCAATGTATACTTACACATTTGTTAAGAGAGTAGATCTCCTGGTGGGTTTTTGTTTTTGGTTTTTTTTTACCACAATAAAAAATGCTATTAATTTGGGTGCAAAAGATTAGAAAAATTGTTAAATTCTAGAAATGTTTTTCACTCAGATTACTTCATAAGTGTTCTTAATTTGTTGCTCCATTTTAAAGAAAAAGAAAATAGAAATTGTAGGTAATGTATTATGAGTAGGATTTATGCAACAAATATCCAATACCAGCAGGACATGCCAAGACAAGACTTAGGCCCTACACCAAAAGGTTAGTGAACTAATGTACATTTATTTGTTTTAATTTAAATGTTTTAGGGCATGTGTAGTTCATCTGTTAATGATCCCCCAATTTAAACAACTTATTCAATCAAATAGCTTAAGTATAGGTCCCGTGCCTAAGTTATTAGTTGAGATACCCCCCAATTTTCCCTTATAATGCATAAAAGATGATTTTGTCCTAAACTTTAAAGAATAGGCTTGATGATTTGGTCACTTCCACTATAATCTTGCTATTTATTCTGTTCAGTAACTATCTCTTGAGGGCCTGCTTTGTGCTAAGTATCATGTCCCACATTTTACTACGTAGTATGGGAGGTGTATGAAATTTGGACTAAAACTTGGGTTCAAAGCCTGGTTCTTTAATATCTATCTCATTAAGTTGCCTAGAAGATTAAATGGTAGGCTACTTGACTCATGGTAGGTGCTCAATAAATATCAGTTTCCCCAAATAAATCACTGCATTGAATCACAATGACAACTGACAAGTGGGTACTATTATCCCTATTTTATAATTATACAGCTAATCATTTGGAGAGCCTGCCTAAAAACCCATCTGTCTAAAGCCTGTGCTCTTTCCATTGCAGGATGCTGTTTCATTATGGTCTAATTTTGAGTAGGATTCCATTCTGGATGATTTAGCCAGGTTGAGTTGCAAATGCACCGCCAATGGCTGAATGAATTGGTGTAAATGCTAAAAATGATGCAGACAGAATTGCTTAGTGGTACCCATTTATAAATTGGGGAACAGCCGCCAGATGCAGTGGTTTAAATTTCATTAGTGTTTATGCCTAGCTGCTTTTTTTTTTTTTTTCCTGGTGGGAGGGTGGGGGGCAATAATTAGGTTGTCTGGATGCTTCTTGGGTCTGCTTCTTTTATTATATTTTTGATTTATTATATTTTATAATTTAAGAAGTAATCTTACAGGGCGCCTGGGTGGCTCAGTTGGTTGAGCGACTGCCTTTGGCTCAGGTCATGATCCTGGAGTTCCAGGATCAAGTCCCACATCGGGCTCCCTGCTCGGCAGGGAGTCTGCTTCTCCCTCTGACCCTCCCCCCTCTCATGTGCTCTCTCTCATTCTCTCTCTCTCAAATAAATAAATAAAATCTTTAAAAAAAAAAAAGAAGTAATCTTACAAAGTAATTTAATTAGAAGTTTAAGAGAAGGGAGTGGCAAGGGCACAGTCCTACTTTTCACCAGTTAGAGTTCATGGTTTCCGTGCACTCTGATTTCAGGAGGACTATTGCCCTGGGATGTGAAGAAGCATTAAAAGTAACATTGTTAGTGTTGTTATTGTTCTGCCTTTCTAGTTGGAGGAGCATCATCATGGCTGGACTGGACAGAAACAGACTAGAAAGAGAACATTGGTGCCTTTTTCTTTAAACTTGTAAGTTTATAGTCGGCTTCCCAAGCAACGAGATGATCACCTCTTTGCTCTAATTCTTACTCTAAAAGTAGCATTTAAGTGACTTGTCATGATTAGGCGTTTTTAGCATTGTCACCAGCTTTACTTCATGCTACACTTTAGTTTTTCTATCACTACTCTCAGATTGGTACCACAAAGGTACTGGTGTCTTGGTGTCCCTTTCTCCATTTTTCTCATATTCCTTTTGCTTCAGAGAGTCTGATCCATAATTTAAGAGCCAGGCAAACCCCAACACTGGAATTATCTGCTAAACTTGGAATTACCTCTCCCTGTTTGACTTTTCCATTGCATTTGTTATGGCATTGATTATAATTTATAGTATATTTGCAAATCCCTTGAAGGCACTTTTGTAATTTTTTTTTTCTCAAAAAATAGTTCGTTTGAAATTTTGATGAATTTCAAGATGTATCATCAATCACTTTCTAATGAAGCAAATAACAAGCAAAAGTATAAATTCAATGTAATGGGCCATATTTCATTGTGCGTCAAAGGCATTTTATATCAAACTGACCTGTACCTTGAGGTATATACCATTGTCATAAACTCAAGTAAGCTCTCCCTAGAGACAATGTTTTTCTTTTTCTGTTGTGTTCCAACAGCCAAGTCTTTCTTTAAGTAGCACACCCAGAAAGAAGAATGAAGCATCATTCTACATAAATGGTGACTCAAGCAATGACCGCTTTTGAAGGCCTTCTCTGTTTCAGGCATTGATTGCACTTGTCATTTGGAAATTCCAAGAGCATCTTCATCTTATAAATGATTAAGATTAGCATGAGTAAGTAACTTGCACAAGATCACCAAGAGGCAGAACAGGGATATGGATCAAAGTTCATCTCAAGTCAATGTCTGTGCTCTTCCACTATGAAGACCCTTCCTGATACTCACTCTCCCCACAGCTGAGATGGATCTGACTTCTGATAAGGCTGGTGGGAATAACTTGTGTCATTGATTTATGCCCTGTCTTATTTTTGAAAGGACTTAAGACAGGGGTGAAACACAATCATGTTCTCTGCACAAAAGAACGGGGTTTGTATTGTACAGCCCCAGTTTAAATCCCGGGACCCCTACTTGATAGCTGTGAGAAACTTGTTTCCTCATTAGTAAAAGGGAGTAAGAGTGCCTAACTCTTAGTGCTGTTGTAAGAACTGCAGGAAGCAACAGTAAACCTCCTGGCATAGTGGCTGGTACGAGGAGAGATCATAAATCTCAGTTCCCTCTTCATTCTACCCTATCTTTTGACCATGACTTGCCTCTCTTTAGGTGGTAGTACCATTTGAAAGCAAAATAGCTCTATTTTCTCCCACTGACCATTACTGTCAAGTTTAACCATTATTGCCCTCATGTGTGAACAACTAAAGGTGCCACCCCAAGCTTTAGAAAAGGTCTTGAGTGACCACATCCATTTTGATGGAGTTACGGAACCTGCTTGGGATTAAGCTTGAGTATTGATCTTTATAGGCTTCTTTGCTGCTTCTTGATGTATATTAAGATACAGATAATTAACTGACATTTTTTAAGACTGTTGAATTTGTACACTTATAGCAAACCTACACAATTTGTGTGCATCTGTAACATCAATATCATTCATTTATTTATTTACAGAGCATTTTTAAACACCCACTATTTGCCAGGCACCATGCCAAGAACCTATGTGTTGATAAGAAATGAACATAAGGCAGGCAAGGTTGTTGCTTTCTAGAAACTGCCAATCTTGAAAGGGGGAAAGACAGAGGTGTAAGTTAATGCTTGTAACTCAAAATGATATGTGCTATATTGAATAATATTAAAAGATCTAATAGATCAAAGAGAATATTTCACATATTTATAACACTAAATTCTTATCTTCCATCTCAAAAGTAGTATTAATAACAAGCGTAAATATAATGTATGTGTTAAGAAACTAAATTTATAATACCTATGATAAATATCTGAATAGTAAAATATTTTCATGAAATAGTATCATTGAAATAAAAAGTTTTTCCGAGCTTTCCCCTTTGTAAGAACAATGCAAAGACAGAGACATTGGGACACTCACTAAATCTGTCTTTGTTAAATGACCTCAACTTCATGAAAAAGGACTTTTTTCATTTAACATAAAAAAAGGGATTTTTCTTTAACAAAGAAAAATCGTATCAACAGACATGCAAACCAAAGATATATTACCAATATTTGGGTACTGTTTACCTGTTGCAATTATTGTTTAATACTTGCTCATATATAAAATTAGCTGCACATATTTCTCTCTTATTTTTGGCTTTCACTTATTAATCTAGACGGTCATGGAACGGTTCATGGGAAGTAATGAAGGTAGTTGCATGGAAAGAACAGGAGGAAAAGTGTTTTAAATAAGACCCTTTCAAAGAATATAAAGAAAAAATATTTTTCAAACTAAGCAATTTTAGAGTTAGAATAATACAAACAGTTTTGGTTTAGAAATCACAACCAGAGCATTCGCTGGGAGGTTGCGAAATGCACCTGAGGAATTTTTCCCACCTCATGCATGATGAAGAAAACATCAAGAAAGGTTAAGTAATTAGTCAGTGCCAAGCCAATATGTGACTGCGACAACGACACCCACTTGTGAATAAGACTTTCAAGAAGGAAAGTCAGAACACACAAAAAAGCATATCGCGAATATGATGAAACACCAAGAAGGAAGAGGAAACAAATAGACGTGGCTCAAAGAAGTTCTCAGCAAATGGTGTGGCACTCCGCTTCCTTCACACTCCTATTTTGATGTTTAGTCTTCATCAGGAGAGCCGATTATAATTGACATTTGCTCAGAGCACCTAAGATGACATGGTTCAAATGAAGACTCTGATGCCAGTCAAAGGGGATGACAAGAAACCCTTGTTAAAAATACTCATTTACTTGTTAACAGAGTTTTCCTATACACTTCTTTTTTATGCTGCCCTCTAGGATTCATTTTTATTTATTTCCTCCTAAGATTCCATATCTTTTATGACAGTCTCCTCATTCATGTTGCAGAAATGAAAGAGCCTGGGGTTTCCTGACATTAGTGCTTTTAAGATATGCTCTATTCCCTGGTTTCGAGCAAAAGTCAAAGGAAAAGATAATATATAAGTACAGGGAGACCTGAAGCTTGACAAAGGATCTCCCTCTGTCTAGAGAGCAAGAATACCTCTTCCTCATTAGGAACACAAGCCCAGAAGCCACGAGCTGCCATCAGCCCCTGCAACCCCAGGCTTCTTCAAGTTGTCAAAGTACACAATAGCCCTATAGTGTCTGAAAGCATGAAAACTTCTCATACCCCAAAATAACCTACTTTCCTGGTCATCCTTTTGTTCTAACACAAGGCACAGTATGTGTTCCTGTAGTCAAATGTACCAATCAGCTATGTACCTGCATACAGGATTACAAGATCTATTTTTTTTTTTTTTTTTTTTTTAAAGATTTTATTTATTTATTTGACAGAGAAAGGCATAGTGAGAGAGGGAACACAAACGGGGAGTGGGAGAGGGAGAAGCAGACTCCCCGCCGAGCAGGGAGCCCGATGCGGGACTCGATCCCGGGACTCCAGGATCATGACCTGAGCCGAAGGCAGTCGCCTAACCAACTGAGCCACCCAGGCGCCCAGGATTACAAGATCTATTAACTGCAGATCCTGTGAAAAGGCGATGATGCTATAGCACTATTCCAGGCATTGTACTAAGGGTTTCACTTGTATTATTTCATTTAAACTTCACAGTGACTGTATGTTGAAACACTAACGTACACCATTTAACAGAAGAGGAAACGAAAGCTAAGGAAGGAAAGAGGCAAAAGTTTGGGTAAACAGATACCAAAAGTCTTGCGGGCACTGAACCCATTTTGGAAGCAGAAGAAAGTAAGATTCAAGTATGGGAGACAAAGAAACATTTAGACAGCAGGCTAAAATGCCCTTTTATCCACACACAACTGCCTTAAGTCTGTAGATCCAGCTTCTCATAATGGGTTGTTAAAAATAACACTCAGTGTTTACAGGTAAGGCTCCACAGATTATTAAAATATTTTAAAACTCCCCCACAGGTTGGTAAGAATGCCCTGGCCATGCTGGCTTCTCACCCAGGATGCCCTTGGTATATAGCGAGTAAAGAGTTCATGCTCTGCCTTGCAGAAACCTGCTCTAACTCTGACTAGTTGATGCCTGAGCCAGTCAATCTCTCAAAGCCTTCCCTCCTGGGCACAGCCAGTGGCTCCTCCAGGGATGCCCACAGATTGGCTGGTCCTCATCTCTTCTGAAGCTGTGGGAACTTCAGTCTTCATGGGACTTTGGCTCTGAGGGAGCCAAGGAGAGACAAAAGAACCTGGAAGGGTGGGCTGGCTGGTGGGCCAAGAGTGGGTGCTACAGTAGATTTTAAATATTTTAAGTATCATCTCCAATTGGGAGACTAGGAGAGAAATGCAAGTACTGATAAAATGAGGTATTCCTCATTTAATAGAATAGGGTTCTCAATCACATTTATAGTGAGATCCACAGGAAAAAGAAAAACTTGCTTCCAAATGCAAACATGAAATCTAAGGTAAAACAGTGTAAATAATTCTCAAAAATATTAATAAGAATACTGTGCTATGCTAAATAGATCATAAAATAAATTCACCGCAAGTGAAAATAGACTATGGTGTCAGAAACTCTGCCACTTCTGGTGAAGAGATAAAAGAGATAAAAATGCTTTGGCAATTTGTTATTTTTTTGGGGGGGGTGTCAATATTAATCATATACCTAAGTGAAAGGAGAGATTTTAAGGTAGAGCTTTAAATAGGCAGAGATTTTAAGCTTAGTAAGAAAAGGGTAAAGTTCTTAAATCCAGTAAAGTTCTGATTATTCATTAGCCAGAATAGCTTTCAATTGCCCCATTTTTGGGGGGGGGGGGGAGTAGCTGTGTAGCAGGGTACTTATGCTGAGGAAGAAGAAATGTCAATCAGTTGAGAGTAAGATATTAGCACAAACCTCCCAAATTCTGGGTAGCTGATCTATAGAGTAAGCTTGTAACAATTTATGCATTTTTTGACTCTGAAACTCAGTGGTGGCTCTCTGCCATGTTTGAGCTTGCTTTATAAGGCACTTGACAATGTGTTGAAAAGAGGTTTGCTGAGTTATTTGTGTCCTTGCCTTTTTTTCCCACACCACCAGCAAGTAAGTTCTTAAGGGCTGAGAGAGCATTGGCACTTAAGTATCCATTGGATGGACTTGAATTTATAACATCATTTCTAAGAAAACTGCATTTTGAGTTCAGGCAACTAAGTTATAAGCAAAGTTCTGGGAAAAACTATATTCAGGTAAATTGGTTACTACTTGAAAGTATTATCATCTTCAACTGAGTAAGTCAACTTTATTTTTTATTTTTTTTTCTAAGTAAGTCAACTGTAAATCAAACACCTCTTGGGATTCTTGAATGAATTATCTACTGCTTTTGTACTTTTGAATTTTTTGAAATTATATCATGAACTCCTACCCTGGTTACCACTAAAGATTAAATTACAGTGGACTTCACTCTCCAAAGGCCCAAACAAAGAATTCCTGGACTCAGTCACATGAATTCTTCTGAACACAGTCCTCTAAAATACAAGAAATGTTAATACTATAATTCACAGTAGAGCTCTGCAATCTTTAATGTAATAAAATGCAACCAAAAACTCATATGACTGTAGGAATATTGCTGTCTAGTGTTGAAATGGATCATTTAAAAAATTGGAACTAAGTGCTGAACAGGGAAATCCACAATAAAAATGGCAGCAGTAAAGGGAAAAAGCAGCTTTCATAAAGAATGTCAACATTTCCTTTCATATGGATGCTTCTGCTAAAATATGTTAATCTGATCATTTTGATTTACTGGTTTTGCTTAATATTTACAAAAGGCCAATCATGTAGAATTTTACATCTTGTAGGAGACATTCCATGGATTTTTAGTATAATCCCCACCCCTCAAAAAGGAGGAAAAAAAATTACTGATTAATGGTTGTGGTCAGGGATATGAGTACCATAAAAATGAGACAAGATGGTAACACACTCCTTTTGTAAACCACAACTAGAACTTTAAAAGGTGGCAATGAATCTTATTTTACACGTGGAAAATGTATACATGCCTGAAGTATATGCAATCGATCTATCTCCGCTTCAGGATTTCTAGGTATTTCAGAATATTTTTTGAATTAAGACACATTACCATATTAAGCAGTGGTGGTGTGTTGTCCCCATAAAAGCAGTTTTCCTTGACCACTGACCTGAGAAATAGCTACATAAAGTTCTTTGCTGTTTACTGTCAAGACAGTGAAGAGCCAAGGGACCTCCTAAAAATACAAATGGAAGAAATCTTTTGCAGCTTTCAGCATCATTCATTCATTCTGGAAAGAGTTATTAAATCCCTAGAAGTAGTTGGGCTTCACCTGAGTAGCCAGTTTGTTTTCATCTCATTGACATGACAGGTTCTTTCACTGACTGCATTCCCCTTTTTTGCATAGACTGCTAGAAAGCTCCGAGCCAAATCTGACAAGGACACAAAACTTTATGGCACATATTTTTATAAAAAAGAAACAAAACAAACTAATCTCAACCCCTGCTGGTTTCATTTTATTTTAAGTTAACAAACATTTAGTGAGCATGAGAAATGAACCAGGTACTCTACTTGGGTTTTCTTTTTCTTTTTCCAATTTCTATATTTAATAAAGACAATTTTTCATATTTTATATACTTTTCTAAGCTATCGAATATAGAATACTAGGTTCCTAATTTTTAAGGGTACAGATTGCAGCCATAAGACCACACTTCTCCAAACTAGAGAATTAACTTGCCTCAATTCCTGGCAAGAAAGATGGTTTTCTATAAATTCCAATCACATCATATGGTTTGGTGCAAAATGAACTATCTATATGCATGAAGCTAATTGCTTAATAGCCCTTCTAACATATGCTTTCTGAAAAAAAATGTACACACACATACACATACAACAAATGTACTGGGTGGGATCCTTTGCTTAAAGGTCTCTGGAGTCTTAGCAGAAAGTTGTAAGCAAACCAAGAAACTTGCATACAAAATTATTCATTTATTCTATCCTTTGAGTCAAGTGTAAGTCAGGAAGAACTATTCATCTTGGAAAACTATCTATTCTTTCTTTAAAGCAGTTTCCTCAGGTGAGTAAATATGAAATGTGTTAAGTTTTTCTTGAAGGATACACCTTCCTATATTTTGAAATTAACGGCAAGCATAACAGGATCAGAAATCTTTATCTGAAAAGTCATCATGGAAGAAAGTTGCCTGCTCAGAATTCTTAAAAGTCGAACATAGGTAACGTACTACCATAAGTACAACTGGAAAATGATTATAAAAAATATAAATGCATTCTTTTAAAATAGTACTCCAAGTATGTCTAAATATAGAAATTATTTTTAAAATAATTTATTGTCCTTCTGATAGAGTGATATTACAAAATTTAATGCTCTACTTTTAAAAAACCCTGCCTAGGAAGCTCAGTCAGAAGTCAAGATTCAATGTCTTAGTTATAGAATAATCAGCTCCCTCACAGTTTCATGCAGAAAGTAGTGCAACTTGTATCATGGGGGTGAGAACTATCTTTTAATTATTTCTGTATCCTAATTGAATACCTGACACAGTGCTGGAAAAATCAGTAAGAATTCGATAAATGGCATTGGTTGAATAAATAAATGAATGAAATGGTCAAAGGCAATTTAGAGATAGAAGGGAATATTTTTTAAGAAAATTGAGGTCATAGTTGAATTAACTGCCATTCATTTTAACTTGTGGCTGAGAGAAAAACAATAAGGACTAGAACCCAAATTTCTTGACTTCTAGATCAATTATTTTTCATGTCGTTATTTTTTTTTCTAATGTAATTTAAGGATGACAGATTACCAAGATTTATCTGGATAGTCTTATGCCATAAAAAAGAATGGAGTAACTATAACACATTGGCTGAATATAATTCAGCAAAATGGCTGAATATAAATGACCCCGGGGGAAGAAGATCCTTTTTGAATAGAACAGGAAAATGCTGAGTGGGATGCAGGAGGAGAATGGGTATATGATAGAAGAAAGAAAAAAAATATATATCTCATAAAATGAGGGCACCAGGGCTTGAAGAAGGGTAAGGGTCTGCCATTGTGATGCTATTACAATGTAGACTGCAGGCAATTGGTTTAATGCAGAAAGATTCGGTAAGAATTAAAGGTCGAGCTCTTCAAAGGGGAGGTGCAGTAGATTGGTTTCTCTTTCCCCATTGGAGAAATATTGGCTTCCTCAAAGAAAATAAGGTAGATTCCAAGCAATGGGGAACTTAAGCCAAAGGCCCAGAGATTCTCTAAAAAACAAAGAAAGAAAGGATAGAAGAGAGAGGTTTTGAATAATAGGTGTCATGGTGGCATAGTCTGAGGGGCGGTTAGGTTTCCAAAACCAGGAAGATGACAGAATTCTAGGGCTAGCATGGCAAAATGGAAGGCAGTAAAATGTTTCTTTGGTGTTCTTGCCTTGTGTACTAGCCTACTTGTACCTAGGTTAAATTAAAAGAGGAAAATTTTTAATTAGCTCAAGTTAGATACTAGATAATCAAAGAACTGTCATTCCTTGATTAGATTCTACCTTAAAAAATGACTACTGTGGAAAAAAGATCATTCTAAAGAATCAATCCATTAATATTTTTGCAAACAGATGAGTTTTGTATTGATTAACTAGGTATTTCTTTAGTCAAGTATTTATTGCATGCCTACTATGTATCAGGCATTTTTCTGGGTCACGTGGCTGGCTCAGTCAGAAGAGCATGAGACACTTGATTTCAGGGTCCTGAATTCGAGCCCCATATTGGGTGTAGAGATTACTTAAAAAAAAAAAAAGCATTATCTAAATGTTGGAAATGTAATGGTGAGCATTGCTGTATGCTCCCTGCTTATAGATAGTATTCCAATTGTACATTGCAAAAGGAAAAGAAAAACAACAACAACAAAACTGTACCTTCATGAAGCAAGTCTGTACTTATTTTGTGCTGGGAAATGTATAATATTTATTACATATTAGGATAACATGATGGCTGCTGTACGCATCCATTTATTTGAGAGAGAGAGAGAGAGCACACATGCAAGTGAGGAGGTGGGGAAGGAGAGGGACAAGCAGACTCCAGCCAAGTAGAGCCCAACTCGGTGCTCGATCCCACAGCCCCACCAAGATCATGACTCCAGCTGAAATCAAGAGTCAGGAGCCCAACTACTGAGCCACCCAGGCACCCCATGATGGTTGCTTCAAAATCCAAAGACAAAAACTTTTATTTTTCTGATTATATAACATACCATAATTGAAGAAAGAAGCTGGAAATTACAAATGTGTAAAGAAGAAAATTAAAATCGCCTGCAATCATACCAACATCCCCCTCTTTTTTTTTACTATTTACATCATTCTGGTATAATTCCTATCAGTTTATTTTACAAATACACACATGCATATGTATTTTACCTGACTAAACTCATATTGTATAAAAATTTTCAATTTTTTCTTTGTTTTTTTTAAGTGGGGTCCACTCCCAGCATGGAGCCCAATATGGGGCTTGAACTCACAACCCTGATCTCAAGACCTGAGCCAAGATCAAAAGTTGGATGCTTAACTGACTGAGCCACCTAGATGCCCCTAATTTTTTTCTATTCTATGAGCATTTCTATGTAATTAAAATTTCTTAAAAATTATATTTAATATCTGAATTCTACTGTCTCACTCTTTTTTTCTTTCCAAACTCTAGCCAAATCTCTTACTATCTTTAACTGAATAATCCATCCTATCTACATTATTAGGAGCTTCTGTCATATTTGGTTCATGGAAATATAAGGTTAATTTTTTGTTTATCTCTTCCATTTTATTAATCTGGCTGCAGTTGTACCATGCCATCTTAAACGTTGTTGTGTCAGAAAAATATTTCATATTTAATTGGTCATATCACTCCTTATCAGTATTTTGAAAACTGTCCTTTGCTATTTTGAATCCTAAACATTTTAGAATAATTTCTTCATGTTTCTAAAATAATCCCACTAGAATTTTGACTGATGTGCTCAAGTTATACCTGTAGTTAAATGCCATCTTTACAATATTCCCATTCAGAAGCTTTCGTTTTGTATGTTACACAGGAAAGTTTTCTAATTCCTTCCAGACAGGGGTCTTGTGTAATTTTTAAGAATATAACCAATTATCTTGTAATCGTGATTATTATATGAACTTATTTTCCCACTTCCCCACCGCCGAATCAAGATATTATTGGTGGATGAAAAATTTAAAAATATATTATTTATATTGTATCCTGCAATTTTAGTTAATTCTCTTTTTAGTTCAAGTAGTTTTCCCAGTTGATTCCCTTGGATTCTCCATGTGAGAATGTGCTCAACACAAATATACACTTACTTAAGGCAAGAGTCTGCAAATTTATTAGAAAAAGTCATATTACATAAGGCCATTCCCACTATCCCAATTTATCATATTCTTCTGAAACAGGATGAGTAAGCCCTGGGCAATTTTAGGTATGTTTGGCCTAAATTATATTGTATGTGATTATGCATTTCATGAAAATGACAATTTGTTCTTTTTTCTAATAAATCTTAGTATTTAGGTGCCTTGCTGAATTGTCTAGAACTTCCAGAATAATCTTAAATTATAGTGCTATTGCTAGGCATCTTTGACTTGTTGCAGATATTGATGTGGACTGTGTCTGCTATGCACAATGTAGTGGCTGTTTTTTAGGCACATCTGAAAGGCCTTCGTCAAGCATAAATAATGAATAGTAGCTGCAGTGATACATTAACTCTTAATGGCACTGGGAAGACACTCTTTGTTTCCCGAGGTAATGTCTGGATTTATCAGTATCTTCAAACAAGCTTCCATGCTAGAATGTGCTCAACCCAAATACATTTTCACTTAGGGCAAAAGCCTGTAACTCTTTTGGAAAAGTTGTATTATTTTAGCCTGTTACATTGACCCAACTTATCATATTCTTTTGAGACAGTGTAATCTAGCCTTAAGCAATCACTGGGTATGTTTTAGCACTAAAACGGTTTCTGAGTATCATTTAGAGCTCAGTGAATTTTATCAGTATTTGCATTCTTTGGTAAAGAAACTTTCTCTAAGATCACATGATATCATTCAGTCTAATATAATTTTTACATGATTTTAAGTAACTGGTCATTCAGTGACAGGCCAGTTTTTACTCACAGGCTGATCCAGTTTAGCACTCACAAACAACCAGCACAAAGAAATAATTTATTTCCTCTTGGCTTTAACCAAGTCAATGTCCTGAGAGAGAGCATAGTGCTAATATACCTGAGCACTTCAGTGAGAGATGGAAAATCACTTATGGGCTCTAATAAAAAGACTGCTTCAGGGGAAAAAGGAGTCTGGAAAAATCTGTTGTGGGCACATAGCTCTGCTGAGCAATTCTTTCCCATATCTGTGGGCAAATAAAATACAATTTTCCTCCACTTTCCCTTATGGGAATAAAAAGGAAATATTAAGAGGTTTTTTTTTTTTTTTTAAATATACATATCTCTGGTTTTGTGTAGGTAAAGATTGTTAATAGTATCTCATGTATTTCAAATGTATAATTATTTGATTCAGATGCCTTCTTATTTTCTAAAATTCGTTTAAACAATTTGTGCTCTTTTCTGCCAAAGATTTCATTAGATTCACAAATAAAACAATATAACATTGTTAAACAAGGCATGGTAAGCTTTTTCAATCCCACTGTGGAAAAATGTATAAAAAAGGCAAATTATTTCTAAGCACTTCCAGGGTCCCACTATTCTCCATTTGACCCATGTTAAATATTCTCATTACAATTACTTCAAATGAATACAAAATCTCAATTTAATCCCAACCCTAGGGAAATGAAACATACTGCTCTGAGATGAAAGGCCTAATGTTACCTAGTTATTTGAATGCACTGCATGTTCTTAACATGGATCATAAGCAAACTGTATTTTAATAACTCAAATCATTGCACATACACAACAATATCTAGCTACCAAATAAATGTCATAAACCTGATAATGCAGAATAATTAAAAGAAACCTGCATATTTTAACTGTTGAATTCAGGATGGAGTCCCACATGGTTCATGTCGATAATTTTCAAAACTCTTAGCTTTCTCTTAGTAACATAACCAATTATATAATTAATCAGTAGGAGTTAATTGACAATGAAATCTAGAGCATAGCTTTTTGATTATCTAACAGCACAATTTTTGTTATGTCCGCCATCTCTTTGTATCTTTTAAAATGCTACTTTTACATTAATTGTCATACTCTTGAGTAATCTTCTCGTGGAAATTTTACATTATGTTTTCAAAAAGGAGACCTAATTTCAATTAACATTTCCTTGACAAGGTATAACAATATTGTACATCTAAATTTTTATTTATTTTCCCTTTTATTGTTGGCAATCCCCTAAGCTTGAAAACATTTTTCTTCTCTCTGATTTGACATTTGGCAAACATCAATCTTTCTTGTACTTAAATGCACCATAGTTGACAGGCTGCTTTTGTTCAAGAACTTCAGCTTATATACTGCCTTAGTATGCCAAAATTTCCTTCTTTATTCACAGAATGATCAGTTACTATCATCCCATCTTCAGAAATTAAGTAGGTAGCCTGAAAACAGATCTTTTTCCCCTGACAAAACTGATTAAATCGAAGTCCAACTGACGAGGGACTGAATTTAGAAATTTATTATTGAGCACTCTTATATTTCTTCTGTAAGAGTATTACATCTTAAAAAGATTAGTTGGATAAATATTCCAGTGCTTTTAAATATTATAAAGATAATTTGCTTCCATACAGGTCTTGCGTGTTTAAAACACAATTTTGATACTGTTTGTCTTTAAATAATTTGGGGCCATATGAAATTATTAAGATACAAATTAAATTCTGAGGTTTAGTCTTCATGTTTTATTTTTAGGAATGTAGGGCCTTTTGTGGGGGGTGAGAGGACGGGTCATGCCCAAAACTATAGATAAGAACATTCAAGAGAAAAACCTTTAACAAAATACAGTGAAAAGAGTCATTCATTTGCTATATATGTGATTGAATATTTTTAGATATTTGCTCAGTTCTAGATATTTTTTCTCCTTTCCATCAGTGGGAAGATATAACAAATCTTCCCCAAATATACAAAATTAAAAATAAGAAAGGAAAAATAAAATTTTCTTCAAACAACGACAACCACATAACAACGTAACTACATTGCAGTGTTGCCGGAGAGAAGTTTCCTGTTTGATGATCCAAAGGAATAGCTGATGTGTCTTTCTGTTTTTGTTTCTGTCTTTCAATGTGTGAAAGATTACCAAAGGAGGAAGGATAGAGCAGGAGAGACAAACATCAAGAATGAGAACATTAGAACGGACCAGGGAAGGGGAAATTCTGCAAACGTAGGTACAAAGATCTGAGTAAAAATTATTCCCAAATTTTATTCAAAAGCACTCATGCATGTGATTCCATAAATGAAGGAAATAAAAGGTTTTAGTGACCAGAAACAAAACAAAACAAAACCTCGTGCCTTTTATACTACTGAGATGTTGATTTTTTAAAGAAACAGTAAATATGTGTAGAATGCTTCAAATTCCATATCACTTCAATTAATGCTGGTCTTTTTCTTGGCTTATTATTGGTCCTAAGATTTCTATCAGAATATTATCTACTCCATTTTAATCAGTGCTTCCGAAACTGTCTCCTGTGTTGGAGAAATCTGGAATCGTCAGGGTGTATTTGGTTCATTTGTATTTGCCAGGGCAGTAGGAATACAAGTAGTGTTGTTTTACTCTAAGTCATATGGCCGACAGTCTATCTTAAATGGGACAGGTCTAAGTTACCGTGTCCTCTTCTTGGCTTACTCAATGCTTTTGGACATTTGTGACTAAATAAAGCTTGGTCGGCTTCTTCTTTCAATATGATTACATAGTCTGTATCTATAAGAACTTTTTAAAAAGAGTGATCTTATCAAAACTTTAGCATAAAGTTTCTATTTGGTTCATGGGATCACACTATAACTTTGAAAATACTGAACTCTGTTTCCAGATGTTTGTGGTGTATAGCATCCTTCCTTGTCTATCAACCAACAAACATTGAGCTCTAGATATGTGAAAGGCAGTTAGCTAGATACTGTGTCAGTCAGTTATAAATTGATAAATCTATAACTAAATGTAAAAGCCTTTAGTTTTTATGCTTTGGTAATTTTTTCACAGTAACAAATTCACAAATTAAAAAAAAAAAACCACAAAACTGTTAGACAATGTATCCTAAATTTTAATTTGGAAAAAATGGTCACTACTTTTAAAGAATTTACATTACTTTCTAAATAAAATAGAAAGTTACCTGGAGGTACTGTCAGAGAGTTTTAATACATAGTATTTAAATACATAGTAGGCTTTCAATAGTAGGGGTTGATACCATTTTAAAAATAAAACAATGGCACGAGAAGTTTGAGAATGACTCAAACTATCATTTTTTACTTTGCAATTGCAGAAGTAAAGCATGGCTATATGCATTCAGTAAGCATTTTTATTTTTATTTTTTTAAAGATTTTATTTATTTTTCAACAGAGGGAGAGAGACAGCGAGAGAGGGAACACAAGCAGGGGGAGTGGGAGAGGGAGAAGCAGGCTTCCCACTGAGCAGGGAGCCCGATGTGGGACTCGATCCCAGGACCCTGGGATCATGACCTGAGCCGAAGGCAGACGCTTAACGACTGAGCCACCCAGGCGCCCCAAGCATTTTTTTTTAAAAAAAGATTTATTTATTTGACAGAAAGAGAGAGAGAGTGAGAGCACAAGCAGGGGAAGGAGCAGAGGGAGAGGGAGAAGCAGGCTCTCTGCTGAGCAGGGAGACCGATGCAGGGTTCGATCCCAGGACCCTGGGATCATGACCTGAGCCAAAGGCAGACTCTTAACCGACTGAGCCACGCAGGCGCCCTCAGTAAGCATTTAAACAATACAAAAGTATACACAGTTAAAAGTGAAGGTCTCTTTCCCACTGGATTTCATTTATTTCTACTAGTGCAAATGTGCTTCTGGGATGGCATCAAACATTTGTGAAGACAGTGCATTAACTTTACTACACCAGCAGTAACCCTTCCTCAAAGGACTCAATTTCAAATGGAGAAAATGAAATATAACTAGAACTTGAATCATACCATTCTGTCCTTATGTTCACACTTATATTAAAACATACTTTTAGCAAATCTATTGGGAATAGAAATTTATGCAAGACGCAAATGTATAGAGAGTCTTTAAGACTACCCCTTCCCTCTTTGCCTCCCACAGGAGGTGATATTGGTGAAGAACTGTTATGGGATCTTGACTTCATTCACTCCTGGGATCCTATCTTTAACTTACTGTCTGCTCCGAAAACTGTTTTCAGCTTTAAAATCCTCAAGATTGAACTGATGGCTTGGTCAGAAATCAGATAAGTAAACACAAAGACTTGGTAAGAAAAATGCCCATCATGTAAAATAAAGTACTAACTGAAAGGTAATTAATGCTACAAATCACACATTGATATAATTGAATGGATACATGGTAACTGAATAAATTACTTAATTTGCTAGTTACTGTAGAAATTAAAGTATTAAAATTCAGAAGTTAGAGTCCCTGTGATATCATTATACAATAAATATTTGGAATATTTCCATCTATCAAAATGCCATCTGTCCTATCCAATACAAATGGACTACAACCCATATGGCTCCTTTCCCCATTGATTACTCTGATGAATGAGAGAGCAAAACTACTCATAAAACCATCATATTATATGACACTGTCATTAAAAAGATATGGAGAAAGGAAAAACACAAGATGATACTTAATTTGAAACTGTCAAGTCAATTTAGTAAAGTTTTAACAACCAACTTTATGATCCTAAAAAGTATCAGCATGTTGAATAATATTATATCAGTCTGTACTCTCCTAGCACCTTCAAGGAAAACCAAAGAACCAAAAAATTTCTGGAAAGAGTATAATAGCTTATTATTATATGTTCGTATTACTAATTATTCCAGTAAGAATATACTCAAATATCCTTTCAGGCATAGCTAATTAAATTAAAAACACTTTTCTTTCACTATAGAAAATTATAAAATGATCACTTAGCTTCTGATAGCAAGTCATTTTTAAAGCAAAAACTAGATACTTTTCTTATAAATTAGAATACTGGCCATAAATTTCAACTCTGCAAAATGATCTCTTCCAAACTCATTTTCTTCTCAGCTATAAATGCATTCTCCTATGACAGCAAAATAATTACATACAATGATTCTGTAGCAAATGACTGTAAGCAGTACCTAAACTGACATTAACTAAGCAGGAAACTAAATACCACTAACCGGAATACTCGAATTTTCAATTTGATATGGTAATTTGCATTACATTTAGTTGTAGAGTGGGTATGGTTGGCATGCTTAGAAATTACCTTTATTTTTCGAGATCTATAAAGATGACCAGTATTTATTTTGCCCCTTAGCCTCACTGAAAATATTATACAATCTTTCCTTGGTGAAACTTTTTGAAAATTGGGACTTAACATCTGTGGATAAGTGAGAAGAGATACATTATGAATAAATACTTTTATTCTACATTAAAACTAAAGTTTAGCTTATATAATTTAAATTTTTATATCATCTTATTTTTAGCTTGCATTGAATACCAAATGAAGCCCCTAGGGGCGTGGGGGAGGGGAATCTGTGAAATAGCTCAAATTCAAATGTGTCAGCCACAACAAAAATAAAATAAAGCACAAATCCAGGAAATATTTTCCCTATCAATTGGAAGCTCAGATATTGGAGCGTTAGAGCCTGTTGGATTCAGAGAAACTGCAAGTGTAATAATCAAAGTAAGAGGCAGTTAGTACTGACTGCTGGCAAACTCCACCTTGTCGTCAGGTGCAGCAGTGAGCAGGCTCCTTCATGGAAGACAAGGCGTCTCCAAAGCAAAGTTTGCCAAATCAGTAACAGGCAGCATCTAAGGAAACACATCCACCTCTACAAATATGAAAGCACATAATTTTTTTTTTTTTAAGATTTTATTTATTTATTTGACAGAGAGAGACACAGCCAGAGAGGGAACACAAGCAAGGGGAGTGGGAGAGGGAGAAGCAGGCTTCCCGCTGAGCAGGGAGCCCGATGCGGGGCTCGATCCCAGGACCCTGGGATCATGACCTGAGCCAAAGGCAGACGCTTAACGACTGAGCCACCCAGGCGCCCTGAAAGCACATAATTTTAAGAGCGATTTCAAGTTTGGGATTATTATCTGTTACTGTACCAATGCCGCATGATTTTAATTGTATCTTTGCCTTATAGTTTAATATCTGGCAGTCTGAGGCTTTCTTACTCTCCGCCCTCTCCTTCCCTATATCCCTCTTTCTCCTCTAGTTTCTTCTTTTCAGTTTCTTTCAGGCTTTTTCTGCCTGCTTTATTCTTCCATATCTACTTCAGAATCGTTGTGTTAAGTACATTCCCTACGAGACTTGATTTTAATGAAATTAAGTTTATTTTAAAAATAAAAACGATTTAAAACCTAAATCATTTCCATTCAGAAACATGGTGTATCTTTCCAGTTTTTTAAAGCTTCATCCCGCCATAAAGATTTATGGTTTTCTTTATAGAGGTCCTGAAATTTCTTATAGTTTTTTGATGCTACTGTGCGTGTTGTCTTTTTTCCTCCATTATCTTTTTAAATTGGTTACTGCTGATATTTAGAAAGTAAAAGATTTTTTCATATTTCCTTTAGCAACCTTATGAAGCTCTAAACTTACTAAAACTCTTGCTAGTTTCACTGGTTGTTCACGTCTCATAGATTTACTTGGTAGATAATACCACTGCAAATAATGATGGTATTGCCAATGTAACTTTTAATATTAACAGAGAACAGATTCTTGTAAGTTCTTTCTAAATTAAATTCCAATCATCAGCTTAATCTATTATTTATTTTAAATATCCATTACCTTCTGATGATATAATAGTATAAGTCATGGTACAGTCTAAATTCAGTATATTTCAGAAATGGCTTTTGCTGTCTATGGGATAACTAGGAGTTACAACCTCAAACCAGGGTACAGATCTCATGCTGAAAAACATCATCTCTGTTAAATATTTTAGAAGAGTAGATAGAAAAGGCCCTTTTCAAATGTCTTTGGAGAAATAAGATAAAATGTATCCCAAGTGAACAAAAATATCAGAAAGATAAACCCCCATTTCCAGAAAGTACAGTATACCACATGGACAGAAATGTTTCTAAACAGAGTATTTTTCAACATTTTCTAAGAGCTCTCAGCTGCTCTTCAATCAGTTTTAACTTATTGCTTCGGAGAATTAAGATAAAGTTAGTGATGACTATAACGTTCTATTAAGCAATTTTCTTTCTCAATTGTGCACAGCCACTTATGCAGCAGAACATAACAGCTCAATCAAATCTTACTATGCCAGATTTAGTTCAAAGCCTTACGAAATGCACAGAGAAAGGCTTGATATTGTCTGAAGCAAACCTTTTCATAAATTGCTCTTTTGTAGACTAGAAATAAAATAGATACTGTAGGTACCTTGTTATGTGTCCTTACATTCTTCTGCCAGGAATCCAGAGCAGTTGCAATGAACTTGCTGCTGGTTACGTAACAGTGAGCCTCGAGAATGTGGTGAGGTCCAGTGCCTCTATGCATGGCCTCCAGAATTTTCAGGGTGTGGTTTAAGGACGTGGAAGCTTCTGCTTGTGTTCTACCACTCACAAGTTTCCTTGTGCAAGGTATTAGTGCAATTTCCCTCACAAGATATGAGACTTTTCCAACCTAAAACAGGAGAAGGAAATTAAGGTCCAAAACAACAAAGTATACTTCTCTCCTCATTCCAGCTATTTCTGAGTTTTTACTCAACGGGAAAAAAGAAGATAATAATAATAGTACCCACTCTAGTGAGTTATTCTGAGGATTAGAAATAATGTATATAAAATATTTATTTTATAGAGTTTAGGTTCAGAGTGGCAATCGAAATATGCTAGCCATCATTATTTCTAAATTAAGACTTCAAGCCTAATAGATGTAGCTCTCAGAAATTAACCACTGTATTTGTTTTACAGAGTAAAAATAATATGAGGATGAGTAATCTTATACACTGAGCATTAAAAGAAAAAAAAAGCTCTTTGGGTATATGTGATTAACACTTTTAAAATATTATATGTCTTAATGCACTGGACACAGATATCACTAGGGTATTATTTATTCTTGAGAAACATCTGAAATAAGATTAGGAGAAAGACCTTGTTTTAATGCTGTGTGTCCCTCAAGGATGACACTGTGTTTCAATGGGATGAGGGGCTGTGGTGTTTGGGTCCTGAAAGAGGGTTTTCAATATGTCTCTATAAAGTTGAAAATGGATTTGCACCTTTCTGTTTCAGAGACTAAAGGCGCAGTATTTTTGGCTCCTAACGGTTGATAGATAACATTTTTTCTGTAGATCATTCTCTATAATTGGACATGAATTATATGAGACCTTTTTACAAAGCATCTGCTTCCTTTTTCTGTTGAGACATCTACTAGATCTTGCTCCAAAAGAGCAAGGAGGATAATAAAGGCTCTTAACTCTCTGATTTTCATAAAAATTCTGTGAATTTTTTTCACCATTGGAAAAAGTAAACATATGAACTGTTCAGTATATAGAGATGCCAAATACAGAGTGGTGTTGAGTAAAAACTTTTTTTTTTCTTCCCCATTCCTGGGGTGTGTAATTTCTTTAATAGAGACTTTGCTGAACTTCCATCACAACTAAAAATTCCTCAGTATTAAAGCTCAGTGAAAAGAAATCTCAGTGCCTGGAAGACAAGGCAATCAAATCATGTGACAGTCCCATATGCAACTCCAAATCTGTCCTCATAACTGTCTGTAGAGCTCACAAAAGAGTCACACATGTAGCTATTGGAAGAATATCTTACACAATTTGGCACACAAGTTCTAAGATTAGCAGCTGAAGAGGGGGAGGAGGAAGAGAGGAACATAATAGATTAACTGACACCCATCCACTATCTTTCTAAATTGTTTGGAATGTTAAAAATATTATTTTGATCAATCTATATATATACCCTCAAATTTGAAAGAGAAATGCAAAGCATGTTGTGGTTGAAAGAACAAATGGTTTTTTTAAAACACACACACACAAATGCGCGCGCGCGCACACACACACTATGAAGTATATGTCACTGAACAAGGGAGTCCAGCCAGCTCCCAAGTGGCATGATAACATGATGAAAAGCAATCCAGGATGCTGTGAATCAAAAAGGCATGGGTCTATTTTTAAAGAGGTCTGTGTCTCCCCACCCTGTTTGCCAAGTATAGTTTTTCTGGAGAAGTTCAACATCCAAAGTAGGTGAGCTTCTAGATGTTCCAGGAGTTACCTACCCAACATATACCCTTTAGGAGTCTTAGGCTTCTCCATACATCATCCATGTTAATCACTAAGCAAACAGAAGAGCTGTCCAACTAGTTCACTTCCCCTATTCTTGAACAGATTGTTTGAGACATAATATGAATACTAATTAATGATAAAATATCTGTGAGTGTTTTGAAATATGGACAAAAATAGCACTTTGAGACAGGCGCCTAGATAGATCTTATGCAACAAGCCCTACTGGTCATATAAAGGGTCAGGGTACAACTCAGAGACATGAGAGCAAAATTGGCAGAGTTCTTGGCTCCAATACAGTGGGAGACTGTGGACTACTTTTTCGTTTTGTTTTGTTTTTTGAAGGGGGTGTTTCATTTTCTTTTTAACCTTTTCCGAACCTCTGTTAAACTGGAAGAGTATAAAATGAAAACTCTCTTCACAGAAAAAATGGAGAGAAAAACAGAATTTTGTTAGAGGTCAACAGGAGTCGATAGAGGAACAAGACTCCACCATGTCTGACCCAGGATTATGAGTCTGGGCTCTGCAGCAAAAGAAGTAAAAGCAGGTTGGGTCTGCCCCAGTGCTCAGTGCCCGAGGCTGCCTCAGGACTTCTGATGCAAGGGCTGAGGAAAGTCATTTAAAAGAATATGATCCCTCTTCAATCCTCATTTTACAAATAGTTTTCTTAGTCTCAGAGAAGTGTACCCACAGAGATAGAGGAAATATAATTTTCTGTTACAGGGAAAGCATATTATTAGATTCAATTATGAAGACAATTAAAATAATATCTTCTGTATTAAGAACCTAAGCTACTGCCAAAACATATTATTGCCCCTCCTTTCCTTCTAAAACTGAGTACTGTACTTACTCCTTAAAACTTGTGTAAGTTGCCCCATCTGGTCTCAGAAACTTTATCCTTTAACACACTAGTCTTTGTATTCTCCTCTAATCTTGATACCTAACATGAATGTTTAAATAGTGCTTCTTAATCTTGAGACTTCACCAATTATAATTTGTTCTAATGACAAAGAAAAGACAAGAGTATTGTCTTTATATAGAATTTGGATTCTATATAATCCAAAATGAAATATAACAACAAAATCATTTATATTTGACCTTAGAGGTTTTTTTTTGAATTGAATTGTACCAATGGATGTATAAAGTATTAGAGAAATTCATTTGTCTCACTCAAAGAAAGGACAATGTTTCATGAAAGTCTGATGTGGGAAAGAATTAAAGTTGACCACAGTCTGTATTTCATGTTCACTCAGTCCTTATCTCTCTGAGAATTAGATATGGATTCCTACACTTTTCTGGAAGTAGATGATACTTTCCAAGACACATTCAAGTTTTGCCATGTTCCAAACCTTCTTGGAGGCATGAGAAATGGTCAATTATTTTCATTTCAAAGGTTTTCTTTGAGTTCAACTAAATCTAGAAAGGAGAGATGCCAACAAATTTGTCATCATCAAATGAGATGTTGTTAATAGTAGTTGCCTAAAATGACAGTAAATTAGGTCCATAAAATAAAAAGAAGGAAGATGCATAATAAAGACAATTCATTGTGGACATGAATTTTTATGATACCATACATTTTTATGCTTGCTTACATTTATTCATATTTCTCTTCATATGTATTCATCTTTCCCCCCACCTCCACAGTAGACCTGTTGTTAGTGTGTGAAGGATACAGCAAGAACTTTCTTAAATTCTTAGGAAGAAAAGAGATATGAAAATGCCTTCTGAGTTAACTGAAAAAATATACACAGTGTTCTGGGGCGGGTCTTTTCCTTGTGATTGATTGTTAGGGTTGGCCTGACCCCTTGACTTGAGACTTAACATTTCATATTGGGTTCCCCAAGTATGGTTCCCCAAAGCCATCTCACCTAGAACTTCTCACCTGGACCTCCTTTATGTCACACAGAGATCCAAGGCTAACTGAAACACCCGCCTCTAAATCTAGGCCCTGTGCCTGAGATCCAAAACTAGGCCGACTTGGATCTCTGCTTACCGAGATGGTAAGACAGACAATAAGCTTAAAGAAGACAAAGGCTGTGTCATCTAATTCTCTTGTGCATTCCAAGTATCCTCATGTTGATGTTATGTTATGCAGTAAATTCTAGAGGGGGTGTTATCTTTAGAAGTGACAGCTAGCAAACCAGTTTACATAGGGATACTCTGAATTCACCAAGAGCGCTATTAGAACTTTTGAGTTGGTTGGGTTTCTACCTTCTAAGACTATGAGTGTAAAATAGAAGTTAAAGCAGTTTTATAAATAGAGTTGACATATAGAATCATTAGGAGCAAGAAGTGTGTAGGAAAGGATTTTTACCTTCTCAGGTTCTTCTGTTGCTTAGGCCCTAAAACTTGAAATCTTCCTTGAATCCTTTTTCCTTTTACCGCTCACTTTCTATCGGCCAGGAAATCCTGTCAGTTATACTTTCAGAATATATCCGGAATCCAACCACTTCTTACCAAGTTCCCTGTTACCATCCTGACCCAAGTTGCTACAATTTTTCATATGGATTATTGAGATAATTTCTTAATTGGTCCATCTGCTTCTACCCTTGGGAAAGTCCATGCTCAAGCCAGTGCCCGAGTGATACTCTTAACATGTAAGTCACATCCAGTCAGTCCTCTGCTTAAAATCCTCTTGGCTTCCTGTTTCACTCAGAGTAAAAGCCAAATTCCTTCCCCAGGTTTGTAAGGCCTGGTACAATCCTTGGCCCTCTCCTTTTACCTCTCTGGCATTGCCTTCTAGCATTCTCTTATAAAATGACTGCTTTGGTGACATTAATCTTGCTACTCCTCAAACAAGCCTGAAACCTTGAACACCTCTATTTTATTACATTCCCACTGGCTGTCTCCTTGGCTTAGATTGCCCTATGCTGGTGACCTGCTTTGCTAAATCCTTTAGTTCCTTCAGGTCTTTGCTCAACTGACACCTTCTCAATGGGCCCATCTGTGAGCACCCTACTTAATGTAACATCCCTTCCTCCCCCTATATCCTTACCTCCATTCTCCATCTCCCTTATCTGGTCTATTTCTTTGTCTCCCCCTAATAGCACGTAAGTTCCATGAGGGCAGCAAAAGAGAACCCAGCACATAGTGAGGAGTGTTCGATAAATATTTGCTAAAAGAATCCCTTTCAGAAGCAACACAGTGAATGATAAGGGAGGGTTTTTGCCAAGAACAAATACTGAAAGTCATGGGAAAAACTATAAAAACTGAACAAAGAATAGGAGTATCCCTCAACTTCCAATTGATTTATACAATTCCTTCCTTCCTTAAAATAAACCAAAAGATTAAGGAAAAAGGTAATCCATACTTTCATGCTTTATTTTATTTTATTTAAGATTTTATTTATTTATTTGAGACAGAGAGAATGAGAGAGACAGAGAGCACATGAGAGGGGGGAGGGTCAGAGGGAGAAGCAGGCTCCCTGCCGAGCAGGGAGCCCGATGCGGGACCCGATCCCAGGACTCCAGGATCATGACCTGAGCCGAAGGCAGTCGCTTAACCAACTGAGCCACCCAGGCGCCCCATGCTTTATTTTAGATGAGCACAGAGCACAAGTAGGGAACAACTAGGAGAGGCATTATAGTTGTTATTATAGGATAGGAAGTGAAAAAAAAAGTCTAAATAACTAATAGTATGATACAATAAAGGATTGACCTAGGCATGCTAAAAACAGTAAAATATGAAAATTTAACTCAAGATTACATATCAAATATTAAGTGTCAACTGTGATCATTCCAAGGATATCTTAACAAGAGTTTAACCTGATATTAATGGCTGAATTTTATTTAAAATTTCTAAACTTTATCTTAAGTAAGAGTATAAATCAGTGTTTCACTTCTACCTAGTTTGAGTACAAATGAGTTCTGTAGAATCTGGGACATTATCCCCAACACCTAGCACAGGGTCTGTGACACATAACAGGTACTCAGTAAATGCTTTTTAACTAATAGAGAATGCACAAATCAACATACTTTCTCAGCGCGGTAAATTCACCTTGTTCGTTCTTTCTTTGTGTTAACTGTAGAGCTTCCAATAGCATCTTGGTAAAGGAGGAAAGGCAATAAAATATCTGTTGTATCTGCCTGTCTCATATATAAGTAAAGGCAATAAAACAGAATTGGCCAGCTCGCTCTTCTAAAAACTTATTATTAAACGATGTAAACATATTTTCTTTCAGCCAGTAGGGTAAGGGGCCCAAGATCAAGTGGAGATGAGGCACCCCCCCCACACACACACAGAGGATTTCTAATCATGGAGGTGCTAATAAAGCACAAGAGACAAATGGTTGATCCACACCAGAGAATTTTGTTTCAAGGAATAGCTTTGGTTCTGAGCAAAATTCCTCATAATTTTAACACGATGTAACGAAGAGCGACTCATGGAGGTTGGTGCCCAAACAGGCAAGTCCTGAGAATTAAGTGTGTGACTTATAACACCTGTTCATGTGGTGAGTCACCAAAAGACTAGGAATAGCTCTGCTCAGGATGTCCTCTATACCACTTGTCCACTTGGTAGAGATCATGAAAATCAAGAGTCCCTAACAAACTTGAATATTTGAACATTGTATTTTTAACTCAACCTATATCTAGATGATCATCTAGGTGTCAGCATAATATATGACTTTTGTAGATATTCTGCAATACCAGAACACACAGATTCAACCAAGGATAAGCAGTTGTATAAAACCCAAACCATTCATTTTGGTAGAAAATAGAAAATCTTTATGAACAGCAATAATAACTAACGTTTACTGAGCTATTATAATGTGTCAGTTACTGTGCTAAGCATTTTATCTATATAATCTCATTTGATCTTCACAAACCCATTGGTAGTTACTGTTATTATCTATTTTAAGGATTAGTGCACTGAAACTTGGAGATCAAGTAACTCGTTCAAGGTTACAAGGTAGTACACAGCAGACTTGGGACTCAAGTGTGGGGCTATATGATGTTAAAGCCACTGCAGTCTTATCTACTAAATCACATTACCTTTCATTTTTCTCACCTCTGGCTTTGCTGATTATCCACGCCCAACCGAACTTTGGGTATGAAACACTTCTATACAACATTTAGTGAAGTTTCAGAATAATATTAAATAGATGGTCCAAAGTTAGAAAGAAGAATGCAAACTTACTAGAGTCAGATTCATATGGTACATAGAGCTTAGGTGTTGGAAACTTGGGTTATGTGCCTTTGGATAAGTTACCCCGTGAAACCAGTTTTCCTATCCATAAAATTACAATTATGATATTTGTATTACATGGTTCTTGAGAGGATGGTAGATAATGCATGTGGAATTCTCAGTACTTGGTAGACAATATGTAAATAGTAACTATTAATTTAATGTTGAATCATCAGAAAATCATATGATCCCACAAAGCAAATGTTTTAGTAGTATATGGATTTGTTTTCTATATATACTTGATACCTTAATTACTCAAGAATTATGGTAGTAATTTTTTCCTTTGATTTGGACCCTCTGTCTTCATATTCAATGCTGTCGGTTTAGTCACATGGATGAATTACAACTTACTGCTTCTTATAACAGTCTGAGAAAGTATTAATTAATAATTTAATAGTAGTGAAAAATTTGATTTAATGAGTTCTTAAATCATAACAAATTACTATTCTTTCAAGGCTTACATTTATATGTAGCATAAAGTTAATTATGGCCATTTATTTATTTATTCAGTAAATTTTTACTGAATGCCTATATGTACCAAACACTAACTTTGCTGGGGATGCAATATAAAAATATATCACTCTACTCTGAAGGAATCACACTGGAGTGGGAAGATAGTTATGCCAACAGAGGGCCACTTCATTTAGAAGACCAGTAAAAAGGCATTACAACAGTTTAATCAAGAGACAAATTGCTGAACTGGGGCAGAGGCAGTGAGTTGAAATGGAGAGTGCTTATATTTATTGATGATATTCAGTAAGTAGAATGGATGGAATGTGATGTTTAGTGGGATGCATATTTAGGAAGGGCAGGATGTAAAGGAAAAAAATCTAGGCTGACTTACAGGATCCAGTTTGATTTAGAGGCACAAGTTGTGCATTAAACAAAATTTTCTCCTTAAAATGTAACTCATGGAATCAGAATCAATAACAGGAAATGAAAGCAATAATGATGCTAAATTTAAGTAGAAGAGGATACACAGAAAAAAATAAAGCAAAATGTTAACAAATGCAACTAGTTACATGACCACCATATAAATTAGGTGTGATGATTTATGATGATAAAAACCACTGGGACTACAGGCAGAAATTTTAGATTACTGGTTTCATGAATAACCTTGAATTTTTGTTTCTCTTTTGTTCTACAGCAAATATCCAATATCCCATGTCAGCAGCAGTGTATTTAAGAAGCATACTCATCTCACTAAGATGAGACTCAAATGTGGTTCTAACCCTCCACTTGGAGACTGGTGCCCCAGGTGCAATTCAGCACGAGTGTGCCCAACTAGTTCCAACTTGCTGCAATCACTTAGCAAGTGAAAAGTCTCTATTGCAAAAGGGATATAGTCATTGGATTGGTCTGCTCTTTAAAAAGCTATTTAGAGTTTGAAGTGCAAGCTACTTGCTGAACAAAAATCCTCAGACACAATCAGCCACAGAATTTCAACCAGACCTCAAGTATTTCACAAAGAAATGATACATCATTTGTCCAAAGAGAATGAAACACCTGTTTCTAAGAGTGATTTAAGTCAATAAGTAATAAACTCAATCTTTGTTATGAATGCTTTCTGGTGTCTGAATGATTATTGCCCTTTCAGAGGGCAAAGTGCACAAAAGACTCAGTGACCTTGTGACTTGACAGTCAAATAACTACCATTATGTTCAATCAATGTAAATAAGCATGGCTGACAATGTGCTAATTGGCTGCCTCTGGTCAGCCAAGTGTACTTTTGACCTTAATGAGAACCTAATCAATTAATACTTAAGGCAATAAAGACCTCTTGCTGATTAAGTAAGACAGAAATCATCTTTTTTCAACAGGATTAGAGCTGCAAAATGGCAAACTTTTAATTTAATATATGATAATCCTCTCTTCTTAGGACCCCTCTCATTTAGCTAATGTGGTGAGATTGAACTCTGAAATGTGAAATCTTTGACTCAATGATTTATGTGTAAGAGCCTTCTTAAAAAATGAACAAATTGTAATTCAGATACTAAAACAATAACTTCTGGTATGCATCTGAATTATATATTAATCAACTTATCGTGGTCATAGAGTTGAAAAAACACATGTTTTCTTAAAACTGAAAGAGTCTGTATTAAAATTCTAGAGAAAATAATGAAACTTGATAGAACTGTTACTCATTTTGGGACTTTTCTGGAAACTCCTAAGATGATAGTAGCTAGCATTTCAGGGGCGTAGAGTTTCTTTTTCAGTTAAAAAGAAAAATGCTACTATTGGCTTTCATGAAGATATGGAAATGCTCCTATAAGAAAAATTTCTTTACATTACAACAGAAATTGTCACTTGTAAGTCACAAAGTGGAGTCTTCTGTAACTTGATTGCTCTAAAGCAGCATCTCCTTAAGTGCTCTGTACACTAGGTAAACAGGCTCTCTGCTGAAATGAGGCTGTAATTTGTAAGAGCATCCAGAATTACTTTCTGTTTACAATCCATAATATCCGAGTTGGCAAAGGAACACATTTATCATTTTAGGTTAAAAATTTGTCATTTGGACACAATGACTAAAAATTTACAATTCCTCTCCTTTAACATCATTCTCCTCTGAGAATCGGTTTTCTTGTTTAAAGCTTTGCAGCTCTTTTGGCTCAGATGATACATATGAAAATGTATGTAATTTATATAGGAGAGGGGATAGAGTTCCTTTAAAAAATGGTGAAAAAAGCAACAGCTGTGTATCTGCAATAACTTGAGGCTTTTAATACAGATAAATATGCAAATATGTCATAGTATTTTTAATGCATCATTTTTACACAGTTTAGTGACTGAAAACAGCAAACATTCTGTGTATTTAGATTCATAATGAGAAATATGCACCATTCAAAACTGGAGTTATTGTCATGTTGTAGCGAGTAATAAAAAAAATGTGGCTTTGGATGGTAAATAAAACAGTGCTAAGTCAGTACAAGAACACTGACAAAGTCCAGGGTGGTAGTTGTGTAGATCTAATGCCATGTCATCAGTATTGTTGGAAAAACTACAAAGCACACTCATACTCCTCTACTGATGAGATAACACACAGATTAGCTAGTGGTATTTCTCAAATAATATGAACTGGTTAATATGTAGCTGTATTTCCCAAATAACAAGGCAATTTAATCTAGACTCTGGGTTTTGAAGACGAGACCCATTGGGTTTCAAAATTTAGATTAGTAATTTAGGTCGTTAAATCAAATTATGTATTTTGTACAGAATCATATGATAAATCCATACTAGAATTAGAATTAAATCCCACAGGCTCATTTTGACCTTATTGTAGTAAGCTTTCTTCCAATATTACCCACAATGACTTTTCCTCCACATTTATTATGAAAAATGTCCAACAGAGAAAAGTAGAGTTATAAAGTGAATATCTATGCCTATCACTGTTAACCTTTTACAATACTCATTGTATCATATATCCTTCCATCTACCACCTATTTTTTTCTTTTAGACTTCGACTGCTTTTGTTTTTTTTTAAATATACCTTATTTTGGGGAGGCAGTTTAAAAACTGTACAAGTGCAGAGAGTTCCCACATACCCCTCAAGCCCTTCTCCCTTGTTTTTGCTATTAACATTGTGGATTAGTGTAGTACACTTGATACAACTGATGAACCAATAAGGATATATGATTATTAACTAAAGTCTATAGTTTACATTCGAGTTCACTCTTGCTGTGCATTCTATGGGTTTTGACAAGTGTATAATGACACCCACCATTACAGTATCCTACAGAATAGTTTCACTGACCTAGAAATCCCCTGTGCTTCACCTCCACCTCATATGCATCCTTCCCTGAGGGATAAGGGTTAATATCTTTTTTGAAGAATGCGCCAGAGGTGAAGCGTCCTTCTCATTCTATCCCATGATGGAGTACATGCAATGAACACAGCTTAGCAATGGTGATGTTCCTTGATCATTTGAGTGAGGTAGCGTTTGCCAGATTTATTCCTTGTAAAGTTACTCTTCCTCCCTGTCCCACTTTATTTTTTGGAAGGATGTCACTAAGACCAGTGTATACTTGAGGGTGGGGAATTATTTATTAGCAGTATGGACTCATGTATATTTATTTTATACTTGGGGTTTTGTTGCTATAATTTGTCCAGCTTTGGCCACTGGGGGCTTGTTCCAGATGGTCCCTCTGTCTACTTGATAGGTC
Source organism: Mirounga angustirostris (assembly GCF_029215605.1). Taxonomy (NCBI): domain Eukaryota; kingdom Metazoa; phylum Chordata; class Mammalia; order Carnivora; family Phocidae; genus Mirounga; species Mirounga angustirostris. The sequence continues at coordinate 67,666,363 of NW_026991717.1, read as the reverse complement.
TCCATCCTTTCGTTTTTTGAACACTTCCTTACTTTCTGACATTATTAGACACTCCTGCCTCAGCCAGAGAGTCAGTTATTTCTTCAGGAATCGTTTTTTCTTTGTTGTTGTTTTTTTATTGGAGAATGGCATTTAGAAACTAAGATCTAGGTGCCAGTGTCATCATGGCCACTGGGGTGTTACCACATGATTTTTTTTTTTTAACTAAGAATATAACACAAGGAGGCACAATTTGAAAATTCAACTCTCCTTAAATTTAAATACCTGAGACAAGTTGGAAGAAAATTACCATTTAGTTGTTCTATTTTATCTAATGTCTTAGAAAAAATCCATACTACCCTCAATAATATTTTTATTTATGATTTTTCTCAGCCCTATTGGACCTTTATGAAAACTGATTTATTTTTAAAAATGACAGAAACATCAGGAATAGTTATAAATACTCATGTATCTATTCAGTTTTATGCTGTCTGGGCAAGACATATGAGATGTCTTTGGTGCGGTAGTAGTTGCTTCGGCTTTTAGCTAAAAAATGGTCCCTTGGGATTTCTCTGTACTTCTCTCCCCCTCTACTTCTGAATACCTTTTCTCAGTCTTTACATGCATAAGGTAACCAAAATGAATTCATTCACTAGTCGCATCTGACATTTGAGAGTGGTAAAGAAGGTTCCTGTATACACTTACAAAGGTAAAGAAAAGTGTAGTACAGTTACAGTTGTACAGATAGCCCTATCAGCGCCAGTCAAAATGATAGATCAGCAAAATGGTCTTACATTTAGTGAAAAGAAAACTGTCCTGGGCATCAAAAAATGGAAGATATTTCTTATGTATATGTGTGGATGTATTTAACACGCTTCTGTTAAGAAGAAAAAAAAATCAAACACTGTAGAAATACATAGCAAGGAGAATTCCTTGGAACCCCAAAACTCAGAGATAACCACTTTTAATCTTTCAGACCATTCCATTGCCCTCTTTTTATTTATATACACCCACATTGGGCAATATACCTAAGACATCTTAAATATAAACAAATGTATATGTAACTTTCCATGAATGGGACCATATGATACATGCTGTTCTGCTATAAGCTTTTTTTATTGGTAAGAATGGAGGTCTGTCCTTATCAATAAATGGGGATATATACATATATCAGCCATTTTAATTCTGTATAATATGCCAAGGTACTATTATGTTATGATATTTTTTCTTTTTCTTTTTTTTAAAAAGATTTTATTTATTTATTTGAGAGAGAGAGAGAGAGAGGAGAGAGAGTGAGCATGAGCAGGGGGAGGGGCAGAGGGAGAGGGAGAAAGAGAGAGAGAGAGAGAGAGAGAGAAGTAGACTCCCCGCTGAGTGGAGAGCCCAGTGAGGGCTTGGGCTAGATCCCAGGAGGCCGAGATCATGACCTGAGCCAAAGTCGGATGCTTAACGGACTGAGCCACCCAGGTGCCCTTCTATGACTTCTTAACTTTCCTACTGCTGGATATTTAAATAGCATTCAAAGGTATTGTTAAAAATTATATAGAGACCAATGTCCTTATTGGTCATTGTCAGATTATCACCTTAGGATAAACTCCTAGGAGTAGGATCAGAGAGTAAAAGAATATGGACATTTTAATCATGGATAAATATTGCTAAACTGTCCTTTGGAAAGGTTGATCAATGCACACTCTCATCGGCAGACTATTCTCTTAAGATCTTCTTGTTATTTCTGTTTCTAGGTTAAAAACACCCTATATTTAAGTGAGGATTTCTTACTTGTCCTGCATGAGAAGTCTTTCCTCAGTCTGGAACCTCCTCACTCATGATCTTTTTGAGTATCGATCTTACCCCATTACCCCTATTCTCTTCTTCCAGAGCACAAAAGGACAACTCTCTATCTTTCATGTTTTTTAACCTGTTTCATATGATCCATGACTGAGTGGAAAACAAAACACATTTCCCTGGGAATTCAAACACACAGGTTTTCCCTCAAACAAATCTGGAGTTGAAACTGATTGGTGTGGTCCTGGAAACCCGAAGCAGATTAATTTTATCTTTGTCTTTGCCTTGCTGGGCTGCATTCTGGAAAATCACTTTAGCTCTATATTCCAGTTTACTCATTCTCTGAGTTGTGTCTAATCTGCTTAATCCACTCTCAGAATTCTTAATTTTCATAATCAGAATTTTTATGTCTTAGATGTTCAAAACATTTTCTTTTAAAAATCTGCTTACTTTTAGTAGTCTCCTGTTTTTTCAAATACCTCATATTATGTATCCATAATTTGAACATAGAAGGTTCCTAGGGTTCTAATGATGCTATTTGCTTTTTTCTCTCTTTTTTAAAAAATTTATTTCTATTTATTTTTTTAAATTTAAATTCAATCAATTAACATATAATGTATTATTTGTTTCAGGGGTACAGGTCTGTGATTCATCAGTCTTATACAATACCTAGTGCTCATTACAACACATACCCTCCCTAATGTCCATCACCCAGTTACCCCATCCCTCTACCCTCCTTCCCTCCAGCAACCCTCAGTTTGTTTCCTATGATTAAGAGTCTCTTATGATTTGTCTCCCTCTCTGGTTTCATCTTGTTTCATTTTTTCCTCTCTTCCCCTATGATCCTCTGCCTTGTTTCTTAAATTCCACATATCGTGAGATCATATGGTACTTGTCTTTCTCTGACTGACTTATTTCTCTTAGCATAATACCCTCTAGTTCCATCCACATCCTTGCAAACAGCAGGATTTCATTCTTTTTGATGGCTGTGTAATATTACTGTTTGTGTGTGTGTGCGCACACATGTGAGTGTGCATGCGTACATGTGTGTGTGTGTATACCACATCTTCTTTATCCATTCATCTGTCGATGGACATCTGGGCTCCTTCCATAATTTGACTATTGTGGACATTGTTGCTATAAACACTGGGGTGCATGTGCTCCTTTGTATCACTACATCTCTATCTTTGGGGTAAATACCCAGTAGTGCAATTGCTGGGCCATAGGGTAGCTCTATATTCAACTTTCTGAGGAACCTCCATACTGTTTTCCAGAGTGGCTGCACCAGCTTGCATTCCCACCAACAGTGTAGGAGGGTTCCCCTTTCTCTGCATCCCCGCCAACATCTGTCATTTCCTGACTTGTTAATTTTAGCCATTCTGACTGGTGTGAGGTGGTATCTCATTGAGGTTTTGACTTGGATTTCCCTGATGCCAAGTGATGTTGAGCACTTTTTCATGTGTCTTTTGGCCATTTGGATGTCTTCTTTGGAAAAATGTCTGTTCATGTCTTCTGCCCATTTCTTGATGGGATCATTTCTTCTTTGGGTGTTGAGTTTGATAAGTTCTTTATAGATTTCAGATACTAGCCCTTTATCTGATATGTCATTTGCAAATATCTTCTCCCATTCTGTCAGTTGTCTTTTGGTTTGGTCAACTGTTTCCTTTGCTGTGCAGAAGCTTTTTATCTTGATGAAGTCCCAATAATTCATTTTTACTTTTGTTTCCCTTGCCTTTGGAGACATATCTAGCAAGAAGTTGCCACGGCTGAGGTCAAAGAGGTTACTGCCTGTGTTCTCCTCTAGGATTTTGATGGATTCCTGTCTCACATTTAGGTCTTTCATCCATTTTGAGTCTATTTTTGTGTGGTGTAAGGAAATGGTCCAGTTTCATTCTTCTGCATGTGGCTGTCCAATTTTCACAACACCATTTGTTGAAGAGACATTTTCCACTGGACATTCTTTGCTGCTTTGTCAAAGATTAGTTGCTATTTTCTTTTGTATTTATTTTTTTGTTTGTTCATTTATTGTCCTAACGACTCTGATGATGCTTATCTGTGGGGTGGGGGGATGGGTTAGCCTGGTGATGGGTATTAAAGAGGGCACGTACTGCATGGAGCACTGGGTGTTATAGGCAAACAATGAATCATGGAACTCTGCATCAAAAACTAATGATGTAATGTATGGTCATTAACATAACATAAAAAAAAAAGAATGGAAAGAAAAAAAAATCCCATTGTTTTGGCTTCAGCTTATCAATTTCCTTTCTCCTTGTTACCCTAGAGAGTTCTGTCACTTTCTTATGAGCTCAGTCACACAGTGTAAAGGATATTTCTTCTTTCTTTTTCTTTCTTTCTTTCTTTCTTTCTTTCTTTCTTTCTTTCTTTCTTTCTTTCTTTCTTTCTTTCTTTCTTCTTTCCTTTTTTTTTAATATGGCATATCTAGTTGTATGTTTTGGGATTTTTTTTCAGACTACCTAAGGTTGCAAGAAATTTAAGATGCATAGTTAAGTGTGGATTTCAGATAAACAAGGAATACTCTGTTAGTCTACGTTTATCCCAAACATTGTATGGACCACACTTATACTGAAAGATTATTCATTGTTAATCTAAAATTTAAATTTGATTGGGCATTCTGTATTTTTATGTGCTATATCTGACAACTCTAGAATCTAATCCATGATATTGTTGGAAATGGAAGTTTGGGTTATGTTTTAAGCACAGTTTTGAGAAATTAAACATGGGAGACATATATACATTTGAGAATATGATTTTCTCAAATGTATCAATTTGGCTGATACACACAGTTTTAACCTGAAAATTCTAAAAACAATATTCCATTGTCTTTACCTCTGTAATTTGGAAAAACCCTGAATCCCTCAGTATCCCCACTCCCCTGTACTTTTTAAGTGATCTTCTTTCTAAATGTTTTTTTATCCCTGAGATTTAATAATTTAAAATATATATCTTAATATTGCCCACTCTTTTTTTTTTAAAGATTTTATTTATTTATTTGACAGAAAGATAGTGAAAGAGGGGGAGTGGGAGAGGGAGGAGCAGGCTTCCCGCTGAGCAGGAAGCCCAATGTGGTGCTCCATCCCAGGACCCGGGGATCACGACCTGAGCCGAAGGCAGGCACTTAACGACTGAGCCACCCAGGTGCCCCAATATTGCCCATTCTTAAAAGCATTTAAAAGCAAACTGAATCTTTTTGATCTACAGAGTCAGGATTTTTCTTCTTTCGGAGACTTTTTGAATTTTTGTGGGTTTTATTTATTCTGTACCCTACCCCCTTACCCCTGCCAGCATATAATAACCATATGTTAGCTTTCTATTTTTCTTCACATCTACTTTGGTATTTTTAAGTGCTTAACTCTTCATGACTTCTTATTTTTGTGTGACTTTTCACAACCCTGTCCTCAATCCTGTCTGGGTTTTCTACATTGCTGGGTCTCTTCTTTGCTGTTTTTAATACATTTTTTTTTCTTGTGGTGTTATTTTCCTCTCAATTTCTTTCTTTTGTTCCACTAGCTTCTTTTTCACCGTATTCCTTATATTATCCTTGTATTATCCCATATTTGATCTATTATTTCATAAAATTCAATTTTCTTGAGTGTGCAAAATAGTTGCAAAATTTTGATACCATTTTTGAAGTGCATTTTCTTTCGAAGTATTCCCTCTATCTGATTTTATATGTTCTGTTTCGTTGCTTCCTTTTTTTCTCATTTTAGTGGGATCAGAATTTATTTGATAGTTCTCATTTCTAAAGGGGGTCCTTAGATTCAAGCCTACCTTATTCCAAATAGTGTGGGTGTATTCCCATTGCTTTTCCTTTCTTGAATGCCCAAATACTCAGTAAGTTTTCTATTCAAACATATGCAGTAGACACATGCCAATGTTCAGTATTATTTGTTTTGTGTCTCAGATATCAGAGGGGATGGGAGGAAGAGTGAGGAAATTCTGTTTTTGACAGCACTTCATTCATTCTCCTCATACATCAGTAGAATTCAGAAGTGGGTAAGTACTCTGTGCTTCACCTTGTGTTCCCATGTTAGCATAACCCAGATATTTTCCTGTGTAGTTCATATGGTTTGACCACACATTTTTTTTCCCCCTTGCCTCCCTGGCTTTGTTGACTGCTGCTTGCCAGTCTTGATCAAGCACATTTATCCATACAGATTATTCCCCTTTTCTCTTTTCTTTCCTCCTGGATCCAGAACAGAAATAATCAAGCTAGGACTCCAGGTTATTGTATTGAAACAATAAGGGAGAGGTACTCCTAAAGGAAACAGTCAACATATTTTTATGTGCCTTATTTTTACCCCTAATTTCTATCCCTCCAAAGTTAGGATAAAATTGGGAGAATATCAGTGAGGTTTTTTTAAATAATTTTATTCACAAATATGTTTCCCCTCATTACATTATTCTCCAGAAAAGGAGTTCTGCGTAGATGCCTACCATCTTATCCTAATTTGATTTGAATTATTTTATATTCAGATATTGCATTTGATCCCTCCCTAGTTATAGCATATAGCATTCATTCATTTTTTATTTTTGTCTTTGCTTCATTTGTTAATTTTTGGAGTTCTACAGAAAATAATTTTGTGCAACTTCCCTTATTTGTCCACCATTTTTCCTCTAACTGCCCATTTAAAACACACACACACACATATCTTGAGAAAGTCATTTTATCTCTTTAGGTCTCAACTTGTAAAATGAGGGGATAGCTAAATGACTAACAGGGTCCTGTTCATTTCCATGATGACACGAATAGAGTATGTTCACTATGATGTCAACATACAACAAAAGAGCTGAATAACAAATTGGCGCACTCTTACCTTGCCTAGTCCACATGCAAAGATTAATTTATTCCATAGGCAGTATTCCTATTTATGACTTCAAGTTTCCTTGCCTCAAAATTGGCCTTAGATACGTCCACAGACAGTTCATTTGCAGGGACAGGAGGAAGGCAGATAGAATATTGAGTGTGGAGGGGGAGGCTGTAGAAATTTTGCTCTGATTACTTCCATTATCTTGGAGAATTAAGGTCATCATCAGGGAGTCAAGAGGCAGGAGGAATTGTTGGAGGTCTGGGATGAGAGGAGACATTGTGAACTAGTTATCAAGAAGTGTCGAGGGGTGAATGGATGAGAGAATGCAGCAAGATTGCTGCATTAGCACAAATGGCTCAGTTAGGGTACATGCTCACAGATTTAAAGTGGACTGTCAGCATAACAGTGGTTTTTTTTCTCTTTAGCCATGTTTAGGTGCCCAGGTGCAGGTAAAGAGTGTGCAGTGAACCGGATTGCACCGGGGCTGGGGTTTTGTCAGGTAGTATAATGGAGGGAGGGGGAGAGAAAGGGGCAAGGAAGAGGAGAGTGAATGCATGGAGTGATCATAATGATGGGTCATTACATCTACCCAGGGAAACAAAGATAGGAAGGACAACAGGGAGCTAAGAAGGGAGGACAAGAAAAGACTAAGAAGCATTAAGCGATTAATGATAATAGGTCCTAGTGGAATCAGAGCACTACAGGGAATAAACTAGAAAGATAGGAGGTGGCAAATAACGAGTAAGTTGCTGGAAGTGAGAATATGGAAGGCTTGCTGTTATTGGTAAAATAACAAGGCTCAGTGTATGATTATGAGGTTTGGTGTCTGTGGATGAAGAAGAGTAGGTAGGTATTGGAAGGACTACCTTGTCTATCTTGAAAGGATATTGTAATCACCAAGAGCTGACAGAGAAGCTGAAGTTAAAACATATAAGGAATGAGGAGAAATAATCTGAGGGTCTGTAGATGACTAAAATAAGAACTTGTGCAACATTTTTCTTCTATGCATTTGCAAAGATGAAAAATATTGACAGGTTCCAGTGTTGGCCCAGTGTGGGAAGAGTATGGCACATTTTCCTAGTCAGTCTGGCAATATTTATCGGTATTCTCATACTTTCACTCAGCAATTCCATTATGGGGAATTTGTCCTACATAAATTGTTGTACAAGAATGCAAAGACTTTTGTACAAGAATGTTCAACTGAAGACATTTTTACAATAGCAAATAACTGTAAATATCCTAAGTGTCCATAAATAATTGGTGAAATAAATTATACACTCATCAATGAAAAATCATACAACCATGAAAAAGAATGAAGAGGGTGACACATGTACAGATGTGAAACCATGTCCATGGTACCTCATTAAGTGGTGGGGGGGCGTATAAAATGGTAATGCACAGAATAAGTCCTTTTTGTTGTTAAAAGCTATTTAAAAATTCTTGGATTTTATAAGCTTGCACGGGCTCTAAAATAAAAACTAGTTATTCTAATACAAAATCAATAAAAGGTGTTAGGCTTCATTAGGGTTCTGTGGAATACTCCAATGACTTAAGAACTTGAGTTGGAGAGTGAAGACAGTAGAAATTTGAAGTTCATCTCCAGATGAACACCGGCTGCCCTTAAAGACAGGCACAGAGGACTCATGTATGTATGGGTCTGGCCTTAGGTCCACTCTGACTACACCCACCTCTCCCCTCAACACTCACCATGCTCTAGCCACTGTTTTTTTTTTTTTTTCTCCTCTGTTTTCTAGTATGCTAAATTTACTCCTACTTTTTGCCTTTGTGCTTGCTATTTCCACTGGCTTTAAGATTCCTAGAGATCTCTGCCTGGTAGACTTCTTCTCAATCAAGTCTCAGCTCAAGCATCACCTCTCCAGATAAATGCTCCACTTTTCTGACTCAAGTTCATTCCCTTTTATTTTCTTCATTGTATTTCTCATTCTCTAAAGATACCTTGTTTGCTTGCCTATTTGATAACGTCTACAACCCCCTGCTAACAAAAGGTATTCACTATGTTTTTTTTTTTTTTTTTATCACTGTACTTCTAGTATTCAGAAGAGTATCAGGTATATAGTAGGTGCTTAATGTTTATTGAGTGCATTAGTGAAGGAATGGTTAGGAGATAGTCATATGTCTAAGTGACTAAGCTTCACTCTTCTGGCTTGCTCCAGTTTAGATCTATAGGAAATGTCTGGGACATCCAACCACAAAACAATATTAGTGGCAAACCTCTGTTCCAACTGAGTAAGTACGGTAGTAAGGTTTTTTTGTCTTTTTCTTTGCAGGGGTGGGGTGAAGAGATGATGGTGGTGGTGGTAGTGATGGCAGAGGTGGTAGGCTTCACACTATATCCTAAATTCTGAGAATTCCTTGTCTCTCCTTCTACTCAAACCAATTCTGCTCATTACAATTTGGTACATAAGTTGGCTGAAACATTACCACGTCTATAGTTTGAAATTCGTTAGGTTCAGAACACAGCCAATCCGAATTTATAGTAAGAACAGGAGATTAGTAGCTAATTATTAATTTCTTTCCTAGCATGCACTTTCTTTTTCTTCCTAATATTATTCTGAATGTCCAAACTGTAACATTTGAATAATATTGACTTCACTCATGGATTTAAGCCAAATTTAGTAATGGGCATGCAACACAGGCTTAAGCCAATGAACACATTGCATTTCTATGGCCTTATCAACTGAAATAGGATTGAGCATGTGATCTAAACTGGATCAATGCAAATAATCCAGTATTTTTGCTGTGAGAATTGAGATACGGATTCCCTCATTTCTATTTGTGCTTGGTGTATGGAGATAGAAAACCTGGAACTGTAATAGGAATGAGGAGAGAGACTGGAGCTGGTAGGAGATCATATAGGAATGGAGTAAACCCAGAGGAAGTAGAGCTGAGAGATGGAACCTGATGATATCGTGTGAATACCAGAGCAGACTATATCTGAAGTGAGATCTACTCAATTTCTGTATCTTAAAATCAAAATATTCTTAATAGATACCAAGGAAACTGTAGATCTGAAGTTGGGCTCTATTTCCATCTCTGATATCTGGGCTACAATCTGTTGCAAATAATGTCAGTGATCTGCCCAGGAGCCCTTTTACTCTTTCTGTTTCTATGCACTCATGTCCCTCTGGTGTGACAGCCACATCTCCCTGGGCCACTGGAACCACTTGGCTCACAAGTAGCAGAGAGCCTAGGAGTTTCCACTGACTGTCTAGTCCACGGGTCGGCAAGTCCAGTTCCCTTGTCTGGGTTGGGACAACCCTATGGCATAATGTGTACTCTAGTGTCCCCATGCTGGATATTTGCCTGAGGCTGCCCCAAGCCAGGTTTCCTTCGTTTCCTGTCCTGCACGGCTCTCCCAAATCGCTTGCACACAGATCTTCATTCAGGGTCTGATTCGAAGACAGTGCCTCCTCAATGGGTGTGCAAGGGTCAGCTGTTGGCAGAAGAGATCCAAATATGAGAACTAGGAGAAGAGAAGTTTCTCTTTTGCCCAGTTTGTACTGGCTCCAGAGAGAACAGAGAGATCCTGTCTGCAGTGCAATTTCACAGACACTTCAATCAAAGACACAATTTCTCGTGTGTGTGTTCCCCAGGATATACAATGTTTTAAAACTTCAGATTCATAAAAACCTAGGATTCCAGGTTTTAGCTCTTTAGAATGGAGAATTATTTCTCAAATACTTGAATTCCTTGTACCAAGGTATCTTCTCACAACATTATTCTTTCCTATAGTGTGCAATATCCACTGTGGGGGATTTGCTGTCTGGGCTGTAGGCTGTAGGAAAATATAGTGCTGTCGCAGGATATTCAGCTTAGAAACTACCGATGATGCCTTCAAAATCTAATTTGTGGCATGAATATTTTCTTAGTTAAAAAAGAACCAGAAAAACACTGTGACTAATAGTATACTGGAATAACACCACCATATACGTGTATTTTAATATGTAATTAGAGGGAATAAAAGAACTAAGTGCTTTCTAATCTACTATTTATATAGAACTACACAGATTTCTGGCTTTAAGTTTTAGGTTCTTAGTCTCATCACATATGCATATCTATATATATACATATATATATATGATGCCACATATCTGACATATTAAGTCAGCATTTTACTATTCATGGAAAAATAATCATTTCATTTTATAAAGTTGACTTACAGGTCAATATAACTGGACAAGAAGTAAGAGGTTTCACATTGGATTTTGGTGACATTTTTCAAACAGGAATAATTTTGGATAGTTAAAAACCAGTAATTATAGGCCATGTAATCTCTTAAAGGAATTTGCCTTATTATAATCATATGTTAGGAAACCTTGAGTGTTGTTGATATTCAGGCATCTACAATTCTTATGTATTATAAGGGTTAATCTACCCAGGATTTTGATGTCCTTTCTGTAGACCATCACTACTTATAAGTTGGTATAATTTGATGAGTTTAGATAAATAACCAGTAGTAAGAATTGTTGCTTTAATTAAAAAAATTATAATCTGGAAGTCATTTAGTTACTCAATAGCTTCCAGATTGGATTCTTTTTTTTAATTATGTTATGTTAATCACCATACATTACATCATTAGTTTTTGATGTAGTGTTCCATGATTCATTGTTTGTGTTTAACACCCAGTGCTCCATTCAGTACATGCCTTCTTTAATACCCATCACCAGGCTAATCAGACTGGATTCTTACATACTGCTTTCTGTGACGTACTTAACGTATTCTGATAAATGTCATCTGTAGTTCATAGTGGACAAAATTGATGGGTAGATAATAAGTGGCTTACACAAATTATATCATCTGGTGAGCTGTTGAGGGTGCTGGACCTGAGAATTCTGAAATTAATAGTTAAGTGGCTAAGAAAGTCTTAAGGAGATTTAAATGAAATGCTCTTTATAAGTGGTATAAGTGTTTTACTCACCTCTGAATTTCACTACTAGATATCATACTTCTAATTAAAAAAATACAATTAGGCAAGTTTTGGATTTAGGGCCCATAATGAATGATAAGAAAAAACACAACAACGACATGGGCCTTTAGGGTTAGTCCTGAGTTAAAATCCAGGTTTTTTCTACTTTTAAGCTGTGTGATCTGAGACTACCTAGATAACATCCTTCTAAGTCTTATTTTGATGTTATTTTATTTTACTTTTTAAAATATTTATTTATTTATTTGAGAGAGAGAGAGAAAACTCGAGCGTGGGGAGGAGCAGAGGGTGAGGGAGAGAGAATCCTCAAGCAGACTCGCCACTGAGCCCAGAGCCCAATGCAGGGTTCAATACCAGGACCCCAAGATCATGACCTGAGTTGAAATCAAGAGTCAGATGCTTAACGACCGACCAAGCCCCCCAATTGCTTCTATTTTGATGTTATTTTAAAAATGGGAATTAAAATATCTCTTTGGAGGCTGATTGTGAGGACTATTTGAGTTAATACATGGAAAATACCAGATTTATAATTGGCTCTCAACAAGTTATAGCTATTATTGTTGTTAGTGGTAGAAAACTCCCAAGATCAGAAAATTACTCATGGGTTGAATGCTACTTTTAATCAAACTGGGATGTAAGGTTTTATGGATTGTTCACATGGCCTTCAATGCAGTTGGCTTCTTTGTCATCATCCATAACATTCAAATCAATAGTAATTTTCAATGCCTGTTATGTGTATGGTATTGTTTAGGCACTAACAGAATTCAGGAGATTCTTGTCTCCAAATAGTTTACAAGCAAGGGGCAACAGATGAGCCTATGGTACATTGTAAGACAAATAAGAGTGGGATATAACAAATAATGTTTAATTAAAAGAGCTCAGGCTTTTAAAGAAAGGGTTGTTATCTGTTTTAAGAGTGACAGGAGGAAAATGGAGGAAAATTGCAACCACTACCGTCATTTATTATAACATTAATACATCTGAGAAAGGGAAATCTTTGTTCATGTAGCTAACAAATGGCAAAGGCAGAATTCAAACCCTATCTGCCCAATCCCCACACTGATGCTTTCAAATTCTATGCAACCACCATACACCATCTTAGATGCTGCAGTTTTCATATTATACATCATGATTGATACCAGTTTTCTTAGGGTGGAATGGATACACTCAGTTGTTGTTTGGCTGCTGGGGTTTTCCTATACAATTCCACTTGGATGGTAATCCTAACTGAGAATTTCTCCATTTCTTTACTTGAAAAGCCAGCATAGAAAGAGTGACCATAAGCAGTAAATGAAGTCCTGCTCTCAGGAGTGTGTGGCAAGAATGACTTCCCGCTTACAAAATCATTTCCTTGTCAGTAGCTGCCTTTCCTCACTACTGGGCAACACTTTATTAAGACATTGCAATAATTAGCTATGCAAATGAGACACCACCTTCCGGAGCAGATATTACTGAGAACTGAGCCATTTGTGGAACAAATTCCCAGATCTGCAACTCAGTAATGAAATTATTTGGGGCAAACTTATTCATATTTCTGTGGTTCTCTTTATCTCCTTGGATATTCGGAAATAGACAATGTTGCCTATACAGTTCTGTCATTTAATTCCTTTCTATTTTGCATCATAATTATTTACATAATAATTTTATTTGCCTTACCAATGTATGAGCTACTTCAATGCAGCAGCTAAAGTAGTATCTTGCACATGACCAATAATTATTGGATGAATGATTCATAAAACTGAAACATTTCCAGTGAATGTTTGTATGTTTAATGCTCAAAAAAAAAAAAAAAAAAGCCACCCTAGCAGTATTGGATTATAATTCAGCACAGTGAAGAAAGCTTTAAAGAGTAAACATTTTTTAGCTTTTAAGCTCCTTGAAGGCAGAAGCTATAAACAAATGTCAAATATTTTTATGTTCAGATAAGAGTGGGATATAACAAATAATGTTTAATTAATGATTTTGAATCAATATAAAATGAGAATGATTCATAGTGCAATCAGCATTTTTAAAAAATTCCAAACTATCTGCTTTCTATGGCATTTTGCCCCTTTCCACTTCTCCCTCCCCTCTGGGAACTAGAAGAACCCCTGGAATGACCTCTTTAAAGGCTAAGCTTTCTCTATTGCACTTCAGTGTTAAATCTTTTTTCCTTCTGAAAGCTGGAGGGAGCTTCCTGAATGATTGATTGGTGAGGTGTCCCCTGGACACACTGGTGCAAACACCATGCAACCATTGATTGATGTGCTCGCTCTTTCACGAACACATTCATTTTCTCTTCTCTAACTCGTACAATTTATTCATCCCATGATGCATTTATGCATCCATTATCACTGTCTTTCAATTTTTAAGCAGGTGAAGAGATGAAAAGTTAACACTTATAAGGTTATAAGGCTTATAAAGCAGGCCAGTCTTCAGTAAAATATCTGATCTTCCCATATATCCAGAAGAATATTTTCTGAAGGGTTTCTTTTACTCTTGATTAGTTACAAATTTAGAACAACTTTGGGAAGGGGGGGTGGTGAAGACTTCTACTACGTACTTGGGCTGAGTCTTTGACTAACACCAGGGCTAAAAGAAGGATCAGAAGATCAAAATTCCAGTTAGGGGCCTATCATTGCTTGTGAGCTTGGGAAAGTCAATTACACTTCTTAGAATTCAGCTTCCTTATCTGTACAATGTGAAGAATGAACTAGAGCTTTGAAGCTTTGAAGGCTCCTTCTAGTTACAATGTGCAGTGATTCTGTAACTGCCACTGATAGGTAGTGACATCATGAAGAAATCTGACACTCATGAGAAATTCAAACCAAAGTCATTACTCTTTTTGGGGGAGGCTAATCATGGTACATATTGTTAATGTGATTTAAATATGAACAACATGCCCACTCTGGAGAAATATGAACAATTTATAAAAGAATCTATCATATAACTCAAGATTCTATAAAATCAGAGAAAATTCTCCAATCCACATATAGTTTAGGAGCAAACATTAATCTTAAAAACATTTCTGGGTAACTGTTTTTGGGTAACTGGGGTAAAGAAGAGGCATTATGAGGGAAAGTAGAAATTTAGTTTAAAAATTGGTTAGCCTTGGGGCGCCTGGGTGGCTCAGTCATTAAGCGTCTGCCTTTGGTTGGGGTCGTTGATCCCAAGGTCCCGGGATTGAGCCCCACATCAGGCTCCCTGCCCAGCGGGAAGCTTGCTTCTCCCTCTCCCACTCCCCCTGCTTGTGTTCCCTTTCTTGCTGTCTCTCTCTCTGTCAAATAAATAAAAATTAAAAAAAAAATTGGTTAGCCTTTGGGTTTACAAAAGAGAGAAAGCCTTAATCTGATACAAGAGAAGGTTGCTTTTATTTTCCAAGACTTATTTCCATATGGCTTATCACTTCAGTGAACTGCAAAACAGCCCTTTCAAATCGACCAAATCAATACATTTTAATTTTCATGAAATTAAGCATTTTGAAATGTCTTAACCCAAGAGTCTCCCACAGTAACATAATTTACAGTGTTATCTGTAAGAAATTATAATCACAGATTTAAGGAATATAATGCAGGACATTTTGAAGCAAATGCTAAAAGCATCTGAGAGATAAGTTTCATTAGCAGGTCAAAACACACTGGTGAACTTTTATTCATTTATTAATTCAGATAATATTGGTTGAGCAGTTAATTGTCAGGTGCAATCTTTTGTTTATTTTGTTCATCTATATATCTTTACCAAAGATGACACATAGATGATAATTTGTATTTTGTGATATCAGCTACCATTACCCCACCCGTTTCCCTGTCAGAGTCTCCCTTTTGAATAGTATTTTTCTTCAAATCTCTGCCTGCCTTTTACTGAGCAGTGGGATTAGTGCCAGACCACAGTAAGCAATTTGTTCATCCTTGGAGAGCACATTTGCACTACCCCATGATACAGGCATTTAAACGATTTTATTCGTTCACCTGTGTTGAACATTTAAGGGGGTAAATTTTCAGTCCAGGGATTTGGCTTTAAAACTCCAATTGATGTTAATGAGAATTTGTAATGAGCCCCTTCTTCGTAATTAGTGGCACCATACCTGTGACTGTAGGAGGCATGGCTTAGACGTGGGGAGCTTAACGAGGTGATAACAAGGAGAAAATGTTTAAGCCTGGATTTTGGCCTGGTCCATACTTTACTATGCAAACATACTTAGGAGCTAATGCTTTAAAGTAAATTTATTACCTGGCTTTTATGGCTGTGTAGACCTTCCCTAAGAACAATCTGTCTTTTCCATAAAAATACTCTTGTTCTACAGAAAAAGAGTGACACAGAAGAAGCTAAATCAACTGAGCAAGAATAGGATCAGATTTCCCCTCCTTGTTCATGTAGAGAAAATTTGATGTTGAAACAAACTATCTCTTGCTGTTTTGTTTGCCTCGACTAAGGAATACCAGTGCTCTTTCCACACTGAAGGGCAAAATTTTGTTCTTTAGGTAAACTGAACCCCCACATATCATTCAGGATATTACAGGGATGATTTAAGGAAATAAGATTCTGACTTTTATAGCATCGTACCTTCAATATTATCTGATCATTATGGTATGCGGGTAAAAACACAAGTTTTGATCTTACAAATTCTATCCACTTGAGCTGCTTCTTATTGCAACAGCCCATGACCTAATCCAGGAAGAATAAAGTAATTGCAGAATAATAAAATTTTCACTGTACCTAGCAAGGGACATAAAAGTTGGATTATTGATTTTGTTTGAATGATGTGCTGTAATTTCATACGCCAACAGAGTGGAGAACAAATCCTGGCCTGCCAGCTTTCATTACTGGAATTCACTTTCTTGCCACCAAGTAACTTCTACCAAGTCACAAAATAAGTCTGGATTTCTCACCTTACTGAAAATGAATCTCTTTAGCTCCGGGTAATTAATAGGAATTTGAGGACTACAGATCTGCTTCATTTGGGAGAGGAGGGGAAATACCTGAACGAGGGTCTGTTACTATTTCTCTAGTTTACAATTATTCTCATGCCAAAGATAAAGTAACATGCATACAATTTCTAAATCTTGACTGTATCTCTTTGCTTTCTGGATCTATTATTTTTAGTTCTTTCGGCTGGTTTCATGGTGCTAGTTTAAAAAATAGTGATGGTAAAAG
Organism: Mirounga angustirostris; assembly: GCF_029215605.1. Taxonomy (NCBI): domain Eukaryota; kingdom Metazoa; phylum Chordata; class Mammalia; order Carnivora; family Phocidae; genus Mirounga; species Mirounga angustirostris. The sequence goes on along the minus strand of NW_026991717.1, from coordinate 67,649,692 downwards.
TAAAAAAACTGTGCATCAAAACAAGAAATAAAACCAGGTAGAGGTCAAAGTGGCTGGGTTTGATCATTGTATACCCCGTTTTGCTTCAGCTTTCATACATTCATAGAGCTAAACCTGTCTGAGAGTTAAATTGTACTGATTTTTAAGGGGAAAGGTGTGGATGACAGTATAAGTTCGATGTAAAGAGTGCAAAGGGCCTGATAACATGTCAGTTTGTCCATGATGCAATCCTTATGTACAAAAAAACATTAGAAATCCATGCGTAACTAAAGGTATATACCATGCAAGTGACAAACTATCTCTGATTTATTTAAATGGCAAGAGTTTTGTAACACAGACGATATATACCAACGAAATTAGAATTTCATCCAATCAAGAGGAACTATGGATATAATTCCCAATAATGGTTATATAATTAAAGGACAAGTAATACTTAAAGCTTTATGCATTATAGTTTTTATTCCGTACTCTAATAATATCAAATGAAAACATGCCTAAAGTATCAGAGTTAACAATGAATAAAGATGGCAAGCTTACAGAACTAGAGGAAACTATAGAATTATATTACAAAATTCCTTTTGGGATATTTTGTAATTACTTGAAGAAGAAGTGGTCCATATCAAGACAAAGGCTAATATAATGGCTGAACACATTAAGATTTTATTAAAAAAATGAGATGGCCTATGTATTTTCAGGGACTATAATCCCTCAATTTGTTCGAGAAAGCAGCCTTTTATGAACCATATTTATTCCTGTGGATGAAATTAATCTGCAACTTGGAGAAAACTTGAAATATTACAGGGAATTAGGAAAAACTGGTGATGAGAAAAAAAATTCGATCAGAAAAAAAATATCTAGATTGAAAAAGTTGGTATTTAGATTAGAACAAGTTTAGGAATGAGAGAGTTTTCATGGTCACCTTCCCTTCTGAGGCATAAATTCCTTTCCTAAAAATAAAATGCAATCTTAGAAATACTTAAAAAATGCATGGTATAAATCTTCATTCCTGGGGGTAACAAAGGCATGGATACATTATTTTATGTAAAATTCTTTATGGTGGAATGAATAATTATTAAAACTTTTAAGACCTTCCACAGTCTTTATATTGGTTATTTTTTACTTCTTGTCTCTTTGCAGGGCAGATTTATAATCTTGGTATTGCTTAAATAGAGTGGAGAGTAGAAAGTAATATGCTGCTCCAATTTGAGAGTTAAGAACAACTTTAAAAATAGCATATTAGCTCTGAATTTGGAGCTGATGATGTCCTTTCTGCTATCACTTAAGTTTGTGTGACATGCTAGGGAATGGGGAAAACTGGCACAACATAAAATTAGATTAAAATACTTATAAGCAGAGCATGAGGTAATAGGAAAAACAGTCAACCAATGTCTAATAAAATTGTATAAGATATAATCTAGTGGCTTAACATTGCCAGAAGGCTAGAACTTTCTGGATCTTGAAACAGAAGGCCAGGCCAACAAGGAGTTCCATAACAGGGAAGAGAGGCTTATGGTTAAAATACAGGACCTAAAATGTCCTCATCACAGTGTGAGGTGTTGTAAATGTCAGAGAAAGTGACATTTGATAATCATCAAACTAAAAGTTTGGGCTTATTTTTCCACTAAGTTTCATATAACATGGCAGCTCAAATTTATGTGGGAGGCCAACATAATCTCAACGTTTTAAAAGTACAAGGAACACATTATGCAAAAGTTCTTATGTGGCATTTTACAACTAACACCGCTGAAAATTGTTCGAATTTCTATTTTCAGAATGAAGTTAGAGGAACGGTGTCTCATGTTATTATATACCTTCACCATTCACTAGGCACTTACTCTGTATCGTAAGCCTGGAAGGGTCAGGAAATACAAAGACAGACAAGCTCCAGGATCCAAGAAACTCAGAATGAGAAAGGAGAAGAGGAGGAGGAAAGCATTGCAATAATAAACACAATAAAATATTGGAAGTGTTTTAGCAGAGCCACGTGTAAAACTGTGTGAGCATGCAGGTAAGGAGGCAATTTTTCACTACAATTTTCAACTTTGTATATGGCATTTTACATTGAATTTTTAGATGTATATTTCCATATACTTCCAGTAAGTTAGAGAGTTAGTCACTTTTGATTTGTGCTACAAGTAGTTTTCATGAGTTGTATCAAACAATCTACATAGGTTCAATTAGTCTTCCTTGAGAAGAAGGTTAGAGCTCTAAAACTGATGGCAGGCTGTGGCAAATGGAAGTTTCTTTTTGAAAAACACAGTCTCTATTTATACAGTTAAATAGAATCATGATTTTCACAACCTCCCAAACCAGATATACCAGTCTTATCCTTTGTTCCTCTATTTTTCTGTTCCCCTCCCCCAGTGAATCAGTCGTGGATTTTCACCAATTCTGCCTCAGAAATGCCTCTTTAATCTACGTATGTCCTCTCTATCCCCACTGCCACGGCCTCAGTCCAGACTCGCACAATGTTTTCCTACCTCCCTTCTCTTTGTCAAGTTTTCTTTCTAAAAAGCAAGACTGATCATGTCATTCTCATACATAAAAACTCTCTATTTGCTTTGTTGTCTGCAGGATACAACTCAAACTTCTGATCGTGGATACAAAATCCTTCATAGTTGGGCTCCAATCTACTCTGTCAGTGTGCCACATACACTTGCCACCACCAAGATCTTATACTTACCCTCATTCCCCAGATACACTGGTCTCCTTCACAGAAAGTAAAACTGGTATCTCTCTCTCTGGAATTTCCCTTCTTCTCTGGCAGTTTCCGAGACATCCAGTAGCTTGTCAGCTACCAGCTAAAATCTTTGGGGTTTCCTAGAGCTGGCAAGAGACTCTGTCATCAGTACTCCATAGAGCTTCAGTTCTTATCTTTGAAACTGCCCTTCCCATTTTGTTCTGTAATTTACCAGCTTACTTGTCTCCTTCTCCTTATTTCTACCTTATCCTATTGACTCATAACATATCTAGTTCCAACCCCACGCCTTATATAAAGTTTATTACATGTATACATCCAGGAAACCAAAGCCAATAAAACTATTGCACTGGTCTCAATAATAACACTAACAATATTACTATTAATAAATAATGTCGATAGCAAATAGTTACATAACACAATGTGACAGGCATTACTCTAAGTGTTTCGCATATATTAGCTCATTTAATCCTCATGCCAATGGTACTAGTATTATCCCCATTTATAGAAAAGGAAATTGAACCACAGAGAAATAAAACAGTTTGCCCAAAGGTGTTTAAGCATCTCCTGGTTTCCATGAAAGATATTCATTGGCTTTAAGAGAAACAAACTTATAAACAAATAAAAAAAGGTTTTGTGTTCAAAGTATTTTTGGAAATCCTGGGTTAAGTAGAGATAAACAAGTTTCTTTATGGCAGGACTCTGTAGAGTCTTTACTCTGCCAACAAGCACTGTGACAATATAAGTGGATTAAGGGCATATATGCCCTGATTCTCTAGACACAGGCTTTTGATAGCCAAGAGTCTTGTGGAACTGAATGATCCATGAAATACACTTTGAAAAAACACTGCTGGAGGGTTATAGAAGCTGACACAATAAAATCTGTTATCAATTAATACTTGCATGTCTCTTTCTCTTCCTCTCCTTCCCTAATCCCAAGATAGGTCTTAAATTCTGTGGTCCTGCCTAAGGTCAGAGGTGAACAAATAAACTGTCAAAGACAGTAGTTAATTTCCTTTCTGCCTTCTCTCCTTCACATTTACAGATACTGTAATTACATATTAAGAAACACTCTCTCTATATATTTTTACTGGTGTCAAGTATAGTTCTTAAACTATAGTACAAAGCTTTTTATTCTATAGCTAGAAAACTTCAGTGACTTTATGTGTCCAGTTGAGGAATGTACATTACAATTGTACCAACCTTCCGTTGAGCTTCTACGTGTTTCTGAAGGCAGCAAGCAGGATGTGTACAGGGTAGAAATAAAGAGACCTGGCTCTGCACTGACTACCTGTGAGGTCTTACTCTGTGCCTCAGTTTCTTTATCTGTATATGAAGGATATTTGAGTAGCAATCTCTCAAGAACAATTTAATTCTAAAAGTCAAACAGGCAAATTGCTCCTCCAAATTCACTGAAGCATAGAACAGAAAAATATTAACTAAATATCTAAACTACATTGGTGGGAGTTTTTTCCCCATATTATAAAGAAACTTCTGTCGATGAAATTAAATATAAATAGTAGGTCATGGAAAGCATCATCAGAAGAAGTGACGAACAGGAGGTAAAAGGAATAAAATTTTTACGGCTTCCTTGGTAGAGACAGTTTCTTAGGCTAGAGAAATGGCAGATTCTTATATTCTGGTGTACAGGAACTATATGAATAAAACATGGCTGTGCAAATGAACTCGCAACCTTATTCCAAAGCACCATTCGGGAATAATAGGTTTAATGTCTCATCAACTTCCCCAGAAAAGTGAGAGTAAACCTGTGCACACAGACAAAACAACCATAACAAAAACCAAGGTAGAAATAAATCTGCTATGGGGAACAGATTTGATCGACATTTGAAGGTTTTCAAAACTTGAAGTAATATGCTAGTCACTTAAAAATATTCCCACATTTCTGCTTTCTTCCATCATTCTATGCCTTAAGATTCATCTGTCAACTTTGATGCATCTTTTTAAGTACCCCTCCAAGCCTAAAAATCCAGACCACAGAAGAACCCTCTTTGCTTTGAAACTAGCTGATCAATCCATACATCATTTACCTGCAAGGATTATTTGGTGAAGCTAAAGCGGCACATCAACCAGCAGCATCTGAGGGCTGAGGCGGCAGAACGTCAACAACAAATTGTCATTGGCATTCCATTTATGAACCTTCAAACGGCATCAGATCTTTTCCATGGGAAACCAGATCAGGTCAGACTAGAGCTGAATATTTCTTAACAAGCTAACCATCAAAAGAATTTACGTTTTGAATAAAAAGGCTATCATTTGTTGATTTGAATATCAAAGGGATCCACTGCAAACTCCCAGTCTAGAAAAACCTCCCTAAGCTACACTAGACAGGTGTTTAATAATCTATTATTAAGGCACTATTTTAGGTTACTCAGAATTATAAAAAATAGCTGTAACTGTGAAGCTGCAAATGGGACTGCACAAAGAAATGAATGCTATTAACATACTATTAACAATTCAAAAGAATGAGTTGACATACCAATCAAACTTGTTAATTGACTGTCAATGGCCTGTCCCTGAATATACAACATGACTGCATTATAGATTTCAAATGCTGACAGGAAGACAGTTCCATTTGCATTAACTTCATAAACTGATCAACAACCAAACTGCCACATACATTTATAATGGGAAGCTGAATCATTTCAATATTCATGGAGCTCTGTAATTGTAAATTAGGTACTGGCAAACAATACAATACTGTACATATTCTAAAATATCCTAAATTTCATTGACCTACTTTCATTCTGATTTTAAAAGACAGAAAAAAAGTTTCATCTTGAAGTGATCATTACTTTAATTTATGGTTTGTGCCTTAGGCAACATTTGTTTGCAACCCAATTTGCAACTGTGGTTTACAGTTGCACTCTAGAAGATTCAGCGGTCTAGAAAATACAAGGTATAAGAGGTGATGCACAAGTGTTCTTGCCTTACTTGGGGATTTTGAATACAGAAATACGAAACAAGATGGTATCAATTCCTTCGGTGACAACCAAATGATCCATTATGAGATGTTTAGCAAATAAACATTAACATAATGAAAAGAAGGTTATGTATTAGTCCTGCACTGGAGCTTCCTCATATCTACTTAAATAGACCTGCTGTTCTGAAACCATACTTCAAAATCTTCAATCATCCATCAGTTTGGGAATCAATAGAGTAACAGTGAAGATAAATGAGTGCTAAAGATTATGGCTAACAGAGGCTTCATGAGAAATGATCTGAAATTCAATAGTTATCAGCATGGAAATATTCCTTTCAAATGCTTCCATGATCTCTTGAAGAATTAACACTGATTTCTTTGAAAAGCTGTTGCCCCCAGAGATAAATACTACTTTTGTCTCTAATATTTTTCTCTGATCATTATCTATGCATGACTTCTCCAGCCACTGAAGGTTGCTCAAAGTTTGTAGAGCAATCCCGGAGAATTTGAATGTGTCTTCACAATTTTGGATGGGCCAATTTACTCTCATTAGCTTCAGTAAAAATTGTATTAAAATTTTTTTTTGACTCTCCCAATCATTGCCTATTGCTAAATAATTAACCAAATGAGTTTATTAGTTGAATGGGCATACTCCTAAATCATGTGAATGTTATCCTTAGAGGATTACTCATCCTACCAGTTAAGATTTTTAAAATCTTTTTGCAAGTAAGCGATAATATGTATTACATAAAAGTAAATGATATACGCATACAATATGTATGCGTGTGCATGTGTATAAAGTATATAAATGCTTATATGATCTATAATATGCTTACTTATATTTATACCTATAAATGTATATAATGCAAATACCTATATTTATTGTAATATACACACACTATATATATTTAATAAACTTCTTATTTTACAGTTGTTTTAGATTTACAGAAAAGATGAGATAGTATACTATATATAACCTGCATCCTGTTTCCCTTATTGTTAACATTGTACATTATCGTGGTACATTTGTCACAACTAGTGTACCAATACTGGTACATTATTATTAAGTAAACTCAGTATTTTATTTGGATATCCTTAGTTTTTAGCTAATGTTCTTTTTCTGCTGCAGGATCTCATCCAGGATACCGCATGTAGTCATCTGGTCTCCTTTGGCCCCTTTGACTGTGACAGTTTCTCAAACTTTCCTTGTTTTTGATGAACCTGACAGTTTTGAATAGTACTTGTCAGGTATTTTATAAATTATTCTCCGATTTGGGTTTGTCTGATGTTTTTCTCGTGGTTAGACTGGGGTTATGGGTTTTGGGGAGGAAGTCCACAGAAATAAAGTGCCATTCTCAATAAATGATGTATTTTTCTCTTTGAACGTTCTCGGGATACTAACTGTACTTAAAATATAATATTTTGTTTATTTAGAAGTAAAAGGCAAGTTATTTAAATCATCTGTAACAATATACAAAAGAGGTTGTGTGGATATAACAGGACGGCGTTCCATTACTAATTAGAAGCGTAGCAGATGTCAAGCTATGGGTTCACTGTAGGTTTGGGCCATGTCTGGGCATGTCTGCCGTACTGGTAGTTTGGGTCCATCAGGGGTGCATTCACAAGAAAGGGAGTCAGGAGGGTAGAGGCAGGAGTGGAAGAAGACGCATCCTGAACAAAGGGAAAAGAGAAAACTTTACAAGCTTGGTTCATGGTCAATGGACAAGCTTGTCTGTGTGGGGGGCAGGGGGGAACAGGAATGGTGATGATCTTGACTGTATCATTTCCAAATAGGAGGGCAAGAAATGTACATTGAGAGCATAAAGAAATACTGAAAGGAGTCGGCTTATAGACATTAGAGGAAGCGGTGCCAGTTACCTCAGCACTGACAGAGTGTCAGTGGTTTGGTAGTGATACGGGGGTGGGGGGCGGGGGTGACTTGGGAAAAGACTGGGTGACATTAGAATAAACTTTAGTGCCCTCATTTAGTGTCAGTAATGACATGGGCAGGTATCACCCCCTAAAGATGACATCAGTATGGCAAACCAGGAAAGGAAGAGAAACATAGGAGAAGCTCCGTAAAGAGCCAAAGGTATTAGTTTTTCATGTTTATGTAAGCTTTTTCTTAGGAATGTGTAACATCTTTGGGAAAAATCATAGGGTTGGGTTTTTCTCAGAGAGGATACAACATCTAGTTAGAGATATACCAGATTAGACAGTTTTTTACCTATGGGCCTGACCTAGAGTCCTTTACCTTCTCTTTGAGTTTCCATATCCATGAAATGGGATCTGACCTACTTCAAAAAGTTGTTCTGAGACTTCGTAGACGTGCCAGTGATTTGCAAAGTAAACGTTTGTTTAAGTAGGCTCCTTGGTTTATATGCAACTGAGTTTTAAGAAGTGGGATTTATGTAGGGATCCAAGGGACATGATAGGAAACAAAACTTCAGAAAAAGGCCTCATGAGCAATGGAACTGAAGTCTTGTGGATGGAGGGTGGTTCTTAACAACCACAGGAGCAGTTGCTCAGGAATCTCCATTCTAACGTTCAAATGAAATTATAGTTACCTTCTAGGTGTCAGCTTTTCCTGTGTGTGTGTTTTCTCACTTGTTCTATAATTACAACACATCTGTTGATTGACTTGTGGCGCTCCTAAACAATTTTGATGTGTTAGCCTTAGATCATAAAGGCAAGCAATGAAGGGATCTCCAAAATGGCTACCTAGTCCACCATTCCATATAGCTTCCCTACCTATTAGGTTCTGGTTTCTTGTGGGTACAACGTTAGCTCTTCTATGGAACATCATGGTCCCTCCTATTGTATGACAGCTTTCTATGCATTGTTTTAACCTTAGCAGCGTGATATTAGCCCAACCCATATCTTTTGGGGTAGGATGTTATTCTTTTTGCTTTTCAGTTTGTGTCAAGCCATTTGATAAGGCCACTGCATGACTGAAGGAAGGCTTAGTCCTTGAGCCTTTCTTGGACAAAAAGCCACTGGTGATGTGAGCAGTAGGATTATGCCCTGCACAAAGAGAAGCCTGAAACTGTTTTCCTCTATAAAGGAGATTGTCAGGACAGTTTCTCTTAGAAGGGAACAATGGACCTGGCAGCCTCCAGGATAGTCCAGACCAGTGTAAGACATGAGAAGAGACACTTTGATTGTGATATTAGTTGGCTGTAAAAAATCTAAACCAATACTCTAAAATCTGCTCCTCAGAAAATCATAGAATTTTAGAGTTGGAAAGGATATTAGAAATCATCTGGTCTAAAATTTTCATTTAATAATTTTCATATTAATATATGATGAAGTGTATAATTATATAATACATAATTTTTCATTATATAAACTTTTTATCTCATAATTTTTGAGTGCAAAAGCTCAAGTCTGGATTAAGTGTCTGCTAAAGGCCAGAAGGCTCTTGAGAACGGTGCTAGGCTCAGAGCTTAATGTCCTTTTTTTCTACACAACCTGTCTCAGGAAGCTTACATATATGTCAATGTGGCAATAAGCCTTTATCAGGATAGGAATTCAATTTTCTTTATTTTTTTTAAAGCTTTTATTTATTTATTTGAGAGAGTGAAAGCAAGAAAGATCACAGAGGGAGAGGGAGAAGCAGACTCGCCACTGAGCAGAGAGCCCCATGCAGGGCTCGACCCCAGGACCCTGGGATCATGACCTGAGCTGAAGGCAGACGCTTAACCAACTGGGCCACCCAGGTGCCCCTTCAATTTTCTTTGAAACATGCTCACTCTTTTCTTTCTTTCTCCCTTCCTTTCTTTCTCCCTCCCTCCCTCCCTTCCTACCTTCCTTTCTCCTTCTTCTTCTACTCTTCTTCTTCTTCTTTTTCTTCTTCATCTTCTTCTTCCTTTTCTTCTCCTCCTCTTCCTCCTCCTCCTTCTCTTTGTTCTTCTCCTTCTTCTTCTTCCTCTTCTTCTTTTGGCCCCACTTGGACATCTATCTTTCACATGGTTTCATAAGGACTCCTTTGTTTTCACTAATTGGTGATATATGCACCTACGTTTTCTTTAGCTTCCAAATCCTTTCTCCTTACCTTATATATTTACTACCCTTCATACTCCACATTTGTCTTCTTAAGATTCGTCCTATATGATCATCTCTCCCTCCCTGTCTCCTCTTGAATTCTATTAGACATTTTCTAATTTCTATCACATCTTTGTGGAGGCAAGCTTAAACCAGCACTTTTTGCCCCACTTTAGTCAAAAATCTCATGGGGCAACTGAAAGAAGAGAATTATTCGCTACCTGTGATTTTTTCAAAGCAGAGATTTTGCTACAAATGTAACTATGGCTGGGTGTGTATACACTACTTCCCAGGAGGGGAAGTTGCCTTTGACACATAACCTATCATAGAAAGAAAGGATCCATTCCTGTAATTAATGATAGTATTTATTCAAAAGTAATATATAATAGATAATAAGATTTCAATTATGAAGCGCAGCTTCATAGGAACGGATTCTGGAACATGCTCTACAGCTCCCTTTTGTATTTGCAATAGTAAAGACACTGACAATTTCAAAAAGGTTAACTGATATACAGAAATAAGTAATGTCATGATGTTTGCTATGCAGAATGCAGTCAAGAGGCTTGAAGCAAGCTCCTTCCCACCTTCTTCTGCAGAATTAAGTTACTGAGCAGCCAAGCTCATCCTGAAAGAGCCACACAGTCTCAGTGCAGTTTCTCAGGTATCTCCTCAAAAGTCACTTTACTTTAGTTGTGGTTATACTGAGCTTCTTGTCTGTTTTTTCTGCCTACAATAAGTTAGATACAACAAATTGGAAAGTGTCAGGGAAGGGGTCATGAGACTCAAGCTCCGATATACCAAGAAATGACAGCTGGTCAACTAGTAGCTAGGGAAGAGACATAAGAACTACATAAAACAAGTCCAAATACTCAGAAATCCAAATGGGGGTAAACAGTCCTAACCTCAATAGCCTTTGGGAGAATTACTACTTTAGAGTAAAATAATGTTCATAATGTGACCATAAATCTTTAAGAACAAATGAAATTCTTCTTCAGTATATTCTTTTTAACATGCAGGGTGAAGTGAAATATATTTACCATGTTTTTAATTCAAAATATTTAAATAACACAAGTAATCTGAATACTTCACATATATAGATTTTTTTTCCTCTATGAATTTAGGATAAATGAAGTAGTTTTGTAAAATGGTTGTTCAACTCACTTTAGCCCTGATGAAAATTCAGATACTAATTTTCATGTATTTTACCTAGTTCCTTTTTTTCTTTCCTTCCTTATCTCAAGAGGAGAGTTCCTTTATGACAACTGTATTATCTGCTGGTTCTTATTTTTTAGCCTCTGACCTCAGGCAATCCATTTAATAAAGCCTCTCAATTCCTTCAGAGTATCCTTTTCTTTGTTTCCAGATGCACTGGGCCTAAGGACATCAATATGATCTGTAGAGGATTCCAGCACAATTGTTACTTAGTGATTCATTAATTTTTCTGGAGGAACTCTAAGTCATTCCTTTCACCTTATATATTTTCTATATAACATTTTAACAACTACCGATACTTATAGTTATTCATGTCTTGACTATTGATTTATGAAAAGAAATTCCCAGAAGTCAGAGCCCCCAATCTATTAAATCATTTCTTCTTGGAAGTCATTTCTGCATACCTCGGTCCTTCTTGCCTCATCTCCTTAGATGACTTAGTTTTTTTCTTTAATGGGTTGCCCCAGATACATTTCTTATGCAGTTTCACTTGGTTTTTATAGAGAGATTTTATTCTTCCTGACGCAGCACAGCGATACAGTATGCCTCGAGCATGGTACCCATAATCACACCACTCTCTTTGCTGTCATGCGGAACTGGAAACATTCAGCTAATCTGAAATCCAGTATTATCTAGAGGTCTTCGTCGGCTTTAAGGGTTTCCCCCTGCCTCCTCTTGAAGATCTTTTTTTATTCTTTTAGTTCAAGTTGAACTTAATTCTCTTCATTATGATTGTTTTTCATGTTCACTATCTTTTGCAGATGCTACTGCATAATTTAACAGTTCCACCTTGATCATTAATATAGTCACAAACATAGATTTGATTTCTCCAAATTATTAGACATGCACTTTATATATATAATAAAAGTGCTCAGGTAAACTGATGTCTCAGGATGGAGGAGGAATATAAGCCTAAAAGGTTAGTGAAAAAAGAGAACTCCTCCTTGGAATTACAGACTGGAATGGGAATTTTAAGTTAAGGTGACTCAAAGCATGGATTAAAAGTTTTAACTGAATTGATAGTGGTGAAGGAGAAGTGAATACCATGCATATCTAAAAGGTGATAGGGTGGAGACATAAAAAAAAAGGGGGGGGGCGTCTGCTTTAGAACTGCTGTGTATGGCCCTTGCACTTTTCTCTGTGTTCACTATCCTGGGAGTTTTGTGTAATACAGCTAATGAATATACTAGAAAGACTGCTTATAACTCAAGATTCTATAGCTGTCAGTAAGTTTATATACATTTGTACCATTTTTTCCCCATTTCATTAAAGATTTAAATTAGATTTGTTACTAGAGTCCCCTAAAATTTTCTATTTGAAAAGTGATATACAATCCTTTATGTAATCTCCAAAGCGCTTCCTCCAAAATAAGATAAACACATTTTATAAAATATTTTAATTCTAATAATGAGTCAGAATACATTTAATCTACATTAACTAATTTTTCCTAAGTTTTTAAAAAGTTTTTTTCTAAGTGATTTTTCAGAAATCTTAATGAATAGCCATTTATGGAAGATTTTCTTTACTTCCTAATTGCATAAATATCTCTTTGTTTTCTTGCCAGACTCTGTAGAGATATCTTTACCATGATACTCCTGGGAGTCTGCCATTAGATTATTCTCATGCTTACATGTCTTAAAGTGGAAAACTAAAATGGGAGAACCATGCAGAATTCTGCCCTTACCAAATTACCAAATTAAATTTTACCCTAAAATAAGGAATATGCCTTTAAAATATTTTAGGGGCACCTGGGTGGCTCAGTTGGCTAAGCGTCTGCCTTCATCTTAGGTCATGATCTCAGGGTCCTGGGATGGGGCCTGGATTTGGGTTCCCTGCTCAGCAGGGAGTCTGCTTCTCCCTCTCCCTTTACCCCTCCCCCCACTGGTGTGTGTGTGTGTGTGTGTGTGTGTATGTGCGCATGTGCTCTCTCTCTCAAGTAAATAAACAAAATCTTTTTAAAAAATAAAATATTGGAGTCTTGGCGGATTTGAGCTCGATATGGATAATTAAGGGCCACAAGGAAGACCTCTGCTTGACATGACAAGAGAAAAAGACCTAAAAACTTTCTAATGAAAAGACACATCTCAATGGATTTGAACTCATTATTTTTGATAACTAAGGAAGATATTTTGTTCACTAGTTTATCACAACAACAACTAATAATACTCTATCTATATATATTGCATTTCATCCAGAGATCTAAGACAAATATCTCATTAATCTTCTCAAGCCCCCAGTGAGACAATGGTACTATCGTATTACAGGTACAAATTAGCTCTAGAAAGATCCCTCCATATTATCTCTAAATTCATAAGAGGATATTACCAAGAAAATATTTTAAATGGAACATAACAGTCTATTTTTTTAATGACCTTTTTTCCTAGTCCATGCCGACCTTCACTTATATAAATTAAGTTTCATTTTAAAATCAGGCAAAAACTAATGATGTAATGTATGGTGATTAACATAACATAATAAAATAAAAAAAATGTAAAAAAAATAAAAAAATAAAATTCAGGATAAAAGGAATGATACAAATATTAAAACAGGTATCTCTTAAATGTCACAGGTTCTCTTTTCTCTTTGAGAGCAAGGGCAAAATCTATTTCAAGAATTTATGCAGTGTGTTTTTCAAATGCTTTATGAAAATAAAGAATAAACTTTTGTTTGTTTTCTTCAGTACTATCTGCTCAATAGAAATTAGGTCCTATTTGATATTCATTTCACCTGAATTTTTCTTTTTTCCACTTTGGCAATGCCACTCTTCACTTTCAATATTTTCAAAACTTTGCTCAAAATGACATTTAAATTTCCTATTCTCACCTGACCCAGCACTTTAATATCTCTTCCATATTATCCTGTGGCCATGCATAAACCGTAATGGAGTCTCTTTGATTCTTAGATCTCTCTTCTGGAACTACTGGTCTATAATTGTTGTTTGAAAAACAAAAGGGCTTACTGTTTTTTATTTTAATTGTAGTGAATGAAGAAATGCCTGCATTTCTTAAAGTAGCTCCTGCATTTCCCAATCATGTTGCTGAACCTACCCTCAGACTCTGGATGGCAACTGAGCAGTAGTCATGTGGAATGGCCTTTAAATGAGGTATCAGTTTAATAAAACAAAGCACGACATGCATATTCATTTGTTCATGCATTCATTCAACAAATACTTGCCAAGCTAGGTACTGAGCACAGAGATAAAGAGGACATAGTCAAGACTGTAATGGAATCCCTGATACAAAGTCGATATGGAAGGTGTTCGGGGAGCAGAAAGGCAAAATATCTAACTCTGTTGGGGGTCAGGGAAGACCTCCTTGATGAGATATTTGGCCTTTATTGGCTGATTAAGAATATAACATGAAAAGCAGGATTTGGAGAATCCTCCTGGGCATTCAGAAATGATTGAATGGAAGTATATTATACTCCAATGTTTGCAATTATTATTGAGAGAAATAGTTATGCCCTTTCAGACTGGGCCATGTTGTCTGTAGTCCACACAGTGAAAACAAATCCATCATGTCTACTAGAAAAATAACCAAATATAAGCTCCAGGTTCTAGTGGTCAGCAAACACAAAATAGCAGTACTGTTTTTGACTGTAAACATAGTAAAATAAATTAAATGTAGAATCTGATGAGAATCAAAAAGATATTTAATCCTAGAATGCTTTGAAAAGGAAAGAAAGCACAATACAAATGTAAGAAACCATTATAATGAAAAAAAGAGTAAACTTTCTACTTAGTCATAGAAAGCCAAGAAACTTCCTTTTGATAATCCTTAAATTAAATTCCATTTTTCAGAATGTGTCTCTATTTCTTGAAGGCATCCACAGTCTTCCACATGATGCCTAAGTGGAGCCAGACTGAAGTGACATTCTTTAGGCATTTCTTCAAAGAAAGGAATAAGATCTGACAGATTCCTTTGCATGAGGGGAAAAGGCATAGAAGGACAAGGTCTGGTGGGAATCTTAACATTACTCTCTCCATCTGCAAGATAGTCCTTCTCTGCTATACTGTGATAATAGCTTCTGAAGGTGTTAGCACCCAGCAAGACATTGCTCTGTTTTTTTTCTTTTAAAAAGACATAGCTTTTACTTTTGGATTGAGACTAATCTATTGTCTTTAGACGCACACACACACATCCCCATAATCTGTTAGAGTTCAGTTTAGAAATACTAATTTTCACCACTTGACAAGTAAAATATGGAACCAATTCAGAAAACAAATGCCTCCCCCTACCTCAAAAAAAGTAAATTGACAAATAAAAACAACAACAACATGGTCCCTCTTTCATACTGCTGTCACATGATAGTTGTGGCATTATCAGTATTTTGAAGTATCGGTATTTTGAAGTAACAATGAAGTGTGACTGACTCCACGTAGCATTTTACCTCACCTGCCTTGTTAATGTTGAAGAGTATAGATGGCAACTTCTACAGTCAAACAATTTTGTTTATAGTTTTCAACAGCTGCCTCTGAATACAAGTACTTCAGGACACATGTAAAGAATATATTTTTGTAAAAGTATGTGTAATATAAAAACATCTAGGCCCAAAGTAATTTCTCCATCTGAAGTAGCTTGAAAGGACTTTATCATGAAAGGCATGGGCTGCTATTTGGTGGGGCTTGCTCTTGCACCAACTGCATAGTTATGGGTGTAGCCAATGGAGATGCTTGTTATATACTGTGGACCATGACATTCCAAATATGATGCCTATAGGTCTGCAGAAGTTTGAAATAGTGTATGGAATAGGCAATCAGACTATAATTCATATACACGGGAGAGCTGGGGGAGAAGGAAGCATCACCAGATTAAGTATTAAAATAGCTTCACTGGCTTTTATTGGTTTTATAGATAGATCTAATAAAAAATCAGTTAAGATATATAAGATATGGCTACACACCAACTGTTAATCTCTGGCAAAGCAGGAATTAAACTTTTAGTTTAGTTCTGAACTAGTTGGAGTTCACACTTTCAATCAATTAATATAAATTTGGTACTGTGCCAGTCAGAATCCATTCTAATCAGTTAGCACTTGTTCAATAATGACTGCTACATATTTTGAATATTATTCCTTGTTGGTATCAAATATCTAAAGCAGGTAGACCAGGCTACTTACTTTCATTATAATTGTATTTAACAGTACCATATAAACATGACTTAAAAATCAAAAAGATAATATTGAATCAACTGATAATCCTTTATAACTGTTCTCCATTGTCCTTCCTGGCTCTATGTTTCTACAATGGAATAGGTAATATAGTAGGAGCTTTGCCTGAAAGAAAAGAAAGACATTGTTCACGCACTCAAGGAGTTTACTAAGATAGACATAATGAATAGAGAACAGTTAAGTGCCAAACTGGGTAGAAATCGTTATAAAAACCATAGATATTCAGAGGAAGTTATAATCATTGTAGGGAGCAATAAAAGATGATTTCAATGAAGAGATCAGTCATAACCCGGTCTTGAAAGAATGTAAGGATTTGAATAAATGAAAGATGAGACAAAGGAAATGCTACAACTATGGAAGTGGAAATGTGCATGGACAGTATAAAGTGTAGTGAAAAACAAAACAAAACAAAACTGAAAGGAGTGAAAAATAAGGCTGCCAGGACCCCTGCTCGCTTCCAAAGAGCCTTGTAAGCTGTGGTGTATGGGCAGAGAGGAGCCTTGACCCAGACTGGGATGCTTTTACTGTGGGGGCCAAAACGTCACACACAAGGGTGAACGCTCTTTCTTGCTTTTCTTCTGCTCTGGAAAGTAGATCGGTAAAAGGACTACAGACTTCTTTTTGGGTCCACTGGCTCTCGCTCTGCTACTGCTGCTACTTCTCACCCAATAGGCTGAGGAATAAGCCTTTCTCAAGGCAGGTACTATTCTTACCTACTTATTGCCTGCCTCTCAGTCTGTCTCTGTCTTCCCCAGTCCTACCAGCACTTAGCTTCCCAGGAGTTCTTATTATCTCAGGCTTGGTGATTTGTTTATGGCATGATCTGGCCTTTGCAGGATGAGGGGGTTGTGTTTAGGCCTAAACCTCCAATTGCTCATCAGTTTCCTAGAATAATCTGAAGGTTTCAGACACTCTGCTGATATTACATATAATTCATATTCTCATTTGCCATTGCTCTTTGTGTATTTATTTCCCTTGAGAACCTAATTAGAACAAGGGCTGCATGCCAGGGCAGGATATGGGAACTCCTGGGTCCCTTAGCCCTAGGCTCTAATGGGATCCTCACACTACTGGTATAGTCTAACGGAAAGCAGGGAAAATAATTTGAACTTGACATAGCATACTAAAGGAACCCAAAGGATTTTGAACAGTTAAGTAGCAATAATAAAACAGTGTTGTGGCCATGTCTGCAGGAAGAATTAGGAAGGAGGGAGATGGAGATAGGTAGACTAGATGGACGACAATTGCAGTTGTCTAGATGTAAGGCAGCAGGATGGCAGTCATAGGAAAGATGATGAAAGATAGATCTGAGAGGCATAATGAAGGAAACAATGACAGGACTTGGTGATAAACTCAATGCAGAAGTGATGATGAAATATTCAAAGGTGACTTGAGGGCTCCTATTTTGGAAGCCTGGAAGATTAGTGATTTTATAGCACTAACGAGAAAGAGCGGGATGGAGAGTCTTTTTTTTTTTTTTTCCCCATTTTTCTTTTTTTTTTTAAAGGGGGATATAGAAAAAATTTAGTGAAGATAAAGTGACTACAGGACATCTTCTAATACCATATATATTTTTTGAAACATAAGATTAGAAGGCAGGATGTCATAGGTGAAGTCATGCTATAGAACCACAAAGACAGATAGGTTAATTAAAAGAAGGCATAAAAAAATGAATAAATGGTCTAAAAAAGAACAAAGGGCCAGGGATTGGGATTTGTGGAAGTAACCTTGCTAGGGCACATGAGGAGGAAAATATAGAAAAAGCGGGGCTGGCAAGGTAGGAGGAGAGCTGGGGAGGACCACTAGGTAAAAGAGATGATTAAATAAGAAAAACTAAATAGTTTACATGTAAAACAATGTCAAGATGGGGCACCTGGACGGCTGGGTCAGGGGAGTGTGTGACTCTCGATCTCGGGGTTGTGAGTTCAAGCCCCACACTGGGTGTAGAGATTACTTAAAAATAAAAGTCCTTAAAAAAATGTCAAGGGACACCTGGGTGGCTCAGTGGGTTAAGCGTCTGCCTTCGGCTCAGGTCATGATCCCACAGTCTTGGGATTGAGTTCCGCATCGGGCTCCCTGCTCAGCCAGGAGCCTGCTTCTCCCTCTGCCTGCCGCCACCCCCCACTTGTGCTCTCGTGGTCTCTCTCTCTCTCTCTCCCTCTCTCTCTCTCTCTCTCGCTCTCTGGTAAATAAGTACATAAAATCTTTGAAAAAAGAAAGAAAAAAAATGCCAAGATCTATGTGATCAACACAAAAACTACCTTTTTGATATATAAACCTCTGAGCAAATAATTATACTGATGGGGCATTTAAAGTAACTCCTCAACTTTAACCCCCAATTTCTTTGCTGCTGTTCAGACTCATTTTGAGTTACCTGTAAAAGTAGAGAGCACCTTATGAGGGCCATCTGTATAAACTCCTTTCATATGTTTGAAGACGATGAATTGTTTTTGAAGCCATTGTTTTCTAAGTTAAATGATTTTAATTCTTTACAAACTATAGAGTCTTCCCCTCCCCCCCACCCCGACTGCTGTCTTATGAACTCTCCCAATTATTAGGTGTGGATTCTTCCTAAGATAAAAAATCTGATTATAGGGTCTGCCTAAAACTATAGAAATAGGGAGAACTTATGTAATTCCTGAACCATGGAACACAATGAGACGTTTAAACTTCTTAGTAGTTTCGGTCAGTAAGAACAAACTTATTTCAGTAAAGTTCAGGACCTCATTTTCTGTATTTTTGCTTTTTACATTATTAAGGCTAAGCTTCTAAACTCTTTAGAATGTTGACTAAAGACAATATGCAATCCATAGCATTGGAACTGCTGTCTGTTAGCAACCAAAAGAACAATATTCATTGGCACCAACAAGGAAAATAAGAAATATGAAATAAAAAGAAACAATGGAAATGCACTTGCTATAATCCTCAGTCTGCTATGTTGCAGTGGGAAGTCATTTTCAGAGAAATGATATTGTGAATAGAAGGCATCCAGTTCTGCTAATCTTGTTAGCTATTTTGTTATTTGTATAGTAAGTTAAAGGTAAGAACATTTCAAAGATGAACAGAGACATCAGGGCTTTGGTTCCCAAATATCACACAGAAGTATGCCAGGCTAAGTGTTACAAATTTTTTCCAGCCTTCCCAAATCTTACCTCAAGTCCTAGTGTGCTGATAATACAGTTATAACTATGTTTTAATAGTTATTTCTATATAAGGTTTTGGACTTAATTAATGCGTTTGGTCTACAATGTGGAAATTTTGTATTTTATTTTTTTTAAGGCCCTCTAGGAAAATTCTAAGCTATTTCTCCAATACCTTTTGATATCCTGAAGTACTAAATGTTCCTTAAAACTGCTCTTGCATATGCAGGGAATGGCAACTGCCTAGAAGGATCCAGCCCACCCCATATTTTTATTATGGTCATATTTTCTAATAAAGAGACTGGGAAACAAAGACAATATTGTTGAGCCAACACAGACAAGACACCTAGATACATTTTCACTTAATTTTCATAGCAGTTTTATGACATAAAGATCATTTCCATTTTATATCTGGGTAAACAGACTCAGGGAAGTTAGTAACTTGCCAAAGGTCACATCACTTGTAAAGTGGCAGAAGTGGGATTTGAAGCCAAGATTATCTACCTATAAATACATTGTTCTTTAGTTTTTGGTCTAATCAGATGGAGAGGAGGTTATGTTAAGGTAGGGTATGAACATGCCTATGAAACCACTGGCAGCCAAACATAAGGTTTCTTCTTCTTTTCTTTTTCTTTTTTTTAAAAGATATTATTTATTTGAGAGAGAGACAGAGACAGGGCAAGAGCAGGGGGGAAGGGGCAGAGAGAGAGGGACAAGCGACTCCCTGCCAAGCAGGGAGTCCAACTTGGGGCTTGATCCCAGGACACCAAGATCATGACCTGAGCTGAAGGCAGATGTTTAACCAACTAAGCCACCCAGGTGCCCCCCAAACAGAAGCCTTATGTTTAGTGCAGCCAAACCTTAGGGTTAGTGCAGCTAAACTTCTTCACATTGTGAAACTAACCCTATTCCCACAAAGCTACCATGCTGCCAAAACTGCAGACAGTTCCCTTAGGAACAGAAGGATTCAAATGGGGGTCCATTGAGTTAAACAAACAAATAAATGAGCATTACTCATCCTTCCTGGTTTTTCTTTTTTTAATTGGATACCTTTCTTTTCATAACATGAAGTAAAGCAGGAAGAAAAAATATCCTTTGCAAGTATTTCCTTAGGCAAGAAGATAAAAGAAACATTTAACAAAAACACTCTCAACAATTAAACTTGCTTCACAGAAAAGCATCTGGATCAAGGTGCCATTTCAGGAGAGAACAAGAGTAAAACAAAATGAGTGAACACAAAGGGTGTATGATTCATTTGTTTCGGCCATTCACAGTAATACATGGATTATAAGCAATGAGAGTATTAGGTAGTGACTATTTTTCCACTCCTTTAATCAATACTGTTAAGTACTACGCAGGGCAAAGCTGATCCACATTTGTTGGAGAATTCTCTCGCTTGGGCATACGGGATGTGGGAACTGAAAGAATTGTAGCATGGAAACTCTGGAGCTGAAGGCTGGCCATATTCCTTTATGTGGACTGAAGAAGCAGAGAAAGCTATGCTGCACAATAGAGCAAACACTGAGACAGAAGCAGGGATGACGGAGGGAGTCCTGCTGGCTTCTGGAGGGGCAATTTAGCTCAGTGTTCAAGGCTATGGATTCCATAGCCAGAAAACTGCGTTCAAACTTAGCATCATTTAGAAGCTATGTGACCTTGGTCACGTTACTTAACATTTTTCTGCTTTCTTTTCCTCATCTATGAAATGGTGATAAAATTGTACTTACTTGGGCGCCTGGGTGGCTCAGTTGGTTGGGCAATTGCCTTCGGCTCAGGTCATGATCCTGGAGTCCCGGGATCAAGTCCCATAACAGGCTCCCTGCTCAGCAGGGAGTCTGCTTCTCCCTCTGACCCTCCACCCTCTCATGCTGTCTCTCTGTCATTCTCTCTCTCTCAATAAATAAATAAAAATCTTAAAAAAAAAATTGTACTTACTTTTTTTTATTATTATTATGTTATGTTAATCACCATATATTACATCATTAGTTTTTGATGTAGTGTTCCATGATTCATTGTTTGCATATAACACCCAGTGCTCCATGCAGAACGTGCCCTCTTTAATTCCCATCACCATGCTAACCCGTCCTCCCACCCCCCCTCCCCTCTAGAACCCTCAGTTTGTTTTTGTGTGCATTAAATGACTTAATCTATGTAAAGTGCTTATTCTAAGGCCTGGTATCTAGGAAGTAGGACACTATAGACTGACTTGTATTCTCCCCAAATTCATATGCTGAAGCCTCAACCCCCATTGGACTGTGTTTGGAATTAAGGCTTTTAGCAGGTAATTAAGGTTAAGTGAGACCATATGGGTGGAGTCCTTGTCTGATAGGATTGATGGCCTTGTAAAAAGAAGAAGAGGAATAAGAAGAAGAAAAAGAGAGAGAGAGATTGCTCTCTCCCTTCAAGTACATGCACTGAGGAAAGGCCTTGTGAGGACACAGGGAGAAGGCAGCTGTCTGCAATGTAGGAAGGGAGACCTCACCAGAAACCAAACTGGCTGACACCAAGATCTTGACTTCCCAGCCAATGAATTTCTGTTGTTTAAGACACCCTGTCTCTGGTATTTTGTTATGGTGGCCTAAGCAGGCAACATAAACATGACATAAACCTTTACATAAGTCATTATTGTTCTGATTTTAGTTTCTGGTTCTAACTGTAGTAACTTTCTGAGGGCTAGACAATGCCTACTTTGAGGTTCTAAGGTAGTGCAACATCATCATCCTAAATTTCCTACCATTTGCTTAAGTAGGTGTCTGTAATTGGTAACCAAAGAATCTTACCAATAAATGATACTGGATGTTAGTATAGAGAGAAGTCACTTACTTGTAGCTCATGGCTGGGATGAAAGTTTCATGGAAGAGATGGGATTTAAGCTGGAACTTAAAAATGGCTAGACTTTGAAAAGGTGGAGAGAGAGAATGCTATGATAACTGAGACTGTGGCATAGAGTTAGTTATGTGTGATTGCATGTCACAAGAGTACACATCAGGCTCAGGAGTAATAATACACATGTGAAACTTGGATTATTCTGTATTAGATTTTCATAGTTACAGAGAACTGTTTGCCAATGTATCTTAAACATATTAAAGGTACAAATTTTAAATTTAAATATCTGGATGATTTAATAAATCTAAAGCATTGTTAAATAGGTAAGGTAAAAAATTATTTTTCTCTTTTTTATTATGTTCAGTGAGGATGCAAATCCTATGAATTCCCTCAATGTTATCCATAATTATCATTGCATTGGATCAGTTTTTAATAGTTCAAATTCTCTCAGATATTACAGCAAATTTGTTGGCTCTTCTAGGTCTTTGTTAGACAGATGATTCTGTGCCTTCTACTGATGAAAGCTTCTTCAAATGTAATATTAAAATAGACAGATAATTGCCTATCTGTCCTTTAGCACCACTTCCTTTACAATTCTGAGTGAACTGTCCTGTAAAAATCAAAAAGGTATCTAAAGTCTTGCTCCCTCAAGCAAATTCTTGTTTATAGGAGATCTCAAGGGTGAATTTCATCACTGCCTCCTTTTAAAACTTTAATCAACCCATTCTAAAACAAAATTATTAGGTATATTTCCCCAAATAGCTCATAAAACCAAAGACCCAAGAAAGACATTGCCTGAAAACTATTATTTAAATGTTGCCATTTAAATATGCACTGAGACATATTTTGACCCCAAATAATTATTTTTGAGAAAGCATGTGCCAGTAATACATTTTTCAGTGTCCCTTAAAACGACCAAGAGGAGACATGCCTTTTGACCTGAGCAGTCTGCTGGAAGGCAGGGAACTCATTTTCTTTTCTATGGCTTTTAACAAAGTCATGACCTCTCCATATCCACTCTTCTTTCCAAAAAATTGGCCCACTGTTCAGGTGTCATCTCTTTTAGGGAGGCATTCATGAATTCCCAGGCTGGTTAAAAGTACTCATTCATTCAGTCATTTGTTCATTCCTAAAACATTTATTGATTATTTTGTAGGTGTCAGGCAAACATTCTAAGCAAAGAATCACACAGAGCCAATACAGCTTAAGGAAAAATGTGCCACAGAGACATCTATTGTAGATGTCTCAGGTAGCCTATGTCAGCCTTTCAATACCCTCTGGTCAAGATATTCTCACATGCAACAAATCGGTTTTTCATTGTGTGCTAGTTTGCTTGTTTTCACTTAAATTCATTCCCTTGTATACTGTCTTCAGGTAATAATATTCTCATGAAGATGCTTCATGATTTAGACAACATAACAATATTCAAGAGTATAATAATATTCAACTCATCTTATTAGTCCTTGCTTCTCTAAGACAATCCTGAGTCTTCTGTTTTCTCCTCATAAAAAAACTAATATTCCAGGTCTTTACTTGCTTTTCTTACTCCTAAGGCATGATTCAGTTTCTGCACATAGGTTTTTAAAGGAGCTTAGTCTTTGCTTTTTTACTGGGTTCCTTCTTCCCAAACTTGAAAAATAATGTATGAAAAGAACATAGTTTCAAGTCAGGTAGAATTAAGGTTCATATCCTGTTCTACCAGGTACTAGCTGAGTGCTTCTGGACAAGTTACATAACCTCTCTGAAGCTCAGTTTCCATACTTGAAAATGGGGATAATAATATTCATCTAAAAGGATGGCTGTGAGGATTAAATAAGGAATGCACAGTTTAGCATGAGGAACATACAGTATCTATGGCTTTGTCGCTGGCCCGTGACCAGTTTTTTTATTACGTCTGAACTAATATTTAAGAATGGTCTCGCTATTCTGTGGAGCCCGGTTTCTTCATCTTCACTCATTGTTTTCATTTACATTTTGGGTGTTGTTGCATAGTAATCATATTACCCTGGAAGGGAATGCCATCTTTTCCTGGACCTCGACTCTATCCTGTTAGGTCCCCTTCCTGCCCAGAAGCAAGCCTTTTTTTTTTTTTAATTAAGATTTATTTATTTATTTTAGAGAGAGAGAGGGCAAGAGAGAGAGAGAGAGAGAGAATGAGATTGGGAGGCAGGGCAGAAGAAGAGAATCTTCAAGCAGACTCCCAGCTAAGCACAGAGCCTGACATGGGGCTCAATCTCATGACCCATGAGATCATGAGCTGAGCCGAAACCAAGAGTCAGATGCTTAACCAGCTGAGCCACCCAGGCACCCCAGAAGCAAGCTTTATGTCTTCCTGTTACCAGCTCTCCCCACTTGTCTCGGTGCTCCTAATGACTCATTACTTATATGGTCCTTCCAACCCCTCTAACTCCAGGAAAGATCTTATAGAATCCCATCATCAATACCAAAACAGCTTTTAACCTAAAGTAAAAACAATGGCCACCATTTCTAGCAAGAAAGACTGTTTACCTTTATTCATTGGGCAGATAGTGCACACGTGGTTTTAGACAACTTCCAAATTCCCTGGAAAGCAGTTAAGATATCCCATATATGAGATATATGCCATAGGAATATAAATTGATGGTGGGAAGAACTGGTTCTCTAAGAGTTACATTAGTGATTCTTTTGGCTCTCTATCTCTTTGCTGTCGTAATTTCAGCTGTTTTATTCTTTCGTCAAGTATAAATTTTAGAATCCATTAGTTTTAATCCAGTTCCAAGGAGCCAAAACGACATGGAAACACCATTTCTTTTCTGGACACAGTTCTCTTCTGTCAACAGGAAAGCTTTCCATTTCAAGTGTGATCTGATCATCCTCCACAGTCTAGTGGCCTTTCTTTTTCATTATCTATTCTCATTCATTAACTGCCACACATTTTCAGAAACTTTGAAAGTTTGATGACATCCCACTCTAATAAGTGCACAGTATGATCATACCTCATATTTACAACTAATATATTTCCTATATAATATATACAAGAAAAACTCCTCTGAATCATCTGTGAGGAATAAAATTACCATGTGTGTGAAGGAAATGAAGTGATGCTTTTTTTTTGGCTAAGTTAAAATGACTATCATTCGGCTAAATTCTTATCCTGAAATTCTCCAAGGAGCCTTGTCTACATCACAGACTACTAGAGTAGTCTAAAAATTTTCTGGGCAATAAAAATAGTGGTTTAAAAATTAATAAAGAGGAGGGGAGGGGGGTGGGAGGATGGGTTAGCCTGGTGGTGGGTATTGAGGAGGGCACATTCTGCATGGAGCACTGGGTGTTATGCACAAACAATGAATCATGGAACACTTCATCTAAAACTAATGATGTAATGTATGGGGATTAACATAAGAATAAAAAAAATTAATAAAGAGGGAAAAAATGAGAGAACTCATTGTTTTATTTATTTATTTTATCACTGTAGAACTGTTTTCTAATATAAATTTTAGATTTAGTATATAAATTATTTTATAATAGCCAATGGACCCCTAATTTTTTGGGGGGGAGGGAATAGAGTGGTTAGAAAAGAATGGATGAGGGAAGGACACCTTCTTTCCCCCACACTCCTGGTAAAGGGGCTTCAGGGCTTATATGGCAAGTTTGAGCCAGAAACAAGGACAATGACTTTTGTATTAAAAGAAGAAAACCTATGACTAGATATAAAAGGAAAATTCACGAGTGAACTTCCAAAATTTATGTACACTGAGATGTATTAGAGACATCTGCCCTGGTGGGGGAAAAGAAAACTGTATTTGAAAGAAGTATATTCTATTCTTTGCCTTGATTTCTTTTTAGTTATTTTCCATTACCAACAACTTTTCAAAGAATTTATTAGTAACTGAATATTTTTCTTTAAAATAATAACTTTTAAATTAAAATTAAAATATTACCTAATCTGTTTCCTTTATACTTAAAATAAATATTTAGCATTAAATTAGGTGGATGGTGGTTTAGCTAACACTCTCATTTACTCAGGGAAGTTATCTGTCTACCCTGAAATATCTACAAAAAATATCTCTATGGTACATTCTTTCTTTTTTTTTAATTAAAAAAAAAGATTTATTCATTTACTTTGAGAAAGGAGGGGTGGGGCAGAGGGGAGAGAGTCTTAAACAGACTCTGTGCTGAGTGCAGAGCCCATCTCAGGGCTTGATCTCACAACCCTGAAATCCTGACTGACCGAGCTGAAACCAAGAGTCCGTGCTTAACCAACTGAGCCACCCAGGTACCCCTATAGTACATTCTGTCTTAAGGTATACTGGCTCCATGACAATCTTGGCTGACTCAATCAACATTTTCTTTGATTTTCTTTCTTAAGACTATTTGCCCACCATAGAGAATCCTAAGGAATAAATCTAAAATGACAGAGTTAATAGAGACAGCTATTAAAGTTGGGCAAAATAAAAAAAAAAAAAAGAAAAAAACACATCCCAACACCATAATAATCTTCAAGACATTAAGTTTATTAAAGAACACAGGTTAGTGAAAGCAGAAAGGAAAACAGGTATAGTTTGCTTCCTCAAGTCACCTGTACCGGGCAAAAAATATCATTTTATTCTCAAATAAACTGGTGATTTGGGTTGCATCACAAACTAGTTGGACAAAGAACCACAGATTAGATATCCTTCTGTTAACATGAAGATTACCAGGTACTTTGATAATGTAATGAGTTTTTCAGGCAAGCACCAAGAACTGAATCCAGTCCAG
The DNA here is from genome assembly GCF_029215605.1 of Mirounga angustirostris. Lineage (NCBI taxonomy): Eukaryota > Metazoa > Chordata > Mammalia > Carnivora > Phocidae > Mirounga > Mirounga angustirostris. The sequence goes on along the minus strand of NW_026991717.1, from coordinate 67,622,925 downwards.
ATGTGATGATAGCACGTTAATAAGCTAATTCCTTTAGCTACCTCTTCATTTTCTGAGGCTCATTCACAGAGTGGCAATGGCATTAACTCTGGATGAGGTGCTTTGCCCAATAAATACCTCTTGATTAAATTCGCTGATTGGGCCTTCTCTGCTCACTTCACTTTCTATCCCTCTGGGAAATAAACTTTCATATGGTAGACCTCATAGGACACAGAGGAGGCACCATAAACAGTAGGAACATATACTGACTGAGTGAACAAATGACTGAATAAACAGTTCATAAGACATCAAGAGTTAAGCTAGCATTGCTAGATCAATGGTCACTAGATAGAGTAAAAGAATGATAAAGTTTTTTTTTTTTTAAAGATTTTATTTATTTATTTGAGAGAGAGAGAATGAGAGAGAGCAAGCACATGAGAGGCGGGAGGGTCAGAGGGGGAAGCAGACTCCCTGCTGAGCAGGGAGCCCGATGCGGGACTCGATCCAGGGACTCCAGGATCATGACCTGAGCCGAACGCAGTCGCTTAACCAACTGAGCCACCCAGGCGCCCAAGAATGATAAAGTTTAAAGACACTGCAAAAATTACTCTTTTTATTTCATTCAGAAAACTTTGTGTGAAAAATACAATTTAAACTCTCAGTTCATTAAAATATTTGGGAGGTGGGGTGAGATATATACTTATTTGAAAAAGCTTTCATCATTCATCATTTTCTACAAGGAAAGCTAACAAGGGGTTGTGGGTTGGTCTCCTCTGAAGATCATCTGTGAGTACTGTGGCTTTGCCATTTAGGGGCAAATGCTAAAAAGAGTCTCACCAAGACAAACTATCTGGCACTGCAGGCACATTTCCTGCAAGGAAAGAAATTTCACAGAAGCAACAGGTGCCTTTTTTTTTTTTCCCACAGTAGCATCCATCAAAAATAAGGCAATGGAAAAAATAGTTAAAATGTGGCATAGACAATAAAAATCTAGTCTGTAATCCCCAACCCTTCATGCAATGAACACCGTACAGGATATCCACTTAATAGCCACGGTGCTGAAATTTGGCTGAAGTGTTACCTCCCAGCAAACAAGGTTCATTAAAACAATCTTTTTATGAGTAAAGAGATGATATATTAGGGAAATAATGTTCATAAAAAACCTAGTTTTTGACAATTGGCACCATAAAGCAGTTATTATCTCTGATTAGTAAAACAGCTTGTTTGAAAGCAATCAGTTCTGAAGAATACAGACAGGAGGACAAGTTATAAAACATATGAGGTTTATATAGAGGGCTATTATTTTACAAACAACAAATGATTTAAAATGCTCCGAAATAACAATTATTTGGAGTCACTTTCATGTTCTAGAACTCAATAAATAAGACTTTTTAAAAAACTTCACACAGTTCTTCTTGATCTTCTTGTAATTGTAGGGCACTATTAGTTTCATGGGTATCATGTTTCCAGATACTGGGTGTTGAAAGATTTATTCATGTTGAGCTGTGCCCTAAGGTAATTTTAGTTTTCATAAAACCCAATTCTACAATTATAACCATCTGAGAAAATGAGTATTCTTCCTATCTAACGGTGTAGGAAGAAGAAACATTCTTATTATAAGCCCGATCCTCACAAGTGATTTTTTTTCATTTTCCTTAAATTCCTTAATTTTTTTTCTTATTAGACCCTCAACCCACAAATGTTCAACTGTCGTAAAAGATCAATGTTACTGAACTGCCAGCATTAATCTTTTGTTTGAAACGTATAAAGAAAGACAAATAAAGGAGACATTGCAAAATGTCTTTGTGAAGTAGAAGCAGATATTGAAATGATAAATAACATAACCTGCAAACACTAGTTGTAGTGTTCTGGGGGAGAAGAAATTCTTAAATATCAAAGACAGCGGCATGACTGTCAGGTGCTCCATAAATAAACCATGGACGATTCCTGACATTGGACCTTTCATTCTTGCAATGCTATGCTAAATAAGCATGCTCTCCTTGCCTGTCTGAATTCTACATGCCCATTTCCAGAATTGCTGCTGCAGGTAAGTAACACTGTCATGTTTGTTTTGTCAACTACATGCTGATTATCCTTTCCTATCTGCAGTTTGGGAACATTATCAAGGTCAGAAGCAATCTCTCAGAAAACCTATCCTAATGTGGCTGTATTTGATCATTGCTGTAAGGGGCTTCCATAAACAAACTTTGCAGAAACACACATGTATTTTCCAAGATTTGACTTTTAGACCATGATAAAAGGAAAGACTTACCAATAAGGCTTTGGGAATTTAAAACCAAAAGGAGAATGAAGTCATTCATTCTATGTATTTTCATTTACTCACTGAAAATGTGATACTGGAGGATGGCATATCCAATTCTTTGAGATGCTTGTGCAATGACCTTACTTTCTCTACTTTCCTAACCTCTTCCATTTTATTTTATTTTATTTTATTTTGACAAATCGTTTATGAAGCATTTGCAACTGATGCACATATCACAAAATTATTTCTGCCAAGCTTCCCCTGTGACCTGCCCGTGGGACATGACATGCTCCAAGATGCGTCGCTCTATCAACCCACATTTTTCCAGGACAATGCAAATTATGACAAATTCCATCATCCTGCATTATGGGCTTCATGCTAATCTCACTAATTCTGAAGAATCAGGAGGGCTCGCTGTTCTGCTGAAGGGCATCCTGTCTGATTGAATGATAGGAAAACAACATTAGCCATCCCCTTCTCACAATCCCAGCTGTGGCCACCACTGCCCCACTTCTGCCAGGCAACTGCTCTTGTAACTTCCATACCAGAATTAACTGCACATTGGCTGAGCTGGCTGACAGGAAACTACACATCACCGATCAAGATGGATCTCAAGTCCAAAAAATAAAAAGGCATTTGGTGGTAAAATGAAAAGAGGAAACTGTATTCCTACTGACTGTTGGATATCCATATTCATTTTTTGCTCTTTGAAATGAAGAGTGGAGACCAAGTTGATCTTTTATATCATAACAGCCAGCCAGACTTGAATGCGTTTGGTTGGAAGTTTTTTGCTACTGGATCACTGCAAATGGCCACCTGAGAAGTCTTAAGAGTGAGAGAGCTAACCTTGAGGATAATCCCTCTGTGCTTCAGAAGGTGGCAGTATTACTACATGAAAGAAGCCCAAAGTCTATGTGCTAGTCCATGACCACATTGCTGAAATAAACATGTTTAATTCCCAAAGAAACATGTATTTTATCGGGTGGCATAATTTACTTATAACATTAAAACTCAAACATGGAGCAATTTGTAGCAATAACCATGATTATGCTGTTAGTGGCCCAAACGTCACTGTCTAGATTAGGCGAAATGATACCTAGCACAAAAGAGCTACTATGATTTATTTTTTATGATCACGGGTAGAACTTGCATGCTTAAAAGGCTCACCAGAAAACTGCCTTCAATAAATAAAAAAGGATGAAAAGATTCAAAGAATCTTGTATTATTGTTTGGAGATGTGCTTGTAAAAAATTGTCACAGGAATAAGGTAAATTTTAAATCTCAGAGACACTTCTGAAAAGAAAAAAAAAGAGGTAAATATCTTGAGCATTTCTAATGTTATGTTTTAGATTTTAAAATATTTTGTTGTAAATAAATTGCTCTTCTTATAGAATAGTAGATTAAAACATATCTAAAGTGTTTTCTCCTTTACGAGTGTCTTCTGAAATGTCAGAACAAAATAAAGATTTTTAAATACATGTAATGCATTAAAATTGATTATTTTAACTACTTGTAGAAAATGCAGTAAACATAAATCTCTTGGTAAGTGTTAGGAGTAAAATAGCCTGTTCAAACCTCTAATAATTTGCTTTTGGAGAATTCTGGTCTGATGTGTCCTTCTAACTGGAAACTACATAATATCATAGATCTTTTTTTGGCCATTATCATACACCAAATTGAAATTGTTACCCAGAATCAAGGAAAAAGGAACGTAATCTGTACTATCTAAAGTTGAAAAAGGATTTTACAATAAACACACGTTTGACTAGTTAACTAAAATTTCAGTCAGCATTTATAACTGTGCTTTAATGGAATATTGCATAATTGGTTTAATATTTCTAGGGAGTCCTCATATAAGCTTCGTAAGTACACAGCACAAATCGACATTAAAGTATTACTAAGAAGAAACGGGAAGAGCTTTAGCTTTCCCCTTTACTCCCAGCGGGACCCAAGCCCCTCAGTGGAACACGACAGTGTGAGCATGGCTTCGGCGAAGGCACTGGGCACCCTGTGCATGCTGTGGCTTGTTGACATGAACCGGGGCAGGCAGACACCAATAATACATGAAGTGCGGTTCAGAGGCAATTAGGATCAGTTGTCAAGGCCAGGCCATTAATGAAAGAACATGTCAGAGGAGCTGGAGACTTCAATGGTTGAGGGCAAGAAGGCGATTTAGTGTGACAGATCGAGTCCTTCCAATGTCCTCAGTGGTATATGCTAATACCAGCCTTAACAACCTTTTGTGGCAGTGTATAATGTGACTAACATGGACTTTGATTCAGCAAAATGACTGCTGCCACTGTTAGTCTGTCTCATTCAAACAACAGTAAAAGCATCGCTACAAATAATTATCCACTTCTGTCCCTCCCTCCGCCACTTAATGCATCTGCCCTTTGTGCATGCCACAGTGTTTGTTCCTAGAAGGTTAGGGTGTTTTTCACTTTTGGTTTATGTGATACAATTTTTTTTTTCTTGGTGGTGCATATAATCCCAATTAATTAATTACAATGGGTTTTAGGAGGCAAAAGAAAGAAACTTATTCCATTCTCATGTAGTTAAGACTAAAAATTCCTAATACAAGTCAAATTTGTCTAAGAGAAACAATGTCCATCCTGTAAGTTATTCACAGGCAATAACGGAAGCTACTTACATAGGCTCCAAAACCCATCAGCAGAAAATTAAGCTAATCTTCAAAGAAGTGAAAGCAGGCCGCATTACAGAAAATCACTTCACTGCCACTTTTCTGGTCTTTACAATTTGATAGTAATTTAAGATAAAAACCTACATGCCTATAACCTGATAATCATCAATGAATAGGAAGATGTGTTAATTACTGGTTAGCAATCCAGGTACACAATGACAAGGGAAATATGATATTCGAATACAGCTCAGGCTATAGATTTTTGTTATGATAAAACTCCACAGTATCAAGCTCTTAGACTGTTTTTGTGTATAAATCCTGTAATTTTTTAATTTTGGGTTCTTTTTTTCTTATTTTCTGCTCATTTGGATAAGATATTCTTATGAAGGGAAACCTGACTTAATAGAAGATAAGTGGCATATATTTTCTTATAATTTACTTATGTTTGCACCCCCTCCCATTTTTCCAGGATTTACTTCCAGCATCTCAGCTACAAAAGCTGACATTGTGATACCTTAGAGCTTATGGCAGATAGCTCAGCCCGTCTGCTTACCAACAACCAGGGAGATATGAAGAAAGGTGTTTGGGTAGAGATTAATGGGAATCATGTTGTCAGGGTGGTAACTTCGTATGATATACACATTATTTTTCTGTGTCTGATTTTTCCTCCACTTCTGAGATAGTTTACACTTCTTTATTTCCTATTTCACATACCACTGTTGTCTTTTTGGAATTTTGTTCACTCTTGTTTGCTCACTCCTTTTTGTTTCTTGCCTTACCCATAGCTACTCTTTTCCCCAATACTTGATTAATTACCAGTTTTCTTGCTTCCTCACATAAGCAGTTTTTTCCTTTCTCAAGAAAGTTTTCAGAACTGAGCCCTAAAAGGAGTACTAGTGTTAAAGGAATTACCAGTATAAACATCTAAATGTTCATGCAATCCCAAAACACATTTTCATAAATAAATACTTTTTTGATAAAAAATGTATTTAGGAAAAAAAGGTTACTGTGCTAAAAACTATATTCCTTATAGTTATATCCAAAGTAAACACACTTTCTAAACACCTGGCAGTGTTAAGCTATTATTACATAAAATATATACTAATGTAAATTGTCTACTTGGTCTTAAACAATAATAAATATATACCCTTCTAGAGAGGAGCTCAATAGACCAATGATCAACTCTTGAGTCTGCAAGACATCTAGCTTGGATAGCCCTCCAAGTCTGGGTCTCTGTTGTGAGACACAGTGTTTCTGCAACTTGATATAAGATCAGTTGATAGTCTATTTTCCCCCCTGACCTTTTAGGACTAATATGATAATGGAACTGTTCAGCTGGTGACAGGGACTAGTTTTCATTATTTTTTCAGGCTCCTCAACGTCATGACACAGAAACAGATCTATTGGGCTAGAAGTTAATAGTACAAAGTTAGCCATGACACTACCCATTGGTAGGATTCAGAGTTTGCTGAAATAAAAATGATTTTATATTTATTCATTTGATTAATAAAAAAAATTCTCCAAATCTATTGAAAGGAAATTTCCAGAAGCTTCCTATTAAAAAAAAAAGTACAGTTTGTAGTGAGTAACATTTTTTAAGAAGGCCTTTGATACTGTGTTCAGTCTCTCTACCTCTTTGTTTGAAAACCTGGCATTTGTCATGTCATAATGGGTTTACTTTGAGTATAATATTTTAAAGGTATTATTTTGTCTTCTAAAAACTCCTAGAAGGTTTGTTTCCCTTTACAAGCATAATTATATCTAGTTTCTTCAATCAGTGTCTCATATTTTAATAATATGTTGCCATTTGGGTACAGCTATAACCATAATAATGAACAGGGGGTTCAAAGATCACTAGATATATAGATGGCATGAACCATTAGTAAGAAATATTCTACACCATAGAGATCACACATTAGAAAACCTTGAAACTCACTATAGAATTTGCTGTTCTGACTAAGGCATCCTTCTGTGTAATTAACATAAATCTCTTTTACAAAACATGCTAGTTTTAATAACAAATAGGGACATTTTACAGGAAAAATAAAGATTAGAATACAAATAAAATTATGATATGAATAATTTAGTTATCTCCTTCTCATACCTCATAATGACATTTGTATAGCTATAATGGACCTAAACCAGAACTATTACCCTTGAAAAATAGGCTTATCTTCTTTTCCTATATGCCACTGAAATTTATATCATCACTTCCACACAAATACACATAATTAATCCTAATTGTTTTCAACACTGTGAAGAGGAGAAATGGAATCTGGGTTTCTCTCTTTCATGTGTTAAGCTTTTCTGGCCACAAGGGCACCATTTAGTAAGTTACTTCCTCCAAAACCCTGGCCAGTGGCCTCTTGGCCTGAAGGAGTTAATGCAATTGCAAGAGGTGAGTCACTGAATTCCTTTGTGACAGAAAGATGGAACTCGGTGATTGCTCAGAGATGTCCTCCTCTACTATTGAATGATGATCCAGTAAGGAAAAAAAATCACTTCTCACAAGCAGGTTTTAACAAGACAAATCACAAGTATGCACCATAAATGCACAGAGGGGGTGGGTGTGAAAGGAATATAAGGGTGCTCCTGACTGGCACAAAATTAAAATGCAAACAGAATGAACTCTTCCCTAGAAGTGATTCTTCAACTTTGTTAGGACTTTTGTCCAAGATGACCTGACTCTCTGTTGCTGTCTTATGATATTTGTTTTGGGTGACACTCGGTAGCACATGGGAAGAACACAGTTCATAAAACCTTTGGCATTCCAACCTCTAGACTCGAAGTCCTACTCAGTTGGAAGAGAGCCTCACATCCCAGCTAGTTAAGTCATCTGCTCCAACTGTGACTAATTCTGCTTTTCTCAAATAACTGTCTGAGGCATGGCTACACTCCCCCAAAGGCCCCAGTACCTGAATCTACCTCAACTATGGTCAAGAGCTTCTATGCTTCAGAATATTGCAATGCTATTTTTTTTAATCCTTTCTCTCATCCTCCCTCCTCACTCTACCCTCAAAGCACCTCTTCTTCCTGGGTGTACTCTGCTTCCTCAGACACAGAACTGTAACAGATGTATTTCCTTAGTCAAGACTAGGTTCTTGCAAGAGCTGTCTTTGAAGTGTCTCCAGATTTTTGTTGTCCCCCAAGATTTCCATCTTACACTCCTCTGGTGATTACTGTTGCAACTAATATAGTCTTTAAATAGTTCCTCACTTTCAACAGGTTCATAGTGTTGCCTCCTCAAGATTAGCTAGCTCATGTCCATGAGGATTGAGCTATAGGCCTTTAAAAGGAGCCTCACTAATTGCAACAAGATGTCCTCCTTGCAAATCCAACAGTATCTCTTATTGCTTCTCTTTAGCTCTCTTTGCACCCTTTCATGTGCGTATTAATACCTGCCAGCTCTGATTTTGTTAATTCATTACAATTTATCATTGCTGAGCACCTACTATATGCCATGCACCATGCTTGAGGTATAGTAGTGAACAAAAGCAGGTATAGCCTTTTGTATGAAACTTAGTCTAGTAAAGGAGTCAAATTTGATAAAACAGTTTCAGACAGGTATAAAATGCAACTCAGATGCATTCATAATAGATTTAAAGGTGAAGCACAAGTTGCTTTAAGAGCCTGGTCAGGAATGTCAGGGAGTCAGGAAAAGGTTTTTCTGAGCATACGAGCCTTGTGCAGAGGTCTGAGAGAGGATGAAAAGTTAGCTAGTTTCCAGGCACAGGGTGAGGTATGTGCAAAGGTCCTGTTGCAGGAAGGAACGTGGTTAAGTTTAAGGGGCTCAGTGAAACTGCCTCTCTTCACAGCCCCAACCCTCCTTCTATTGCTACATCAGCTATCTCAAGATTGAAGGGAAGTCCCTGGAATTGCTTTGCTCCCAGTGAGGTTGCTCTTCCTCAGCTGAAACACCATCTCACCTCTACAAACTAAGAAACCAAACTGTGAAGAGGCTCGTATGGACTGACCACCCACCTTTCCTTATGTTACCATCATGACTAATCAGATCCATGTTATTAATCTTAGCCCAATGCTCCCCCAGTCATTTCCCCATCTACCACCTTCTCTGACCTCCCAAAGACTTTCCCTGGGCCCTGTGGAAGACCCAAACTTAATAAAACAATCCCACAGCAACAACATTCCCTACATGCACAAGCCCTTCTCTCAACTTTCTCTTCACTTTTTTGGCTCACAGTAAAATCAGGCTGTATTCCAAGTCTACATCTTTCCCTGAGGTCATCAAAACCAGGCTCTTTTTTTTTCTTTCCCAACCCACATTCTAGGACCTGGGGCTGGTGAGTCCTCTCTAGTTCCTTCAAACCTATGGCCTCTTAGAAACAAATCACCACCAGACTGTACCATTCCTTCTCCTACTTGATATCGTTGAGTACCTGTCACCTTGGTACGTCACTCATTCATGGACGAAGTTAGCATCTGTTTCTCTGTCTTCCACTGTGCCATTATTCCTGTCAACCTTGGCTGATTCCACATCTAGACAGATAATCCATCTGACCCTGTGGACTCTCAGGTGTCTGAGTTACACATTCCAACAACCCTTTCCCCATTCCCATAGTCTTTAGAGCTGTGTTTTCAAGCTGCAAGTTTGGGTCCATTAGCGATCATAAAAATCACTGAGTTTTGATTTGATTTAATGAGTCACAACCAGGTTTTTTTCTTTTAAGTAACAGAATAGATTTTTAAATATCAGCTTATACATTAAGTAAGGTAAACATTGTTTTATGAAAGTTTCCTTCAGTGACACATCATATATGTACGGGTATACAAAGTTGTTTTGAAAATTGTATTATTTATTATGCATTCCAAGAAGTGTCTTCACCAATAACTACATTACTTCCAAAATCTTGATTTTAAACATCCCACTTGCTAACTACTACCTTCTACTTTTAGAGCCCACTCGTTCCAGTCTCCTCTCTCTAAAAAGTTTTAACCTCATTCAGTGTTCCAAATCACTGACTCCACCACTTTCTACTACACTCCCTGCTCCCCCGTCATATGCTCACATCTCTCCTTGTCTGGCTCAGATTCCGGGCTCTAACTTTAATCATTCCCTTAACTCCTTTGCCCCTTGCTACACTGTTGTATTTTTTTGTTGTCAAAAGCTCAAAAGCTACACCAAACTCTCCAACTACTTTGTGCTACCATCCAAGCTGCTCAGTGTCACTGGAGGAAACAGAACTATGCAGATATCACATTGAATTTCTGATCATAAATTCCAAGCAGGCTTTTAATGCTGCCCAATCCTACTACATTTCCCTAGTAATTTAACTTCCCCATTCTCCTGATAACCACTTTATACTTCATCTTCTCTAAACGGATGACCTGGCTTATTTCATTTTTCCAATACTAATCTACAGTTGAGCCCATATACTGCACCTGCCCTTAGATCACAATAGAATCATCCCTGCTCCTATTTAAGGTTAAACCACCCCACATCCATCTTGCCAACACAAAGACTTGGATTCTGGAAGTATGGTTCTGCTCTCCTATGGGTTCAGTTTTAGCCTCTCACTCAGATTATACCCATTAATGTAAAAATATGTTCTAGTGACTTCCATCTTAAAAACAATAATCTCTTGATGCCGGTTTGCAACTAACTGCCCTATTTCTGTTCCCCTATATAGCAAAACCCTGTGAAAGTGTGGTCCATATCCCCTGTCACTTTTTCCCACTTACACTTTCGCCATAGCTATCAGGCATCTATCTCTCCCCGTCTGTTGAATCCAGTCTTGTCTAAGTTCTTAACAAGCCCCACTTTGCCAAATCCAGAGGTCAGTTCCCTTTCCTTATCTTATTCTATTCAGAGCAGCATTTATATCACTACCTAAGTCTTCATTATATTTTTCCCACTCCCTCATTCTTTAATTTTATTCCCTTCTGAGATACCATGCTTTCTTGGTTTTCTTTTTATTTCTAACACATAGAGATCCACAAAGGGGATTAACTGATCTTATTAAGAGTGCCACAGGACTTGGTCCCTCTTCCCACTTCTCTAACTTTTCTCTATAGGTGACTTTATTCAGTTCTTAGATTTTAATCTCCATTGATATGCTATGGCTTTCAACTTTATATCTATAGCCCTGAACATTCCCTTGAGCTCCAAACTCATATAATCATGTATCCACTTGATAAACCACTTGGATATCTACCAGACACCATAAATTTAACCTGCCCCATCCCCATTAAACTTGCTTCTTCTCTACTCTTCTCCGTCTTAATTTAAAGGACTACCATTCATTTGATAGTCAAGCCAAATATCTAGACACCATCCTCCCCCCCCCCCCTTATTTGAGTGTAGTTGACACAGAATATTACATTAGTTTCAGGTATACAACATAGTGATTTGACAAGTTTGTTCATTATGCTATATTCACCATAGGTGTAGCTACCATCTGTCCCATTACTTTGCTATTTCAATATCACTGACTGTATTCCTTATCCTGTTCCTTTTATTCTTGTGACTTATTCATTCCATCTACCTATCCCCTTCCCCTCTGACAACCATCAGTTTGTTCTCTGTATTTATAAGTCTGATTCAACTTTTTTTTTGTTTATTCATTTGTGGGTTGCAGATTCTACTTATGAGTGGAATCATGATATGTGTCTTTCTTAGCCTAACTTATTTCAGTTAGCATAATACCCCCTAGATCCCTCCATATTGTCTTAAATGGCACAATCTCATTCTTTTTTATGGCTATGTAATATTCTCGTGTGTGTGTGTGTGTGTGTGTACCACCTTTTTGTTTATCCATTCTTCTATTGATAGACACTTGGGTTGCTCCCCTGTCTCAGCTATTGTAAATCATGCTGCAAGAAACATAGGGGTGCATATATCTTTTTGAATTACTGTTTTCCTTTTCTTTGGGTAGTTATCCAAGACTGGAATCATTGGATCATATGGTATTTCTGTTTTTGATTTTTTTGAGGAATCTCCATACTGTTTTCCACAGTGGCTGTACCAATTTACATTCCCAATAACAGTGCACAAGGGTTCCTTTTTCTCCACATCCTCGCCAACACTTGTTATTTCTTGTCATTTTGACTGTAGTCACTCTAACTTGTGTAAGTTGCTATCTTGTGGTTTTGATTGGCATTTCCCTGATGATGAGTGATGTTGAGCATCTTTTCATGTGTCTTTTGCCTAGGTATCATCCTTAATTCCTACCTTTCTTTACCAACCATTAGCAAATTCTGTTAGCTCTACCTCCAGAATGTGCCAAATCATCCCCTCCTTCTTTAACTGCTATCATTATGTCCTACCTCTCCAACCTTATCTCTGACGATTTTCTTCCTCACTCACTATACTGCCCCCCACCCTAACTCCTTCCTGCCTCTTTCTGCCTATCTTCACAAGCTAATCCTTGGGGGAAAGACTTCCCTGAATCTCTAACCTAAAAGTGAATACCTGTCCTAATTATTCTCGATGACTGTGTCCTAGTTTATTTTTCTCTTAATACTTAGTGGAGTCTAAAATTATCCCATTAATTTGTATATTTAGTGTCTGCTTCTCCAATAAAATAAAAACTCTATAAGGTCAGGGCCATAAGTTCAGTTCCTACAATGTAGTTGAGTGAATGAATGGCAGTTGAAAGTGTAACAGAGGTGGAAAGAGTAGTGATGGAAAAGGAATAAAGAGGTCAACATGATCAAATATGCACTTTTAAGAAATATCACTCTGGCTAGAGAGCCAGAGTTGATACCAAGACCAGGGAGGAAACTGCTAGGACAGGCTGGGTGAGTGATGATGGGAGCTTGTACTAACATAGCGGGGACAGAGATGGTAAGAAGAGAATGGATTCCAGAGATGCTTAGGAAGAAGATCACTTGATGTCCTATCACACTTGAATATAAAAAAATGAGGGTCTGGGAAAGGGATATTTGAAGGATGTCATCAAGGTTTTTTGCTTAGGTGTTACTACTGGGAGTAAATGTTGGGAGAGGCCAACATTTAGGGACAAGCCATGACTTCTTTGGGCATGCTAACTTTGATTTCTCTTGACACATTTATGAAGAGATGACAAAATGGCAGTTAGATATAAAATTCTGGAGCTCCGAGAAATGATTTTGACTAAAGATATAAAGTTGTGAGTCATTTGTACATACATAGGTGATGATTGAGGTCATATGTATGGAAACATGGAAATCTCTAGGTTTTTGCCTTCAGAAACTGGTTGAATATTTATGTTTCCTGTGATGAGAAAGATTGAAGGAGAAATGGGTTGGGGAGATGGGTGGAAGTTAGGTCAGGTTAATAAACTATTATGGTGCTTTATTGTCTTTCACCACACATGGTAAGTCTGTGTATTACTCAATAATTCTGGTGACTGTTTCCTTAGGTTAGTACTGAGGACTGAGGCTCTCAAATATTTTTTGCAACATTTGAGGATTAAGAATCTCCTCGGTAATGATGTCTTATGCCTCTGTAAGGTCACAGTCACAAATAGTATCATTATGCTGGGTCCTGTACTTTATTCAACTATATTACCTGCTTCATAGAGTACCATCAGTACAATTCAACTACCTATTCTATCACCATTTCTAAAGGTATGAGAAAAATCATCCACTTGCCAAGTGTTAGAATTGAATGATCACAATGGAGTTATTCAAGATTATTTCTTGACCTGAACAACAAAAAAATGATCTTGTTTCCAAGTTAAAAAAAAAAAAAAGAATAGGAATCAAGGACCAAGAACTTTTCTGAATTTAAAACTAAATCATACTAATTATTTCCAACAGTACTATGTAGGTTTCCAGAAACTTACAATTAAATGTATTACTAAAACATCCCTTCCAATACTCATTTGACCATATAGGTAACCATACACTTTATCATCCATGCCAATACATTTCTGGGAATGAATATTGATTGTTACAGGTAAACACCAGGACTGCCCAGACATATTGGGACCTATGGCCACTTATTTTATACAGCCTGATAGCTTAACAATGAAAAGCCAGAGCAGTATCTGGTTTCATTTAACTAAATCAGGTGGTAAAATATGAAGCATAAAATGAAAGTCAGGAATTCTGCATCTATTTGATGTTCTTGTTTTTCTTTGTTTTTCATTTGGTTGATTTAAATATATAATGACTGACTAAGTTTTGAAAATTCAATTTGTTTACATGTGAATTAAATCTGTGGTACAAATCCAGAAAAAATTCTCATTTCATTATATCAACTTAGGTCATATATTAGTGCTTTAAAAACTTAAGGGGAGTGCTAGAGGCATATCACTCATACATTAAAAGAAAAATTAAACTGATTTCAGAAGCCAAAATTATAAAATTAAGATTAAAAACACCAATTCCAACATTTGTTGTAGTCAATACATAAAATGCATGTATTAATAAGTTTGTTAAATATATGCATACAAAGGAAATACTGTTTACATATAGAATAAAACTATCATGTCTAAGTTAAATCAAGCTGAATACCACATCTTTAGAAACCAAAGGGAAAATGTTCCACATAATGTAAATATATACTTGGGGATGTTTATTTTCTCATTTCAGTTTCATTTTCAAAATATGCTGTATTTCCTGTGTAACCCATTTTTCATCTGCCCAATTACTAGCAATCTTTTTTCTACTATCAAAAATGATCATTTGTTTCTTTATTGTCGTAGATAAAACATCCTTTCATTGTTTCAGCTCACAAGCTGTGCAGATCCTACCCACTATTCTTGCCTCCAGCACTTCACATTATTGGTGTATTATTTCATGCATGCCCTACTCTTTTATCAATTGCTTTTGAAGTAATGTTAATAGACTAGAAAATTGAGACATTTATGAAGTATAGGCAGTGTTTATGAAAAAATCCATAAAATATGACACAGGCAAGACAAGATAAAAGCAGCATTTTAATAGATTATGGCAAAGAGATCCTGTCAGAGTTGACAACTGACTCCTTCGAGATCACTAATTTTTATGGGATTAATTCTGTGGTATAAAAAATGAAGTTAAGTGTCCTAATTAATCTGTAAATAGCACACCCACAATTAAACCTTGTGGCCCCTTCTTGGATTGGGGCTGCAATGATTTTTGAAAAGTAATTATCTCATATTCATAATGAAGAAGGTTTTTCTCTTTTCTTTTTCTTTTCTCATGGCATTTCAGCTAAAAATCCACCTGGATTCAAACTGGAATAGCAGCCTTCTGAAACACAAATCAGTTCTCAGCTTGGTGTGGAGCCATAGCCACTAGACTTGTGAGCCAAATATTTATGAATGGCTTATGTATTAAGAAAATAAAATTTGGGGAAATGGTACAGGAGTGAGGTGCTGGAGGAAAACCTAGAGTTTCTCCATATTTGAGTAACTCTTCTTTGTTCCACAATTTATAGCACACAGAAGGGTACAGAGTTCCCTTATGGTGGGGATAACGTGGCAAAGTCCTGTCACTTACAGGAGTTAGAAAGTGCATTATGTAGAAGGTAGAAAACAGAGCTATTGTCTGGCTTTTCCTGAGGCTGTGGTGGGGTACTCAAGAAATGTTAGTTCCATTCCCCTTCCTGCCTTCACCTTTAATATTTGAGTTTTATAATACTTTCTGTAGATGTATGATGTTATCTGTACATATTCAAATGGAAATAATACAATTAATTAAATATAAACTATTTTAGAATATTTTGGTGAGAGTTAATGTTAATAATACATACTAGCTTTTATGATTCACATTCATTATTTCATTCATCCAGACAACAGCTCCAAGACAAGGATTACTGCTACTACCTTGTTAAAAATAAGGAAACTGAGGCTCAGAGTTGTTAAAAGAATTATCCTAATCATATCTACATAATAGGTGAGAGAACAGATTCTTGAAGCCAGATCTCCTGAGTTAAAGTCCTATGCTTTTTTCATTATAAGTAAACTGTGAGGTTATATCTTTACAAAGAAATACTCTGTTGATATAGTAAAATACTCTGTTTTGTAAAGAAAACATTATTCAAATTAGTGAGCTCTCAAGTTAAAAAAGGTTAAATGACTGCTTATTTTTCATTTGGATATTCTGCTTCTTGGAGGAATGGGGATATAGTTGTCTTTTTTAAAGAAGGACAGTTATTTTCTTCCTTGAGTCCCATGAGAAAGTAGCATTGTGAAAGTTAATCTTTTAAAATTTTTAAAATTTTTTATAGCTTATGGCCCTGGCAATAGGTAAGCTATGGTTATAATCCAGAAGATAATATTGTAGCAAAATTGTATACTACTACCATATTTGAGGGAAAGATCTTTTAAATTGCCATTACTTGGTAAAATAGTACCAATACTAAGAAAACCGATATTGATGTTCTCAAGATATGACAATGTAGTTTTCTTTTTTTGTTTTTTAGAGAGAGAGAGCGTATGTGAGAACAAGGGAAGGGGCAGAAGGAGAGGGAGAGAAGCAGACTCCTCACTGAGCGCAGAGCCCAAAATGGGACCTGATCTCACAACCCTGAGATCACAACATTGAGATCATGACCTGACTGAAATCAAGAGTCAGAGGTTTATCTAACTGAGCCACCCAGGTGCCCCGACAATGTAGTTTTCTGACTGTTCATAGTCTTACTATAAACACCTTAAATATTTTGGCTGATCAGTTGCTGTGGTTAACATGATTAACTGACTTATTTATTTGCTGCTTAACTGATGGAATGTTTTGCACTGGAGGAATCTACAGGCTGGCTGAAACCTCTCACATTTCACATGAGGAAATAGAGAATTAAGAGACAGTAAGGGATTTGTTCAAGGATCATATACAAATTATCTTGCAGATTCCTGACTAGAACTCATTACTTCTGATTCCAAGTCCAAGGTTCTCTTCCAATAAATTACCTTATCTGATTGTATCAGACTATTATTCAGTCAAAACCTTGGGTACATACAATCTAAGATTTTAGCACATCCTCTGATGGAACATTCTTCAACAGGTAAAACATTTAAGAACAGATAGGCCCAGTATTATAAACATGATCGCAAAGAGAAGTCCTAAGCTGACAGAAAGAGAAAATAATAAATGGTACATTTCTCATCTCTAAACTCTGTAATACCAAGAAAACACCTTAAAGCCCTTGCCTTGGGTAAAAAATATTTGAAATGCCAAATCCAGTTATCAATTCATCTCTATGTGTGTTGGGAAGGATTTATATAGTTAAGTATATTCTAAGCCTGTTTATACCCAGCATTACTCCTAAAGTTCCAATAAGAGTGCCTATTTTTATTTTTATTTTTGAAGTGACACTAACTTGAGAAGAAAGAAAAAAATGAGTAAGTTTAAGCCATTCTTCAAAGTTCATTGCCGTGAAGTTGTTGTGATGGTTTAAAAAAAGAGGAAGCAGGCTGCAGCTCAGTTAGATGGTCTCACTCTCACATTCTCTGAATACAAATAGCAAACGATGATGTACTTACAGAATTTGATAATAAAATTTGAAATTCTGCTTATTTATACAGTGACTATGTCCTAGAATTGAAAATAGAGACAACTAATTACAGAGGAACACTTTTAATATTACTGTTTCCACATCTTCATGTAAGAGTAAATGGGGAAGTTTCCTTGTATGGTGTGGTGCATGCAACAAAGCATTTTTACATGGCCAACTGTGCGCTCAGGAATGCTACAGAGAGAGGCAGCAAGGCTTTTACTGAGTACTTAATCATACTTGTTGAATACATAAACTTGGGTCCCTCTGAGTCA
This sequence comes from Mirounga angustirostris, assembly GCF_029215605.1. Lineage (NCBI taxonomy): Eukaryota > Metazoa > Chordata > Mammalia > Carnivora > Phocidae > Mirounga > Mirounga angustirostris. The sequence goes on along the minus strand of NW_026991717.1, from coordinate 67,605,346 downwards.
GGTTGTACGCTGTTGATTCTACTATCTGTGGTGGGTGCTTCATTTTAAATATCTTTAAAGGGTACACAGTGACTCTTCTCTAGGGTCTGTAATAATGATCAGTGACATTCCTTACACTCACATAGTGGTCAATATTATTGAATAGAAAATGATGACCACAGTCTTAAAGAATCTAGAACTATTTTTCATGACTTTAGACTGTAATACACTCAGCAACAACAAAATAAACATTTTCCAAACCACTGTTGTTTCCAGTTCCTGATTACTCCCATGATTCAAACCACTTCAGCTCTAAGCTTTAGATTACTCCCTTTTACATTCAATTACCCCATCAGAAGGTGTATAATTGGCTTGAGATCTACCATCTCTCTCTACTTTCCACAGAAACACCTGTGTTAGAGTTTGATGAATTTTGATGCAGGCATGGAGAAAATTATAGATTATTGGATACTGTGCTTAGATGCATTTAAAAAAACCTACTAAAAATCTCACATCAACAGAATTCTATACATATTTCTAAGAAAGATTTGTTACATTTTATTTTTCAAGAATACACACATAAAAATAACATTAAAATAGAAATAGAAAATTAGCATGATGGAAAAGAAACACACATTAGTCAGACCTCAAGGGTCAACATGGTAAATCAAGTTTCATAATTTTTTTAATGGTTATTCTGTTATTCTTGTGTTAGGTAATGGTATTGTTGGAACAGTAAGCCCTTAACATCTGTGCACTTTGGATCACCTTAAGCCAGCTGGTTCCTCTCAAAAATGCTCATCTTTTGTTCTTACTATGTCCTGACCTGGGCCTCTAGCCTTAAGACAGCTATGGGCTTTCTGAAGCCAGGATATCCTCTTGCAGACTGTCAGGCAATTTCAAATGATTGATGTACTAGTCTGGTGCTCTGGTATTTTTCCCTTAGTAAGTCTCCAGTAAATCTACAGCTCATTCGGTAAGAATGCTAATTAGATCGCCTCTTACTTAACTTCATGCACATTTTTCTTATTTTCTTGTACTTTTGGAGGTGAGCTTAAAGTTTATAACAGTGTGTTTCTAAAAAATTTTTTTTTACAATATTACATATAAATAAAACACATTTCCTACCAAGAGAAGCAATTCAAGCAGTGAACTCAGTTGATTCTCTTCCTTTCAAAACTGTGCCATGCAACAATTATGCCAACCTGAAGCATAATTCCTAGGCCCACTCTAAAAATTAGTAATCATTTACCCACTTGCCTTTTATTCCCCTTTTTCTACTACTCCTTCCAAAATAACTCTTATCTGAATGCTGCTCTACTCTTTCCCTCATCATCAGAGGCAACCAGTATAGGAGGTCCTGGACTCATATCTCTGAAACCCATTTTAGGTTCTACTCCAGAGGATCACTGATGGAAACTCACACCTCACATAGGGCATGGCCCTAACTGAGACCCAGTCTTCTGTCAGTCAAAGCCCAAGCAAGGCAGAATATAGCTAGAAGATTAGAAAAACATACCAATTTAAAATTTACTTGTATGTAAGACAGTATTCTTATTCTTAGAAAAAATATACCGTGAAGGATGTAAAAGGTCATGTAACTAACTTTTAAAAGGCTCAGAACAACACATATATAAATACACACATAATAAATATATTTTGTATACACACACATATATGTATGCAAATAGAGGGAGAAGGAGCAAGTGAGCATACTCATTTGATAAAGGAAATGGGGCAAAATGTCAACAGGTGAATCTGGGTAGAAGATACAGGAGTATTCCATGACTATTCTTATTCTTGTCATTTTCTGTTAAGTTTGAAATAACTGCACAATAAAGCCATAAAGAAACAAAAATTGTATTTTAGAATGCTAATAGCTTCTACCATACATGATATGGTCAGCTATGATAAGGGGGTAGGGAAAGCCTGAGAAAGGCAGGAGAATTTGTGCAGTAGACAGAAATCTCTTAATTTAAATGCCTGGTGGTCAGGGAAAGAAAGAAAATACTTGGATAATCCATAATTGGAAAGGCGATTCCTGGAGATGAGAATATATATAGAAGCCCAGAGATTTCTTTATTTTTTTTACATACCACAAACATTTAGGAGTTGAAATATTTGTATTTTATGAAGACATAAGAAATGACTTTGTATATCAATGTCTATGTTATTTGTACTTCTATATGCTAAATGTAATAAATGCAACTTGAATGTAACAATAAGAGGATTAACACTATGGACAGAGTTAATATGTGCTTATCTGAAACTTAGCAGATAAAAAGATACTGCCAAAATAAACAAGCTGAAAGTGAGAACGGACATTCGAAGTACATTATTGTGTTACTGGAACATCTGGTACTAACACTGTCAAGTTTACATATGTTCTCAAATACTTATTTATGTAACAATCAAATGCTAAGCATTCCAGCTGCACTTGTAAACTTTTTATGAACTGAAGTCATATGCACAAGCTCAGCTAAATATACTTGACAGAGGGAGGGGCGTGAGGAAACTTAACTCTGAGAACTGGAGTTTGATTGCAGTGCGGCCCCTGGCAACGTTAATGGACCAGTATTTGCTAGGAGAACTGAGCTGCTTGGCTCATGTGAGATTCACTTCCATTCTGGTAGGTAGATTCACAAATATCTAGTCAATGGTCAAAATCATGATTTGACAGCTAACTTTTTTGGATATAATTTACTCAGGAAAGAAAACTGTATATAGATAAAAAAAAAATAGAGTAGAGGACATGATGATATAAAGTCATTAAAAAAAAGAGTATTGGATTCTAAGGTGGAAAAATACTTTCCTCAACACATTCTAAAGTCAGACAAGTAGTCTGACTGGAGCAACACATAAATTAGAAAAGACAGAATAAAAGGAGGAGGCACTTTTGCATGACGACCATCTAATGTTACTCCTAATGAAAATTAGGAGTGTGAAACTTGCCTCCTTAGAGACAGAATAAACAGTAACTACCTTAAGCCTTTTGAAAGAGTAAAAAAGCAAGAACAAGGGAAACAGGTATTTCTATGCCCTGTTTTCCTCTTCTACAAACAAAAGGAAGAAGATAGATAACAACTTTTCCCGAAGCTTGCCTAATCACTGCTTTGATCCAATTTCTAGAGTACGCAATACTGCAGAAACTTACCAAGTTCTTCATTTTATGAACAGAAGATTTTTTTTTTTTAAGATTTTATTTATTTGACAGAGAGAGACACAGCGAGAGAGGGAACACAAGCAGGGGGAGTGGGAGAGGGAGAAGCAGGCTTCCCACAGAGCAGGGAGCCCGATGTGGGGCTCGATCCCAGGACCCTGAGATCATGACCTGAGCCGAAGGCAGATGCTTAACAACTGAGCCACCCAGGCACCCCTCAACAGAGGATCTTAATCAAAGTGATTTCTGTCAGGTTGGGGTTAAAAGCATATATTTTTGGGGGGAAAATTAAGAATCACCTCTACCCTCAATCTACTGGCAGATTCTGAAAGTTTCTTTTAGAATTAACCAGATGTTTCAGAGTGATTTCTAGATCTAGAGGTATGAAGATCTGTAATCTATGTGATCCTCTTACCTGTACTTTACTTATGCCAGAATTTGCAATCACAGATCTTGGGCCAGGGAAAATACCATTCACTACCATTCACCCCTTTACCTCGGTGGCCTTAGAAACCCTAGATATATATTTAATTTCCTGGGAAACTTTTAAAAATCTCAAACCCAGGCTCCATCTCAGACCAATTAAATCAGAGTGAAACTCCGACATCAGCCCCACTTGATTGTGCAGCCAAGGTTGAGGATGAGGATGGGCTTAGAATGAGGATAGGCATTCTTTAGGGATCATGGCATTAGCTTTATAAAAAGGGCATTATTGTTTTGCAAAATAACTTGGAAGCAGTAGGCACTCCCATGCTCTCTCTTCTAATTAGGTCTGGAAATACAGGAGTTATAAACACAAGAGCTCTGACTCTTCAAACTCCACCTCTTCTCACATCTTGAGAACACCTAGGGCTGATAAGGTACTGCCTGAGGATAGGTGGTCTAGCCTTCCAAGCCCTACAGCTTCCCTCATTTTAGCTGAAGAAGGGTTGAACAAGGACAGTGGACTTTTTTTTTTCATTTTGACAAGTTATGAAAAAAGTAGCAAATTTTGCCTACAAAACTACATTATGCAGTCATGAATGTGAAGGAGAGAGTGGGATTTAAGTGGGAGCTTAAATTATGAGGACAGAACATACTAACCTTTAAAAAATGCCTTTCAGATTATTTGCAACAATGAGGCATATATACATATACATATAAATTTCAGACCAAGAGAATAACCTGGAATTTAGCTTTAAAGAGAACGAATGTAAATCTTGCTCTGCCTTGACAATTCTAGTTTATACCAATTGTCTCTGTGTATTACTAACGGTACCTTCTTTGACTCAAAGTGTCCTGTTGGGATTGTAAAGTAGAGACAAGAAACATGAATTATACAGTGATAATGCTCAATAAATATTAGTTATTGTAAGATTATTGTCATTATTATTAATTCATAAACAACAGGTTTTAAAGGCGGTCTACCCATATAAAAAGAAAACAAAAATGCACACCACCAGATTTCAACCACATCTCTACAACCGAAGATTGGTTTTCTCTACATTTCCACAAGTGGTAATGCAGTGTCATCTTTGAAAATAGATGGCTTTTTTTTTATCCCATTTTCTATAAATAAATATAATTCAAGGTAATTAAAAAAGGATTTTTATCTTCAAAATGTCAAAGGGATTTGTATAATGTAAAGATCGTTTTTAATCATTACTAAGTAGATGGCCTTACTTCTGATTATTATCTAAGCTTAGCCAATTTATGTTCAATGGTTTGGGACAAGAAAGCAAAAAAAAAATTAATTAAAAATAAAAAAGACAGGAATGGCATTTAGATCTGCTTTAAGTACTATCTAAAATGTTCTCTTGTTTTGACTAACTCCAGAAGGAAAACTTGAAACAATGAGTAAATGAGTATAAGTTACAAAGAGGCATATTTTAGCTCAACATAAGGATTTTTAAAATAGAGTTGTCCAACAGAATGGATTGTTTCAGCAAATGATGAGCTCCTTTGCTGAAGATATCCAAACTGAGACCGGATGAGCATATGCCAAGGATGCGGCAGGAAGCATTTCTGCACTGTGTGGGAGGTTAGCCAACAGAAGATGACGTCTTAGGTTCCTTCCAGTGCTAAATTCTATAATCTTATGACTATTCCAAACACGAATAACTATCTTAATGATACAAATGATGTGGAGGCCTGGTTAAGAAAATGAAAAAGAAGAAAAACAAACAAACAAACAAACAAACTTTACTTGGGTTCCAGGGAAAATAGACTATGTGAAGAAGATTTTCTTTTTAAATGCTGAGATAAGGAAGTTGCTACATTCTAAAAGTCTATGTTTTATGATACATGTAATTATTTTATAAAATTTAAGGCAAACAATAAAGCATGCATTTCCAAAAGATAAATGAACTGAAGAGTAAAAAATCATTTGTTGAATTACCAAATTTTGCAAAACAGGAGGATAAGAAGGTAGGCAGAAAGCCACCAAGCAAGGTTTTCCAGTCACACAGTCCCATGGAGAAAAAAAAAAAATAGAGTTCAGAAACTTCTAAGCGGGAGAGATCCTGATTAAAAACCCCAGGACCTCCAGGCACCTGGGTGGCTTAGTTGGTTAAGTATCCAACTCTTGATTTTGGCTCGGGTCGTGATCTCTGGTCATGGGATTGAGCTCTGCATCCTGCTCCACACTCAGCGTGGAGCCTGCTTGCCCCTCCCCCTTCCCCTCTGCCCCGCCCCCTGCACAAAGGCATGTGCGCACTCTCTCTCTCTCTCAATTAAAATAAATAAATGAAATCTTAAAAAACACACACACAAAACAACCCAGGATCTCAATTAGAAACCCAGGTGTCCACAAGAGCAAAGCAGAGACAAAGAAGAGGTAGACTGAGCAATTACCAGTTGAATCCCAGCATTAGAATAAAGTAATCTGCGAACACTCTATTGTCCAACCAAAAACACAGAGAAAGAGGACATCATCCAGAGTCACTACAGTTTAGCAAATGTAATATTTGGCATTAATAATACACACACAAAACACAAAACAGGACAGGAAGAAAAGAACAGATCAATAGATGAGCCATTTATTGGAATTATCAGGTTGGATAAAAAGCTATGATTAACAGGTTTGAAAAATAAATGACATGAAGAATTTATAGATTCTAGAGTGGCAGAATTTATTTAGAAAATCAAATAGAATTTCTAGGGCTAATAAAATGTAATAACTGGAATTAAGAACAAGATTGGTGGGTTAAACGGAATATTGGAAGCTGAAGGGAGGATAAGTGACCTGGAAGAAATACCAGAAAATACTTGGGTTGAAATTTGGGTAATAAAAGGTATGAAAATACTAAAAAGTTTGCAGCTACAATATGAGAACGGTAAAAAAGTATATTTAATTGGTGTCCCAGACTGGGGAGGAGAAAAATAATAGGGCAGGAAACAACTGAATAAATAAGGGCAAAGAATTTTCAAAGTGAAAGACATCAAGGCATAGAAAGACACATCATAGTAAAACTGCTAAAAACTACAAAGAAAAAAAAAACAAACCTTGAGAATAGCCAAATGGAAAAAATATACCTTACTTTCAAAGGTACAGAAATAAGAATGGTAGTCGACTTGTCAATAGAAATAATGAAAGACATGGGGCGCCTGGGTGGCTCAGTTGGTTAAGCGACTGCCTTTGGCTCAGGTCATGATCCTGGAGTCCCGGGATCGAGTCCCACATCGGACTCCCTGCTCAGCTCGGAGTCTGCTTCTCCCTCTGGCCCTCCTCCCTCTCATGCTCTCTCTCTCTCATTCTCTCTCTCGCAAATAAGTAAAATCTTAAAAAAAAAAATTAAAAAAAAAAAGAAATAATGAAAGAAAGATAATGGAATGACATTTTCAAGTTGCTGAAAGACAACTATCTTCTTGGATTTTATACCCACCAAAAATACTCTCCAAAAGTGAAGGTAAAATAAAGACATTAGCAGACAGACAAAAAGCAAGGGAAATTATCACTAGCATATTCTCACTAAAATGCATATAAAGGTTAGTTCTGCTGGCAAATGGAAAATGATCCCAAATGGAAGCATAGAAATTCAACAGAAATAGTAAAACTGTGGATAAATATAAATAAATACTGACTGTACAAAGCAGTAATTACAATGTCTTCTGGGGAATAAAACAAATGCAGTAGTACAATGATTGATAACAATAATACAAAGGATGGTGACACATGAACATAAAATATTCTAAGGTCCTAGCATTGGTCAAGAATTTTTAAATGTATAGAATTATATTAGGTTGTAATAAGTCCAGACTAGAGAGTGTATTCTTTTTTTTTTAATATTTTATTTATTTATTTGAGAGAGAGTGAGTGAGAGAGAGAGACAGAGCAAGCACGAGCAGGGGAAGGGGCAGAGGGAGGGAGAAGCAGGCTCCCTGATGAACAGGGAGCGTGATGTGGGGCTTGATGCAGGGACTCCAGGATCATGATCTGAGCCAAAGGCAGATGCTTAACAGACTGAGCCACCCTAGAGAGTGTATTCTTTAGGATATGTACTCAACATAGTAAAAGAATGTGTAATTAACAAACCAATAAAGGAGGGGGATAAAATAATGAAGGAAGTCTGTTTAACCTTAAATAATGTAAAGAAGGAAAAAGATGAACATGAAATAAGTGAAAAGAGCAGAAAACAGATAATTTATAATTTTTGTAATGTTTGTAATTACATTAAAAGAGGTTGCTCTAGTCATAAGCAAACATTTTCAAACTAGATTAAAAAATACAATCAGATGTTATTTATAATTGATATTCTTTAAGTATAAAGATAGAGAAAGTTTGGAAGTAAAAGGATGGAAAAATATATACCATTGTAACTCTAACTGGAAGAACTGGTGCAGTTATTCTACTTTTAAAATGGATATATGATAAAAGGTAATCCATCAAAAAGATAAAACAATTCAGAATTTGTTTTCACATATCTTCAAATATCTAAAGCAAAAATTGACAAAACTTAAAGGAGTGTCCCATACAACAATCTCTCTTAATTATTGGTAAAGAAAGGAAAGGAAAAAAATCAGCAAAGATACAGAAGATCTAAACAATGCTTTTAATAAACCTCCCTTAATTGGCATATATACAACACTGCACCCAACAATAATAGAATACACATTCTTTATAAATGCATATGGATCATATACCAAAATTGGTCATGTGGGCCATAAAGGAAGTCTCAACAAATTGCAAGAGACTAAGTCATTTAGAGTACATTCTTTGAACACTAATTAATTGAGCTAGAAATCAATAAAAAAATTAACAAATATCTTTGTTTCATATCCTAAACTAAGACTACAACAAATAGGAACCATCAGAAGTTTTCCACTGCAGAAACTGATGCAGGAATCATTTTTAAACATTTAAAACTGTGCTATAAAATAAATTTACATTTATTTTCAATTAATTACCAAAAAATCCACGTAGCATATCTTTTGATTAACTTTTTACAGATGGAATAATATATAAAATTGCTTTTCTTATTTGTTTTTGGCTAGAAATCAGGTTCCCCATTTTAAAGCTGTCACTCTATATACTTGGGATCACTAATATAGTGAAGATTATAGTTAAATTGAAAACTTTGTTATTAAAAAAGAGCCAACCTGCCAACTTACTTCACATATTTAGTCAATTGCCATAAAAATAAGAAAACCTTAAGCACGTCTACTAACCATGAGAGACTGACCATATGGTCCAATGCTAGCAGGTGCCCAGTGAGAAATACTCTGAACATATAGGATTTCTTTGATGAGAGAGACCATCACCAATCTTTATGTCCTTCTGATGGGCAAGGCAATCTATTGAGAAAAGTATTCCTTCTGGCAACATAGTTTCTACACATACTCTGAAAAGTAAACCAAATTTGTTGAGTTCGTTGTCTCTTTGTGTTTGTGTTGGTTATTCTTGAATTTTGGTTCTTGGCTATCTTCTCATATCTATAGGTAAAGATCTTGATTACAGAATATTGTTACCTGGAATGTATTTCAAGTGACAATGTTCACCTGGCTCTGACAGCAAAGATGATGAACATGGTGCTGGCCAACTGCCAGGCTGGCTTGTGTATATAGTATGCCTTTTGGGTGGACACATTTCCTTATTTGGGGGGCCCATGAATCAGAGGAGACCCTATCTCATGAAAATCTCCTTTGGGACTCTCCCATATCATATTTAGAATTCCAGATTTGTGTCTTTATACAGTACCCAGTAGAGTCAGGTACTTTGAAAGCAGGGTGCTTGTACAGTTGTTCTATCACCCTGTAATTAACTGGCCAACCAGATATAGCCTATTCCTCTCAGTTCCTGATAGCCTTGAATCTTGGGCTTATTTAAGGCTCCTTTTGTTTTGGAAAATCTTTTCCAACTCTAGGGAGCTGTAGGTTCAGCTTTGTTGGGATATGCCATTAGTCTTATCCTATTTCTTAATACCTCCCAGAAATTTTTACTTCTGATAGCACCCTTCCCTGCCTTCTGTAGTTGCTCTGGGTTTATTATTGTTTTACATGTCTTCTGGCAGTTCAATAGAATTCTGGTAGGGAGGAAAGACAAAAGCTGTCAAAATGTTCAGTCAGCTCTCTTGAACCCATATATAAATTTCTATGTCAACTCAGTTGAATTATATGAGCAATTAAACAAATGTAATCTCATAACACTTCACAGTTTACTGAAATGGGAGCCATCTGTCTTAATTCTAACTCCCCATTAATGTTTTAGTAAATTCATTCAGACTCTGCCTTTCCAGCCTTGCTTCAGGATAAGAAGTGCACCATCCCATTCCCCAACTCTTTCCCTCTTTTGTATCGCCAATCTTTCTCCTGTGGGTTCTCCTTTTCTCCTATAACAAATGATAAATCTTCCCTATCCCCAAAATATCTCCTCAGTTTTACTTCCCTCCTATCCTTCATAGCCCTCTCATTAATTCCTAAGCCCTATAGCGATTAACATTGCCAATGCTAAAATTCACTCTTGAGGAAGCTTCCTTGGAGCTCCATGATCCTATCTCTTTAGGCTTGTCTGAAGGTAGTGGGATAGTGGGGATTCTCTCAATGGGGAGTGGAAAGAGCACTAATTTTGTTTGTCCGAAGGTAGTGGGATAGTGGGGATTCTCTCAATGGGGAGTGGAAAGAGTACTAATGCCAAAGATAGAGAAGAATCATGAAAATTCATCAGAAATGGGGAAAGGATGGAAAACAATGCTGACGCCTTCCTAAGTCAAAGCCTACGTTCTTTCTTTTCTTAGTCTTCATCTGCAGCAATGAACACTACTAAACCTCTCTCTCTGAGGGTACCTTCCCTAGAATTCCATGGTACTACTTGAACTTGGTCTTCTTCCTACCTTTTTGACAATTCCTTCCTAGTATGAAGGGAGTCATATAATGGGGGGGGGGGGGTTCTACAATATAGAGTGTAATCTGTAGAAGTGCCAAAGATTAAAAAAAATTCCTTGAAATTCATCAGAACTTGGAAGGAAAAGATGGAAAATAGGACAAACAGGAAAATAGACTGGAAGTAAGATAAAGTAAAAGGCGGACCTAGCCGGTCAGCTGGGGAAGCAACCAGAAGTAACCCTGGGTTTCAGAACCACTGAGGTCTGTGTGGGAAGTTGTAACCTTAGTGTTGCCTACACTGCCAGAGTGGAATGGCTGGCAGATGTCAGGCATTTGAGCCCCTAACTGTAAAGCACCAGATGAGCATTTCTTATCTCATTTGCCTAATGGTAAAAGAACTTCTCATATCCTGGGTCACTGTTCACTGGTTCTGGGGGCAAATGGTAGCCTGCTCATGACTGAATGATGCTCACTGTGCCACCTGAAATAGGCCCAGAGCAAAGCAGATGTTCCTGGAGAAAGTACCAATTTCCCTAGTTAATGCTACAATACTCTAATCATTCCTTTATCTCATGCCTACTAAGTATTAAAACATTTTCTAGTGGTAAATCATTTCCTGCTTATTAACTTGTGATGGGCCTTGGGTTGTTTTATAAAATTATATCATTTAATTCTTAAAGAGTTAGATTCTCTAAACCTGTCAGGAAAAATCTTTTTGCTTTCTTTGTTTTAAAAAATGTATCTCCCTAGTATAGTGTTCTGCATAAAAATTAAATGAATATCAATTTCTAGAAAACTTACTATAACATCAACTTTTCTGTCAAACTATTTTAAGCATTTTCTATTATACAATCAAAATCATTTTCTTTTTCTTCCTTTATTTAATTTAAAGATTAAGCATTTCAAAATAATTGCAAAATGTAATTAAATATTAGTAAATTTCCTTGGTTAGTCTTATGTAGGCAAAATAAGAATGAAACATCTGGTCTTCAGTTATTTAAAATTATGTCTGAAACCATTTATTTTAAGGATAAGGAAAATAGGCCAATTAGACATTTAAAAATGAACATAGATTGGAAGTAGAGAGATGAGATGAGAGAGTAAGAAGAAGGGTGTACTAGCTCCACAAGTACTCCTTCTTGACCTCACTGCCAATACCACTCTGCTGTATTAATTTTCCTCTTATACTCCAGAATCCCTTTACTTCTCAAGCCTTACCATGAATGCATGTCTCTGTGTACAGATTACTGATAATGGTTGTTAAAGAATAGTAAGAATAGCTGCACAAGATAGGGATATAAAAGAAATATGGGATAACAAACCATGTTAGGAAATATGAAAGACACATAAATTTGAAAAACAACACAACCACTCTACCAATGGGAGACAACATGATAAAAAGCAGGCTTCAGAGCCAGGGATTGCTATACAGCAGAGCATGAACCTGGAATGAGGATTTAAATGGGATAACCAGAAAAGTGCTGGGTATTAAGCATTCAGGCAACTTTCTCTTCACATGATAGTAAGAGTTACCTACCTTACAGGCAGGAAGAGCTTGAATGTGGTCACATATGCTGAGTTAACAGCTGAGAAATTTTTCATGCTTTTCAGATGGATGGACCCAAATGATATCTTTTCAATTCCATTCCCCTAGATTTAATAATAGCTGCAGAAGAAAAAATATATTCATAAGTTTAGAACAACTATAATTAAATTAAAATTCTTCTGCTAAGAAATTATAAGTGATATTTTGAGTTGACTTCATACAAAATATATTCCATATATGTTGTATATATTTCTGATCATGGATTAGTGTGATTGAAGCATTTGGTGATGAAATAATGGAGAGGTTGGCAAATTTTTTCTGTACAGGACTAATAAATATTTTAAGCTTTGCAGGACAAGAGGCAAAATTAAGACATTATATAGAACATAACAAATTATAGAAAATCTAACACAATGTAGGCAATAGATTGCTTTACTAACAAAATTCAAAATACAGTAAGAATAATTGAAACATTAAAAAAATACATATCTACTAATGAGAAGAATGGAGTTCTCTCTTTTTTTTTTCTTTTAGGATAACATTTCACTTAACAGGAGTTCAGTTACTCTTCCTGACATCAGAATGGTTGCAAAAGATCATTTTTTTTAAAGATTTATTTATTTAATTGAGAGACAGAAAGAGAGCAAGCAAGGGAGAGGGGAGGGGCAGAAGGAAAGGGAGAGAGAATCTTAAGCAGGTTCCATGCCCATTGCAGAGTCCGATGTGGGGCTCTATCTCATGACCCATGAGATCATGACCTGAGGCCAAAACCAAGAGTTGGATGCTTAACTGACTAAGCCACCCAGGTGCCCCACAAAAGGTCATTTGTAAAAATCATTCTTACCTTGTGGGAGGTATCAAAATGGTAGGAAGCTGGCTTTGGTCTAAGAGGTTTAATTTATTGACTTTGGCAGTATTGAGCTTTAAAACTATCATGATTTGGCCTTTTATAAAAATTAAAGTGTGACTTTAAACTTTAGGTTTTAGAAAATCAATTGACTCCAATTTGCCAAGTTTTTTCCTTATAAACTTTATATTAATAAGATTAAATAAATGAATTCACATTCTTAAATGTTACATTATGGAAAAATACTGGTTTTCATTTTAGCATACTTTTTTTTTTTAACAAAAGATCTTATCCATTTATTTATTTATTTAAGAGAAAGAGTGCACGCAATGGGGGGAGGGGCAGAGGGAGAGAGAAAATCTCAAACAGACTCGAACTGAGTGCAAAGCCCATACAGGGCTCAATCTCACAATCCAGAGATCATGACCTGAACCAAAATCAAGAGTTGGACACTTAACAGACTAAGCCACCTAGGTGCCCCGATTTTAGCATACTTCCAATGAGTAATCTCAATGATTTTAATACCTCATCCCTTAGGAAACAATAACCAGAATAACGATAGAAACCATTATCACATTTCAATTAAAAGAAGTCAAGCTTAATTTTGACCTCTGAAATTGCTTGTAATGCCCTCTACACTAGATCTGAGATTTGAACATTTTGCAGTTAGATCTACCTTAGATGGTAGACTGTAAATGCTAGAAAATTAAGATAAATACCATCCTCTTAGATTGTTGATTGTTTACATATATTGTTAACCCCACTTTCTCCAAAGCTCTAGACAATAATAAGACAAATCTACACGGAAACAAAAAACCAAAAGCATTTAGTGTGATAAAGAAGCAAGAAACCAGAACCACATCTGATGAGACTAAACATTACTAATAAAACAGAAAAGGGAAATAATATTCTTGGGATGAACTTAATCCTGGGATAACATTTGACTTTATGGAACTCAGTTGTTAAGGAACTTGAGAGACAGGGTGTTGAGAGACACTCTTTCAGGGTGTTCCAGTTAGAACTGAGAATTACAGGCAAAGAATGCTGAGAAGATAATTGAGCAGCATAACCATCAATAAAGCAGATAAGAGAAACAGGATTTACTATATACTATATGCTGAATAAAAAGAAATAGCTACAAAGTGAGCTTTGTAATAACTTACAAAGAGTTCTGTTTGAGGATCTTAAGCTGTTTTCTAAATCAGTATTATCTCATTCTTACACACTAGAAAATTAAGTCAAAATAACAATCAATCAACTTCTTGTGCCAGAAAACAGCCATTCTTTTCTGGTTGGACCCATTTCTTTGGTGGGCCACTAAATTCTCTTATTCAACATTCATTGGTGATAGTCTTTCTTAAAGTACTAAGAAAATGAATTAAAACTATTCTAAAGTTTTATAGTTTGACATGAAAGTTAATGCTTAAAAATGAACCAAAGATAAAAGGCTAAAGGGGAAATCCCTAAAAAGGATTAAATATTTAGCCATAAATTTTAAAATATCCCATTTACCAAAACTTCTTGTTGCAAGAATTATGAAATATTTGACTACTGGAAAGATTTTTGGGTTTCATGCTTCGTATTTTTCAAAGACTGCCTACTATGTTTCCAAGTTCAAGTATAATTCTGCCCAAGAGTAGAGATTTGGCCCAGATGAGCCCTTGCCATTCCTTTCTGTTTGGTGATCCTGTGTTAAATATGACACTTAACAGCATTTACACCTAGGAGACAGAGGATACCACTATAAGACAAAGGATCTGAAGCTCCCATGTCAGAATCCTTCTCCAACTTCTCCTAGACTAGAAGTAACAAAGAGAATTTGAAACTTTCCTCACTCATATCTGTGTTTTCAATAGTGTCTGAAAGCTGGAGATCTTGAATTTATACATGTTATACAAAATGTGTCTACTTTTAGGATTTGGAGTTCTCAACCCAAAGCTATTCCCTGAGGGAGATGAACAGGTGATAAAAGTTTCCTGACCCATTTGCTGGCATCACCTGGTTCGTTTGCTTGCCTACTGATAAAACTTGGGATGGAGCTGCTTCTACTCCTGATGGAGTAGAGATACTGATGTTCTTGCACTACCATGCTGAGAATACTAGGTGTCCTGATTACAGGCAGCTCCCCCACAAACAGTAGTAGATAAGAGATGGGTTGAAAGGTCCACTACTCTCCATAGCTTCCCAGAAGATGAAGGCCATCTGTTACTGTGGCAATCTCCTTTATCTCAAAAATTTGAGTAACAATAGAAAGCTATACCTTACTTACCATATTAGTAAAAGATATTAATAATAGTTTGTGTAATTTTTGGCAAGTGTGTGAAAGAGTTGGAACTCTCACGCACATTTTAGTAGGCATATAAATCGGTTCAACATTTTAAACAGTAATTTAGCAAATATTGATAGTCTGTGTTTGGAATATGAAGATACAACAATACAGATTCTGGAAAATTATAGGGTCTAGATGATCTTGAGATCGGGAAAAATTTTTCTTAACTGAGACACAAACAGCATTAACCTTAAAAGACAAAAAAAAAAAAAAGGAATAAATTGTTCATCAAAGACATCATTAAGTGAATGAAAAGGGAAGCCACAGCGTAGAAGATGATGATATTGCAACACACATATCTAACAAAGGGCTTACATCTAAAGCAGTAAAAAAAAAACAACCAACAAAACCAACAAACAAAAAACCCCAGAAAACTCTTGCTGATCAGTTAAAAAGTATGACAGATAATCCTGTAAAAGAATGTACAAGAGACTAACCACTTTACAAAAGAGGCTAAAAAGCAAGTTATGAGTGAACTACCAATTAAGAATACAAGGCAAATACACCATAAACTCACTTAAATGGCAAATATTAAAAATGCTGACAATATAAAGTATTAGTGAGGCTATGTAGCAAATGAAATTCTAATAAACTGCTGGTAGGAATGCAAATTATTTAAAGCACTTCAGAAAACCCAGCAATTCTACTCAATAAAAATGCATACGCATTTCAACAAAAAGTTCTGTATAAGAATGTTCATAGCACAATTATTTGTAATAACCATAAAATGCCCAAAGGTCCATCCTTGAATGGATATAGTATACCCATACAATGGAATACTCTTCAGAAAAAAAGGTTAAAAGAGAAGAAGAACCCAAGCTATCTTTACAACAGCATGGATGAATTTTATAAGCATAATGTTGAGAGAAATGAAATGAAAGAAGTCAGGTACAACAGGATACACAAGAATAAGCAAAATATTTTCATTTATGTAGAGTTCAAAAACAAGCAATCACAAGTACCTATGGTATTAATTGTGAGAATGGTGGTTACTGTCAGGAGGGGCAAGGAACAGTGACAGGGAAAGTCATGAAGCTGAGAGGAGGATTTTTGTAGTCTTGGCAATGTTTTATTTCCTGACTTGTGTAACAATGACAAAATTCATCTGCATATTTGATTCTTGCTCTTTTCTGTGTGTTAATACTTTAACAAAAAGGTAAGGGGAAAAAAGCAGTTTGGATTTCCCTAAAGTGATCCTCCCAATATCATTTCATTCATGATGGGTGACCCTGGACAGACATATTTCTTCCTGCTTCTCACTTTGCACGGCCACCATCTTCTATAAAGTTTTGGTCATGTCATCTGTATTTGTAAACATATTCTCTCACTGTCCCTTCTATATTACTTCATTTCTCTTTTTCCTTGGAGTGGTAGACTATAACCCTGATAGCATCCAAGAGTAGTTTTGGGTGGGAGTTTTAGTCTGAATGATCATGCCTTTTTAAACTAAGGACAATTTGCTTCTATTTTATAAAATGATCTCTCCTCCACCACCCATTTCTGTTCCGTTTACTTGAAAGTCGGGCTGCCAATTTTTCTTCTATATCTCTCAATTTTTCTTCCCTATATTGCAGTTTGTTATATTATATTCTGGGCCATATCCTTTACTGGTGTAGGAAATTATTAGATTATAAACTTGTTCTTGTGTTTTGAACTAAATTATATGTTTCTGAACATCATGTTAATCTCAGGTTACATATACCTCATTTCAGGCATCCAAGTAGCTTTCTGAATGAATTTATCAATGTTTTTAGAAAAAAACCTGGATTTTCATTGAATTTTTAAATTTTTCACTCAAATATGTTATTTAAACACATGAAAGAATAAAGGAGAAATAATGAACCTACTGCTCATGGATGAATTTTTGAGAAAGATTTTAAATTCTCTTTTCTCAAATGTTATATAGTGCAGACATAAAGTAATTAAATTGGATCTTTAAAAAGTTAAGATCCAATTCTGAATATGGCATTTAAAAAGCATTCTATTAAAGGATTAGTGTTATTAAGATATAATGTACTTTAGACATGTAATTTTCCTATGAATGTCTTTGAATCATTTTCCTTATAGAGAATTTTGGTACTATGTCTGGCTTTGAACATTTTTTCAATGAACATATTTGTGGGACAACAGCCAAGAAAAGGTGCCATTTGGGGAAGGACGGGGAAAACATTTTGTTTCTTTTTTTTCTTGGGATATTTTTGTTTACAGAATGAATACAGGTTGCCATCAAACTTTCAAATCTGAACAGCAGAGGTGACTTTGTCAGCATCACTTTGTTCCTAAAGTCAGTAGCTTTCCAAAACAGTGCAGTTGCCAGCTGACCTCTTTAGTTACTGCCACATTTAGACACTTTAACAAAAGCCTATTGTTTACCTTAAGTGGTATCATTTCATTTTTATGTCTTGCTTGCTCAAGGTGAATTTATTTATAAGTAGGATTAATGCTCTAAAGTTATTCCATTATTAAATTGCTTTAACAACACTGAGAAATTATTTTCAGCCACTAATTAAAAACTAAATGCAGCACCAGAATCCATCCAGTATTTGCTTTGCTTCAGCACTGAGAAAACACTGTCACTAGGATTCCACTGGAAATAATTTATTTGACAACATATGACAAATTTCTACAGTTAAATTTCTCAAAAAAAAAAAAATCTCTCACTTAAAGTTCCATAGCTAAGTAGTTGGAGAAAAGTATCTGCATTTTTTTTTTTTTTACATAATCCTTCAATAACAGACTTATAAGGTAGGTATATCACTAACCTATGGAGAGGCCACATAGCATAGAAGTTAAAAGCAGAAGCATAAGAGCCAGTGTACTTATGTTTAACCCACCTACTGACTACTTGTGTGAACTTGGCTAATTAACTTTTAGATACCTCAGTTTCATCATCTGTAAAATGGGGATGACAATAGTACCTTACTCATGGGGTTACTGGGGGATAAATGAGTTAATACAGTGCCTGGCACATAGTAAATATGAAATAAAATTTAGCTAAATCCCTCACTCTTTTTAGGGAGGAGTCAGTAGAGAGTGTCTGGAGATGCTAAATCAGTAGAGATATAAATGCACTGTATAAAGTTATGTCATCTTCCAAAAGACCTAAAAATAGAAGCTGCTAAATGTAGAAGGGAAATGGGAAGGAAACATAAATACCTACTTTTCCTTAAACCTGATGAAAACAGCATAAAAATAAGTGTACAAGCTAGTTAAATATAAAACTACTCCTTCTTCTCACTGTGCCTTCTCACTTTATCTCTGTTATTCCCAATGCTTTTTAGCAGTCCCTTTATGATTTCAAACATTTTCTACGCCCTGTCTCCCAAAGACTGAACATATACACACAATCCCATGAAGCTGAGGAACCTGCAAACCTCAAGAAGAGAAATAAAGATTACCACATACAAGTTCCTGTACTTTTCCGTCTCTACAATTTTGCACTGGGTTGTGTAAAAATTCCTCGGCTTAAATTTCCAGCTCCTTAAACTGATGCTTAGATAATTCTTTCTACTATTCATCCCAGTACCAAGGTTTGGATTTGTTTAAGTTTATAACTGATTCACTGTTAACAACAGCAGCCCTTTTTGTTAAGTCAGCTGTATCTTCTCTAATTTATCAGGTGCTAATGGTAATAATTAGTTTTCTTCTACTTCTCACAAAAACTCATCTTCCCAAACAGGTAAATTACTTCTGTGTGTTGAAAACGATGCCTGTCTTCTGTGCCTGTACTGGTTTTCTTCAAATTTTTGGTGGTTCTTGGTTATCAGTTTATGTTTATGGATAAGCATCTAGATTCCTGATCATTGCTAGCTGCAGTATAAGTCCTCAGTCCAAGTGATAATCTTTTCTCTCCTGGTTCTGAGTCTACTGATTATATGGGCTCCGGCCATGCACCCAGGCCTGTTCATGTAGGCCACTTAGCTGGATGCAAGTACTCCTGCTCTTGTGCGGCCACCCCTAGCCTGTATCTCAGGCACGAAATCCCCTGAGAATCTCTCCATTAGAGTTAGATTCACATACTTGGTCTGGCTTTAGATGGCAAATTCGGCTGCTTTGAGAGGAAGCTACTGATGGAATTGTTCTACCACCTGCAATTACACTACTGACCAGTCAGCCAGAGCTTATCCTTCCCGGTTTACCATTGACTCTAATATTTGGTTTATAAATGTCATGCTATATGCTTTATAGATTGATGAAACCCCCAGATTAATTACACATTTTAAAAAATGTTAATATGAGGTATATACCATATTCATAAATCAGAAGTCTCAGTATTGCAGAAATCTCAATTCTCTCCTACCTAGTTTAAATATTTAATGTATTCCTGATCTAAATTCCAGCATTACTTTTGGTTGAAAATGACACACTGATTCTAAAATTTTCATGGAAATGCTAAGGGCTAAGAAGTGTCAAGATAATTTTGAAGAACAAAACTGGAGGATTTATTCTATTGGCTATCAAGACATACTTAAAAGCTGCTTATAATTCAGATAGTGTGGTACTAGGGCAAAGATAGACAAATCAACCAACAAAACACAGCAAACAATTTGGGACACAGTTATATAAATTGTTAATTTATGAAAAAAGGTAACACTGTAGACCACTGGAAAAAGAATTGTCCTTACAGTCAGTGGTGATGGTTCAATTGTATATGCTATGGAAAAGATAGAATCTGAACCTTACCTCACTCTATACACAGAAATCAATATTGGGGGGACTGTAGACCTAAATGTGAAAGGTAAATGATAAAGCTTCTAGAAGATAACATAACATTTCTTCATGGCCTTGGGCTTGAAAATGTGATCTTGAATAGGACATTGAAAGCATTAACCATAAAAGAGAAAGTGATAAATTTCCCTGCACTAAATGAATAAATTCTGTTCAAAAAAGATACCATTAAGAGAGCAGAAAGGCAAGCTATGGAATGGGAGAAGATATATGCAAGACCTATTTGACAAAGGTTTCATATCTAGAATATATAAAGAACTCTCATAAATCAATAAAAAGGATAGCTAGCTCAATACAAAAATAGACAAGACACTTAAATGGCATTTTATAAAGGAGATGACCAAAATAGCCAGTAAATATAAAAGAAGGTATTCAATCTCATTAGTAATAAGAGAAATGCAAATTAAACCTCCACTGAGATACCACAACATACCTACTAGGATAGACAAAATGGAGAAACCCAACAATACCAAGTGTTGGCGAGGATGTGGAGTGAAGACAATACATTGCTGGTGGAAGTGGACACTGGCACTAGTACTCTGGACATGGTCAACACCATTTAAGATTCAACATGTGTAAACCTACGGTACCTTAATTTTTTATTGCGTACCCCTCTCTAACACTGAATTTCATATGTATGCTTAAAAGTTTGATAGACATTAAGTTTTAGGCATTTAATTCAGATATTTAATACCTTAAACATTTTATCCTTATTCTTGAAAGCAGGAACTACAAAAAACCTATTCCTATTTGCCAACCACAAGATAGAATCACCTATCAAAGCTAACTGGCCTTTGGAAATAATGTATATGGAAATACTAAATTACATACATAATTTCTAAGTCACATTTTACTTTTAATTACTTTTAAAATGTGCACAGTGGGGCGCCTGGGCGGCTCAGTTGGTTAAGCGACTGCCTTCGGCTCAGGTCATGATCCTGGAGTCCCAGGATCGAGTCCCGCATCCGGCTCCCTGCTTGGCAGGGAGTCTGCTTCTCCCTCGGACCCTCCCCCCTCTCATGCTGTCTCTCTCTCTCATTCTCTCTCTCAAATAAATAATAAATAAAATCTTAAAAAAAAAAATAAAATGTGCACAGTGATCTTACAAATGAAGAAATATCTGTGTTTTATGTCGTACTTAATAAATACTTATTGAGTACCTTTGGTATGTTTCAATCGTTACCACTCCCTCCCCACCCTACTCCACGGCTCCAAGGACCAACATTCTAGCTGAGGAACAGAGTATAAGCCAAGTTGGAGAAATAAAATATATCCCACATTAGATAAGGATGACTGTTAGTGAGACATTGATAACAAGGAAGCAGTAGACAAAGTGTTAGAGTGGGTAGGTGGCATTCATAGATAGGGCGGCCAAGGCAGTCCTCCCCGAGAAGGTGACACGCTCCCAGGGGCACAAAGTAAGCCGTGGGGACAGCTGGGAGAAGAATGTTCCAGGCAGGCTAAATTGCAAGCGCAAAGGCCTATAAAACCGTCTGAAATTTCCGGCAGAAAGAAGGTGTCTTAATCACTCACATTTTGTCTCTTGGAACTTATACTGGTTACCCATTTGTACTGCAATTTAAGATGTTGCAAGTTTTTGAAGCATTATACATTTTAGTTCTTGCTGAGCAGTTATAATCTAGCTACTTTATAAAAGCTTTCTAAAATTGACTTTCCAAAATCCAATATAATCTTACTACCCAAAAAGTCCTGACTAAAATCTCCAGGGAAGGTTCTCTAAGCAACCTTGGGAGTCTCTGAATTGGAAGTCTGCGCTCCAGTCTCATCCCTGCTGGTAACTCTCTGGGGAGGCTTTTTGGTCTCTGACTTCTCAGTCCTCAGTCCCTCGTCTCTGAAATGGGACAGGTGAGTTGATTCAGGGGTCTTAAGTCCACATTGTGTTCAATGAACAGAGTGTTCTGAATAACCTTAGATTGAACTCTGCAGTTCAACTCTCTACTCCACTACATATCAAACCTTGCCACCTTATTCCTGGCCCATTTCACTCCTTAGTTACCTGCCTGACTCCTGACCAAGTAACTTTTATGGACCCTCCCAATTATAAGGGTATGGTTCTATGACTGTACCTTGTTTATTAAACCCTCCTAAACTTAAGGGTCTGCTCTGGCTAGTTCGTTTATTTTAAGATAACAAGATAACAAGAACCAAGAACCATAACAAGGTACGAACCATCCAAACTTCCACTCACAGGGATAAAGTTAGGGAAGCATTGTGAAAAAAATGAAAATGAACTTCTTATTTCCTGATTGGGAAAAGGTAGAGGCTATCATATCTGGGCAAAACACACCCAGGACAGTTTTCAAGCAGCTGCCTTTTATGTAGCTAAGGCAGGTAAGGTGGCTGGAAGAATCTTCATGGGATAAAAGAATTCTTCGAACAGACTACAGAGCTTATTTTTTCTGGAAAAAACAAACCCTTCATCTTCATCCTTTAATACAAAGTGAATACATAGGTTTCCAGTGAATTGTAAGCTCTTTGAGAGCAGGACCTATTCCCTAGTTGTCTCTGCATCTCAATGGCATAACACAGTAGTACCGCACAAAATACACACTCAGTACATGCTTGTAGGTAGACTCATGTTCATAATTTTCTGCCTCCATTTTTCTGCCACTGTTTTCTGGCCCCCTGTGGCATCACACTCTCTCTTGCTTCTAGACCTCACAAGGCTATGTACTGCCTTTGACAGGCAGCATTTTTCTCCTTCTTTCTCCTCTCTTCACCTTGTAACTCCCAAAACACCTGAATCCTTACCCCTCCCCCCCTAAATCTAGGTCAGGTGCTTTCCTCTCTCTCTGTCTATCTGCCTCTCATATCTCTTTGTATAATTATGGGTCTATCCTCACTAGACTCTAAATCTGTAAGTGCAGACACTAAGTCTGTTTCATTCTCTGTGGTACATCCAGCATATAGCACAGCACCTGGCACAGGATAGGTGTAGAGGCCACTCTCAGGCAAACAGGCTTGAGTGATGAAATGTGGAAAGGGATACAGCAACTATCTGGCTGAATACAGACAGGCTCATCAGGTGACTCACCCGAAATATCCATAGGTCCTAACTGATGAGTGGGCTACTTACAACCAGGCACGGTTAACGAAAAAGGGAGAATTCCATGTCACACACCTCCTCGCTTTTGCCCTTTAAATACAGCCCCTACCCACTGCTTCATTGCAGACAGCCTCTAGTCCTGCCCACTCCCTTGTGGTGGATTCAATAAACTTCTATCTCCTTTGTTCTGCCTCAGGTGAATTCTTTCACCTCCCAGGCCACTACTGATCATCGCCCCACATTTGGGGCCCCCATCTGATTGGACAGACACCCCACTTAGGAACCACAATAGGTACTCAAAAGTGTTTGCTAAATGAATGCTATGAAAAGATGGGAGTCCTAGGATGTAGCTGGCCAAAAGAAGAAAAAGGTGATGAAAGAAATAGGTGATAGGAGGAAAAAAAGACTTAACATTTTATCCAGGAAGATAGTTAAGTCCTGAAAAATTATTTAAAACTAGTGCTACAAAATGATAGGTAAAAAATTAAGCTGAAGAATCCTCATAGATCACAATCCTTAATATTGAGATTTATTCCAAATACGTTAGAACATAATGCCATTAGTGCGAGCAAAAATACTTCCTTAGGGGTTAGTAAAAGAAATTAGAAAAGTATAAATTCATGGTTACTGAGGAGCACTTAAGCAGGAAAAACTACAGTACCAGAGGATTATGGTGTACACTAGCGATTATTCACATCCAGAATGTATTGACTTCTAATATTATAACACACAAATGTATTGACTTCTAATATTATAACACACAAATGTTATCTGATAATATTTGTTATTCTATAAAATAGAGGGAAATAGAGTTGTGAAGGATGGGAGGAGTGTCAGCTTTCAAGAAAGTAATAAACATTAAGAAACAACTCAGTCTTGATTTTAATACTACTTAGGCTCAGTTGTGAAATTCTAAATTCTTAAATTTAGACTTCTCAATTCCTCTGGCAAAATCTATCTTCTTTGGGGGTTATTAGATCAAGTAACTTTGGAGAGGGAAGGTTAAAAGGACTTCTGTGGGCTACATTCTCACAGCATGAAAGAGAACAGGCAGAAGCTTGAGTGTACCGCTGGTAGGGTTCAAGGAAAGGTTTACACTAGCAGATGATCAGCTCTGTTCTTGCTAAAATTTGGCAAAGAAATACACTGTGGTTTCTTCAGATGACAGCATCATAATTCATTTTGCTCTCCCCTACCTTTTCACAAAAAGGCCAAAACCCCACAGGAAATGTGAGCACTGACATTTTCTACCCAGGATCAAAACCCGACTATTTTGCCAGAAATTGAAAACAATATAGCTAAAACAGTAAATACACAGTAATGTGTTGAAAGAAATAGGCTGCTGGACTGGCCAGTGACACAATCCATCATTTCTATTTTAACTTCTGACAGATAGAAAGGTAAAAAAAGAAATAAAAAAAAGAAAAAAATATGTTTGGATTGGCAGACTTCCATGCAAATATGATGAAAACCAAATAAATGTTGAAGAATCCCTTTGCGTTAATTTACAGATTATGCTCCACGGATTTACACTAAACACTGTACCTTTAATGGCAAGTTTGATTATACATTTCTAGCTGATTTCCAGGCAGTTAAAAGCTAGCTTAAGGGCCATCTAGAAGGCATGATTTCTTTTCTTCCCACAAAATGCTAAAGCTTCTTTATCATTCTGTATTCAGCCATGAACTCAGCTGCACAAGCCAAATGTAAAGATTTTATGGGCCAATCTATCATGTGAATTCGTGAACAAGAATACAAGCCTACTCATGCAGACACTAACGGTGATTTCCATTTTTATGAATGAAAAAGAACCTTGCATAAACATTCTTTATTTAAAGTTTTAAGTGAAGAATGATGCAAAACAAAATGGGAGCATTTTGTTTTATATGTCAATATCTTGTAAGAGGGGCAAAGTAAGGGATCTGGCTCTCATGATTCCCAAGACAGCAGTATCTCCTCTGCATTAAGTACATAAATGAGATTTATGGCCACTGACCTAATCTTAGATGCCAAAATGTACAGCAGGAACAGCTTTCTGAAAAACTTAATTTAAAATTATGGTGTTAACAAAAGCACTTTAGGAAGCAGACAACACTGCTGGCGTGCATGCACACATGCATCTAGGAGAACTGACTCTAGATAGGAGCCATGGTTATTTGCATAAAGCTTTACAATACATTTCAGAGATATTTCAAATCCACAGGTTTTACTTTTTCTTCCTAACACCCTGATGTTTATGAATTTCCAAATAATGCGTATCACCACAGTTGATTTTCATCACTAAAGGTCATTTAATACCAGACATTCATAGGTGCAGGTTTTGAGGAGGCTTAGAATAAATAAAAATAAATAAACCTGTTTATTCCTTTTCTGAATTTTAAAAGCAGTTTCCTTACTCACTAAATACTTAACTAGATTAGCACCTTGGAGAAAAGAAAAGGCTTGAGCAGTTGCACTTGTAACACTTTATTCACTGAATGAGAGAAAGGGGGCTGTGATACTGCTAATCCACTGGTAACCACTTGGAGATTTTCCTGAACACACTGGTTTTTGACCTGAAAAAGAAAGACAAAAAAAGACCAAAAAAAAAAAAAGAAGAAGAGGAAAGCAAGCAAGCAAGCCAGCAAGAAAATAGTAAATGAAACCTATGCTGACAGATGTCAAGTCAACACTTCCTTAAATAGTCCCATAAAGCAGAATTCCTGGAAAAAATAACAACCTGTAGAATAAAATGTCAAGTTGAAGAAAAACATCCCTTCCCTTATCACTGGATTTTAACAAGTGAACTATGCATAGTTAGAGGGGTAAACATAAAGTAGAAAAATGTTTCTCAAATGACTTCAAAAATTTTTACTTTTAAGTACAGATTTGAAGCACTGAAGTGTACATTTCAGGTCTACTTAAATATATCATCTCCCGTGCAGCCATTCTGGAAAACAGTATGGAGGTTCCTCAAAAAGTTGAAAATAGAGCTACCATATGACCCAGCAATTGCACTACTGGGTATTTACCCCAAAGATACAAAAGTAGGGATCCAAAGGGGTACGTGCACCCCGATGTTTATAGCAGCAATGTCCACAATAGCCAAACTGTGGAAAGAGCCAAGATGTCCATCGACAGATGAATGGATAAAGAAGAAGTGGTATATATATACAATGGAATATTATGCAGCCATCAAAAGGAATGAAATCTTGCCATTTGCAACAATGTGGATGGAACTGGAGGGTATTATGCTGAGCGAAATAAGTCAAACAGAGACACATGTATCATATGACCTCACTGATATGAGGAATTCTTAATCGCAGGAAACAAACTGAGGGTTGCTGGAGTGGGGGGTGGGGTGGGAGGGATAGGGTGACTGGGTGATAGACACTGGGGAGGGTATGTGCTCTGGTCAGCGCTGTGAATTGTGCAAGACTGTTGAATCTCAGATCTGTACCTCTGAAACAAATAATGCAATATATGTTAAGAAAAAAAAAAAGAAGAAGAAGGTAGCGGGAGGGGAAGAATGAAGCGGGGGAAATCGGAGGGGTAGACGAACCATGAGAGACGATGGACTCTGAAAAACAAACTGAGGGTTCTAGAGGGGAGGGGGGTGGGCGGATGGGTTAGCCTGGTGGTGGGTATTGAGGAGGGCACATTCTGCATGGAGCACTGGGTGTTATGCACAAACAATGAATCATGGAACACTACATCTAAAACTAATGATGTAATGTATGGGGATTAACATAACAATAAAAAAAAAAGAAAAAAATTATATCATCTCCCTGAAACAGATATATCATGCCGCCATGTAACATGTACACAGGGCTAAAAAGATTTTCAAACAGTATCACTGAAATTTTGAAATTAAAATGCAGGGTTCAAAAGAACATTGGATTATGTAAATTCCTGTCTTAGTTTAGGTTGTCCCAGAAGAGAGTCTAAAATATGAACTTGGCTGTAGGCAATTTCTTTGGGAGGTGAATCCCAGGAAGCAGAGTGGGGAGGCATGGGGAGTGAGACAGGGAAAGAAAAACCAATAATGCTATTGAGTTCATTAATGATCTGGGCAACCAAGGATCAGTTCTACTGCGGATTCTCTGAGGAACTCTGTAGAATGTGCCTCAAAATTGCTCATCTGAAGGATGTCAGGCTGGTACCTTTATTCATAATCTCCTGTTTCCCATTAGATGAGGGCTGTTGCAGGTGGCAGGAAATCCCTCACACTCCAAGGCTTCCCTGGCATAAGGGCTGAGTAAGGTCCCTTGGCTTCAGACAAAGCCCCAGGGCAGAATGGAGAAATGCACAGCTCAAGCTTCTGGTAGAACGTCGTCGGTATGCCTAGAACTGGTCAGTATTGCTGTAGTTAGGATCAGAAGTGAGGTGACAGCATGTGACAAGGGTATCAAACACCTGTACCTCAGATGCTAGATCACCTACAAAAGGTTTGAATACACTGAATCAGCTCATGGATGCAGATTAGTAAGGCTCTTCATAAATTCAAAGTTTTTGCTTTCATTATTATTCCTAAATTTTAAAAAGCTTTTCTGAAAATAATCTAATTTATAAAAATAATTTATATGTTAATGTAATCAATCCAATTTCCTTTCTGATTAATATTTGTATGTGTCTGTGTGTGTGTGTACTTTCAAAGAAACTACTGTTTAAACTAGGCAAAAGGATGGGGCACCTGGGTGACTCAGTTAAGTGTCTGACTCTTTCGCTCCGGTCATGATCTCAGGGTTGTGAGATTAAGCCCAATCTCAGGCTCCCCACTCAGCGTGGAGTCTGCTTGAGATTCTCTGCCTCTGCTCCTCCCCCTGCTTGTTCACTCACTCTCTCTTTCTCTCTCTCAAATAAATAAATAAGTAAATCTTTAAACTAGGCAGAAGGATAAATTAGAAATTTAAAGAAGAAGAGGAAAGAGAAGGAGCCAGTGATACTAAAGGAGAGAAAGAAAAAGTATTTATGACAGGTATTTATGACAACTAATTTTCACATTGTATCAACCCTACAAAATTATTTAAATGGAAAAGTAATTTGATCAGTTTTTTTTATCTCAATAAAGAACAATCTGGTTTGGATTAATTTTACATTTTTCAAATGGTTGTGTCAGCATCGTGAACACATTGTCTTAATTGTACTTTTTATAAAAGACCATATATCATGGTGGTTAAAATTGCTCAGGCTTTGAGGTCAGATACTTATGTTTGAATTCTCACTCTACAACTTACCAGCTGTGCAAAATGGTGACAGTGACATATTCAGTAACTGGTACTTTAGAGTTAAATTATATTAGGTTATATATTATATATGAAGCCTTCAAAAAAGTGTCCAACTCATAATAACTGCTCAGTAACACTGGTTATTATTATTATTATTGTATATAGTCTGCAAAAATTAGGTGGTAAAAAGTCATAACAGCAGTTTGTAATCATGTGTGTATTCATATACCATTACACTACAAAGCAATAAAGGAGAAAAAGAGCTTCTGAGTAAAATACAGACTCACTCTTTTGTAGAAGGTGTGTCAATGATTTCTTTCCAAGGGGAGGTGGAGTTTCGCTTTGGTCTTCTTCCTCTGTTAAGAGTGAAGATGTTGTCTTCATTACAGTTCACCTCACATGAGCAGTTACCCATAAACAGCTTGTCTGAGGATGCCAAATGCTAAGAAAAAAGATTAGTGAGCGGAATAAGAAATGATGAATCAGGAAGCTTTAAAAAAAGCTGAAATTGGATAGGTAAGTATAATTTACATTTACTCAAGATAAAACTAAGAGGAAAAGCAAAAATTTTATGAAAATGCAATATATGAGAATGGTAAACAAGTCCATATTGGTGACACTATGTGGTCAGTGACTAGTGGAGAATAATAGAAATGCTACTACAGTCACCCAAATACTTGGTGTAGCAAAATCATACAAAGCAGCAAAAGCATTATACGATGACAGCATAGAGTTATGAACTGCTTAAGGGAAAGGGAAAAATATATAGCTGGTAAAAGCAGAAGAGACAAAGTAAGAGTGCAGCAGTAAAAAAAAAAATCTTTAAAAATTTAAAAATTCCAGTAGGAGAAAAGGCTGATCATGCAGTATCAGGCCAGCATTAGAAACTTGTATGTTCAATGGAATATTACTCAGCCATCAGAAAGGATGAATACCCACCATTTACATGGACATGGAGGGGATTATGCTAAGTGAAATAAGTCAAGCAGAGAAAGATGATTATCATATGGTTTCACTCATATGTGGAACATAAGGAATAGCCGGAGGACCATAGGGGAAGGGAGGGAAGACTGAAGGGGGGGAAATCAGAGAGGGAGATGAACCATGAGAGACTATGGACCCTGGGAAACAAACTGAGGGTTTCAGAGGAGAGGGGAGTGGAGGGATGAGGTAGCTGGATGATGGGTATTAAGGAAGGCATGTGATGTGATGAGAACTGGGTGTTATATGCAACTAATGAATCAATGAACACTACATCAAAAACTAATGATGTACTATATGGTGGCTAACTGAACATAATAAAAAAATAGCCCCCCCCCAAAAGAAACTTGTATGTTTGCGCCCAATAATAAATGAGTTCAATTAAATAAGTACATAAACATTGTGTAAAATAGGACAAAGTAGTATAAATGAACACAAAGTACTGGGCATACCTGTAAGAAATTAAATTTACATTCAATCTGTTATTGCACACTGCCATAATGGATCTAAGTTACCACAGGGATCTAATGCGCACCAAATAGACAGTAGATATCCATTTTTAATTCTTCAAAGTCCTCTAATTTTAAAAGTGGAATACAGAAGGATACTTACTTGAGATTCTGTAATTTCAGCTTTAAAAGAAACATTAGTTTTTAAAAGATGAAAACAAAGTTTATTTTATTTATTTTTTCCTCCAAGACATTATTTAAATTCAAATTCATTAACATATAATGTAGCATTAGTATCAGGAGTAGAATCTAGTGATTCATCACTTATAACACCCAGTGCACATCACAAGTACCTCCTTAATGCTCATCACCCTTTTAGCCCATCCCCCCTGCCCACCTCCTCTCCAGCAACCCCATTTGTTCTCTATAGTTAAATTAAGTTTATTTTAAATAACAACTTTAGATTAATCCCAACAGATGATTGGATTTATAATAAAGTTTAGATTAAAATAGATAAGACACACACAAAGCATATGTGAAAGGTAGATTAGCGTATCACAATAGAAAATACATTTCCCCCAGTTTTTCAAATTGGTTTCCAAGTGGTTTTTTAAACTGGGCTTTCATATCAAAACATTATGTTCTTATTACATGGGTTCTCATAATACGAATTTGAGAAAAAGTTAAATGTTTTCCTGTAAAACTAACCAATAAATTTTTAGGGAAGTCAAAGATGATTAATTCATGCTCATCTGGTCTGTTTTTCTCAATAACATTAAACGGAGTTTCAGTAATTCATGGGTTATCTGATTTCTTTCCTTTGGATAAAGTCGAATGAGAATGCTATTCAGCCTAGTATTCCTGCCATTCAGCTTTAACATGTATCAATTCAAGGCTAATCTTTTTCATCTGTACTTTCAGCCACTTCTCTTTATCGTCACTGTGATTATGTTGAAGGGAATCGCATTTCATCTGTATTTATTTCAGTAAGTTGATAGAGAACTCATTTTTTCTTTTTAAATACAACCATAATACAATTATCACACCTAAGAAAAGTAATTCCTTAATATCAACTATCTTGTCTATGTTCACATCAAAATTTGATGGACTATAATAATAAGTAAGATATCTTAGCAGATAGTGCAATAAATGGCCAAAGCAAAATCCACACAACTAATCTGAATACGTGCCTTGGTTTAAAAAACACATTTGGTAATTAATTGCACGTTGTTCTCAGATGAATTATTAACAGATGAAGTTCTTAAGTATCCAATATTATTTAATTTAAAATCTCCATTAAGCAATGTAGAAGAACTTTGACTTTACTCACCAATGAGTAAAAGTGTGTTCACTTTTCTTCTGTGAACACTCATGCTAACTTGTATTAACACATGCACACAAACTAAAAAGAGATGATGAACTTCCATGTTCATAACACAAAAGTGCATGAGGTCTTTGTAGTTATACTGCTACCTTATTTCCTATTATATAATACTTCATATGCTAATAACTATTTTATCTATGGTGACAATGAATAGGTAGGGTCTAGACTACTGTAAAAGATGGCTTTTAAATCAATCATCCTTTGACCAATTTAAAGAGTTGGCCAATTCACTTCAACTTAATTCAATAAATATCACAGAGGTATTTAGTGATATTTATTGAATATCTGTGATATTATATGTACTGTGATGTTAGCAGCCACTGAGAGAAATGGCCTACCCTCTGATCAAGCTTATAATCTAGTGTAGTAGAAAAACTGTAAAAATATCCCAAAGCAATAAATGCCCATGTGATCTATTTCTTATATTTAGGAAATGTGATATTTAAAACAATCTCTAGCAACATTTGTTTCTCATGTGGAAAATATGATTTTATTAAGAAAAAAATGAATGAGGAGAAGTGGAAAGGTTGGCATATAGAAGGCTACTCAATTATAATCAATGGGACTAAACTGATTAACTTAGGTTTTTTCCTCTGGATAAGGCATTCATTACTTTTCATGGTTAGCTGTTAACTGTGTTTAAGGCAGGTGAAATAATTTATAATTTTTTTTAAAAATTATGATTTATAATTAAACCCGAAGTAATCAATTAAGATAAGTCTGAAACATCAAGTCAATGTTTTATTATAAGATACCTTTCTTTTTCAGAAGTTTATGATTACCACTGATGACAAAGGGAAGCCAGACCAGAGAGAAAAAGGATTGGAGGGATATACACTAAGTTCAAAGAGAAAAAGTAACTGCCAATCCTAAATCCATTTAAAAATGTTCTCTCTCTCTTTAGAAAAAATATTTGTTCCAAGCTGAAAGCCTCATTATATGCAGTGGAATGGAACCTTAGCTTAGTCTCGGGTTGAGTCAAAAGTGTAAACCAGGAATTCAAAATATACATAAATACTTAACCTGAATATGGAAGGAAAGTCTCCAGTTAAGTGAAAGCTGTGCACTGAAAGGTCCCAGGAGACTCAATTACTACCCCTCATTCTCTTAGTAAATACAATTCAGGGGGGCCTTAAGAGGAAATTTTAAAAAGTCTAGATTCCCAAAGGATTTATATTATCTCATTAGATATTCACTTATTTAGGCAAATAAATGACCAAGTGATAGATATCAAATTGAATCAACAAACAGAGGCAATTAAATAGTATATGGTATAATATATTGTAAAATATTTTCCTACATGTGTACCATGGTCGAAATTATAAACAAAATAAAAAAATAGATTTAACATAATTTTGTTCTGAACATTAGTTATAAAAAAGATAGAAAATTCTTTATTTATGTATTAAGTTACAGTTAAAGAATGTGCATAATATAAGCAGATACCAGTTTCTATCTTATTTCGAACTGAACTTGAACTATCTTTGGACCTAATCCAGGGAAATTATTTCTAAAACAGTGAAGAATCTTATTTTTAAAGGGACTTGAATCCTTTCCCCTTGGTTAAACTATTAGAAAAAGATACTAGAAACGTAATGTACAATAGGATGACTATGGCTAATGCTGCTGTATGATATAGAGGAACGTCGTTAAGAAAGTAAATCCTAAGAGTTCTCATCATGAGGAGAAAAAGTTTTCCCTTTCTTTTTTCTTTTTTTCTTTCTTTTCATTGTATCTATGAAAAGATGGATGTTAGCTGAGCTTATTGTGATGATCATTTCACTATATATGTGAGTGAAATCATAATGGCTTGTACACCTTAAAATTAGGCAGTGATGTACATCAAATATTTCTCACTAAAAAGTTTTTATATGTTTGAGTTGGATCAACAATCCATGAACTCACACATGTATATAAAAGGATCAACAGAGATGGTCAAATATGTAGCTGTAAAGTATCATATTAGTGTTTGCTCAATAAGGATAGACTTTTTGATGTAATGTGGCACCCAACATACTGCTAACATTCATTGTGAAAATACTATCACTTAAATAACATAACAATTTAAACATTTTCTATGATTACAGTAGCCATTTTCTAATTAAAATATATTAAATATTAATATCATTTAATAATATTAGCATTATTAAATATTAGCTAATTTATAATATTTCAGTCTGATGTGTTTTGGTGAGGTGTTGCATTAATCATCAGTTCTTGCTGAGACCTTTTTTCTATTCTGTCGGCAACTATTTTATTGCTTCCAAGAACTTCAATTCCTAATCCCACTTTTAATATATTGAAAAGGCCAAATATAATAAAAGCATTACACTGAAAAAAATTCTTGTTTTCTCAAAGAAATTCTATATTTGCAACAAATTGGGAAGTCCCCCCTACCTTTAATATGTAAGTATAGATTATGGCCTTAGATTATAAACCATTAAAGGATTATAAAAGGTTATCGCCTAATTTTAGCACAAATAAGAGAAATTTAGAAGCAAAAAATCCTAACAAATCATTCTCCATGTTTCTTCTTGTCCTTTTTTTCAGATGCATAAATTTTACACAACTATAATCATTGAAAGGTATGTAATAAGCAATTATCAATGTTGTACAATAAATATTTTCAATGGATGTATTCCACTGAATTGGTGTGCTGTAATTTAACTATTGCCATTAAAAAGAAAAAGGCAAGGGTGTCCATATTTAAAATGCTTATAAGAGTATCTGGTAGAGGGGGGTGGAGCAAGATGGCAGAGGAGTAGGAGACCTGGATTTCGTCTCCTCTCAGGAATTCAGCTGCATAGGGATCAAACCAATCTGAACACCTACAAACTCAACAGGAGATCAAAGAAAAGAAGAGCAACAACTCTCTCATCAGAAAAGCGACCACTTTCTGGAAGGTAGGACGTGCGGAGAAGGGAATCCGAGGCGATATTCGGGATGATAGACGGCGGGGGAGGGGCTTCCGTCGGCCGCTTCTGGCAACTGATAGAACCACGGAGCACAAAATCGGAACTTTTAAAAGTCTGCTCCGCCAAGGGACGTCACTCTGGTGGCTAAGCGGGGGGTGGAACCCTCCGGGACAGTGTGGTCTCAGGACCCTCGGGGTCACAGAAAGACCGGGGGTGCCTGAGGGCGGCAGAGCTCCCAGGTATCGGAGCAGGGAAGCCGACTGAGGAGGCGGAGCCCAGGCGCGGGCTCTCAGCTCGGGGTCTCCATAAACCGTGATCCGCGGCCCAGTCGGGCCCCTTCTCCTCCAGCAGGGACCCAACAAGCGGCAGATCCGGGGAGACTCACCTTCCTCCCCCGGGAGGAGCCGCGTGGGAGCGCACTGCGGGGATCTGCTGGGTTTGGAGACTCCACCCGGGGTCGGGTGCCAGAGATAGAGGCGCTCGGTCGCAGGCCGGGTGAGCACGGAGTGCGGCCGGAGACCGGGGAGACAGGAGTGACTGGCGGTTTTTCTCTGGGGGCTCACTGAGAAGCGGGGCCCCGAGTTCTCGGCTCCTCCAGGGCGGAGATTGGGAGGCCGCCATTTTCACTCTCCGCCTCCAAAGCTGTACGGAAAGCTCGCAGGGAACAAAAGCCCCGGAGAGCAAACCCGAGCAGATTACTTAGCCAGGAGGGGGCGAGGGCGGGGCAATTTCGCCTCCGGCAGAGACATTTGGAAACCACGGCAACAGGCCCCTCCCCAGAAGATCAGCGAGAACAGCCAGCCGAGACCAAGTTTACCGATCAATGAGAACGGCAGAACTCCAGCACTAGGGGACTACTGCACATAGAATTCACGGCTTTTTTACCATGATTCTTTAGTCTTTTAAAGTTAATTTTTTTAACTGTCTTTTTGTCTTTTTATTTCTTTTTGAATTTTTCTTTTTCCCTTTTTCAACCAACATCTAATCAATCCCTTAAAAAAATTTTTTTTTTTATTTTTCATTTTTAGAGTCATATTCTATCCCTTCATAGTAGTTACCCATATTTTTGGCTTATATATATAAGTTGTTCTCTCTTTAAAATTTTGAGATAGTTTCTTCTAACAGATTAAAATATACCCTAAATCTCTAGTATATGGTGTCTTCTATTCCCCTGCCTGATCACATCCTCTCCCTTTTTTTTTCTTCTTTTTCTTTTTTCAAATACTCTTCTTTCTTTTTTCAAACAACTTCTTATCAATTCCTTTTATAAAATTTTTTATAATTTCCATTTTTACAGTCATATTCCATCCCTTCATCATATCAACCCTTATTTTTGTACATATATGTTTTTCTTTCTTTAAAATTTCGGGAGGCACTTTCTTCTAAAAGACCAAAATACACCCCAAATCTAGTGTGTGGCACTGATCTATATACCATATAGATCATATTTGATCACATTCTGGTTTTTCTTTTTTTGTTGTTGTTTTGTTTTGTTTGTTTTTGTTTTTATCTTTATCTTTTTCTTTTTTTTCTTTTTCTTTTTTCTCTCTTTCCCTTTCTTATCCCACTGCTTCAGGTCTTTTCTCATTTGTTTAGAGTATATTTTCTGGGGATGTGGTTACTCTGCTAGCATTTTGTTCTCTCATTAATCTATTCTCCTCTGCACAAAATGACAAGACGGAAAAAATCACCTCAACAAAAAGAACAAGAGGTAGTACCGACTGCCAGGGACCTACTCAATACGGACATTAGTACGATGTCAGATCTAGAGTTCAGAATCATCACTTTAAAGATACTAGCTGGGCTTGAAAAAAATATGGAAGTTATTAGAGAAACCCTTTCTGGAGAAGTAAAAGAGCTAAAATCCAACCAAGTAGAAATAAAAAAGGCTATTAATGAGGTGCAATCAAAAATGGGGGCACTAACTGCTAGAATAAATGAGGCAGAAGAGAGAATCAGTAATATAGAAGATGAAATGATGGAAAATAAAGAAGCTGAGAAAAAGAGAGATAAACAACTACTGGATCACGAGGGCAGAATTCGAGAGATAAGCGATACCATAAGATGAAACAACATTAGAATAATTGGGATCCCAGAAGAAGAAGAAAGAGAGAGAGGGCCAGAAGGTATAATGGAGCAAATTATAGCAGAGAACTTCCCTAATTTGGGGAAAGAAACAGGCATGAAAATCGAGGAAGCACAGAGAACCCCTCTCAAAATCAATAAAAATAGGTCAACTCCCTGACATCTAATAGTAAAACTTACGAGTCTCATAGACAAAGAGAAAATCCTGAAAGCAGCTCGGGAGAAGAGATATGTAACCTACAAGGGTAGAAACATTAGATTGGCAACAGACCTATCCACAGAGACCTGGCAGGCCAGAAAGGACTGGCAGGATATATTCAGAGCACTAAATGAGAAAAATATGCAGCCAAGAATACTCTATCCAGCTAGGCTGTCATTGAAAATTGAAGGAGAGATAAAAAGCTTCCAGGACAAACAAACACTAAAGGAATTTGCAAACACAAAACCAGCCCTACAGGAAATCTTGAAAGGGATTCTCTAAGCAAAGAGAGACCCTAAAAGCAACATAGACCAGAAAGGAACACAGACAATATACGGTAACAGTCACCTTACAGGCAATACAATGGCACTAAATTCCTATCTTTCAATAGTTACCCTGAATGTAAATGGGCTCAATGCCCCAATCAAAAGACACAGGCTAACAGACTGGATTAAAAAACAAGATCCATCGATATGCTGTCTGCAAGAGACTCATTTTAGAACCAAAGACACCCCCAGATTGAAAGTGAGGGGGTGGAAAACCATTTACCATGCTAATGGACACCAAAAGAAAGCTGGGGTGGCAATCCTTATATCAGACAAATTAGATTTTAAACCAAAGACTGTAATAAGAGATGAGGAAGGACACTATATCATACTTAACGGATCTATCCAACAAGAAGATCTAACAATTGTAAATATCTATGCCCCTAACATGGGAGCAGCCAATTATATAAGGCAATTAATAACAAAAGCAAAGAAACACATCGACAACAATACAATAATAGTGGGGGACTTTAACATCCCCCTCACTGAAATGGACAGATCGTCTAAGCAAAAGATCAACAAGGAAATAAAGACTTTAAATGATACACTGGACCAAATGGACTTCACAGACATATTCAGAACATTCCACCCCAAAGCAACGGAATACACATTCTTCTCTAGTGCCCATGGAACATTCTCCAGAATAGATCACATCCTAGGTCATAAATCAGGTCTCAACCGGTACCAAAAGATTGGGATCATTCCCTGCCTATTTTCAGACCACAATGCTTTGAAACTAGAACTCAATCCCAAGAGGAAAGTCGGAAAGAACTCAAATACATGGAGGCTAAAGAGCATCCTACTGAAGAAGGAATGGGTCAACCAGGAAATTAAAGAAGAACTAAAAAAATACATGGAAACCAATGAAAATGAAAACACAACTGTTCAAAATCTTTGGGATGCAGCAAAGGCAGTCCTAAGAGGAAAGTATATAGCAATACAAGCCTTTCTCAAGAAACAAGAAAGGTCTCAAGTACACAACCTAACCCTACACCTAAAGGAGCTGGAGAAAGAACAGCAAATAAAGCCTAAACCCAGCAGGAGAAGAGAAATCATAAAGATCAGAGCAGAAATCAATGAAATAGAAACTAAAAGAACAGTAGAACAGATCAATGAAACTAGGAGCTCGTTCTTTGAAAAAATTAACAAGATTGATAAACCCCTGGCCAGACTTATCAAAAAGAGAAGAGAAATGACCCAAATCAACAAAATCATGAATGAAAGAGGAGAGATCACAACCAACACCAAAGAAATACAAACAATTATAAGAACATATTATGAGCAACTCTATGCCAGCA
The DNA here is from genome assembly GCF_029215605.1 of Mirounga angustirostris. NCBI lineage: Eukaryota > Metazoa > Chordata > Mammalia > Carnivora > Phocidae > Mirounga > Mirounga angustirostris. The sequence goes on along the minus strand of NW_026991717.1, from coordinate 67,567,547 downwards.
AATTAGATAACCTGGAAGAGATGGATGCATTCCTAGAGATGTATCAACTACCAAAACTGAACCAGAATGAAATAGAAAACCTGAACAGACCTATAACGACTAAGGAAATTGAAGCAGTCATCAAAAATCTCCCAAAAAACAAAAGCCCAGGGCCAGAAGGCTTTCCAGCGGAATTCTACCAAACATTTCAAGAAGAATTAATACCTATTCTTCTGAAACTGTTCCAAAAAATAGAAATGGAAGGAAAACTTCCAAACTCATTCTATGAGGCCAGCATCACCTTGATCCCAAAACCAGACAAAGACTCCATCAAAAAGGAGAATTACAGACCAATATCCCTGATGAACATGGATGCAAAAATTCTCACCAAAATACTAGCCAATAGGATCCAACAGTACATTAAAAGGATTATTCACCATGACCAAGTGGGATTTATCCCTGGGCTGCAAGGTTGGTTCAACATCCGCAAATCAATCAATGTGATACAATACATTAACAAAAGAAAGAACAAGAATCATATGATCCTCTCAATAGATGCAGAAAAAGCTTTTGACAAAGTACAGCATCCTTTCTTGATCAAAACTCTTCAGAGTATAGGGATAGAGGGTACATACCTCAATATCATAAAAGCCATCTATGAAAAACCTACAGCGAATATTATTCTCAATGGGGAAAAACTGAGAGCTTTCCCCCTAAGGTCAGGAACGCGGCAGGGATGTCCACTATCACCACTGCTATTCAACATAGTATTGGAAGTCCTAGCCACAGCAATCAGACAACAAAAAGAAATCAAAGGCATCCAAATTGGCAAAGGAGAAGTCAAACTCTCACTCTTTGCAGATGATATGATACTTTATGTGGAAAACCCAAAAGACTCCACCCCAAAACTGCTAGAACTCATACAGGAATTCAGTAAAGTGGCAGGATATAAAATCAATGCACAGAAGTCAGTGGCATTCCTATACACCAACAACAAGACAGAAGAAAGAGAAATTAAGGAGTCGATCCCATTTACAATTGCACCCAAAACCATAAGATACCTAGGAATAAATCTAACCAAAGAGACAAAGGATCTGTACTCAGAAAACTATAAAATACTCATGAAAGAAATTGAGGAAGACACAAAGAAATGGAAAAACGTTCCATGCTCATGGATTGGAAGAACAAATATTGTGAAGATGTCAATGCTACCTAGAGCAATCTACACATTCAATGCAATCCCCATCAAAATACCATCCACTTTTTTCAAAGAAATGGAACAAATAATCCTAAAATTTGTATGGAACCATAAAAGACCCCGCATAGCCAGAGGAATATTGAAAAAGAAAAGCAAAGCCGGCGGCATCACAATTCCGGACTTCAAGCTCTATTACAAAGCTGTCATCATCAAGACAGCATGGTACTGGCACAAAAACAGACACATAGATCAATGGAACAGAATAGAGAGCCTAGAAATGGACCCTCAACTCTATGGTCAACTCATCTTCGACAAAGCAGGAAAGAATGTCCAATGGAACAAAGACAGTCTCTTCAACAAATGGTGTTGGGAAAATTGGATAGCCACATGCAGAAGAATGAAACTGGACCATTTCCTTACACCACACACAAAAATAGACTCCAAATGGTTGAAAGACCTCAATGTGAGACAGGAGTCCATCAAAGTCCTAAAGGAGAACACAGGCAGCAACCTCTTTGACCTCAGCCGAAGCAACTTCTTCCTAGAAACATCGCCAAAGGCAAGGGAAGCAAGGGCAAAAATGAACTATTGGGACTTCATCAAGATCAAAAGCTTTTGCAAAGCAAAGGAAACAGTCAACAAAACCAAAAGACAGCCGACAGAATGGGAGAAGATATTTGCAAATGACATATCAGATAAAGGGCTAGTATCCAAAATCTATAAAGAACTCATCAAACTCAACACCCAAAGAACAAAGAATCCAATCAAGAAATGGGCAGAAGACATGAACAGACATTTTTCCAAAGAAGACATCCAAATGGCCAACAGACACATGAAAAAGTGCTCAATATCGCTCAGCATCAGGGAAATCCAAATCAAAACCTCAATGAGATACCACCTCACACCAGTCAGAATGGCTAAAATTAACAAGTCAGGAAACGACAGATGTTGGCGGGGATGCGGAGAAAGGGGAACCCTCCTACACTGTTGGTGGGAATGCAAGCTGGTGCAGCCACTCTGGAAAACTGTATGGAGGTTCCTCAAAAAGTTGAAAATAGAGCTACCATATGATCCAGCAATTGCACTACTGGGTATTTACCCCAAAGATACAAAAGTAGGGATCCAAAGGGGTACGTGCACCCCGATGTTTATAGCAGCAATGTCCACAATAGCCAAACTGTGGAAAGAGCCAAGATGTCCATCGACAGATGAATGGATAAAGAAGAAGTGGTATATATATACAATGGAATATTATGCAGCCATCAAAAGGAATGAGATCTTGCCATTTGCAACGACGTGGATGGAACTGGAGAGTATTATGTTGAGTGAAATAAGTCAAAAAGAGAAAGACATGTATCATATTATCTCACTGATATGAGGAATTCTTAATCGCAGGAAACAAACTGAGTATTGTTGGAGTGGGGGGTGGGGTGGGAGGGATGGGGTGACTGGGTGATAGACACTGGGGAGGGTATGTGCTCTGGTAAGCGCTGTGAATTGTGCAAGACTGTTGAATCTCAGATCTGTACCTCTGAAACAAATAATGCAATATATGTTAAGAAAAAAAAAAAAGAAGAAGAAGAAGAAGAAGGTAGCGGGAGGGGAAGAATGAAGTGGGGGAAATTGGAGGGGTAGACGAACCATGAGAGACGATGGACTCTGAAAAACAAACTGAGGGTTCTAGAGGGGAGGGGGGTGGACGGATGGGTTAGCCTGGTGGTGGGTATTGAGGAAGGCACATTCTGCATGAGCACTGGGTGTTGTGCACAACAATGAATCATGGAACACTTCATCTAAAACTAATGATGTAATGTATGGGGATTAACATAAGAATAAAAAAAAAAAGAGTATCTGGTATATCCAGTTAAGTTCTGCATTAGTGTTGGCTTTCATTATTGTCATTATTATTGTTATTACCGCAATTGTTCTTAAAGTACTGAAAAAAATAAAACTTAAAAAGAATAAATGAGATATAAAAATATTCAAATTGAATGGATACATATACAGTTAACCTTGAGCAATGAGGTTAGGGGTGCTGACCCCCCTGTGCAGTTGAAAATCTGCATACAACATTTTTTTCATTTTCCAAATTTTTATTTAAATTCCAGTTGGTTAACATACAGTATAATAGTAGTTTCAGGCATAGAACTTAGTGATTCATCACTTACATACAACACCCAGTGCTAATCACAACAAGTGCCCTCCTTAATTTTTTTTGAGTAGGCTCCATACCCAAAGTGGGGCTTGAACTCATAACCCTGAGATCATGGGTCATATGCTCTACTGACTGAGCCAGTCAGGTGCCCCAACTGCCCTCCTTCATCTCCATCACCTATTTCACCTATCCCTCTACCCACCTCCCCTTTGGTAACCCTCAGTTTGTTCTTTGTAGTTAAGAGTCTATTTCTTGGTTTGCCTTTCTTCTCCCACCCCTCTCCATGTCCATTTGTTTTGTTTCTTAAATTTCACATATGAGTGAAATCATATGTTATTTGTCTTTCTCTGACTCACTTATTACGTGTATAACTTTTGACTCCCTAAAAACTTAACTACTAATAGCCCACTGCTGACTGGAAGCCTTACTGATAACATAAAGTCAATTAACACACATTTTATATATTTATTATATACTCAATTATTATAATAAAGCAACCTAGAGCAAAGAAAATGTTATTAAGAAAATCATAAAGAAGAGTAAATACATTCACAGTACTGTACTGTATTTTAAAAAAATCTGTATACAAAAGACCCATGCAGTTCAAACCCATCTTGTTCAAGGGTCACCTGTATATTCTTGTGAAATCCAAGAGAATCAACAAAAAAGATACCAGAAATAAAAAATAACTTTTGTAAGTTAGAGCTATAAAATCAATTTATAAAAAATCAGAACTTTTATGAAAACAATAACTTGTTAGAAAACATAATGTAAGAAAATTATAAAGTATAGCTAATACTTAGTAAACATTTGTTAAGTGCCAGCACTGTTGCAAATACCTTAAATTTATCATACTTATTCATTACCTCTTCAAAACTACCTTATTCATCAAATCTAAGACAACATCTACTGTAGGATACATAATTTCAAAGATGTTAAAATATGGAAAACATGTGCTTTATGATCAGTAAAATTCAGTATTATCATCCTTAGTTTATTTTATTATTTTTAGCAATTTTATTTATTTTAGAGGGAGAGAGAGAGAGAGAGCACATGTGCACGAGTGGGGGGTAGGGGCAGAGGGACAGGGAGAGAGAGAGTCTCAAGTAGACTCCACACTGAGTGCAGAGCCCGACAGGGGGCTTGATCCCACCTGAGATCATGGCCTGAGCTGAAATCAAGAGTCGGATGCTCAATCGACTGTGCCACCCACGTGCCCCATATTATCCCTATTTTAAAGAAGGAGAAATTGGGACAAGAGAGATCACAAAATTTGTTCAAGGGTGGTCAACGTGAAGGTGGAAGGCAGCCTGATTCACTTTCTATTTCTGGGGACACATAAATCAAACCTTTTTCTAAATTAACCTTGTATCCAGAAACTTTACAAAACTTAGCATTAACTCTAAGAAGTTCGTAGATTTGTTTTACATTTTCTATTTATACAGTTATAATCTGAGAATAATAATACTTTTATTTCTTCCTTTCCCTAACATACATTTATTTATTTTTCTTGCCTTCTCCACTGATTGAACAGAAGTGATGATTTCAGGCATCCTTATTGTGTCTTTAAACTCAAATGAAAAGATTTCATCAGTTCACAATGAAGTATGATGTTTGCTGCATTTTTGCAATGGTTATATGTTTTTGTCTTTGTTATTCTGTTAATATGGTGAATTCATTGACTGATTTCCAGTTGTTAAATCAGCCCTGCATCTTTAGAATAACCCAATTTGGTCATGATGCAGTATTCATTTTATATCTCACAGGTTCAATTTGATAATGTTTTAAGAAGGATTTAAAAATCTGTGTTCTTTGTTTCAGAGGTGCAGGTCTGTGATTCAACAGTCTTACACAATTCACAGCACTCACCATAGCACATACCCTCCCCAATGTCTATCACCTAGCCACCCCATCCCTCCCACCCCCCACCACTCCAGCAACCCTCAGTTTGTTTCCTGAGATTAAGAATTCCTCATATCAGTGAGATCATATGATACACGTCTTTCTCTGATTGACTTATTTCGCTTAGCATAATACCCTCTAGTTCCATCCACGTCATTGCAAATGGCAAGATTTCATTTTTTTGATGGCTGCATAATATTCCATTGTATATATATACCACCTCTTCTTTATCCATTCATCTGTTGATGGACATCTTGGCTCTTTCCATAGTTTGGCTATTGTGGACATTGCTGCTATAAACATTGGGGTGCATGTACCCCCTCAGATCACTACATTTGTATCTTTGGGGTAAATACCCAGTAGTGCAATTGCTGGGTCATAGGGTAGCTCTATTTTCAACTTTTTGAGAAACCTCCATACTGTTTTCCAGAGTGGCGGCACCAGCTTGCATTCCCACCAACAGTGTAGGAGGGTTCCCCTTTCTCCGCATCCCCGCCAACATCTGTCGTTTCCTGACTTGTTAATTTTAGCCGTTCTGACTGGTGTGAGGTGGTATCTCATTGAGGTTTTGATTTGGATTTCCCTGATGCTGAGCGATGCTGAGTACTTTTTCATATGTCTGTTGGCCGTTTGGATGTCTTCTTTGGAAAAATGTCTGTTCATGTCTTCTGCCCATTTCTTGATGAGAGACTATGGACTCTGAGAAACAAACTGAGGGTTCTAGGGGGGAGGGGGGTGGGGGCATGGGTTAGCCTGGTGATGGGTATTAAAGAGGACACATATTGAATGGAGCACTGGGTGTTATATGCAAACAATGAATAATGGAACAGTACATCAAAAACTAATGATGTAATGTATGGTGATTAACATAACAATAAAATTAAATTTAAAAACGGTTCTTAAAATTTCTTAATAAAAATAAAATTTTTTTTAATTTCTTAATAAATTTAATTATCAGATTTTATTATTTCCACATATATTTTTTAAAAATATTAGAATCATGAATCAAAGGTAAATATAGATTGAACATATATCAAATATCAGTAAAGACTGACTTTAGTCACTGAGTAAAGCTTGTCCAACGCAATCTGAGAGAAGATACGCTAATGAAAGAACTCTGGAATAAGATGGGCATAGAGATGCAAAAATGGCTAATATCCTACAGGGGAATAAAATTCTAACTTTTGGGGTTATTTGTTCTATGTCACGGAAATCATTCACATCCCTACTGGACAAAAATCTATATGTCAATTAGTAACTTCACAGATTCTAGGCCTTAATCAGTAAATTTTAAGTGAAATAAAGTCCATCGCCTAGAGAATTAAATATTATTGTTCAACAACACTCCAGAATAACACTAAAAGGACATGTGTCATCCACTCCAAAATATTTTCAACAGAAATGTCAGTTATACTTAACAGTAATCTACATTATAATAACCTCATAAAATGAGTCTCCGATGTTTTTTTGAAAAGTTTATATAAAATTGGCAAATTTTCCCTTACATGCTTGGAAAAATTTACAAATGAAGCCATTTAGACCTGGAAATCTGTGGTTTTTAGTAATACATTTAGTTTATCTAGTATAAAAGACTATTCAGATTTGGTGTATTTTTCTGGTGTCAAAGTTTTTTTTTTTAGAATTTTTCCAATTCATCTAGGTTTTCAAGTTTACTAGTATAAAGTGATTGGCAATATCCTCTTTTTTTCCTTTTAACATCTGAATGAATCATAATGATGTCTTCCTTTTAAGATTCCTGGTACTGTTTATAGTTGACCCTTGAACAACATGGCGGGGGGGGGGGCGCTAGAAGCACCAACCCCTTGTGCAGTTGAAAATCCACATATAACTTTTTACTCTCCCAAAACTTAACTACCAATAAACAGTCATTTAACACATATTTTGTACATTATATGTATTATATACTATATTCTTACAATAAAGTAAAGTACAGCGAAGAAAATGTTATTAAGAAAATCATATGGAAGAGAAAATACATTTATAGTACTGCACTGTACTTATGGAAAAAAATAAAAAATAAAATCCATGTTCAAGTGGACCCGTGCAGTTCAAACCTGTGTTGTTCAAGGGTCAGCTATATTGATGCCTTTGCTTTTATTTCAGTGTTGCCAGGTAGTAATCAAATTTAGTCATTTCCAAAAATGAACTATTGGCTCTGGTGACCTCTTTATTATATGTTTATATTCTATTTAATTTTTTTTAAAAACTTTATTCTTTTTGTTTCTTTGGGTTAAATTGATATTTTTTATCTAACTTCTTATGATGATTGCTTAGCTCATTGATTTTCAGCCAACCTTCTTATCTAATATATATATAGAATATATATATATTTGAAACTATAAATTTCATTAAAAATTATTGCTTTAATGTTATTTCACAATTTTGATATGTCAAAATTTTCATTAGCAATTTGTTAAGGAAATTATTAAGTTCCTTTGGGATTTTTTCTTTGTGTCATGGATTACTTAGAAATTTGTTGTTAATTTCCACATATATGAAGATTTTTCAATCTCTCTTTTTTTTTTTTAAAGATTTTTATTTATTTGAGAGAGAGAGAGAGAGAGAGAGAGTGCATGAGCAGGGAGGAGGTGCATGAGAAGGGAGGAGGGGCAGAGGGAGAGGGAGAAGGAGGCTCCCTGCTGAGCAGGGAGTACGATGCAGGACTTGATCCCAGAACCCTGGGATCATGACCTGAGCCAAAGGCAGACACTTAACCAACTGAGCCACCCAGGCACCCCTCCATCTCTTTTTTTTAATTTGGTTAAAAACATGCAACATAAAATTTACTATCTTACCATTTTTAAATGTACAGACAGCCCTGTTAACTATATGCATATTGTTGTGCAACAGATCTCTAGAGCTTTTTTATCTTGCAATAGTGATATACACTGAGTATATACTCACTGAACAAATACTCATTTCCCTCTCCCCGCCCAGCCCCTGGCAACCTGTATTATACTCACTGTTTCTAAGAGTTTGAATACTTTAGATACCTCAAATAAGTGGAATCACGAAACCATTCTCTTTTTGTGATTGGCTTATTTCACACAGTATAATAACCTAAAGATTCACCTACGTTATTGCATATGACAGGACTTCCTTCTTTTTTAAGGTTGAATAATATTCCAACGTATGTATATATCACTTTTTGTTATCCATTCCTCTGTCAATGAACATTGAGGTTGTTGCCACATCTCAACTATTATGAATAATGCTACAATAAGTGTGAAAGTACATATTTCTCTTTAAGACCCTAATTTCAATTCTTTTGGATAAAGACCCAGAAGTAGGTTTGCTGGGTCATGTGGTAGTTCTACTTTTAATTTTTTGAGGAACCTCTGTACTGCTTTAATTATACAATAGCTGCATCATTTTACATCCCTACCAAAAGTGCACAAGTGTTCCAATTTCTCCACATCCTTACCATCATTTGGTATTTCTTCTTCTGTTTCTTTTTCCTTTTTTTTTTTTTGTGATAGTTGCAATCTAATGAATGAGGAGATATCTCGTGGTTTTTATTTGCACACCCCTAATGATTAGTGATGCTGAACATATTTTTATACAGCTGTTGGGCATTTGTATACCTTCTTTGGAGAGATGTATGTTAAAGTCCTCTGCCTATTTTTAATTGGATTAAAAAAATTTTGTTGTTGGGTTGCAGGGGTTCTTTATATATACTGGATACTAATATGGTTTGCAAATATCTTCTCCCATTGTGTGTGTTGCTTTTTCACTCTTTTGTTGATTTCTTTGCTGTGCATAAGTTTTTAATTTGGATGTAGTCCATTTGTTTATTCTTGACTTTGTTGTCTGTGCTTTTGGTGTCATAGCCAAGAAATCACTGCCAAATCCAATGTCATGAAGATTTTTCCCTATGTTTTCTTTTAGGAGTTTTACAGTTTCAGGATTTATGTTTAGGTCATTAGCCCATTTTGAATTAATTTTTGCAAATGGTGCTAGGGAAGGGCCCAAATTTATTCTTTTGTATGTGGATATACAGTTTTTTCAACACCATTTGTTGAAAATAGTATGCTTTCCCTATTGTGTAGCCTTGGTACTCTTGTTGAAGACATTTGACCATATACATGAAGGTTGATTTCTGGGCTCTCCATTCTGTTCTATTTGTCTACATGTCTGTCTTTATGTTGGTACCATACTGTTTTAATTACTGTAGGTTTGCAGTATTTTTTTAAATTAGTGTAAAGCATTGTTTTTTTCAAGATTATCTGGGCTATTTGGGGTTCTTTGAGATTGTGTATGAATTTTAGGCTGGTCTTTTCTATTTCTGCAAAATAATAATTTAAAAAGCAATTGGGATTTTAATAGGGATTGCATTAAATCTGTGGATTGTTCTGGGTAGTGTGGATAATTTGACAATATTAAGTCTTCCAACCTATGAACATGGACTGTCTTACCATTTGTTTGTGTTTTCTTTAATTTTTTTCATCATTTTTTGGTAGTTTTTAGTGTATAAGCCATTTGCCTCCTTGGTTAAATTTATTCCTAAGTATTTTATTGTTTTTGAGGCAATTGTAAATAGGACTGTTTTCTTAATTTCCTTTTCAGATTATTGTTAGTGTTTAGACATGCAACTGGATTTTTTGTGTTGCAACTGGTTTAGTATCTTGAAACTTTGCTGAATTCATTTATTAGTTCTAACAATTTTTTTGAGTGGAATCCTTAAGGTTTTCTACATATAAGATCATATCATCAGCCAGAGAAATTTTTACTTCTTCCTTGCTGATTTGGATGATTTTGTTTCTTTCTTATCTAATTGCTCTGTCTAGAACTTCTAGTACTATATTGAATAGAAACGCTGAGAGGTGGCCTTGCCTTTTTCCTAATCTTAGGGGGAAGTATTCAGTTTTTCACCATTGAGAATAATGATAGCTTATGGGCTTTCATTTATCATTTTTATTATGTTGAAGTAATTCTCTTCTAATTTTAGTTTGAGTGTTTGCATCATGAAAAGGTGCTGAATTTTGTTAAATGCTTTTTCTGTATCCAGTGAGTCAAGTAGTTACTGTCCTTTAATGTGATATATTGTTTGAGTTTCATATGCTGAACCATCTTTGCATTACAGGAATAAATCTCACTTGGTCATAGTGTATAATTCTTTTATTATTTATTTTTTGGAGGTAAATTTGGATTTTTATTTTATTTATTTAAATTTTTTTTGGAGGTAAATTTGGCTCTTTATTTTTTTTTATTATGTTATGTTAGTCACCATACAGTACATCATTAGTTTTTGATGTAGTGTTCTGTGATTCATTGTTTGTGTATAACACCCAGTGTTCCATTCAATACATGCCCTCTTTAATACCCATCACTGGGCTAACCCATCCCGCACCCCCCACCCCTCTAAAACCCTCAGTTTGTTTCTCAGAGTCCATAGTCTCTCATGGTTCATCTCCCCCTCCGAATTACCCCCCCTTCATTTTCCCCTTCCTTCTCCTAATGTCCTCCATGCTATTCCTTATGTTCTTTTAATGTATTGTGGAGTTCAGTTTGCTTATATTTTGTTGAGGATTTTTGTGTCACTATTCATCAGAGATACCGGACTATTGTTTTCTTGTAGTATCTTTGCCTGATTTTATGCCAGCTTCATAAAATGAGTTTGAAAGTGTTCCCTCCTCTTCACTTTTTTGGAAGAGTTTAGGAAATCATGTTAATTCTTTAAATGTTTGGTAGAATTTTTAGTGAAGCCCTCTGGTTCAGGGCTTTTCTTTGTGGGGAAGTTTTGATTACTGATTTAATCTCCATACCAGATACAGTTCTGCTCAGATTTAAAATTTCTTCATGATTTAGTCTTGATAGGTTGTATATTTCTAGAATTTTATCCATTTCTTATAGGTTATACAATTTGTTGGCATTGTTTATAGTAGTCTCGTATGATCCTTTTTATTTCTGCTACACTAGTTGGATTGTTTTCTCTGTTATTTTTTTATTTTTGTTGAGTCTTCTACTCAGTTTAGCTAAAGGTTTGTCAATTTTGTTGATCTTTAAAAAAAAACCTCTTAGTTTCATTTTTTTTCCTGCTTTTTCCTATTCTTTCATTTATTTCTGCTTTATTCTTTATTATTTCCTTTCCTCTGCTAGCTTTTGGTTTAGTGTGTTCTTTTTCTAGTTCCTTGAAGTATAAAGTTAGTTGTTGATTTGAGTTCTTTTCTTTTGTGTTCAATGTCTCTGTTCACTTTATAAATTTCCCTTTTGGTACTGTTTTTGCTGTATCCTATAAGATCTGATACGTTTTTTTTCTTTGTCTTAAGATGCTTTCTAATTTCTTGTGATTTTTTCTTTGACCCATTGATTGTTCAAGAGTGTAATTTTTGACAGATTTATAAATTTTCCTTTTGCTATTGATTTCTAGTTTCATTTCATTGTAATTGGAAAAGATCCTTGATATGATTTCAAACTTCTTAAATTTATTAAGACTTGTTTTGTGGCCTCACAAGTGATCTATCCTGGAGAATGTTTCTTGTGTGCTTGAGAAGAATGTGTACTCTGCTGTTATTGGGTAGAGTGCTATTTTTATGTCTTTTAGGTCCAATTAGTCTCTAGTATTGTCCAAGTCTTCTATTTTTTATTATTATTTTTATTATGTTCAATTAGCCATGTATGGTACATAATTAGTTTTTGATGTAGTGTTCAATGATTCATTAGTTAAGTATAACACCCAGTGCTCATCACTTCTGTTTCTTTACTGATCTTTGAACTGGTTGATCTATACATTATTGAAAGAGGGGTATCAAAATCTCTACAATTATGGTGTTACTGTCTATTTCTCACATCAATTATCTCAGTGTTTGCTGTATATATTTGGGTACTCTGCTATTAGGTGCATATTTATTATTATACCTTCCTTGTTAATTGACTTTTTTTAAATAATTTTTTTTATTATATTAGTCACCATACAGTACATCATTAGTTTTGATGTAGCATTCCATGATTCATTGTGTTTTTTTAAAGATTTTTATTTCTTTATTGAGAGAGAGAGAGAATGATAGAGAGCATGAGAGGGAGGAGGGTCAGAGGGAGAAGCAGACTCCCTGCCGAGCAGGGAGCCCGATGTGGGACTCGATCCCGGGACTCCAGGATCATGACCTGAGCCGAAGGCAGCCGCTCAACCAACTGAGCCACCCAGGCGCCCTATGATTCATTGTTTTTAATCATAATGTTCTTCTTTGTCTCTTGTGACAATTTTTGCATTAAAAATATCTGATATATGTATGGCAACTCCTGATCTCTTCTGGTTATCATTTTCATGGAATACCTTTTTCCATCCTTTCACACCCAGTTTATGTATGTCCTTATATCTAAAGTGTATCTCTTGTAGACAGCATATAGTTGTATTTTATTTTTTTTATCCATTTAGTCACTCTATGTCTTTGATTGAAGAGTTAAGTCTATTTACATTTAAAGTAATTACTGATAAAGCAGATTTGCTGTCATTTTGTTATGTCCTATAGTTATTTTGTCATTCCTGTCTTGCAGCTGTCCTTGGTGTGTTTTATTAAGTTTTGGGGGGTGTGGGCATGCTTTGATTGCTTTCTTACTTTTATGCATCTTCTATAGGTATTTTCTTTGTGGTTACTATGGAAATTACATGAAACACCTTATAGTTATTATAATCTATTTAAACTGATAACAACATCAGTCACATATAAAACTCTACTCCTTTACATTTTTCCCCTTCCATTTTATATTACCAATGTCACAAATTACATCTTTGTATATTTTGTGTTAACATAGTTTTATAGTTATGGTTATTTTTTATTTGTAAAATTCCACACTAGAATTAAAAGTAGTTTATACACCACCATTACAGTTATTATAGGATTCTGTATGTCTATATATTTACATTTATCATAAAGCTCTACATTTTCATATGCTTTAGTGTTGCTGTCTAGTGTCCTTTTTTTCTTCTTTTTTCTCTTTTCAACTTAAAGAACTCCCTTTAGCAATACTTTTAAGGAAGGCATGTCTACTGGTAATGGACTCCCTCAGCTTTTGTCTGTCTGGGAAGATCTTTATTTCTCCCTCCTTTCAACTTTTCTGTATGTTTAAACTTTTCCTTAATAAAATGTTGGGATAAAGCAAATATGAAGTTAAGAAAGTTTCAAATAAAAACTAAGAAAATTTATTACTAGCAGACCCACACAAAAAAATCCAAGACTTTAACATGAATGTTATTAGCTAGAATTAAATATTTGCTTATTTCTTTTTTTAATTTTTTTAATTTGTTTTTTTTAAATTTTATTTTATTATGTTATGTTAGTCACCATACAGTACATCATTAGTTTTTGATGTAGTGATCCACAATTCATTGTTTTTGCATAACACCCAGTGCTCCATGCAGTACGTGCCCTCCTTAATACCCATCACTGGGTTAACCCATCCATCCCGCCACTCCCCTCCCCTCTAAAACCCTCAGTTTGTTTCTCAGAGTCCATAGTCTCTCATGGTTCATCTCTCCCTCTGATTCCCCCCTTCAGTTTTCCCTTCTTTCTCCTAATGTCCTCTATGCTATTCCTTATGTTCCACAAATAAGTGAAACCATATGATAATTGACTTTCTCTGCTTGATTATTTCACTTAGCATAATCTCCTCCAGTCCCATCCATGTTGATGTAAAAGTTTGGTATTCATCCTTTCCGATGGCTGGGTAATATTCCATTATATATATGGACCACATCTTCTTTATCCATTCATCTGTTGAAGGGCAGCTTAGCTCTTTCCACAGTTTGGCTGTTGCGGACATTGCTGCTATGAACATTGGGGTGTATATGGCCCTTTTTTTCATTACATCTGTGTCTTTGGGGTAAATACCCAGAAGTGAAATTGCTGGGCCATAGGGTAGCTCTATTTTCAATTTTCTGAGGCACCTCCACAGTGTTTTCCAAATTTGCTTATTTCTTGAGGAAACAAATTATAGTGAAATGGACAAACCATAAACATACCATCAATGAATTTTGATGAATGAATTATTGTCATCCTAAAAGTATCCTCACTTTTATGTCTGGGGATATTTTTGCTGGGCACAGAATTCTAGGATGACAGTCATTTTCATTTTGTATTACCAAATATATGATTCCATTGTTTGGGTTTCCTTTTTTTTTTTCCTGTTTAAAAGTTAGGTTTTATTCTAATAGTTGCTTCTTTGAAAGTAGCCTGTTTTTAACACATTTTAACTGTTTTCAGTTTCTTTACTTTGCCTTTTGTTTCTAGCAGTTTCATCATCATATGCCTAAATATGGATTTTTTATTTAGCTTAGGGTTCATAAAACCTCTTGAATCTGTACCTTGGTGTGTTTCATCAACTTTGGAAAGTTCTCAGCCATTATCTTTTGAAATATTGCACCTTTCCCATTATCCCTCTCCTTTCTTTCTGACACTAATTACATGTACTCTAGACCACTTCATTGTTTCTACTTCTCCTAATCTCTAATGTATACTTTCTATCTTTGTTTTTCTCCATGTTTCATTCTTAGTATTTTCTCTTGAACTTTTTTTCCAATTTACTGAATCACTCTTTGGCTGTATCTATAGGCTTCTCACAAGCTCACTACCACTATCTCCTATATGACCAAAAAGTCTGGTCTTATTACTCTCAATCTGGGTTTAAATCTGTTACCACTGAAACCCAGGATTCTCATACTATGCTTATTCCATAAAATCTAATCCCCATTTCTATGGACAGTGAGGCAACTTTCTCACTATCCCCTTTATTTTATACATTAATTTGTTTGTCTCATTCCATAAGATAAAAGCTTCATGAAGGAAATGATTTTTGGATGTTTAGTTCACTACTGCATCCCTAGTGCTAGCCATATAGATGTAAGCACTCAATAAATATGTGTTAAATAAATGAGCAGCATTCCACTTTTCTTTTATAAGAAATCACCAAAGTGAAACTTTATAAAAACATCAGAAACTTTATTTTTAAAACAACAATGATAATAACAATAACAAGCTGCATACAAGTGCTTAACAGCTAAATAAATAGTAGGACAAAATATATAGTCAAATACAATTTGAAAGCAGAGAAGAAAATCAATTGATTGGTTATTTTTATTATCCTCCTCTAAACTGATAGGTCCACCACAGATTTTGGATTAAAAAACACTTTTCCACTGTCCAGTTTGATCCTCTTGACACAGTGGTATTTTGTTACTACTACTGAAATCCATATATTAGGGACAGAAATGAGTCAAGTAGCTCTCTAAATTTGAGTGAATCGGATGCTTGATTTATTACTCTGATCCAATGACCATTTGCAGCAGCAGTGACTTAGTACCCAAGGCCAAAATCTCTCTGAATCTCAAGTTATATCATTGAGGTTTGTAGAATTAGGATTTAAAGCTTGTGAAATGCTTTGCTCCCTCTTATCAAATCATTTTTCTGCTCTTTAGCTTGAAGACAAAGGTGGGGGAGAAGATGGGGTAGAAAAGCTGTACTGAATGCGAATGTTGGTGAGTAAAAGTCATCATTCATCTTCCTTCTTCCTTTGTCCCTTCTGTAAGGAAATATTTTTGAAGTGGCATAAAGACAATGGCAGTGTATCTCTCTGGACAGGATCTTTGAGTTTATACATGTTGCTATGAGTGGTGAGAGCAAATTCCCATGCGTAACAAACTCAAGAGGCCTGCCATCTGAATGCTTCTGGTCCTCTTTTTTTTATATATATATACATATTTATATATTTATATATAATATATATATATATATATATATATATATATATATATATATATATATATATATATATAAATCTATGGAAAGTTTTAAAGGGCCCTAGTATATATCTTTCTACCTAGACTACAAAAGTGTTGTAGAATAACATTTAAATATTTGTTTAGCACTGGAACTCACTACACCATCTCCACCTCCTGTAGTTAATTTTCTTAATCAAATATTTTTAAATTTACATGTATACGCTCAGTATAAAAGTCACAAATTACAGATATGTAAGTATTAAGCTTTTCTGTTTTTCTTCTTCAGGCCCCTTGCCCCCAAGATAGCCAATATTATCACTCTGGTTATTATGTGCCCACCCTTACCATCCTCATTCAAATATAAATGAATATATAAGCTCCTTGACTCCATCAATATTTTTCAGAAAAATAGGATCATATCCTACACCTCACTCTAGACAGACTAGATATCTGTCACTGTAATCATGATGCTGGGAATAATGACTACCTGTAATAACTTTCATTTGAACTTAGAAATAAAATTACTCTGTAGTTTGTTGTCACTTATAGTGAATTCCATGAGGGGCTAACAGTTTTTTAAACAGCGTAAGTGCTCATAGATATTTGTTAGATTGAAGCAAAAAATAAAAGCACAGAGATAGTTTAACACTATAAAGTTTTTCAAGATATTTGATGGTATTTCTGAAATAAAGCAAAATAAAATGAAAAGAGCCAAGAATGGGCTATGAGACTATCATATCTTTAAAAGCTACAACTTCTAGGAATGGGGGCTTTTACAATCATGTAAAATATATAATTGTCTCATGAGATTATTTCAACAAAAATCAAAATTAAGTACTAAGCAATAGTAGGCCATTAATAAAATTGGGGCTATATTTCTGTGAACCTGTTTCTTTAAAAATGCAGTGGCTTTGTCAACAATTAATTTGAAATACTATTTCCCATAAAGCTGTTTGGAAAATTTAAAACAACTATATAAGAAAGAAAAAGCTTGTGAATTGTGAAAAGTAAAAGTCTTGATTCTTCTGTTAAAGGTTATACATTTTAATATGATCTTTTGGCTGATTTATGTAAAGCTTTGTATTTTTCATTTTCTCAAGCCTGTCACTGCAGTGATGTATGGTACATTTTAGCATCAAGTTTGCCATAAGCAATAAAGTCAAGGCACCAAAGAAATTTTAATATATTTCCCCATTTTTAACCTGGAGCTTTCCATTATTCAGTTATTTTGTTTGGAATCCTCTGTTTAGTTGACATAAGTTTTATACTCACATAAATTACTTTACAATTTTGACTTAAAGATAAAATTTAAATATTAATTATTAGATAAGTAAGTTTATGGGTCATCATATGTAAAGTGAAAATCTTAGTGATAACTTAAATTTTACACTAACAACCTGTCTAAAGGTTGTATTTTACATTCTAGTTTGCTTTAAGAGTATTTTTCTCTAACACCAAGATGAAAGAAAAATGAACGAGAAAGTGACTTTCATTAAATGGTATGCAACATGAAAAGGAAGGATATGTCTATAAAATTCTGTAAGAAGAAAAAATGAAGTAAAAAAATAACAATCAATTATAAATTCAAAAATCTTATTCCAGAACTAAGAGCTGTTACAGAGAGTACAAAAATGAAAAAAGGAACAGTCTTCAAGAAATTTACAACCTACTGGAAATAAGTCCTTAAACATTATAAAGCTGATTATTTGTCACAAGAAAGGAAGAAACAAAGTGTTAGGACAGTTCATCTGATGTGGCTAAAGGTATGAGTATTTGAGTTCAAGCTTGCAACATGGGCAGGTTGTAAACAGTTAAAGGAAATGAAGAAAGGAAGACAGATAAGATAGAATAAACAAAGGCAAGTGAGGAGAGAAGAAGAAGGCACAGTAAGGGAGTATCTATCCAATGGTTCTGTACTACTGGAGCAAAGGATACATGTAGGGGGTTCCTGAGAGCAAGTCTGAGAAAGGATGTTATGGTACCGTGTTATACAATCTTCAATTAATGGCTAAACATCTTGTTTATTTAAAAAACAATGTAGCTGTATTATGGATTTTTGTGCAGAGACACAAAAATCAATATGGCAGTGGAACAGAATATGGGGCAGGAGTTCACTTAAAGAGGCTGTATGTTGTCCAAGAGTTTGGGCAAGATATGACTTTAACCAGAGAGATGGGCATGGAGAGGGAATGGTGTAAAACATATATTAGAGAATTAACATGTAAAGAATTAGATAACCAACTGACTGTCATGGTAAAGGAGAGACAGCTGTAATAGATGATGCCAGTATTCTCTTCCTGAGTTACTAGGGGGAAAACAGTTGTGTTAAAGAACAAAAACAGGCAGAAAGTAAACTTGGAGGGGAAAATGAGTTCAAGGCTTGTACACAATGAACTTGATACATATTGGCAGTGATGCCCCGCAGCCAGTCAGAAATAAGGATCTAGAGATAAGGAGAAAGCGTAGATATTAGCAGAAAAACCAGAAAGAGAGTGACTTTAGAATCATCTGCATAGAGCTGAAATGTAGATTGTGGGAGAAGACAAAATCCCAGAGACAGAAAATGTGGAAAATGAAAAAAATGGAACCTTAAAAAGAACTTGGGGTTATATACATTTGTTGAAGGTAAGAAGCAGAGAAACTACTGAAGGACATAGAAGAAATCTTGAGCGAGTAGAAGTCAGAATGGTACAGAGACATATAACCATTACAGGGGAATTTTTCAAGGAGATGGTGACCAATATTATCAAGGAAAAGGATTAATTAAAGATTATGAAGATTGAGAAAAGACCAACAGCAGTTCATCGAAGTAACTGAAGTCAGGCTAGATTGCAAATGTGTTATAGAATGAACTGAAATTAAAGGAATTTAGGGAACAGATACAGATTTTCAGAGTGATATTCACAGTACTACATTCTACATCTCACTATTATTTGGGGTGGAACGTTAATTAATTTACTATGAATTTGAAATAGCAATGTGATTTTGATAAAACATGTGAAAAGGATCTGTATTTTTGTCCTCTAGCATTTATTTTTCTTTTGGAAACCATACTTTGTTCTCCCTCTAGAGCATACCCTTCTCTATTATCTGAGTGAGGTCTGGAGTAAAGATGGTGACTTAGCCCAACCTTTGCCCAAGCCATTGAGATGCAATGGGATTTCTGAGAAAGAAACTCTGTTTCCCTCTGGTTCCACACTAAGAATGTCATATCAAAGCTTGTCATTTGCAAAAAACAAAAAAGGCCTAAAGGAGGCAACATTTAACATAAGTTATAATAATGAAGACAAGTAAAATGTCTCAGCAAAACTAACGAAAGAAATCACAGAACTCAGTAAATAAATTGAGAGATATTCCATGATCATGGGTAGAAAGACAATATTGTCAAGATGTCTGTTTTTTCTAATTTGGTCTACAGCTTCAATGCAATCCCAATCAAAATGTCAGCAAGTTACAAACTGATTCTAATATTTATATAGAAAGATTTAGAATAGTCTGAAGACAGAACAGTCAACAAAATATTGAAGGAAAAGAACAGTCAGAAGGCTGACATTACTGACTTCAAGACAAACTATAATGCTATAGTTATTAAGACATTGTGGTATTGATAAAAGAATAGACAAATAGAGCAATAGAACAGAATAGAGAGTCCCAGAAACAGATCCACACAAATACAGTTAGCTAATCTTTGGCAAAGGAGCAATGCAAATAATGGGGAAAAGATAGTCTTTTCAACAAATGGTGCCAGAACAGCTATAATTCCACATACAAAAAAATGAATCCAGACACAGTCCTTATACTTCTTTATAAAAATTAACTCAAAATGGAACACAGACCCAAATGTAAAATGTAAAACTATAAAACTCCTAGAAGATAACATAGAAGAAAATCTAGATGACCTTTGGTTTGATGATGACTTTTAGATACAATATCAAGGGCATGATACATGAAAGAAATAATTAATAATTCATTAAAATTAAAACTTCTGCTCTATAAAGGACAGTGCCAAGAGAATGAGAAGACAGCCACACACTGGTAGAAAATATTTGCAAAAGACATAGCTGATAAAGAACTATCCAAAATATACAACAAGCTCTTAAAACTCAATAAGAAAACAAACAACTCAATTAAAAAGTGAGCAAAGATCTGAACAGACACTTCACAAAAGAAGATATAGGAATGGGCAAATAAGCATATGAAAAGATGTTCCACATCAAATGCATTCAGGAAAATTCAAACTTAAAACAAGATAACACTGCACACCTATTAGAATGGCACAAGTCCAAAGTATTGACAATACTGAATGCTGATGAAGATGTAGAGCAACAGGAATTCTCATTCATTGCTGGTGGGAATATAAAATTGTACAGCCACACTGGAGGACAGTTTGGTGGTTTCTTACAAAACTAAACATAGTCTTAACCATATGATCTGGCAATCACACTCCTTGGTATTTACCCAAGGGAGTTGAGGACAAAATCCTGCACATGGATATTTATAGCAGCTTTACTTATAATTGCCAAAACTTAGAAGCAACCAAGATGTTCTTTGGTAGGTGAATGAGAAATAAACTGGTACATCCAGACAATGGAATATTACTCAACACTTAAAACTCATGAAAAGACATGGAAGAAGTTAAATGCATATTTCTAGGTGAAAAAAGCCAGTGTGAAAAGGCTACACATTGTATGACTGCAATTATATGACATTCTGGAAAAGGTAAAACTATAGAGACTGTAACAAGATCAGTGGTTACCAGGGGTAAGAGGGAAAGAAAGGATGAATAGGCAGAGCACTGAGGATTTCTAGGGCAGTGAAACTATTTTGTATGATGCCATAATGGTGGATATATGTCACTATACATTTGCTCAAACCCACAGAATGTGCAATATTAAGAGTAAGCCATAATGTAAACTATGTACTTTGAGTGATAAAGTTGTGTCAGTGTGGGTTCATCGACTGTAATAAATGCACCACTCTGGCGCCAGATGTTGACAGTGGGGAAGGCTGTACATGTGTGAGGGCTGGGGGCATATGGGAACTCTCTGTTCCTTCTGCTCAATTTTTCTGTGAATCCAAAATTGCTGTAAAAAATTAAGTCTATTCAAAATAAAGTTGTCTAAGGTCAGCACAGATAATACCAAAAAAATTTTTTATAAGTTGGCTATTGTAGATAATGCTGCTATAAACATGGAGGTGCATGTATCCCATTGAATTAGTATTTCTGTATTCTTTGGGTAAATACCCAGTAGTGAGATTGCTGGATTGTAGGGTAGTTCTATTTTTAACTTTCTGGGGAACCTCCACCTGTTTTCTAGAGTGGCTGCACCAGTTTGCATTCCCACCAACATTGCAAGACAGTTCCCCTTTCTCCACATCCTTGCCAATATCTGCTGCTTCTTGTGTGATTTCAGTCATTCTGACAGGTATGAGGTGATATCTCATTGTAGTTTGGATTTGCATTTCCCTGATGATGAGTGATGTTGAGCATTTATTCATGTGTCTGTTGGCCATCTGTATGTCTTCTTTGGAGAAACATCTGTCCATGTCTTCTGCCCATTTTTTAACTGGACTGTTTTTTGGGTGTTGAATTTTATAAATTCTTTATATATTTCAGATACTAACCCTTTATCAGATATGTCATTTGCAAATATCTTCTCCCATTCCTTAGGTTGCCTTTTAGTTTTGTTGATTGCTCCTTTTACTGTGTAGAAGCTTTTTATTTTGATGAAGTCCCAGTAGTTTATTTTTGCTCTTGTTTCCCTTGCCTTAGGAGCTTTTATCTAGAAAGAAGCTGCTATGGCCGATGTCAAAGAGGTTACTGCCTGTGTTCTCATCTAGGATTTCTGTGGTTTCAGGTCCCACATTTAGGTCTTTAGTCTATTTTGAATTTATTTTTGTGTATGGTGTAAAAAAGTGGTCCAGTTTCATTCGTTTGCATGTGGCTGTCTAATACTATTTGTTGAAAAGACCTTTTTCCACTGGATATAAAAATTGTATTTTTCATTGTTATAAAATAATCAGTAAGATTTAATGATATTCTTCCTGATTGCCCAATACTGTTGATAAAATGAATACTATATCAAACAAACTGAGTGTTGTTGGAGTGGGTGGTGTGGTGGGAGGGATGGGGTGACTGGGTGATAGACACTGGGGAGGGTATGTGCTCTGGTAAGCGCTGTGAATTGTGCAAGACTGTTGAATCTCAGATCTGTACCTCTGAAACAAATAATGCAATATATGTTAAGAAAAAAAAAAGAAGAAGAAGAAGGTAGCGGGAGGGGAAGAATGAAGCGGGGGAAATTGGAGGGGTAGACGAACCATGAGAGACGATGGACTCTGAAAAACAGGGTTCTAGAGGGGAGGGGGGTGGGAGGATGGGTTAGCCTGGTGGTGGGTATTGAGGAGGGCACATTCTGCATGGAGCACTGGGTGTTATGCACAAACAATGAATCATGGAACACTTCATCTAAAATTAATAATGTAATGTATGGGGATTAACATAAGAATAAAAAAAAAGAATCATACATGTTTAAAAAAAAAAAAAAACTAATGATGTACTACATGCCGGCTAACTGAACATAATAAAGAAACAGACACACTAAAAAAAAAAAAAAAAATGAATACTATATCGAAACAAAAATGACAAGTCATGTCAGTAACATCCAGTAGAATAAACTTGATTGGCTAAGTAAAGTGACTGCCTTTTCATTCTCATTTTCAAATGCTCTGCATCATTATATAATTGGCAGAGGGGAGAGCAGGAAAGAGAGAAGGAGTAAAATAAAACAATGGGATGAAAGCAAATAAATGTTACAGAAATGACAGAGAGGAAGTAAAAGGGGAAAAAAGGGCACTTACCATGTACAGTCATGGATAGGACATGGTAACTAAAGTCAGAGAAAGTGAACCCTGAGGAAGTCACCAATAATAACGAATGAGGCTTTCACATTTCCCCAATTAATCAATGTTTCTATTAACTTCTTCTGATGAAGATATATATTTCTTTATATAACAAAAAAAATTTCTTTATAGAACAAAAAAAATGCAGAGAAAGAGCTGGATATAATAGCTGAGAAAATGCTATGTAGTTTTTTTCATACAGAAATGGTAGCTTAGTAAAAAATGTCCAAAAATGTTCTTCAAGAATTATGTATATAATTAGATTTTCTGTAGTTGTCAGGCACTGGGGACACCTAAAAAAAAAAAAAAAAAAAGAAGTAGAAGAAGAAGGAAAATGCACCATATTTATTCAGTGTCAGTGAATATTCCACCTTAAAGAAATAACATTCTTTTCTTTAAGAGGGCAAAATGGCCTGTGAAAACAAATGAAATACTAAAACAACAAGGTGAACAATGAGCTATTTAGGTAAAGCTGAACATACAATGGCTGATATGTCTAAACAAAAATTCAGTGGTTTTTACTTTGTGTGTGTGCACATGGCAGCAATAGTAGCAGAGACCTAGAAAGTAAGAGGTTCCTTTCACTGGATATGAAGGATGTTTGAATAGTACAGCTTTATTTTCTTGAGGATTACCAGCTTTTTGGGAAAAGGTCACCAATAATCATCTTCTAGCTTAATTCAGTGATCTACTTTCAACCCTGTCCATTCTAATTTTTCTAGATTGGAAACTCTTTTGTCCTGATTTCTGGAGTTCCATTCTTTTCCTTCCTTTGCCAATCTTCATTAAACCTCTTGATTCTTCAGATTCCCTATCATTCATATATATATATATATATAAAACTTGGGTTGTGCCTCAAGACTTGGTGATAGAACACCAAAGATGTGGAAAACTTCTAATCCTTTATATTGAAAGTAGCAGACTTTTAAAAAAATTTTATTTAATTCTAGTTAGTTAACATACAGTGCAATATTCGTTTCAGGAGTAGAATTCAGTGATTCATCACTTACATACAACACCCAGTAAGGAGCAGACCCTTTAATCAAAGGGTCTAATCCAGATCTTTACCTATTCCACAAGACATCCTTAAATTGACATTCTGCTGTATCTTGACAATCAATGTATTTAAAATAAAACTCTTTATCACACTTTTGTTTCACTTTCCATCTTTCACTTGTACTTCTGTTCTCTTTCATATTTTTGGAAAAGCTCTTATTTCTTCTTTTCCTCCACTCTTAAACTTTGTATAATGAAGCTCCAATTCATTCCTAAACCTTTCCCCTCATGCTTATGTACAATAAACTAATTCTTTTTCTACTAGGTGATTTAATATTTGGTTATATACTGTCCTGTCTTCTCATTGCTTAATGTATATATGATTCCCTTTTTAACTGAATTGCAAACTCTTCAGAAACGTAATTTCGTAGGCATCATATAGAGTTCTCAAACCATAAATATTTGCCAAATTCTTAGTTACTGACTGAGGATCTGGGAAAAAAAATCACTAATGATAAAATGACCTTTTTTTTTTTTTTTTTTTACCCTTTTATCTGTTGTTATAGAATTAAAGATACAGAGCCAATGCATACATCCCAATTTTCTCTTGAAATCACTGTGAAAGTGAATCTTAGGTTTACTTGCCTTGTCCTCCAAGTGCAATTCCAAAAAGCGTAGATAAGCAACAGGTGCAAATGCATCAGCTGAATGTGTGACCACTTCTGATGAATCCCTAAAACACAAAAATTTTATAATGCATTTATTTACTACATAAATTGTGGCAAATTGTTCTCTGCTAATGACTAGAAGAAACCAAAAATCCTCCTTTTGTATTTATTTCCACTGGTAAACAGTATGTAGTGATTAAAACCTATTTTTAATAATCTAATATTTAATTGGGAAAAGGATCAAGGATGCTAAATTTACAAGAAAAAGTAAAGAAGCTTTTGTCTTTGTAACGATACAGTTCAACTTTCAGGTTCACTCAAAGCTCTCTGAACAGTTTTGAGACTTAAAATTCCTATTCAATTTCATTTTCACAAATTTTCTTGGTAGGGGCTAACCATTAAACAATAGCGCTTTATCTTCATTATTCCTTCCATTTTCAAGAGGTAATTCATTCAGTGTTTCACACAAAATCTCAATTATCCTTCACAAAAGCAGTACTGGTGACGGTTTTAAGCTCTAGGTGAACTCTTCACACTGCAATATCATTGCTATTAAAATTGATTGTCTGACATAGTAATTACCACATTCAGGTGAAATGGTCTGAACTGCTTGCCGGCACCATATGGATACATGTAAATTAACTCTACTTTTATCAAAGATACCCTGTAAAGCACATATGAATAACTAAGATTATGTGTGAAGTTCTAATAACTAATTATTTTTTATTGTTGTTTATTAAGAAAGCAATAGTATTTTGCATTTCAACTGAAATTTTAAAAATAATTTCCCTATGTCTCTTTAATGCCTTGGGAACTAGTTCCATTGTTTATATTAATACATTGCTAGCATTTCAACCTTTGTAGGATAGCAAATTGTTACTTTATTTGACTTTGCCACTAATGTAAGATATTTTTGAGTCAACTTTTGTAATGTAAAGTTATTTAGTGGCAATAAAAGGAACCTCAAAATACTTGGCTCCAAAATATTAAATTTTCATGGGCAAAATCTGTTTACTTTTCCCTTTGAAAGATCAGAGATAGAGAAAAAAATGTTTGATGATTAAAAAAGTCAACTACCATTCATGAACCTTTAATATCAAATATGCCTCTTGTTAATGCTTAGGAAAAAATAACATTAAAAAGGGCTCCTGTGACATTACAAGGAAAGCAACTTATGTTATAAAAGAAACAGAATTATTAAAGAGTCAGGATCCTGACAGAAAGATATAACTTGCCTTCACAGGCTACATCAACCAAAAGATGTCTCCGCTATAACGAGGAGGAAGAGAAAGAGAAAGTAAAGAGGCCGGCTTGCTTTCTCCCATCTGCCCCTCTGGCTTGTTAGCCTTAGTCTTGTTTTTTCTACTTACTCCAAAATTGCTTGCTCTGGTTGTATCTTGGCTCATCAATCAGATTCAAATTCCAATTCCTATGTACAACCTAACTCTTACATTAAATTTCCATCTCCCTGCTCCTGATCTCAGCTTTAGAAACTGACCCTGAGTCTTAATTATGCCTAATCTAGGCATCTTGGTTTTGATATCCTTGACAATGGAGTGCACCAAAACTATTATTAACATGGAACCAATGCTATGTCCGTAGAAAGGGTTTCAGGCCCTCCCTTCTCATGCCAGTTATCTGCATTAGAAACAGAAGGTTGAGAGCAAATAGCTCATTTAACTAATGTAATTACTACATTCAGAATAAAGATGGTTATCCAGAAAAAAAATATAGAATATTCTAAGCACTCAATAGAGAAGAATATGATTTTTATGGATTCTATTAAACCCATAATCTCTAATTGACTAACATCATTTCATTCACTTATACAAAGCCAGACAACTGGAAGAGACCAGATCTCAAATGAACAGTTTTTAGTTTCAAACAGAATAATGCCCTATTGCTTTTCTTTTCCCTTTCAGAAACTCAAATGAAACTCAACTTTCAAGGATTTTTGGTTTCTGTCTGCTTCATGGATTTCTCTGAAACCTAGAGTAGGATCTGTTGGAAATCCTCAGAGTGACCCAGAAAATTAGGACCAATTGTGCCACAGCAAAAATGCTTTCCAGTTGGCTACTCTCCTCCCCTTTCCCTGTTAATGCAAGTAGTCTGGGCACTACCTCTTATTCAACCAAGGCTTTTCTGTAGCCAAGGCGGTTAGCCCATGTTCCCTTTCACTGCTGCATTAGGCTTAGCCTTAGACACAATTTCAAAAGGACAGCTAAGTCAGGCCAGGCTCCCAAGGTGTGAGGTCAGGCCCTATCCCCTCACTTCAAAACAAAAAACCTGATATTATCTCTTGAGACAGCCATGGTCTTTGTTCCTACCTCTCCTCTAAGAAGACAACTGTATACAGATATTCCCTGTGGACTCACACTTATCCTCATAGACATCTCCAGTATCATTTCTGTGAATCCTTCCTTGACATTGTCACAGACATTGACATTTCTGTGCTTTCATAATGTGTTCACAGCCTTTTCATTGCACATCCACTACATTATAATTAGGTGTTTGTATGCTTGTCTTTCTTCTTAGAG
Organism: Mirounga angustirostris; assembly: GCF_029215605.1. Classification (NCBI taxonomy): domain Eukaryota; kingdom Metazoa; phylum Chordata; class Mammalia; order Carnivora; family Phocidae; genus Mirounga; species Mirounga angustirostris. The sequence continues at coordinate 67,540,474 of NW_026991717.1, read as the reverse complement.
AGGGACCAACTTTTGATCACCTTTGTCTGACTCTCCCCTACCCCACCCCTCCTGGCTCAGTACAGAGAACACTGTCTGGTACTCATCAAACATTTGTTGAATAAATGACTGTAGTTGAAATTTTGTTAAGTATTTTCACATTACACACTAACTGTTGAACTCTCATAAACCCACACTGATTTTTTAATTACCTATCTTCTCATGAATACACACTTTCCCATATGTGTACACTGCATGTATACATGTACATATATACATGCACACACACCAATGTACCATATGCCATCTCTAGCATAATAGAGATAACATTTAATAGGTCTAAAAATTTAAATATAAAATATAAATATAAAATATAAAATAGGAAAATAGTTCATAAATTTAAATAAATCCCAGGTGATACAGGATAGATGTCAGAAGGTAGATAAGTACTTGATTCATCCCCACTGCTAAATACCACATTGTGATGCCCTGTGCTGAATTATTCCTTGAGTGGGTAGAAAACAGGAGTAGGTGGGAAAAATGAGTACAAAGTGTTATAACCATAGAGTTTAGTTCTTCTTTCCTTCCTTCCTTCCTTCCTTCCTTCCTTCCTTCCTTCCTTCCTTCCTTCCATCCATCCATCCCATGTGTAGCAACTTTACCTTAGTAGTATAGCAATATTAATAACTCAAATGGAAAGATGGGGATGTATCAAATACTGACATTTTAAAAATATGTTCATTAATAGAAGAAAATCACTTTCATTAATACAACATCAAGAGTTCAGTTCTTATGTCTGAAAAACATACATATGTATTTTAAAGTAAGAAGTAGTAAGAAAGTAGGCTCTTTGAAGACCTACAATTGTCCCACAATTATTCTCCTTTCATAAAGGCTAAACTGTAATTCTTTTCCTTAAGGCCTTTCAGAAAAAAACCCGTCACTTCCTGATCTAAAAACTCTATCCAGAAGTGAGTAATCACATACTAACTGACATGAAAAGTGAATTTTAAAATGCTCTAGTTAGAAAATTTTTAAATTACTTCCAGACAAAGACTGCTACATCAGTCTTTCCTACAAGATTTTAAAAATGTTAATTGGGGCAAAATGTATCTTATAATAAGCTTCCAGAACCACCCCAATTTCTCTAAACTACTTCATTATAGAAAAAGGATTCAATCTGTGTTTTTGGGAAAAAAAAAAAAAAAAAAAAAAAAAAGCCCTAATGATAATCAAGTCATTTTGCAAGTAAACATTTATTTTTTCTCCCCTTAGAGGTGATCTTCTCTTTTTCATCAAAAAAAAATTGAATCAGACATGTGAAATGGGATTCCTAATCATGAATTAGTTTTATGCCAATTGTGGCAGACCATAGAGCAGGAGAAATTTTAATTTGTCCAAAGAATGAATTCAAAGTTACAAGATCCAGTATTATTAATGGTCAATTGTTAATAAATAGTTACAAGAACTAAACTTACTTTTAACTGAATTTGCAATGTACATTCACTCACAGTATCACATTTAGTGATTAGGTAGGTATGATATTAACATTTTCTATTTTAAAGCGGAGTTAAGATTTTATATATAATAGGTGACATGCTTTTTCCACTAAACTAGGATATGTCCCAACTTATAACCTCCAATTATAACCTAAAAAGGAACACATACAAGTAAATGACAATGGGATAAAAACAAGTAAATAATAAATGACAAATTAATTCAACAATATTTAACAAACACTTATTAGTGACAACTATGTGTTTTAAGAGTTCAAGAATGAGAACAAGCACTAGAGGGGATGGCAGCAAAAGCCTTTAAAAATGGAAGGATTTTTACAGCATAGGAAATATAGCCAGTGGAACTACAGTAGTAGCGCTGTATGGTCAAAGATGGTAGCCACACTTGTGGGCAGAGCATAACCTACAGACTTGTCAAATTGCTATGTTGTATACCTGAAAGTAATGTAATGTAATGCTGTATGTCAACTATATTTCAATTAAAAAGAAAAGGAAAAAAAAGGAAGGATTTAGTAAAGGAGAAAAATGGGAAGGCAAGCTAGAGAAAAGGCATCAAGTAAGAAAGTTATGAAGATAAGGTGAGGCATAGCCTATGAAGAAAAAAGCAGAGAATATGCTTAAGCATCAGAATTAGATGAGTGATGAGCTGATAAATGAGTAGGAATGAAAAGACAGTGCTTCCACTGTGTTCTCAAGATACACACCTGTATGTTAGCACTTATGTAATTGATTTGCCTGTCTCTCCCGTTACAGGAACAACTTCTACAGAGCAGAACAGTAGCTTGCAGAGTTCCACCCACATAATTCACCTCAATAAATGACTGTTCAACTGAACCGAACAGCTCATTTCAGCACTAACATACCTCCCCCGACATCCCTCTCTATAATAGCGTGACTAAACTCTCTCATGCCATTGTCTCGGCCAGGCTCAGGTTGCCTTGCCTAAAAATGATATCCACAAAAATTTCAGTTTTTTGGGGGGAAAAGATGGCGGATGAATAGGGGACCATATTCCAACCAGACCCCAGAGTTGAGCTGGATATCTACCAGACCACTCTGAACACCCACAAAATCAGCCTGAGATGTAAGAAGATAGATCTGGATCTCCACAAACAGAGTATTGCAGGCAGTTGGTTTTGAGGTAGGAAGCGGGGAGCCGTGATTCTGCAGATATTGGAGGATAAACGGAAGGGGGAGGGAGCCGAGCCATGGGGATCCTACACCTCTGGTGAGCGACAGCATCCCGCGCTGGTGACCGGGCACAGACTCGCAGACCGGAAGTGGCGGGGAAAGGACTTTAGGGCAGCCCCCCCGGAAGGAAACCGGAGCCGCGGGGCTGCGCTTGTGAACTGGGGGAGGCTGGTGGTTTGGGAAGCACAAAGGGCAGAGACGTGCCCCCATTCCCTGACCTGGAGGTGAGGACTGGGGATACTGCAGTTTACAGCAGCACAGACAGAAACGGAGATAGTGTGGCCTGGAGAGCTCACTGAAGAACAGACTGTGATCTCTCTGCTCTGAGGCAGAGGGTTGGAAATGGTCTCTTCTGCTCTGACTCTCTGAAGAGATGTGGAAAGCCGCCAGGGAAAGCCGCCAGAGAACAAAAGCCCCCCAAAACCGGTTTTCACTGAGCACATCCCCTGCCACAGGGGGCAGGGCAACTCTGCCCAAACAGGGTTGCCTGAGTAACAGTGTGACAGGCCCCACCCCCAGAAGACAGGCTGGGAAAACAAGTGGCCAGCAACCCTAAGGTCCCTAGAAAAAAGGTGCATCTTGCTTGAGTTGTGGTCAATAATTTGGACTCTATACATTCCCTCAACCACCCCTTAATAGAATGACTAGGAGGAGGAACCCCCAAAATAGGAAAGACTCAGAGGTTATGACTATGACACAGATTTACAAATGGATTCAGATATAACCAAGATGTCGGAGATGGAATTCAGGCTAGCAATTGTGAAGACAATAGCTAGAATGGAAAAATCAATTAATGGCAACATAGAGTCTCTAAGGGCAGAAATGAAAGCTGAACTGGCAGAACTTAAAAATGCTATCAATGAGATCTAATCTAATCTAGATATTCTAACAGCTAGGGTAAGTGAGGCAGAAGAACAAATTAGTGACCTAGAAGACCAATTAACAGATAAAAAGGGAAAAGATGAGGCCAGGGAAAAACAACTCAGAATCCATGAAAACAGAATCAGAGAAATAAGTGACACCATGAAACGTTCCAGTGTCAGAATTACTGGAATTCCTGAGGGAGTGGAGAGAGAAAGAGGACTAGAAGATATATTTGAGCAAATCATAGCTGAGAACTTCTCTAATCTGGGGAATGAAACAAACATTCATGTCCTAGAGGCAGAGAGGACCCCTCCCAAGATCAAGGAAAACAGGCCAACACCCTGGCATGTAATAGTAAAACTTGCAAATCTTAGAACCAAGGAAACCATCTTTTTTAAAAAAAAAAGATTTTATTTATTTATTTGACAGAGAGAGAGAAAGCGAGAGAGGGAACACAAGCAGGGGGAGTGGGAAAGGGAGAAGCAGGCTTCCCGCCAAGCAGGGAGCCCGATGAGGGGCTCGATCCCAGGACCCTGACATCATGACCTGAGCCGAAGGCAGTCGCTTAACCGACTGAGCCACCCAGGCGCCCCCCAAGGAAACCATCTTAAGGGCAGTTAGGGGGAAAAGATTCCTTACATACAGAGGGAGGAATATCAGAATAACATCAGACCGATCCGGCAAGCCAGAAAGGCCTGGCAAGACATATTCAGGGTACTAAACGAGAAGAACACGCAATCAAGAATACTTTATCCAGCAAGGCTGTCACTTAGAATGGATGGAGAAATGCAGAGCTTCCAAGACTGGCAGAAACGGAAAGAATATGTGACCACTAAGCCGGCCCTGCAAGAAATATTAAGGGGGGGTTCTATAAAAGGAGAAAGACCTCAAGAGTGATATAGAAAAGATATTTACAGGGACAATCTATAAAAACAAGGTCTTCACAGGCAACGTGATGACAATTAATTCATATCTTTCAATAATCACTCTCAACATGAATGGCCTAAATGCTCCCATAAAACAGCACAGGGTTGCAGATTGGATAAAAAGACAGGACCCATCCATATGCTGTCTATAAGAGACTCATTTGGAATGTAAAGATACATCCAGACTGAAAGTGAAGGGATGGAGATCCATCTTCCATGCCAACAGACCTCAAAAGAAAGCTGGGGGTAACAATTCTTATATCAGACAAATTAGATTTTAAACTAAAGACTGTAGTTAGAGACACAGAAGGACACTATATCATTCTTAAAGGGTCTATCCAACAAGAAGATCTAACAATTGTAAATACGCCCCCAACATGGGAGCAGCCACCTATATAAGCCAACTGTTAACCAAAATAAAGAGTCATATTGATAATACGTTAATTGTAGGAGACCTCAATACTCCACTCTCACCAACAGACAGATCATTTAAGCAGAAAACCCACAAAGAAACAAGAGCTTTGAATGACACACTGGATCACATGGACCTCATAGATATATACAGAAGACTCCACCCTAAAACAACAGAATACTCATTCTTCTCGAGCACACGTGGAACTTTCTCCAAAATAGACCATATACTGGGTCACAAATCAGGTCTCAACTGATACCAAAAGACTGAGATTATTCCCCACATATTCTCAGACCATAATGCTTTAAAAATGGAACTCCACAAGAAAAAATTTGGAAGAAATTCAAACACTTGGAAGCTAAAGACTACTCTGCTCAAAAATGTTTGGATCAACCAGGAAATCAAAGAATAACTTAAACAATTCATGGAAACCAATGAGAATGAAAGCACATCGGTAAAAAACCTATGGGATACTGCAAAGGCGGTCCTAAGGGGGAAATACATAGCCATCCAAGACTCACTCAAAAAAATAAAAAAATCCTAAGTTCACCAACTAATTCTACACCTTAAAGAACTAGAGAAAAAGCAACAAATGATGCCTAAGCCACACATTAGAAAAGAAATAATTAAGATTAGAGCAGAGATCAATGAATTAGAAACCAGAAACACAGTAGATCAGATCAATGAAACTAGAAGCTGGTTCTTTGAAAGAATTAATAAGATCGAAAAACCACTGGCCAGACATATCCAAAAGAAAAGAGAAAGGACCCAAATTAATAAAATGTTGAATGAAAGAGGAGAGATCATGACTAACACCAAGGAAATACAAACAATTATTAGAAATTATTATCAACAATCATATGCCAATAAGCTGAGCAACCTGGATGAAATGGATGCCTTCCTGGAAACCTATAAATTCCCAAGACTGAAACAGGAGGAAACTGACAACCTGAATAGGCCAATAACCAGTAACGAGATTGAAGCAGTGATCAAAAACCTCCCAAAAAACAAGAGTCCAGGACCTGATGGATTCCCTGGGGAATTCTACCAAACATTCAAAGAAGAAATAAAACCTATTCTCCTGAAGCTGTTTCAAAAAATAGAAACAGAAGGAAAGCTTCCAGACTCATTCTATGAGGCCAGCATTACCTTAATCCCCAAACCAGGCAAAGACCCCATCAAAAAGGAGAATTTCAGACCAATATCCCTGATGAATATGGATTCCAAAATCCTCAACAAAATCATAGCTAATAGGATCCAACAATACATCAAAAGGATCATCCACCAAGACCGAGTGGGATTTATCCCTGGGATGCAAGGGTAGTTCAACAAACACAAATCAGTCAGTGTGATAGAACACATAAATAAGAGGAGAGAGAAGATCCATATGGCCCTCTCAATTGATGCAGAAAAAGCATGTGACAAAATACAGCATCCTCTCCTTATTAAAACTCTTCAGAGTATAGAGATAGAAACTCTTCCTCAAGTTCATAAAATCCATCTATGAAAAACCCACAGTGAATATCATCCTCAATGGGGAAAAGCTGAGAGCCTTTCCCTTAAGATCAGGGACATGTCAAAGATGCCCACTCTCACCACTATTGTTCAACATAGTACTAGAAGTCCTAGCAAGAGCAATCAGACAACAAAAAGAAATACAAAGTATTCAAACTGGCAAAGAAGAAGTCAAACTCCCTCTTTTTGCAGATGACATGATACTTTATGTGGAAAACCCAAAAGACTCCACCCTCAAGTTACTAGAACTCATACAGCAATTCAGTAATGTGGCAGGATACAAAATCAATGCACAGAAATCAGTTGCTTTCTTATATGCTAACAATGCAACTGTAGAAAGAGAAATTAGAGAAACGATTCCATTTACAATAGCACCAAAAACCGTAAGTTACCTCAGAATAAACCTAACCAAAGAGGTAAAGGATCTATACTCTAGGAACTATGGGAACATTCGTGAAAGAAATTGAAGAAGACATAAAAGGATGGAAAAACATTCCATGCTCATGGATTGGAAGAATGAACATTGTTAAAATGTCTATGCTACCCAGAGCAATCTATACCTTCAATGCCATCCCGATCAAAATTCCAATGACATTTTTCAAAGTGCTGGAACAAACGATCCTAAAATTTGTAGGGAATCAGAAAAGACCCCGCATCACCAAGGACATGTTGAAAAAGAAAAACAAAGCTGGGGGCATCACACTGCCCGATTTCAAGCTATATTACAAAGCAGTGATCACCAAGACAGCATGGTACTGGCACAAAAAGAGACATATAGACTAATGGAATAGAATAGAGAGCCCAGATACAGACCCTCAACTCTATGGTCAAATAATCTTCGACAAAGCAGGAAAAAATATGCAATGGAAAAAAGACAGTCTCTTTTTAAATGGTGTTGGGAAAATTGGACAACACATGCAGAAGAATGAAACTTGACCATTCTCTAACACCATACACAAAGACAAACTCAAAATGGATGAAAGACCTCAATATGAGACAGGAATCCTGAACATAGGCAGTAACCTCTTTGACATCGACCACAGCAACTTCTTTCAAGATACATCTCCAAAAGCTAGTGAAACAAAAGCAAGAATGAACTTTTGGGACTTCATCAAGATAAAAAGCTTCTGCATAGCAAAGGAAACAGTCAACAAAACAAAGAGGCAACCCACAGAATCGGAGAAGATCTTTGCAAATGACAGTACAGATAAAGGGCTGGTATCCAAGATCTATAAAGAACTTCTCAAACTCAACACCCAAAAAACAAATAGTCAAGTCAAAAAATGGGCAGAAAACGTGAACAGACACTTCTCCAAAGAAGACATACAAATGGCTAACAGACATTAGAGAAAATGTTCATCATCATTAGCCATCAGGGAAATTCAAATCAAAACCACACTGAGACACCACCTTACAGTAGTTAGAATGGTAAATATTGACAAGGCAAGAAACAACAAATGTTGGTGAGGTTGTGGAGAAAGGGGACCCCTCTTACACCATTGGTGGGAATGCAATTTGGTATAGCCACTTTGGAAAACAGTGTGGAGGTGCCTCAGAAAATTAAAAATAGAGCTACCCTATGACCCTGCAATTGCACTTCTGGGTATTTACCCCAAAGACACAGATGTAGTGAAAAGAAGGGCCATATGCACCCCAACGTTCATAGCAGCAATGTCCGCAACAGCCAAACTGTGGAGAGAGCTAAGCTGCCCTTCAACAGATGAATGGATAAAGAAGATGTGGTCCATATATATAATGGAATATTACTCAGCCATCAGAAAGGATGAATACCCAACTTTTACATCAACATGGATGGGACTGGAGGAGATTATGCTAAGTGAAATAAGTCAAGCAGAGAAAGTCAATTATCATATGGTTTCACTTATTTGTGGAACATAAGGAATAGCATGGAGGACATTAGGAGAAGGAAGGGAAAACTGAAGGGGGGGAAATTGGAGGGAGAGATGTACCATGAGAGACTATGGACTCTGAGAAACAAACTGAGGGTTTTAGAGGAGAGGGGGAGGTGGGGGGATGGGTTAGCCTGGTGACGGCTATTAAGGATGGCATGTACTGCATGGAGCACTAGGTGTTATACGAAAACAATGAATTGTGGATCACTACATCAAAAACTAATGATGTACTGTATGGTGACTAACATAATATAAAATAAAATTTAAAAAAAAGTTTCAGTTTTCAGGTCTAAAGCAGTATAATAAACAGACCTTCTGGTTATGTAGTATAAAGCAGTACATCTTTATAATTCTAGGTTGTTCATAAAGACTTCTAGGACCTCAAGTTGTTAAGTAAATGGGAAAAGTATTCTTCGGCATTTTTCTTTTATCTTTTTTTTTTTTTTTTTTTTACTAATTTAGTTAGTCCCATATTAGTAAGTAAATATACTAAGTTCCCCATTATACTGTAATTTCACTCTCGCATGCAAATACTCCTTTTAAATAACAAAACAGTATTTTCTTATAGAAGTAAGACCTAATGTACACTTCACTCATGAATTATTTTGTGATCAGAGTAGCCAGAAGAAATATCTCCTACATATGAACTTACAACTTTTATCCCTTACCATCTTGTATCTTAATTGTACACAGATGTGTCTTCCACTCAAACTCTGAAAGCATCAATGGTGCCCAGTAGAATGTTTTAGACAGTAATAGGTACTTGATAAATATTTGCCAAATAAATTATTCTTTCGATGATTATTAATGGAAAAGAAGTTAGAAGAACATGAAAGAAGTAAGAGTGGATGAATATACATATATGATAATGAAAAATGTCTTGGCTATGTTTCACTAGATAAATGTATTTTTTAGAAAATTCACCTTAGAGTTGTCTTAATTTTCTTTTATTTAAAAAAATATTTTATTTATTTATTTGTCAGAGAGAGAGTGAGAGAGTGAAAGGGCACAAGCAAGGGGAAGGGCAGAGGGAGAAGCAGGCTCTTTGCCGAGCAAGGAACTCGATGTGGGACTCAATCCCAGGATCCTGGGATCATGACCTAAGCTGAAGGCAGACACTTAATTGACTGAGCCACCCAGGCATCCTGTTTTAACTTTCTTAGATCACTCCTCTGCTCGTTATTAAGATGTAGAAAGAAATCACCCCTTAGTGGTGAACATGTTGAAGCTGTCCACTCGATACAGGATGCCAATCTTTCAACAGACGTGGTTCCTGAAGTCAAGCATAATTCTGCCAATCTTTTCCAACAATAAGAGCTTAGGAAAAGCAGATAAAGTGCTCTCTTAGCATAGGAGAAGAGCAACACAAATTAGAGTACAGATAACAATGTTAACGAACTGAAAAAAAAGAAAGTTCTTGTTTTTCATTACACTAATTTTAACAATCTAGGGCAAAGAAATCACAGTGCTTACCATAAACCGAATTCACTCAAAAACAAAGTTTATATGTAAAAATAAACCCAAATAATAAAAGAGAAATGTTTAGCATTACTATTCCAAGTTGTAAAAGCCAAGAAAAAGGAAAAAGAGGATGGAGTTAATGGAACCCACAGGCTACTGATGTGGCAGTTTATCAAATGTAGCTGTAATGAAAGATAAATAATACAGGCAATTCACACTTCATGAAAGGATAAAAGTGTCGGTGTGTAGGTACCAGTTTTACTGCAGGGCATAATCAGCAAGTAAACGAAAGTGCAATGTCTAAAAAGTTTATAGCCTTCTATGAAGGCCTCATCTTGTCAGGTATTGATTTAGGTATTCAGACGACTTCACTGGTATTAAACAAATTGAGTGTTTGTGAACTTAGAGGACACGTTCTATTTCTCCCAACAAAAGTTGCCTCAAGCTTAATGTTAAGTTGTTTCCATCACTTAAATTTAAGGAAAGGGAAGAAAATGCTGAAATGATATCTTACACAATTATTTTCTTCTTAAATAGAGGGCAATCCAAAGTGAATGTTTCATACTCTCCACCTTCTCCACAAACATGGACTCCATACTTCTTAGAAAGCTGGAAGAGAACAACAACAACAACAAAACAGGAAACTTAAAATTAGACAGCAAAAATGCTCACTTAACTAATATTGTTTTTTCCTAAAAAAAATCCATGCAAGAAACTTTAATTCCAAAATAGATCACAAGCTACAGGAAAATAACTTTATATTTCTACCTAAAACGTGTTAAAGCCATTTGAAAAATGTTATCATTAAAGCACAGGAGTTTTATTAATCCCAAAATCCTTATATAAAGATGTAAAGGGCCAACATTTTATGTGTAACAAGAAAACTTAGAGATTACCATAAATTTTAGGAATGACACTAGCTTTAGATTCAAAGAAGGCTAAGGAGAAAAGGTACTTAGTCATGAGGTAGTAAATGAGACTGCATGTGGCTGAACTGGGCTTCCCCCCTGCCCTTTGACCTATATGTGAATGGGGAGAAAAATAGGTTGTGTTTAGAGCATTTCTTGGAGACTCAGAGAAAGCAATCTAAGGCCTCTCCTTTGGCCTGTGAACAAAAGGGAGTCAACAAACATGGTTATTATGCTTGAGGTTATTAGTGGTGAAGTTCCAAAAGTACTGAGAACTGATGAAGTTCCAAAGCTGTAGACAAGCCTTAGGAACGTCTAACTCCAAGAAAGGTTGGGATAGCTTATCATGTCTAATTAAACCTGAAATTAAAAAAACAAGCAAGCAAAGAAACAACAAACAGCCTGCAATTTGCATTAAATATAAGCTATATTATTTAAATAATCCTGAGACTGAGAGTAAAATAATTTCCCATTCAGCTGGTATATGGCTGGAATCAGTGCCAGGGAACACTCTCACTGATGGTGTCAGAGAAGCTTCCTGTTCTTGTGTTGAGGCTTTATTACTATGTTCCATCTCCTTCACTCTGAATTTCTTAGCTTTCTCTACTTATAGCCTCTCCTAGTCCAAAGTCCTCATAGCCCAAAGGAAGAGTGACTCCATGGATGTTCACTGTGCTGGCACTATGGCCTAAGTCTTCAGGTTTATATTGTTATGCATTTATTTCTCTGGTTATTTTTGTGGTTGTGCTATAATTCTGAATCCATTACATTTAAACTCTTGACTATGTGCCCTTAGGGACTTAAAGCATGGATCTGTGAGAATTCTACTGCTCTTTTCAAGGATCAGCAGTAATGTGAATGACACTGTAAAGCCAAACAGTAAGAAAAGTGAGGGAAAGAAAGCTGGGTGGCATTTTCTATATGAGTTCCCAAGAGCAAAGCAGAAATTTTCACCATCTTGAGTCATGAAGTACAGAAGTGGCAAGACAGAATTATGGCAGCTGGTCCTTATGGGAGCAGATAACAGGAACAGATTACTTTACCATATTAAATCAAATTAAATTAATATCTGCTCTGCAATGAAAATGTAGAAATAATAACAGGATATGGGTTTCAGGGATGTTTCCTCATTCTGCTAGCTAGGGTTTGTCCTCTTTTTTGATGATATCCTTTTCACTGGTCTTCCCATTCCAGCAACCTTCCACCAAATGAACCTTCTGATCTCACCTTTATGGTCAGTCTTTTTATGAGGGAGTATTCCTTATCAATTATTAGCTTCCTTTCATTGGAAAATTTTTTACTTAAGGTTTCCATAATTTCTATAATCTACCACCAAAGAATAACTGGATTTTTAAATTAAAGTTGGCATGGCTGTTATCCTACTGAAGTAGTTCTATTAGTCTCTAGTAAAAATAATTTAAGCTGCTATGTTAAACCAACATATTATCATTATAAAAAGACTGCCAGTACTGGGAAATCTAAAATTTGTATGTATCCAGTGATATTTTCAGTTCACAAAAAATATTTCCATAATATTAATTCATATCACTTCTTCAACCAGTATTTATTGAACGATGATTATTAGGCAGGTCGTGTGAGATGAGGAAGATCCGAAGTAAACGAGACAACATCCCTGGTCTTTTGAAGGTTATCAAATATACTACACCCTATATTTCAACAACGCAAGATAATGAAACAGTGATGTAGCGTCTATAAATAACACACACAATCTCTTCTCCCTTTCTATTACTGATTCATCAGCATGAACACAGATTCTAGGCCAAGAAATCTGAATAAAGAGCTCAGTGGTTTCTATAGCAGATGAACCAAGAAGTCGTCTGAGTATGATGTCTTTTGCAGCCACTCCAAACTCTACTAGCATCAAGCTCTAATGACATAAGTCCTCAGAGAAAAATCCATCTTTATTGGCTTACTTTCAGCCAGCTTCAAGACCCTTTGATATTCTGAGAAAAGCTTCTGAAGAAGTGAAGTCCATGCTAGTCAACCACTTTCTGTAATGAATCTTGTGCTAAAACACAGCATTCTCTTAGAAATCGACATCCTTGTAGCACAAAAGCATGATGTATGCCCATTATAGAAAGGGTCAGTTTAGGGAAGTGGAGAATCCAGACATGCACATTCCGGAAACATGTTTGTGGTACAACATATTCAATTTAGTTTTCTAAAGCCTGTTAAGTCTGTGTTCCAATACTGGACAAGAAAGTTGCAACTTTATTCCTAACATGTCTCCGGTCTGTGGTTTCAACTCAATATTGCCATTATTGCATGCTAACACTTGATCATTCCAAATATGGTTTTGCAATTCCCTTTGATAAGTTTCTCTATCAGTCTTACTGTCATTGAAAATGCTAAATAGGTAACAGTTTTTCTAAAGTTTGGTTTCTCACTGAATCATCATGATTCTTTCCATAATTTAAGTACATAAAATAGTAATCTTTATTGAAAAGTAAAAAATAAATATTTTCATATTGCCTATTTCTTCACTAAGGCCCAATATTCATTAATGATTAAAATATATTTAACAGTTTCAGTTAGTATGTAAAAAGTCGAAGTAGACAGTTATTCTCACCGTAACAGCAAAAGTATGCTAGACAGGTTACAAAATCATGCTTTTTTGTTTTACATACAGAGAGCTGAGAATGTAAAGAAATCTGGATGAACTAAATTCCAGATCAGGGTGAGCCTTTCCTAGGTGAGTAAAGATCAATAGCCACCTTCCTAATGGGCAAACAGTATTCTTCCACAGATGAGGGACTTTTATCAGTGTGTGTAGAAAGCAGCCAAACACATGACCATCTGTGGACTTCTGTGATGGCTTGTTAGAGTCCAGAGGAGACCCGGGGAGTCTGTATAGCCTGCCAATTCTTTCCCATAGCTTTCCAATTCTTTCCCAAAGGCCTTAGCCAAGTGCACACAGTGGCTACATGCAGAAGGCCAGGGCCAGGACAGAAGAGGAGAGAGATTCCTTTGGAAACATCTGCTCCTTGAGTCTTTTCTATTGAGCTTTCACTGTGCCAAAGGCTGGAGACAGGGCAGGAAAACTAAGATTTTTTTCCAAGGCTTGGAAGGTCAGGAAGAAGGTAAGGAGAGGCTCAGAGCAATAAGCCTGTGAAAAAGGCACAAAACACTGGTGGCAGGACAGTAAAGCAGGGGAGGAGAGGGAGGGAGGAAAGATAGGGGAGAGGAAAGAGGATGAGAGGGGTGAAAAGGGGAGGGGAAGAAAAGGAGAGACAGAGATATCTAGACTCACTGAAGCATAGACCATAAGCCCTGATAAATGAAGAGACCTGATTATTACTCTTAAATCATTTGAAACAAGTAGTAAACTGAAACAAAATGCAACTCAGATCAGAACCAGCTCAACTGTAGATTAAACAGAATAAACACCCCAGACTAGCTGTCAGACAGAGGAAGGGATGTGGCTTTTGGGGGGTAAACATTATTTACTTTAGTCTCTACTGTTCTTTTTTATTCAGTATCTACCATAAAATATGTAAAAAAAAAAAAAAATAAGAGATGTCAAAAAGTGAAAACTGTGACCTATAATCAATAGAAAAACAAACAGAAAAACAGAAACAGACCCAACATTAATCAAATACCGGACTCAGTAGGCAAAGACTATAATGTAACTATTGTAAATATGTTAAAGGATTTCGTGAAAAAGATAGATGAAATTCATGAACAGAGAGTAGTTTCAGCAAAGATGGAAACCAGGGGTAGACAGATCTAGGTTCATATCCTGGCTCCAACACTTATTAGGCATAGGACCTGGGATCAATTACTTAACCTCTCTGAATTTCCGTTTTCCTAGGTGATACCTACCCTTATTAAGGGCATGTTGTGACTGTTAAAACAGATAAATGATACATGCAAAGCTTTTAACTCAGTCCCTAATGCACAGGAAACATTTAATACATGGTATTTTTTTCTTTATTAGATTAATTTGTCCTTCCCTTGGGCCTTCTGCTCCTTTATCTATATATTCCCTTGAGGATCATGACCACTACTGTATCTATTACTTCTATGCAAATGGTTCTCAAAGCAAAAACCCTAGCCACTCATCTCCCTCTCATATGTTAGTCCCCACTCAAAATTCTTATCGAGTGTTTTACTCGGGAGTCTTGTTGTTTTAAATTTAACATGAATAAAACAAAGTTCTTGATTTTTTTCCTCATAACCACTTCTCCCTGCTCAATTTTCTATTTCTGTAATGGTTTAATCACACTGAAAGCTTGAAATACTGAAGAACTTAACTCCTTCCTTTCCTTCTGTCATTCCTTCTGCCACAGAGCCTACATTTTAAAATTTTTCATTAATTCATTTATTGAATCAGCAAATCTTTACTCAGTACTTACTAAGTGCCAGATCCTATTCTATATACTAGGGGCATGGCAGTGAATAACATGGATAAAGTGAACAAATGTCTTCTATTCTAACATCCTTCATGATCACTTCACACTTGAACTATTACAGTCATCTCTTATTTTCCTGCTTAGTTTTCACACCTCCCAATCTATCATACATATTATCACCATACTAACTTTCCTTAACAATAAATGACCATGGCACTCATCTGCTTAAAACTTTTTGGTGACTATTACCTATTCAATAAAAATCAAACTCTGTAGATTGACAGTCAAACACTTCAGCCATTTGGCCCCAATCTTTGCATGGATATAAAGATATAAAGCCAATACAATAGATAAAATAAAATAAAAATTCAAAAGGATCTTTTGATACTAAATCTTATAAAATGAAATATAAAGTGATAAAACCCAGTATTTAGTTTCCTTCTCTTCAGCTTAAAAGGAATTGCCCTTGTTACAGTCTGTGTGATGACTATCCTATGCTGCCTTGTGATATATTTCTGTACTGCATCACTATGTACCTCCTGAACTTGAAATTTTTCATGTGTGACTTTTTCCTCATGAAACTATTTTCTAAATCCCTAAGACTTTCTCCTAGTTCCTTTATAGCAGTGTGTAGCACTCAGTACTTCGTGACCAACTGGGTGCCCTCCTTATGGTCCAGATACCCATGCATACTCCCAGAAAAGGGCCTGATAGACATAACAGATAGGTCTAATCTGAACCAGAAATAAAGCCACTCTTAATCAGAATTACCAAGTAAAAGGGCAGAGAAAGTTACTGACTTATTTTTCTCTACCCTTAGAAACTGCATTTTTATCCTCTACTGTTGGAAATCTGAAAGAGTAAATAAAATTCACACGTGACAGTCAATGCTTTCCTTATCTCATTAGCCACTGAATCAGTGATGTCACATTCTACCCCACCACCCCCATTCTTAGCCATTTGGGAAATGTTATATAGAAAAAGATTTGGGCCAGCTGACCAATGGGTAAGATTAATACACATACTATTTTGTCTGACATCCACCATTTGGTCCCAACCTTTGTATGAATACAAAGATATAAAGCTAATACAATAGATAAAATAAAAGTTCTAAAAGATCTTAAACAGTTGAAAGAAATATGTTGCTGTTTTTTAACCAGTTGGATTATTAATAAAACAAGATAATTTTTTTTACTTATTACACAATATAATTTTCATTGCATAAAAGCATGTTCATTGCTTCACATATATCTAAATTGTGCTGTTTTCTTTTAGATAAAGCTTTTGGGGAAAGTGAACATTGGTTTGCCATCTAACTGTTGTTAAGATAAGCATTTTAAAAAGCATTTTGAACAGATGTGGCTGACTTGGGTCATTTCATGGATTATAAGAATGCCTTGGAGTCTGAACATTTAAAAAGTGAATTCCTAGTAAATAAAAAGGAAATTACTTATATGATTCTATTTTTTCTGGCATACTTATTTATATAGATGAATATTCATACTCATATTAATTTCATCTGAATGCTGATTATTGAACTGAAAAAGTTAAGGGCACCTGGTTTCCGTTTAATTTTTATCCCTTTAAAAGATTATAATAAACCCAATTGTGAGAATTTCGTATTAAATCAAGATTTTTCTTCTTTTAAACCTGCCTCATTTATGTTAGTCATCTTAAAATTAGGATGAAAAAAAGTCAATCAAATCACACTTCATCCCTCTCACCATCTATAGAAAACCATGAGGTTTATAATAACTGCTAAAATTTCATTTTATAAATGATATGCTTAACATACAAAATAGTTTCATGCTGCATATAATCATTCATAGCACATACTCAAGAAGTATTTATTGAGTATCTGCTATAGGTTTGGCATTGTTTTAGGTGCTGGGGATAATGATGGGAGCATTATTATCCCCAGCCTCACATGTGACTTTTTCTCATGAAACTATTTTCTCATGAATAGTTTCTCATGAAACTATTTTCTAAATCCCTAAGACTCTCTCCTAGTTTCTTTATAGCAGTGTGTAGCACTCAGTACTTAGTGACCAATTGGGTGCCCTCCCTATGGTCCAGATACCCATGCATACACCCAGGGAGAGAAGCTGGGGGAGAACAGCCTATTGTCTGGAGGTACAGCAGAAAGTTAAACAAGAAATTATAATAATGGGTAGTGACTGCTTTGGTGGATACATGAGATGCTGTGGGATTGTAAAGTACAGTACCTAACCAGACGGAACCCAAAGGCTTCTCCAAGTAAAACTTAAGCTGATACCTGAAGAATGAGATAACCAGAAAAGTCTAAGAGAGAGGGAGAGGCTGAGGCAGAGAGAGAAGACAGGAGAGAAGTTAAGACTGTTCCAGAGGGAAGAGTGTATGTTAAGTCCCAGAGCACATGATGGGTACTAGAAACTGAAGTAAGTATGGCATAGCTGGATCATAACTAGATGAATAATGGTGAGATGAGGCTGACTAGAAAGAGAACATATCTCATGGGACTTCATAAGTCATGTTAAGTCATTATCCTAAGGTCCGTGAGAACCGATGATAGGTTTTAAGCAGAAAGCTGAACTGATCACATTTATCTCTTAGAAACAGTCTGGTTGCACAGTGGAGAATGGACTGGAGGGGAGTAAGTCAAGAAGCACAAAGAACTGAGAATTTGCTGGAGTAATCTAGGCAGGAGGTGAAGATTTCCTGAACTGGGGAAATAGCAGTGAGGACAGAGAGGAGAGGGCAGATATTTTGAGATATTGTTGGGAAGCTGAATAAGTGATTAATTGAATGGAGGAGTGAGGAAAGTTAAAAAAGAATTAAGGAAAATTCCCAGCTTTCTGCATTGGGAAACTGGATGGACGGTGGTTGTGTTTATTGGTACCTCAGTATGAATAGCAGTTTGCTGGGAGAGTACAATGACCTTATCCTTTTCAAATTTTATGTGGCATGATACTATGATATATATACTATATATGTTTCTAAGCTACTGTTAAGCTACTCTGATGCCTTCCTGCTGCTCCTAAATTATATATATATCCCTCATGAATCTCTGTAATATATTCTTCTTAATCAATTTATTCCCTTGGATATAGCCCATGCACTCCGTGGCTTCCACCATCACCTTTATGCTATTCTGCTGCTGCTAAAACCAACAGTATTACTATTAATTAAAGACCATTTATTTTATGCCTTAAAGTTAAGAAAAATGATATAATTATTTAATCCTCAAAATGTCTTTTAAGAATACAAAAGAGCATAGGTTCTGAAATCAGATAGATTTAAGCACATATTCAACATCTACTACTTCCCGGTTGTATGACTGTGGAAAAAGTAACTCATCCTCTGAATGATCCCTCATCTGTAAAATGTAAATATCAATGGTCACAACCTCATAGGTTAGTTGATCAAATAAAATAATGCATAAAAAGCACTTAGCACAGAGTATGGCATTTAGTAAGCATTTGCTAAATACACAGCTTTACTATAAAAGTAGGCAAAGCACATATTTGTTGAAGACCCATCTGAGAGTACGAATTATAACAAACAATGTAAAATATCACAAAAATAAGAATACTCCTAATGAACATTTAAGGAACAGTTCTAAACCTTTAAAATTTTATGCAACTCTTATATTAAAATTCATCTACTTTTTTGAACAATGAGAAAATAAGCCTGGGGGAAAAACCAACAAAGGATAAAATAATTTTAGAATCCATTTGTTCACTTATCAAATGATAATTTTAGGAAACTGCAGAAGTTTAAGAAGCAATAATTACAATTATTCCATAGTTTATTTATTAATTATGTTATGTTAGTCAGCATACATTACATCATTAGTTTTTGATGTACTGTTCCATGATTCATCGTTTGCGTATAACACCCAGTGCTCCATTCAGTATGTGCCCTCTTTAATATCCATCACCAGGCTAACCCATCCCCCCACACCCCTCCCCTATAGAACCCTTAGTTTGTTTCTCAGAGTCCATAGTCTCTCATGGTTTGTCTCCCCCTCCGATTTCCCCCCCTTCATTTTACCCTTCCTACTATCTTCTTCTTTTTGAAACATATAATGTATTATTTGTTTCAGAGGTACAGGTCTGTGATTCAACAGTCTTACACAATTCACAGCGCTCACCATAGCACATATCGAACCCAATGACTACCACCCAGCCACCCCATCCCTCCCATCCCCCACCACTCCAACAATACTCAGTTTGTTTCCTGAGTTTAAGAATTCCTCATATCAGTGAGGTCATATGATACACGTCTTTGATTTATTTCGCTCAGCATAATACCCTCCAGTTCCATCCACGTCATTGCAAATGGCAAGATTTCATTCCTTTTGATGGCTGCATAATACTCCATTGTATATATATATACACCACATCTTCTTTATCCATTCATCTGTCGATGGACATCTGGGCTCTTTCCATAGTTTGGCTATTGTGGACATTGCTGCTATAAACATCGGGGTGCACATACCCCTTCGGATCCCTACATTTGTATCTTTGGGGTAAATACCTAGTAGTTCAATTGCTGGGCCATAGGGTAGCTCTATATTCAACTTTTTGAGGAACCTCCATACTGTTTTTCAGAGTGGCTGCATCAACTTGCATTCCCACCAACACTGTAGGAAGGTTCCCCTTTCTCCGTATCCCCGCCAACATCTGTCGTTTCCTGACTTGTTAATTTTAGCCATTCTGACTGGTGTGAGGTGGTATCTCATTGAGGTTTTGATTTGGATTTCCCTGATGCCGAGCGATGTTGAGCACTTTTTCATGTGTCTGTTGGCCATTTGGATGTCTTCTTTGGAAAAATGTCTGTTCATGTCTTCTGCCCATTTCTTGATTGGATCATTTGTTCTTTGGGTGTTGAGTTTAAGAAGTTCTTTATAGATTTTGGATACTAGCCCTTTATCTGATATGTCATTTGCAAATATCTTCTCCCATTCTGTCAGTTGTCTTCTGTTTTTGTTGACTGTTTCTTTTGCTGTGCAAAAGTCTTTTATCTTGATGAAGTCCCAATAGTTCATTTTTGCCCTTGCTTCCCTTGCCTCTGGCAATATTTCTAGGAAGAAGTTGCTGCGGCTGAGGTTGAAGAGGTTGCTGCCTGTGTTCTCCTTTAGGATTTTGATGGACTCCTGTCTCACTTTGAGGTCTTTCAACCATTTTGAGTCTATTTTTGTGTGTGGTGTAAGGAAATGGTCCAGTTTCGCTCTTCTGCATGTGGCTGGCCAATTTTCCCAACACTATTTGTTGAAGAGACTGTCTTTTTTCTACTGGACATTCTTTCTTGCTTTGTTGAAGCAAGCTTTGTTGACCATAGAGTTGAGGGTCCATTTCTGGGCTCTCTATTCTGTTCCATTGATTTACGTGTCTGTTTTTGTGCCAGTACCATACTGTCTTGATGATGACAGCTTTGTAATAGAGCTTGAAGTCTGGAATTGTGATGCCACCAGCTTTGCTTTTCTTTTTCAACATTCCTCTGTTGGGGTCTTTTCTGGTTCCATACAAATTTTAGGATTATTTGTTCCATTTCTTTGGAAAAAGTTGATGGTATTTTGATAGGGATTGCATTAATGTGTAGATTGCTCTAGGTAGCATTGACATCTTCACAATATTTGTTCTTCTAATCCATAAGCATGGAACGTTTTTCCAGTTCTTTGTGTCTTCCTCAATTTATTTCATGAGTATTTTATAGTTTTCTGAGCACAGATTCTTTGCCTCTTTGGTTAGATTTATTCCCAGGTATCTTATGGTTTTGGGTGCAATTGTAAAAGGGATCGACTCCTTAATTTCTCTTTCTTCTGTCTTGTTGTTGGTGTATAGGAATGCCACTGATTTCTATGCACTGATTTTATATCCTGCCACTTTACTGAATTCCTGTATGAGTTCTAGCAGTTTTGGGGTGGAGGTTTTTGGGTTTTCCACATAAAGTATCATATCATCTGCAAAGAGTGAGAGTTTGACTTCTTCCTTGCTTATTTGGATACCTTTTATCTCTTTTTATTGTATGATTGCTGTGGCTCGGACTTCTAATACTAGGTTGAATAGCAGTGGCGATAGTGGACATCCCTGCCGTGTTCTTGACCTTAGGGGGAAAGCTCTCAGTTTTCCCCATTGAGAATGATATTCGCTGTGGGCTTTTCATAGATGGCTTTTTTTTTTTTTTAAAGATTTTATTTATTTGAGAGAGAGAGAATGAGAGAGAGAGCATGAGAGGGAGGAGGGTCAGAGGGAGAAGCAGACTCCTTGCCGAGCAGGGAGCCCGATGCGGGACTCGATCCTGTGACTCCAGGATCATGACCTGAGCTGAAGGCAGTCGCTTAACCAACTGAGCCACCCAGGCGCCCTTCATAGATGGCTTTTATGATATTGAGGTATGTGCCCTCTATCCCTATACTCTGAAGAGTGATCAAGAAAGGATGCTGTACTTTGTCAAATGCTTTTTCTGCATCTATTGAGAGGATCATATGGTTCTTGTCCTTTCTTTTATTAATGTATTGTATCACACTGATTGATTTGCAGATATTGAACCAAATTTGCAGCCCTGGGATAAATCCCACTTGGTCGTGGTGAATAATCCTTTTAATGTACTGTTGGATCCTACTGGCTAGTATTTTGGTGAGAATTTTTGCATCCATGTTCATCAGGGATATTAGTCTGTAATTCTTTTTGTTGGAGTCTTTGTCTGGTTTTGGGATCAAGGTAATGGTGGCCTCATAAAACGAGTTTGGAAGTTTTCCTTCCATTTCTATTTTTTTCAACAGTTTCAGAAGAATAGGTATTAATTCTTGAAATGTTTGGTAGAATCCCCCTGGGAAGCCATCTGGCCCTGGGCTTTTTTTGTTGGGAGATTTTTGATGACTGCTTCAATTTCCTTAGTGGTTATAGGTCTGTTCAGGTTTTCTATTTCTTCCTGGTTCAGTTTTGGTAGTTGATACATCTCTAGCAATGCATCCCTTTCTTCCAGATTATCTAATTTGCTGGCATATAGTTGCTCATAATATGTTCTTATAATTGTATTTCTTTGGTGTTGGTTGTGATCTTTCCTCTTTCATTCATGATATTATTTATTTGGGTCCTTTCTCTTTTCTTTTTGATAAGTCTGGCGAGGGATTTATCAATCTTGTTAATTCTTTCAAAGAACCAGCTCCTAGTTTCTTTGATCTGTTCTACTGTTCTTTTGGTTTCTATTTCATTGATTTCTGCTCTGACCTTTATTATTTCTCTTCTCCTGCTGGATTTAGGCTTTATTTGCTGTTCTTTCTCCAGCTCCTTTAGGTGTAGGGTTAAGTTGTGTATTTTAGACCTTTCTTGTTTCTTGAGAAAAGCTTGTATTGCTATATACTTTCAGGACTGCCTTTGCTGCATCCCTAAGATTTTGAACAGTTGTGTTTTCATTTTCATTGGTTTCCATGAATTTTTTAAATTCTTCTTTAATTTCCTGGTTGACCCATTCATTCTTTAGTAGGATGCTCTTTAGCCTCCATGTATTTGAGTTCTTTCCAACTTTCCTCTTGTGATTGAGTTCTAGTTTCAAAGCATTGTGGTCTGAAAATATGCAGGGAATGATCCCAATCTTTTGGTACTGGTTGAGACCTGATTTGTGACCTAGGATGTGATCTATTCTGGAGAATGTTCCATGGGCACTAGAGAAGAATGTGTATTCTGTTGCTTTGGGATGGAATCTTCTGAATATATCTGTGAAGTCCATTTGATCCAGTGTGTCATTTAAAGCCTTTATTTCCTTGTTGATCTTTTGCTTAAATGATCTGCCCATTTCAGTGAGGGGGGTGTTAAAGTCCCCCACTATTATTGTATTGTTGTCGATATGTTTCTTTGCTTTTGCTATTAATTAGCTTATATAATTGGCTGCTCCCATGTTAGGGGCATGGATATTTACAGTTGTTAGATCTTCTTGTTGGGTAGACCCTTTAAGTAGGATATAGTGTTCTTCCTCATCTCTTATTATAGTCTTTGGTTTAAAATCTAATTTGTCTGCGATAAGGATTGCCACCCCAGCTTTCTTTTGGTGTCCATTAGCATGGTAAATGGTTTTCCACCCCCTCACTTTCAATCTGGGGGTGTCTTTGGGTCTAAAATGAGTCTCTTGCAGACAGCATATCGATGGGTCTTGTTTTTTTTATCCAATCTGATAGCCTGTGTCTTTTGATTGGGGCATTTAGCCCATTTACATTCAGGGTAACTATTGAAAGATAGGAATTTAGTGCCATTGTATTGTCTGTAAGGTGACTGTTACTGTATATTGTCTGTTCCTTTCTGGTCTATGTTACTTTTAGGCTCTCTCTTTGCTTAGAGGACCCCTTTCAACATTTCTTGTAGGGCTGGTTTTGTGTTTGCAAATTCCTTTAGTGTTTGTTTGTCCTGGAAGCTTTTTATCTCTCCTTCTATTTTCAATGACAGCCTAACTGGATATAGTATTCTTGACTGCATATTTTTCTCATTTAGAATTCAGAATGATGATTTAAAGATACTAGCTGGGCTTGAAAAAAGCATGGAGGATATTAGAGAAACCCTTTCTGGAGAAATAAAGGAACTAAAATCTAACCAAGTTGAAATCAAAAAGGCTATTAATGAGGTGCAATCAATAATGGAGGCTCTAAGTGCTAGGATAAATGAGGCAGAAGAGAGAATTAGTGATATAGAAGACCAAATGATAGAAAATAAAGAAGCTGAGAAAAAGAGAGATAAACAACTACTGGATCAAGAAGGCAGAATTCGAGAGAGAAGTGATATCGTAAGATGAAACAATATTAGAATAATTGGGATCGCAGAAGAAGAAGAAAGAGAAAGAGGGGCAGAAGGTATACTGGAGCAAATTATAGCAGAGAACTTCCCTAATTTGGGGAAGGAAACAGGCATCAAAATCCAGAAGGCACACAGAACCCCCCTCAAAATCAATAAAAATAGGTCAACACCCCGACATCTAATAGTAAAACTTACGAGTCTCAGAGACAAAGAGAAAATCCTGAAAGCAGCTTGGGAGAAGAGATATGTAACCTATAATAGTAGAAACATTAGATTGGCCACAGACCTATCCACAGAGACCTGGCAGGCCAGAAAGGACTGGCATGATATATTCAGAGCACTAAATGAGAAAAATATGCATCCATAGTTAATTTAGAGTAATGTACAATCCTTAAAGTTGTATTTTTTGACCCAGAAATTATATTCCTGGGAATTTATCTGAAGCAAGTGATAATCAGAAATGTATAGGAAGATTCATTAGGAATAATCATAATCATAACATTGTTTATAACAATTTTAAAATAAGTAACATTGTTTATAATAACTTAGAAATAACAAATATTTCCAACAAGAGGTAACTCATTGAATTTGTCATAATACATTCATACAGAGGATACAAATATGATGGAATCCACACAGCCATTAATTAATATATTTTCTAAGTATATTCAATTATGTGGGAAAATAAATATGACATAATGCTAGAGAACAAAGGACACAAACTATATGTATAATCAAACCTAATTATGTAACTAAGACATGTACAACTATTTAACTATGTGAACTTGTGTGAAAAACAAACTCTTAGGAAATAAACCATTACAGAGTACACCAACATGTTAGCCATGTGCATCACAGGACAGAAATCTATGTTTTTTATACTTCTCTATACTTGATTATATCTCAAAATTTCAGCAATATGTATGTAGGTATTTTATGTTGTTTTTTGTAATTATGATTTATTTGTATACTTTATCCCCCTTTTTTTCCCTTATCACAAACATTTAAAAATATTTAATGTGTATCTTTTGTCTGCATCTTTGCAAATGTATTATTTTGTGTGCCTATACTTTCAATTCATTTCAATGTTACTTTTATGCATTCAACACTTTGCTGCTATATGCACACTGAATATACTTTTCTAACTGCAGACTTGTATCTCATAATGTGCACTCACCACATTTTAACTATCTGCTCTTCCAGGAATGGACATTCATATTGCCTCCACCAACCCCAACACCATCAAAAATAACCCTGCAAAGATTATATTCACTAATGTCCCTTTATGGAATGATAGGATGGGGATATTTAATCTAGGACTGCAATACTGCCCTTCAGAATGGTAGACCAATCTACATTCCTAAGGTTCTGTAAATCTTCACCTGTCAACAATTGGCATTATCCAGTTTTCTCATTTTTGCCAAATTGGTACAAGGTAACATCTCACTGTTTCTTTAATTTGTACTTCTCTGATTATTAAATCCATTTGAGCATCTCCTCATATCTATATTTGGTTTTGAGATATTCTTTTCTGTATAGTGGTTCTCCATAGATTTTGCCATTTTTCTGTTAGAATTGTTATCTACATGTTGATATATGTCAGTTAACAATCTCCAGTTATAGTGTCCACCCAGTTTTTTTTGTTTTTTTTGTAAGGCAGTAAAGTTTCAGAATTATTCTTAAGTAATAGCAAATTTTACTCATAATATTAAACATCACTAACATTTATCGAGTACTGAGAATGTGCCAGATACTAAGCTAAGCACCTATTACTTCTATTATATACGTGAGAAACTAACTAGATCAACATTTGAGGTAAGCAGTAGCATCAGGATTCATACCTAGCCTCCTGAATACAGAGTTAACTTGCTGATTGCTGTCCTATGCTGCCTCTTACCCCATGTGATCTGAATGAACTATGAAAAGAACCCTTGCCCAAAGGTATCATCTTTTCTCCGTCACCTCTGCCACCAACCTGTCATTCTCACAAATAATATTAATTTCTTCAAGGGCAATCATTGTAATATACAAAAATTCCCTTAACTAAAAAATATTAACTCTTTGTGGTGCCTGGGTGGCTCAGTCGTTAAGCGTCTGCCTTCAGCTCAGGTCATGATCCCAGGGTCCTGGGACCAAGCCCCGCATCAGGCTCCCTGCTCCACGGGAAGCCTACTTCTTCCTCTCCCACTCCCCCCACTTGTGTTCCCTCTCTCGCTATGTCTCTCTCTGTCCTATAAATAAATAAAATCTTTTAAAAAAATATTAACTCTTGGATACAATAATATATTAAAGGATTAATGTATTAGCTGAAATAACATTACATTTTACAAGTCATGTCCACCCACATTACACAATGGGTACCTAACAGGTGGTTCAGGATATCTGAGGCAGGTGAACAAAATGGGTTCCTCTACTTAACCCCTTTTTCTCCCACCCCTACAAGTTCAAAGGTTTTTTTTTCTCTCTTTTTGAATTTCTTGACTATTCAGGAGAGTTATGTCAACAAGATGAAAAATGAATATGTGGTTGATTTTTTATCTCACTTAATGAGGTTAATGACATTATTCATAAAGATAAGGACATATATACACTCCTTAAAATCTGATATGTCTTAGGCAATGATGGAGAAGACAGAGTCCTAGAAAATAAGTTTTTAAAAAATAAAAAACAGCCATACCCTTTAAATGCTTAAAGAAGATGAGAGTTTGACAAATGACACATTTGCTTTTATATTAGAATCACTGTGCTCTGAGTACATCAGGCAACTGATTGAGTCTCCTTTATGAGCATATGTAAAAATGAAAGGAAAAAGAGAAAGCAAAAAACCTGGGTTAAAATCTGGGTTGTGTCAGATAACTGTTGTACAGGTAGTGAAAAACAAATTGGTAACAAATTGGTGTAAAAATTTATTAGGAACTCACTTGATAGAAAGCTCATGTACACACAGATTAGACTATGCAGAAGCCAGAGAAAAAGACATTCTAGATTGTTTTGCATAATTTCCTATACCTATCAGGAAAAACAATTCATGTTCAAAATGTGCAATTAGCCATTAATATTCAATCTTTCTCTTTTGAACAATTTTTACCATTCTGAGAAGCTACTTGTCAAAATCATCAAAAATAACTACAGCTAAATCCTACAGTAAAATCTCTTCAAACATTGCTTCTGTTCTTTCTTCTCACTCCTTTACTCCTGCAACTCCAGTTACAGGTATGACAAACTTTTCTCCCTTACATCTCTTAGAGTTCTGTTTACTTTCCATCCCATTTTCTTTGGGCTTCAGCCTGGATGCTTTATATCACCCTATCTTCTGGGTCTTTAATTGTCTATACAACTGTTATCAAATCTACTGGTAAACCCATGTATTGTGTTCTTAATTTCAGGTTTTGCACTTTAAGTCCTAGAATTCTATTTGATTCTCTTATAAAGCGTCCAAATTGCCCCTAAAATAGTTCATCTTCTCGCCCAAAGTCACAGTCACTTTAAAGTCTAAATCTGATAATTTGATCATATGGATCCTCTGACACTGTTTCTAGTGTGTGTTTTTCTCTTGCTTTCAGTTATCTCATCAGATCCCCTGATATGCTTGGTCATTTCTCATTGTCTGCTGGAAATTGTATGTGAAATATTTTAGAGATAATCTGAGGCTTTGACTCTTGTTATCTTCTTAAAGAGAGAAATAGGCAATACGAGGAACACCAGATTAAGTCAATCTAGAGTTGTTATGATTCAAAGCTGGATATAAGTATTTGCAAGGGCTGGACTATTTCTGGTTTGCCTTTACCCCTAAGTCAGGAGTCCGACTGAATACGTGGATGGTTAACCAGGTCCACTCCACTCTGGTTTGCCTTGAATTCTAATTTTTGTCTCTTTAGCGCTTTGAAGCTGCGGAAAATCCTACTCAGCTTCTCGGCTGGAGTTTTCTCCTCAACTTCTTGGTATCCCTGTACCATTTTTTGAATTAGAAAATGTTTTAAGGGGATTAGAGGCTCTGTTCTCACTAGAATTCTGGCCCCTCAAATTTTCTCATTTTTGGTAATTCCCTAATGCCTTCCAACATTATTTTTGTTTTAATTCCATACAACTATTCTGTTTTCATAGGGAGAACTAGTCTGATGTAAGTTATTCTGCCATAGCTGAAAATGGATATCTTCAATGTCTACTGCAATTAAAAACATACGTACATTCTGACCCAGTATTTCCATTCTAGGATTTTATCCTACAGATAAATTCACATATGCCCTAAAATATATGCACAGTAATGTTCATTCTAGCATTATTTGAAATAGCAAAAGACATGAAAGAAATCAGTAAGGAATAAAGCCCATCAATAAAGAAGAGGCTCAATATATTATCCACATAGTGAAGACATGAAAACAAATTATCTGGGTCCTTATGTGTTAAAATGGAAGATGGAGAATAATATGCACAGTATACTCCAATTTTGGTAAAAAAGAATAAACCATGCATATACATTTACATATGCAAAAAAAGTTTTTGAAGAGATACCTCAGAATAGAGAAGAGTGGTTACCCTGGGAAAGAAAACTGGGGGGCTTGGAGTCAGTGGAAGAGTTTTCATTATTTGATAGTGTTTGAATTTTTTTACACATTACATACTTTAATGTTATAATAAACATTAGAAAAATATATAGCATGAGAAGTGCTACATCCTGGGAGTCAAAGAAGAAAATGGCAGCTCAAAGGAGGCTTATTTAAGCAAGAGTTTAAAGCTTAGACTTTAACAACAGATTGGATTTAGTTGAGTGAAGGAGAGAGAAAGTCTGCAGAGAAGGGGAGTAGAACATGGAGGTAGAAGGGAGTACTCACTTTAGGGTAACCATTAATAGTTCCAAACTCATGAAGGATAGGGGGGATGTAGGAGAATGCGTAACTTACAAGCCTCTTTTTCCCCAAGGACAGATTACATTGTGTTAAGGAGTTTAAATTTTATTTGAGGGAATGGGGAACAATGCAAAATTTTATTTTGAGGGAATGGGGAACAACAACAAGATCAGATTTGCCCTTCACATGTATGATGATGACAGCCCTGTGGCTTACCCAAGGGGTAAGATGGGGAGGAGACAGACTTGAGCTAAAAGATTATAATAACCTAGGGGAAACCCTAATGTAGTGACAATGAGGATTAAATGGGACAGATTATAAGATGTTAAGATGGTAGAATTAAAAGGAGCTGGGGCTTTATTTATGAATAATGGAATGTATGAAATAATTTTACAATTCACTTTTTATTGGTCTTGGACAACTGAGTAGACAATGGAACCCTTCACTGTCAGGGAACATAAAAATGGCATAGATATGTCAGCAAAGAAATGTTCAGTTCTGCACAGCTGAAGTTGAAGTGATTGAGTACATCTAAGAGAGGAAGGTATCTAGCAGAATACAGATGTCTGGAACATAAAAAGATGGTGGAGGAATAGACTTAATTGTCATAAGAATAAAATTGGTAGCTGAAGTCATGGGGGTGTTTAATATCACCACAGGAGGAAGGCTATGGATGAAACAACTTATAAGGGGTGGAATATATACATGGTAAGCCCCAAAAGTAGGCTAAGAAAATACTCAGAAAGCTTTCAGAAATAAGTAGCGGCAGCCAATGGATGATGATGGTTTCAAGAAGGCTTACCTTCTTTCAGAGAAATTTAGAAATAAAGAGCCTGAAGTGTGTTACTGGTATTGAAGAAATAGGAGATGATATATTTGATCACTGTGTTAGAATTACCTAGTGCTTGTTTAAAGATTAGATTCCTAGTCCTTCTGAACTGAGATTTCTTAGGGTGGGAAAAGAGTGTATATTTTAACAAGGTCCCCAATAAACTTCACTTTCAGGTCTGAGAATAACTATGGCAGACTTTAAACTCCTTTAGAACAGGATCTTGTTTAATTTTTTTTTTTTTTTAAGATTTTATTTATTTATTTGAGACAGAGAGAATGAGAGAGAGCACATGAGAGGGGGGAGGGCCAGAGGGAGAAGCAGACTCCCTGCCGAGCAGGGAGCCCGATGCGGGACTCGATCCCGGGACTCCAGGATCATGACCTGAGCCGAAGGCAGTCGCTTAACCAACTGAGCCACCCAGGTGCCCCAGATCTTGTTTAATTCATCATGTATCCTTAGTGCTCATCACAGCATTTGCCATATAACAGGTCCTCAATAAATATGAAGTAACTTAAGGATGACAGTAGTGAATGGACAGACAGATGAACACATAGCTGAATGAAAGAACTAAAGAACTAATGTCTTTGCCAAAATCTTGGTAGGATTATTGGAGCTTACATTCTGGTGGGGTGGGGGAAGGGGTGACAGATAATATACACATAAGCAGACAGACGATTTGTAGACATAATTTGTAGAGATCTGTGTTAGCTAGGGTAGTTGGGGAAAGATTTTCTGAGGAGGGAGCATCTGAGTTGTCACTTAAATTACGAGAAAGCATTAACCATGTGGCGGTCTGAGGGAAAAAAACATTTGAGGCAGAACAAAGCCCTAAGGAGAAAAGGGGTGAATAAAGTGTATTTAGGTAATAAGGAGGCATCTGTGGCTCAGGCTCAGTGAGTTAGATAGAGGCTGGTGGAAAATGAGGATGCTGATCATATACAGTTTCATCGGTTGTGATCTCATAGGAATTTGGATGTTATTCTATGAGAAACTACTTAAATTTTAAACAAAGCAGCGATGTGATTTGATTTACACTTTAAAAAAATTACTCTGGCATCTATATGAATAATGGATCCTAGCAGGGCAATGGTGGAAGTAAGCAGACCAGTTAGGGGTTGATGAAGTATTCCAGACAAGAGATGATTATCTTGTGGTGGTAGCACCAGAGACAGTGAGAAGTGTTTGAGTTTAGAATATATTCTGGAGATAGAGAAGACAAGACCATGCTAATGGGTTGGCCAGAGTTAAGTAAGGGAAAGAGGAGTCTAAAGAATTTGGATTTTAGCCAGTAAGCAATGGGACTCAAAGTTTTGAAGTGAATGAGTGACAATTACAGTAGAATATATTAGAACAGTTACCTTGAAGCAGTAAGCAAAATGAATTCTTTGGGAAATAAAATGGAAGATAGAGGCAAATTTGGAGTTGTCAGTAATACTCTAGGCCTGAAGTGACAGGCACTGAATTAAGGTGATGACAAAAGGAATGGCAAAAAGTAATGGATATAAAGGCCACAATCAAGTTTATGGAGATTTAATTTGCAGTGCCTTTAGGCACTAGGACTTAGCAGAGAAATTTGGGCTAGAAATATTTGGGAGTCATCCAAATATAGCTAGTTTTTAAAGCCATGTGAGTGACTGAGATCATCCAGAAAAAGGCGATGGAGTGAAAATGGAGCCTAGGCTAGGAACTGGCAAAAGAGACTAAGAGTGACGAGAACAAAGGAGAAAAACTAGGAGAATGTGGCATCATGGATGCTGATGGAAGCATTTTAAGGAGGAGTGTTTAAAACTGTCAAATAAGGGCTAAGAAGTGTTGGTTGGATTTGCTAAAAGAGAGATCTTGCATGATCTTTGTCAGAGCTGTATCCATTTAGAGGTGGAAAAAGAAGCAAGGCTTCAGGTATACGAGGTGTCTGAGACATGAAGAAGCACTGACCATCAACATGGATAACACTGAACTTTTTGGTTTTGAAGCAAAGAAGAGAAGTAGCTAGAGGAATAACTAGAGTGGAGGGAGGGAATCTTCAGAATGGCAGAGATGGTGGTATGTTACAATATGATGTGAGAATGAGGAGGAAGCTACTGGAGAGGGTGAGTGATTGCTGCTCATGGGATCCAGAGCACAGGAAGGAGGTGAGCCATATGTGGGAGGAAGTGTACTTCTCCCAGTTACAGGAAGCAAAAATATGCAAGGGTGGTGCTCAGAGGCAGAGGGATTCCCAGGATGATGGCTTCTATTTTCTTTGTGAAGAAACAAACCATCCACTCAAAAGTGAGGGGAAAAATGAAGGGGACTGAATTTTGAGGACAGCAGAGAAGAAATGCAATAGCCATTATGGAGAATGGGTACATAAGTTTTCCAGAGAAATATGAGATTGCTTGGCCATGCTGAAGATTGAATAAAATGATTTCTGCAATTTTGTGTTTAAATATTCTATGATAATATCCAGGTTAACTCATGATTGACATCATGGCAATCCCAAGCCTTATACGTCTATTCTACAAAGAACCTCTACATGTTTGACACCTGAACTCATAACTTTAAATTTGTGGAGCAGCTTACAAAAAGCTCTTTTGTCAAAGCCCCAGTCTCTCATTTCTCAAGTTCTCTTTCTTTTACACCCATAAATTTAATTTCATTATTTATCTACATTGTTTTTTTCAGAAGCAAAATATAATCTGATGATAGGGAACAGATGTGAACATAGATACAATGTTGGCCATAACACAAACTGCTGCGAGAAAAGTCCTATCAGAGTAACATAAAAAAACATGTCATCAACTTAAATTATCTAGAAATCAAATATAATTTGTCACAATTATATTATCATTTCATTTTAATTTTTATCTTTACTATTTGCCTCACATATATTAGATGCTTACTGATGTTTAGAGAAAAAAGGAATAAGCATTTCAGGGATTTCTAAGCATTTGGTACATATTGATAAACCATAAAATAATCAAGTGCAAATAACTGAAGGAAAATCCAAAAACCATAAAGTTAGTAAAGAAGGTAGTAACTGCTAGCACATCACAGCAATTGTATTAACAATGTCCAGAGACAATGTTGACAAATTAAGAGATGGGGAGGGGAACATGATAATTTATTAGAGGAGTTCAGTTCTTTCATAGAAGCAAGGTAATTTTCTTTTTTCCATCATAATTGTGAAATGAAATACTCTCATCATTATACTCCTTTAGTTATCATTGCCATGCGAATAACATTTGCCCCAATTTCTCATAAAATATAGTAATAACAGTTAACAGAAAATAATGAAAATGACTAAATCTTCTTCAAAGTTTAGAACACATTTAGGATTTGACAATGATAATGGGTTAAATGATTGTTACTTGAAACCTTAAAATAATTTTTTTTTTGCTATTCTGCAAGTTAATTTCCTAATTGGTAAAAGAAAAGAGGTTAGATTAGATCATCTCTGAAGGAAGTTCCTACTCACATTTTTGATTGAAAAGCATCTGATCACAGAGACTATCAGCTACTTTAGGAGTATAGTACTTCATATATAGCATACAAAGTCCATGTTAATTAAAAAAAACCTTCTGACAGGACAGTTTCCTTTTAGGAATAGCTTACTTCTTTATTCAGACCAAAAACCTGGTAATGATTTTCATAATTAATTTTTGATATCTTCATATCCATTAGAAGTTAATTTTTTTTCACAAAACTATATCATGAATGCCATCAGAGTTTTTCCAAAACAAAATTAATTTTATTTTTTTTATTTTTATTTTTTAAAGATTTTATTTATTTATTCATGAGAGACAGAGAGAAACAGAGGGAGAAGCAGGCTCCCAAGGAGCAGGAAGCCTGATGCGGGACTCGATCCCAGGACCCTGGGATCATGACCTGAGCCGAAGGCAGACGCTTAACCATCTGAGCCACCCAGGCGCCCCAACAAAATTAATTTTATAATCATCATATCATGGCCTTATTTTTTTCTTCCTTTAGATGCCTATATTTTGAGAAATAGTATAAATTCTTACCTCTAAGAGATAAGGTTCCATTTGATCCAGGGTTTTTCCAAGATGCTTATCTGGATCTAAACCTGCCAAGAAAGATTACATTTTTTTGTTTTTTTTTTAGGTAATTATCAGATTGGAAGTCTAAAGACATATTCCCCTTCCCTTGGTCTCTCCTTGCCTAGGAAACCAGTATGTGATTATTTCAAATTGCTTTGATCCTAAAGTAAAATGTATTTGGCTCATATTTACTTTCCTAATCCCCTTGGGTAACTGGTTTTCTTGCTCCTGAAAAATAAGTTCCATACCAAATCATTTCATTGCACTGTGTCAACTTCCAGATGCATTGTTTTAATTCATTTTTGAGCAACTGTAATTTAGTTGGAAAAACAGGTATCATTTCAAACATGACATTTATGTCCTTGGTATTTTAATTATTATGGTTATTTTACTCATGGACAATAGTGAGAATTTTCTTATGTATCCCTGTTTTATCTAACTTTAAAATTCTAACTTAGAGAGTAAGAGTAGAAAATAGAAGAGTGGTAGACCCTTATGCCTATATAATTAATTCACTTCATAGAAGGACACAGATACGGACACAAATAATTGTATTCTCAAATTAAAGGACACTTCATTTCAATGACCACTTGTGTGATAATATATTTTCTAAACAAAGATAGAGACAACTCTGAAAAATCCTTATTATACCAATGGCATGTGCACAATCTTAGATAAAGATGTTTAACTACAGAGTTTATGTAGGTGATAAGGTATAGGTAGACAAGTATGGGCAATAAACTCTTCCCACATACCAAAACTAACTTGCCAGGGAAGAAAAAGTCACATGCCACAAGTTTGCTATGAAATGAAAGAATTCATTTTAGATATTACATCCATAATACATTTAGATATTTATATACATAATACATGTATTGACTTAGTCTCATTTAAATAAGTTATTTTTATTTTTTGTTGGCTTAAATTATTTAGCTTATTAATTACACAAACTGATTAATCATTTTCTGCTTCTAGTTGGATGCCTTTTTTGGTAACATGTTATTTCTTATATCACATATCAGAAGAAGGGAAGTCAGGCAAAGATTGAAAACTCTTCTGCCACTGAGTATTTTTAGGTGAAACTCAAAGCAAACAACTCAGATCAACAGCACTAGACAGATTTTTC
The DNA here is from genome assembly GCF_029215605.1 of Mirounga angustirostris. Classification (NCBI taxonomy): domain Eukaryota; kingdom Metazoa; phylum Chordata; class Mammalia; order Carnivora; family Phocidae; genus Mirounga; species Mirounga angustirostris. The sequence continues at coordinate 67,505,802 of NW_026991717.1, read as the reverse complement.
GTGTCAACTCCCTTCACAGCAATCTTATTCTCATGGTATATTCGCTAAAATTAAAATTTCAAGGAGATGGGTGAACATATAGATGAACCAATCACTGATTCTGTCCAGTTCCTCTACTTCTACCACTATTTAGCAATTCAGTATTTAGAATGAATAAGTAAATGAAATACTTTGAAAGAAACACCCATGTAATCACCACCCAGATTTAACAAGCATTAATGTGCTGTATTTCCTCTACAACATTTTTTTAAAAGAAATAACCACCACCAACACAATAGAACATAACAGTATATCTACTCTTAATCTATATCCCCTACACTTCTACATGGTAACCACTCTTGAAGTTGGTGAGTTACTAATAATGCTTTTATAATTTTACTACAAATTATGTATCCAAACAGTATTTAGTATTGTTCAGGTATATTAAATTTTTACATGAATAATACAAACTTTAATTTGATTTTTTAAATTCACATTGTTGAGATTTACTTATATTGATTACCATGGCTCTGGTCCATTCATTTTTATTATTGTATTCTATTCCACTATATGGATATGCCAGAATTTAATTCTACATTTTCCAGTAGATGGGTATTTGGGCCCTGGGTTGTTCCTAATTTCTGTTTTGCCACAAGCACTTTTTATGCTGCAGTGAATATGCTTTTATGTGAAATTACCATGATATATAATTATATATATTACTGTATATATGCATGTGTATGTGTATAATCTTTAAGTCTATTAGATATTGCCAAATTGCTCTTCAAAGCAGTATTAACCAATTTGTACTTCCACTATCAGGACATAGAATTCCTACTTCACATAATGCAAAAATAATTTAGTGGTGTCAGAATTTTAAATCTTTGCTAATCTGATATATAAATATATATAAAATTGTTTTAGATACTTGTTTTCATTTTCTTTTCTTTTTTTTTTTTTAACGTTTTATTTATTTATTTGACAGAGAGAGACACAGCGAGAGAGGGAACACAAGCAGGGGGAGGTGGGGGAGGGAGAAGCAGGCTTCCCGCCAAGCAGGGAGCCCGATGCGGGGCTCGATCCCAGGACCCTGGGACCATGACCTGAGCCGAAGGCAGACCCTTAATGACTGAGCCACCCAGGCACCCCTAATTTTCATTTTCTGATTATTATTAAAAGTAAGAACCATACCCAACACAGACGGTTTCCCAGGTGAATTCTACTAAATATTTAAGGAAGAGTTAATACTTACTCTTCTCGAACTATTCCAAAAAGTAGAAGAGAAGGAAAACTTCCAAATTCATTCTATAAGGCCCACATTACCCTGATAATGAAAATCAGATAAAGAAACTACAGAAAAAGAAAACTACAGGCCAATACCTCTGATGAACATAGATGAAAATCCACAGTAAGATATTAGCAAACTGAATCCAACAATACATTAAAAAAAAAAATTATTCACCATGATCATGTGGGATTTATTCCAGGGATACAAGGGTGGTTCAATATTTGCAAACCAATCAAAATGATACACCAAGTTAGCAAAATAAAGGATAACAGCTATATGATCATGTCAATAGATGCAGAAAAAGCATTTGACAAAGTACAACCTTCATTCATGATAAAAACTCTCAACAAAGTAGGTTTAGAAGGAACATAGCTCAACATAATAAAGGCCATATATGAAAAACCTACAGCTAACTTCATTCTAAATTGTGAAAAACAAAGCTCTTCCTCTAACATCAGGAACAAGATAAGGATGTCCACTCTCTTCCCTTTTATTTAATATAGTACTAGAGGGTGCCTGGGTGGCACAGTCGTTAAGCATCTGCTTTCGGCTCAGGTCATGACCCCAGGGTCCTGGGATCAATTCCCACATCAGGCTCCCTGCTTGGTGGGAAGCCTGCTTCTCCCTCTCCCACTCCCCCTGCTTGTGTTCCTGCTCTTGCTCTCTCTCTCTCTCTGTCAAATAAATAAATAAATAAATCTTCAAACAAACAAACAAACAAGATAGTACCAGAAGTCCTAGACATAGCAATCAGGCAAAAAAAAGACGTAAAAGGCATCCAAATTGGTAAGGAATAAGTAAAATTTTCACTATTTGCAAATGACATGATACTATATAATATATGGAAAACCCTAAAGACTCCACCAAAAAAACTGCTAAAACTGATATATAGATTTAATAAAGTTGTTAGATAGAAAATTAATACACAAAAAATCTGCTGCATTCTTATACACTAATGAGATAGCAGAAAGAGAAATTAAGAAAATAATTCCATTTAAAATAGCACCAAAAAGAACAAAATGCCTATGAATAAACTTAACAAAGGAAGTGAAAGACCTATACTTCAAAAAGCTATAGATCAATGGTGAAATAAATTGAACTTGACACAAACAAACGGAAAGCTATTGCATGATCATTGATTGGAAGAACCAATACTGTTAAAATGTCCATAGCACCTGAAGCAATCTACAGATTTAATGCAATCCCTATCAAAATACCAATAACATTTTCCATGGAACTAGAACAAATAGTCCTAAAATTATATGGAACCACAAAAGACCCCAAATAGCCAAAGCGATCTTGAGAAAAAAGAACAAAGCTGGAGGTATCACAATTCCAGAATTCAGGATATAGTATAAAGCTTTAGTGAGGGGCGCCTGGGTGGCTCAGTTGGTTAAGCGACTGCCTTCGGCTCAGGTCATGATCCTGGAGTCCCGAGATCGAGTCCCACATCGGGCTCCCTGCTCGGCGGGGAGTCTGCTTCTCCCTCTGACCCTCCTCCCTCTCATGCTCTCTGTCTCTCATTGTCTCTCTTGCAAATAAATAAAATCTTAAAAAAAAAAAAAAAGAAAAGCTTTAGTGATAAAAACAGTATGGTACTTGGACAAAATAGGGTTATATAGATCAATGGAACATAGATCTATAGTTACAGAGATCAATGGAACAGAATGGAGAACACAGAAATAAACCCACACATTTATGGTCAATTAATCTATGACAAAGGAGGGAAGAATAAAGAATATACAATGGGGAAAAGACAGTCTCCAATAAATGGTGCTGGGAAAACCAGACAGCTACATGCAAAAGAATGAAACTGGACCACTTTCTTATCCCATATACAAAAATAAAATGGATTAAAGACCTAAATGTGAGACCTAAATTCATAAAACTCCTAGAAGAAAAAATAGGTAGTAATTTCTTTGACATCAGCCATAGAAACATTTTTCTAGATATGTCTCCTAAGGCAAGGGAAACAAAGGCAAAATCCAACTACTGGGACTACACCAAAATAAAAAGCTTTTGCACTGTGAAGGAAACCATCAACAAAACAAAAAGCAACTACTGAATAGGTTATTTGCAAATGATATACCCGGTAAGGGGTTAATATCCAGAATATATAAAGGGGAATTTGCATAACTCAACATCAAAAAACTCCCACAAATAATCTATTTAAAAATCAGCAAGAACCTGAATGGACATTTTTTTCAAAGACATACATATGGCCAACAGACACATGAAAAAATGCTCAAAATCACTCATCATCAGGGTAATGCAAATTAAAACCATAAAGAGGTATCAATTTACACCTGTTGTAATGGCTAAAATAAAAAAACACAAGAAAGAAGTATTTGTGAACATGTGGAGACAAAGGAACCCTTGTGCATTGTTGGCGGGACTGCAAACTGGTGCAGCCAATGTGGAAAACAGTATGGAGGTTCCTGAAAAAATTACGCTTTATGTATTTGAGAGCTATGTTGTTATGTGCATACACACTCACAATTTCTAAAACTTTTTGATAAGATTATTCCTTTTATCAACAAGTGATGACCTACTCATCTGCATATATCTTCATACATGATTTTTATCTTATATTCTATTTATCAACATTACAACACCAACTTTATTTTGTTAATATTTTACTGGCACATATTTTCCATTATTTATTCTCAAATTTTCTGTGTGCTTTTGTTTTAGATGCCACTTATAAACTACATAGAACTGGATTTTTAAAAATTTTATCCTATCTTATAAATACAACTCTAAAGAATGGAGTTTAACCATTTTACATTTTTAACATTTTATGTTATATGTCTGGATCTGTTTCTATCACCTTATTATAGATTTCCTGTTTTATTAAGCTTTATACGTATTTGTTCCTTTGCTATTTTCTGCCTCATGCTGTATTGAAAGGATTTTTTTCTGTTTGTTTGCTGATTAAGAAGCTGTGGACTGAATTTCTACTCTTTCAGTAATCACTTGTAATTTTTTTTTCAAAGATTCTATTTATTTATTTGACAGAGAGAGAGAGCACAAGCAGGGGGAGCGACAGGCAGAGGGAGAGGGAGAAGAAGGCTCCTGCTGAGCAGGGAGCCTGATGCAGGGCTTGATCCCAGGACCCTGGGGTCATGACCTGAGCAGAAGGCAGACACTCAACCGACTGAGCCATCCAGGCACCCCAATCGCTTGTAATTTTTAACGTACATTCAAAACTATATTTTTGAAGTCTAAATGTATTATCTAAGAGTTATGAATCTTAGAATATAAATTTAACAATTTGTTTAGCATCCTTTTGACTGAGAGAAGTTAGCATGTTTTCACTAGATACTAAATAAGCCCCACTATTTCAGTTGCTATTACTGTGTTAATTTTTAGTTGCAACATTTTGTCAAGAAAAAATTAAGCCCACCAACATATTTTACAATGTCTATGTTCCCAACTGTTTCTCATTCATTTCTCCTGGAATTCAATCTATTTCTAACTGAAATCCATTCTTTATTTTTTTACTGAAGATCTGTGAGTGGTAAAGTCTCTGAGGTTTTAGATGTCTGATAATGTCCTATTTCACTCTCATCATTACATAATTTAGTTGTAATATACTACTTCTTTAGAAATTAGTCATTCTTAATAAGATTTATGCTGTCAGTCTGATAGTGGTTCCCCTATAAGAAATATTTATTTTTTCTGTGCAAAATTGTAGTTTTCAAGGTCCTTGAGACACTCTGTAATTTTAATATAATATGTGTAGGTGTATGTTTACTTTTATTTATACTGTACAGCACCTAATATACACTTTCAATTCTAAAACTTACATTTTTCAAGTCTAGAAAAATTTCAGTCATTATATTTGTAAATACTATTTTTCTGCCTTTTCTTCTATTTTTTTCTGAAACATCTATTACACAAATATTGCAATTTCCAATCTATCCTGCACATTTTTAAATGGCTCTTAAAATTTTTTTTTCTCTATGTTGCCTTTTGGGTCAATTATTTTTTTCCTGCTTCATTCATTCTCTCTTTGACTTGGCTCACCTAGAGTTTATTCTGCCCACTGAGCTTTTTGTTTTTTAAGTGACTGTATGTTTCATTTCCAATATTTCTAACTGGTTACTTTTCATGTCACCTTGTTGCTGTTTCACTGTGATTTTTATTTTTTTATTTTTTTAAAAAGACTTTATTTATTTGACAGAGAGAGAGAGAGAGCACACAAGCAGGGGGAGCGGCAGGCAGAGGGAGAAGCAGGCTTTCCGCCGAGCAGGGAGCCCCATGCGGGACAGTGTGATTTATTTTTCTAATTGATTGCTCTTTCTTTAATGGATGTTTTATTTTTCTTTATCTCTTTGAGGTTCTCCCTCATATGGGGCACTTTCAGTCTCTGTTTTCCCCCAGGATTATATCTCCCAACTGCTTTTGCTTGTTTCCTAACCCTTTGTATTATAGCCCCATGGTTCAGTCCTGCTTACTATTTTGTGTCTACTCATTTCTACTTCACAGAAATGTTTATAATTTTTTCCAGCACAGATATGTCTTTCATACTTTTCCTTCATATATTCATATAAAGCATGAATGTACAAGACTAGCATGAATGGAAATCACTGTTTATCTTTCCTTCCAACTCCTTGATTCTTACATATCGGTCAAACAACATAACCTATCCTACTCAGCATTTGGGCACACACCATTAAAGTCAAAGTCTCTTATGACTGAATCTAATAATTTATGTTTTGCTTCTTTGTAAGGGTCTGGGAATAAATAAATGCCTGACTACAAGTCATGAAGGGAATTTAAGAGCATATGTTTTTACACAGGTAAGACTGGGAGATCAAACTGATCTTCCCATTTTTCTTACAATCTTTTAATTCATTATAGAATCATCAAGTCTCAGCTCTGAACTGTTAACGTATAGAAATAGCCGTTGCATCTCATTTCAGCAATTGCTGCATTCCATGATGTAGATAAAGTAATTTTGTTTGCCTTTAGATAAGAGTCAGTAAAATATGTAAACATAAACCACATGGGACACAAGCTTTTTCCACATGAATCTGTGATCAACACACAAACACACTATGTTAAAAATTAGTTGATTATTTCAATATTTTTCTGTATTCATAGGAATATTTTCAATTTATTTATTCCTGGGCTAAGCACTGAACATTCTGTGGCACTAAAAATATTAGTTCAAAATTTAAAACTTAAAGAAGATTTTCAAATATTTTCCTGAAACACATTATAGACCATTTCACTACAATGGAAAATTATTGTAAAGCCATAAAATAGCTAAAATAAAAGAGCTATATTTCTTTTCTCTCCAGAGTTAATAATGAAATAAGCTGCATGTGTAAGTCTTTATAGTATGGTAACGGGGTCTGAGTCATGTTTAGTGAGTGTGGTAGGTGCTGCTGATTCATGGTCTGATGCTTCAGACACCTCACACAGGGAAGACGACCAATCAGTAACATTTCACATACACAAAGCAATAGATGATTTCACTGGACATATAAAAACCAAGAGAATGGCAGGACCTGAGAAATAAACAACTTTGACACATTATAAATTTATCTGAGGTTAGATCTGGTGATTTTGGTGGGCTTCTTTGGCATGAACAATGATTTAAAAGTTCTTATCTCATGATCTGATACTACTTGAATAGACTATAATTCTTTTCTGAAAGGTGTCTAAGTTTCATAATGAAACTGTCTAGATTCAATCTAATAGTCTCCATATTCTCTTGAATGAATCTTTCTACTTTAAATCAACACTGTATATGATGCACACTTGCGTCAGGCTAACATATTCCATTGTACTTAATTATGACTACTTGAGTCCTTTTCTCCTGATGCTTTGCTGGGTAATCTGAGTGCAACCTGTCTTTGCTTCCATTTTTCTGTTCATTAGAGAGTGACAAATCATTGGGGACCTCATCATCACTGCCCATATGACATGCCCATATGAAATTTCAGACTGCTTTTATAAAATCTTTTCTTGGATAAGATCCAGAGATCACTAGCAATTCAAGCTACTCTGAGAAATCAACGGCCTAAAACCACCCTGATCTCAGAGATCTCTTCTAAATCAGTTGACACTATTGCATGTGGGATGATATTAGTCAGGGATGTGGTAGGAAGATTATTCATCCTACCCCAGAATATATTCAGACATGGAACTTTTCTTAAGAAATCTTTACTGCCTGGAACACTTATGATTCCATAAATATTAAACTACATGCAAATGAAAACTCTTATGTAACTTATTTTTATAAATATAATGAAAGATTGAATATTTAATTTTCTTACACATCCACATATTTTTTCACAAGTTTCCTCATTTAGAAACATTCTAGCATTGTATGTACAGTCTTTATGATATTTAATATCTCTAAATGGAAAAATATTATTATTTAAAAAAATTTAAAACAAGGATCTGGAGAAACAAATCACTTTAACATGAAAAAATTGTTAGCTTATCTATAATTATGAAGCCCAAGGATGTCAGTCTTTTATCTCATGTATTTTTGGTTTGGGTATTTTTTTTTAAAGATTTATTTATTTGAGAGAGAGAAAGCACAAGCAGGAGGGCCAGAGGGAGAGAGAATCTCAAGCACATTCTGTGCTGAGTGTGAAGCCTGATGGGGGCTTGATCTCAGGACCCTGATATCACAACCCGAGTCGAAACCAACAGATGTTCAACCGACGTGCCACCCAGGCACCCCAGGTTTCGGCATTAAAAAAAATTTTTTTTTTTATTTATTTGTTTGACAGAGAGAGGGAGAGAGAGCACAAGCTGGGGAGTGGCAGAGGGAGAGGGAGAAGCAGGCTCCCTGTTAAGCAGGGAGCCCGATGTGGGGCTCGATCCCAGGACCCCAGAAAAATGACCTGAGCCGAAGGCAGATACTTAACTGACTGAGCCACCCAGGTGCCCTGGTTTGGGTATTTTTTAACTAGATGATATGCATGGAGAATTCTGATGTTCTTGAATGTCTCTCCTGAGTCCTTCATTACTGAAAATGGAAGGTCGGGGTAAGATTAGTATCAAAAAATATTTTTATTATTGGGCTTATTTTTTAACTTTCACGCTTTAAATGGTTTAAAGAGAAACAGTTTAAATAATGAAGTCAATGTTTGAGTTAAAATTTAACACAAAGGTTAGACATCATTAATAACTTCTCAGTTTAATTTCTTGTTTTACCAGTAAGAATCCGCTTATATTTCTAAGTACAAGCAAAGATGCTAATATACCAATATATTTGTATTATATTCTATTACAGTCATTTTATGTATGTATGTATGTATGTATGTATGTATGTATGTAATCTCCATACGCAATGTGGCGCTTGAAGTCACAACCCTGAGATCAAGAGTCGCATGCTCTAGACTGAGCCAGCCAGGCACCCCATATATAGATTCATTTTAAAGTATAAGAATATATAACAATACCTCAGTAATTTTTAAAGCTATCTTATACATTCATTCTATTTTCAATTTTTAAGCAATAGCCATTTAACTGGTATATGTAGTCAGTCCAAAAGGCATATAATCTTCTCTTTCTTTAAATAAACCCTACTATCTAGACCCAATACAATTTCAGTATAATTTGAAAATTTCTCTCCTAATCTTTGTAATGTGATCATTCCAATTTTATTTTATATAAAATTGCATAATGTTAAAACCCTTTGAGGGGCTGTGAAAAGCCTATGAAAAAGCCACAAAGGTTCATTGGCTTTTTCAATGAAATTCACCTTTATCTAAAAGCTTCAATTTATCCCAGTCCTTGAAAAAGATGTTTCTTTTTTTATATGCATTCAATTTTGGTGTCTTTTCTTGTGAAGCCTGGGTCATGACTGGACATAAACTATGCTTTCCCAAAGCTGTAACAGTCTGTTTAATTTACCTCCCTGAATCAGCAAGTGGTAGAATGAGAGTCTCAATGTATCTATCTCCCCTATGAAAACCTTTTTAATCATTGGGAAGGTTATATTTATTAATGTTAATATACATACCAATATCAAGAAATATCAATATTAATAAAGAAGATGATTATAATCCATAGAGTAAATTTTAACTCAAATACATAAATAAGTTACTTAAAAGTTATTAACAAATTTTTCTCCAAAGTGCAGAAAAAAATTTACTATAAATCCTGACACCTAACCATTTAATCATGTCTTATAGACATTCCTTGATGGAAGCTGGGTGGATGAATAAACCCACAACAAAACCTAGGCACTGGCTAACTCCATGCAGAATTAAGAAATTAATTAGGAGGAAGAACCATAATTTGCAGAGCTGACATCTACTTTACTTTACTTTCATGTATCAATGGGAAGCAATTACAATTCAATTAAAATATTCAATTTTATTACTTTACTGACTGACCTTGAAGTTAATGCCTGTTTTATTTAATTGCATCATCTATGAATAAATGTTAACCCTACAATGTTATGCCCCATTATTTTCAATGCATTTTTCAACTTCTCAACTGAATTATATCAATTTATTATCTACTGTCATGAAAGCAAGTGGAGGTTTATTTCTTCACGACAGCCCAATATATGATATGAGAGAAACATCACAAAATGTTTGATAATGCTATTTTTAAGAGAGTCAAGTAAAATGAATTGTGTTCTCATCTTAACTTTTGTAGCCTAGACTTTTACTGTAAAATCTGTAGGTGGTATTAGAAGAGGTATAATCACTCTGAGAAGCAATTTCTGGTTTGCCTATAATTCTTGATAAATTCAGTACAGACAGGAATGGAGCATTCCATGTATCTTCAAAAGCTACACACACACCCCCCAACCTAATAATCTCTTCCTATTTCTACCAGATTGACCAGCCACCAGAATAAGTAGATCCCATTTAAAACACTTTAATGGTTTTGTTGGTAAATACAACTTCTTTTTTGTTGTTGTTGTTGTTCCTAGACTTCTATTGAGCACACCATTATTCTATAAATGAGCATTTTAGAAATAAAACTACTAAACTTATGTTAAAATGAACAGATAAGACTGATTATGCAATCTCCAAAGTAAAGATAAACTCACATATTCTGAAAGTTCAATATTTATTTCACTCTCCAGATTTTCCATTTCTACAATTAGACCACTAAATGCTTAACCTTAGAGGCTGTATTGGAACTCATCTCAACATAGCTTCTTTCTGAAATCTATTAATTGGTATTTTACTTCAGTGTAAGTAATATAAAGGAGACTCAGGTACTTTATAGATTCACCTTTAAGATCTATGACATCCATAAAATGAGTGACCAATAAATCATATTAAGTATAATTATGCAGTTAGTGATAATCAATACTTGCTGTTGATCCCAAATGGTCCTTTTTTCTACCTTTAAGAATATTTTACAGTTAACATGTAAAAAATGAATCAAAAATAAAAAATATGAGTTTCAAACAGAGGGATTTTTTTATTTTTTATTTTGTTTTAAAGATTTTATTTATTTGACAGAGAGAGACACAGCGAGAGAGGGAACACAAGCAGGGGGAGTGGGAGAGGGAAAAGCAGGCTTCCCGCTGAGCAGGGAGCCTGACGCGGGGCTCGATCCCAGGACCCTGGGATCATGACCTGAGCCGAAGGCAGACGCTTAACGACTGAGCCACCCAGGCGCCCCAGAGAGGGATTTTTTTTTAAAGGGGGGATTTGAAATTATTTATTTCAGAAATATCTTCCTAACTTTTCATAGTAGTATTTAACATGAGAAGTACTGGAAACTGGAAGAAGCTCAATGTGAGTAGGGAGTGTTTGAACGAGTAAAAGTTGAGGTTAAAAAAGTAGACAGAAGCCAGATCCTACAGGGCCTTGTGTTTCATCTTAAGGAATTTACACTTGAATATCAGGCCACAGAGAAGACAGAGAAACACTAAGCAGAGGAATGACATGATCCAATTTGACTTTCAGAAAGATCATTCTAGCTGCAGTCTAATTCCTTGGCAGGAAACAAGACTGAAGGCAAGCAGGCAAATAAAGGGGCTGCTGCAATAGTGCGAGAGAATGTAACTGACAAGGCAATTGGTATGAAAGGAAAAGAACAGATTTGAGAGCAACATATAATAGGTAGGATATATAGCACTTGCTGATGAACTAGGTATGGGGAATACAGGAAAGAGAAAAGGCAAGGATGATTTTCAGGTTTCTGACTTTAGATAAATTTAAAGATGGGGGTAACATTTACTTCAGGTATAGGACAATAACAGAAGAAGGTTTGGGAAGGAAAATAAAGGTAGAATCAATTTAGACATGTATTTGAGGTTCCAGAGAATCACCCAAGAAGAGATATCTAATTTGTAATTAGATATAAGGGGTTAAAGTTCAGTACAGATGTCTGGCCTAGAGATACTAATGTAGGGATAGAAACTATGAGATAAAAATACTCAAGGAGGATATGCAAAGTGAGAAGAGAAAATACAGGAAAGAGCTTTACGGAATATCAAACTTTAATTGACACTGTAGTCAGAGAGCTGTCCAAAATGCAAATCTGATCTGGTCATTTTCATTTTAAAAATCTTTCAGCCATATTCTGGGCAAGATGGTTATATGAGCACTGGCTTCTGATTCTTTCCTTTTCTTCCTGTGATGGTTAATTTTATGTGTCAACTTGAATGGGTCATGAGGTCCCCAGATTAAAACATTGTTTCTGAGTGTATCTGTGAGAGTGTTTCTGGATGAGACTGGCATTTGAATCTGTGGTCCTAGTGAAGTAGACTGCCCTCCCCAATGTGGGTGAGCCTCAATCAATCCATTAAGGGACTGGGTAGAACAAGGCACAGAGAAAGGAGAAACACACCTCCCTTTTCCTGCCTCAGTGCTTAAATTGGGACATAATCACATCTTCTCCTGCCTTTGGACTTGGATTTACATCATTGGTTCCCCTCGTTCTCAGGTCTTCCAACTTGGACTAAACTATAGCACTAGTTTTCTTGGGTCTCCAACTTGTAGGCAGCAAACTGTGGGACTTCTCAGCTTCCATAATCATGTAAGTCAATTCTTCATAATACGTCTCCTTTTATAGTTTATTGGCTCTGTTTCTCTGAGGAACCCTGACTAATACATTGCCTAATACATTTCTCCATTCCAAACTCCACTAAAAAAAAATCACTGAATAAAGGAAGAAAAGATCAGGATTGAAACTACCCAGAACTTGAACTAAATTCTGCTTGAGTGAAGATGGAATCAAATTCAAAGTCTGTCCTAAGACTTTTCCAGTGAAAGAATAACTTGTTAGAAAAACAAGCAAAGGGGACTCTGGAGAATCCTGATAATAGCCCATATTTCAGATCTTGCATTTTGACATGCAATTCCTCATCTGGTTCTTAATGTAAGTTTATACTGACTGTGACCTATATATATTTATACAAATTTGGGACATCAACCAATAAAATAGTACCTATCTGAAAGAGAATTCACCAGAGGACAAACCCTATAAACTTTATAACATATCCTTACTCCAAGCAACTTTAATAGATAAATATTGGGCCCCTAACTAATATAGGATAGTCTCACTTTCCAACCATGGCAAATACAGAATAATATTGGTTTTAAGGTACTAAACACAAATATCTGTTTGGACAATATAGTGTTTGAATAGTCTTACAACTGAATAGACAAATAGAAAAAGATTTGTGGACTTACTTTCCAGAAGGAGTTTTCAGTTAACTGTTACATATTATCATGGAAGTTGTTTTAGTGTAAGCTGCCTGACACAGACAAATGTTACTACAGAGGGCTAACTTTTTAATAGCTGCGTTAAATAAGATCTTATTTTTTTGTGAATACTTCATTCTGTGTATTTTTTATTTTTATAGAATGGAGAGAATTGGAGTTACTGGTTGAGATGAAGGTAGAAGGATAGTTTTTAGAAATATAATATAGTACATCTTTCTTATAAGGCAATATAGTATATATATTAATACACACAGTAGCTATGGGATGGACAGGATCTTATCTATTAAAAAATTCAAAGAACATATGCATACCAGCACCAAATAGTAATAGACACAACTTATTTTTAGAACAGCCTGCCATACTAAGAGGGGAAAAAAAAAGGTTAGCAATAAAATGAACAAAATCAGCATTTATTTCCTCTGCTGTTATAATCTATTACTCCCCTTTACAGACTGAGCAAAGGCTCTATTCAGAGATGGGTGGCTGTGGGACTGGTAGTATTTGCATTTAAATCTTAAGGAAATATTGTATCACATATACTCAGAATTTGATATTTAAACCTGGATTAATTTCCCCCTCAATTTAAAACAGTAGGTAATTTACAATATATCTGGGAAATGTTAAGTCTCAACTTTCAATGTTTTAATATTTAAGTTAGGAGTTTAAAAATTCTGTGTTAAAGTATTTAGTATAAAGATAAAAATATATTTCTAATAGCAATTAACTATACTTGAATGCACATTAAGTAACTTTTTTTTTTTTTCAAAGATTTTATTTATTCATTTGAGACAGAGAGATACAGAGAGAGAGAGCATGAGCAGGGGAGAGGCAGAGGGAGAGGGAGAAGCAGGCTCCCTGCCAAGCCAGGAGCCAGACGTGGGGCTCGATCCCAGGACCCCAGGATCATGACCTGAGCCGAAGGCAGACGCTTAACCATCTGAGCCACCCAGGTGCCCCAAGTAACCTTTTTTAACAAAATAATTATTTGGACAAAGTTCAGGTAAAAAATGGTATGTTAACTATAGAATATGAATGAATAATGCAAATTGCTTCTAACCTTTACTGTTCAGCATTATTTGCTAGGAAGGCTATTGCAATGAGTGGTTTTAATTATGTCCATTATTATCCAAATGAATGACAGAAGAGCACAATGTGTAGAAGCAGTAATTAATATGCCTTATCTTGGCCTATTTGGGCAGTTATAAAAGAGGAAATAGATTAATATGACATACAGGAATTACCACAGGTGAGTATGTGTAGGAGTGGAACTCAGGAACTGGGAAGGTTGCAAAATTAAAGCTCATGTTCTAATTAGTATGGCCATCTTTGAATATTAACCCAGAGGGGTAGACTTTAAGAAGTATATATTAAAAATCTGAGGGGAAAAGAAAAAAGGTTAGCAGACCTCTAGGAGGGAAGTAAAGGACTTAAAAACTATCCAGGCTGCTTGGAAACAGATAAGGACACTGGCTATGAGAGAGGTATGCACTATGTCATTATCTGAAAGGTCAAAAGACAAATCTGTGGATAGTCAAAAAGAAAAAAACAACAACAAACTAGAAATAACTCCATACAGACATTTACGAACACAATGAAAGTATTTAAAACATTTTTAACACTTAACATTTTTTTTCTGAAATACTAAAAATATACTGTCAAAGAAAGGGAGAATCTGAAAAATAAAAAGACAAAAGGTAACATGAGGACTAGACAGCCAACATGAGTGTGTGTTTGGACCAAGTGCTGACTTTCTCCCCATCAATGAGGACTTCCGGTGAAGACAGCAAGTAAGAGGAAGAGAAGCAGCAGAGAAGTTTAATTCAGTTTTGTTTGGCATTGACCTTGTCTGTACAGGATACTAGGGAAACGACTATTCCAAGGGCACTTTCTGAGAAAATCAGTGGGGCAGTAACAGAGAGCAATCTCCTAGGAGGAAATAATAGAGCAACTTGAGAAATTCCACAGCAATAAATCACCATGACCAGATGGTATTCAACTGAGAGTTTCTGAAGTAAATAAAGTGTGAAATGGCTGAGCTACAGATGAGGATATGCAATGTATCTGGAAAACCAGAAACTGTTTTCAAATACTGCGACTTTGCTAATATGGTCGCTTTTCTGTAGGAAAGAAAAAAACAATCAAATTAAGATTTATAGAATTAGAGACCAGTGGCTCTCTTGGTGATAATGGAGAAACTGATAGAGTCTAATTAAGAATAGCTTCCTTCAACATCAGGATAAGGTTAACTTGCTAAGGTCAAATCACCCACTGAGTCTATAAAGAGAACATTGTTTTTCTCCATCCTATTAAACTTATCTGGAAATGTCAATAAAATACTAGATAGAAGTAAACCAGTAAATGTAATTTATTTGGGAATTACATGAAGCTTTTAACAAGGTCACATGAGACTACTGGGGAAAATAAATAAGCACAGGCTTTGGGAGGAGAGGCCACAAGAGAAACTTCTGTCATTAATTGTAAAACTTGCTAAGTATCGAAAACAAAGTTTCAGGGACAATTTCTCTTTTCTTCCCTAACACTAAGTTACCACTTCCAAAAGTACAGATCACCTTCAAACTAGGAAAAAAAAAGAATTTCACTATAGACAAGATGCAGAGTAACAGAGTAGAGAAGAAAGGTATGCTCTGAAATCAAGAAGAAAACAAGAGAACAAAAGACAATGGCAAGATAAGCATGTAACAAAGTTTTTACCTATCCAATGGAATATGAATACCATAATTGGGCTTAAGTTTCTCATCACTGTGCTCTCTGTAAGCATCACAGTCTAATAAAAACTAGCAAGTAGTAAAGTAATGAGATGGACTTTTATATATTCAAATGAGGGCTGTCACCCTCAAAGTGGTAGTCTTCGCACACTATACGTTTATTCCAATAGTACTATATATTTGTCATTAAACCATTTCTAAAATTTTCTCTACAGAACTGCCTTCAGGGCCAGTGGCATACTGTTCTGAAATTACCCAGTGGTGACAAAGCTTCATCCTTCAGCAGTGGAGCCAGAAGCCATTAGGGAAGGATAGCATTTCCCCCCAAATGCAACTTTGTTAGCCCAATTCTACAACCTCTGATTACCATCTCTGTTACATACAGCATAGGGGAGTCATATTATGTGGGAAGAGGCAAGGGCCATGCAATAGAGGCTTGAAGAAATCACACAAAGGCCTGGGGCAACCTCCTATGCTATTATTTGAGAGTTCTCCAAATGTTAGAAAGTTCTCATACCAAACCAAGACATGTTTCACCATATAACTTCCACTTGCTCTTAGAGCTGTCCTCCGAAGACACGAAAAGTACTAGCAATCTTTCAAATATTGTGGGTTGCTACAAAAATCCCCATTCTCCTTGGCCCAATAACCTGCTACCTTCACTTCAGGCTAAATAGATAGTTCCTTTAAATAGTCCTCCTATGGCCCCATTGCTTGTCCTTTCATTGGTCTGGTCACTATCCACTCACTGAACTATACCTGTTTCTGTGTCCCATTTTAGTGCAATCTTTCCCTCTGTTTAAAAAAGCAATTTCTGTTCATTTTAGGAAATATAAGAAGCATTAGCAAAAATTTTAGAATTTTCATGTTAACATTTTCTGGTGGTATCTTCTGCTAATCCACTGTCATTTTTATTTTCGGGTTTGGTTTTTTTTTTATAAATACCTTTTGCATAGATCTGAGATCCAATTATTTATCCTGCCTTTTTCTTAAATTGCTATAGCTCTAAACTTCTTAAATGAAGATGCTATAATGAGACACAATATTCCACATTAACTCTGTTAATGCAACCCCTCAGATCTCTTTAGCTGCTTTGGCAGCCACAGTATACCACTGACAAATACGTGACGTCATACAACCTCAAAGGTTTTTCTCTCAAGTGCTAGTGTTAAGCGATATCTCACCCATCCTGTATTGTGGAGTTGGTTTTAGGTATTAACATTCAGAACTCTTTTTATCTACTCTTACTATACTTTACCTGGTCAGATTTAGACCCTACTCCCAGTCAATGAATATGAATGAGTATTCTGTCATTCAAAGTATTAGTGATACCAAGAACCTCTGTGTCATCTACATATTTTATGAGTATGCCCTTCAAGGGCTCATTTAAATAACTGTTTAAAGGAAGAAAAGTGTAGGATAAAGAAAGAGTCATACAGCCCTTCCTACATGTGATACTGACTTATTATCAACTTCATATTAGTTTTAATTAACTAAATATGAATTGACTATTACATCATTTGTTTTTATCTTACATTATTTACATACACACATTTTACATATAAAACCTGGTGTCTTTGAAAAACTCTAAGTAAATTAAAGCAAATTTAAAATATCAACAGAATTCAATATTGAAAGGATCTGTGTAATGAAAAAAATCTATCCCAAACATAAGTAATGCTTTGCTAATGCTGTTTTATTTAACTGTATATTGGTGTGTAGTATTTATGAATTAGGAGTGGTAAAAATTAAAACAGTGATTGAACAGGAGCTAAATCCTAGGAGATCATGGACATAAGAGCTACAACTAGTCTGTGAGGGGGAAATGTATGGGGGAGATTAATTTGTTAATGTGGAACTGTACCTTGAAACAAGGTCAACCTTGTTAATATGTAAAGACTGAATTAAAAAAGAAATAATCAAAATATGATATCTACCTGTTCAAATATATGTTAAGTGAACCTTGAACTTTTCCTGGGAAAGTACATAGAAAAAGAGGAACAAAGATGAAGGTAGTTTGAAGTCATGCTAATGCTAATGAATTAGGGACAGAGTAATAATTGCATACTATCAGCTACATTCACTTCTGACTGGAGTCTATTATTTGGTAATGCATTCATTACCGCTTGGTTTATAAAGTACTAGAGTTATTTACCTAAAAGATAAATAGATAACCTGTACTTTAACTTTTTTGCTACTTGATATGTTAAACAACCTTCATACTTAAAAAAAAAAAAATGCAATTATCGAAGCACAGCTGAATGGCCCCAGAGCACACAGGCTCCATTAAATTTGCTTACATCTAATTACTCCTGCCTGAGGAAGGTGAGAAATTTACTCTTATAAGATCTTTCTTTATCCGGTAGCCAAAAAATAAAATGAAATAAAATCAGTGATTTTCAATCTAATTACTATCTAAAACTATTTGTAGCATTTGCTCTTTCAGACCCTATAAAGCTGGGCTTTCTGCAATAACCATTATAATTATGTTTTTAACTGCTTAATACAAACATTTCCTCCTAGAAAAATTAGTGTAAATCATCATCAATGTCAACTATGAATTCATTTCTTCTATCTTTCAAATTAAACATTTTAGGGTCATTTAAAAACATTGTTATTTAGAAACTGTGATACTGTTCCAGTTTCCCAAAACACGTAACTTTATCTGATCTTAAATATCTTTTAAAAACCAAATAAAAATGTGAGATTAATAAGTACAGCTTAAGAAGCCAAAAAGCTCCAAGGTTCAATCAACCATAGTTCAGACACTGACTGTTCTGCACCTGTCAAAAACAGAAAAACACATCTCCTAGCTCCATTTCCATTGAAAACCACAGGCTTTGGGGCGCCTGGGTGGCTCAGTTGTTAAGCATCTGCCTTCGGCTCAGGTCATGATCCCAGGGTCCTGGGATCGAGCCCTGCATCGGGCTCCCTGCTCCATGGGAAGCCTGCTTCTCCCTCTCCCACTCCCCCTGCTCGTGTTCCCTTTCTCGCTGTCTCTCTCTCTGTCAAATAAATAAATAAAATCTTAAAAAGAAAGAAAGAAAACCACAGGCTTTAATTGTCTTGTCTGTATTCCATCTCTTGCATGGGAAACTTCCAGTGATTTTTATAGGTGGAGATAGAAAGAGAGGTGTATTAGATTTATGTTGCAGTATACTTAAACAGCACCCATGCTTTTTTTTTGCCAAATAGGAAAATGAAACAGCAAATGAAGTGTATGAGAAAGCTCACCCACTAAGTATATTTGTTCACATATGTCACTGCATATCAAAAGTCACTCATGATTACTCCTAGACCCATCTAGCAGTAATAATAATGTGTGTAACACATTAAGCTGTTCAAAAAACTTTCATTTTAGTAATAAATGTTTAGTAGCATAGGTGTAAAACATTTGTTTTATTGATTAGAAAATGGGAGCTGTGAAAATGGAGGTCCTGGGTCTAAGTGGATTCTCTAGACTGCAAGGCTAAGACATGATAAAATCAGGCACTGAAATGACATATTTTGATTCTGAATCCAGTCCTCTTTCTTAAAGATCAAGTTAAACCATAATAAAATAAAAAAGGTGCCCCTTAAACTATAGTGCATAGGCAGCAATGTGCTATAGTCTATAATGACCCATATTAACATGGCATACCGTCTTAGAACAATTTTTTAATAAAAATTAGAGAAATAAACACACAAAACAATGGAATATAATGAGGATGAGCATTCTGATATTAGGCATACACTGAAAAGTCTAAGAGATAGCACAACAGATTATTATAATAGGAGAGTAATCCTCACTTTTGGCTGCCCCTTAGAATTAATCACTCACCAAACTTTTAACTAATACCAGTACCTATGCCTCACCCCAGAACCACCAAGTTAGACTATCAGGGTGTGGGGCCTACACATAAATACAGTCTCTCCAGAGGATTCTAATGTGCAGCCATGGTTGAGAATGACTGATACAAAATATTACAAAGGTGGGTGAACAAAATATGGACAAGGCTCTTCCAGTTAAATACAAGGCAAAGAAGTATATGAAAGAAGAATAGAAGAAAAAAATTCTACATGTTTGAAATGAGCAAGAATGGGAAATATCTTACAGAAGAGTATATTGCTGATTTATACTCCTGAAAGAGATACAATCTTCCAGATAGTGTTTGCTGCAGTTGAGTTTCCTACCATCATTCACTATCCTCTTGGGTGGTTTTCCAGACTCACATATGTAACAGAGCTCTCAGACTATGCAAAGTCCTACCAGAAAGTAGCCCAATGAGCGCAACTAGAAAGAGAAAAGGGGCCTGATCATAGGGAAAGAAGTGAGAAGAGTTGTTTAATCAAATTGAAAGCATTTCTTCATCCCAGGGGAGGAGGGAATAGGTACATCAATAAAAAGTGTAGGATTATTGCCAAAGCAATCTCAAATAAGAACAAAGCTGGAGGTATCCCAATCCCAGATTTCAAGATACACTACAAAGTTGTAGTAATCAAAACAGTATGTTATACTGGCACAAAAACAGACACATAGATCAATGGAACAGAATACAGAGCCTAGAAGTAAACCCACACTTTTACAGTCAATTAATCTATGACAAAGGAGGCAAGAATATACAATGGGGAAAAGACAATCTCTTCAACAAATGGTGTTGGGAAAATTGGACGATGACATGTAAAAGAATGAAACTGGACCACTTTCTCACATCATATACAAAAATAAACTCAAAATGGATTAAAAGACCTAAATGTGAGACCTGAAATCATAAAACTTCTAGAAGAAAACACAGGCAGTAATTTCTCTGACATGAGCTGTAGAAACATCTTTCTATATATGTCTACTCAAGCAAAATTAAACTATTGGGACTACACCAAAATAAAAAGCTTTTGCACAGTGAAGGAAACCATCAACAAAACAAAAAAGCAACCTACTGAATGGGAGAAGATATTTGCAAATGATACATCCAATAAGGGGTTAATATCCAAAATATATAAAAAACTTATACAACTCAACACCAAAAAAAAAAAAAAAAAAAGAAAGAAAAAACAACCAAACAGTTTGATTAAAAAATGGGCAGAGGATCTGAACTGAACAGACATACAGAGGGCCAACAGACACATGAAAAGATGCTCAACATCACTCATCACCAGGCAAGTGCAAATCAAAACCACAATATCACCTCATACCCGTCAGAATGGCTCAAATCAAAAACACAGGAAACAACAGGTGTTGGTGAGGATGTGGAGAAGAAAAAAACTACCTTGTGCACGGTTGATGGGAATGTAAATTGGTGCAGCTACTGTGGAAAACAGTATACAGGTTTCTAAAAAATTAAAAATAGAATTACCATATGATCCAATAATTCCACTTCTGGGTGTTTATCCAAACAAAATGAAAACACTAATTCAAAAAGATATATATCCCCCTATGTCTATTGTAGCATTATTCTTATAGCCAAGATATGGAAGGCACCCAAATGTCCAATGATAGATGAATGGATAAAAAAGATGTGGTGTGTGTGTGTGTGTATACACACACAAACACACAATGGAATATTACTCAGCCATAAAAAAAGAAGAATTAAATCTTGCCATTTGCAACAACATGGATGGACCTAGAGGGTATAATGCTAAGTGAAATAAGCCAGTCAGAGAAAGACATATGATTTCACTCATATGTGGAATTAAAGAAACAAAACAAACAAACAAAAAGACAAACAAGAAAACAGACTATTAAATACAGAGAACAAACTGGCAGTTGCCAGAGGGGAGGTGAGTGAGGAGATGGGTGAAAACAAAACAAAAGTGTTGAATTATCATAAAAAAATATACACATGAATAAACAGATAAGTTACTTACAAAAGTAGAAAACTCAAGTTATACACTAACCTGTGTAAGCTTTCATATGTTAAGGCAAAAGAAAGATAATCTGGGCTCAAGAAAAAAATTGTTTTTGAGATATAGACAATTCCTGAGACAGGTATCAAAGACATATTCCACTGGAATGAATTAAGGAAAAAATGAAGAGATCACAAATAGGGAAGTAGTTGTAAGATAAAATAATTAGTGGTGAGCACCAAAACCTGTCAGATATATAATTGTGTCAAAGAAGTTTTACAGGGCGCCTGGGTGGCTCAGATGGTTAAGCGTCTGCCTTCGGCTCAGGTCATGATCTCAGGGTCCTGGGATCGAGTCCCGCATCGGGCTCCCTGCTCCTTGGGAGCCTGCTTCTCCCTCTGCCTTTCTCTCTTGCTCTGTCTCTCATGAATAAAAAAAAAAAAAAAAAAAAGTTTTACAAATCAGACTGTTAAATGTAAATGTCAAATTCATTTTTGAAAGAGAAGCAATATATATAACTAACAATAATTAGTAAAAATAACAACAACAATATGGGTTCAAACTTCAGGGCCTAGAAAATGGTGGGGGGAATGGATTGGAAAAAGTAAAGGATGACAACAACTAGCATATACACCAAAAGGTACAAGCAAAGGATCCAAATTCCTTTAAATTAGAATAAGAACTGTATGAAGATAGCTTTTCAATGCAGAAAATCAGTGGCATTCTCCCAGGCAGAAAAGCAAGATTTGAAGTTAAAACCCCTCAAAGATATCCAGCTCACAGTGAAATTGCCAAACTAGAGTGAAATTCCATTAGGTCTCCCTAGACGAGTTTGTAAACTTTTCCTATACAAGGCTAGACAGTAAATGCTTTAGGTTTTGTGAGCCATGTGTTCTCTTTTGCAAATACTCAACTCTTCCACTGTACCAACACAGCAGCCATAAATAAAAAATGAACATGAATAAGTGAGCATGAGTATGTTCTAATAAAACTTTATTTACATATTCAGGTGGTGGGCCAGATTTAGCCTCAAGTTAGTAGTCTGATGATCTCTGCAGTAGACCGGTAGTTCTTTACTTTAACTTCATATTGGAATTACAGGCCTGAGAAGCTCTAAAAATATAAATGTGCCTCGGTTCCATCCAGATATTCTAACTTAATCAGTCTGGGTTATAGCTTGGGCACAGGATTTCTAAAAGGTCAACAGTTGACTCTGATGTGAAGCCAAAGTTAAAAACCATTGTTCTAGAAACTTGACCCAGGTCCTTCATATATGCGCCTATTGGGGTGGGTGGGGGGAAGGAGGCAGAGATGTCTTTATTTGGCTGTGACATTCCCAAATGTACTGCCTCAGGCTCTGCTGTACAATATATAAATTAACTGTGAGAGTACCAGAGCCCGTAGTCCTGAAAATATTTATATTCATCTCTATTACCAGCTTATAAACTAGTGCATATCAGACCCAACAAATATATTTCTGAAAAAATGCGGCAGGTCAGTTTGAATCAAAGGCCAATCCTTTGTATCCCTGGGATTTAAGGGTCCCCAATAGGACTATGTTTCTGGCCTTTCTATGTGCCTACCCCCTTAAATTCCTTATATTGATTAGGAAGGATTGAAAAAATGTTATTGCATTTTTTATACCAATATTTAAAGAATAAGTTAAAGAATGCTTTTCAAAAGATTAGGCTAATCTCTCCCAGAAAAACAAAAAACATTAAAATATTCCATATAGAAAAAGTAGAAAACAAAGAAAAAAGCAGTAAGTCATCAAAAGCTGATGACAAAGTGCACAAAATAAAAAAAACCCCGAGAAGTAACTTATTATATCATAAACTAGGTTAAAAACATCCCCTCAAAATTTCCAAGAACTGAAATATTTCCTGAGTGTATTATCTGAACAAAATGTGATCGAGCTAGAAATCAATTTTATAAAAGATAAATACAAAACCCTCATATTTGGCAACTAAGTAGTGCATGAAATTAAGCAATGTGTATCTAAATAACTTACGGGTTAGAGAATAAATTTCAATACAAAGCAGAAAATACTTTGAATTGGTAATGAAAATACAACTACAGCTTCAATTAAAGGAAAAATTATAGCTTAAACATATCTACTAGAAAACAAGGGTGAAATTTAGTGTATATGTATGCATCAAGTAATTAGAAAGCATTTCATAACATATACAAATATTGAATCATTATGTTGTACACCTGAAACTAGTATGATGTTATTTATGTCAATTATATCTCAATTAAAAAAAAAGGAGTTAGAAATGATGAACAGCAAATTAAATCCAAAAAGAGTACAAGGGAAGGAATAATAAAGATAGCAGAAAGGAATAAAATAGAAAACCAATATGTAATATAGAAAACCAACAAAATCAGAAGACTAATAAAATTGATAAACCCCTATAAGACCGATATAGGCAAGGAAAAGAACAAATTACCAATTGAAATGAAAAAGATGACATCACTACTGATCCTACAGATGAAGGACAATGAGAAGACCTTAGGAATTACTTTATACCTATTATTTTCACAACTTAGAACAAATGGAAAAATTCTGGGAAAAACAAAATTTATCAAGCTGAAATAAGAAACAGAAAATCTAAACAGTCAATCTAACAAAGATATTGAATTTCTAACTGAAAACTTCCCCAAAAGATAGCTCCATGTCCAGATGGCTTAAGCAATGAGTACTTCAAAACACTGAAGAAAACATTAATACTAATCTTACAGAAAAACTTTCAGATAATAAAAAAGAAGAAACAACTACAAAGCTTTATGAAGCCAATGTAACCTTATTATCCACACCTGTCATTACTAGAAAACAATTTATAGGTCAATCCCTCTTTGGAACATATATGCAAAATTCCTAAACAGAGTAATAGCAAAATGAATAAAGCAATACATGTAAAAGATAATTCATTACAAAATATTACATGCCAATAAAAAGAAATCAAATACTGATTCATGGTATAATATAGATGAACCTTGAAACCATTATTCCAAGTGAAAGAATCCAGTCACAAAAGACCACATATTATAGGATTCCATTCACATGAAATAGGCAAATATATGAAGATATAGAATAGGCAAATCTATAAAGATATAAAAATGCAAAGTAGCTTTGTGGGGCCTAGGACTACAGATGCGAGGGGAAGGTTGGGGAAAATGGGAAATGATTGCTAATGCATACAAGTTTCTTTTTGTTGATTATGGTGGTAATTGCACAATCATGTGAATATACTAGAAAACACTGAATTGTACACTTTAAATGTGTGGATTACATATGTTAATTATATCTCCAAAACTGTTAAAAAATAGTGTACAGTATATAATAGCTTTATGCTCAGAACAAATAGATCTAGAACTCAAAAAAATGGTAGGGGAAATTCAGAAAAACAAATGTAAAAAGTTCTTTTTAGCTATTCTCAACAATCATTGGTGATAGTAGTAGCAGCATTGTTATTCTGAGATTGTTTCATATATTGCTAAATTTTTAGTATCTATATTTATAAACATGCTGAATGCTAACATGAGTTTCCTGGAGCAGAACAGATGATTATTACTACTTACTATATGTAAGTAGATAATACCATTCTGGCTCTTCTCTGTGCCAGCTCTTATCCCAGGAGCAAGGTGATGAGAATGAGATGTAATCTTTCAAGTAATTGCATCTACAGAAGGTAAGGAATCCCCAAAAAATAAATCTGCATGTTTACTTAGGAAAAAGGAGACCATTGTTTCCCCTTACCTTTGGAGTTTCCTTGAAAATACAAAGGAAAAGACTTGTGTCTTCACACTTTAGAATGTAAAACAAAACAAAACAAAACAAAATCTCTCCGGGGGGAATAAACGTCTCTAAGATCCTGGCCTCATCCCCCCATCCTTGAAATGCAAACATATACCTCCAGAGAAGTAAATCCCTCTGGAGTTCTCACTGTTCAGTCATACATTACATTTTAATGCTTGTGTTTTAGTCTAGGTCCCAAGTTTCTGTTAAATTAGCTCAGAAAACTCTAACCATGCAGCAATGAAAAAACACAGCAAATAAGGGAGAGGTCCAGGACCACGTCCTTCCCTGTTACAGTGGATATATTGTGGCCCAAATTAGCATGTGAGGTCAATTAGAATCATAGCAACGTTCTCCATTTCTTGCCCAACAAAAACAACTCTTCTCATGCACATTCACATTCATAGTAACTGGGGTGGTGACCAGAGCATACTGTTCAATAAATTCTTGATTCCATCTGGTTTGAGAAAATAACTATATCCCAGACATCACAGTACAGGCTTTAATAGTCATTGGATTCCAGACGTCATTATGCAAGAAGCTCTCTTCAGGACAACACAGTGTCATTCCGTTATCTGTCCAATCTCAACCAATGTACCATGGGAAAGACAAATCTCCTTTATATCTCTGGTACCTTGGCCATTAGAAAACAAGCATAAAGGCTACACTGTCCAGTAATGTCCCACCATAATCTAGACTAACCACAGTATTCCCACAGTTGGCATCCTTAGCTTGGCTTCTGATACTCCTGATCACTGATCTTTAAAAACATC
The DNA here is from genome assembly GCF_029215605.1 of Mirounga angustirostris. Taxonomy (NCBI): domain Eukaryota; kingdom Metazoa; phylum Chordata; class Mammalia; order Carnivora; family Phocidae; genus Mirounga; species Mirounga angustirostris. The sequence continues at coordinate 67,479,742 of NW_026991717.1, read as the reverse complement.
AAATGCCATAATGATTAGAATACTAAATAGTCTTCCCTGGGCAAGGATACAAGCCCTATTCCTGCACCGTTGACGGATATGATGTTCCATTAAAGTAAATACTCTATTAGTCCAGTCATTTAAAGCTTTGTTGTCCCTCCAGGGCCATTTCTAGATGCAGCCAGTTTCCTGGAAGAGGGCTCCCTCTAGTGTCTCTATTTGGACTAGCAAGTCCTCTTCATCATGATGTGCTTTCAGGAACGTTATTTTGGTCTGATATAGTACCCCAAATCCCTACAGAACATCTGGCACAGAGGAGGCAAGAGCAATCAAGCTACAACATGGGTTATTACCATAGTATATTAGTAATATCTGTGCAATTTAGGAAAATTTTTTGCACACAAAAATAACGAAGTCCAATGAGGTCATCAATAGGTACATTATACCAAATACAGCTGTGCCTGAGTGTCATAGGTTTTCCGTAAGTGTATTTTGCATAACCCCACAAAGGACTTATCAGTAATACTGATATACATATCTCCTCCAAATCTATCTCCCTCAAGGGTGGTGTTTCCTTAAATAAATTCCACTTTCACTGACATATTCTGTATTCAAAGGACTACACCAAATTACGGCAGGCAGTAGAAATCTGTTTACCATTATACCTAGGTAGATGTCTTAGCAACATACTGTTTTGATTTATGCCTACAAAGTCTACTGTTCAGAGTCTCCCACTATATAATTCATTAGTAATTATCAATTCAGCAGAGGCATGATCAGAATGGTAACTATTGCCTTTAAACCAGTAACTGAATGGTAACTGCAATAAACTACCCCTACATTGACTCATCAAGTGGCACTCTGTCATTTAGTTGCTCCAAATTATCCAGGTGGAATCTTCAGGTAGAGCCTGTACATCAGCAACTTCCCTTCTCTGCAAAAACAAGTCCTGAGTTTCTCTTGACATCAGTTAGGTAGTCAGCATCAGATCTGAGAGGGATACATAAAATTCTCTAGCTCAGAGGTCCTGGCACAGAGGTCACATGATTGTACCCCTCCATGGAATTGTAATCCACTTATTAAAGGTGTCTTTCTATCTCCTATGATTCCCTCCATTTCCATTTATTACCTGTTTGACCCATATCCTTTCCCCTATGATTGGTCTTTCTGGCTCCGTAGATGTGTTATAAATCCACAGGGCCAGTAAAAACAACAGCCTTGTTAACATATCTCCTTGGACTCACTCCCAGGCTGATAGAGAATGTGACAGATAAAGAATCACAGGACACATGGCCCTCTGTTTACAGACAGACCTTAATTTGCCTACGTAGGTGAAGCTATGACATAACCTTAAAGAGTCTTAAAGAATATGCACTGCCAAACTTAGTGGTATTAATACTGTGCTTAGTGCAATGATAATACTTTCCTTTGGTACATGTAACTTTAAAGTCAGCCCTGGGACCACCAGATCAAGCAAGACAAAAGAAAAACCATGAAATAGGAAAAAATATATAGTTGTGTACTTGCACTGTGCCCCATTACCTCATTCCTACCTCCTAATTCTAGAAACCTTTCCAGCAGAGTCTTGGCATTACTTCCTTTTATACAAAACCATTTAACTAGTTGAACTAACCCTTAAATCTTTTTCTTTTTTTTTAGCCAGTCATTTTAATTAACTAGTGTATCAATTGCCCATTACAATTTTCAGTGACACCACTGCTCTGAGAGTGTTAATATTGTTATGTCCATGAAATATTTTTTGTCCATTTTTGTGTATTTGTAGCAGTAAAATATATTTCTCTAATTTAATTCCTGTGGTCAGAGAGTATACTTTGCCTGATTTCAGTATAATTACATATACTGAGATTTGTTTTATGATCCACAATATGGTCTGTCTTGGTGAATGGCCCATGTGCACTTGCAAAGAATATGTAGTTTGCTGTTAATGGATGGAGTATTTTATAAATGCCAAGTAGGTCAAATTGGTCAGTAGTGTTGTTCAAACTTCCTATATTCCTAATGATTTTCTGTCTACTTGGTTTAACTACTACTGAAAAGAGATGTTGAAAGTTCTATGTATAATTATGGATTTGTCCATTTCTTCTTATATCAGTTTCGTGTTGTATATCTTAAAGCCCTGTTATTGATATATGAATCTTTAAATTGTTATGCTCTCTTGATAAATTGACCCCTTATCATGATGAAATGCCCCTCTTTATCCCTAATAATATTCATTGTTCTAAGGACTACTTTATCTGATGTTAATATAACCAGTTCAACTTTTTTAATTGGTATTACCATATCTCTGTTCTTTCCATTTTAACCTAGGTTTCTGTAATTAAAGCACATTTCTTATAGAGAGCATACAGTTGTTGGGCCTTAGTTTTTTGTTTTTTATTCAAATCTGAAAATTGCTCCCTTTTGTTTGGAGGTGTTGAGATCATTTACATTTAATATAATTATTAAAATGATTAGGTCTAAATCTACCATCTCACTTTTTGTTTTCTATTTGTCTCATCTGTTCTATGCTTTTTTTTTTTTTTAATCCTTTCTTGTCTTCTTCTGGATTATCTTACAATAATTCAATTTATTCTCCACTATTGGCCTATTACCTATACTGTTTTTTTTTAATAGTTTCTTTATAGTTTACATTTTACAATTTTAAGTTATCACAGTCTACCTTCAAACAATATTATACAACATCATGTATAATTTAAGAATCTTATACACTATACTTTCCCCCATTCTGTTATTTGTGCCACTGCAATTATATATGTTACTTTAAATAATTTAACACATCTTTTAAATAAAGACATTCAAAAAGTTAAAATAGATTTAGAATTTATCTACTCTATTTATTATTTACACTGCTCTTTATCCTTTATAAATTTCATCAATTATTATTTTCCTTCTGTCCAAAGAACTCTTTTTAATATTACTTATAATGCAGATCTGCAGGTAATGAATTCTCTCAACATTTGTACATCTGAAATGTCTTCATCTGATCCTCCTTTTGAAATTTATTTTAACTGAGCAAAAAATTCTTGGTGCTTTTATTGATTTTCATCACTTTAAAGACGTCTTTTCATCATCTTCCAGTTTACATAGTTTCTGAAGCGAAGTCTGCTGTCATTTTTATCTTTACTTTCTGTATAAAATTAATCTTTTCACACTGGCTGCTTTTAGGACTCTTTCTTTACCACTGGTTTTCAGCAATTCAATTATGATGTGCTTTGTGATTTTCTTCATGTTTCTTCTGTTTGGCGTTCACTGAAATTTTGGATCTGTAAATTTATGGTTTTCATCGAATTGGGAAAATGTTTTGGCCATTATTTCTTCGAATATTCTCTCTATTCCCTCTCCTGGAACTCTACCACTTGTTAGGTTGCTTGATACAGTCTAAGAGCTCGCTAATGTTGTCTTAATTATTTTCAGTCCCCTTTTTTTCCCTCTATGCTTCATTTTTGACAGTTTCTATTTGTCTTCGGGTTTACTCATCTCTTCTGCAATGTCTAATTGCTGTACATGGTTCATTTCAGATAACGCATTTTTGAAGTTGTATTTGGGCCTTTTATATCTTTTATTTTCCTTGTCATAATCATAATTCTACTTTTTTTGAGCATACTGAGCATACTTATAAGAGCTGTTTTAACTTCCTTGCAAGCTAATTCCAAATCTGGGTCTATTCTGATTGTCTCAGTATCAATCAAATGTTCTTGCTTCTTTGCATGCCTGATAATTTAGATGCAAGGCATTGTGAATTTTTTTTTTTTTTTAATGAGAGACAGAGAGCATGAGAGGGAGGAGGGTCAGAGGGAGAAGCAGACTCCCTGCTGAGCAGGGAACCCGATTTGGGACTCTATCCCAGGACTCCAGGATCGTGACCTGAGCTGAAGGCAGTCGCTTAACCAACTGAGCCACCCAGGCGCCCGGCATTGTGAATTTTATATTACTATGTATTAGATTTTATAGTATTCCTTTAAATAGTTTAGGATTTTGTAGAATTACTGTATGATCTAGTAATTGCACTACTGGGTATTTACTCAAAGAATATGAAGACACTCATTTGAAAAGATTTATGCACCCTTTGCTTATTGCAGCATTGTTTACAATAACCAAATCATGGAAGCAGACCAAGTGTCCATCCATAGATGAAGATATATACATATATGTGTGTGTGTGTTCTGTATATATATAGTATACACACACAATGGAATATTACTCAGCCAGAAAAAAAGAATGAACTCTTGCCATTTGCAACAACATGGATGGGCCTAGAGGATATAATTCTAAGCAAAATAAAGTAGTCATACCATATGACAAAGACAAGTACCATATGATTTTTCACTCATATGTGGAATTTAAGAGATAAAATAAATGAACAAAGAAAAAAAGAGATTAAAAGAAAGACTCCTAACTATAGAGGACAAACTGCTGGTTATCAGAGGGGAGATGTGTGGGGGTAGGGGATAGGACAAAATAGGTAAAGGGGATTAAGAGTACAATTATCCTGATGAGCACTAAGTAAGTATAGAATAGTTGACTATATTGTACACCTGAAACTAATATAACACTGTAGGCTAACTATCCTGGAATTTAAAAACAAAAGAAAAAATAGCTTAGGATTTTGTTCTGGCATGAGTTAAGTTATTTATTAGATCAGGTTCATAGCAGCCTTTAGTCTAAGGCTCATGACTACTAAGGCACTAGCTGTTTGAGGACTCTACTTGAGGTAAATCTACATTTACTGACATAGAAAAAAATCCCTAAGACATACCACTGAGTAAAAGTCAAGTTGTCAACCAATACAGAGTATAATACCATTCATGTAATATTAAAAAAACCCATAAAACAATCATAGTATTTCTACTCATACAAATATACATACCAAAAAAAAAGTGTGATCTAGAAAGATGATCAGTTATTACTCTGGCACATAACTCTGGGAAAGGGAGTGGCTGGAGGGAAAGGAGAGAACAGAAACACATGGAAACTTTATAAATTTAACATGTGCCAAGAATATTTTCATGTAATACTCATACAATTAAAAAAAAGTATTTCTAAAAGTCAGGATTGTTCTTAAATACAATGTGCACATGGTTCTTTAAATAAGTCTAAACCCAGAAACTTCTTAAAACACTAAGCTGTTAATGTGCAGATTTCACGAGTTCACTGATGCCTACAAAAGACCAAGTTATGTGACACAATTATCAGAAATACATTTTTTTAAAGATTTTATTTATTTTTTTGACAGAGAGAGAGAGTATGCAAGCACACAAAAGCAGGGGGGAGCAGCAGAGGGAGAGGGAAAAGCAGGCTTACCGCTGAGCAGGGAGCCCAATGCTGGACTTGGACCCCTGGGATCATGACTTGAGCTGAAGGCAGATGCTTAACCGACTGAGCCACAGAGGCGCCCCCAGAAATACATTTTTATTCATCCATGTAGAACTGACTCTTTTCTAAGACCACTCTATAATCTAATAGGCCACAAAATTCTGCTGAATCCCTCTCCCTATGGAAAGGTCCTATTGTCCCACTTTTTGATTAAAAGCCTTCCTGAAAATTTCAAATAGGCGAGGAAGAAATCTTGGAAACCTACCTCATATCATTTATGTTTCTGCGTCCTTAGAAATAATGTCCCACTCAATAAACCATTCCTTAACACTGTTCTCAAGAATAACTTTTTCTTTGCACACCTTTAGGTAATCAATAGAAACTATGTGCCATAAATGTTAAAATCAGATCTATACTTTTGTCATTGGAATAATGAAGACAAATTAGCTCAGTTTTATACTTCATCCAAAAGTTTAATATAGTTAAACACCATCTCTAACCACTCCATAGAGGCAAACACACTTCCATACAAATGAAAAAAATACACAGTATCAGTTACACTATAATAAAGGTGTCAGCAAGGTTATATCTTATGGCTCTTTCTTTCTAATGAGATAGGTTCTCTGGGTTCTAATCCATTCTATTCTCCACTCCATTCCAGTAAAAGTGACAGAATGTGTACTGTCCAGTGAGGTGTCACATGAACTTCATTACAGAAGTAGGCAATCTTAGAAAATCCAAAAGAAAGAGTAACAGACAAAGAGAAAGCAAGAGAGCATACTCTATATAGATTTATATAGAAATTCATAGGACAAATATATCTATAGTGAGAACTTCAATCATAAGGGTTGCTGAGCAACCTTTTCTCAAAAATGAGAATACCCCATCTCGATCTTTCTCTTGTTAACAGCTGAGGAGATCAACTTCAGGTTCTCAATATAACACTTTCCACTAAAGACAACATTTCACCTTCAACAAGGAGAGAGTAGCTTCGTGTTTACCAAGGAAAAATATTATGGGATCTTTCTTGTAATGTTGTTTAAAATGTGCCTTTTTCTTTAAAATCTTCCACAGCTTGAGACCTCGTTATTTCTGAGATCAGCAATGTAAACTTGCAAATGAGGTACATGATTTAGGCTTTGAGAAACCTGAGGCTCCAGGGCATTTACTGTAATAGGTTCATGAAATAAATGCATTGAGCTCAAACCCTATGGTTTCTTGAAAGTGAATATAATTATAAAAATTCAAAACAACAAATTAAGTGTGTTCGTATGTAATATCCATATTTGAATCACATTACCACCTGCCTGTTGTGTCTATACTAACTGATCAAATGACATTCTCTCAAATATAACTTTCTACCAACCCCAACAAAAACCTACTACTCTGCTTATTTCTGACACCACATAGCCAATCATTCTGTTTTAACATAGTCAAAATATGTTTAAAAAATATATGAAAAAATCACATGTTCCAAATACAGATTTTAAGAAGCTTCAAAAAAAAAAAAAAAAAGAAATCAACTTACTTTTCCTGTTTCCTATGAACCTGGGTTCCACGTCCTATAAAAAGAACTTAAATCGAAGGACCAAAATACAGTAAAAATTTTAGAGACAGTTGTACATTTAAAAAAGAAAATGATGAGGCTCACTTGTAATCACTTTGGTAAATGGTCAAAAGCCCATTTGAAACTTCCCCCTACTCAATTTGTTCAGTTGTGACTCCACATTTTTATATTCTAAATTAGTCTTCCTTTTCTGTTATAACTGCATATTAGTGAACACAGATTATCTGTGTGGTAACAGACAGCTCCCTTGAAAGTCTGGCTACGTACCCAAAGCTGCTACTTTGATGATGATTGCTTGAATGTTAGATGATATCATCTCTTGGAGCAAATCTTCCTGGTTTCTCTGCCAAAGGTAAGCTAAAGGCTGGAGATTAAGCCTTTTACACCTATAAAATAAAAAGAAAAAAATCAGATGATATCTTGATGTTCTATACTTGGATCCACAGCAATTACTTTGATTCTAAACATAATGCTTCTCTCAAGGATTTTAGCATTTAAAATGCTTAAAAACATGTTTTGCATAATGAAGTTTATATATACAACATAAACATATTTAATTTCCACAGGCTATGCATAAACAGATAAAAATGAAATCTCCAAGCAGATTAGAAATATTAATTTTAGTAAGACTCTAAGTTTAGAAATCTATGCTAAAAAGCTTCCAAATGCCGATGGATGATTATTCCTGCTCTTAGAACTTCCTTGGGTATCAAAATTGTGAAGCATATGCAAAACAGGCAAATCAATTTATCCTAATAAAATGATCATATATTGATTAAATTTACAATACCTATGGTTACATGAACTATTCTTCTCTAACTTTGACATTTTTAAAAAGAATTTGCCTTCGAGTGAAAAATAATAAGAAGAACAAAAAGTACAATATATCGAGCACCAAATATGCTGTAGGCATTGTATTACATACTTTACATTACAGTGCAATAGAGAGAATATAGGTTTTGGAGTCAAGACAAATCTGGATTTGAAACCTCCTCTGGCACTCACTAGCTGCATGACTTTGACAGGTCAACTAAACCTTAGGTCTTTAGTTTCCTAGTTCATAAATAGGAACAAAAATATCTCCTTTCAAAGTTCTTGAGAAGATTAAGAAATTAGGAAGTGAAGTCATCCTTTACTCCTCTTTTTTTTTTTTTTCTTCACATTTCTCACCCAATCTACCATAACACACAACATGATCATTCCTCATCAATACACTCAGGTCTGAGCCACCATTATCTTTCATGTCCATATCCCCCTAACTTCTTTCCCTGCTTCTGTCTTTGCTCTTTTAAAATCAGTTTTCAATGCAGCAATCAGTGTGATCCTTTTAAGACATAAAATGGATCATGGGATTCCTCGGCTCAATCTTTCCCCATCACTCTGTGTAAATCCTTGCAATAGACCTACATGGATCTCACTCTGGTTAGCTCTCATAGCTCATCTCCCACTACTTTCCCTTCACTCCAACCCACCACCACTAGCCTGCTCACTCTTGTCTAATATACTAGCCATGCTTCCTACCTTCTTCACTTGTTTCATGCCTTTGCTTAAATGTCACTTTCTCAAGGAGGACTATAATTGATTAAAAATAGTATAGATAAAGAAAATAGTACAATGCCTGGATAAAATATTCAATAAATGGCAGTCAAAGCCAAGTGACTTGCCCAAGTCAGAGTAAGAGGCTAAGATCAGATTTCAAATAAAAAACAGCTCTAAAACTCAGCATCTGTAAGTTTGCCTGGCTGACTACTCCAGCCCACAATGATCTTTCTCTCAGAAAACCCCAATACTTAATAAACATACCACATATTTGGTCATTTACTTATACATGGCCTTAAAAATATCACTCTTTTTTTCCATGTATATATACCCTGACTTTCAAAGACATCAAAACCTTCCTACTGCAGACTGTTTTACATACTTTCCCTTGGCAAAATCCCATCTATTGCAATTTTGAGGCGGTTAATAAACAAAAAATAATAAAACTGAAAGTCCCCATGTAACAAAAGCATAATAATTCTAGCTGTCCTCCCACCAGCATTTAATGCCTACCAATCAAACTGGTCTCTACCTTTTTTAGCTAAGATTTTATTTTAATTGAAAAAACCTTATTCTCTTCCTATCTTTATTGTAAAATTCTTGGGTTTTGCTTTGATAGCCATAATCTTTTGACTATCTCTAGACTTAAGTCAAGCTTTTTTTTTTTAAAGATTTTATTTATTTATTTGAGAGAGAGAATGAGAGAGAGAGAGAGAGAGAGAGAGAAAGCACATGAGAGGGGGGAGGGTCAGAGGGAGAAGCAGACTCCCTGCTGAGCAGGGAGCCCGATGCGGGACTCGATCCCGGGACTCCAGGATCATGACCTGAGCCGAAGGCAGTCGCTTAACCAACTGAGCCACCCAGGCGCCCAAGCTTTTTTGCTTATTTAAATTCTTTAACAGTTCAAAATATCATGGTTCAAATACACTTCCTCTGTAAGTCACTACTGCATTTGAGCTTGTGACATTTATTAAATACCTTGAATATCTTGAAAATACACTAATGGAATACAAACTACAAACTGAAGACAGGTTAATTCAAAACTGAGTTTGTAAACCAATGGACTCCTAGTAACACTGCTTTAAAATTTCCAAGGATAAAATTATTGGAGATATGCTTTATTCTAAAATCAGAGTACTTTAGCCATGTGTTGAAGTGCACCTGAGATTGTTTTAAGAAAAATCTTGCCTCTATCTATGGGTATGCTCTGGACCCTTCTCCCATATAGATATAAGGCAGCTTCCTAATCAGGAGCACATTTTCATTTGGCTTTAACTTCCATAAATAAATGTCAGCCCCATCTACAGTTTGGCTACCCATTAAACCATGTGGGCTTGGACTTATTAAAAAACACAGATTTGTAAACTAAATAATTCTCAGAGAATATGACCTAAAACTTGATGAAAATAGTATTTCTAACATATGGTTTAAGGGATATGCAATCCATCTCCATCTGTAGATCAGTCGTTCTCAAATGTAGGCGAGCAGAATGTAAGGAAATCTTTTTCAAACTACACATATGACCTCCCCCGACTTCCACCTCCACTCTCCCTTCTCCAAAGATACTGATACCCCAAAATATGAGATCCTCATATTCCCCTTCATTTAATTATGCTTTGTCCTATATTTCTTTCATTTATTTAAAAAATTTTGGATTTTTAAAAAGTTTTATTTTTATTATTTATTTATTTATTTTTTAGTAATCTCTACACCTAACGTGGGTCTCAAACTCATGACCCTGGCAGATCAAGAAACACATGCTCTTCCGATTGAGACAGACAGATGCTCCTAAAAATTTTGGATTTCTGACTGCCTTAAATTCACTGTAGAATTAGAGATAAAATAAATGCAATTAAAAAAAGTTTAAGCCAATTAATATGTAAGTTTTTGATGTGATAGTCAATATGAATGCTTGTCAAGAATATAAAACTATTACACAAATACAACCCTTTTCTGATTTCCATTTATCCTTTGAATGGCAAAATTACTTATTTCTAGGTCAAGTTGTGCTCAAGATGAATACTGGAGTCCATATTTTCTTTTTTGCTAATATAATTATATATAAAGTCTCTATACAGTATTTTACTTATCCAAATAAACTAAAAGTGAAAAATAAATTCAGGTGATGTTTTGCAAGCCAACATTAAGTAATCAATATTATCATTAGACTTTATGGTTTTTGAATAGATCAATCCCAAATAGATCAATACCAAAATATTCTGGTATTTGGAGATACAATGTTTTACCAATGCTACATCCTTTGGAGGGTGAGGAAGATGAAGAGAGCAATAATCTAAAAAGTCCTTGAAAGTTGAATGGCTTTGTTATATAAGTATTTTAATCCCATGAATATTTTTGGCCAAGAGTTGAATTTTAAAAACCAAAGAAGGAAAGATTCCTTAATAAGCTTTTTTTCCCCTTAAAATATCACTGCATTCCTGGGGTGTCTGGGTGATACAGTAGGTTAAGCACCTGACTCTTGGTTTCAGCTCAGGTCTGATCTCAGGGTCCTCAGATCGAGCCCTGCATCAGGCTCCGTGCTCAGTGAGGAGTCCACTTGGGTTTCTCTCTCCCTCTCCATCTCTCTTCCCCCTTTCTCTAAAATAAATAAATAAATCTTAAAAAAAATAAAATACCACTGCATTCCTTTTACTAACTCCTGATTTTTATTACCAATGATGATGAGTTAAAAGGGATTAAAAGGTATACTGATTCAAATAAGAAAACACTGAAAACAGTACTTTTGACTTTAAAAATCTTTGTCCTGATTTTTTATTATAAATAATTTATTTTTCCTTATGGTAAGTAATCTGGAGTTTTCTCCATGTATGATAGCAGGATAGAAAAAAAGTAAAAGTACAACTTTTGTTATTTAGGTAATACAGGTAGGTAGTTCCATGAAGAATGTAGAATATACATTCTATTTATTATTTGGATATAATTACATTTTTAATTTATTCCCATTCTTCAAATACATGTAATTTAAAAATATAGGACAAATTTAAAAAAATAAAATATAATATAATATAGGACAAATTAAATTAATGTTCTCTTACACATTTTCTACTCGAACACGCTGATAGTCAGAAAGTATAGCACCTACTGATATCCCCTCTACTTCTTCTTTTTCCTGAAAATAAAAGAAAAAATATAACTTTAAAAATAAACATGTGGCTATGCATCACGCTCTGAAAATTATTAAAGAACTGTGTCTCATCTAGAAAACCATCTTGAAGCAGAATAATTTATGAAAATGCAATCCATATTCAGAAAAAATAAATACATAGATTTAAGTCATGCTCTCAGCTGTGGGAAAAATAATTATTCTTTTTACTTAAATCCAAATAACTAGAGAGTATTTTCTGTGGAGAAGGCAAAGATTTAGATGGTACTTTCAAATGTTTTCTCACTTAACATATTTTTAAAGATTCGATGATGTTCAGTCGAAATTTTTGAGAAATTTCTATTTAAGGAAAATATTTTCTCAGACTGAGTAACTTTAAAAAAAATAAGCAATGGCATAAGTAGAAAAGGGGACATAATGATTTTTATTTGTATCTCAGAAAAGGTGATTAACAGGAGCATCCAGGAAACAGAGATGGTAGAGCTATTACCTGGATAACAGTATAGCACAGTGGAAAAAAAATTCCATGATGAGAAGGAAGCAATGAATTATCATCAACAGAGTTACAACTGAGAATACCCAGTACTACATCCAGCAGAGTCTCATAGGAAAGAAGACTAGTCTACCCAGTGTGCTCATTAATGATGGAGGAGATGTAAATTCAAATATGATCAAGTTTGCAAATGATACAGAGCTACAATAGATAAAAAAAATGAAGAGCAGATCAATCAAGTACATGTATGGATGCGGAGAACTTGGGGATTTAGAAGGACAGGTCTAAGAGGAGATTTAATGTAAAGAAGTGTAAGACAGTACACTTAGGGAAGAATAATATACAGTATAGGTATACACTAGGGAACTGTTATCTAGAAAACAGATGTAAAGAAAGTGACTGGGGGGTAATTACTAATAACAAACTGAATAGAAATTCTCTGAATAGGCATAGAAGAAAATCCACCCCAGCATATGGAGTATAGAACAAACTACTTCAGAGAGATGACTTCACTATTATACTCTTTCCATACTTGGAAATCTACAAAGAAAAGCAATAGTGTCTCACATAAAAACATATGTAATACTTGAAGACATACTGAAATAACCGAGTGTGTCCTAATAGGATGCCATAATAAATAAACAACAAAATGCACAACAGGAATCTCTCACGTCTTTGGAGATAAAACCAATTTAAAGTTTCCCCTCCAAAATGATAAAGAAATATCTGCCCAAAATATAATGATTCTATTAGATAAGGATGACAGGAAAAAGCAATTTCCTTTACTTCCCTAGTTTAGCAAATCTGTGAGATCATTTGCTTATAACCTTTCTCTTCACTTCCTAGTCATTTTCTTTTCATAAAAGTCATTGTATTCATTAGAAAAGGTCAAGGCATAGTGTTCCTGAATAAATACATAGATCAGAGTAGTGGACAGTGTCATCAAAAGATAAAAATCAGTTATATTCCTATACCATATAGTTGTTTATAAGTTCTGCCATACGAAAATGCCAAGTACTGAATATTGTGTGTGTGTGTGTGTGTGTGTGTGTATTTCTTTATACATCAAGAAAATAAAAGATAAGAGCCACTGGTATTTTTCTCTTTTAACTTCAAGTTAACTTTAAGTCAAGACATTGTTAAAATAAAAATTGCCATTTATTATCCATTTAAAATGTACCATCCTTCTATAATTCTCATTTAAGTTCACCACCCTAAATAGTTATTATTTAATTCTTCTTAGTCAACACTTTTTCTCTGGAATTCTCTATCATTTCTCTTTTATTTTCTATTTGGTAATACCTAACTAATCAGCTCTAGAATTATATACCGAATTGAATTTGGACTATTCTTCCAAACTAGGCCGAAATCCAAATCATTACCTTTTTTAATGTGAGAATCTTTTTTTATTAATTTCTTAAAATTTTAATTCCAGTAAACATACAGTGTAATATTAGTTTCAGGTGTACAATATAGTGATTTAACACTTCCATACATCACCCAGTACTCATCAAGATTATTGTACTCTTAACGCCCTTCACCTATTTCACCCATCTCCCCCCTCCCCCACCACCCCTCTGGTAACAGTCTGTTTGTTCCCTATAGTTAAGAGTCTGTTTGGGGTTTGTCTTTTTTTTTTCTCCTTTGTTCATTTGTTTTGTTTCTTAAATTCTCCATATGAGTGAAATCATGTGATACTTGTCTTTCTCTGACTGGCTTATTTTTTTAAGATTTTTTTTATTTATTTATTTGAGAGAGAGAGAGAGCATGAGAGGGGGAGGGTCAGAGGGAGAAGGAGACTCCCTGCTGAGCAGGGAGCCCAATGCGGGACTCGATCCCGGGACTCCAGGATCATGACCTGAGCTGAAGGCAGTCGCTTAACCAACTGAGCCACCCAGGCGCCCTCTGACTGGCTTATTTTACTTAGAATTATACCCTAGGTCCATCCATGTTGTTGTAAATGGCAAGATTTCATTCTTTTTTAATGACTGAACAATATTCCATCATATATATAATATTCCATCACACACACACACACACACAGCTGTGTCCAGTTGTATAAAGGCTCTTCCCTTGCAAGAAACAGGGATAAAGCTAAAGACTCAGTTTGGTTTTGTTGCTGAAAAATATACAAAATAACTTAGAATAAACAGTTGAGGTCAAACGTTATGAACCCACTATTTAGATCTGCCTATTCGTGATCTGAGGAAAGTTAACAACCACAGTGCAAGGCAGAGCTGATGGTAGGACAGTCAAGTTCTCCATCTGGGAGATCATAATCTTAATATAGATCTAACTAATGACTTGTTCAACAACCATGATTACTACTACCCCCATTAAAAATCTAGCCCTACCACATACTAGCTCTGTGATTTTGAACAAGTTACATAATTTCTCTGTGTTTCAGTTTCTTTATTCACAGTGAGGATAATAGTTCTTATTTTCTAGTGTTACTGTGAAGACTGAGTAAAATAATCCAGATAAATAACAGTGTCCAGCACCTAGTAAATAGTCAGTAAATATTTTCTTCTGTCATTATCATAATATTCTTCATTATTACTGCTACTTCTATAACTACTTCTGTTACTACTTCTACTACTACTACTACTAACTACTACCATCCGCCCCCCCACACTACTATTACTACAATGGGGATGAAGGCCTAACTTGACTGACAAAACCCTTCATTCCTGGGCATTAACTTCTTGCTCATTATCACTCCTCAACACTAGCCTACTAACCTGTGGTGGTTAATTTTACTTGTTAACATGAGTGGGCTGGTAAAATATTATTTCTGTGAGGATATTTCTGGAAGAGATTTTTATAATTTGAATTGGTAAACTGAATAAAGAAGATAATCCTAACCATTGAGGTGAGCATCATCCAATCCACAGAAGTCCTGAATAGAACTAAAAGGTAGAGGAAGGATGAATTTACTCTCTGCTTGAGCTAGGATATCCACCTTCTCCTGCCCTCAGACATTGGCACTCCTGGTTCTTGGGCCTTAGAACTTGCACTGAAATTTATATCAATGGCTGCCCTGGTTCTTAGACTTTTGGGTTTGGACTGGAACCACATCACCAGCTTTCTGGAGCCCCCAGCTTGCAAATGGCAGATCATAGGACTTCTCAGCCTCCATAATCAGATGATAATCTCTCATAATAAATCTCTTTCTGTACATCTTTATATATCCTTAGTTCCCTGTTTCTCTAGAGAACCATGACTAATATATAACCCTTAACACTCAACTCTACAGTCCAGTTACAACAAACTTTTCCAACATAGTGAGTCCTGAATAAACCAAGGGTAAGTAAGACTTCTGTCGAATCCTTAACCATTTAGAACATACTACTAACTTCAAGGAAAGGCAAAATAGACCTTTAAAAGATAAAAATCTAACATAGTCAATCTACTCCATGAAGCTAATAAGCTCAGGCCTTGACCCATGACCTGTATCTCCTGGGGAAAAAAGTTACTAAATTAACGATAGTAGCAAAATAATAGCAGTGGAAGTGTCAACTAAGAAACAGAGAAAATGACTACTAGAATCAAAGATAAACTGAGGCTGCATGAAGACAGAGCCAAATAAACCACCCAATGCCATAATGGAAATAAAAAATGAATGTGTTCGAGAAAATAGTTAACACAAGAATCTGGGATCTATAAATCTGGCCACATTCAAACCACCTTCGTATGATACAATTCTATGACCACTGAGCAACCTTTAGACTTTAATTTAGGTTGCCTTGTTACTTTCAAACCCAGAAAGATTATACTAATCCATCAAAACAAGCATTCTCATCCTTTTAACACAAATCCTTACATTATAGGATGGATGGATGAACTGACATTCTGGTTTACACAGGCTTAAACAAATTTGATTTATATTAATCTATACTATCAGAGAGACTGACAACTTCTTGGTACATGGTCAAAACCAAGTCTCTACTGTTGAATCGCAGACCTGTACCTCTGAAACAAATAATACATTATATGTTAAAAAAAGAAAAGAAGAAGAAGAAGATAGCAGGAAGGGGAAAATGAAGGGGGGGAAATCGGAGGGAGAGAGGAACCATGAGAGACTATGGACTCTGAGAAACAAACTGAGGGTTCTAGAGGGGAGGGCGTGGGGGGATGGGTTAGCCTGATGATGGGTATTAAAGAGGGCAGGTACTGAATGGAGCACTGGGTGTTATACGCAAACAATGAATCATGGAACACTACATCAAAAACTAATGATGTAATGTATGATGATTAACATAATAAAAAAAATTCAGATAAAAAAAAAAACAAAAACCCAAGTCTCTAGCTTGGAGAACTATACCACAGTGCTCACCAAAGTAATATTGCCAAGCTTAACCAGTTGTGTAACCCTCTCCAACAATAATGCCAATTGTCATTGTTCTTTAGGTATTCACTTAAGCAACAAAATAAGGGGCTTGACATATAAGGGATGGTCAACAGTATGGAGTAACTGCAGTGGAAAGCACATATTAAGAAATGGAAGGAAAAAAAGGCTAGAAAAGGAAGTTTGGGATCAGTCTGTTCAGAAATGTGACCTGCAACCTGAAGGCAATGAAGGGCCCTTCCCTGTACAGATTTTTAAAAATAACTCTATTGAGACACGATTTCCATACAATAAACTGTATCCATTTAAAGTGCATAATTTATTGAGTTTTAACAAATGTATATTTCAGTGAAACTACCACCACAATCAAGGTACGAATCATTTTGATAATACCCAAATGATACCTTGTGCCTCTTTGCAGTCCAAACCTTCCTTCACTCCTGGCTCCAGGCAACTACTAATCTGCTTTATGTCATTGTGCATTAGTTTGCACTTTCTCAAATGTTACATATATAGTATGATACAATATATATCCTTTTGTTTCTAGTTTCTTTCACTGAGTATGATTTTGAGATTGATCCATGTTGTGTGTATCCATAGCTCATTCCTTTGTATTCCATTTTAATCCATTGTATGGATATACCACATCTGTTTATCCATTCTTTTGTTGATGGATATTTGGTTTGCTTCTAGTTTGGGGATTCTTGTGAATAAAGCTGCTATGAATTTTCCTATACGTCTTTGTGTGAATATATATTTTCATTTCTCTTGGATTGTGCTAAGGATTTTAAGAAATAAGTAATGATCATACAAGTGGAACGACAAGACTGGTGACAGTGTTAAGGGTAAACTAGAGAGTAGAGAAAGAGAAGGAGCTTAGTCTGAAAGAACTGAAGGATGGAGATAAGAAGCTAAATTCCAAAAACAATTTAAAGACAAAATTAATAAAACTTGGGAACCATCAGCACAGAGACCAGAAGCACACACAGAAGGTGGGACCAAGTGACTACTAGCTAGGAACTACATGTCTTAAGACAAAATACTGAGTTTATTTAGCTTTGCGTATGTTTTTTCAGTTTGTTTGCTAGGTATCCAAAGTAGAAAAGACTATTAGGTATATTGAATACTCTGGTGCTCAAGAGAGTATAGAAAAAGATGTGGGTGTTATCAGCATATAAGAGAACTTAAAGCTGCAGGAGCAAACAAGAATCCCAAGAAGCAGGACATAGAGTGAGAAGAGGGCTCAGTGTAAGACTGTGAGGGTACAGTAAAATGTAAGGACTATAAATGTAAATGTAAGAAAGAGACTTCAGTGAAGACACTGGGAAAGAGTGGTCATGATAATAAGAGACGCAGCAACCGGGGGCGCCTGGGTGGCTCAGTTGGTTAGGCGACTGCCTTCGGCTCAGGTCATGATCCTGGAGTCCCGGGATCAAGTCCCGCATCGGGCTCCTTGCTCGGGAGGGAGTCTGCTTCTCCCTCTGACCCTCCTCCCTCTCATGCTCTCTGTCTCTCATTCTCTCTCTCTCAAATGAATAAATAAAATCTTAAAAAAAAAAAAAAAAAAAAAAAAAAGAGACGCAGCAAGGACAGAGTAATGGTGTACGCACAAATACTATTCTGATGAAAAGGAAAGATACTACCAAGTGCCTACTATATACCAAAATTTATGCTCAGTAATTTGTATATCTTCTCTTGGTTATTCCTTAGAGCAATCCAAAATACTATTAAACTGATTTTATATGTGAAAAAATAAGATCATTCCATTCAAGTTGACACAGCTGGTCAACAGAATAAGCAGCCTTTACATTGAGGCCTGTCTGCCAACCACACCTGTGCTCTTGCTTATATACACAGTGTCAAACGCTGTACAAAGTTCAAAAGAACCACTGTATTTTCCAATTAATAAGTTAGTTATGACTACTGTGGGGGAAGCTGCAGTCATGTTTGATGAAAGCAAGAATGAAATATTTGACATGTACCACTGCCAAATTTTTCAAAAAATGAATTTCAGGTCCTTAGTAAAATAACTGATGAATCTAACAATGAATATCTATTGCTAATTCAACACAACTCATAGAATTTTGAGGGTGGACACATATTAAATTACATTCTTGTCATCTAGATGAACAAAGGCAGAGAAGATAAAAATAAAAAATAAAAACGTCAGTAATAAGTTAGAGACAAGACTGCACTCTCAATAGCCGGGCGTATTGCTGAGCCACAGGAGCGCTCAGACACTAGTGGACACTACTCAGCTTAGAACATCATCACTATCAGTAATAGATGTGTTAGTTCAACTCAGGAAATAGTGAAGTCAGCGACAGCATCACTGAGTACTAGAAACAGCAGTGCATAATACCATTAAACATTTATATTAGTTATTGCTTGTAAAAATGCTCTAAGGTAGACTATCATCATCTTCTTTGTTTTGTGAATAAAAAGTGCTAAAAGATATTTACAAAATCAGCTAAGCACACATCACAGGGCCATTTGTTGCCTAGAGCACCGGTTCCCCCAATCTTTGTCAATGTGAGACACAAGCAAGACTGCTGAGAAGTGAGTCCAGGCAGCTATCTGAACAATATGGCCAGTTGTAATGATACAGGGGACAGTTGCAAAAGCAAACACATACTCACAAACTGGCACAAACACAGCTTCATTATTCCCAGCACGTGGTACTACATATATAAGAAAGAACACAGGTATGGTTGGCAGACAGGCCTCAATAAAAACAAATTAGTACATGGAAGACATACCAAAGATCAAAATTTCTATCATTCTAAGTAGTCAGCAAATTGTTCAATATCATTTTTTATGTAGAGAATCCTCCCCACCAATTTTCACTGTCAACTTTATCATATACCACATTCCTATACACGTTTTAAGTCTTCTGTGTACATTCTGTTCTATTCCACTGATTTGACTATTTCTGGGTCAGCAACACATTGTTTTAATTATAGCACCTTCAGAATATGTCTGAATACCTGTTAGTGCATGTCTAATCCTTGTCTTTTTAAGTTGGGAGATATTAGTAAGCTTCTTAGACTTTTCTGCAATTATATTTCACAAATCGGCACTGCACTCTTAAGTCAGAGGATTGTGGTTTGACCTTCAGCATTTCTTTCCTTTTGTTGTATTGTGTTTTTAATTAAGCATAACCATCCAGAATACATAGGTAATTTTTTCCCTGCTCTTGGGAAACCATTCTAAACATTTAGAAAAGAAAGAACATAAAAGCCTGAAAGATCTAAGGATCATTAACTCTATCAAGCTATCGGCATCTGTTACCTATAGATTCTGCCTCCTCCTATGAAAATGGTCTCCTAAGCCCTAAGTGCTCCTAAGCATCCCTTTGCATGAGATCCCAATCCATCTAGACAGCTTA
This sequence comes from Mirounga angustirostris, assembly GCF_029215605.1. NCBI lineage: Eukaryota > Metazoa > Chordata > Mammalia > Carnivora > Phocidae > Mirounga > Mirounga angustirostris. The sequence goes on along the minus strand of NW_026991717.1, from coordinate 67,459,970 downwards.
AGGACTAACCTTTTTATTTTTGTTTTCCCCCGCACCATCAATTTTTACTCCTGGTTCATCATTATATAATATGCTGTGATAGCTGGCAAAAACTCATGTCCTCTTCCAGGTATCATTATTTCTATTAAAGTAAAACTCTTCCAAAGAGCATATATGTTTTTCTCCATTTCCTCATCATCCATTCTCTTTTAAACCCACTCTAGGCAACCTTGAGTTCCCATCAGTCTATTAAAACCTCTCTTATCATGTCAGTCAGTGACCACTAGGTTTGCCAAATTCAATGGTCAATTCTCTGTCATTACCTTACTTGAATTCTTCTTCCTACCTTAATGGCTGTTTCTCATTCTCCCTTACGGGCTCCTTGTCCTGTTTATTACCTCTAAAAATTAAAGTGCCCTGAGTTCAGTCCTTGGCTCTCTTCCCTTCTCTAGCTATATTCATTCCCCCAGTGATTTCATCTGTTTGTATGGCTCTAAATACAATCTGTGTAACTCCTGCCTCTCTGAGATCCACAATCCAAATGTCTGCTCTAATGCCTATCTGAATATCTACTAAGTATTTCAAACTAGAACAGATTCAAATCAAAACTCTTGATTCAGGCACATATACCCATCGTACCCAGAGGTCCTTCCATATGGCTCCTCATCTTAGGAAATGACACTGCATGTATATTATTGTTCAGGCCAAAAATCTTAGAGTCATTCATGATTTTTCTTTCCCTTATGACCTACATCCAATCAAGCAATAGTTCTATTAGCTCCATCTTCCAAAAACTTCCAAAATCCAACCACTTCTCATCTCCTCCACCATTACCACTAGTCCTAATCACCATCACTCTCAACTGGACTATTGCAATAGTTTTCTAACTGGCTTCCCTAAGTCCACACTTCCTCACTATAGTTTATCTCCACAAAGTAACCAGTGATCTTTCAAAATATAAGCCAGAACATGCTCCCTGACTGAAAATCCTCTAATGGTTTCCCATACTACTTAAGAGTAATATACAAGCTCCTTGTGAACAATATATAAGGTTCTAAATGACCCGGAACCTCCTAATCTCTCTGACATCACCACCTACTACTATCCTCTCAGCTCATTCCAAGGATCCACACTACACTTACTGTTACTCAAACACTTAAGCGTGTTTACATCTCAGAATTTCCTTCCCTATGCCTATGACACACTTCCTGTAGATACTTACATAATTTATTCCTTCGCTTTTTTAGGGTCTTGCTCAAATATCTCAGAGAGGCCTTCTCTGAGTCCTACTCCCTCCTCACTATCCCCTCCTACCCTGTCACTATTTCCTTGCCCTGGCTTTATTTTCTTCATAGCATTACCTGAAATTATATCATATATTTTCTTATTTAATTTTTAAATGTATGTCTTCAGCTATATGAGGGCAGGTACTTATCCTGTTTCCCTATAGCCTCAACTCTAGAAAAGTACCTGGGACAACACTGAATATTCAATAATTGTATTTGTAATTGAATGACGTTGATTAAATAAAATTACAGTACTTCTACACTTCAACAGTTATCCAAAACAAAACTAAGGTAACAAATAAAAATAAAAATACCATTTTGTAACATATATGACAAACGGTTAATGTCTTTCTCTTTCAAACTAGTAAGGAACAGGTTAACACCCAACAGTAAAAATGAGAAAAGGTATTACTAGGTATTTTTAAGAGAATAAATATAAATGACTAATTTCAACCTTCAGAAGAACAAAGAAAATACAAGCTGGAATTACTTTTTGTCAAACAAATATATACATGTGTGGGTGTAATTGATTAAAATTTGATTAACAGTCAAAGATGATTAGGATATGGAGAGTTGCATAAGCTCATGCATCACAGATGAAGTTGTTAGTAGTACATCCTTTCTGAAAACCAATTTTGCAATATGTATCAAGAAGTCTTATTATGTGTATTCTTAGATCCAGCATTTTCATATTTTACTTCCAGAAATTTTGTCTATAAAAATAACTGTAACTTTGCACAAAAGTTTATTTATAGATATTCATCTGATTTACATTCTTCATGTTATTGGAACAGAAATCTGAAAATCCTAAAATCTCAAATAATAGGATGGTTGACTAAACCATGATACATTTAGAAGAGCGAAAACAAAGCAGTCATTAAAAAAATATTTTCAAAGGCTATGCAATATAAGGAACTTTTTATGACGTAAGACTCAGTGAAAAAAATTTCCACAGGTTGTGTATTAAAATATATGGATTTTTTTTGAAACATCCATAGGCATGGAAAGACCAGAAATAGACCAAATTATAATAGTGCTTATTTCTAAATAGTATTTAATGTTTCTATTTTATTTATAACTTTATACCTTCTCAAATATTTTTATACCATGTGTATTACCTTTTCAATCAGGGGAAATATTATTAAAAATACATTTATGCATGTGTATTCATCATTTATCCCATGCGTGGATATACCGGCAGGCAAAATTACTAATGTATTTATTAAACAGCAGTGAATAAAACCCTACTATGTGACCAATCCTATATTAGGAAGGGGAAAACACATTTGAAAAAAGCATGGCTGCTGACCTTAAGAAATTAAAATCCCATGAGGGATGCAGGAGAATGGACATTTTAAATAAAATAAGTGATAGAAGTCTATACAAAGTATAATGAACTACAAAAGAAGGAATTCTTGTCAGAGAGGAATGACATTGGGAAATACATTTAAAAAAATCATATCCCAAGTATTGAGTAGTCAGAAATATTGATTCTTTGCCCTTCTTGACTATAGGAAAACAGATAATTGCTCCTACTACTGTCTTCCTATATATTCCTTAATATACCGTTTATGTACAAAATCCACCAAATATTTTTCTTGAAAGAAACAAGTCTGACTCTAAAAAGAAATATATATTATAAAACTTATCTGCTAAGTAACTGACACAATCCTAATTGCCTATCTTCATTTGGTATCTGATTGTATGGTTGAATCTTCTATAATTAAACAACCAATTAATAAGGGCCTAATATGCCATTAGTCCTACTCTAATCACCAAAAGAAGTATGAACACGGACCTGCCCATAGTCCTAAAGCTTTATAAATGCCTACTCTTAAAATCAGCACCCTAAATATCAGGAACACTGACACACAAGAATAGAAAGGGACTTCTACTATGAAAGGTACCAGATCTGATTTTCTCATCATATGTGAACCTCTACCATATCACAGCTAAAAGGCACCCAACACAGAGGCTGGGATGGTGAAGGCATCCAGCCATCTGGTAATAGTGATAAGTACAAGTTTATAAGGATGGTTTCAAGGTAGAAATCCAGACCCAAATTAGATTTGTTCACTCAATATTCACTTGTCCCCATATGAAGAGGTTGGTTCACAAAGACAACAAGATAAACTGAAAACAAGCTGTCCTTTTTTTTTTTTTACAAATGAAAACTAGACCTACTTATTCTAAAGATAAGAAGATATGCAGCTTGCATTTATCGGGGAAATTATTTTCTTTGAAAAATGCCTCAGTTACCAGTATTATTCTGTTAATGAGTTCCTGCCTGTTGAGAAAAAAATGATCTGCTGAATTTAAAGTGTTTTTCATCTGAAAAGCATTCTAACATTTTTAATATGAACCATTCATTAAAGAAGTGCACTTGCATTAGAGCTCTGAGTGGTGATATTTGGACTTCTGGCAACATGACATTATTAAATAAGAAACATTTGTGAATGCCAATGACTTTCTAGGGCCTGGATAACTAAACAAGAAATTTATATGGCCAGTAAAACACTAGATGCTTTTCCTTAAACTTCTAATTCTTCACTTGAGTAGAATTACACAAGTCCAGGTTTAAAAAAAAAAAAAGAGAGAAATGAATACTATTTTATATGAAGAAATTCTGAAAGAATTTTCAAATGGTAATGATTTCAAATGAATGATACATATTCTGACTAAAATTTTTGTTTGACTTGTTAAAAGGCTTTTGTTTTTCTTAGCATCATCAATATAAGACATTTCTGAAATGGAAAATGATCACCATCTGGAGTACTTCCATTAAACAGTGAGCTCATGACAGAGTATTAGGTCACTAATTTGTAGGATTATTGTTTCCCTTTGTGAGCTTTCTCAATTAAATAGGGAAAAAGTTGTTAAGGCTGAAAATTAAATGACAAAGAAATTGCAGAAAATCATAATCATTTGTCATTTATTTCTGTTTAAAGCTAGCGCCTTATTTTACGTTTCAGTCTCCACAGTATGACACTCCCAGTTTTGAATAAATTAGCTGTTTGCTACATAGTGAGTCCCAACCTCAAAGCAGAAACTGAGAGTTTCAACCTAAATGTGAAGCTGAACAGAAATCTAGAACTATAGTTACAGCTTTTTCAACTGAGTTTCCCAAAAATATTCTTCTTGCTAAAATGAAAGGTGACTTCTGTGAAACTCTTTAACAACAATAACAAAATAAATAAACAAAGGATTAAATTGTTAATCCTTGTTGGGAGAAAAAAGCAACAATCAAAAAGTATTCAATTCTAAGCAAATCAGCTTGGTAGAAAGTATCCAATCTGTTTAGAAGCTGCTTTCTACACTTATTTTTTAAGCTTTTAAGGAAATTTCCTTTGATTCGTTTGAGATAACTTTGAAAATGCAACTCATATAAATGAGAATTATTTTTATATGATTTAAAATTATTCCAGCTTTATTGAGTTATAACTGACAAATGAAATTGTAAGCTATTCAAAATGTGCAACGTGGTGATTTGATATATACATACATTTTGAAAGAATTCAGAATTCTTACTATCAAGTTAATGAACACATCCATCACCTCACATATTTCCTTTTTATTTTTTCTTTTGTTAAGAACATTTAAATTCTACTCTCAAAGCAAAGTTCAGTGATACAATACGGTATTATCAACAATAGTAACATGTTCTATATTAGATCCTCAGAACCTTATTCACCCTACAACTTAAAGTTTATACCCTTTTATCAACCTCTCCCTATTTCCCAAATCCCTCAGCCCTGGCAACCACCTTTCCACTCTATGAGTTCAACTTTTGTTTTTTTTTAGCTTGACATATAAGTGATACCATGCAGTATTGGTCTTTCTCTGTCTGGCTTATTTCGCTTAGTATAATGCCTTCCCAGTTCATCAGTGTTGTTGCAAATGGCAAGATTTCCTCTTTCTTTTAAGGCTGAATGATATTCCATCCAATATATAATCCTATATATTTATATTTATTATATATATATTTATATTATATATGTATATATATGTATATACTATATATGTATATATTATATGTACACACACAAACACATATATTTTCTTTATTCACACATCTGTCAATGGACACTTAGGCTGTTTCCATACGTTGGCTGCTACAAATAATGCTGCAATGAACACGAGAGTAGAGATATCTCTTTGAGATGCTAATTTCATTTCCTTTGGCTATATACCCAGAAACGAGATTGCTGGACCATATGGTATTTCTATTTTTAATCTGAGACACCTCCATACTGTTTTCAACAGTGGACTTATCAGCTTACATCCCCACCAAAAGTGCAAAGGGGTTCCCTTTTCTCTATATCCTTGTTGGCATTTGTTATCTCTTGTTTTTTTGATAATAGGCATCCTAAGTGATACCTGATTGTGGTTTTGATTTGTATTTCCCTGATAATTAGTGATTTTGAGCATCTTTTCATATACCTGTTGGCTATTTGTATGTCTTCTTCGGAAAAATGTTTATTCAGGCCATTTTTTAATTGGGTTGTTTTATTGCTATTGAGTTTAATGAGTTCCTTATATATTTTGGATATTAATCACTTACCATATATGTGGTTTGCAAATATTTTTCTCCCATTTCATAGGATGGCTTTTCATTTGTTGGTTTCAGAGGCTGTATGGAAACATTTTAGTTTGATATAGTCCTACTTGTTTACTTTTGCTTTTGTTGCCTGTGCTTTTGGTGTCAAATCCAAAAAAATCATCTCCAAGACCATTATCAAGAAGTTTACCTCTCTGTTTTCTTCTAAGAGTTTTATAGTTTCAGATCTTACATTCAAGTCTTTAACTCATTTTGAGTTACCTTTTATTTATGGTATGAGATAGAGGTCTAGTTTCATTCTTTTGCATGTGCCTAACTAGCTTTCCCAATGCCATTTATAGAAGACACTATCTTTTCCCCATTGTATATTCTTGGCTCCTTTGTCAAAATTAATTGACCATATATACATGAGTTTCTTTTAGGAATCTATTCTGTTCCACTGACCTATGTATCTGTTTTTATACCAACACCATACTGTTTTGATTACTATGGTTTTGTGATATAGCTTGAAATCATGAAGTGTTATCTCCCAGCTTTGTTCTTTCTCAAGATTGCTTTGACTATTTGTGGTTTCACACAAATGTTAGGATTTTTTTTTTTTCTGTATCAGTGAAAAATGCCATTAGAATTTTGATAGGATTGCATTGAATCTGTAAATCACTTTGGATAGTATGAACATTTTAACAACATTAATTCTTCCAATCAATAAGCATGCATTGTTAAGGACATTAACACTGTTGTACCATTAGACTTACATTTTTATTTATTTTTTATTTTTATTATTATTATTTTTAAAGATTTTATTTATTTATTTGACAGAGAGAGAGAGAGCAAGCATAGGGGGAGCAGCAGAGAGAAAGAAGCAGGCTCTCTGCTGAGCACGGAGCCTGATGCGGGGCTTGATCCCAGGACCCTGGGATCGTGACCTGAGCTGAAGGCAGACGCTCAACTGACTGAGCCACCCAGGTGCCCCTAGACTCATATTTTTAAAAGATTATGTAGGAGTACTGATCAGAAAAGTATATAGTTAGAAGCAGAACATCTACTCAGGAAACCCTAAAAGAAGTCTAAGTAAAAATATGATGAAGGCCTAAACTAAGGTAGTGGTTATGATGATAACAAGGAAATGGCAGATCTGTGACATAAGAAAAGACCAACAGATTTTAGTGGCATGTGGCTGGGAAAGGAATCCAGAATGCTCTCAAGTTTTTGGCTTGGTCACTCAATGGAGAGCAATGGCTTTGGTTTTATAAGAAATAACACACATTTGGGGAGGAATATTATGAGTATTATTTCGGCCATTGAGTCTTACGGGCCTTTAGTCACTCAGAACTGTCCAGTTGACAGTTGGGTATGGAGCTCAGAAAACAGGTATAATTGGCGATATAAATGTGTACATCAGTCGTAGCTGAAGCCATGAGAAGAGATCAAATAGCAAGGAAGTGTGGACTAAAAGAAGATGAAGAATGAAGCTGTAAGGAACCATAACATTTATAAAGTGGGCAGAGAAAGAAGGGTCTTGAAAGAAAATTAAGGACAGAGACAGATGGGAAACTAGGAGGGAGGAATACCACAGAAGTCAAGGTCAAAAAGGTTTTAAAAAGAAGGAAAGCCCACAGTTCTGAGTATCACAAAGAGGTCAAAGAAAGGAAAGATTAGGGGGGAAAAAAAAACAATAAAATGTGTCCATCTGATTTGGTTGTTACTGACCTTAACAAGAGAAATTTTAATAAATTGGTGTTGATGGAAATCAAACTGAAGCAGGATAATAAAATGGGCAATGAGAAAGAAAAGAAGTAAAAATATATATTCCAAAAAGATTTGTTAAAAAGACATGGTGCAACTGCCTGAAAGGAATGTAGACTCAGAGCGGAATGTAGTATGTTTAGTACCTAAAGTTCACAGAACACATTGGTGGCACCACTATGGAAAAAATCTGGTATGCCATTTCCCTGTTCAGTCTTACTTCTACTAACATACAGAAACATGATCTAGTTCAAGAATGACAGTCATGAGAAAATGTATCTAGCCTTCATAATCTCTTAAAGCATGGGTGTCCTTCAAAAAGCAAAACAAAAGAAAACCCCTTACCTTTATACCTCAATTATAAACAGTAATTATGCTCTCAGAAGAAAAGCTTTTTTAAGTTTGTATCTTTCCTTTAAAAACATGTACAAAATTAAATATACCATGATTACTACAGAAAACTGATTTACAGTGAAAAGAATACATGATACATGATATTAAATGTAACTAAGGAAGCTAAACAAGTGAATTATTAAAAAAAGAAAAACAGGAAAAGGGAAGACCTGAATTAAAATGCTCAGCTTCACAGCACACCCAAAAACAAAATCTTGTATATATCTAACTCTAATAAGTATAGTTTCTTCATGAAATACAAATGATAATATCTAGTTCAGGGTTGTGTGAGGCAACTAACAGAAAAGAAAAGATAGTACTCAAATATTCATAAAAAGCATTACAAATATTGGTTGCTTAATTAACCTCCTTTACTTCATTTCTCTATTTTTGTCACTAACTTCACCCAGCCTCAAAACAAACAAGTAACTTTAGACTCTCCACTGTCTGAGGATGCTTGCTTGGAGCCAGATAGGCATTGAGATACAAAGACCCCTCATATCTAGTCACTAAGTAGGGCAAATTAGGCATTTCACTATATACTCTCAGTTCAGATCCTCTCAGCTCTCCCTAAAAATATCAATGGGTCCTCCACTGCTCTCTCCACCTCTAATTTCTTCTCCCTCCAACTGACCCAAGTGACAGGTTTATCTTCCCCAAATCGACCTCTTTGTATTCCCCATCTGCCAAATAAATTTCTCTCTCTAATCTACATTTATTTTCATAAATCCTTTACATAACTATCTACTAGTTAGGCTGACTACGCTAATTTCCATCTCCCAACCTTTGTTCTTACTCAACTTTCCATTTGCAATTTTCTATCCATCCTCTGGCCCCAATCTCCACCAAGTACAATCCTACTCATTCTTTACAACCCATTAAGCCACACCTCGTTCCTTTGATCAGAAATGATCCCTCCCTCCCTTACGCCCTTTACGTCTCTTACTCTGTACATTTCTTGAAGCCCTTTACCTAAGTTATTTTATATGTATGTTCTAAGTGCTATTAGATTCTTTTAGCCACCACACAGCACCCAGTATAGTGTCTTCTATTCAGTCATCAAAAAGTGCATGAGAAGAATTCAGTCCTTTTAAGGGATTCTACTGTTATTAATAAATATAGAGGATGGCTATTTTATTATTTAGCAATATTAAAGTTACACAAAATTAGGACTTCAGTGACTATATCAGTCAAAGCCCAATCAGAAAAACAGAAACCACTCTAAGAATTTAAAGAAAAGTACAGGGAATTGATTACACAGATGACAGGACTGAGAAGGCAAAGAGAGCATAGGGAGGTAACCCAGTACCAGCAGTAACAGAAAGGAGTAACTGTCCCTAAGCCGAAGGGCAAAAGACTTCTCTAGAGCCCAGGAACCAAGTAGTATGGCAGCAGCTGGAACCTCAGTGAATGTGTCCAATAATTGAAGCAAGAGCCAATCCAGCCACAGCAGATACTCCACCCAGGAAGAAAAGAAAGTGTCAGGGTTTCTCCCTTCCTTTTGACGGTCAGTCTCCCCAGTGGCTTACACTGCCCAAATCCAAAGGAAAGCCAGCTAAAAGGAGCAAGGGAATCTAAGCACCCCCCAAGGGAAACTGAGGCCCCTTGGTATACCAAACAGTGCCTAGAATGGTCAAAGAATGGATATGAAGACAAAGAGGTCCAGGACCAAGCAGTACAATGACCTTAACAATATGTAATTATTTAAGAAAATTTAAAGAAAGGGGAAAAAAAAGTACCTTACCAAAGTAAAATGTCTAAAAATCAATAACAGACAAATCCTAACTTTTTTTTTTTTTACTCAGTAAATTACTCATTATTTGAGTTTATATATGCATTCTAGATTAAGCAATACACGGGCAGACATCACCTGTACATTCATGGAGCTTACTGTCTAATAAAGGGCATTCCAGAATACATCATCCTTTTAAATAGATACAGAAATATCATAAAATTCAGTGGTTTCCAGTGTCGCCACATAAAAGGTTAAGAATAGAGGGTTATCAGCGCTATTGGAAATTTTCTTTTCTTCTGAGTGCTAATCTGGAAAATGACAGAAACAACTTCACTGACTATACCAAATATGGAAATTTAGGAGGAACAGTCTTTAAGAAGCTTTATTTCAAACTAAGAAATACTTTGCTAGGAGTCAGGCAGGGATAGCAAGAGAATCTATGTTTACATGTGCTCATTAATAAATGCCACACAGATTATTAAACAAACAGGAGTTGTCTCATTTTTACATGAAATCTGGTGAAAATTCTGGAAAAGAACGAAGTCATGGTGCCAGCTTAAAGATGAAGCAAGTGTTGTGATTTTCATAAGCTCACCAAATAAATCAGAGGCATCATTATCAGGTCAAGGACTTAACATTGAGTTATGTATTCCTTTCATTAAAAAAGTAAAAAAGAAAAGTCTAGATTAAAAATAATATAATTGGGGTGCCTGGGTGGCTCAGTCATTAGGCATCTGCCTTCGGCTCAGGTCATGATCCCAGGGTCCTGGGATCGAGCCCCGCATCGGGCTCCCTGCTCGGCGGGAAGCCTGCTTCTCCCTCTCCCACTCCCCCTGCTTGTGTTCCCTCTCTCGCTGTGTCTCTCTCTGTCAAATAAATAAATAAAATCTTTAAAATATATATATATATATATAACCATTGTATTAGGAAAAGCCCAGTTCCTCCTGTGTTTTTCCTTCACTCTCACACCCACAGTACTTCTGATGCCAGATGTGTGGGTTTTTTCCCCACACCAAGCAATTCTGCAATAACAGTGTCCTACAATTTAACTCACTTCTGACACTAGCTGCCTGGAGTTAACATCAGATCCCACAGTTAATGGTTCAGTCCTATAAGACTGCCTCCCCCCACCCTTCACATGCCAATTGCAAGTGGTAGGTCCCTAGGTTATACACAACTTCTGTCACTTGACTACAAACTGGAGGTCCCCGTAAACATTCTGAACATTTTGAATTCTGAACCAGGTGAATGCACTGCCTCCTCAATAAATAAATAAAATTAACAGCAACATCAACAATAAAATCCTCTAAATCTTTGCCCTTAGCAAATTTGGCAGGAAACTGATTTCTAAACCAAGTTAATTTCTTCCCCCTCTCTCTAAGAGAGAGAAAAATTCAAGGGAAAAATTCCAATTAGCTCTGATCTGCATATTATTGCCTGAAGTGCTGTTAAAACTACAGAGTCACTAGGTTTAAAACTCTAGTAGAATGTTGCCACATAAACATATGGAATTGCACAAAGGAGAAGCAAATACTGAAGACCAGTTACATTCTTAACAATTCTTTGCCCTCGATAAACACACAGACACATGTGCATGTATCACGCACGCGCACACACACAAACACCAGCCATAACATTAAAGTTTCAAGGCAGAGACTGTACTTTTCAGAATTATTTCAAGGTTAACCTGCTGACGGCATGCACAGGGTGAGGCAATTAAGACAAAACACAGATCTATTTGCCAATTTTTCGTGGTAGATCATCTTTTAGTTACTCATTTTAGCATTCCTGAGGAAAAAGAGTGCTAACCACCAGCCAAACAGTGTTTCTCTCAAACCATACTGGGATATTATATAAATGTAAGAAGTTAAAATAATTAAAAGATTCTTAAGGTTGATTAGTCAGCATCATCTAATTAATGAATATAAGCTTTATAACTGCACTGAAAACTATTAAGTAAATGCATGAAATATCTTCATTCAGATCTTTGATATCAAAAATTGGGACATAAAGGCCCAGTCCTATGAAACGGGTAGTGAGAATACTACCCCTCATGCTACCTGCAAACTATCACAATTGAGAGAACTGAAGACAGCTTAAACAGCTAGCATCATTCTTGATTTTATCTCTCCTTCAGGCTTCACCTCTGCATCTGGATAATGAAGCACACATAGTAAAGTACATTTAATCTAAATGCACAGTTATCTTGGTCCCAGCTAGCAAACATTAGATATTGGTATAGAATAGAGATAGAATGTTAAACGAGACTTGGAGATGGTCCTTTATAGGTCTTCTTTCCAAGCATTAACCTGCACATACATCCAAGAGATCACTGGTGTGACATTCTAGGTAGGGTCACATACCAGCTGTGGGGCTGATCTAGAAATAACCCCAGATCAGTAATGGTTTCAGAAGCTATAGACATCAATATCCATTTAGTTTCTCCAAACTTTTCCTGCAATCAAAAGCCCTCAGAAATCATAAAACTAGAGAACCTAATTGGAGCCAGTATTCCAAACTTGCCAAGGTCTTTCCAGACTGAGCACTGACTGAGATGACATCCAGTTACAATTAAGGGACGCGATGCTATTGGGGACACACTGATGAAGTTGAATTATGTATTTCTTAGGTCAAGTCTTTGATATTCTGTGATCAATTTCAGAAAAGCAAACTTTTCTGATACAGATGCTAAAAATAGGGGATTTTATTGTTGTTTTGAAGAATTTTGTGTTTTGCCAAAGTTATGTTAACATTTTATTTTATTATTTTATCTTTTTTTAAAGATTTTATTTATTGGGCGCCTGGGTGGCTCAGTCGGTTGAGCGTCTGCCTTCGGCTTGGGTCATGGTCCGGGGATCCTGGGATCGAGTCCCGCATTGGGTTCCCTGCTCTATGGGGAGCCTGCTTCTCCCTCTCCTCCCCACTTGTGCTCTCTCTCACTATCTCTGTCTCTCTCTTGAATAAATAAAATCTAAAAAAAAAAAAAAAGATTTTATTTATTTATTTAACAGAAAGAGAGAGAGCGAGAGAGGGAAAACAAGCAGGGGGAGTGGAAGAGGGAGAAGCAGGTTTCCTGCAGAGCAGGGAGCCCAATGTGGGGCTCAATCCCAGGACCCTGAGATCGTGACCTGAGCTGAAGGCAGTCGCTTACCAACTGAGCCACCCAGGGGCCCCTAAGTTAACATTTTAATATCATTAATTTCTGAACATAAAGCACCAGAGGAACCTGAAATTAATGTAAAAAAAGACAGGCTTAAAAAAAAAAAAAAAGCCAAGAAGAGGGATAAGGGTAGCAGAACAATAAAAATAAAAAAAATAATAATAGTAACATAAATAAAAAGAAAAAAACTGGAAGAATATTAAGAAGCAATGTAAGCCACAGTCTCTGACCTCAAAGAGTTTACTTGTTGCTAGAAAAATAGATAAATAAATAGAGAATTAATACAAAACAGTAAATGAAAAGAACACGAATTTTTATAAAATAAAACATCAAAACATTGCTATAAGAGGCTACAAAGCATACAGAAGAAATGAAAAGGAAAGATTTGGGAGAAGAGAAGGCTTATTACTTTTTAACAAAAACCTCGAAAAACATACAGCCATTTTCAATGATAAAAACTATTAGATGATTTATAAAAGCAAGAAATATTCCTAATTGAGTTCCCATAACAGAAATGGTATCTTATAGAATATATGTTTCTGATAATCACTAACTGTGGATCTTTGGCCAAGATTCCGAACTTCTCTGGATCTCAGTTCCCTCACTGGTAAATGAGAGGCTTAGACTTCTTTTCATGTCTATTATTTTGATATTGAGCTGTTGAAACCAATAAACATGGTTGCATCTAAAGAAAGGATGATGGAATAACATGATCTGAAGAGGTACATTGTGACTCAGTCCCGCTGTGTTAAATCAAATAAATGAAACACAGGTTCACTTTTTTTAAAGCCTACCAGAGGTTATCAAAGAAATTAGTATAAATAAATGCTAGCAATGATCTTTAATTCTGAAACACCAGAAAATTAGAACACTCACTTAAACACAATCTAAAAATCTTAAGTTTTTAAAAAAGTTCACACAGAAGCACAAAGATTCTGCTTATTCTATTTGATTTTAGTTTATTGCTATTACAGTATACACTATATTCAATTTACAACAGAAAAAATATACAAAAAAGTTGTGATTACGAAGTCTTCAAGATCTATCCTATGAGATTACTCAAGAGCTGAAACTTCTTTAAAACAAGGACCTATGATTGGGGCGCCTGGGTGGCTCAGATGGCTAAGCGTCTGCCTTCGGCTCAGGTCATGATCCCAGAGTGCTGGGATCGAGCCCCACATCAGGCTCCCTGCCCAGCGGGAAGCCTGCTTCTCCCTCTCCCTCTGCCTCTCCCCCTGTTCATGCTCTCTCTCTCTGTATCTCTGTGTCTCACATGAATAAATAAAATCTTTAAAAAATAAATAAATAAAACAAGGACCTATGATTAATCAAGTACAATAGGGAGTGACTAGATTGAGTCCCACTTGCCAGTAACAATGTGTATTATAAAGAAATCCCAATGTATTGATTTAGTCTTCAGAATATTCATTATGGAACAATTATAGCACACAAAGTGTTAAGAAAAATAATCTATGAAATGTAGGTACCAAAAGACTATGCAGATTTCTAGTTAATAAAACTTTTCATTTTTCATAACATTTTCTTTCCATGGGAACTACTAAAATTTTCTGTTCTAAAAATGAACATGAGACTTTCAAAAACTAAACCAAACAAAATAAAAACAAATACAATTGTAAATTATGACAAAAGACATTTAGAGATAGGCACAATACTTTATCATATCTACAAAGACTTCTTAATTATAGGCTTTATTTTTCATACAAGTTGAAGTGATATTATTTTAGCTTTTATTATACCCTATGCATATCATTAATGAAAGTGGGAAAAAACCCTGGAGGCTTACTGCTAGATTAAAACGTACAGTTATACAATAAGTATATATCAAAGTATAACATTTATTGTCTGAATTACATAAAATTTTAAATAAATCCTTTTTTAGATATTTTTGTTGTTGTTTTGTTAAGGGGTCTTTGGAGGGGAGGGAGGTTTTCTCTTAAATATTAACATGGAGTTACTATGCTTTGTTATACAGCATAAAATATTTTTCCAAGTTAAAAATGAGTCATATTAAGCAGTGTTAAGAGCTATATAACAAACAAAGGTACTGCAAAGGCCCCATAGCATCAGTGTACTTCATCAACCCAGCATATTCATTCATTAGAGTGGTGCCATCATACACTTGGATAGTAGTGATGTATTGGTTCCTGGTAGATGTATTACTTTTACAGGTCAGACCAGTGTAATATTTTATAAACTACAGTACACAGTGATTTCATTCATTTAGAAATTTCATTTCCTTGTCACAGCCTAAAATGAGTTTTTCTGAACGTTCATAGTAGTTTCATTTTCCGTTTCCAAAATATCTTAACTGGCCAACTAACCAATTGTTTAAATTAGTGTGACTTACATGGGTTTTCTTCAATTTCACATTCTCACTTCCTATCTAGCCATCTTAGGGTTCAGCAAAAAGAAAATTAGTGATAATGCTTTCAATTTAATTAGTATATTACATGCACTGTAATTATTAGCGGGAAATGTTATATTAATGAATGTAAAAGTTAGCAGTAAATTACCTTGTAGCTATTATCAATTTCCCAAGCTACTGCTCCTTAAGATAACCCTCTCCCTATGGTCCTTCCGGTAATTTTTCTTTGCCTGATAAACATGATGATTAAATAGCACACAGAGCAAACCTTTGATACTTTTTAAATTAAATCCATGCCCAGCCTAAGGGCTGTGTCTGATTTCAACTAAATGTGTCAGTTAATCAGATAAAAAATTATCAGTAACTCAAAGAAACAGCAGCCTTAGGCTTCATCAGTGCCAGGGAAAGCTGAACAAAATAAGACATTCAGACAATATCACATTATGTGTAAAGGTTACTGATAAGCCTATAACTAAACAGAACTGCTTACCACTGTAACAATGTCTGTCTGGAAAGAAATGTTATAGTCAACATTCAAATTCCTCTAAAATATTAAAGAAAAAATGTAATTTAGAAAAAAGGCTAGGGATACTTTATCCATACACACAAACACACATGCACACACATACATATGTAAACAAACCCACATAAAGATAGTAAAATTATACAGTGGGTTAGGAAAGTGGAATTCTTAAAACTAGATTCTTGGAGAATTGAAAAAGAACTTATTATAGAATTTATTATTACCACTACTTCTAGAATACTTCAAAAATTATACCAAGTAAACCAAATATTTCATGGTTTGTTAGGGGAAGGTATGTATAAATTCAAGATTATTTATCCACATAGTTCTACCTAGTGTCTACAATGATGAAATTTCACCATTTTTTTAAAAACCTGCAGTAGTCTAGGGCGCCTGGGTGGCTCAGTCGTTAAGCGTCTGCCTTTGGCTCAGGCCATGGTCCCAGGGTCCCGGGATTGAGCCCCACATCGGGCTCCCTACTCCGCAAGAAGCCTGCTTCTCCCTCTCCCACTCCCCCTGGTGGTGTTCCCTCTCTCACTGTGTCTCTCTCTGTCAAATAAATAAAATCTTTAAAAAAAAAAAAAAAAAAAAAACCTGCAGTAGTCTAAAACTATAGCAAAATCCTAAATTAATTAAAAAGCAGATCATTTTTAACCTGTAACAATGAGCACCAACAGTCATTTATTTTCAATATTAGCAATTAAAATAATATATATTATCAGGGTCCTGATTATTTTAATAAGAGGATTTAAAAACTCCTACAATTATTAGAGAGGCTGGCAAACCCTTAAACTTTCACAGTATGATTTTCAAAGCGTTCTCAGATTCCTAATTAAGATTGCTTTAACTATAGAAGGCTATCTTATAAACTGATATATCAGTAACAACTCTAAGAAAGAAGCTAAATCTGAAAAGAATAGAAAATTATCACTGAAAGACATAATGAGCAGTAGCTATGAAAAATCCATTTATAGAGCAGAACAGGAGTCCCAAACCTTCCAACAAAGAAAATTTCAAATTAATACTCCATTATCTTTATTCTTCTCTTCTACTATAATCAGATAATGTATTCAACTGCAACAAGATTCTCATTCCTCTTTATCAACTGCAACTTTTCAGGAAGGAGACCTATGACAGGAGAACTGGGCCAATTCTAAACAAATACAAGCTGCTAAATATTGAACACCCATACAAATTAAAGTTATCCAACAAAATTTCACACTCACTACCCACATAAAAATATGATTATTATATCTTTAAGTGTGGATTCTCAATACATTGAAACACTTAAAACAGACCCTCTGAAACCACTACTTTAAGAATTATCTAGGAGGGGAGGGGTGAGGATGGGCAAAATAGGGGAAGGGGACAAGGAGGGAGAAACTTCCAGTTATAAACTAAGTAAGTCATGGGGATGTAAAGTACAACATAGGGAATAGAGTCAATAATATTGTAATAACTTTGTATGGTGACAGACGGTAACTAACTACACTTACCGTGGTAAGCATTTTGTAATGTACACAACTGTCAAATCATTATGTTGTACACCTGAAATTAATGTAAGATTGCATTTCAACTATACTTTAATTAAAAAAAAAAAAGAAAAAGAATTATCTGAAGTGCAGAGGAAGTGGTTTTGCTTTCCTAACTACTATAAGCAGCAATGTGACGATGGAAGTCCGTCAAGGACTAAAACTGCTTAAAATTAACACAGGCTATTGCTTCTCCAAGACATCTACACATTTCAGAGTTCATCAAAGAGCAAGTGAAAAATTATCTTAAGGTTACAAGATGAAATTTGAGCTGGTTACCAAGAGGTGACTTGATTTAGATGCTCTCAGCAATCCCCAGGGCTCTCTGGTCTCTTCCCATACCACAGGGTTTGTTAGTGCATGCTCCCTTTGACCTCTGCATGTCTCACGTTAATGGTCACAACACTGTCCCTCTGAATGATCCACAACTTCAAATCTATGCAAGAGTGTTAATAACTTGTTTAAATAAAAAAGAAATAATGATTTGTAAGTATTAGAAATTCTAACTGAAAAGAAAGTTATCAAAAACTTTAGTTGAGACTCTATAATTGCAATAGTAGGTCCATCCTCTACAAGAAACTGAAAGGAAAATAAGAATAATGTCATTTATTAAAATAATGTATTTGTTATTGGATTCTAAATACACTTTACTGTTTTTAAATGTATGTTCCTGAATAGTGAAAATGTTAGTCTTTTAAAAAATTACTCTAATGATAATATTTATTTTGGTATGTGATGACTGATGTAAATCATATTAAACTTTGAAGAAAATAAAAGTTTATCTTAAATACTTGTCTTTTATAGCAATAATCAAATTTTGCTCCTAGGGTGATTTCAAGCCAATAAGAAGACTTTATAACAATATTACCTAAAAAAAATCTAATATCAGGTAGATAATTATTGGTAGCCAATATATGCATTTTGTTTTTCACTTTAAAAGTTCAGATAGTTACAGAACATTTGCTTATAGATAATTCTTTCAGGAAATCCTATGTAAGGATGACCTCCATCAGAGACCTGATGATGACTCACATTTAAAACTGAATATAAGCTTCCTGAGACTTAATAAACTAAAATTATTCTGCAGTGATGAGGTGCCAATGAGCAACCACAACAATTAAATCTAAAGGCTAAAGGTTTCTATCCAATAGCAACTACATAAATAGCAATGCCTGTAGAATGCCTGTAAAACCTATAGTAAATATTTTTATTCTTAAACAAAATCTTTAATATTTAAAGCAAGCACTATCATATTTTATATATACCATTCTAATATTTAACTTAACAATTCCACTAAAATAATGGAATAAGAAAATCTAAACCACTTTATATTTAAGAGTGGGCATTGTCTTTAAGAAAATATTATTTTTAAGATAAGAAATAAGAATTTGTCCTATTTTTCCCATATGAACCCTATCACTGGGTAACTGCTGGATAACTGAATAATAGGCAAAGGGATGACTCTCTTTATAGAATATTCCAACTAATAAATAAAGAAGGAATGACAGAATCACTAATATCAACATTGTGCAACATCCTTTTAAATAAATAAATCTAAGGAACAATCATCAACAGTTGTTAACACCACAGAAAGAGACATAATTAAACATTATATGTCTCCTGATAGAAGAACATAAAACCATTTGTGAGGTATTCTTAAAAATAAAAAAAATTAAAAAAACAAACAAACCTGATTTTGAAGAGAACCTAAACACAAACCTTTATATTTATGGCCAGTTGATTTTTGACAAACTTTCCAAGGCAATTCAATGGGGAAAAGAATAGGTTTTTAACAAATGGTACTGAGACTACTGGATGTCCATATGCACAGTGATTAATTTGGAAGCTTACCTCAGACCATACACAAAACAATACTAAATAATACATTTATATCTCAAACGTAAAGGTAACAGCTAAAACTATAAAACATTTAGAAGTAAATGCAAGAGGAAATCTCAATGGTCTTAGCTTAAAAAAACGCCAAAAGCAAAATTCATAAGAGAAAAAAACTGCAAATTAGACTTCCTCATATTTTAAATTTTCACACTCAAAAGATGAAAAGATAAGCCATGGACTGAGAGAAAACATTTGCAAACCATATATCTGATAAAAGATTTGTATACACACTTTATAAAGAATTTTTTTCAATTTTATTTTATGTTATATTAATCACCATACATCACTTGTTTTTGATGTAGTGTTCCATGATTCATTGTTTGCATATAACACCCAGTGCTCCATTCAATACATGCCCTCTTTAATACCCATCACCAGGCTAACCCATCCCCCCACCACCCTCCCCTCTAGAACCCTGTTTGTTTCTCAGAGTCCATAGTCTCTCATGGTTCATCTCCTCCTCCAATTTCCCCCTCTTCATTTTTCCCTTCCTACTATCTTCTTTTTTTTTTTTCAACATATAATGTATTATTTGTTTCAGAGGTACAGGTCTGTGATTCATCAGTGTTACACAATTCACAGCGCTCACCATAGCACATACCCTCCCCAATGTCCATCACCCAGCTACCCCATTTCTCCCACGCCCCACCACTACTGAATGATAAGAATACAAACGACAATATTCTACCGAAGAAGACAAATGAATGGTTACTAAGCATATGAAAAGATGCTCAGCATCTTTAGTCATTAAGGAAATGTATATTAAAACTACAATGATATTCCAGTCATACCCATTAAAATGTCTACAATCAGAAAGAGAGACAATAACAAGTGGTGAGGAGAATGTAGAGAAACTAAAACCCTTATTCATTGTGGGTAGGGATGTAAAATGGTGCAACCATGTTTGAAAACAATTTGGCAATTCCTTAGAAAGTTGAGCATAAATTTACCCTATATCCAGCAATTCCATATATGGTGTCTATATATGAGAAATGAAAATATATGTACACAAAATTTATATGTGAATGTTCATAGCACCATTATATATATATATATATATATATATATATATATATATATATATATATATATATATATATATATATATAAGCAAGCCCCAAACTGGAAACAATTCATTTTCCATTAATTGTTGAATGGATAAGCAAAATGTGGCATATCTATATAACGGAATGCCATTCTGCAATAAAAAGGAATGAAATAATGCAAATGTACAACATGGATAAACCTAAAATACATCATGGTAAATGAAAGAAACTGAACACAGAAGACTACATATTAGATTATTTCATTTATATGAAATGTTCAGAAGAGGCAAATTCATAGAGACAGAAAGGAGATTTAAAAAGAAGGTAAGAGGAAGGGAAAAATGAAGGGGGGGAAATCAGAGGGGGAGACGAACCATGAGAGACTACGGACTCTGAGAAACAGAGTTCTAGAGGGGAGGTGGGTGGGGCAATGGGTTAGCCTGGTGATGGGTATTAAAGAGGGCACGTACTGAATGGAGCACTGGGTGTTATATGCAAACAATGAATCATAGAACACTACATCAAAAACTAATGGTGTAATGTATGGTGAGTAACATAATTAAAAAAAAAAGATTAAGTAGGTTTCCTGGGGCTGAGATATGGGAGCAAAGGCTCCCATACAGAGAAACATGATACAGAGAAACTTGCTGGAATGGAGATGTTCTAAAGCTGGATTATGGTGATGACTGAACAACTCTGCAGATTTACTAAAATCATTATACTATACAGTTATGGATCTTATATTACACAATGGGTGAATTTTATAGCATGTTGTAAATTATGCCTCAATAAAGCTATAAAAAAAATCATTGACAAGGAATAAGGGGTAAGGAGACACAGATGAAACAAGACTGGTAATAGCCTGATAATTTTTAAAGTTGGTTAAATATTAGTTTTCTATTGCTTCATAAGAAATTACTCCAAAATTTACTGGTTTAAAACAAGAAGTATTTATTATTTTGCAGATTTTGTGCTTTAGGAATCCAAGTACAGCTTAGCTGGACACCTCTGGTGTAAGGTCTCTCATGAAGTTGCAATCATGCTGTAGCTAAGGCAATGATCTCATCTGAAGATACAAGAGGGGCAGTATCTGTTTTCAAGCTCACTTACATGGTTACTGTCAGAATTCAGTTCCTCATGGACTTTTACACCAACAGTGCCAGTTTCTTACTGACTGTTGCCAGAGGCCTTCCTCAGTGCCTTGCCATGTTGACCTCCCTCAAAGTGATTGAGCATTAGAGCAGGAAAGGAAGCACACAAGATAAAAACAAACGTCTTTTTTTTTCTTCTTTTTAAAGGTTTTATTTATTTGAGAGAGAGAGAGCACAAGCAGGGGTAAGGGGCAGAGGAAGAAAGAGAAGCAGGCTCCCCACTAAGCAGGGAGCCCCATGTGGGACTCAATCCCAGGACCCTGAGATCATGACCTGAACCGAAGGCAGACACTTAACCAACTGAGCCACCCAGGCGCCCCCAAAACCAGTCTTTTTGTAACCTAATCTTGGAGTGACATCCCATCACTTTTGCTGTATTCTTTTGGTTAGAAGTAAGTCACCAGGTCTAGCCCACATGCAAAGGAAGAATATTACAAAAGGCCACAGATGCTAGGAAGCACAGATCATTGAGGGCCATCTTAGAGGCTGCCAAATGCAATTACCAAGGTAACTGGTAATTGGGTTAGTTACACTATTCATCCTACTTTGATGTAAGTTTGAAATTTTCCATGACAAAAAGCTCAAAAACAAAGAGAAAATACTATTTTTAGAAACTAAATATAAGGAAGTTTCTACAAAGTAGCAAGATAATGAAAATATCATTAAATGAAAAAAGCCTGATCATTTTCACATTTATTGACCACTTACCACACAGGAGACGATGTTCTAAATGCTTAACATGTATTAATGTAATTTAACTTTCACAACAATCCTCTGTGGTAGGTATTACTATTTCACAATTTTAAAGATGAGAAAACTGAGGCACAGAGAGGTTAAATAACTTGTCCAAGGTCACATAGCTAGTATGCGGTAGAACCAAAGAGTTCCATAGTGCTAGGGAGGGGGATGGGGGTTGGATGGCACATAGAGAACACGTCAAAAGTTTAGAATTAGGAATTCTTGGTGAAGGGGACTGAGATTTTTTGTGTTGACATATTAATGTTTAAATCATGACTACACAATTCATGTGTCATTTTATGTTACTATGTCAAAATAACCGAATGGTCTTAACTCTCCTTTGTCAACTCCATTACAAGATCAGGTCATTATGAAGATAAATTTATTTCGATGGTTCATCTTCTGCTCAAAACTTCAGCATGGATGATCTTCAGATATAAACAATTTTTAATTGCTAATCTAATTTCACATTTATACATATCATAATGTGGCCAACTGTTCTTTTCAACTATCTTTTGTTCTACCAACTCACATGCCTTCATCAGTCTCTGATCAGTTGGCAAGGTAAGACTTCCTTTTCCCATGCTACACTCTCTCTGTGTCAGAGTCAAATGTGTAATAATAACTTGCTTGGATAGCACACCTCTGAATTTATGAAGTAAGTTCATACATATTATCTTATTCGATCCTTCTCACAACAGCCTGTGATGAATTTGATAGTTTACTATAGCACTGCTAAATTTAGGTCCTGCTAAATTTAGATTATAGTGATAATGATGAGAAGGTAGTGAATTCAAAGCTCAAATGCAGATGATTGCTTCTTAGTCGAGGGCCCTTCCCAGTACCCACTGTCCTTCTCTAGATAGTTCCAGAATTCAGGAGATCACAAATCACTAGCTACCTTAAGTAATTAAATATAAGAAAAAAAGAAAAAGGAATACATTTCACATTATGTAAAATTCAATTCTGTGGAACTATAAAAGGGAAAAATGATAAGGAAAGGAAATTATAATAAAATTGGAATTAAGAAATCTGGTTGAGTACCATAGACACTGTAATTCAGAAATAATGAGACTTGAATTTTACTAAATTCCCTAAAAATGCAAGACTGATACTGCAACTTTGTGCACAGCAAGATATAAAATCACTTAACAACTTGTAATTTTAATGAATGTAGTAAATACATATTTAGTTGTCTGTCCAGCATCTCTTTTCTGCAAACTGCCCACCCACCATCTATGTGGTAACCACAGTGATTTTTTTTTTTTTTACAAGATGATTCAGTCCCCATGACAATAACTAATGGGTACAATAATGGGCACTCCAAGCTGGGTAGTAGTTGACTTCTCAGAAATTTGAAATTGGAATGAAGAGATTTCAATCTCAGCCTAAAATGGGCTCTTGAAAAGAGAGTTATAACCTTGGAAACTATTAGCAGCCATGTTTTCTACTACATGACCTGCGGATCTGAGAAAATCAATCTACTGAGAGAAAACAGAGTGGATAAACAAAGAGAAAGAGAAAGTTTTCAAAGTGCGCCAAACCCTAATCCTAGTTTCATGAGATTCCTTTCTCTCCTTAAAACAGTTTTTTTTTAATTTATTATGTTACTCACCATACATCACATCATTAGTTTTTGATGTAGTGTTCCATGATTCATTGCTTAAAACAGTTTTTTTGTAGCTTAACCTAGCTTAACTTGGTTTGTCACTTGTAACCAGAAACCCAACTAATATGTTACACACATAGAATATTATGCATATTAATAAATACTAACTACAGTTATAACCAAAACTTATACTCTAAATTCCTGCAGGAAAAGACCTGTATCTCTCTCATGTTTAAATTTCTCTGAAGAGACATCAAAAATATCTACCCCAGAGCAAATATTTGGAAAGATGTCCTTAATATAGTAAGTGGGGGGAAAAAAATTGAGGTATTCAATAGTACATAGAATGAGATCCCTTTGGTTTACAAACTAAAAGATTAAATATGAAAACCATTTTTTCTAGTGCAATATGCAAAAACTATTAAATGTTTGGCTCTGGGAGGATGGAAAACAAAGTCTACCTTCATGTGCAGTTCTATCGTCTAATAATGCATCTTTTTTTAATACATTAACAAGGGTTACCTGGGTTATGGGATTCCAAGATGTTTTTATCATTCCTCTGAATTGAAAAACCTAATAATGATTACTTTTAAAAAACTGCAAAAAGAAATAAACTATTTTTGGCAAATAAACAATTAGACAAAATGGTTGAAAACGCGTAAGCCCAGAAGGAATGCCCTCCATGCAGAAGGGCCACCCAAACTTAAAGAAAACAGTCAATGCTAAGAGAAGACTGGAAAATTATCTCTCTACTTGGACTAAATCTATGCCAGGTTCACTAGCCCTTTTTCAACCACACCTCAATTCTTGGGTTAATTGGCACTTCCCTTACCAGTCATGTCTGAGATTTGTGTGGCTCCCTCTTAGTCCCCTTAAAGAAAAACAAAACTAAAACACAGAAAGGACAGCCTGAATTGCCAGTCATGATGAGAGATGTGTAGTAGATCAAATGAATGTGGAATGTAGCTAATAAATGAACTATGTTCCACCACTGTAAAACAAATACCTTCAGTATATTTGACTGAAAAGGAAAAAAATATAAATTATTATGTATATGTGACCACATAGAGCCATATAAGGATAGCAATCTGTCGTGTCAACATTTCCTCTTCTTTAGGTCCAGTATTACATGAAAGAATATTTTCTCGTAATAAATTCATGTGTGCCACTTCATTCATGCTATTTTATTTAGAATTTCTCTCTTCTAAGATAGCCTCCTGGGACATGCATCTCATTTTCATGAGGGTCCCTGAGAGACTTGAGCATACAGTATTTACTTCAGTACAATGTCAACAACATATTGCAGAACATTTCATCTAAAATAATAATAGAAAATGTTGAGCCATCTTTCCATTTGGAAAAATATATCTGGAAGAATGTGATGTCTGACGAAATCCACATTGTTTAAACACACTGTGCCATCTCAGCTTGCTTTGGGAATTTAAAGACATATATATATATATATATATATATATATACACACACACACACATATTTTTTAAAAGAATGGAAGAATGTAGACAGATAAAAGTCTGTACAACACTAGGGAAGAGAAAATTAATGGGTATCTACATACTGTTCCTGGCACAGAGTAAACAAGAACACCATAAGGTTAGCTGACTATCTGACTTGACCCAAAGTAAAGTGACCAGATTCGCAGATAAAGAAAAATTTTCTACAAAGTAGACTGTTTCTGAAGTTAGTATCCTAAACCAAGCTCTTTCAAGTTCTTCCTATAATCACTTCCTCAGTGGTTCTGTCAATTTATCATCTGGACTGTCATGGTCAACATCAAACATGAGGCCAGTGAAAGAAGAGAATTAATTCACCTATTAGGTTACTCAAGTTTTTCATTCAGACATGAGAATATTTGCCAGGAAACAAATGAAAATTATTGATCATATGGGTGCTACGAGGTAATCCATAAAATTTCCCTCCCTCTTTATCAGTAATAGCAAACCACAGGACTAAGATTTCCTAAGATTCAGAAACATTTTTTCTCTCATAAAGGATATTTCCACTGACTACCACTGACAGATTTGCAAATTGGAGAGCACTGCTAACAAATAGAGTTGTTAAACTAAATACTTGCTCTCTGCTAAGAGTTTTAAATGTATTATCTTATTTAATCTTCACTATAACTTCATAAGGTATGTTCTTTTATTTTTAATTTTACAAATAAGAATACTGAAGCACAGAGGGACTAAGTAACTTGCTCAAGAATTCTTAGGGCCATACGGCATCAGGATCTAAACCCTGGCAAACTGGCCTGAGTCCAGGCGTATAACCACTACACTAAAAACCAGAGTAAAAGTATTGAAAAAAATGAATAATTAATTCCAGTATTTCGGTTTCCTAGACAATATACAGAACTTACAAATATAGATCCAAATGTGTAAATTACTTTGATCTGATTTTTAGTGCTATCTTTAACATTAAAAAAAAAAAGATGGTTCTATTTTCTCCCATGAGAAGGCCACTAACTTTAAATTCTTTACCCAAGAATAGTGGATTCATGCTGATCTACCAACATTCTCTCATTTGCAAACAAAATAAAACATATTTGGGAGATAGTTCTCCTTGGTTAAATTTAATCTATAGTCACAGACAAAACAGAGCTAATTGGCTCACTATTTCTAAATATATGAATTAGAACAGCCACAAATATCAAGTGTGTCTGTGTTTTGTGGAGAGTGTATACAAACTTCAAACCACAAAAAAGTTACGTTTTACAAATCTATTTTAAATAATGGCTAGACTCCCAGGCTCATTTGCTGAACTAATAATAATATTCCCATAGATATGTGTAATGAAAAAAAAAAAAGAGTAGAAAGCAGTAGTTAAAATTTTAGTAATGAAACAATAACAAAAAGAATTGGATTTAAAACAACACAAAAAAGTTTTTATCTCATACATATAATACTTGAAGGAAAACATGTTTAATGGGAGAATGAGGCTGGAGCAGAATGGGACATTCTGGGATATCTGAAGAGTTATTACAGGCATTTTAAGAGTCTTACTAGGTTAGATTTAGTCATTTTAGAATTTTAGAGATTAAATTATTCAATTCTATTTTATCATTTGGAAACTTAGGACTATGATTCTTCATTCATCTAATTTCACTGCATGACAGCTTTGTTGATATCGAAAGCATGTGAAGTAGTTTGGTGTAGGAAGAGGAGTGTTGGGGCAGAGTCAGACTAGATGGTCTAGGAAAGACAGGAAAGAGGAACAGTGTACAAGCACATGTATGGGGGCAAATAATGATGTCTTAATGTGGAGAGCTCTTATATTTCATGTGGAAGAATTTTAATAACATTTTTGTTGCTCCTGCTGTATTTTTTGAGTCTGAGATTAAAATGTATTATTATCCATCTATTTTAAGATTCTATTAAAATTAAAAACTTCTATCCCAGCATAACATATTACAGCCTTCTAGAGAAAGCTCTGGAGCCAACTTTCTGGGATCGAATCAGGACTCCATCATTTATTAGCTGTGTGATCTGAAGCACGTTACTTATCTTTCTGTGCCTCAGTCTTCTAATCTGTAAAAATGACAGATAAAATAGTATTGTGAGAGTTATTTTAAGGACTTTGTTAATGCATGTAAATCACAAAGAACAGCGTCTGCTCAAAAGCAGGCAATTTTTTTTAAAGACTTATTTATTTGAGAGACAGAGAGAGAGAGAGAGAGACTGGGGGTGGAAGGGGCAGAGGGATGGGGAGAGAATCTTAAGCAGACTCCCCACTGAGCGTGGAACCTGCTGGGCTCAATCTCACGACCCTGAGATCATGACTTGAGTGAAAATCAAGAGTCGGACTCTCAACCAACTGAGCCACCCAGGCGCCCCAAAAGCAGGCAATATTTAATTGCTCAAAAAATGCTACCTTTAGTTATTACTACTCTAACTACTATTATTATAGCTACCATTATGATTACTCCTTGTCATGCACCTATATCAATGACCCAAAGTACAGTCTGTGACATACTTTATAATGATTTCCAGATGGCTCTAAATGATAACATAACAATTTGTGCAAAGCGCAGTTTAACCTTTTGTACATTCTCACCTGTTTTGGAGCGCCAAACTCTGAAATAAAAGAAACTGGAGCAGTTGTTCATTAGTAAATGAAAATAAATTATATAACAACATTGGATACCTGTGTAGCAAAAACTAAAGAAACAAAAATTGTGTTAAAATACTAAAATGTGGATCATAAATATCTAGAGATTCTGAAAGAGTAGATAGCTGAGTTTTTAACTTTTTCAATGAAGCACACTTCAAACTAATTTTCCCAGTTTCCTCCAAATCATTCCTTTCAAATTTTACAGAAACTAGGAGATATCACAAAACTTCAATTTCCAATGAACAAAAAATTCCTCTCTTCTACTATTTTCCATATCAAAAGTATCCATCAGTAAATCCTATCAACTTTTCTCCATTATAGCAAAAATTAAGATTCAAATAGTCTAAGAGCTTCAAAGTTAGTTCAGGATTAAAAACAAAACAAACGGGTGCCTAGGTGGCTCACTGGGTTAAGCATCCCAACTCTTGATTTTGGCTGTGGTCATGATCTCAGAGCTGTGAGATGGAGCCCCACCTTGGGCTCTCTGCTGGGTGTGGAGCCTGCTTAAGATTCTCTCTCTCCCTCTGACCCTCCACCACCTCTCCCTCTCTTAAATAAATAAAATAAAATGTTTTAAAACAAAACAAATTAAAAAACTCAACAAATGAGCAATGAGCAATAGAAAGAAAGCTATCTTAATCAGGTAAAAACTATCTACAAAATTCCCATAGCATGTATCTTACTTAATAGTGAAATACTAAAGGCTTTTTATTCTGAGATCAGGATAAAAGTCATTATTCACAGGTGACATGATTGTTTATGGAGAATATCCAAAATAATTAATAGAAACACTTTAAGAATAAGTGAATTTAGCAAGATCACTATATATAAGATCAATATTCAAAAAGAAATTGTATGTCTGTATTTTAGCAACAAAATTTTGATACCATTGTGTTATGGGCTGAATTGTGTCCCCTTAAAATTCATATGTTAAAGTCCTCAACCCGCAGTACCTTAGAATGTGACTGTATTTGGAGACGGGGTCTTAAAAGAGGTAATTAAAATACAATGAGGTCAGGGCACCTGGGTGGCTCAGCCATTTAGCGTCTGCCTTCGGCTCAGGTCATGATCCCAGGGTCCTGGGATCGAGTCCCACATCGGGCTCCCTGCTCGGCGGGAAGCCTGCTTCTCCCTCTCCCACTCCCCCTGCTTGTGTTCCTGCTCTCGCTATGTCTCTCTCTGTCAAATAAATAAATAAAATCTTTAAAAAAAAAATAAAATAAAATAAAATAAAATAAAATAAAATAAAATACAATGAGGTCATGTGGGTAGGCCCTAATCCTGTTTGACTGGTGTCCTTATAAGAAACAGACATGCTTACAGACAGAGAAGGAAGACCATGTAAAGATACAGAGAGAAGAGTGTCATTTAAAAGCCAAGGAGAGGGGCGCCTAGGTGGCTCAGTTGGTTGGGCGACTGCCTTCGGCTCAGGTCATGATCCTGGAGTCCCAGGATCGAGTCCCGCATCGGGCTCCCTGCTCGGCAGGGAGTCTGCTTCTCCCTCTGACCCTCCTCCCTCTCATGCTCTCTGTCTCTCATTCTCTCTGTCTCAAATAAATAAATAAAATCTTCAAAAAAAAAAAAAAAAAAAGCCAAGGAGAGAAGTCTCAGAATAAAACCAACCCTATGGACACCTTGATCTTGGACTTCTAGCCTCCAGAACTATGAGGAAATAAATTTCTGTTGTTTAAGCCACCCACTCTGTAGTACTTTGTAATGGCAGCTCTAGCAAACTAATAAACATTGGCTGTAACATCAAAAAACACCCAGACATAAGTCTAAAGAAATATGTGCATGATTTCTACATAGAAAACTTCAAAATATTATTTAGAGGAATTAAAGATCCAAATAAATGAAGGGGCATACTACATTCATGTATTAAAGACTCAATATTATAACGATGTCAGTTCTCCTCAAATTAATCTATAGATTCAGTGTAATCCCAATCATAATCCCAGCAGATTATTTTTGTAGAAACTGGCAACTTGATTCTAAGAGAGCTGAAAACAGCCATGGCACTCTTAAAGTACAAAGGTGGAGAAATTACACTACCAGATAGCAAGACTCGTTATAAAGCTGCAATAATTCAAAAAGTATTCTAGTGAACCCATGGTAGAAATCAGAGAATTCAGAAAAAGACTGACACATATATGGCCACCTGATTTATAACAAAAATGATAATGCCATATAATAAGGTTTTTTCAATATATAATACTGGGACCAATGAATTTCCGTTCAGGAAAAAACTGAACCTTTACCCCTAGTTCACACCATACACAAATAAATTTCAATCTAAATGTGTAAATAAACAATAGCTTCTAAAAGACAGTACAGGAGAGTGTGCTTATGACTTGGGGTTGGGGAAGTATTCCTTAAACAAGGCATAAAAATACCTTATCTAATCATGGGAAAAAAAAAAAGAAATGCTAATTTAAAATTTGTTTCATCAAAAAAGTAGAAGATACTTTTCTACCACAGACTAAAAGATACTTGTAGTACGAGAGTCCCCCTTTTGGGGATTTCGCTTTTCTTGGTCTCAGTTACCTGCAGTCAACCACAATGTGGAAGCACATGTTCCTCCTTTCTGACATATCATCGGAAGGTCAACAGTAGCGTAATACCACATCACCATGCCTACGACATTCATCTCACTTTATCTCATCATGTGGGCATTTTATCATCTCACACCATCACAAGAAGGGTAAGTACAGTATAATAAGATATTTTGAGAGACAGAGACCATGTTTACATAACTTTCACTACAGTATACTGTTAGAATTGTTCTACTAGTAGTTATTGTTGTTACTTTCTTACTGTCACTAATTTATAAATTAAACTTTATCATAGGTATGTATTATAGGAAAAAACCATGTGTATAGGGTTCAGTATCCCCAGTGCCAGGCATCCACTGGGGTCTTGGAACATATCCCCCACAGATAAGGAGGTGACTATAGTACATGTACCTGACAAAAGACTTGTATCAAAAACATAACTCCTAAATCAGTATCAGAGAAAATCAAATAGAAAAATGGGCAACAAACTTTACTAAGCCCTACCCCCAAAAATTATCAAAATGGCCAAAAAAATATGAAAAATTTTCAATATCAGCAGAGAAATGCAAATTAAAGCCATAATGCCCAACATTATACCAACCAGAATAACCTTCTTTTTAACTGTCAATGACAAGAGCTGGCAAGGATGTAGAACAACTGGAACTCTTTTTTTTTTTTTTTAAGATTTTATTTATTTATTTGAGAGAGAGACAGAGATAGTGAGAGAGAGCACGAGCAGGGAGGAGAGGGAGAAGGAGGCTGAGCTGGGAGCCTGATGTGGGGCTTGATCCCAGCACCCTGGGATCATGACTTGAGCCAAAGGCAGACACTTAATGACTGAGCCACCCAGGCGCCCACAACTGGAACACTTACACGTTGTTGGTGGGAGTATAAATTGGTACAGCCATTTTGGAAAGCTATATGGTAGCACCTAATAAAGCTGAACGTATGCATACCCTGTAACTTAGCAATTTGACTCCTATACACATTCCTAACAGAAATGGATACATATGCAACACCAAAAGATACATACAAGTACTCACAGCAGCACTTTCTGTAAGGGACCTAAACTGGAAATAACCCAAATGACCATCAAGAGTAGAAGAAATAAGCAAAATAAGGTATTTCCATACATTAGAATATTATGCTACAGTAAAAGTGCACATTTTACCACCACGTGCAAACGCAGAAGTATCTCATAGCCATAAAAGGATCAAAAGGAGCCAAACTCCTAAATATTGTGATGCTGACTATATGATATTAGGAAAAGATAAAAATAACCTATGGTGATGGAAGCCCTTGGTAAAGGGAGAGTTGTGACCAGGAGTGGATATAAGAGAGTTCCAAGGTGTTCTTTTGTATAAAACTTTGGAGCCTTAAACTGTTCATTCAAGTGCACTCAAACCTCATTTTTGAAGTATAATGCGCATATGGAAAAGTGTATCAAAGAGGACAGCTTGACGAATACTCACAAACAAAACAACCTATGTGACTGCTACCCAAATCCACCTACTTCTCCAGACTCTTCACACATTACTCTCAGCTTTCACTCCATATACTGCAGCCATCCTGCCTTTCTCCCAGCCTATTGCTGCTCGCCAGGCCGCTCTCCTGCTGCTAGGTTTCCATCTCTGGGATGGAAACTCTTCCTTTCCAGCACTCACTCAGATACTGTCCAACTGAAAAAACCTCTTAACACTCAAGCCTCACTTCAAGAAAGCCTTTCCAGGGGCACCTGGCCGGCACAGTTGGTTTAGTGCCCACTCCTGGTTTCCGCTCAAGTCGTGATCTCAAGCCCCTCTGAGCTCAGTGCAGAGTCTCCTTGAGTTTCTCTCTCCCTCTCCTTCTGCCCCTGCTCCCTACCCTTTCTCTCTCTCTCTCTCTAATCTTTAAAATACAAAAAAGAAAGACTTTCCAAATCTTTGACCAGTTTAAATTCCTTCTTATGGCCTCTTCTACCTCTCCTTTGTAGCACTTGTCATAGATGTAATTTTCTGTTTTAGGTGGTTTGTTTGATTAATGTCTATAGACACTAATAACTAATTATGTAATTAATTAGTAATTAACATAGACATTAATTACTAGACGCTAAACAGATGCTCACCATTACACTCCTAACAGTGAGTGTAGGGCCTGTCAAACAAGAAGTACTCAATGTTAAGTAAAGGAATGAAAAGAAATATAATGAAATCAAACTATAAAATTATATCATGCAATCAGGAAATAGTTTGTGAGTTTTCCTTTATACTGAAATTTTTATTTTTGCTGTTTTTCAAGAGTGAATTTCCAACCATTACACATTTTAGAAACCATCACTGACACCAAGATACAAAGCTATCTAACAAAGTTGGAATTGACTGTTCTTTAAAATATGTTCCTCTTTCATACAGCATTTTTGCTTGCCCCAGGAAGGGTAGTCCCAAGGTTTTTACAACCATATCTGTAGTCAGAAGGAAGAGCTCCGTAACATGGTTAACTCATTCCTAGTAAAAACCAACCAAAACAACAAACCCTTTTCGTCAATCTCTACATTCTGTGGGGAAAAGGAAAAGAAAATGACTACTAACTCTGCCAATATATCAAAATTTCAATCAACCCTCAATAAAATGGAGAGAAAAGGATGACTCAAAAAACAGTTAAAAGTAATAAAACCAGGGGCGCCTGGGTGGCTCAGTCGTTAAGCATCTGCCTTCGGCTCAGGTCATGATCCCAGGGTCCTGGGATTGAGTCCCGCATTGGGGTCCCTGCTCCGCGGGAAGCCTGCTTCTCCCTCTCCCACTCCCTCTGCTAGTGTTCTCTCTCTCACTGTGTCTCTCTCTGTCAGATAAATAAGAAATCCAAAGCACAAAACGGAACTAATTCAAACTTAGTTAAAATTATCCAGTATCATTTCAAAACTATTTATTGAAAGTATCGGATATTTAAAAAACTGCTATTCTATCTACTAACATTGCCCAATAGTGTAAAAATAATACAAGTAGAACAGTTTACAAATACCAAATACCACATGAGCTGAAGATAATAGACCAAATGAACTATCTGTTAAAATGGTGTATTATTGTTCACAGTTGGGGAGCTGTGCTCTTCTTTTTTCAACACTTAAAGAAAGCCTACTCAGTATTAGTTCATCACTCTGTAAACCAACCTCTTCACTTTCTATAGTTTGAGTAGACATGAGACCATAAAATCCAGCAATGTGCAAGATCACTGCTGAACTTAATTAACAGTTAGTACCTTTTCTCTCTTGGGTTTAGAGACATCTCATAATTCAGAAGTTAAAAACTCATGCCCTTCATATTATCTCAAATACCTTTCTAACTATGCTCCTGGGTATTTGTAAGCTCTCAGGAGGCTTTTCTCAGATAAATCTAGAATGATAAAATATATAAAAAACAAAACCCTCTGAGTCTCAGGTCCCTCATTTTTAACGCAAGGTCATGAGCTGATATGGGTACTAGTTTCTCTCTTTCCTGTTCCTCATCTTTCCTCTCCTCCCTACTCTCAGTCTGAAAAATCAAATCACTTCTTGGGAGAGAATTAGAGAATTCCTATTCCTTGACTACCATAAGAAACATATTTCTGCACAGGTTGTCACATGGTTATCAAAGCGTAAGATTAAGGTTATCCAGGAATCTTCTTCTCATTCCCTCACTCCATCCCACATCTCTCCACTTCCCAAGAAGTACAGTTAAGAAACTGCTGCTAGCAGGAAGTACATGCTTCCTTATTGATGGGAATGGGTCATTCTACTGTGGGATTAGGCACAATAGGATCCTTAATAATTTCTATATAATTCCAAACAACAGACACTTCCTGATACGTTATCACTTTTTTTCCACAATGCCAAGTCTTACAAATTACAATTTCCTATCTAACACAGCCCAAATTCTTACATTTTTGTTATATTCCCTTTTAGTCTCTATCCATAGTTGCTTTTACATAGATGCTGTTAAAGTGCGCATGTAATTTGGTATCTTGTTATAGGCTTGTATGTGTTAAAATATAGGCTTTAGCACCTACTTTAAGGCTGCATAAAATATCCCACCTAATGGGATTATTTATTTAGCCATCCCCACAATGTTTTATACCTCTTAGAATAGCAAGTTCCTATAGTTTGCTACTCCTTGAGAAAGTCACTCTATACTTCTCGATTTTCCTAAATTTGTCTCTTTCCAGCTCTAAAATACCAAATACAGAATGAACTTGTTCATCCTTCTTACACTCCTTTCCAATTCCCTTTGCTATGAACAAAGCTTCACTTGAGATGTTATGACCAGAATCAAACGAAATAGTCTAAGGGCAGGACTTTCAGAGCTTATCCCAAAGTAGAATCTTTCCTCTCTCCCTTCGTTCCTTTCTTTCTTCCACCCCCCAAGTTCTTTTCCAGATTATTATGAGATTTAATGTATCTTTTTGGCTATAAAAACATATTAAGAGGGGCACCTGGGTGGCTCAGTGGGTTAAGTATCTGCCTCCGGTTCAGGTAATGATCCCAGGATCCTGGAATCCAGCCCCACATTGGGCTCCCTGCTCAGCAGGGAGCCTGCTTCTCCCTCTCTCTCTGCTGCTCCCCCTGCTTGTGTGCATGCTCTCTCTCTCCGTCAAATGAATGGATAAACAAAATCTTAAAAAAAAAAAAAACATATTAGACTGATGTCAATACTTCCTCTGTCCCAACCTACCAAATTTGGGCCAAGTGCAAATTTTATTAACACAGAATTCAGAAATATCTCTGTCCTTTACCCCATCCCTATAAAAATCTGGCAAAAAGTTCAGATTTGAAATCGATATTTTCTATGGTTTTGGAAGAGGGAAGAGTTAAGAGAGATGGTCCCTGCCTACTACTATGGGATAGAGGCCCTAAACCCCTAATGTCAATAGCGTGGCCAAATCACTGCCATACCAGTAAGTGAACTTGTTTAAGTATTAAGGGGAATACCAGTTACAGCAGCAAAAGGAAATCAGAGGTTATGGGTCTAGCAGATGCTTGCCTTATTACTTTCTTGGAAACTGTCTGGCAGGTTTGCCTATTGGTCATCGGGGCAAGGGTGTCATGCTGGCGAGCTTCCCATTTAACTCACTAAGTACCCTGCCAATAGCTACAGCAGTGTCAACAGAAGCAGGAATGATGTTCCTGGCAATAACATGCCCATAACAACCAGCTTGCTAAAGGGACCATCCAGTATTCTGGATGTCAGCAAGGTCACAGACTGCAATGGTGTGACTTGTTTTCCATGGTGCCAAGAGGTCAAGAAGTTGCGAGGTAAGAAGTGAAGCTAAAGTTGACATACTATTTTAGGTTCACTTCTATGATTAATATGAGAAACACTTTTGTCCTACCCTTTAAGTAAGCCCTCTATTTTTACAGAATAATGGATATGTTGTTTTTACACCACAACATAATCAGTTATTATAATGACCCCTTATGATGCTGATGGATCTTATCCTGGGAAGACAACAATAGGCTCCCCCTTGATCAGAAGCTTCCTATTTTCAGTCTTGAACCTCATATACTTTCCATAAGCAGAATCATAACATTATGGTCAATGGAAGGGTGCAATATTCCCTACCTTGCAAATATTTTCAGCATACTAACAAGGAGCCCAATATGATCCAAGTCACTTTAATTTGATATTCACTATCTTTTCTTAGAACTGCATCTGCTAGCAATGCAACCTGGTGATCAAGGAGACTGAATGCCAGGGCTATTTTTACAAACAAGTTTATACTGACTTGGGGATCCCTGTCATGATTTAAATAATAATTCAACCTATCGTCCTAAAAGCAGTAGTTATTTTACTACATACTTGTTCACACGAAGGCTAAACTCCCAGTGCTTTATTCACTAGCATTTATTTACTCACTTAACAAATAACTGGGAAGCTCAAATATGGACAAGCCACCCTGCCCACACAAACCTGGCTATTTTCCAGCATCTTGTTTCTATTAGGAATAAACTCTTCTAAGCTAGCAGATTTTAACATGTACTCTCTTGTTGTGATAATTAACTTTTAACATTAAATAAAAATGGGTCTTAGTTTGAGTATGCATTATATGAATTTCCCCATTCAGAAGACTGCCCACTTATTTCTCCCCTTTTATCCCTGTCTCATTGCTCATTCTCTTTTCAAAAATTGCTTCCTCAACTTCGTAATTATCAACAGTAATAACAACCTAAGATATGGAAAAACATTAGAAGCTTCCTCTCACATTTATATCACACTCTGTTGAAAACTATGCCTCTCATTAATATCATGTTTCTTTACTTTTGAGCAAAGTGATGCTCATGAATGCCAGAGCAGCATTCCTGTTAGCATTAATGTTTAGCTCAGCTGAAAAATTCAATTAGTTCTCTAAACTGTTGACATGGGTCAATTTCTGACAACTGTAACTTTTTCTAGGAACCTTCATCGTGTTTCACATAAAAGATGAAAAACATAGAAAAATTAGTTGCATATTACTTTTCTGGAAAGTTAACCCAGCTGTTTGTTTGTGTTCAAATAAATACAGTGAAATGTGTTCCTGAAAAATTAACCATAAAATTCTAATCATATTTTTGTTCCTTCATTAAGAAACTTCAGAAACTCAAATTACTACATTTATCTTCTGAAGAAAAGTAGAAAGCTATTCTGATTCAAATTTTGTTCATATACTTCTAAGAGTGGCTGTATTTTAAAATAGCTCTCAAGAGTTTTCATAATCAGGGTAAGAAGGACTATTCAATGGGTCAAAGACGCTCTCAAGCCAGACCTTAACTAATCTAAGTTTAGCATTCCCAAAATAAGTTCAATTCTTATCATGTAGTTAGTAGATATTCTTAACTTGACTTTAATCTCTCATTTGATAAATAACCTAGAATTATGATGCTTTAATGGCCCCAACTGGAAAACAATAGCTTTAAAATGCTCACTTAGAGTATTGGGGGGTGGGGGCGGGAAACTTACTCCTTCAAAGCCTGTTTATGCAAACTGATGTTTAATTTTAGATGCTACTATGAGCTTTTCTACGTTTATAATTAAGATACAGCTAATTATCATATCGGCACCAAGACATCACAGGAATCTGTACACGTTAAGTGAAGCATTCTATGTTGAAAATTATTGAAGCTGGAGACAGCTATGTGGGGATTCCTAATGCTATTCTCTCTACTTTTATACATGTGTGAAATTTTTGTCAATCAAAACTTAAAAAAGAAAAAAAGTTAAGCATTAAATGAGACTTTGGGTAGTTACCAGAGTGAGAGGAAATGAAACAATATCAGAGTCTCTGCATTTCTATTTCCAATCTCTCTTCCTCTGTTGACAAATAATCTCCCATTCAGAGTTTTGATTGTTTTCTATTTATGAATCCAAACTATAAGCACTCAATTAAAAAACAGTGAGTAATTGACATTGGGGTATTTAATAATCCTTTGTAATATAAATTAATGTATACTAAGTGAAAGTATTCTAAAGATTATTCTCCATGCTAAGAAATGTTTAATAAATAAAATATAGGGGCCACCTGGGTGGCTCAGCCATTAAGTGTCTGCCTTTGGCTCAGGTCATGATCCCAGGGTCCTGGGATGGAGCCCCGCATCAGGCTCCCTGCTCAGCAGGAAGTCTGCTTCTCCCTCTCCCACTCCCCCTGCTTGTGTTCCCTCTCTTGCTGTCTCGCTCTCTGTCAAATAAATAAAATCTTAAAAAAATAAAATATAGGAGAAATACTTAAAAAGGAATATTTGGAAAAAAACTAATGAAATAACTCTTGAAACAACTTACATAATACAGAAAAACTGCAACACTTTGTTGTTATGCAGACATTTAACTTATTTGTGGATGTCTCATTTTGTTTTTAATTCATTTAGGTGGGGAGTCTAGGCATCTATGTCTACTTAGTCTCATTACTAATGCTAGGGTGGGAGGACTATTCATTTGATTCTATACTTTTTTTTTTAAAGATTTTATTTATTTATTTATTTGAGAGAGAGAGCGAGAGTACAAGCAGGGGGAGCAGAGGGAGGGAGGGAGAAGCAGCCTCCCCACTGAGCAGGGAGCCCGATGTGGGACTCGATCCCCAGGATCCCGGGACCATGACCTGAGCCGAAGGCCGTTGCTCAATCAAATGAGCCACCCAGGTGCCCTATAAATTGTTTTCTGGTATGTGATTCTTTCATCACTGATATATTAAGTGACCATCATAGAGTGACTGCATCATCTGTTGTTTGTTGCCCAGAAAATATTGTCTTTGAGCAGCTGTATTCATTTAAATGTATAGTAATGCTGCATTCTCCCCTCCGAAGTATAGAGGGTGCTTCTCATAGAAATTTTACTTAGCATTTATTGTCTGTAATAATTTCTGAAATGCTTTATTTATATATTCCATAATAAAATACATTTATTACTTACCTTTGATACAAGTAACTTCCTAAAAGAGAGATCTTACTATCAAATATCCTTAATTTTCTTTTCAATTGAACTAAAATTAAATTTGAAAGATTGTCTCCTTTTCAAATTTCTGGTTTCCAACCACACATGGGCTCTGGGCAGTTTGGCAATCCTCAGTCCCCTTTTCCTTTCTCCTCAGAGATCGTTCCAAATATTTAAAATTCTCCTCAAATCCCTTAATTACTTCCATCATCTCTACTCATTTGAGGGAGATGGCTTGCCTCTAAGATCTCAGAGCAAAATAGCAGCTGCTGAATGGATAGTCCTTTATCATTCTGTTTATTTCTAAACATATTATTCTTCTGTCTAGAGCTAACCCACAAACCTGTGCTCTGCACACAATCATTTCCATATCTTCTGGATCTTATTCAATCACTTGTACCTTGAGTAATTTTTCTATTGGCTGCTTTTTCTTAATTGATAAACACAACCCAATCTCTCTCATCTTACAAAACTCTTTCCTTCTATTGATCAGCCATCTCTTCCTCCTTAACAGAACACTTCATGGGGGAAAAACAAAACACCTATTTTCAACCCTAAATAACAGCATGTAACAATAATAATAAGCAACACTATATTAACTCATTCAATCCTCACAGCAACTCTATAAGGTAGGCAATTTTTTTTTTTTTTAAGTTTACTTATTTAAGTAATCTCTATATCCAAGGTGAGGCTTGAACTCACAACCCCACGATCAAGAGTCCCATGCTTACCAACTGAACCAGCCATGCACCCCATAAGGTAGACAATTTTTATCCCCATTTTATGAAAGAAGAAACTGAGGCACAGTGAGGTAAAATAACTTGCTCAAAGTCACATAGCTGGAAAGTGGCAGCTGGGAAACCTGGTATCTGAGTCCATGTTCTTTCCCACTATGCAACACTTTATCCCCATACTTACTCACATGATTTTGATTATAAATTATATGCTGATGATCACTACCATCAATTTATCTAGTCTTGATTTCTCCCTATTTTTTGTAGTTCCTATTTAAAGATACCTTAATCTCAATATATCTGAAAGACCCAGCCTCCAACTCTCCTCTCCTATGCTTCCTCTACCCTACTACAAAATACAACTCTATCCACTTTGCTTCTTAACTTACAAATCTTGAATGACTCTCCATTAGTTACAGAATGGGGTTTACAAATTCTTCAGTAAAGCACACAAGGTTCGTCATAACCTGTTCCCAAATTTCCTTCTTACTCCTACTCCTGCCATTCCTTTACATACCCTCCAGTCACCAAACTTTAAGAAGTATGTGCCATACTTTGTCACATCCCATGCTCCACATATAATGTTCTCTCAGTTTGGAAAATCATTTTTAATCTTCTTGTCTTGATGAATCATTACTCATCTGTATTATCCCACTGCCCATTTGCCCCTTCCCCAGGTAAAAGCTAATCTCCCTCTCCTACCTCTTATGTTCCCAAAATATTTGTTAAAAAAAAAGTAATAACTCTATTATCACAATATAAGATTGTATTGTCATTAATAATCTAGACTATGAGCTCTCAGAGAGCTGCGACATTATCTTATTGATATTTGTATTCAGTACCCAGAACAAGAGCAGTCACTCAGAACACATATGATGAATGAATAGAGGTAGCTCTTCTTTAATATTCAAAATCAATGTGCCTTGGACATGGGAAGGTAAATTAATACATCATAATACATCATAGGAAACACCATAATCTTAATTAATCATTATTTGCCCATGAAATGCCTAAAAACTTAGCAACACACACAGCATATTTTTGTTTAAATATTAATACAAGTACAGACCCTTTCTCTTGAAGTGCCACTGAGCAAAGAAATCTACCATCTAAACAAGCGATCTTTAATAATAAAATACGTGAAAACAAAAAGAAGCCATAAATGTTAGGCCTATCTCTAAGCCACAAAACTTGATAATGAATAGCCGTCAAATTGTAACTACTACAAAATATCCCCATGAACTAAACAGTGAAGTGTTGTTAAGTCTCAATAGTTTCCCCACACTGATTCCTTGATATA
Organism: Mirounga angustirostris; assembly: GCF_029215605.1. Lineage (NCBI taxonomy): Eukaryota > Metazoa > Chordata > Mammalia > Carnivora > Phocidae > Mirounga > Mirounga angustirostris. Next base: position 67,419,110 of record NW_026991717.1, on the reverse strand, counting down.
TAAAATATTTTGGCTCTGGTATGACACAGTCATGGCATTTACCAAATGGCTTATTAAATCAAATTTATAAATCACAACAACATCAGCTTACATGCCCGACTAAATATAAATGTGAGGTGGACTGAAGCTGTCTCGCTGAGCCTCAAGTGTGGGAAACACATTCCTCTTAAGTTTTACTTAGAAGAATAAAAGTAAACTGCATAAAGTAAATTTTTAAAGAAAAACTCAACCATAAAGCAATGTGATTTCCACTGTTTTTTTTTAAAGATTTTATCTATTTGAGAGAGAGAGCGGTGTGAGCATGAGCAGGGGGAGGGGCAGAGGGAGAAGCAGACTCCCTGCTCAGCAGGGAGCCCAATGTAGGGCTTCATCCCAGGACTCCAGGATCATGACTCAAGCTGAAGGCAGCCAATTAACTGACTGAGCCACCTGGTCACCCCTCCACTATGCTTTAAATGGTTGTTTCCTCTGCAAGCATTTCCTCTTAATTCTACTAAGAAAAAAAAAAAAAAGTAAAGATTACAAAATAAGGTGATGAGAGGAATTCAAAGTAGCACAGAGTAGGGAAATGCGTGAAATACCCAGTTTGGTTATCTACACTATGATGAAGTTAATTAAATATGTCTTATTTCTTTAAAAACTGATGAGTATCTCACTGACAGTTTTTTCCTAATTTATATTAAATTCTAGTGTCAACATTCTTTGATTGCATTTAATAATATGAGTGGTATTGAGTGATTCCGATCCTAAAGTTACCGTGTTGTTTATATGCGAGGGTTCACATATGGGCTGGTCTAAGTTCAGAGTTCAAAATAATTCAACTTTTAATACATATAATGAAAAATTACACCTAAGTCACTCACCAGAACACAAAGGCAACATTAATATTGCTGCTGTAGACTAAACAAAAGCAGGAGTGATCAGTCTTTAAACTTTTACTGTTTTTCTAGCCTTAAACAGGAAAAGCATTTTGGAAATATAGGGCTCATTAAAGAACAGCCTTTAAACTACTGTTGGAACTTAGAATTTTTGCCTTATATATGGAACTCTGAACAGAAATTTATTAACCATTCTTATTTACACTTGTCAGATTTTTAAGATTTTATACTCTACAGAGAACAGCTGACATTCAACATAGCAAAGTTCATTATTAAAACCATAGTATGCCAAGTCCAAGACACAAAAGAGAAATAAAACTTTGATTTGTTAAGAAAAACCTTATCGTGCACAATTTACTTTTCCTCCTACATCACCAAGTTTATATTTTTATCTTATTTAGGATCGATGGCCTAAAAATACAACGAGTTAAAATTAATTAAAAATAATTTAATACAAATAGTAAATCTCCAAAATACTGGAACACAAACAAATCTCTAGGAATGCTTAAATAAAAATTCTGGAGCTTGAAAAAGAGCTATTTACATGCTTCCCTGCATTAACAAAAGGGCAGGTAATAATGATGGCTTGTATGACAATATTGTCTTTGTTAGTTTAGCCCCAACAGAACTAAAGATTTCCTGATTACAACTTTGTAATCTAAGTCAACTGAAAAGATTTCTGGGGAAGGGAAACAAAGAGGAGTCTGAGTGCTAACATTAAAGTGGAATATATTACCTAAGTTTACTCTTCAGTGTGAGACACTGTAAATAAGAGGGGCTCCTACTTCGACAGCCCATGCTAGGTCATGACCTGAACTCACTGTACTGGTGTAAAAGAGAAAGTTGTACTGGAGTCTCAGATTTGCATGCTTCTCTGCTTCACCTTCAGGATCCTGTAATCACATAGGGCCTTACAATGAATTGTTCACTCTGTACTGTATCTCATTGTCAGGATTTTTAAACAGTTGCTTTTTTATTGTAATGAGCCAATTATGAGCCAGTCACTCAAGCAGTCATTAACAATAGATTTTTTTAATTGCATTTTTAATGAATTTTATTTTGGATAAAAGCCCTTAAAAGTACCTATGGCAAAGGGTAATCATACATTGAATTAACAGCAAAATCTGTTTAATAATGACTTGTCTTTTATTTACTACAACAAAATAAATTCCGGTGAGAACGCTAACAAATTGACAGTGTCAGGGAAAAAAGGCTGGGGGTTGGGGGAGGAAGTTGTATCTATACTGCTAAAAAAATTAAAATGAAAACATGCTTTTTTTGCATTTAGCTATGTCCTCGTTCTTTCTTCATTTTAAGGCACAAATAAAACATTATCTGATCAACATAGACCTTGCTCTATATTTAAAAAATAGTTATTAATATTTTATCCATAAGCTATCAATAATGTTTAATATAATTATAAAATAAGCTAAACTAAAAGAAAACAAATTTAATGTATTCATTCCTAAAGATGAATGTAATATATAGGTAAGATATGTTAAAAGTTAAAACTGTTGCTTAAACAAAACACTATAGTGTAAAAATATTCATTCATCTTGAAATATTTCTATGCATGTATGAATAGAAATGTCCTTGCTGAAGATAAAAAGTAATCTTAATGAAAATGTGAATGAGCATAGTTTACGATCAGACACAAAAATGTATTTTTTAAGTTGACTCTGTTGAAATCTCCTAAGTCTTAATCATAATTAAGAGTCCACTACTCAGTGTAATTTAATAAATCCATTAATTAGGAAGTTCTAAGGATGCACACTGCCACTAGAAAAATTATCTCCTTAGGGGTTATATATGTCATACTCTGGTTGGATTTTAAAGTTTTTAATCCATTAAAATCACTCACATACAAAGAGAAAAAATACCTCTATTTATCTATCTATCTATCTATCTATCTATCTATCTATCTACCTATCTATCTATCTTATACCATATATATATTTCAAGATTCCTAGAATAAGTGTCACTACACACTCTGATTCTGTAAAGAAAAAAACTTTTTTTGAATGTTCAAGGTCTTAAAAACCTTGCATTATCTGCCTCAAGAATGGGCTGACTGAAAACACGAGCCTCTGCAGCCTCTGGTTAATTAATCCACGGGCTGAATGACAGTGCGCCTAGGGGCATGGTGCTGGCATCCTACACAGGGTCCCAACGTGCTTTAAGCCTTGGATAGCTACATTCTGCACGCCAAGACTTTGCCCAACAAATAGCAGAGAGGCCTACAGAGCCTTTCTTCTTCTGAGACATTCCATTTAATTAATGTAATCCCTCTTTATCTTAAAGTTTTAATAAATTTAGAAGGTGAGAAAAAATCAACACATTTATGACACTGAATGCAGTAACCAGTTGCTCTAACACTTTTTTTATGTACCCAAAAGGCTTCTTTACAAGGCAAAAGAAAATGAAAGCAAAAAAATGTTATAACACGTTCAGAAATTTTCAAACATGCTACTTGATCTGTTAAAAAATATATTTGTACAACCCAATGTTTAAGAATTCCATTAAATGAATCTGGTCATTTCCATTTTGCTGGGCTTAAAGATTTTAATGTTATAAAAGTATAAACCATACACCCACCTCAAAACTCTTCGAAAATTACTAATACCTAATCTTGAGCTAGGTAAGGCTATTTTTTTTTAAGCAACAGGATACAAAGGACATTCTCCTAATCCCTTTTACTGCCAGAACAAAACATCTTTCAAATCAAGATAAAATCGCTACATCATGAATGTTAATATCATTCTGAGAAAAATAATACCTTATGACTAGAAAAGACCATCCCTTTAGGGAGAAATGTTGTGTTAAAGTGGATTATTCTTTTAGTAGTATAATAGAATGGCTTCTACTTAGTCCCAGATGGAAAATCAAAATCTGCATTTAAATGGAAATATTTTAAAACAGATAGGAAAAAGGCTTAAACCATAAGGAATACCTCCTTCCTTACATTTTAAAAATCCAAAATGCTTCTTGAGAACTTTTCTGGAAGGTATGGCTTTAAGATTTTATATGTATGTTTGTTTCATTTTTATGAAGAGCTTGCAGGGCAACATAATTTCAGTTTTGTGATTAACATATACTATTTATGCCTATTTTATCAAATTTATAAATTGGATCAAGAAGTTGAGCTGTGAAATTTTTAGCATTGCAAGAAACAGATTTATGGTTCAGGTTTATGCAAAGTTAATAAGAATGAGTCCTCTATTTTATTCCTATTTTTTAACCATGATGTTTTATATGTAATTCTTACAAAGCAACAGCAGTTTGTTGAAATCAAATAAAATCTGAGTTTCTTCTAGCATTTGACTCAAATCACCACCATGGTTAGAGTAAAAAGAAAGCAAAATGTTAGGCAATATTATAACAACTGCTCTTTGCAACCTAAAAGATTATTTTCAGTTCTTCAATAGTTGGGGCAATTTTCTTAAATCCTGAAGGAGCCTGACAGCACTGCACATTTCTTAATGCTTGCATTTACTTTTACATTATAAAACAATAAAACAGCAGGATAATGTTCATGCAGTTTAGAGACTTGTAACATTACCACAAATAATTCTACTGTATTATGGCAAAACATAAGGTTTTTAAATGTAGGCTGCCTAAAGAAAGGGCAATCTATATTCATTGAAAATACATCGACAAATAAGATTGGAAATATAACTTAAATGTTGTACCTAGTTCTAAAATAATGGTTGAAACGGTTTGAAAAAGCAAAATCCATGCTAGATGAAATTTTTTTTGGTCATAAATTAAAATACAATTAATTTTCAAACATGGTGCTTATTGGCAAGGGAAAGGCTTCCCACATTTCTTCCTTTGAGTGTATAATAGACTACGTGGCTTCAGCCACCTCAGGAACCAACTACATTAGATAATTTGATCATTCTTCCTCAACAATGTTATAACTCAAGCTACTTTACAATTACCCACTTTAAAGATGCAGGTATTTTGATGGTGACTAATGGATTGCAAATAACGGGCCAACCTGCAGAAGCTGGCCATAGCACTTCCGTTCTAAAATCAGCCCATCTTCTAGTCACTCTGTTGCAGGTTCTGATACGTCCTTATTGCCGGAAGCTGTCCATTTTTGTACAGGAAATTGTGTGGATCTCTTTATTTAAAAGACATGAAACACATCTTATTTAGAAGCATAATGGGAACAACTCCTGTGTAGGTAATGGGTGATTTTCTCACTTTCATCAGGTAATTTATTTCAATCCAGCTGTCCATGGTTCTCCTAGTGCTAACCATAGGGATGAGAAAGAAAAAAGCGTTTCTCTGCTGTAACCCAATTCTCCTTTACACTGGCGCCTCCATCCCTGGTCCCAGTTCCCACCTCTCACCCTCACTCCCAGAACTTGCACAAGAGAAGTTTTTCAGTGGGAGATGATATATCATTAAATCTCATCGCCAAAAGAAGCCCCGAGACACATCATCATTAGTCTGCACTAAGCAGCAAACTAAATCAGGGAAGCTGTACATGGGGCCCATCACAGAATATCCAAGACTCGCAGATCATTTAAATCACCAGGCTCTACAAGTGCCTACATTAGAGAACTGTAGAAACATGGCAAATTACATTTTAAAAGAAAATGTACGCTCTCATCCTTGTAGATATTAGACTCTTACAGCAAGTGTATGAACAAACTGACCTTTAAATTCAAATACTTCTGTTCTAAATAAATGATACTTTCAGTTAGAAGGGAACCAGAGTCTAAAACCTCACCACCCACAGCAGGGCCTCAGATCAGCAGAACTGGCATCACCTAGGCAAGTGTTAGAAGAATGTCAGACTCCACCCAGACCAACTGAATCAGAACCTGAATGTTTAATAAGATGCCCAGATGACTCATCTACATATTGAAGTTTCAGAAGCCCTGGTCTAAATTTTGTTCTAGTTGCACCGTGTATTCTTCATTGAGAGACAGAGAGCAGTTAAGGACGAACAGCTTGTACTCATAAAAACCCTTAAATGTTACAGATGACCACAATTTAAATAATGAAAGAGAAAACAGGAAGAAAATATAAATTAAAACTTCAGCAACTAAATTAGGTCTAGACCCTGCAATCTTTGTTTTTTAACACTTGAAAATTCACGTATAGGGAGGTGTGCATATGCATGCCCAAATGCATATAGCAGATGAGAGAGGAAGATGGGAAAAACAGAATGAAAGTGACAGGAAAAAGAATCAGAAGAGAATGGAACTACGAAGTATGCACAGTGCACAGAGGTAGATATGTTTAGAGCCCGAAAGGAGAAGAAACAATGTGAAAACCCAGCCACTTGGAGAGAAGCAGCAATATCGCCCTCAAAAACACTCCCACAGGCCCCTCTTATATATACAAGCCCAAGTGTGCTGGAATGCTGGTCATATCACTAACAAGAAACTACCAAGAAATAAGTATAACATAAACAGAGTATGTCACAGAAGCTGTTATCCCCTAATACTAATTACACAACAAGACAAGTAAACACAGAAAGAATTAGTTCTGAGAAAGCAAAGAGACCAACACAACAGCAAAGGTAGTTATAATACCAAAAAGGTGATCTAATATTCTTTCTCCAAAGTCTAAATAATCATTTAGTTATAATTACCATAAAATCAACATAACCTGTTTTATTCTTACAAATGAACTTACTATTATTACAGTACTATTACTGTTATTATACTAAGTCCACTAAATTCAAAATAGTAGCACTATTGTTTTGTTTTTAATGACAATAATAAAAATAGCCAACATTAATAATATAAGGAAGCATAAGATATTTTCTATGGGATATTTAGTGAACATAAAGTCATGGCTTACACCTGCAATAATAATTTGTAGAGTGTGAAATATGCCTAAAAGATTATGCTTGATATTAAAAATATATACCCCAAATGATTAATCTCCTATGATTAATCCAACAGTCTATCAGTATTTATTTAATGGAAAAATTAGAAATAATTTCTAAATACTGCCAAACTTAATGATGCCAATAGAAAATAAACCAGTTGATAGCCAGAGAATACAATGTGGCTAGTCACAAAATAGAACCTGTCAGAAAAAATGAGTTATAATTAACATTATAGCTGGAACTTAAAAATATACATATATGTTACTATGTCTTTATCTGTGTTCATCTACTTCGCACATTAGTGTACAATATACTAAAATTCAGCCCACTTCTCAACTGATCATCTTTTAAATGTAATCCCATTAAAACACTGGAAAATGACTTCTCACAATATGGGGAGGAAAAAAATCACCCTATGCCTTGCATTACATGACTGAGCTGCCCTAACACATATCTCTTTGGTTTTGTTCCAAGAGTTAAAACGCAGTCAAAGATGGGCAGAATGCTACTCCCAGCTTGTATTCACCACATGCCAGGAACTGTAAAAATAGAATTCCAAGTTGAGGTTTCAGATACATTAAACAAAGACTTAGAATTTCAAAATATAAATAATGCATGCATAAATAGGTATATTATTTATGGAAATCAAGTAGGCAATATGTACCAATGGTCTTAGAAGCAATCATATACTTTGATCCATTAATTATATATCTAGAAATCTGTCCTAAGAAATTAATATTTTTAAATGTAGACAATAATTGATGTACCCACATCAAAGTGTTATAATTTATACTAAAAATTAGATTCAACCTAATTTACAAAATTAGGGAATCATTAAGGAAATTATTATACAGCTACATGATGGAATATTAAGTAGTCATTAAATTATGTTCATAAAGAGGTTTAAATGGCATGGAAAAATGCTCCTGATATTTTAAGTTAAAAGAAAGCAGCCTACAAAGTTATATATACAAATGATTATACACGTGTGTGTGTGTATCTATGACAGTATGTTAAATATATATGTGCAGAAATATGTCAAAATGTTAACTCTGAATGACTGAATTTTGAGTAAGATCTTCATATTTTTTATACTTTCATGTCTTTTCCTTAATTTAAAAAACAGTTGTAAGTATCAGAGAATATTAAGGAGTAATTCAGATAAAAAAACAAGGCATGAAGAACAAGGGTGAGAACGCTGCAAAGTTACAACAAAGCTATTTCGCTAAATAGAGAAAGTGTGTGTGTCTGCAAGAGGAGTACTAAGAACCTAGTCCCACAGGAAAGAAGCTTTTGGACTACCTGAAAGGTAGAAGACAGATGAAAAACACAGGTAAGTATAAAGACAATGAAAGTATAATAAAAGAATGGAGAAAAGTCAAATCTATTAGAATCTAATAACTACACAAAGAAAGCAAAGGAGATACCATCAATGCCAGTGTTATTTTTACTATGCAAAAGCATCAAATAGTTGCAGAAAGTAAAATACATTTATATTTATATATTTTAGGAGGCTTATTCCAAATCTTGGGTTAAATATAAGAAATTGGTTACTATCAAATCATAACAAAACACAATTTATAGATCCTCATTTTGTTTTCTACAAAGACTGCTTTTTTTCTTTTCAGAGTTAAAACATCTTTAAACTGTGCAGATAATGAGAATTATATACTTAAAAACGTGTATAATCCACAAATTGCATCTTTTATAAAACAATATTTTAGCTACTTTGTTAATTAGTAAGTTTGTTGTAATTTACTATACTTTCCATTAACGTTCCTTGGTTGTAAATGCTTCATAATTATTTCTATTTCAGATTGCCTGATGGATCCGTTGATTTCAAATCAATAAAAACATGTGTTCAAGAGTAGCCACGCTAAAGGCATTATATAAAACAGATAATGCAGTGAATGCAATGATTTTACACACAGTAGGGAATTGGTAATTATCAATTAACCATAAAGCAGAAAACATCAACATAAGTTTACATCTTCTAACTATGTAAAATCTTCACAAACTAGATTAGTTTTATCTGTTATATAGCATTGTTTTGTCTAAAATATACACAAATAACAGTCTGAGAAGAAACAATATGCATAACAGCATGAAGGAAAAATCAGGCTAATCAACAGAATTTCTGTGTAAGTATAAATGCTTAAAAACTCCATCTGAAAACAAGACCCACTGATACTAACCTAAAATTAAAATTTATAATATTACCTAGCCTTTGACAGAATCTAGTCTATGATGGCCCTAAAGAATGTCTGAAATAAATGTGAAGATGCTTCCTTAAGTAATGGTGGGGGGCACTTACTGGCTTTCCAAAACAACTAATTTAAAATAGGAAAGTAAATACAGTCTAATTAAAGATCTCGGGATACACTGAATTGAAAGTTTGATTTAATTTTAGTATTAAATCATACTTCACATTTTGGCAAACACCTTACAGTAGTACTGTTGTGGAAGCATTAAAAAACTATGCTAATATGTAATTATCTGCTCTCTACTGGAGAGGACCAGGACAAGGAAGAAACCTAGAGACTGTAAGACTGAACTGGCTAAGAATAAATGATAAATTATTTCAAGGTATCAATCAAAAGTATAAACCAAATCAAGAATCAAAAGTATAATTCTCAAATAGGCACAGATAGTGCAATACTGAGCCTTAAATATCACAGGATTCTTAGGAGAAACTCAGCAACAATGGCCAGATGAGGAAGGATGAATGCCAAGTCATAGAACAAAGAGGTACACTATAAGGAATATGGAATATTTTTAAAAGAGCAAAGAATTCACCACAAATAATAACTGTGATGAATACATAGCAGTAACCTTCTCCCTCCTTGAGATAGGCACTGCGCCTTAATCTACATCTCCAGCAACTAGAAAAAAGCCTGCAACAAACCAAGAGAAAAAAAAAAGTATATTAACATTCTGCAACTCATACAGCATGTGTAAACATTATGAATAACAGTTATATACTGTGTGACTTCTTATCTTTGCACCTCTAGAATTTATCATTTTATTGAAGTTCAAAGAAAAAGGCATATAGAATAAAATCATCTGACGAAGTTCCTCATATTGTTTCTCATATAAACTTTTCAAAATGTTGGTGATGTGCCCATTTTCTGCCCACAAAGCTTTCCCAAGAAGAAGATTTTAGTAGATGGGCCCCTATAGAAAAACTGAACTGTGGAAAATATTCAATTAATTCCAGTTGGTATCCAGCTAAAGCAAAGTCCAAAACAAACATACTGAAATGCACATAATTTGACTTGATATTTGCCAATGCCAAAGCAACTGATACATGAATGACTAAGAGGAAAGACAAAGACAAAATAAGGAACAAGAGAATTTCTACCACACTATTCCTGAATTCACAGAAGGACAGTTAGCTTCTCTAAGAACCAGATCAACAGAGAAACCATGACAGATAAAAATGATCTTATTAAACTAGTTAAGAATGAGCAATGCTCCATTGCTCCCATGCAAGAGAAACATTTTATCTAGCGACTTGGATAATATTATTAATAATATTAACAATACTATTAACATTAGTTAACATTATTATTATTGGGACGCCTGGGTGGCTCAGTCGTTAAGTGTCTGCCTTCGCTCAGGTCATGATCCCAGAGTCCTGGGATGGAGCCCCACATCCAGCTCCCTGCTCTGCGGGAGGCCTGCTTCTCCCTCTCCCACTCCCCCTGCTTGTGTTCCCTTTCTCACTGTGTCTCTCTCTGTCAAATAAATAAATAAAATCTTTTTAAAAAATTATTATTATTAATGTAATAGTTAACATTTATTGAGGCTTCCTTTATGATCTATTTTACATGGATTATCCCATTAAATGCTCATGACAATCCTATGATGTAGGTACTATCGCTAACCCCAACTTTACAAATGTGAAAGCCACAGTGTAGAGAAGTTAACTAAACCAAGGTTGTATAGGTAGCATGTGGTAGAGCCTAGAACACAGACATGTCTGACTCCAGAAGCCCCACTTATCTCTTGTAGGCAAAAAAACAAAAAACAAAAAAGCATTTCTTATTACACACAATATTGATTTCCCTAAATATATGTAATTATAAAGATATCATTGGACATCATTAAAGTAAAAGATGAAAATATACAGTGTAACACGGGTTCTCAACCTTTTTGGTCTCCAGACACTGATAACGTGCAACATACTGTCCCTTCTTACAATCCAGTGATGGAGTTGGGGAGGAAATACCATCCAGTTAATCCTGATATACCCAGAGCTGTCTGTCCCACCCTGAGAATTCCACAATATACATACCTATATCTTTATGTATAAGCAATGCTACTTATAGCCCCATCCAAATCTTGCTTGTGGCTCAAAGATTAATAAATAAAATGTATATTCAAAGATTTTGCCACGATTCTCTCATGGAAGACTCATGTTAAAAAAAATAATCACATACTTCAATATTAACTCATAATAAAGAAAGCTAAATTAATAAAAAAGAATGAGATGTTACTTTTTCTTGGGTTTAATCTGTTTCATTCAGCAGCAATGATCTTGTCTCATATTCTACTACCTTGAAGAAATTTAAAGGATTTCTTTGGAGGACTGCTATAAAATTATCATTGACATTTTAATTAAAAAAAGAAATGTATGTAGAATAAACAGGACATTTCCTCTAACAGTCTGCAGTGGCTGCTCCATTGCTTCTTTGTACAGTCTTGGTAAATTATGCAGGCTCTCACTAGACAGAGCAGTTGTATTTCACTGTCTTCAGTAATGTAATCTACATTTATCATTATTTTAATTAAGCAGATTCTTAATTTGGTACTTTCATCGCAAAGAAAAATACCTTATTCATTTTTTTTTTTGTAGACAGCATCTTGTCAGTCTTATAAACCAGAATTTAATTTTAAACATGATTCTTAACTGCAACTGGTCACTATTTTTTTTTTTAAACTACCATATTTGGTTTATTAAAAGCTTGTTCAGTCTCATTCTATCGGTTTAAAATATTGGTTCCTTCTTTATAATGTTTAAAAAAAAAAAAAGGTACTTCCACAGTTCTCAATTTTAACCCAAGTAATATACTAAAAACAATGTGATTTATTATAATATTAAACTCAGGATTCAAAATTAATATGAAGCACAAATAAGAACTCTACAAGAAAAATAATGCTTTACTCAATGTTGAGAAAATTCAATTCACAAGTTCTTTGTGCAAGATTATTTTTATCATCAGGTCACTTGAAGTGTCTGAATCTATAGCTAAATCCATCACTGTGGAATGCAACAGCTTTTAATCATCTTGAAGACAAGTTCTGAATATTTTTATTCATTTCCCATTATTATTTGTAGTCACAAGTTAATTTCTAAAAAATAAATTAGTGAATTACACTTGAAATGTGCCTGCCTAAATGGTTCACATAGAAACAATTACTCTAATAGTGCAATGTCACACTAAACTGTGCATTTTAATACATATGGTATCTCAAATCCTCTATGTCAATAAGGGAAGGCCTGATATTTAAAAAATTCTGTATTTAGCATATATTAATTGAGCATCTTTTATGTGCCAGGTAAAGAATTAGCTGCTTTGAATTCAAACCAAAGAACAAAGCCTCTGCACAAAAGAGAGAGAGAGAGAACATATGTGTACACACACATATACGTATATGGTACAGTAAAGTGGTTTCTAAACTTTGTTCCTTCAAAGAGAGACTTTAGGCCCCCATCTTCACTTCAACCAGAAAAGCTCCAGTTTCATCTATTTTTATAAATCAGTCTTTTTTTGTAACTGGGTAGAGAAAGCAAAATCCACTTACCTAGAAAATATAAAGAAAGGCTCTAGACTACTACTGACAACACAGGCAAATGAAAAGTATCCTAAGTTTTCTCAGATACACTAAGGGAAGAAAAAAAAAGACTCTTTTCTTGAGTTTCATTTATTATCAGTTTTCACATGTTGCCAAATATTGGTTTGTGGGTAAATGTCCACTAGAGTTTATAAACATGGCTTATTTAAGAAGTTTGGGGATGAAGTCTGTAAAGAATTGAAAGTTAATGTGCACCTCATTTTATCAGTCCACATTACCAAGAAATGCCATGTCAGCTTTCGGATTCACATAAACCATCAGAAGTTATGAGATGGAAATTTTTGAAAAATCTAAAGTACATTAAATGTGTTCTAGATTTTTATTAAAACTTCCTTGTATAAAACAATGCCATTTACCTTCACGCTGTGATTTTTGGAACACAGTAACCATTTGGGCATTTATAATAACTTGGCCAACTAATATATATTATATCTAATCCCTCACAAAAACCTCAAAAGATAAGCTATTTTTACTCCCATTTTGCAGATAAGGAAGCAGGCTCAGAGATTCAGAAATGTGTTCACCATTACATAGTGAATACATGGAGAAGCTAGGATTTGGGCCCATGCCCTTTTTACTAAAACACTTTCAGAAGCAAAATAAACTTAGCCCATGGAATTATTCACTTCTAATCACAGCTAAATATGACATCTGCTTTTATTATCATCTAATAACTTCACATAAAGTTGTGTTTACAATGAAAAATTTAGCTGTCAATATATATAATCAAATAGGTAACCAATAAAGAAAGGAAGGCAAATCTAAAATTTAAATCAATGCTAATGAATGACAAATACTTTAGACATTGTGTAACTCCCTTGGTTTGAATTTAAATAATGTCCTGTATAAAGACTGGGTTGCCCAATTCAGGAACAAGTAAAAGTTAAGTTCTAGGCAGCCCACTTAGGCTCTAATTAAATAGAAGACATGAGTACAAAGGAACTAAATTATTTTTTAAAATACTCCTATTGGAACTCAACTTCAAAAAGATATTTCATAAAGAGACAGTACAGCTTGTAAGATTCCTTCTATCTCAAATTACTCTGATGAATGTCTGATAAAACTTGAGATTTACCACTGGGTAACAACAAGAGGTAGCCAATAATTCTAAATGAAAACTCAGAATGGTCCTTTGTTCCCTTTGTTTAAAGTAAAGCCGCTAGTGAAAAACAAGAATGTCTACTTAGGAAAAAGGAGTCTCTTGTCTGCACAAAAATTAAATTTAAATATCCTGCTTCCTACCTGAATATTTCAAATCATCTATATGTATCTACTGTTCACTAAAAGACTACAGAGGGCACTGTTGCATCAGCTTTGAAGCTTTACAATAGAAGCCTAGAAAAACTATAACATAACAATTTCGTAAAGGGTCAAATGCATGGAAATCTACCAAGCTTTAATATAAGGGATAAAACCAAAATGTACGTTTTTTTAAAATAGGCTGGACTTCACTGGGACAAAAAAAAAAAACTTAACAAAAACAACTGTCAAATTGAGAACACTGCACTGCACACATTTTGCATTTCCTTTTGTAGTGCTTTCATGAGAAAGGTAACTAATCATAGCACCTCCTTATCCAATGGAAACAGGAGCCCATTGCAGAATCCTTTTTACAATCAATAGGAAAATGAATGTGGCACCTCATGCAATCTTTCCATAATTCTATCAACAGAAAGAATGCAGTCTGTTTGCATACTTTTGTCTAAAAGGCCAATTCCATTTGTCCCCTCTTTGGGTAAAATGACAGCTACAGATCAATCACTCTTGCGTGAAAGTAAACACACTGCAAAAAAAAAAAACAAAAAAAGAATCAAAACTGAAATCCTCACCGTTTTTAAACGTAATTTTGTTACACACATAACAAACTCAAAGCAAAATAGAAAAAGCAGGTTTTTCCTCATAGACATGCATTTTCGTGCTATTGTGCAATAGTACTGGGATACAAAATTTAAAAGTTAACTCACAAATATTATAATTAGATATGAATAGCATTCAATTAAGCTTCTGTACATTTTTCTGTTCTCTCACATCATTCCTGCTACAATTCTTTGAAACTAAATTAAGTACAGTGCCAGAGGTTTTTTTAATACATGTTTGTGATGTATTACAATAAGACTAATATATAAAATATAAAACTTTTTATTACACTACCACTTAATTTTTTCCACTTGCTTATTCACCAAAAATTTAGATTTCTGATACTACAAATAATACAAAAATGAAAGAAAGTTATTTTATTTTGGTAATTTAAAAATAATGTCTCAAATTGCTCAACCTCTGTAGAAACACTAACATTAGCTGTAAGAATTACATCATGGCCAGGCAACTAGAGATAACATGTAAAATGAGAAAGGAGGATACTCATTTATGCATATCAGATCACAACACCACATCACATATTAGATAAATCAACATTAATACAGGTGTCATCATAAAACTAAGGCCTCTAATAAAGAATCTCAAATTCCCTAGAAAAACAGTATACAACTCATTTTGTCACTCTCAAACTTCCAGAGAGATTAGCACCTTCTCTGAAATCAAAGCGCAGAACTGTGAAAGTGTTAAAAATTCTTCAATAATATGTCAACCTACTCATAAATCAAAAAAGGGGGCAGGGGCTTCAGATGGTACGTAGATTTCATTTTATGACAAAAACCTCGGTTTAACAAGTTATTTTCAGCCAATAAAAGTCAAAAGTAAAGCATTGTTAAAGTGGGCAGCACTGACTCTAATGCTGTAACTTATTAAGTTAACCAGAATGCTACTTGAGTATTGCTCCCTTAAATTATTAATTTATGAGTTTTAAGCGCTATGTCTCTTCCTGAGACAAGGTGGTTTGCAGGTATGCTGAATGCATGTAAATAAACAGAAAGCTTTTATAATAGTCTAATAACACACCAAACATAATAAAACCCTTTTTAATGAACACTGAATGCACAATCCTATGAACCAAGTTTATATAAATGGGCTATATAATTTAAAGAAACTGTAAGATCCTCTAGGAAGTAAATGCACAAATTCAGAAAAATTAAACACAAGCCTATTGATTTTCATTGATCTGATAAAATGCTTACAACAAAATTAAAATGTTGCTGTGCCTATGTTACATGCAATTTTGGAGAAATGTAAGAGAAAATGTCGTAAGCTGTTAGAAAATTTATTTGCAATACTGCTTTTCATCTACCTTAAGTATGACTGCAAAAAAAAATCAGGTAATGTCTTTTTAATATTCAGTGTATTTAACTAGATATTTTAGTTTACTATTGTAGAAAGAAATGCAGCATATTAAGATCAATTTTAGTTAACTCTAATTTATGCAAAGCTTGATTGTGAGCAATAGCTGCTAAAAGGATGCAGCATTGTTGATTCATATACAAGCATTTTACTTAACTACATTGGATAATAGCAGTGCTCCTAAAGGAGTATAAAAAGCAAAGTGATTAGCAGTCATTACTGTTAATTAGTGCTCACATTACATTCCTTGGGATGAATCTCCTTTAAGTTGAATACATGGGAAGTTTATTTTTTAAAGAACTGCCAAACCTTGCCTAGGTAAGTATTAGAATAAATCGTCAACTATCAGTAAACAGACTAAAAAACAGGGACAGATCAGCATCCAATTAGTATGTCTAAGTTTTTAAACAGGAAAAGGGTTGAGGGGAATGAGTAAAACTGGAAACTCATACTTCACATTCTGCAATCTCACTGATAAAAGGAGGAAATGTGTGTTTATCAAACTTGCTGTGAGTGCACAGTTCATTTGGAGTCCTGTAAACAATTGCCTGACTGCCCACTTCCAAATGCATGTGAAAATCTTGGAGATTTGGAGCATCATATTCAGCAAGCAAGGTCACTCTAGTGATGCCCTGGAAATGGGAAATTAGGAAAACGTGGCAATCAGAGGTTTAGGGCTGACCAGAAAAAGCCCTCAGGCTGGTTTACCATCTTTCACCACCAGTCAGGCTGTCTCTGCTTAATCACTATTAACACGACAGGAATGAGAGTGAATGAAAAGAACTCCACACACCTAACTGGGACATTGGCTTTCTTGTTTAGAAAATGATAGGCATTTGTCACAGGAAAAAAAAAACAAAAACAAAAAAATCCCACAACAACCATAAAACTCAAACACGGCTTTCAAGAACAAGCTCTGAAAGAAAAACAGGCTCCTCATGAACCTTCAGCAAAGAACCTAGGGAATGGCGACATCCTGTTGATTCTCAGGTTTCCTCTCTTCCTATACCATTCTGTGCATTTTAAAATGGAGGCAAATCTTTGACAAAGAAGCTTTAAATACAATGTATGGTCATTAGAGGTAAAACGTTTAAAAATTCAAATGTGCAAAAATTATACAATCATTCTTATTACTTTGTATATGCAGATCTAAAATATGTCCTTCAATTATTTTCCTATGCATATATTCTACAAATAAGTTTTTACAAAAATATAATCATATACCATTCAGGGTATTTGGTAATCTATTTGCTTCTCTTAATAACATACACAGATGTTGGGGTGCCCTGGTGGCTCAGTTGGTTAAGTGACTGATTTCAGCTCAGGTCATGATCCTGGAGTCCCAGGATTGAGTCCTGCGTCGGGCTCCCTGCTCAGAGGGTAGTGTGCTTCTCCTTAGGACCCTCCCCCTTCTCATGTTCTCTCTCTCTCAAATAAATAAATAAAATCTTAAAAAAAAAATAACATACACAGATGTATTTCTATAATTTCATTTTGATGCTATATAGATACACCATAATTCAGTTTGCCAGCCATTTCTAAATCTTTGAATACATCTTTATTTCCTTAGAATAAATTTCCCAAAGTGGAAATGCTTGGTAAAGAGTCTATTTTTTGGGTCTGATGAGATCTGCCAAATTACCTCAAAAAGGCTGAACCAATTAATAGGGCTGCTGGTAGCACATAGGATAACCATTGCTTCAAAACCAGTATTATTTCTTAATCCTGCCAAAGTGATAGCCGCATTTTTGAGTTAGTGAGGTTGCACATTTTTTGGCCATTTGGATTCCTTTCTCTATGAACTGCCTGTTCATATCCTTAGCCCATTTCTCTATTTGGAGGCCAGCTTTTAAAAATCCAAAAAATAGTGAGAAATCCTTCTCAAATGCTACATTAGAGGATCCCCAAAAAGAGATTAGTTTGAAGAGGTAGATGGTAATTACATAGACATTCAAAGACCCTATCAGGGTGGGTAACTTCATATGAGACTCTTTTACAACATATCATACATATTATAGAAGACTTCCCAACCTACCCAAAAAGAAAAATTAAAAACTGAACTGGTTTAAATATTATCTCATTGAAGCTCCCTTTATTTTCTATAAATGGAAAATCTATTATATTAATCTCTTAATCTGGAATTAACAGTACTGTTCTGTTGTTGTCTCTCTCTCTCTTTTTTAATTTTTTGTTATTCCAGGGAACAGTTTGCACACACAAAAAATGCTAATTGTCTTATTAGCTACTTTGATAAGTCATGGAAACAGACTGTAACTATAGATGATGGACAGGTTCCTCATGCTATTATTACCCTGGATCAAGGACTTAATTAAAATGTGTCATTCTTGAGAAAAGTACTAAGCATAAGAAAAAAATGAAAAATGCCCTCTCCCCCAAGTGAGCTCAATTAGGGCCTTTTCTCACAGAACCAAGGAACTGACAAAGTAGCCAAATATACTAATTCCTACTTTATCTTTAGAAACAGATTTAGATTAGAATGTAATTTCAAGCTATAGATCATGTCTTTT
The DNA here is from genome assembly GCF_029215605.1 of Mirounga angustirostris. Classification (NCBI taxonomy): domain Eukaryota; kingdom Metazoa; phylum Chordata; class Mammalia; order Carnivora; family Phocidae; genus Mirounga; species Mirounga angustirostris. The sequence goes on along the minus strand of NW_026991717.1, from coordinate 67,400,757 downwards.
CTTTTTCAAACAAACCATAGATTGAAGCTGTTACCTAGAACAGTGCTTTTCAAACTGTGTTAAAGACAAGGTTTTTTTCTTTTACTTTCCAAAATTTTGAAGACAGAAATGTCTATAAAATACGATTAAAATAAATTACAAAAAAAAAGAAATTTTAAAAAGATATAAATACAAAGCATTTTTGTTATTAGACTCAACAGATACAAAATTACTCTCAACTATAAAAGTTTCCAAATGCTTATTTTCCATTTCTATAAATAGCTGACCTTGGACCAACAACAATTACTTCATGGACTAGCACCAGCCCCTAGACCACACTTTAAGTAGCAACAATTTAAAATAATTCTGAGAGCTATGAAATGAGATGAGATCAAACACAGATAGATCACTTTGATCCTTAACTCAATAACATCACTTCCCCTTATCAAACCACATGCCCACCCCTCTGTCTCACTGTTAATTCGCACATGCCTGATTGGTTTATACATATGTACTATATATGTACTATTATATGATAATATCTGCATGATAACATGAGATCATGCTAGGAGGCAAAAGAACACAGTGATTAAAAGTACGTATCATACTACTTTCTAGCTGTGTAATCTTGGACAAGTTAGTTAACCTCTCTGTATCTCAGTTTATTTGCAAAATAGAGAAAATAAACCAGAGTTGATAAAGATAAATTAGAATATAATGTATATAATGTATAACAGTGCCTGACAGATAGTGCTGCATAAACAACATCAATTAAATTATAATGCAGAAATAATTGAAAAAAAAATCACAAGGCTCTGGGCTTTCTAACAATTAATATAAAAAGAAAACTAGAATGAGTTGCATGATTTACAGTGTTCACACAATAATAACTGTCCAATAGTTATAGTAAGGCAAAACTATTACAAAGACCAGGAGAAATTCCACCCCTGGAGTGTCATAGAGTTGAATGTGTGATATGGTAAAAATCTGGGGCACCTGGGTAGCTCAGTCTGTTAAGCATCCAACTCTTGATTTCCGCTCAGGTCCTGATCTCAAGGTTGTGAGATCAAGCCCAGTGTTACGCTCCATGCTCAGCAGGGAGTCTGCTTGAGATTCTCTCCCTCTGGCCCTCGGCCCTGTGTGCACACTCTCTCTCTCAAATAAATAAATGAGTCTTAAAAAAAAAAAAAGATATGGTAAAAATCCTCAACAGCACCCTTAGAGCAAATGTATAACAAAAATTTTGAGCATCTCACATGGACAAGGCCTCATGTTGAGCACTGCAGAGTATCCAAAATTGAAAAACACACAGTCTTTGCCTTTAATAGGTATAAGCTAACAACGAAGATATACTGTATATGCAAATAATTATATAAAACAAGGCATAACGTAGTAACTTCCCTCAAGTCATTAAACACAACAGAAATTCAAAAAATGAAAGCTACACTTAAGGAAATCACCTTTTGAATCCCTATTCTCCTTCAACATAAAACCCAAGGGTCTATTATGAGCCAGCCAAACCATGTACAGGTCCCCAAGTCTATTGCTCCTTCTCTGGTCCCCATCACTTCCTACCTGAATTTTTAAGATACCACTTTGCACTCTATTCTCTTTGAAATTTTAATATCCTTCTTGAGAGATGCATGTCATCCTCATCTGTTCTCAGGTGCTACCTCCATTCTAGTCTCCTCTTTACTCTTTTTAAGCCCTAGAGGGCCCCTCTGACCTTATAGCACCTAGCACAGTACTGCTACAGGCTCAAAGGCCAACTGATTCCTGAGTTGAGTAGTCATGAATACCCTCAGGTTACAAGGTTTTCTGAAATTGATGGCTAAAACAGTAATTAGACTTTTGAAGAGACCAATGTGAGACTATAATAAAAATCTGGACCTCTCCCCAGAAAAATGTATATATACAAAAAATTTGCACAAAATCTCAGAGTTCAAAAACACCTCTCTCCCCTAGATTAAGAAATCTTGTCTTACATCACATTATCCTGCACTGAATTCCACTAGACTGATTTTTATTAGCTTTCTATGACCAAGTCCAGGTTATACGACCACTCAAATCAGTAGAACTTTGGTGAGGGTTAAGAAAGTCACCAAAATGACTATAAGACCAGTAAAAATTATTAAAAGAGCTAAATTGTGAAAAGCTCAAAAGGGAGACTGTGATTTATTTACCAAATAACGATGATTCTCCCTACCCTCCTCATTTCCCAGCAAAATTAGTATGTAGGAAAGAATCCATAAGGTAACTGGTCTTAAAATAGACCTTGGGTCATTTCAATGGCTCTGGAACCAATCCTATAGTAGGAAGTAAAGAATTCTGTATAAGGAAGGTTAATAAATGTCTGATAAATAATTTCTGCCTTTCTGATTTCTCAGTGTATTTTTATAGAAATCTATCAGGAACAATATTAGCTGAATTTTGTCAGGGTTAGATGAGCTTAATTTTGTTCACTAAGTTTAATTTAACAATTGCTCATTAAGCACCCAATGTGTGTAAGTATACAAAATAACCACATGACCCAGCCCTGTAGATGTTATGAATAACTGCGACATAATTCCACTGGCACTGAGAGGTAATAGCTTTCACATACAGGATTGCACATAATGGCCCTTTTCTATTGCCACTGGCCATTTAAAGAGCCATTTAAAAAATCTCTTAATTTTTCATATTCTCTTTCAAAAGTTTAAATTCTCTAAAGTCAGTTCATCTAACTTTCAAATGGAAGTTCTTGCTTGAGGCTTTTTATAAATGAGTTAATAGAAAATACACTGCTTAGATTTTAAAGATAAGCATAGGATTAAATCTTAAAAGAACATGCCAAAATAAGTTTTGATTGGAAGAAAGCATCTATAAATAAAAACCTTTGTCATCTTTGGGTTCACTTCCCTATTTTCTTTTGAAACGACCCATGCGTCAGTTTATTCATGTAGGTAACTAGATAGAAAACATCAATTCCACATGTCCTTAGAAGGTTCAATTATCTGAATGAAAGAGTCTGAAAAAGACTCAAGGGGGCCAAAAATTAAAGGCAACAAATGTAGAAAGATAAATTCAATCTAATATAAAATACAAATTTGCCTGTATTAAAACCTCTTTCACAATTTGAACGATTACCATTCTTTTTCTTCTCTGTATTAACTTACTAATAAAGTCAAGAGGAATTACACTCATCTCAATGCCAACTTGCAGCTACTACTTAATATTAATGCACTAGTGGAACTAGTATGTAATGGAAAAAAAACCTGACTTTATTTAGCTTCACTGGATTATTTTGGAAGCAAAGGAATAAAGAAGAAAGAAGACCTGGCACTAACATGTAGTTGGCAGCGTACAAAAACAACAACAAAAAATAAAACAAAACTAATTTATACAGCATCTTTCTTCCTAGAAACCTAAAGAGACTCTCATATATTTTCACCTTTATTCTCAAAACAGATAAATAAAAAAAGATATATCCATAGTTTACAGATGCAATAAATGACTTCCAGAGGAGTACAGTTAAACACAATGCCTGTATAGTTCAACAGTTGTATAAAGTCCCATAAAAAATAAAAAATGAAATACAATCCCTGCTTCTCAAGGTACTTAAAATCTTTAAACAAAAATCCACAAGATAAACAAAACAAAACCTAGTAGCTCTGTATATCGAGATAGATTAAGTACTATAAGAGAAACACAATGTTATATGAAGGTTCCAGAGAGGAAGATATTACATTCAGTAGGGGCATTTGAAGGAAAATATCAAAAGGTGATGATGTGAAGAAGCAACTGGAGAGGAAAGGTTATTCTGCCTATAACACAGTACTATGCTGGAAAGACATGGACTGTGGGGGGAAAAATGAGTTCTGACATAGTCTAGTATAGATGGAAAGTAGGTTCCATGTAGGGGAATACTGGGAAAAGATGAAAGATAAGTTGAAGTCATATAATACAGCACCTGACAAATCAATGGTAAGCAACATTTTGGTGAAGAGAGGAATGTGATTGCATCTACACTTTAGTAAAACTAATCCGGCAGGAGTTTGAAGGATAAATTATAGAGTGAGAGGAAAACCATAAATGGAATATAAGGGGTCAATTAATTTACAGGCCTGAAGCCAGATTCAATCTGACATGATGCCCAAAAGCCTACAGAACCTATTTAGACTTTATATTTTGTAAATAAGTGCAGGTAAATCAAACTAAAAAAATCTTCTGCATAGCTAGAGAAACAATCAACAAAATGAAAAGACACCTATAGAATAAGATACTTGCAAATCATATATCTGATAAAAGGTTAATACCTTAAATATGTGAAGAATTCATACGATTCACTAGCAAACAATACAAAACAGCAAAAACAGCAACAACCCCCCCACCCACCCACACACACACAAATAAATGGGCAGTGGAATGGAATAGGTATCTTTTCAAATAAGACATCCAAATGGCCAACAGGTACATGAAAAGGTGCTCAACGTCATTAATCATCAGAGAAATACAAATCAAAACCACAATGAGATATCACCTCACATCTGTTAAAATGGCTATCATCAAAAAGGCAACAGATAGCAAGTGCTGGTGAGGGTGTGGAGAAAAGGGATTACCTGGGCACTGTTGGTAGGAATGTAAATTTCCATAGCAGGTACAGCTGCTATGGAAAAACAATATGGAGGTTCTTGAAAAAAACTAAAACCATATGACCCAGCAATCCCACTGCTGGGTATATATTCAAAGGAAATGAAAACAGGATCTCAAAGAGATAATTTGCACTCCCATTGTTCATTGCTGCATTATTCCCAACAGCCAAGATATGGAAACAACCTAACCAATCAACAGATAAACGGATAAAGAACATGTGATTTACATATATCTCTTTATACTAAGTGAAATAAGTCAGAGAAAGACACATGCGGAATCTAAAAAAATCCAAACCCAGAGAAACAGAGACTAGAGTGGTGGTCACCAAGGGCTGGGGGGTGGGGTCAATGGGAAAATGCTGATCAAAGGGTACAAATTTCTAGCTATAAGATTAACAAGATTAACAAGTTCTGGGGATCTAATGTACAGCATAGTGATTACAGCTAGTAATACTTTATTAAATACTTGAAAGTTGCTAAAAAGGTAGATCTTAAATGTTCTCACTACAAAAAAGAAATGGTAATTTAAGTGATGGAATGGAGGTGTTAGCTAATGCTAGGGTGATAATCGTTTTGCAATTTATAAATGTATCAAGTCAAAGCGTTGTACACCTTAAACTTATACAATATTACATGTCAATTATATCAATAAAGCTAAAAAGACTATATTTTACATGCAAATACCAGTAATTTACTGGCTTACCAGTAATTTACCAGTAATTACCAGTAATTTACTGGTAAAAACCAGTAAATAACTTTTCAATGCAATTATTATGATAATTTAAATCCCACCTAAATGCATTATTATGTTAAACTCATTAATATCATACATTTTGCTTCCTCCTGTGAATTCACACTAGGTGATTTTATTTAGAATTGAGAAAAAAGGATAAAATATTTTGGTTGCTATGTACCACACATAATATGAAAAAAATTAAATGTTCAATTAAAAGGACCATCAAGACTAACATTTATTTATTTATTTTTTATTTTAATCACTGGGTACTCATTACAACAAGTACACTCCTCAATCTCCGTCAAGATTTCACCCATCTCCCCACTCCTCACCCCCCTCCCTTCTGGTTACCATCAGTTTGTTCTCTATAGTTAAAAAGAGTCTCCTTCTTGGTTTGTCTTTTTCCCTTTGCTCATTTGTTTTGTTTCTTAAATTCAACCTATGAGTGAAATCATATGGTATTTATCTTCCTCTGATTTCGCTTAGCATTATACTCTCTAGCTCTATCCATGTTATTACAAATGGCAAGATTTCATTCTCTTTTTTTTTCTTAAATATTTTATTTATTTACTTGACAGAGAGAGAACTAGAGAGCACAAGCAGGGGGAACAGCGGAGGAAGAGGGAGAAGTTTCCCGCCAAGGAGGGAGCCTGATGTAGGGCTCCATCCCAGGGCACTAGAATCATGACCTGGGTTGAAGGCAGATGCTTAACCAATTGAGCCACCCAGGCACACCAAGATTTCATTTTTTTTATGGCTGAATAATATTCCTGTGTGTGTGTGTGTGTGTATGTATAGATACATCACCTCTTTATCCATTCATCAATCAATGGATAGTTGGGTTGCTTCTATAACTTGGCTATTGTAAATAATGCTGCTATAAACATAGTGGTGCATGTATTCTTTTGAGTTTGTGTTTTTGTATTCTTTGGGTAAATATCCAGTAGTGCAATTGCTGGATCATATGATAGTTCTATTTTTAACTTTCTGAGGAACCTCCACATTGTTTTCCAGAGTGGCTGTATCAGTTTGCATTCCCACCAACAGTGCAAGAGGGTTCTTTTTTCTCCACATCCTTGCCAACACCTGTTGTAAGACTAACATTTATTAGGAGTTAATCTTGATTAAATGACCCCAGCTTGATATGAAGCATCTTCTATACCATCCTATACCAGATTAAAGAGATGACAAAGATAGGGTGCTGTAAAATTTAATATCATAATATTTGTAATATATAGCTATTGTAATTCACTTTGATTATCAACACTGCCCAGTGAAATCTGAATTAATTAGCACTGGAACTGTTAGTTTACAAAGTACTTTATATAGACTCCCTATCACTTTTTATTTAAATACCATCTTTTCGTTTAAGCCACCATCAAACCTTATCAATCCACCTCTGCTTCCATTTCTTTGGAAAAAATTGATGGTATTTTGATAGGGATTGCATTAATGTGTAGATTGCTCTAGGTAGCATAGACATCTTCACAATATTTGTTCTTCTAATCCATGAGCATGGAACGTTTTTCCATTTCTTTGTGTCTTCCTCAATTTCTTTCATGCGTATTCTGTAGTTTTCTGAGTACAGATTCTTTGCCTCTTTTGTTAGGTTCATTCCTAGGTATCTTATGGTTTTGGGTGCAATTGGAAATGGGATCAACTCCATAATTTCTCTTTCTTCTGTCTTGTTGTTGGTGTATAGAAATGCAACCGATTTCTGTGCATTGATTTTATATCCGGCCACTTTACTGAATTCCTGTATGAATTCTAGCAGTTTTGGGGTAGAGTCTTTGGGTTTTCACATAAAGTATCATATCATCTGCAAAGAGTGAGAGTTTGACTTCTTCTTTGCCAATTTGGATGCCTTTTATTTCTTTTTGTTGTATGATTGCTGAGGCTAGGACTTTAGTACTATGTTGAACAGCAGTGGTGATAGTGGACGTCCCTGCCTTGTTCCTGACCCTAGGGAAAAAGATCTCAGTTTTTCCCCATTGAGTATGATATTTGCTGTGGGTTTTTCATAGATGGCTTTTATGATACGGAGATATGTACCCTCTATCCCTACACTGTGAAGAGTTTTAATCAAGAAAGGATGCTGTACTTTGTCAAATGCTTTTTCTGCATCTATTGAGAGGATCATATGGTTCTTGTCCTTTCTTTTATTAATGTATTGTATCACACTGATTGATTTGTGGATGTTGAATCAACCTGCAGCCCAGAAATAAATCCCAGTTGGTTGTGGTGAGTAATCCTTTTAATGTACTGTTGGATCCTATTGGCCAATACTTTGATGAGAATTTCTGCATCCATGTTCATCAGGGATATTGGTCTGTAATTCTCCTTTTTGATGGGGTCTTTGTCTGGTTTGGGGATCAAGGTAATGCTGGCCTCATAAAATGAGTTTGGAAGCTTTCTTTCCATTTCTATTTTATTTATTTATTTTGGAACAGTTTCAGAAGAATAAGTATTCATTCATCTTTAAATATTTGATAGAATTCCCCTGGGAAGCCATCTGGCCCTGGGCTCTTGTTTATTGGGAGATTTTTGATTACTGTTTCAATTTCCTTACTGGTTATGAGTCTGTTCAGGTTTTCTATTTCTTCCTGGTTCAGTTTTGGTAGTTTATATGTCTCTAAGAAAGCATCCATTTCTTCTCAAATTTGTCTAACTGTAACAATTTAACAGCCTAGAATACACATAATATACATGCATACACACACATGTGAATGCACATTTCACAAAATATAATTAACCTTACTATGTACAACGCATTTTGATATTTTTCTATTTTATTCTAATCTCTTTCATTTAAAGGGAAAAAAAAAATGGTGTGACACATTAAACTGAGGAAAATACCACCTTAGGGTCTTTCTACTGCCTAAATAACCCTTGGCTTAAAATTTAAGACACTCTCTTTGCTTCAATCAACCTTTCAGACTGATTTTCCACTACTCCTTAAACTCTGAGCTCTAGCCACATTGAACTTCTTGCTATTTCCCCAATATATCTCATGATTTCCTGCTTCCATGACTTTGGCTAAGCTCTGCCCCTAATTTGCAACATTCTTTAAGCCAATCACCCATGCTGCCTTTGTCAAAATCAAAACAACCCTCAAGGATATCAAATGTAATTTCCCCCATAAGGTCCTCCCAATGCCCCAACACAAGATTTTTTTTCCCTCAGAATCCCTCTAGCCCTTTGAATTGCATTCTCCAATGGCAATTCTACCTTGTAGTATTTTCTTTGTGTATGTGTCTTATCTCCTCAGGCTCTGTGAAGGCTGAGACTGTCTCATACATCTCTTTACACTACTGGTACATTATAAGCATCCTATTAATGTTTGCAGAATGAAAGACATAAAAGAGTCTAAATTGCAGTAGTATCAAGTTAAAGTTAACAGGAAAAGTCAAGGTCAATTAATACAATCTTTGGATTCACTCAATTTTTTCTCACATCAGCATGTCACAGAGAAGGCCTCCATTGAATCATCTCTTAACAATAATAATAATTTTAAAAACTCTAAATATTTATTGATCTTATCTTTGCTTTTGATGGCTATTGTATGATTTAGGAACTACAAATCTGCTGAATGAAGATGTTACCAATTTAAAAGGGAAAGTCATGGGGTACCTGGTTGGCTCAGTTGGTTAAGAGTCTGACTCGATTTCAGTTCAGGTCATGATCTCAAGGGTCATGAGACTGAGCCCCACATGGGATTCTCTTTCTCCCTTTGCCCTTCCTCACCCCTGGCTGCATGTGCATGTGCTCCATCTCTCTTAAAAAAAAAAGGGGGGGGGGGGCGCCTGGGTGGCTCAGTTGGTTAAGCGACTGCCTTCGGCTCAGGTCATGATCCTGGAGTCCCGGGATTGAGTCCCACGTCGGGCTCCCTGCTCAGCGGGGAGTCTGCCTCTCTCTCTGACCCTCCCCCCTCTCATGCTCTCTATCTCATTCTCTCTCTCAAATAAATAAATAAAATCTTAAAAAAAAAAGGGGGGGGAGTAGATGTAAAAAGATCAGTTTAAGATCTATCATATTGTTGTGTGACTATCAATAAAGTCCTGTGTGACTATCAATAAAGTCCTGTGCTACAAAAACATGTTAAGGATGACAATAAATGAATAAAGTAATTTATATTTTTAAGTTTTGATAATATTTTCTCAGACATTTAATAGACAATATAACAAAGACAAGGTAAACTACAGGTCTAGAGATGAAGTAAAAGACTGTAGGACAGAAACATACATCTAGTGTCTTAGACAACACAACTCCAAAGCAGGCATCTACAAAAAGTTTCTTACAAAATAAATGGTAGAATAGTCAGGAAAAAAGACAAAAAGTCAATAGGACACAGACAACAGAGGCTTGAAAAACAAGTCAAATATACCCAACATATTTTAAAATATATAGAGTAGATGTTAAAATAGAAATCTACAGTTTGTAGAAGAATGGAATACAAGGACATAAAAGTCAACAAGTGAATTTATACAGGCAGTGAATCAGGCAAAAAATAAAGAGTATACATGTGCATGTTTAATATTCACACACTATCAGTGATACCAAGTGGAGAAAGTTCAAGGTTGAGGAGACAGAATGATCATTTTGCTACAATGAGGTAGTCACATTTTCTAGGTTTTAGGGGGAATCTACAGATGCAGACTCTAGATCTGTGATAAGTTTACAAACTATAATAATTGACAAGTATAATCCAACATTTTATTTCCAGACAGATCTTCCATCATGTGCTTTCTATGCATGCTTGACCTTATTGTCTGAAGGGCCGGCGATAACACGGCCTCGATAAAAATCACACCTGGGAGTCAAAATGACACTTGTCTGTGCTAATTCCAACTCTTCTGTTTGGGGTCCAGAATCAATACTAGCAAAACATTTCTTGTGCCAAGGGACCAGGTTTAATGTCCAAAATCTTGGGAACTGACAGGGCTTGAGGCAAGCTGTGCAATGCTGAAGAGCCAGGAGCAATCTGTACAGGGCTAGGTGCCTGTTTAATTAACAGTATGTCTGGGTCCTCCCTGAAAATCTTAAGGCCCTCTTATACATTTCTCATACTCTAAACCCTTTGGATTTGCTTCAAGCCACCCAACCATCTAGGGTTTTTTTCACCAAGATTCAAAGTGAAAAGAGATCCACAGAGCAATTTTCCACCATAATAAGCATGTTTTCTAACATGCAGATACCAAAAACAATTTGAAAAAGTGTCTGTTCAGCATTTTTATAAAATATTCTGCAGCTGGAAATTATTCTTGGTACACTTAATGGTTACACTGCCAAATCTGATAGGATATCTTATTTTGCAAAGTTTCACAATAATGCCTACTCCATGCAAGCTTCTAAGTGGAAAAACAAAAATAAAATGAATTTACTAATGGTTTTACATCGTATTTTGTAACAGTGCTGTGGCTCCCCTGAATTAGATAAATTATTATATAAAATATAGTTTGTTAAAGTTTGGACTAATTTGTTCAACAATCCTTTAAAAGTCATCCACTTGCCAGAAATACTGTTGGACACTAGAGATATAAAAATGAAGAGTACTGCCTATGTCTTTTTTTTTTTTTTAAAGATTTTATTTATTTATTTGACAGAGAGAGACACAGCGAGAGAGGGAACACAAGCAAGGGGAGTGGGAGAGGGAGAAACAGGCCCCCCGCGGAGCAGGGAGCCTGATGCGGGACTCGATCCCAGGACGCTGGGATCATGACCTGAGCCGAAGGCAGACGCTTATCGACTAAGCCACCCAGGCACCCCTGCCTATGTCTTTGAGGGTCTCACGGTCTAGTAAGAGACAGTCACATAAGCAATCCTACTAATATCATGAGAAAAACCGTAGAGGTATAGACAAGCAAACAAGGAAAAGATAGGAAGTAGATAAATTAGAGCCAATTTCATAGAAGGGTATGAGGTGAGAAGAGGTTCTTCAGCATAGAGATCAGAGTATGGAAAAGCACAGGCAAAGATTCAGACATGAAAAGCAATCTCCTAGAAACCTAATTAGTTCATTATAACTTGAACCCAGAAATTTGTGTGGGAATGACAGGATCAGACAGGCAGGAATGCAAGGGTCTCTTCTTAAAGAGTCTTTTGTGTCAGGCTAATGTGTTTGTTGTTTGTCTTAATACTGGGTTATTTAAGTATTTATGCAGATATATATAGCAGAGGGGCTGAATGGTACACAAGGCAATACCGAAGGCAAGTTAACAAGTTACGAGACTCTTGCACACTACAAGTGAAAAACCAGTAATGGTGAGAATGAGAGCAAAGGGTCAGATATCAGAAGTCATGGAAGCAATACCAACAAGTCCTAGAGACCTAATAGTAGTGGTTGGCATGGGAATTGAGAGAAAGTGGAAATCCAGTAGTGAGGCTCCAGGTTAGACTCAGGTGATAGGGTAAATGAGGATGATTTTAACTAAGAGGGAGCAAGTTCGTGCAGAAAGAGAACGAGTAAATTTTGAATTTGTTGAGTTTATCATGCCTATAGAATATTAAGGTGGAGAAATCATGAGCAACTGAATACAAGTCCCAGAGTATAAGCTCACTGTTGTGGTTCCAATGATCAACTATTTTTGAAAGAGGGTAAGAAGGAAGGAGGTAGAGAAGAGATGGAAGAAAGGAGCAAGATACTGAAAGAAGAACAATTTAGGATGGTGCCCAAGTTTGTAAGCAGCTGAAATCTATTTGTTTTTCAGGAAACCTGCTGCTTTTTACCTCCCTGACAGTTTGCACTTCTACCAGCAATAGCCTGCTTTGTATTTGGAGACCCACTTTACCCCCAATGGGTTCTTCCTACAGAACCACAGTAAAATATAGTTCCAGTAATCATGACTCCATCTCTTGCTCTGGGAATGGCACATGACCTAAGCCTACCAGTCAAATGAAATCATCTTCTCCCAACAAGTGGCTCACGGATGATACAAGTCAGGCCACTAAGTGACAATGAAATATAATTGGGTTTTCCTTTGAGTTATTTTAAAAGACTGGAGCTTTTCCTACTAGATTTGAACCAGGAAGAATGTAACCAGGAGCCATCTTCTGACTATAAGGGTCTAATCAGAGAATGGAATCAACAGAAAATAAAAGAAAGAGATGGAAACAGAGGGAAAAAAGATTCTGATTATATAATTTGGGTCCTGTATCTAGTTTACTTGAAGCCAAACTTATCTTTAGATTATTGTCAATAAAGTCTCTTTTTCTTAAAGGAACACTTGTGCACTATTGGTGGGAATGCAAACTGGTATGAAAACAGTATGGAGGTTCCTCAAAAAGTTATAAATAGAACTACCATATGATCCAATAATTCCACTACTGGATATTTACCCAAAGAATACAAAACACTAATTTGAAAAGATATATGCACCCCTATGTTTACTGTAGCATTATTTACAATAGTGAAATTATGGAAGGAGCTCAAGTGTCCATTGATAGATGAATGGATAATGGATAAAGGTGGCATATATATTCAATGGAATATTATTTAGCCATAAAAAAGAACAAAATCTTGCCATTTGCAATAACATGGATGGATCTAGAGAATACAATGCTAAGTGAAATAAATCTGTCAGAGAAAGACAAATACCAATGATTTCACTCACATATGGAATTTAAGAAACAAAACAAATGAATAAAGCAAAAAAGAGACAAACCAAGAAGGAAACTCTTATAATCAACATAAAGCTAACCAATACAAACAGTAAAGTGGCAATTGATATTTTCTAAAAATATTAAGTTAAAATCTAGTTTTTAAAAAATCAGTTATTTATAAACCTTTCTATAAAAAGTAAACATTCTGTTTAAAAAAACAAAGACAATTACTCATTATCATATTCAAATTATAAGTGTTAATTAAGGAATTTAAGATCATCGACACCAAGATAAAATGCCTAATGAGAAAAAGAATATGAGATAAGAAAAGTAGCAAGGATTAGAAGAGGAAGACTGAAACTGAATATTCAACTTTGGGAAGAATATGAAATGAATTCCATTAGAAAGAAATTAACACAGATTTCTGGATGAAGAGAGTTCATTAAAATAAAGACAAAGGTAAAACCTCTAGAAAACAAAGAGAATGTGGGGCAGGCAGGGGCAGACATCAATGGCAAAAGGATTTCAATAAATTTCTTGAGTCAGTAGATCAAGAACGAACAATGACTGATAAATCAGCATAAGAAGCTATAACCTACTATTTGCACTGAAGAGAAGAAAGCCAAGGAATAAAACAAACTAGGCTACATTATCCTGAACTCCAGGTATAACAAGTGTGAGATGTGGGGCTGAAAATTCTAAAATCAAAAATGTTCACAATCAGCTTTGCTCTTGCCTTATTCTTAGATATGAATACACAACCAAAACAGTTGAGAAAGAGAAAGAGAAAAAAATAAGAGAAAAAAGGCCCTAAAGAAAACATTAATATTTTAGGAAACAAAAGATGATGTTTAAAAAAACTAATTTGTATTTTAAGAGAGATATAATGATGTTATATCTATTGAAGGAGAAATAAGCTGTCATAAAAAAGAAACAATCAATAAACAATTAAAGTTACTGAATACCAAAAAAATGATTGCTAAGAAAGTAGGGCATTTAAAAAGGAAATCTCACATAATGTACAACAAAATGACATAAGGGTAGAAAATAATGTGAAAAAAGACAAGAGACATGAAGATTCAATCTAGGATGTCTAACATCTGATCAGTGAGAGTAACAGAAAAAGAGAATAGAGAGAATCAGGAGAGCAAATTATCAAACAAAGGAAGAGGATGTCACAGAGCCATCCTCAAACTGCAATCATATGGGCTCTGCTATGTTTTGTGTCAGATTTGATATCAGGTTTTCTTCCATCCAAAAACAAAAAGCCATAGCAGTTCTAGGTCTTACATCCACACATCCTTCTGTACTAGAGAAAGTGTTTATCTTTTGCCAACCATCTCTCATCCTAGGCTGCATTCTATTTGGTACACATAGGTTAACAAAACCATCCCTGATCCAATTGCCATAGTCAGGAGAATGCCATGTTGTGACTGGCTTTCACCTGGATTAATACCATCCCTGAACGGTCATTATGGGAAAGAGGACAGGGACATGCTGCCACTCAACAGGAAGCTTCAGAACGGATGCTAGAGAAGCAACCTTCAATATCGAATGCATTGTTGTGACATTTCAGTACACCAACCATAAAGACACAATCATAAAAGTTAACAGGGAGGAAAAACGACTTAGCTTAAAAGAACAAAAATTACATCAGCCTCAAATTCCTCATCAGCAAAATGCTACCAGACCATGGAGCAATACCTTCAATGGTTTGAGGAAAAATTACTTTTCAATCTAAAATTTTAAGTTCAACCAATGTATCCATGAAATGTGGGGGCAGAAAAGGAACATTGCCAAAATGTAAGGATTTCAAAGTACCTTCTCTATGGAAGTTTCTTAAAGATGGACTCTACTTGAAAAGAGGGAATAACCAAGAAAGAGGAAGATATCAGGAACAGTAAGAAGTGCCTCCAAACCACTGGAGAAAGAATGAATATGTTAATCCTTAAATATATTCTCCATAGGGATATGGTGTTTACATGTACCCTTCAGTAATGATTACATTTCTTCCATGACTTAAAAACACAAAGAATTTGAAAATTACTGTATTTCCAGGAAAGAATCCAAGTTATCTATATGCCAAATTAATACAGATGAAAACCATGGAGACATTTTAATATTAAATAAATTCTAAAGAATTAAAAAAAGGCTAGCTATATGAAAACCAGGTTATCTTGTAACCTTGAGATACACATATGTATCTACTTGTCATAATCACGTGGTAATCTATGAGCTATAAAGGCTTATTACATTTCTATTAGTTTTCAAAACTTCTACAAAATAGTTAAGAAACTTAACTCTGTAAATCACTGCGACTTTTCAGCAATTAGTCATTAACATACTTTGCAAAAAGAAACCTCTCCTACTCAAAAATTAGCTCTACTATTCTGGGGAAAAAAGAGATACAAAACCAAAAGATTGACGTACATATAAAAGTCACAAAACTGCAACCTGTTATAAATAAATGTTTACAATGAAAATGAATCTAAATGCTTCCAAAGCTCATTAATATTCAAAGGATTAAAAAATTGCAATTCCATCTTTTTCTTAGAATGAGTAAACACTAACTTGAAGAATTATAGCTCTTCTAGATTCATTTTTTTTCCATAATTACTCAATTATTTGTTAGAATATGTAAAACCTCTATTGGAATCCTTATACCAGTGTTTCATAAATGGATTTAACTATAAAACCTCGTTATACAGTATCTTCCATAAAAGCAATATATTTCCAATATTTATGTCCTTAAAATATCCTACGGTAAAATTAATATTTCTATACAGAAAAAGAAGGAACTATTTAGTCCCCGACAACTTGATAACATCTCTTTCAACTATAGTTATAATTATCATGTACGAACTTCCAAAGCAGTTGTCAAGATTTAACATTAGCATTAATTTATGTCATAACTGACGGTTACTATAAAGATAATGGCAAAGCATCCATTTCTCCAAAGACAGCATGGATCGAAAGGGAAATTTCTTCTTAATTACTACTAATCTGCCCATTTTTAATTAAATTGATTAGTAATTTATTATCCTTCCCTTTCTTGCAAAGCTGTTATTATCACATAGTTTCTCCAAAGTTATCAGTTATCAGTGATTTTTAAGCAATCCAATTACTTCTCATGTGAGTCCCACCATTTTGCAATATCGGTTTATGCTAAAAACTTATTACCCAATTTCTTTGTACCCTGAAAAAGAAACTTAAAAAATGCAGACTTTGCACTCATTATTTCACACCTTAAAGTGAACAGTGTCAAGATCTTATTTATATAGAGAAGACCATTTAAGGTGGAACTTTTATGCCTTTCTCCCTTGTTTGAAAATCAAAATAGTTATTAGTATGTATCTTCCCACAGGAAAGAAAGGAAGTCCCTTTCCTTTGAAATTTCCTTTGAAAAATATCTACTTCTTATGCTATCCATAACTAAATTATGGCATTATTCTAAAAATTTTCCCTACCAGTTTCTTTTTTAAAGGGTAAATAAAATTGAAAATGTTCTGACATACAAAATGAGAAATATTTCAATCAAGCAAACTTCGAAAGAATTTAAATGCTTCATATATTTTTCTTAATCAAATCCTTAATTGGTATTAAGCTTTGATCAGCATCAAATTTAAAGTATAACACTGAAGTAACTACTTGAGACCAGCAAATTTTCATGACATTAGTTCATAATGTAACTTCTGAAAAGCTGAGCTTCTCTGAAGAATGAGAAAATGAAATGCAATGTCCCTTGGTAGAAAGGACAGAAATCTTCCTTTCTTTTGTGAAAAAATGCTAAGACAAGCAGGAAATATCAGCTTAAAGTCTCTATTTCATTAGATACGCCTTGTATGAATTGACTAGAGCTGACTGAAAAAAATTCATATTAAGAAGAATACAGAATGTATTCAAACAGTTAACTATCAATGAAAATGAAAAGATAATGGCTTAGTATAAAATAATCTCCATGAATTAACATATACTGAATATAGTATCTATTAGATATATGAGTCCCATACTTTCTCTCCTAAATTTTCTGTTTAGAAAAATTAACACTGAATGCACAATGGCTGCTAAACTCTTATGTACCAGGACTTAAGTATTTAATTCATACCTCTCTTACTAGATTTAAGCAAGGCTCAGTCTCTCACTTTCATTAGGTCTATTTAAATTTCACCATACCAGAAAGGTCTTGCTTGACCACCCCTTGTCATCACTCCTTATCACCTTGACTGTTTCATTCTTCTCCATAATACTCTTTACCACCAAGCATATGATTTGCTTGTCTGTCTACTGTCTGTTTGCTTCCACTGGAAAGTAAGCTCCAGCAGAACAAGGCTTTGTCTGATCTGTTCATTGCCCTATCTTCAGTGCCTAGAACTATATACCATGCACATAGTAGGCATTCAATAAGTATTTGCTTAAAAAAAGATTAAAATTTCATCAGCTACAAAATTCTAAGGAAAACTTAAATATCATCTGACAATCCTGAATGCCAAACAATACCAAAAGTTTTGTTTTTAAATAGTACTTAATATAAAGACATAGTAAGTTTTCTTTTCATCCAAAAAGACAAAATATCTTTTCAAAGAATAGTTGGAACACTAACAGTTGCTAATTATTTATTACTAAATAATTCAGTTAATGGGATTAACAGTTGTTAATTATTACTAAATAATTCAGTTGATGTAATTGGTCACTAGGCATACCTTAACAAGTTTCAAAAGCTCATAGAGATCTTCAACCTCATCACCTTCACATTTGGTGTACACTCGTCCTGTATCCACACTCCTTCCTCTTATGGTGCGGCGGTAGAGGGGAAGAGCCATCGCTTCTGCATACAAATCAATGGCGTGATGACCCACTGTCTGATACATGTAGCTATCCAGTTCATCTGACCCCACTGCAACAATGAAAGTGGAAATAATCAGGAAAACAGAGTGAAAAAGAAAGGAGATTTGAAAGTTCATCTGAGTTTTACTGCTTGGAGACTTACTACACTATATCTCTCTGCATTTATGAAGTGAAATAAAGTGGAAGAGTTGCACATTTGTCCATAGCTGCATCCAGTTCACATCAGCTCTAGTCATCTCTACTGCTAATTACAAATACATATAAATTTTTAAAACTATATACAATAAATGTTTAAAGAGAATAATATAGCCAATAAATTTTAATTAGTTTACTCAATTAAAGATTTTATTACATAAATGTTTCTCAAATCATTCAAGGTTATTTACAAAGACATCTAGAGTTGTAGGAAAAAAACCTTTTTTAACTAAATGGCTACTTGGTTAACAAGTGACAAATATTTGTAAAAATAAATCACATGCTCTTGATATATTTTATATTCAGTATTTCAAACAAGACATATAAAAATATTTAAATTATGAGGCAGTCAAAGATGGCTGCGTAAAAAGAACACGAACTCACCTCCTTCCTCAGATATACCAAAACTACAGTTACATATGGAATAATTCCTGTTGATTCTAGCTGAACAGCCCCCTCCACAATAAGGGATAAAAAGGCCACATCAAGGTGGGTGGCAGAAGCAGAGACTCGATCTCACCCCAAACCCTAGTAGTGACCTACAATAGGGAGGGATCTCACAATACTGAAGCCTCTCTCGGGGTTTATGCCATCTGACACCCCAACCCTGTAGGACCTGCACTGGAAAGACAAGGCCCCCCCAAACATCTGGCTTTGAAAACCAATGGGGCATACACCCAGGAGGACTGGGGGACTGCAGGGATTTGAGATACTCCTTTTGAGGAGCTTGTGCAATGATTCACTCCTCCCAGGACGCAGCACAAAGTCAGCAGTTTGAGAAATGACTGGATTATATGTGAAGATTCATTTGCTAATGTAAAAGTGTCTGCTGAAGGAGCAGGGACAAGTGGGGACTTTCTTTGGAGATGGAGAGCATCATTTTCCCACTCTCCATCTCTCTCTACCTTGCTAGTACTGGTGGCAAGAGCAGGTGTCTGGCCCCCAACACTTTTCTCCTACATGGGTAAAGTTATGGGCATGCCCCACCCTCAGTGCTCTTTCCTGGCCTTGGTAAATCCACGGGTGAGCCCCAGCTCCAGTGCTCTTTTTCCTGCATTGCCAAAGCTGTGGGCATGTCCCACCCCAGTGCTCCTCCCACATCTTGCTAAAGCCATGAGTGTGCTCTGCACCCAGCACTCTTCCCCTGCATCACTAAAACCCTCGGCACTCTCCTGCAGCCTCACTAA
Organism: Mirounga angustirostris; assembly: GCF_029215605.1. Lineage (NCBI taxonomy): Eukaryota > Metazoa > Chordata > Mammalia > Carnivora > Phocidae > Mirounga > Mirounga angustirostris. The sequence continues at coordinate 67,381,585 of NW_026991717.1, read as the reverse complement.
AGCTGGCCATCAAGCACAGTCCAACGAGGGATAACCCTTGATCACCCAACCTGGTAGCAGAGGGGCTTCTGTTGCTGGGCCCCACAGGACTATAAAAATCAGAAAGACAGTTCTGCACAGGTTACCAAACCCACAGCACTGCACAGACAGCAATCAAGTCTGCCTGTGAAAAAGGCCCATCTACTTGTCCTGGAGTTTCAACCTGTGGAACAGGCTTCATGTTAGTCACATATCTAGAGATTACAGAGGTGCTCTCAGGGACCAAAGGCAGGGAAATACCTTCTTTGGGCCTTCCCCTGGCCTTGTCACAGCTCACTGGTACCTGCCGGAAAGAAGTGTATACACTTGTCCGAAGCCCTGCTTTTTGTAACTGTTGACCAGGGGACACCTCCAGATCTCATGGTCTGGTAGCAGAGTTTACACTTGTAGTCCCACAGAAACGTATCTATTTGCATTCTTTAAAAGCTGCTGCCTGAGAATCTGTTTCCAGTCAGCCTGAAACGAGGTCTTGACTGAGATCACTCTGTTTGGAACACTGACAGGTCTTGGCACACCTTCAACAATGGGGACCTATCAAGAATAAATCAGTCTACTTAAACAATCACAAAAGTTCGTGAGACAACCAAGAGCTAGGGCAAAGCAGAACAACAAGGTTTATCTCCTACAGAAGGCCAGCTTTAGCGAGGCTGCAGGAGAGTGCCGAGGGTTTTAGTGATGCAGGGAAAGAGTGCTGGGTGCAGAGCACACTCATGGCTTTAGCAAGATGTGGGCGGAACACTGGGGTAGGACATGCCCACAGCTTTGGCAATGCAGGAAAAGAGCACTGGAGCTGGGGCTCATCCGTGGATTTACCAAGGCCAGGAAAGAGCACTGAGGGTGGGGCATGCCCATAACTTTACCCATTCCTTACCAATTCCTTAAAGATTGGAAGAGGTAGCTGTTTCATCTAATACACAGAAACAAACACAGAGAGTAAAGAAAAATGAGAAAATAGAGGAATATGTTCCAAATTAAAGAACAGGAAAAAACATCAGAAAAACATCCTAATGAAGTGAGTTAATTCACGTGATTAAGAGTTCAAAGCAGTATGCATAAAGATGTTCACTGAACTCAAGAGAAGAATGGATGAGCACAGTGAAACTTCAACAATGAGACAGAAAATATAAGAAAGTACCAAACGGAAGTCACAGAGCTTAAGAATACAATAACTGAATTGAAAAATACATTACAGGGGTTTAATAGCAGACCAGACAAAGCAGAAAAAGAGATCAGTGAGCTTCAAGACAAAACAATGGAACTCACCCAAAAAGAGCAGTAAAAAGAAAAAAAAAAATTAAGTGAAGATAGTGACTTACGACACAACATTAAGGGTAGTAACATTCACATTACTGAGGTGCTAGAAGGAGAAGAGAGAAAGAAGCAGAAAGCTTATTGAAGAAATAATGGCTGAAAACTTCCCTAACCTGAGGAAACAGACATCCAAGTCCAGAAAGCAAAGAGAGTTCCAAATAAGACGAACCCCCAAAAATCCATACCAAGATACATTATAATTAAAATATCAAAAGGTAGGGGGCGGAGCAAGATGGCGGAGGAGTAGGAGACCTGGATTTCGTCTCCTCTCAGGAATTCAGCTGGATAGGGACTCAAACCATTCTGAACACCTACAAACTCAACAGGAGATTGAAGAAAAGAAGAGCAACAACTCTCTCATCAGAAAAGCGACCACTTTCTGGAAGGTAGGACGTGCGGAGAAGTGAATCCGAGGTGATATTCGGGAGGATAGACGGCGGGGGAGGGGCCTCCGTCGGCCGCTTCTGGCAAGTGATAGAGCCGCGGAGCACAAAATCGGAACTTTTAAAAGTTACTCTGGACGTCACTCTGGTGGCTAAGCGGGGGGTGGAACCCTCCGGGACAGTGTGGTCTCAGGACCCTCGGGGTCACAGAAAGACCGGGGGTGCCTCAGTGTGGCAGAGCTCCCAGGTAACGGAGCAGGGAAGCCGACTGAGGAGGCGGAGCCCAGGCGCGGGCTCTCAGCTCGGGGTTGCCATAAACTGTGATCCACGGCACAGTCGGGCCCCTGCTCCTCCAGCAGGGACCCAACAAGCGGCAGATCCGGGGAGACTCACCTTCCTCCCCCGGGAGGAGCCGCGCGGGACTGCACCGCAGGGATCTGCTGGGTTTGGAGACTCCACCCGGGTCGGGTGCCAGAGATAGAAATGCGCGGTCACAGGCCGGGTGAGCACGGAGTGCGGCCGGAGACCGGGGAGATGGGAGTGACTGACGGCTTTTCTCTGGGGACTCGCTGAGGAGCGGGGCCCCGAGTTCTTGGCTCCTCCGGGGCGGATATTGGGAGGCTGCCATTTTCACTCTCCGCCTCCAAAGCTGTACAGAAAGCTCGCAGGGAACAAAAGCCCCGGAGAGCAAACCCGAGCAGATTACTTAGGGGGGAGGGGGCAAGGGCGGGGCAATTCCGCCTCCGGCAGAGACATTTGGAAACCACAGCAACAGGCCCCTCCCCAGAAGATCAGCGAGAACAGCCAGCCAAGACCAACTTTACCGATCAATGAGAACGGCAGAACTCCAGTGCTAGGGGACTACTGCACATAGAATTCACGGCTTTTTTACCATGATTCTTTAGTCTTTTAAAGTTAATTTTCTTTTAACTGTCTTTTTGTCTTTTTATTTCTTTTTGAGTTTTTCTTTTTCCCTTTTCCAACCAACATCTTATCAATCCCTTTTTTTAAAAAAAAAAAACATTTTTATTTTTCATTTTTAGAGTCATATTCTATCCCTTCATAGTAGTTACCCATATTTTTGGCTTATATATATAAGTTGTTCTCTCTTTAAAATTTTGAGATAGTTTCTTCTAACAGATTAAAATATACCCTAAATCTCTAGTATATGGTGTCTTCTATTCCCCTGCGTGATCACATCCTCTCCCTTTTTTTTTCTTCATTTTCTTTTTTCAAATACTCTTCTTTCTTTTTTCAAACAACTTCTTATCAATTCCTTTTATAAAATTTTTTATAATTTCCATTTTTACAGTCATATTCCATCCCTTCATCATATCAACCCTTATTTTTGTACATATATAAGTTTTTCTTTCTTTAAAATTTCGGGAGGCACTTTCTTCTAAAAGACCAAAATACACTCCAAATCTAGTGTGTGGCACTGATATATATACCATATAGATCATATTTGATCACATTCTGGTTTTTTTGTTGTTGTTGTTGTTTTGTTTTGTTTGTTTTTCTTTTTATCTTTATCTTATTCTTTTTCTTTTTTTTCTTTTTCTTTTTTCTCTCTTTCCCTTTCTTATCCCACTGCTTCAGGTATTTTCTGATTTGTTTAGAGTATATTTTCTGGGGACGTGGTTACTCTGCTAGCATTTTGTTCTCTCATTAATCTATTCTCCTCTGCACAAAATGACAAGACGGAAAAAATCACCTCAACAAAAAGAACAAGAGGTAGTACCGACTGCCAGGGACCTACTCAATACGGACATTAGTACGATGTCAGATCTAGAGTTCAGAATCATCACTTTAAAGATACTAGCTGGGCTTGAAAAAAATATGGAAGTTATTAGAGAAACCCTTTCTGGAGAAGTAAAAGAGCTAAAATCCAACCAAGTAGAAATCAAAAAGGCTATTAATGAGGTGCAATCAAAAATGGGGGCGCTAAGTGCTAGAATAAATGAGGCAGAAGAGAGAATCAGTAATATAGAAGATGAAATGATGGAAAATAAAGAAGCTGAGAAAAAGAGAGAGAAACAACTACTGGATCACGAGGGCAGAATTCGAGAGATAAGCGATACCATAAGACGAAACAACATTAGAATAATTGGGATCCCAGAAGAAGAAGAAAGAGAGAGAGGGCCAGAAGGTATAATGGAGCAAATTATAGCAGAGAACTTCCCTAATTTAGGGAAAGAAACAGGCATGAAAATCGAGGAAGCACAGAGAACCCCTTTCAAAATCAATAAAAATAGGTCAACTCCCCGACATCTAATAGTAAAACTTACGAGTCTCATAGACAAAGAGAAAATCCTGAAAGCAGCTCGGGAGAAGAGATATGTAACCTACAAGGGTAGAAACATTAGATTGGCAACAGACCTATCCACAGAGACCTGGCAGGCCAGAAAGGACTGGCAAGATATATTCAGAGCACTAAATGAGAAAAATATGCAGCCAAGAATACTCTATCCAGCTAGGCTGTCATTGAAAATTGAAGGAGAGATAAAAAGCTTCCAGGACAAACAAAAACTAAAGGAATTTGCAAACACAAAACCAGCCCTACAAGAAATCTTGAAAGGGGTCCTCTAAGCAAAGAGAGAGCCTAAAAGCAACATAGACCAGAAAGGAACACAGACAATATACGGTAACAGTCACCTTACAGGCAATACAATGGCACTAAATTCCTATCTTTCAATAGTTACCCTGAATGTAAATGGGCTCAATGCCCCAATCAAAAGACACAGGCTAACAGACTGGATTAAAAAACAAGACCCATCGATATGCTGTCTGCAAGAGACTCATTTTAGAACCAAAGACACCCCCAGATTGAAAGTGAGGGGGTGGAAAACCATTTACCATGCTAATGGACACCAAAAGAAAGCTAGGGTGGCAATCCTTGTATCAGACAAATTAGATTTTAAACCAAAGACTGTAATAAGAGATGAGGAAGGACACTATATCATACTTAACGGATCTATCCAACAAGAAGATCTAACAATTGTAAATATCTATGCCCCTAACATGGGAGCAGCCAATTATATAAGGCAATTAATAACAAAAGCAAAGAAACACATCGACAACAATACAATAATAGTGGGGGACTTTAACATCCCCCTCACTGAAATGGACAGATCGTCTAAGCAAAAGATCAACAAGGAAATAAAGACTTTAAATGACACACTGGACCAAATGGACTTCACAGACATATTCAGAACATTCCACCCCAAAGCAACGGAATACACATTCTTCTCTAGTGCCCATGGAACATTCTCCAGAATAGATCACATCCTAGGTCATAAATCAGGTCTCAACCGGTACCAAAAGATTGGGATCATTCCCTGCCTATTTTCAGACCACAATGCTTTGAAACTAGAACTCAATCACAAGAGGAAAGTCGGAAAGAACTCAAATACATGGAGGCTAAAGAGCATCCTACTGAAGAATGAATGGGTCAACCAGGAAATTAAAGAAGAACTAAAAAAATACATGGAAACCAATGAAAATGAAAACACAACTGTTCAAAATCTTTGGGATGCAGCAAAGGCAGTCCTAAGAGGAAAGTATATAGCAATACAAGCCTTTCTCAAGAAAGAAGAAAGGTCTCAAGTGCACAACCTAACCCTACACCTAAAGGAGCTGGAGAAAGAACAGCAAATAAAGCCTAAACCCAGCAGGAGAAGAGAAATCATAAAGATCAGAGCAGAAATCAATGAAATAGAAACTAAAAGAACAGTAGAACAGATCAACGAAACTAGGAGCTGGTTCTTTGAAAGAATTAACAAGATTGATAAACCCCTGGCCAGACTTATCAAAAAGAGAAGAGAAATGACCCAAATCAACAAAATCATGAATGAAAGAGGAGAGATCACCACCAACACTAAAGAAATACAAACAATTATAAGAACATATTATGAGCAACTCTATGCCAGCAAATTAGATAACCTGGAAGAGATGGAGGCATTCCTAGAGATGTATCAACTACCAAAACTGAACCAGGATGAAATAGAAAACCTGAACGGACCTATAACCACTAAGGAAATTGAAGCAGTCATCAAAAATCTCCCAAAAAACAAAAGCCCAGGGCCAGATGGCTTCCCAGGGGAATTCTACCAAACATTTCAAGAAGAATTAATACCTGTTCTTCTGAAACTGTTCCAAAAAATAGAAACGGAAGGAAAACTTCCAAACTCATTTTATGAGGCCAGCATTACCTTGATCCCAAAACCAAACACCCCATGAAAAAGGAGAATTACAAACCAATATCCCTGATGAACATGGATGCAAAAATTCTCACCAAAATACTAGCCAATAGGATCCAACAGTACATTAAAAGGATTATTCACCATGACCAAGTGGGATTTATCCCTGGGCTGCAAGGTTGGTTCAACATCCGCAAATCAATCAATGTGATACAATACATTAACAAAAGAAAGAACAAGAATCATATGATCCTCTCAATAGATGCAGAAAAAGCTTTTGACAAAGTACAGCATCCTTTCTTGATCAAAACTCTTCAGAGTATAGGCATAGAGGGTACATACCTCAATATCATAAAAGCCATCTATGAAAAACCTACAGCGAATATTATTCTCAATGGGGAAAAACTGAGAGCTTTCCCCCTAAGGTCAGGAACGCGGCAGGGATGTCCACTATCACCACTGCTATTCAACATAGTATTGGAAGTCCTAGCCACAGCAATCAGACAACAAAAAGAAATCAAAGGCATCCAAATTGGCAAAGAAGAAGTCAAACTCTCACTCTTTGCAGATGATATGATACTTCATGTGGAAAACCCAAAAGACTCCACCCCAAAACTGCTAGAACTCATACAGGAATTCAGTCAAGTGGCAGGATATAAAATCAATGCACAGAAGTCAGTGGCATTCCTATACACCAACAACAAGACAGAAGAAAGAGAAATGAAGGAGTCGATCCCATTTACAATTGCACCCCAAACCATAAGATACCTAGGAATAAATCTAACCAAAGAGACAAAGGATCTGTACTCAGAAAACTATAAAATACTCATGAAAGAAATTGAGGAAGACACAAAGAAATGGAAAAACGTTCCATGCTCATGGATCGGAAGAACGAATATTGTGAAGATGTCAATGCTACCTAGAGCAATCTACACATTCAATGCAATCCCCATCAAAATACCATCCACTTTTTTCAAAGAAATGGAACAAATAATCCTAAAATTTGTATGGAACCAGAAAAGACCCCGCATAGCCAGAGGAATGTTGAAAAAGAAAAGCAAAGCTGGCGGCATCACAATTCCGGACTTCAAGCTCTATTACAAAGCTGTCATCATCAAGACAGCATGGTACTGGCACAAAAACAGACACATAGATCAATGGAACACAATAGAGAGCCCAGAAATGGACCCTCAACTCTATGGTCAACTCATCTTCGACAAAGCAGGAAAGAATGTCCAATGGAACAAAGACAGTCTCTTCAACAAATGGTGTTGGGAAAATTGGATAGCCACATGCAGAAGAATGAAACTGGACCATTTCCTTACACCACACACAAAAATAGACTCCAAATGGTTGAAAGACCTCAATGTGAGACAGGAGTCCATCAAAATCCTAAAGGAGAACACAGGTAGCAACCTCTTTGACCTCAGCCAAAGCAACTTCTTCCTAGAAATATCACCAAAGGCAAGGGAAGCAAGGGCAAAAGTGAACTATTGGGACTTCATCAGGATAAAAAGCTTTTGCACAGCAAAGGAAACAGTCAACAAAACCAAAAGACAACCGACAGAATGGGAGAAGATATTTACAAATGACATATCAGATAAAGGGCTAATATCCAAATCTATAAAGAACTCATCAAACTCAACACCCAAAGAACAAAGAATCCAATCAAGAAATGGGCAGAAGACATGAACAGGCATTTTTCCAAAGAAGACATCCAAATGGCCAACAGACACATGAAAAAGTGCTCAATATCGCTCAGCATCAGGGAAATCCAAATCAAAACCTCAATGAGATACCACCTCACACCAGTCAGAATGGCTAAAATTAACAAGTCAGGAAACGACAGATGTTGGCGGGGATGCGGAGAAAGGGGAACCCTCCTACACTGTTGGTGGGAATGCAAGCTGGTGCAGCCACTCTGGAAAACTGTATGGAGGTTCCTCAAAAAGTTGAAAATAGAGCTACCATATGATCCAGCAATTGCACTACTGGGTATTTACCCCAAAGATACAAAAGTAGGGATCCAAAGGGGTACGTGCACCCCGATGTTTATAGCAGCAATGTCCACAATAGCCAAACTGTGGAGAGAGCCAAGATGTCCATCGACAGATGAATGGATAAAGAAGAAGTGGTATATATATACAATGGAATATTATGCAGCCATCAAAAGGAATGAGATCTTGCCATTTGCAACGACGTGGATGGAACTGGAGGGTATTATGTTGAGTGAAATAAGTCAAACAGAGAAAGACATGTATCATATGATCTCACTGATATGAGGAATTCTTAATCGCAGGAAACAAACTGAGTTTTGTTGGAGTGGGGGTTGGGGTGGGAGGGATGGGGTGACTGGGTGATAGACACTGGGGAGGGTATGTGCTCTGGTAAGCGCTGTGAATTGTGCAAGACTGTTGAATCTCAGATCTGTACCTCTGAAACAAATAATGCAATATATGTTAAGAAAAAAAAAGAAGAAGAAGAAGGTAGCGGGAGGGGAAGAATGAAGCGGGGGAAATCGGAGGGGTGGACGAACCATGAGAGATGATGGACTCTGAAAAACAAACTGAGGGTTCTAGAGGGGAGGGGGGTGGGAGGATGGGTTGGCCTGGTGGTGGGTATTGAGGAGGGCACGTTCTGCATGGAGCACTGTGTGTTATGCACAAACAATGAATCATGGAACACTTCATCTAGAACTAATGATGTAATGTATGGGGATTAACATAAGAATAAAAAAATATCAAAAGGTAAAGATAGAGAATATTAAAAGCAGCAAGAAAAAAAGCTACTAGTTACATACAAGGGAACCCCCGCCCCCCCCCATAAGACTATCAGCTGATTTTTCAGCAGAAAATTTGCAGGCCAGAAGAAGGTTTATAATCTACTCAAAGTGCTGAAAGGGAAACAAAACAAAACTTCCAACCAAGAATAATCTACCTAGCAAAATTATCATTCAGAATTGAAGGAGAGATGATGAGTTTTCCAGACAAGAAAGACTAAAGGAGTTTACCAGCACTAAACTGGCCTTATAGGAAATTTTAAAGGGACTTCTTCAGGATATAAAGAAAGGGCACTATCTAATAACTAGAACACATATGCAAGTAAAAATCTAATGGGTTAAGGCAAATAAATAGTAAAGATAGTAAATTAACCACTTATAAAATCAGCTTAAAGGCTAAAGAGCAAAAGTAGAAAAATTAACTTTAATTGCAATAGTCAGTTAAGGGATATACAAAATTAAAAGATGTACAATATAATATTAAAAACATAAAATGTGGGGGAGGGATTGTAGCTTTTAGAATGCATTCAAATTAAAGTTGCTATCAACTTAAAAGAGACTGCTATATATAGACTGTTATGTATATATGAAACTCAACCAAAAACAACCAAAAACCAAAAACTAAAAACCTATAGTAGATACACAAAAAATAATAAGAAAGGAATCTAAACATAATGCTAAAAAAAGGCATTAAACCAAAAGGGAAGACAGCAAGAAAAGAAGAAATTAACAGAGAGAAACAACAAAAAGACAGGAAACTTAACAAAATGACAATATGTTATATACCTATCAATAATTACTTTAAATATAAATGGACCACATTTTCCAATCAAAAGACACAGCGTGACTGAATGAATTTATTAAAAAAAAAAAAAAAAAAGGAAATCACAAGACTCATCTCTTTTGCCTAAAAGAGACTATTTTTTTTTTTTAAAGATATTATTTATTTGACAAAGAGAGACACAGTGAGAGAGGGAACACAAGCAGGAGGAGTGGGAGAGGGAGAAGCAGGCTTCCCACGGAGCAGGGAGCCCGATGCAGGGCTCAATCCCAGGACCCTGGAATCATGACCTGAGCCAAAGGCAGACACTTAATGACTGAGCCACCCAGGCGCCCCAAGAGACTAACTTTAGATCTAAGGACACACACACAATGAAAATCAAGGGATGGAAAAGATATTCCATGCAAATGGAAACAAAAAGAAAAGTGGTATTGCTATACTTGTATCTGACAAAATAGACTTTAAAACAAGGACAGTAACAAAAGACAAAGAGCATCATACAGTGAGAAAAGGGTCAATCCAAAAAGATGATGTAAGTATTTGTGTGCCAACAGAGAAGCACCTAATTATATAAATATTACCAGATCAAATATTGCCAGATCAAAAGGAGAAATTAACAGCAATACAATAATAGTAGAGAACTTTAATACCCCTACTTATATCAATAAATAGATCATCCAGAGAGAAAAATCAACAAGGAAACATCAGTCTTAAATGACACATAAGACCAGATGGACTTGATATTTTATACAGAACATCCCATCCAAAAGCAGCAGAATACACACATTCTTCTCAAGTGCACACAGAACATTCTCCAGGATAGATCTCATATTAGGCCACAAAAAATGCAATAAATTTAAGAAGTCTGAAATAATATCAGGCATATTCTCTGACCACAACAGTATGAAAACTAGAAATCAATTACAAGAAGAAAACTGGAAAAATCACAAGTATGTGGAGATTAAACAACATGCTACTGAACTAATAGGTCAATAAAGAAATCAAAGGGGAAGTCAAAAAATACCTTGAGACAAATGAAAATGGAAATGCAACAATCTGATTTCTATGGGATGCAGCAAAGGCAGTTATTAGAGGGTAGTTCATAGCAATACGGGCCTACCTCAAGAAACAAGACAAATCTCAAATAGACCATCTAACTTAACATCTAAAGAACTAGGAAAAGAATAAACAAAGTCCAAAGTTAGAAGTAAGGGAACAACACAGAGTAGAGCAGAAATAAATGAAATAGAGATTAAAAAGACAAAAGAGAAGATCAATGAAATTAAGAGCTGGTTCTTAGAAAATATAAAATTGACAAAACTTTAGCTAGAGTCAGCAAGAAAATAAGAGGACTTCAAATAAATAAAATCAGAAATGAAAGAGGACATGTTACAACTGATACCACATAAATACAAAGGACCATTGGTGTTACTAAGAACGATTATATGCCAACAAATTGGGCAATGTAGAAGAAATGGATGCTTTTAGAAACATACAGTCTTCCAACACTAAATCACGAAGAAATTGAAAATCTGAAGAGACTGATAACTAGTAAGGAGATTGAATCAGGAATCAAAAAACCTCCCAACAAACAAAAGTCCAGGACCAAATGGTTTCACTGGTGAATTCTACCAAACATTCAAAAAAGATTTTATACCTATCCTTCTCAAACTCCTCCAAAAAAACTTAAGAACAGTTTCAAACTCATTTTACAAGGCCAGCTTTTCCCTGATAACAAACCAGAGTAGAATACCACAAAACAAGAAAATAACAGGCCAAATATCCCTAATGAACACAGATGCAAAAATCCTCAACAAAATATTAGCCAAATGAATTCAACAATGCATTAACAGGAACATACACCATGATCAAGTGGGATTTACTCCAGGGTAGTAAGACAGTTCAACATCTGCAAATCAATTAACATGAGGCACCACATTAACAAATGAAGGCTAAAAATCATATGATCACCTCAATAGATGCAGAAAAAGCATTTAACAAAATTTGGCATCCATTTATAATAAAAATTCTCAGCAAAATGGGTGTAGAGGGAATGTACCTCAACATAATAAAGGCTATGTATGACAAGACTTCAGCTAACATCATACTCAATAGTGAGAAGTTGAAAGCTTTTCCTCTAAGACTGGAATGAGACAATGACACCCATTCTCATCACTTCTTTAAAAAATATTTTATTTATTTGAGAGAGAAAGAGAGAGCATGAGCAGATAGAGGGGCAGAGACAGAGAATCTCAAGCAGACTCTGCACTGAGCACAGGGCCTGACATGGGGCTCGATCCCACAACCCATGAGATCATGACTTGAGCCGAAACCAAGAGTTGGATACTTAACCAACTGAGCCACCCAGGCACCCCGCCACTCTCATCGCCTTTATTCAACATAGTACTGGAAGCCCTGGTCACAGCAATTCAGCAAGAAAAAACAGTCCACATTAGGAAGAAGTAAAACTGTCACTATTTGCAGATGACATGATACTATATATAGAAAACCCTACAGACTCCATAAAAAAACTATTAGAACTAATGAATGAATTCAGAAAAGTTGCAGGATACAAAATCACTATATAGAAGTCTGTCACATTTTTGTACACTAATGACAAACCGCCAAAAAGAGAAATTAAGAAAACAATTCCATTTACAATTGCATCAAAAAGAATAAAATGCCTAGGAATAAATCTAACCAAGGACGTAAAAGTCCTGCAAACTGAAAACTATAAAGATACTGGTGAAGGAAACTGAAGAGGACACAAATAAATGGAAAGATATTCCATGCTCATGGGTTGGAAGAATTAACATTGTTAAGATGTCCATACTAAACCAAAGCAATCTATAGATTCAATGCATTACCTATCAAAATTCCCATGACATTTTTCACAGAACCACACCAAATAATTTTAAAACTTATATGGAACTACAAAAGACCCTGAATGGCCAAACCAATCTTGAGAAAGAAGAATAAACAAGGCGGTGTCAAACTCCTTGACTTCAAACTGTATTACAGAGCTATAATAATCAAAACAATATGGTATTGGCATAAAAACAGACACATAGAGCAGCGGAAAAGAACAGTGAGTCCACAAATAAACCCATACATATATGGCCAATTACTTTACTACAAAGGAGCCAAGAATGTACATTGCGGAAAGGATAGTCTCTTCAATAATGGTGTTGAGAAAGCTGGACAGTCACTTTCGAAAGAATAAAACTACATATACCATATACAAAATGAATTCAAAATAGATTAAAGACTTGAATAAATTAGAACTCAAAATAGGTGAAAGACTTGAAACCATAATAATTCTAGAAGAAAACATAGATGGTAAGTTCTTTGACATTGGTCTTGGCGTTGAATTTTTGGATTTGACTCCAAAAGCAAAAATAAGCAAATGGGACTACACCTATCTAAAAAGCTTCTACATAGCAAAAGAAACTATCTACAAAATGAAAAAGGAACCTACTGAATAGAAGATTTGCAAATCATACATCCAATAAGGGGTTAATAGCCAAAATATATAAAGAACTTACACAACTTGAGAGCAAAAACAAAAACAAAAAACCAAACAATCCAAATAAAAACAGAGGATCTAAACAGGTATTTTTCCAAAGAAGACATAGAGGTGACCAACAGGCACATGAAAAAATGTTAAACATCACGAATTATCAGAGAATCAAATCAAAACCACAACGACCACTTCACACTGGCCAGAATGGCAATTATTAATAAGATTAAAAAAAATGACAAGAGTTGGAGAGGATGTGGAGAAAAGGGAATCCTCCTACACTACTAGTGGAAATGTAAATTGATACAGCTAATATGGAAAACAGTACAGAGGTTACTAAAAAAATTAAAACTAGCACTACCATATGATCCAGCAATTCCACCTCTGGGTATTCATCCAAAGAAAACAAAAATGCTAATTCAAAAAGATATATGCAACTCCTCTTCTGTAATCAAAACCATCACCATATGCCATCACATTTTGGCTTACAGGTCTGAACCCAATCCACACATCAGACTGGCTTGCTTCCATGTACTTGCATTATTATTACATAACTATCTATTCCTGGTCTCAGTAGGAAGTAAAGATATAGCCAAAGTCACCTAAAAACCTTTCAGTTTATCCTCATCTCAGACTTACACTGGATCTTTAAATGTATTAATTTTAAAGAATATTGATACAACTGAATTTATATATTTAAAGAACTCTGAGCTTCTCAGCAAAAAACCTCCTGATGTTAGCACAATAATTAAAACATTTTACTGACTGGGATGCCTGGGTGGCTCAGTGGGTTGAACATCTGACTCTTGTTTTTAGCTCCTGTCAGTCTCAGTCTCGAGCCCCCTGTCGGGCTCGGTGCTCAGTGGAGAGTCTGCTTGGGATTCTCTCTCTCCCTCTCCCAATCCCCCCCCCTGCCCCCACTGCTCACGTGCTTGTGCTCTCACTCTTTCTCTCTCTAGAATAAATAAATAAATCTTAAAACAACACCACCAACAACAACAACATTATACTGACTTCAAAAACCTAGAAAACAATTTTCCTTTAAGGCTCCATTTAGTCCTAACCACAAAATAACTTGTATTAATGGGATCTACATTGCAACAATGGTTTGAGATCAAATAAAATCAAAAGACTCTACTCTTGCCTGAAGCACCTCAATTAACATGCCACAAAAGTTCCTACTACAAATTTAAAGAGACGGTTTTGTGAATTTTATGACAAGTTCACATTATCCCCATTGATGGGAATAAATTCCTTTCCAGACTACCCACTGAAAACCCAGTGCCATGAATTCACTCTAACCAGTTTCTTACTGGAGTCCTCTCTACCAGTCATTCCTCATTAGGGTTCCTTTTACAACATCCTTGGGGGGGGGGGGGGGGGTTGGGGAAGGAAGTCAATCAATGAAACATTCAATAATCACCAACTTCCTGCTGACTTTAAATCAAGATTAGCTAAACCTTTCCCATCTACTAACCCACAGCCATCTATTCTCTTCCACTACAATTACTATAATTTCAGCTGATTTTCCAGCTTTTACTTCATAATATTTTAATTCCATTTACTATTGAATTTTTTCTAACAGTATTCTAAGTAAATGTTTCCATACATTCTGAGGTATAATTTAGAGATACACTTTGTTTATCATCTTACCCATCCTGCCAGTGAACCATGAGCACATGGAAGATTATACATTAATGATTCAGTACAAAGTAACTATAATAATTCAAGTAGAAAAGCTTAAGACAAGATCAAAACTCCAGGGAGGGAAATTATATCATTGTATGTATTATACATTATATAAACTTCTGCCTTTTAAATACCAAGACCTCCCAGACAGAAAGCTTAAAAAACCGACTTGGCTGATTAGCCACAAGCAATAAGGGAATTTTTTTCCTTTGATAACAGAACATAAGCCTACAACAAAATTCTGCTTCTTCTTTTATAATATAGAAGTTACAGTATAGTTCCCACTCACCCTTAGTCAAAGAGTTTTCTCTTTATTATTTAAAGTCAGAAAAAGGAGGTCATTTTCCAAACACCTTATTTCTAAAATGCTATTATTATTCGTCATTGAAATCCTAGTGCAAAATCCTAGAGTATGTGTTAACCTCTATAAGACCCGTTTTCTATTTCTTCCTATAAAATATTTCTAAGCTCTATCTTCCCACTTCACTTCCAGCATTACTTGGGTTTTAACTGTGAAGGAAAGAAAATTCAAATATCTGACTGAAATAATTGCTTGCTCTTCCAGGCCTAATTCTGGTTAGGTCATTATTCATCTGCCCACCAGTAACTGAGTGAATGCCTACTAGAGGCACAGAGCTGTCCCAAGTGCTGAGGTGCAATTAAAGAAACATAGAAGATATGACCTTCCTTTCAAGAATCTTATAAGCAATCTATTTGGGGATAAAAATCAAAGACAAAATAAAGAGACAACAACTGTAAAATGATATAAAAACAAAAATTCAACAGACTGGCAGCCTTGAGGAAGGAAGGAAGAAAGAAAGAAAAAAGGGACATATTTAGCGCTAGCTTCAGATTCAACTAAATGTACTGGATGCTTACTTCATGCCAGGAACTCTAATTAGTGTTTTCACATATACTACTCATTTAATTCATCCTAAAATAACAATAGAGCAAAAGCATGGTCTTGAAAAAAGCTGAGTAAAGGGGATGATAAAAAGATCTTACTAGAAGAGCCATGTGGAGAAGCAGTTTAAATAAAGTGAGACAAGTGTTAATCTCTCCCTATTATACTTTAACAGTTAATATCTATAGTTATATGGGTGTAAAAGAAGAGTATAAAAGGCAAATTGGTGAATATTTTTCTTTTTAAAAAAATTCTAATTGGGAAAAAAGTACACCCAGGTGTGGTGATAGATGTTAACTATACTTATTATGGTAATCATTTCACAATATATACAAATACCAAATCATTATGTTGTACAGCTAAAACTCATATAATGCTATGTGTCAATCAGATCTCAAAAAAATAAAGAAATTGTTGAAGGTTGAATCCTAACATCCAGAGTTCAAAATGTGATCTTATTGGGAACTAGGGTCATTGCATATGTAATTAGTTAAAATGAGATCATTAGGGTGGACTCTTAATCCAATATGACTCATGTCCTTATCCACAGAGGAAACTTGGACACAGAGAAGGACACAGGGAAAAATTTCTGATGAGGGAAATTTCACTGGGAAGAAAAGTGAAAAACACAGCTAAAATGAGATCTGTGAATTATCTGTGGATGTCCTTGTTATCACAGGCAAATAAAAAGTGGAAATGTGTTGCTTTATGCCTCTCTCAAGTCTTACATGTTTAGCTTACATCTAAGATGGATCATTTATCAATGTATGTCTTATTTCCCAAGTTCCTAGAGGTTGTGTCTTATCTACCTGTATGTTGGTTACAACACTTGGAAATGTGGAACAGCTGTACACTCTGAAGTAAGGAGATTCAAGGGTTCAAGTCTCAGCTCTGCAAGTTTATTCTAGCTATTTACCTTGGACAAATTTATAAAACTAGGAGTCTCAGTATCCTTGTCTAATAAAACTCTCTAGGAGTTCTTATGAAGAATAAAGGATATGCAATTAAAAACATTTAGCATAGAACCCAGCATCTAATTAGGTGCTAAATATATATTAGTTCCATTTTTGTCTTTGCATTCTGCACACAATAGAACACAATTATGAAGTTGAGAGTTCCAGTCATTTAGAGAATTTCCAAATAAAGGTATACACTTACCTTGGTTTTCAGCTGGTCTCAGATTTGCTAAAGCAACAATCTGATGCCCAGCAGCAATGCACTGCATCATATTGTAACAGCTATCCTTTCCACCACTAAAAAAGAAATAAAAAGATAAATATCAGGTTACTGACCATTATTAAACATACAATCATTAGATATCAAAATATATTTATTCAACTTTTCCAAATACTTGAGGGACTGCTATACAGTTAAAATACAAAAAAACCACATGTAATTTCCATAGCATAAGCAAATTGAGCAAATGAATCTGAATGCCTGAGGTTGCTACTCATAAAAAGCTTATGAAATTATGTGCCATTTTAACAAAGAGCATTCTAAACAAAATATGGTAACTCTTCGGTTTATAATAGTGCCTTTCCTTTATACACAAAGTGCTTTGAAAATTAAAAAAATGATTTCGTTTTTATATTATATATATTCCTTAGATGAAATTCTCTATGGAAAAGTAGAAAAAAATTTATTCTGTTCTACTACTGTAAGAAATCTATTATAAGAAATCTAACAAATGGCCACCATCACCAACGAAAGGCTCAAATTAAAGATTTGAGATCCAATCTAATGACAAAGTTTGATGTACTTGGTGGGTTCACATTCTGTAGAGACAGAAAACAAATTGCTGAAGTTAAATATCAGTACAATCAGTACGTTAGCCATCACTGTATATATGATGGCAGGATAAGGCTTGAGTCTTAGAGCGAACAAACAGATTGAAAGGAACTTCTAAATTCTAGGACCAAATCCCCTGAGGGCAGGGGCAAACCACTTCATCAAGACAAGTAGTTTCATCTATAACAAGGTTGAATGGCAACCTTTATTTTGGTTTAAAATCTATTGTTTCTCACTAAACATATTTCTTCCTTCATTATCATTGCCTCTCTTTTTCCCCCTCCTTTTCCATTCTTTCTAATCTTTGCCTAAAATCTGCAAGTGTACCTCCAGGCAATAGTCAGATATACTTACAGCCCAAGAAACTTTTAAAAAGAGACTGCTTTTCCTAGAAGCTGGCCCTTTTGCTTTGTATTTTAGTTCCCAACATTTATCTGCCTCTACTACATCCAATCAGTAACTACCATTCCAGAACTTCTCATGGGGAGATCTCAAGAAGCATAATAATGAAATTATACATCACGCTCCCTTTCCTCAGACTCTGATTGATAGTCCCCTATTACATCTTCCACAACTTCCCCTATTGAACTTCACTGCTCTATTTTCTCAGGACAAAATGATCTAATTCTTTAGAATATTTAGAATATTAAAGATTAACAGGTATACAACCACAATTCTAATTCTTCAGAATATTAAAGACTAAAGGATATACATCCACAATCAGAACTTAGCTTTATAATTCATTTGAAAATATGCTAAAATTTCAAACATGGTTTTAAAATAGTATTTCCCAGGGGCACCTGGGTGACTCAGTTGGTTAAGTGTCTGCCTCTGGCTCAGGTCATGATCCCAGGGTCTTGGAATCAAGCCCTGCATCGGGCTCCCTGCTCAGCAGGGAGTCTGCTTCTCTCTCTCTCTCTCAAATAAATAAATAAAATTTAAAAAAAAAAAAACAAAATAACCCACAGTATTTCCCAAACTGTGTTTTATGGAACACTAGTGTCCAACAAAGACTGTAAGAACAAAAGGTCTGGGAAATGCTGAGTAACTTACTCACCTCTCAGAACATTACGAAGTACATAAGCACGTTAGGTGAGAAATCCTATAAAAGACTAGAATTTTAGTTCCAAACTCTGGTATACTAAGCAAAGTTACTCAATGTACACGCTTCATTATAAAACTGGAGAATGGTTTAGCTAATTCTCAGTATGTCATTCAACTGTGAAACTGAGTAATTCAATCTTTTGTGTATAAGAATAATGTTCTTTATGTTCTAAAGATATGTGAGAATCTTGATTATTCCTTAGAGCACACAAACATATTCCATCTCTCATTTTAGTACACATACACACACATACACACAAGATATATTACAAATAGATTCACTGTACTTAAGTTTAAATTCATATATATTCAAATGTATATTCATATAAATGTATGCATTCATATTCATATATATAAATTATGTTATATATTCATACTTATAGCATTCATTCTCCTAACATTTATACAGATCTTACAATTTAGCAAGAATTTTCCAACATTGCCATTTTTAAGTAATTTGCTTTTTTATCACAAGAGTAATATATGCACATTACTGAATATTTACTGTAATGGATTACAGCAGTCTTCTATCCTTCCTTCCAAGATCTGAATCTTCAGTTGGTGTAACTTACTTCAGTGGTTTAACTTCTGGCAAACTGCATATGATGTGAATTACTCATTTCCCGGACTACTTTTTATTCTTGTCTATTTGATCAAATGAAGACCACAGTGGTCAGAGATTAATCACTTACTTTGCAGAAGAAAATTTGCTGAATAACAATAATTATTCTGAGGTTATGGAGTCCTAAAAATGGCATCGAAGTAAAATAAACTGGAATATTCCAGTCACTACGGAAGAGATTAGAATGTGACATCAAGAGTTCTTAATGGGTCACTATTGTTAGCCTGTATCAATTAACTGGGACATTGAACAAAAAAGTTTATGAAATCTTCAATGGGCTTACAAAAGAAAACATGGCTGTGGTGCATCTCATATATTCTATACAGGTCCAAATCTCATCAAATTTTCAAGTACTGCAGTCTAAATTCCCTTTTGAATGGTACTACGTTTACTTCTGCTTCAGTTTACAGATTGCATATGGAAACATTTAAACTGGCCAGTCACGTTATCTTAGGACTTACTTCAGACACCTAACTGTGATGAGCGACTATAGATTTCAAACTTCTTTTGGAAGAGACTATGTTACCATAGGTCAATCTAAAAGCAACTGGATTTAGGATAAAACTGATTAAAATTCCACTTTAACCCCGAGGGAAGAGGCCCTTTTCCTGTACTTGAGCCCCAAGGTAAGACACACCTTTGTCACAAGCTGGTGAGGGAGAGGGGGCCTCCTTAAGTGGGAGGGGGCTGGAGCTATTAACAGCCTCGGGGGATAAAGGCGGACCCGAAGGACCGAGCAGAAAGACTGAAGGAGCTACCGAAGAGGACTAACTGAAGCCGTGGCTCTCCAACGTCACCGTCCATTACACTTTTTAAGAATGCGACCCCGGGCCGTGTCAGAATAATGAAACCAGTGCTCTGGCAGGAGGACCCAGACATGGGTGGGTTTTAAAGTTCCGCCGGTGAATCCAAGTTTGAGGGCCAGAAAATCAGAGAGGCGGGGACGGGGAGACAGGAGCAGCGCCGAGTCCAGCGCCGCGGGTCACGGAGGGCAACGGCCGGAAAACCCCGCCTCTTCCTGTGGCCGGGAGGAGCCGCTGGACCCCCCGACACGCGGTTCCCGCACAAACACTCTCTTTGCCGCGCCGCCGAAAGCGGTAGCTGCAGCTCCCACCAGTCAGCAGGAAAGGAAGAGAGGTTGGCAGGGGAGGAGGAAGGCCGCTCCCGCGCCGCGTTACCTGATCAGAGCAGCGACCCGCATGCTGGGCGCAGTGCGCGTGCGTGCGGCGGGCGACGGCGGGAGCCGGGAAGTTGCGGCCGTAGCCGCCGCCGCCGCCGCCGCCGCCGCCCGCCGTGACGCGCCCCGGGGCCTCGCGCGGGTGTTCGCCTCGCCGCCTGTCATTGGCCCGGGGCGGCGACCCTTGCGACTGCCTGCCGGACGCCTGGCCGGGGAGGATGCGCCACATCGGCGCCTGGTCCCTGTGACAGGGACCTCCTGGCCCGGAAAAGAATGATGTTTAGGCACGTCCTGACCACCTAAGTGAGGGCACTGAAGCTGCTCTGGGAAGGGCAGGGTCGGCGTCGCCGAGCCCAAGTGCGGTGGCCGTGGATTTGTTTCGGTAGGAGAATGTTCAAAGTCATTTCTGCCGCAAATTGAAACACTTTGAACGTGCAGAGGGAGAGGAAGTTTGCCTTTACTTCCTTAGCCACCTGCAAAAAAAACTAACTGCACCCTTTAGTGTGTTTTTTTTTTTTTTTTTTACCTTGTATCTCCTTTGTATTATAAATCTAAGTCTGGAACTAGCCCCCTGACCTCGAAGCTCCCTGGGGTTTGGCCCTTTGCGTAGTACAGAAGCTGAGAAGCCGGCGAAAGAGAAAAGAAAGAAGAAAATCTAGCTTCCAAATTCATTCACTAAGTATTTATTGAATGCCTCTCATGTACCAGGCACTGATTTAGGCTCTTTGGGATACATCCATGAGTAAAACGAGGATCACTATCCTGGAGTTTATATAGGGTGGGTAGAGCAGACAATATACAGGTTAAAAAAATTATATAGTATGTTAACAAGTGATAAGTGCTATGAAAAAAAAAATAGAGATTGAGAGGATTCAGGAAGTAGGGAGGATTCGGAGTAGGCGGAAGGGCAAGTTGCAGAATTAAAGGGCAAGATAGGACTTACGGGGAAGGTGAGAGTTGAGGCAACTTAAAAGAGGACAGTTAGCTGTGTGCTAGGTGTTAGGGGTGTGCTCCAGGCAGGAAGAAAAGCTAGAGCTTTTAAGAACACATCTATTAGGAGGCTAATGCAGCAATGAGGAGAGAAATGATGGATCCTGGAACCAGGATGGTACTAGTAAATGTGGTGAGAAGTAGGAGGAGTCCAGGTCTATTTTCAAGGTAGAGTCCATTGAAATGGATGGATTTGATATGGGATGTGAAAGAAAGAAAACCATGAAGGATGATACCAAAGTCATGAGTTAAATAATATATGTAAGAAATTTAGAATTATGCCCAGTATATAACAGTCATTCAATTTAATTATACTATAATGTTCTTATTAACTC
Organism: Mirounga angustirostris; assembly: GCF_029215605.1. Classification (NCBI taxonomy): domain Eukaryota; kingdom Metazoa; phylum Chordata; class Mammalia; order Carnivora; family Phocidae; genus Mirounga; species Mirounga angustirostris. The sequence continues at coordinate 67,359,964 of NW_026991717.1, read as the reverse complement.
CAGTACTGTTCGTATGAGTGACTACAGCAGTGACAGTCAGCAGTGACTTCAGCATCTAATATGATGCATTTTTAAAATTATGCATTTGTGGATATTTACCAAATGAGTCAAGTATTTAAAGAGTTTGTAGTCTAGTTGCGGACATAAGACAAATCTATTAAACAGATATTCACAATACAAAAGGGCATATTTTGGAAGTAACAAGTTATGTAATGCATATGGCAAGAACCCCATGAGTTGAACCCAAGAGGGTAAATGCTAGAATGAGGGCAGGATTTCAAAGATGGGCAGAAATGAGCAGGAGGAACAATTGGACCTTACAAAAAAAGGTAACAAGACAGGAGGAATTCAGAGCATGTTACCGCAAAATATGCTGCTTTGACATATTGATTATTTTACGTTAAAGGCACTTGAGAAACAGTAGATGAAGGAAGGGCACTCTGACCCTTTTTATTCCTGAAAGGAGGGAGAAAAACTCCCCTACAGAAGGTCCCCTCCCTGTACCAGGGATAAAGAAGATATTCTTATTGCCAGAGAAAGGGAATTGAGCAATAGAGGTGATAATGACTTAAACATTCATTCCTAAGGGGTTGTAGACTTTAGTTATCATACCTTTCTTAGTCTGGGGTTATTGGGTGTATCCATTCACAGGTGCCATTGGGCAAGGGAATACCAGGAGGCACCCAAGTAGATCACCTGGGCTCCATAAGTATTCTTCCTTGTCTCTACTATGTGAAAGCAGCCCCATCTCTTCTCGCTAATAAGGGTCAATTATCCTTGGTTGCTGGCCCCTGGGTGCAAAGGGTTAAAAGTGTCCTACCACTAAATATCTTATATGTCAATAGATCCCCGCTGTTGTGCCCCCTGGTAAGAAAGAAAACCTTGAAGACTAGGACTTCTAACTCTGCTCAGCCCAGTTGTGGGAGGTAAAGCACAATGTTCCCCCCGGGTCATTGGGATTGACTGTAAATGAGATCATTCTTGCTTTCACCCCTTGGTTCCCTGATCCATATATTTTTCCTACTGGAAACATAGTTCCATACAGAGATCTCTGATTTAGTGCCTATACTATATCCTGAAGGATGGTGCACCATCATTGTTGAGTATTGTCTTTGAGCTGCTGACTTAGCTGTTAACTTGAGTAGGCTTTTCCAGTACTCTGTGAGGACAGTTTCATGTAAATAGTACAGTATATGATACAGCAATTAGATCTCATGGATACGGGCCCACTCCTGTACTTCATTCTCTGTGAAATGGGTATATTTATCAATGCTGTGCTAGATGGGATTCTGTTAGTATCCCTTCTGTGTTCAATCATGGTCTGGGAGCAGCCCGGGGAGGCATTGTATGCTATGAACTCCACAGTAGATCCAAAAGTATGGCAGTTGAAAGGTGTCAGTCATCTGTGCTTCCCACAGCAGGTGTTTTTGAAAGGATATCTGAGTGGGTCAGCTCCATGGCTGCCACACTGATACAAAATGACTTTTACAGCATCACATGATGAGGAACAGGAATGTTTACACTACTTGTTTCACATTGTGTCCCGTTGGAGTAAGAAATGTAGAATGAAGAGTTCATTCAAACTTAGAATAGTATTTGAAGGAGAGTCAATCTGAATTTGTAAAAATCTAAATAATAAACAACAGTATTTTTTTATTTTTTTAATTTTATTATGTTATGTTAATCACCATACATTACATCATTAGTTTTTGATGTAGTGTTCCATGATTCATTGTTTGCGTATAACACCCAGTGCTCCATTCAGTACGTGCCCTCCTTAATACACATCACCAGGCTAACCCATCCCCCCACCCACCTCCTCTCTAGAACCCTCAGTTTGTTTCTCAGAGTCCATAGTCTCTCATGGTTGGTCTCCCCCTCCGATTTCCCCCCTTTCATTTTTTCCTTCCTACTATCTTCTTTTTTTTAACATAAAATGTATTATTTCTTTCAGAGGTACAGGTCTGTGATTCAACAGTCTTACACAATTCACAGCACTCACCATAGCACATACCCTCCCCAATGTCTATCACCCAGCCACCCCATCCCTCCCACCCCCGACCACTCCAGCAACCCTCAGTTTGTTTCCTGAGATTAAGAATTCCTCATATCAGTGAGATCATATGATACATGTATTTCTCTGATTGACTTATTTCGCTCAGCATAATACCCTCCAGTTTTAGCCACGTCGTTGCAAATGGCAAGATTTCATTCCTTTTGATGGCTGCATAATATTCCATTGTATATATATACCACATCTTCTTTATCCATTCATCTGTTGATGGACATCTTGGCTCTTTCCATAGTTTGGCTATTGTGGACTTTGCTGCTATAAACATTGGGGTGCACGTACCCCTTCAGATCACTACTTTTGTATCTTTGGGGTAAATACCCAGTAGTGCAATTGCTGGGTCATAGGGTAGCTCTATTTTCAACTTTTTGAGGAACCTCCATACAGTTTTCCAGAGTGGCTGCACCAGCTTGCATTCCCACCAACAGTGTAGGAGGGTACCCCTTTCTCTGCATCCCCACCAACATCTGTCGTTTCCTGACTTGTTAATTTTAGCCATTCTGACTAAACAACAGTATTTTAAAGAAATGCTTTACTTAACATCAAAACAAATATATTCATCCTGAACATAGCAAACTAATATTGAATCCTGATAAGTGTTTTTAAGAGGACTCATAAGTTAATAGGGAAAACTTATTTTTAATTAGTAATATCCATTTGCCTATAAGTAATTTGCTCAAATTTCAAAGAAAAGTTGACTTAGCAAGACCTCTATATGCATAGTGTTCTAAATGGATAGTGTAAAAGTTACTGCAGCCCAGTCAATGTCAACAAGTTAATAGATTTTATATCAGTATAAAGTAATTTCTTTTATAGTATACTGAAATGACTTGTCCAAGATTCACATTTTAAAGGCATTGTGAGCTCACTTCCTGCAGTCTCAAGCTCTTACATATGAATGACTATGGATTCATTTGTAGAGCCAACAAAATAGGTGAATAGAAAATCAAACTCAATGATTTCAATGCCTTGACAGTTTACTTAAGAGAAACTCTCCATAGCCAAACACTGTTGCTAGTAATAAAAAGTTGCAAGCTGTCACTGAATTCTGCTTCCTTGGCAGCACATCACAGTGATACACTGATTGATAAAGACTCAGATAATCAAATAGAAAATTCTATAGGTAGTTATCTCAGAGACATTGAGAGGATTTATGTCTTAAGCCAGTACATCTCCCTGAAGTCATGCCATATATAGGAAGCCATTGGAAGATTGCTTGGTAAGAATTTTAGAAAAAAAGGAATTAAGTAATTATTTGCAGCATAAATTTAAAGGCATCATTATATGACTATCTGATCCATCTATATTAATAATGGCAACTTATAAGGGCCAGGCACTCTCCTAAGTGTTTTATGTATAGTGACTCATTTAAATATCACAGCAAACTGATCAAGTAGGATACATCGTTATTCCCTTTTACAGATGAGGAAACTGAGTAGAAAGCTGTCTAATAAACCTGCCTATCTTAGTCAGTTTGGGCTGCTTTAAAAAAAATACCATAACCCAGTGGCTTAAACAACAGACGTTTATTTCTTACGGTTCTGGAGGCTGGGAAGTCCAATATCAGAATACCAGCATGGTCAAGTTTTGGTGAGAGCTCTCTTCCTGGTTTGCAGACTGCTACATCCTTACAGGGTGGAGAGAGTCTCTTCTTATAAGTCCTAATCCCATTCATGAGGGTCCAGTGTCATGACCTAATTACCTCCTAAAGGCCCCTATCTAAATACCATCACATTGAGGTTTAGGTCTTCAACATCAGTCCATAGCACTGCCCGAAGTCCAACAGGTAGTAAGTGGCAGAACCAGAATTCCAACCCAGGCAGTCTAGCTCTAAAGTCTATGCTCTTAACCTCTATACTATACTTGCCATTGAAATGGTCAGCTAGTTTTTTGGCTAAAATATGCTATTTCCAAAATATGTTTGGAAGGACAAAGCCATCATTCACCTCCTGAATCTCCTTTTTCTATGCTTCCAAGCTGACCAACCCTTTTTCTGAAAGATACAACTTGTTGTATTACATGAACTAATATATTATATGAAGTCATTGTTAAATTTTGCAGGCCTGAAAGTCATTCTGTCTCTTTTACAGATCTTTTTTCTTCATGATGGGTGACATCACATTTAGAAGCTATAGGAGCCAGGCAGGTAGCATAAATGAGTAAAATGGCTTGGTATAAGACCATACAGGATGGTGAGGACTGTGGCAAACCACTACTCACTCATCACTTGGCTCCAGCTGCCCTGTGCAAATGTGGACGCAATGTTACCAGACCTTATAATGGTCCAAGAGATAACAGAATCTTCATTTTAGTTAACTCCTTTTTTTTTTTTAAGATTTTATTTATTTATTAGAGAGAGAGAGAGAGAACGTGCCTGCACTAGTGGGGGAGGGGCAGAGAGAGAAGCAGTCTCCCCGTTGAGCGCAGAGCCCATAATGGGGCTCGTCCCAGGACCCTGAGATCATGACCTGAGCCAAAGTCAGACACTTAACTGACAGAGCCACCCAGGCACCCCAGTTAACTCCTTTTTTTTTTTTTTTAATGTTGGAAACTAATCTTTAAAATTGTAATCACTTTGTACACTAAATAAAACATCTGCTTATTATTAATTTTGTAATTTAGCTTTAGAGAGCAATCTTTACTCCTTTATTCAACTAGCATTTATTGATGGCCTATTATGTTTATTTATCAAAATTTGAAATTCCTAATCCTTTCTTACAGAAATATGTTGTCTCATATATGTGTAAAAATGTACAAGAATGTCCACTGCAGCATTATTTGCAAAATGGAAATCTTATCAGGACAGGGACTTTGTATTATTCATTTCTAGAACAGTCCTGGAATTATAGTAGGAACTAAATATATTTAATTTAAACTTCATCAACAGAACAGTTAAAGAAAAATGAAAAATTCTGTAAGACATATTTTCAGCATAAAAAGCAAGTTGCAGATGTTTCCATTTGTACTGAAGGAATATTAAACATATATATGCATAAATATGTAAGTAGATGTTAAAGGCTCTACAAAGTTATATGCTAAACTGTTACAATGATACTTCTGATGAGAAAAATGGGAGATGTGACTTCTACTTTTTCACTTCATATACATCTGTATTGTTTGACTTAGATGAATATATGTGCATTACTTGTATATTTAAAAAGACTAAATATTTAGCCCCATTAATAAATAAATGAAATAAAATAACCATGTAATTTCATTTCTTAACTTTCAGGTTAGCAAAGATTTCAAAAAAAAAGAAAAACTGGTGAAGATAGATACCAATGTTGGCAAGAATAAGGGGAAAGGAACAGTCTCATGCTCAGTTGCAGAAGTAAGTACAACTGTTCCAGAGGGCAATGTGGGACTACACAGTAAATCTTTAATATGCATACACTCTAAGCATTCCCATCTCTAGGAATTTATCTTAAGGAGATAATTGGACAATAATACAGAGATGTATATACTAGAATGTTCCTTGTGATGTTTATAGTATTAAAAAATAGAGGGGCGCCTAGGTTGCTCAGTCAGTTGAACATCTGCCTCTTGGTTTCAGCTTAGGTCGTGATCTTGGGGCGTGAGAATAAGCCCCGCATTGGACTCTGCACTCAGTGCAGAGTCTGCTTGAGATTTCTCTCTCTGTCTCCATCTGCCCCTCCCACTTGTGCTTGTTCTCTCTCTCTCTAAAATAAATAAATAAAATCTTTAAAAAAAAAAAAGAAAACAAATTGAATATCAATAATTAGGATATTGGTTAAATAAATGTACATGGCAAATATACCATAGTATACCCATACAGTAGAAGATTATGCAGTCATTATAAAGGGTGACATTTATATATATTTGTTACTATGTAAATGTAAGCATGAGATATAGTATGATAACATAACATACAAAAAATATACGCTATACATATATATAGGCATATATATGGGAGACAGTGCAGAATTATGGTTAAGTACTTGCACTCTGGAGTCAGACTCACTCAGTTTGAATGTCAGAACTACTACTTACTAAGCTTTGTAATTTGAGACAATTTACTGAAACTTTCTTTTTTTAGTTTTGTTATCTGTAAAATGGGATTAAAATACGACGTACCGCACATATTTGTTGTAAGAATTAAATTAAAGAGACCATCATAATCACAGTCTATTTTTATTTTACATAAAGAGAAATCTGGAAAAAATCATCAACATGGTGGTAGTGGGTCTTTGGGTGGTAAAATTGAATCTTTTTTTTTGCTTTCTTACAGATACCTTTCTATATTGTTTTGATTTTCTAAAATCAACACATAGTTTTGTAAATAGAGTAGATGATAGTTGGAAGAAGAGATGATTGGTAGACTGGAAGGAAGGAAGAGAAGCAGGATACCTGATGGCTTCAGGGTAGTTCTCACAGGTAGCCAATTCTCTGATAAAGTTATAGCAAAGTATAGAATCTATTCTTCAGCTCTATAGATTCCAAAAATCAACTTGACCATTCATCCAGTGTGCATCATATTGTAGGGAATTGATGGAAGCTACATGAAACTACATTCATATGTAGCTACAGATGAAACTACACACCTTCGCACACGTTAATAAACCAGTGTGTGTATGAGTCGGCTGATTCTTTGTGCCAATAGGAAAACACAAATTAGAAATACTTTTTCATTGAAACATGACTTGATAAATGAAAACCACAATGAGATACCAATACATACTCACCAGGATAGCTAATGTTATAAAGACTGGCAATACTAAGTGTGGACAGGGATATGAATACACTAAAACTTTAATACATTCTTGTTAAGAATGCAAAAATGGTACAGCCTCTTTGTAAAACAGTTTGACAAGTTAAACATACCGTACCTTATGACCCAGCAGTTCCAGTCCTAGGTACTTACCCCAGAGAAATAAACCCACATTTCCATGCAAAAAAAAAATGTGTACGTGAATGTTCATAGCAGCATTATTTATAATAGCTGAAAAGAAAAGCAACCCAAATCTCCATTACAGGTGAACGGATAAACAAATGGTATATTTATACCATGGAATACTGCTCAGCAATACACACAACAACATGGATGAATTTCAAAAGCATGCCAAGTGAAAGAAGTCAAACACAAAAGACTGCATTAAGGACGATTTTGTTTGTATGAAATTCTAAAAAAAGGCAGAACTACTAGTGATAGAGGATCAGTGTTGTCTGGGGTCAGGGATGAGGAGAGGTCATCAATGGCAGAAGGCCTTGAGGAGACTTTTTATAGTGAAGGTGCTGTTCTCCATATTGCTAATAGCAGTAGTTATACAATGGTATGCAATTACCAAAATTCATCAAACTCTACACTTAAAATTGGTAAACATTTTTATATGCAATTAATGTCTTAACAAATTGTCAGTAAGTTATTGGTAAGGATGGAGCCAGTTTTTATTATTAGATGAATGATACTCCATTAATTCACTTTCTCAAAATGAGTATATGTATATGTACTATAGGAAATAAAATTTGAAGGAGACTAGACTATCTGTAGCCATTGGTGGGATATCCCTTTTCTTTCATTCTTTTTCCCAAACAATGGGAGTTCTAGAATTCTGTTTCTAAGATGTTCTAGGAGGGGCTATGTATTTAAAAGTGGAGGCAAGGGGACTTGCCTTGAATCTGCATTTGTATGGTAAGCAATACTCTTATTTAAGTTGTGAGTTTATTTGAGGGTAGTATTAGACATTTTAGGGAAGCCAAAGCCTCCAAAACCATCTTTAGTTGCATTTACAGTTTCAAATACTATATTGATTTTAGGCACCAGTCAGTTATAATATCTGAAAGGAAATTTGCATTACACATTAATACTATCAACAACATATTTTAAAACTTTGCCTTAAGGGTAAGATTTTACTTTTGCAGATAGCTAATTTCTTCACTGTTCTGTTTCTTTTCATTGTTCTGTTTTACGATACCCAATTTCATAGAGAAAGATAACAGTACCATACATGTTGATTTTATTTCCAAATTCTGACAAATCTTTACATTTAGACCCTTTATCCCTTTACAGTCTCTATGTGTATATTCAATAAATTAAAATGTAATACCAACTCTGTTTTTTGCCTGTGTCCTTTTTGTGGACTTCTGACTATATCAAAGGTTGAAAAGTTATTCCAGTATTTTACTAAAAATATGTTTTGGAATTGGGCATACTTGAGTTTGAATTCTGGTTCTGAGATATTAGTTTGTAATTTGGCAAGATGTTTTTCCTCCAGCTGTAAAATAGGGATATCCATGCTTACCTTATGAAATGAAGATTAAATATATATAAATGCACTGGTCACAGTATCTGTCACATGCAAACTCTTAAGCAAACACTACAAATTATAGAACAGGGATTTATAACTAATAAGCCATAAAGGGATGAAGATGGATTCGTATAAAAATACTCAGCCCAAAAGAAGGCAAGAATAAAAGAGAAAAAGGCAAACAAAAAAAAAATGAGACAGAAAACAAATAAGCTGGTAGATTTAAATCTAGCAATATCAATAATCCCATTAAATGTTAATGTCCAAACACCTAAAATACAGATTGAAAGATTCAACGAAAAAGCAAGACCCAACTACCCTGTTTACAAGAAACACTGTATAAGTGAAGTCACAGACAAGTTAGAAGAAAAAGGATGGAAAAAAGATATATACTATGCAAACACTGGTCAAAAGAAAGCTGGAGTGAGTGACTATATACATATCAGAAAATGTAGTTTTCAGAGCAAGGAATAAAATTGGTCACTCTGCTTCCTTAGACCTCCAGTCCCCCAGATCCCTTCCTGTGAGGCAACACATTACCTATTTTTCTGTATCTTTCCAGAATGAGTTTATGAATATATAAGCATATATCACTTTTATTTTTCACCAAGGGGAGTATACTGTATTCACTGTCATGTACTTTATTCTTCCAAATATATCTAGGACATTATTCTGTATCACTACATATAGATTTATCTCATTCTTTTTAACTACTATACGGTAAAGAATGAAGTTTTTTTGAAGGTCTCCATCAAGAACACTAGAACTCCAAATTCTAGCTAACATGGCTAAGTGAAACTCCTCCAAAATATGATTGGAAAGTTTAAAGAACTCTGGACACCTGTATTTCCAGCACATTCAAAACTAAGGTCAATATCCTGACATGTCACAGTCCCACCAGTTATTCCAAGTCACACTTCTACCAGTTTGTTATTTTTTGAGGACATGATCCTCCAACTACTTAGTCTCCAAACTAAATCTTAACTTCCCCTTCTCTCTTATGTTTCCCCAGTCTGTAACTAAGTCTTACAGATTCTACTCTCAAGGTGTCTCAGCAAGTTGGAGATGGATGATGAAATTCTTCTTCAAGTTCATTGTTAACCTATTCAATGCATTGGAACTAAGACTAATATCTGCATCCATTTCCAAGCTCCTTTGCCAGATGTTTTGTCTATAAAATTGCATCATAGAATTTAAGAGGTTTTTTTAAGTGATAGATTGATGTTTCTCATATTCCTATTTGAAAAGTTTCTTTCCAGATTCCTTCTTTATAATTGTATTCATTGTTATTCTTATTTAGGAAGATATTCTGGTCTGGTGGGATATATAGCTTTGTAATTCTAAAGTGGAATTATGGATCATCTTTTGACAAGCTCCAAGTACTTTAACAAGTTCTGTTTCATATATCCTAATAATATCCCTTTGAAATAGGTTGAAGAAATTTTTTTTTCAATTTATTAATGAAAGAACAGACACATAGATATATCAGGTAATTAGTGCTTGGCTGCACAGTGTCTTAATGACCAAGCTGGGACTAGAACCCAGGTTCCTGACTTTCAAGCCAGATTATGTTTCAGAATCATAAAACTGTCTACTCTGTAATTTTGAAAAAGTAATGGTGTATATTCTCTCACACACTCTGAATTTCTAGAGCTGTAGCAATAATCCATTAAAAAAAGAAAGTCTTCCTTAGAGAATCTCATTGGAAAAGAACATTTCTCGAGAAATGTAGAGAAGACATGTTCAACCAGTGATTTTCTTCATTAAGTACTTCTCTGTAAAATGAGCTTAAAATGTGATGACATCAGGTTCAATGTTATACCTATTTTTATTCCTCTAAAATATTGTCCAAACATATAAATGCCCTAGACTCTAAATCAATCATTTGAAAGTGGTTGACTACAGCTTTGAAAATATTGGGAGCATCGTAAACATCACCCCATGTGTCATTTCTTTTTCATCATGGAACATATATAGCCTGCAGTCATTCATAGCAATATCTCATGGTTCTAGAAGAGTCTTATGAATAACTTTGTCCAGCTGTGTATTTCTGAGTAGTTAGATGAACTCAAAATCCAACAAACTAAATTCTAAATGGTGACTCAATGGCAGAAGGAATAGTTAAATAAACTAGTTTATTTAAATGGAAAACCCATATTTCTTTGAAGTAGAGCAGTTTCCAAGAAGAACTGGAAAAACTAGCATATGAAAGGAGAATTTAAACTTGGAACATTTTCATTGCAATTATAGAATACATTAGAATTTGATCGAACAACATTTTATTTATGGCCTTTTCTCTTTGAGCTTTATTTCATCAAGTTTTCTGTACATTGGTATTGCTTTTTTTTATAGAACACGGGATATTTAAAATTTTATTGTGTTTAGCAATGTGTATTTTGGATTATGTGTGTACATAATTCTAATATGGTTTTTCATCTCTCATCTATTATCTGAGTATTTGCACATACATCAAGAATAAGTGATATTTGAGAACTATTCAGGTGTGAGGAAGGAGAATATATAGTTGTTATGATTTAACTTATCTGCAATAAAAAACATGACAAATGAAATAGGTAAGATTTTTAAGCAAGCAAAATTTAAGTATTCACTGTCTATTATTTATCATCAAACATCCCTCATTAAAGGGACACCTGGGTGACTCAGTTGGTTAAGCATCTGCTTTCGGTTCAGGTCATGATCCCAGGGTCCTGGGATTGAGTCCCCCATCGGGCTCCCCTCTCAGAGGGGGTCTGCTTCTCTCTCTCCCTCTGCTCCCCCTGCTTGTGCTCTCTCTCTCTTGCTCTCTGACAAATAAATAAAATCTTAAAAAACAAAACAAAACAATCCCTCATTATTTTGATTCCATAGATGCTTATATACTAAAACAGTTTATCATGCAACTGGCACTATAATTCCAGAAATTAAACAAAAGAATATTCTTCTGTATCTCCTTACAAACATTTATTTTAATTTTTCCACATTTAATTTTTGTTTGTACATATACACACAGAATTTTAACATAATTATTTTGAGTGCATGTAATTTTGTATTTTGACCTGGAAAAATGAATGCTTTTTGCAGACAAGAAATTCTTTGGAAAATTATAGTGGATATTAATTTGATTTGACATTTTAAAATATTGATAATAAAAATCTTTAGGAAGAATCTTTCTCTAAAATCCCATCAAGTATTTTTTAAAATAAAAGGTGGAGTTATAAATTAATAAAGAACAAATAAATTAACCTACCTGATTTATTTATAGGATTTTCTTTCTTTTTCTTTATCACTGACTCCTTTGCCCCTCTCAGGCAAAAGAAAATTTATATGTCCTTAATTCTGCTTTCTTTTAAAATGCATAGTAAGGGGGCGCCTGGGTGGTTCAGTCGTCTGCCTTTGGCTCAGGTCATGGTCCCAGGTCCTGGGATCGAGCCCCAGGCTTCTCCCTTTCCCACTCCCCTGCTTGTGTTCCCTCTCTCACTGTCTCTCGCTCTGTCAAATAAATAAATAAAATCTTTAAAAAATAAAATAAAATAAAATGCATAGTAAGTGTTGTCAATCAGTTGAAATATTCTAATGCTATTAGTGTAGAATACTAATGAGTGTGAATGGATGGGAACATTTTACCCATATAAGTTAGACCTAATTAAATATTCAGTATTAATTTTGTATCTCATGGAAAAGACTTTTGTTTCCTAAGACTTACCAAGACTCTTCAAGACTACCTGATTTCCATCCATTGTCAAGATTCCATCTGGTAAATGTAGTAGCTTTTATTACTGTACACTAAATTTTCTAGTTTCCTTCCTTATGGAGTCCCTTGCTGAGAGACCATCGATCGCTGCCTAGTGATCAAGTGATTTGTTTTGGCCAATGAAATGAGCAGTGGTGATAGAATTCACTTCTGGGAAGAGTCCTTAAGAGCCAGCACATGGTTCATTGATTCTCTTTTCCCTGTCTCAAGAGACTGACAATCATCAGCCATTGCTCTAAAAGCCTAGGTCTTGAAACAGAGTCCTTAGCTGTTTGGACACTTACCACAATTGAGAAGTAAACCTTTCTTGTTGCAAACCACTGAGCTTTTAGAGGTCACTGAAATTAGGAGGCCACTGAGTTATCTCAGGGAGGAGATAATCCTTCCTGATATACGTGGGCAGCAACCAGGGAAGCATGTGTAGGAAAGGCTTCTAAAGGTATTAGATCAAAGAAAATTAACTGTGAAATTGAATAAGGCAAAATTTACCTCATCTTAACACTTACAAAAATAACAGATGTTTTTCCTTAAAGTCACTTTTCAAGATCCTCAAATAGTTTTAGTTTACAGACCTCTTTGATGCAAAGACACAGAAGATCTATTTGCCAAAACTTAAATACACACATACTTACCTCTTTACTCTTGACTATGTGATATTTAATATCTCATACAATAAACCTTCCTGGATATGGGAGGCTAGGCAAGATACCCCTCCCATTGTACCTTGTGCTTTTTGGTTGTAACATATTGTCTATATTCCCTGCTACAATCTCAGGTTCACAAGGGCAAAGAATATCCTGTTTTATTGTACCATTCAAGCTAATGGCAAGAAGCTGGAATTTGAAAGAAATTGAATGAAAGGATTATTTTTGTGTGTGTGTTATGGGCAAGATTAAGCAATCACCCAGGGAGGTTGAGACATTCAGGAACTAGCAATACTGGGAAGATAATAGTACCTATATATCTGAAGAGACAAGGGAAGAAAATGGTATCATTAGATCTTTTTTAGAGACTAGAGCGATAGAAGAGGGGCCACTCAATAGGAGCTGCAATTCTAGAGAGGACAGCCTCTACCGAAATAGTGCACCAAAAAGGGAAATCCCTGGGGAAGAAATTCCCTGATCTCTTTCTCCATCTGCTCTGCCATCTCCTATGAGGGCCTCCCACTGGCTGACTCTCACAGAAAGTCAGAGGATAAGGAAGCCTTTTGATACAGTTCACAGAGATCAGCCCCTTACAGGCACAGAGCAAAGCAGAGAAGGATGAGGAATGGGTCTTAGGAGGGCAAACAAAAGAATGTACACGCCTCTTTATTGTTATATTTCCAGTTCCTGTTTGTTTGCCTGGTGCATAGGAAGTGCTTAAAGATAAGTGATGAGTGAAAGAATGAATAGAATAGATACCAAAAGCAAAGTAATCTGGATGCTTAGATGCTGGCTGCTCTTCTTAATTTTTAGGAAATTATTTTACTTCAACGAGTTGTCTTGTCATTGAATATTGTCATAAGGGACTTTCAGATATTGATATTAAATACTTCTAAACCACATTTTGAACTCCTGTGAAGAACACTGAGAAGCAAAGTAACTGGGGAAGCAATTATGAAAGAGATCATATCGGTATGCAAAAATGAAGTGACTCAGTTTGAACAAGTTTACTGAGTAGATAATTAAGTGAAGAAGGTAAGTCATAAAATGTAATTCATGGCATGCAGTGACAACACAAGTACTCAAATAATCACTGGTATTGGTACTGGGTGGAATGTCAACCAGGGCAAGGCATTAGGAGATAATGTGGTTGTGACATTTGATCGCTACAGCTGCAATGATGATTAAAGATTTAGAGATGGGTTGGCTATTTCTTTGTTGTAAAGCTTGTAAGAAAGAAAAAGTGAAGCTTAGTGCTTGAACTCTTAAACCAAAACACGAAAGGAATATCAGAAAGTTTCTATGGAAGTTTTAAGGAAGATTTTCTAACCTAGGGTCCACTAGAATTCCCGTCTCTTATATTAGGGTAGGGGCATTTGTTGGGAAGAAGTGAAACACTGAGATTTGAGGTGGGACATTTGGGCAGGCATAGGTGAGGCTGAGAATTTAGAACCTCCAGTTGTCTTAAACCTGCCTTGAGAGTGAAAGCAGCTCTCTTCCATTGTCTGAAAAACCAGTTTTTCCTTGTAGGAAAACTTTTCAGTAACTTCTTCTCAAGACACTCCTCCCTCATTCAACACCCCTTATTGCCTTTAGGGCCATAAAGAGAATTAAATACCAGTGGAACCCTGAGGGAAAATTACAAGGTCTGCTCTGGGAAGAGATCATCTTACCAATTTGTATAAGCAAGAATTGGCAGGCATAAATTAGGTTGAATTCTAAAGAGATTAGATTGAGGCGAATGAACTGTAAGATTGAATTAGGAGAGGGGTTCTCAAAGTGTGGTTGTTGGGCCAATCAGCATCAGTTATCACCTGAGAACTTATTAGAAATGCAAATTCCCAAGTCCTATCCTATATCTAATGAATCAGAAACTCTAGGGCATGAGGCTCAGAAATCTGTTTTAACAAATCCTCTGGGTGATTCTGGTACATGTTAAAGTTTGAGAACCACTGGAATATGCTAAATGTATGTATGTGACCTCTACTGGGATTTGAGGTTTGTTATTTTAGCCAGAACAGTTGGGAGTGAGTCTCATAGTTGGCTGGTATGGAAGCCTGGACTTAACGGTTGCCCATAGTCAATGAGGTTGAGATTAAGACCTACCCTGACATAATGTAGGAAAGGAAATTTGATACCTTAGAGAAATAAGAATGTTAGAACAGATTTAAAATGTGCCATTGGCTCTACTGTCCTCTCACCTTCGTTACCCCCAGAACATCCTGAGGTCACTTCTTTCATTCAAAACATATTAAAATGCATTGGTGAGGGGAACAGCCACATCCTTGAAAATCTCTGTGGTGGCTGTCTCTAACAGCTAATGATGGTTATGGGTAGTGGTGCCATGAAAATGAACTCCCTGACTTGAACAGAAAAAACTGGGATCCCAGAGTAGTGGAGCCAAGTGTCTATTCTTAACTGTGAGACAAGATGGCACAATTATCCTAAAAGGACATAGTTTCCAGAATGGTAATCAGGGTGTTTTGACTAGCATGGACATGTGCCAATGACTAAGTGATCATAAGGTTACTGGGAATTAAACAGATGGGCAAACTTCTAAGGTGTTTCTTGATTTACATAAAATTAAAACCGACTTAAATTGTCATAGAATTCTTAGCCTCATGCGCAGTTCCCAGACTTAAGGCAACATGCAGATCTGAAACCCTTTAATTAAGGAGCAGGCCAGGTTCTTCTGAGGAAGAATGTGTCCTGCAATATGGCCACAAATGAGGTCCATGGCTTTTCCAAATAAACCTACTTAGTTACTTACCAAGATAATTTTTTTTTGCGGGGGGGGAGGCGGAATTCCCAGGCCTTCTGGAGGTTTTTAGATAATGACTCTGAGATAATGTTGGTTCTTAGGATATAAAACACCATGAGGTCCAATAGTCATAGTATGGACTTAGGGAGGTCAAGTGATAAATGAAATCTTGACTCCATTCTGTCTGATAGTGGCTCTAGTCCACAGACTGATCCTGTGGTTATTTGCACAGTTTCTGAATATATTATCAAATAGACATTTTTCTTAGCTGAGGCACCAGTTAGAGACAACCCCTGGTTGGGATGCCTGAGTGACTCAGTGGGTTAAGCATCTGATTCTTGATTTTGGCTCAGGTCATGATCTCAGAGTTCTGAGATGGAGCCCTGCATCAGGCTCTGCACTGGGCATGGAGCATGCTTGGAATTCTCTCTCTCCTTCTCCCCCCCATCCCTGCCCAGCCAAAAAAAGAAAAGAAACAACCACTAGTGAATTTAGGTTGCTGTGCTATAGAATGCAGTTGTGGAACCAAAGAGTGGAGGTGGGAGCTACTTCTCTCACTTTTATATCTTATATTTCATTTAAGGGTTCAGAAGGTTTAGAAGTTCTAATTCCCAAGGTAGGACAATTTCTGCCAGGAAACATAGTCACTATTCCATTAAATTAGAAGCTGAGACTGTCCTTTGGCTATTTTGGGTTTCTCATGCTGGAGAACCAACAGGAAGACCTTACTCTACTGGCTAAGGTAATTGGATCCAATTGCCATAGGGAAATTGGGTTACTGTGATACAATAGGGGCAAGGAGAACATGGTAGAACTAAGGGGTTTTGCTGAAGAACCTTTTACTATTCCATAAGAATGGTCAATGGGAAAACATGGAAGCTCAATAAAGACAGCACCACTAAGGATTTTAAGTTGTGGGAATAAAGGTTTGGGTCACCCTACCGGGTAAATAAGCCCAATCAGAAAAAATACAGGGAAAAACAAGTGCTGGATATCACTTTAGGTCTCATGATTAGTTATAGAACCAGATATTATAGTGGCTCTGTCTTATGTTGATTTATGTTTTCTTTTTCCTCTTCTCTGCTACTGAATTTGAAAAGTTCTGATGGGAGGTTAATTATAATTTAAGTTTTAGGAAAGGGCATGGATGAACTGAAATTACTCCATAATTATAGAATAGCTGATGGGATTTAGTATTACTTTTGTGTGAAGAGCAAGAGTTTCTTCATAAAAGGGCAGAAATAAATGCTGTGAGGCAAAGGGTGAACTGTGCTGGTTGTTCTCTGACTTCTCTCCCTTCCCATGTATCAGTTATCTGTTGCTGGATAACAAATTTCTTCCATATCCAGCAGCTTAAAACAGCAGTTCTTTATCATCTCACAATTTCTGTGGGGCAGAAATCCAGACATAGCTTAACTAGGTCCTATGGCTCAGGTTCTCTCAGAGGGCTAAATCCTCATCCAAAGACTTGACTAGTGAAGGATCCACTTCCAATCTCACTCACATATATATTGACAGGATTCAGTTCCTCGTGTGGTTGTTGAACTGAGGACCTCAGTTCCTTGCTAGGCTAGAGACTTTTCTCATTTCCTTGCCATATGAGACTCTCCATAGGGAATTTCATAACATGGAAACTGGCTTCCTATAGAATGAGCAAATGAGAGAACAAGAAAATATCCAAGATGGAAGCTCAAGATGGAAGCTCAAGATGGAAGCCAGGATGGAACCATATCATGGAAGGATATTCTAACACTTTTGTCATATTCTGTTCATCAGAAGTTTGTTACTATGTCCAGCCTACCTTCAAGGGGAAGATATTACACAAAGGAATGAATACCAAGAGGCAGGGATCATTGGGAGCTACCTCAGGGGCTGCTTCTTATACCCACAATTCATTCTCTGCCCTAATATGAATGTTAGTTAAACTGCATTAGCCAGGTCCTTGCCCACTAGCTTTCTGTTAGGTTTTGCTAATGAGAGTTTCAAGGCAGGAGACTAAAAGACAAAAGAGAGGTCAGAATATTTCTTTCCCTGCTTTCTGTCTTCATTCTGTGTTTCTGGCTGTACGCTTCTGCCAGAAGAATATATATGTATGTAGATATATATATATATTCAGAATACTGGTATTTCCTCCCTTACGCACTTTAGGCCTGGGAATGGTTTAGGCTTCCCATAGTTGCCAGTCCCTGGATACCTCAACCTCCCTTGCTGATTCTTCACTTCTGCACACACCTCTATGAATGGTCCTTCCACTGAATTCTTTTGTTTCCCTGCTAGCACCTTGAATGATACATGTCTCTTAAGACAAGAGATTGTATATTATTTTTTTTAGTCCTAGTGCTTAACATGATAGGCACTTAGTCAATGTTGAATGATTAAGTGGATGGATGGATGGGTGAACCTAGTTTGAATAATATGAAAGCAAAGAAAGAGAAAATATTTTAAATTATGTGAAAATTCTTCACTGACACAGAATGGGCCTAATGTGTTTTATCTGAGAACATGAATGAGAAAAGAATTAAGTTAATTAAGTTATTTCTAAAGAAAAATGGTAATTTTAAAGAAGTAATTTTTTTCTTCTGATAGAGAAACTAGAGTATAAGGGGAGTTTTTTCAGAGGATTATCAAATTTATGGAGGCAAAATGCATACTGCATTGGCTTAATATGAAATAACCATAATTAAAGGGTGTGGTTATTTTTATGCCATTCCTAAACAAGTAAGATTATTCCAGCCATATGCGTCATTAAAAAACTTTTACCAATGATTTTTAAATTTATGCTAATAATCAAGGGCAATTAAGCTGATGTTTGAAAGTATTTAAGAATTTTAGGTATAAAATGCTTCACAACAAACCATACTGTGTTCTAAATATCAATGTACAAAAAGTAAGGAACTTTGACCCTTTGAAGAAAGACAACTAAGAGGATTTACTGTGTTAGATGACCTCATTCTGCAACAGGTAATATTGTGGAAATCTGGCATTTTCACAGTTTACTTTGTGAGGGCAAAGTACCATATCCTGTGAGATGTTGGCTTATGTCCCTTTGCTGCTATAGTATAAAATTCCCTTAGTGTTCTGGGTTTTAATTTCCTTGTTAATATAATGCAAATCTTAAAAAAAAAATCTGTTTTCATTTTGTGATGTGTGTTAAAGCAGCCTTGTAAATAATTTTTAAAATTGTATTTTTCATACCTGCCCTCACCTCAGGAGACATTTGCTTGGGCAGTAAATTCATAGTCCTTATTATTCCTAAGGCCCACATGGTTACTTACAGAGGACAAGTGAATAAGGGAGTATTTTCAAGACCCATGTAAAGACTATCAGGAAGAGCAAAATTTAAGGTAGACTCCAGGCAACCCAAAAACATTTTATTAGTGGAAAATTTATTTTTTTAAATGCATTTTTATATAGCCTAATTACATAGCTAATTTATGTTTTAAAAAATATCTGGGAGTACCTTTTCTTGTCTTAATTGGTGGTTTTACTGGGACAGCGTTGACAACAGCCCTCATTAATACAACATTCATTGCACTTAAAGAAACCTAAGATGGTACACTGTAGGGTGTAAAAATATCTCCAACAACTCTGCACCTTCTTCCCAACATTTGCGATCAGTAAAATCAAAAAGCTGAGAGAAATTAATAAAGTGACAGAAACCAATAATATTCAAAAAGAAACTCTAACACTAAAAACCTCAACTTAATTAGGTCCTCGCTTCCATTTCAAACACACACATGCACAGGCCTACATATATCTTAATATCAGCGTTTTCAAGGACATGTTCATTTTTGCAGACTTGAGCTACCTTACAGATCCCAAAAGAAGCAAAAGGTCTAGGAAATTGTTCAGTTCACAGAGAATCAAGAATTCTTTTAATTAAAAATATTTGTAATCAACCTCCCAAGTGAGTAATAAAATATGTGTCTGAATGTGAAATAGGCAAAAGAAAAAAAAAATCACAAATCCATTTATTTTCCCCAAATCAAAACATTATATTGAGAAATCTGTTACTCACTCACCTGCCAAGTTCTAAGATTAGAAATCTTTGTTTTTGCTGTAACAGTTGATGCTACTGAAAACTGCTAAGTCGCTTGAGGAACCTGTTCCTGTTCTATTTTAGATGTTTCTTCTTCAATAATTTTTTAATCAAAAATCTTTACAGATCACCCTACACTTAGAGTCATAAGAACAATGCTTTCAGATTTTTTCCCCTCTCTTGTGTGTATATGTATACCTGTAATTCTCCAGATCTCTTAAAATAAGTACTGTCCTGTAGGCTAAAACAAAGCTACAAGTACAATCAATGTCTGTCTCAGGTCTCTAATTATCTCTCATGGATTTCTACCATTGAATTAATTAGCATCTAAACTTCTTGACTCTGTTGACCATGTAGTTCCTTTTTTCAGTATCATCTGCTCTTAGTCTTGTTCATAGTTAAAAAATAATAATAATAAATCAACCTTTTTCTGTAGGTTTCATTTGAACGTGACTTGACCTGTCACCACAGCCATCAGTCACCCTTTCATTAAGACAACTACTTCTTAATGCATAATATTACCATGGTATATTTGTTTCTTTGAAATAGAGAGAAATGTAATAAACCACTGATAGGATCATGTGTTACGAGGTGTTACAAGACCAGAGTCTGCTGAAAACCATTCTTCTTCCTACCTGGTATGGTGTATGAAACTCTTACCATCAGGGGCACTCCATTTAGTTAAGCTAAAGGCTCCAGAACAATTATGTATTCTGATAATGTTACAAGGGAAGTAATCTAATAACACAACAAATCATGCATGCTTGGGGTAACTTGAAACCTACCTAAACAAAATAAAACCCATAAGCCTTGCCACTAGGGTTGGGATCAAACGTAACTTTTCACTGAGTCTTCAAATTCTACAACTTTTCCATTATTTAAGGTACATTCTTCAAAACTCCAGAAAGAAATTCTCAACACACCACCATATAGCTGAGGTTTAGAGAAAGCTTCAAGGATTAAGGAATTTGTGTAAAAGATCTTAAACAACAGAGCTGTTTTTGTTCATTCTCCCCTCCTCTTCCACCAAGAAAAACAAGAACATGGGTGACTTATGAGGATAAGGGAAACAGATCTCCATCTATAAGCCTGTAAGAGGCCATTGAAAACAAGAGTATGAAAAGTTTTAAAAGTTATAAGGAACACATTCAGAGAAGACTTTTCAATGAAAATAAGCAATTAATGAACTGAGTAACAAGAGGAATTGAGCATATGCCAAGGCCTGCCAAGGCCTGCTGTCTATCTCATGCTTCTTTGGTGGGAGAAATTACTTTCTTTTACTGTGTAACTCTATCCTGAACTTTGTGCCATTTGGAGGAAAGAAAGGTGCTCAGTAAATAGAATTATCATTACCAGTAGCAGAATGAGAAACTTAGTGGGTTTATTGTTTAGAAGCCATTCCAAGTAAGAATTAAAGTTTGTCTGAAAATAACTTTATACAAAAAGCGTATTGTAGCTGCCAGTCAATAAACTATAACGTACTAGAATAACTACATGGACAATATGAAATGATATTGTAAGCAGTTTGTTCATATGTGCAGATACAGTTGACCCTTGAACAACACAGGGGTTAAAGGCACCGGCCCTTCGTGCAGTTGAAGATCCACATATAACTTTTGACTTCCCAAAAGCTTAACTACTAAATAGCCTACTTTTGACTGAACGCCTTACTGATAGCATAAACAGTCAATTCATACATATTTTGTATGTTATATGTATTGCATACTGTATTCTTATAATAAAGTAAGCTAGAGAAAAGAAAATGCTATTTAGAAAATAATAAGGAAGAGAAAATACATTTACAGTACTGTACTGTATTTATTGAAAAAAAATCCGTGTATAAACGGACCCGTGCAGTTCAAACCCGTGCTGCCCAAGAGTCAGATGTACTTAATCTGGATAATTTAATGAAGTAGTTATGACCTTGGGCAAGTTTGATAATCTTACTTTGTGTGCCTCACTTTCACCATCCTTAAAATAGGAATAACAACCTATCTTATAATTTGTTTGCTACTATTTACTTGTACAACATTTATAAAATATCTGGAGCTGTGCCTGGTACAAAGTAAGCACTCAATAAATATTATTACCAGCCCCTTAAAAAATTAGAGACTTTTGTTAAAATATCTAAATAAGTGCTTCAATTCTCTAGTATACCTTAATGATACGGGTTTTGTATAAATGCCTGTAATAGGCTAAATTATATCCCCCAGTGATATCCAGGTGAGTCCATCTCTGGAACCTATGAATATTCCTTCAAACGGCAAAAGGATCTTTGCAGATGTGATTAAGTTAAGAATCTTGAGATTGTGAGATTTTCATGAATTATCCAGGTGGGCTTTAAAGATTTATTTATTTTTATTTATTTATTTTTTTGAGAGAGAGAGAGAGAGAGAGCATGAGATGGGGGAGGGTCAGAGGGAGAAGCAGACTCCCTGCTGAGCAGAGAGCCTGAGGTGGGACTGGATCCTGGGATTCCAGGATCATGACCTGAGCGGAAGGCAGTCAGTCACTTAACCAACTGAGCCACCCAGGCACCTTGCAGGTGGGCTTTAAATGTAATCACAAACATTCTTATAAGAGAGAGGCAGAGGAAGATTTGCATATAGAAGAAGGCCATGTGATGACTAAAACAAGATGATATTATACTGGCTTTAAAGATGAAGGAAGGGACCAGAAGCCAAGGAATGCAAGGAATGCAGTTCTTGAAGCTGGAAAAAGCAGGAAACAGATTTTCTCCTAGAGCTTCCAGAGTGAGTGTAGTCCTGCTTGACATCTTGATATTAGCCCAGTGAAACTGATTTTGGACAACTGTAAAAGAATAAATTTCTGTTCTATTAAGCCACTAAGTTTGGGGGAATTTTTTATAGCAGTAATAGGAAACCGATGTACTATCATACCATCTTATAAATGCATTTATTACACATGTACTATGGGGTGAAATGGTTACGGGAAAGTGTGGTTGTCTGGTTTAGACAGTCAAAATATGGATGTATTTGCTTGAATTTTGCAAACTGATGAGATTTCTCTGGCCTTCTGTCTCTCTCCCAGTGTCCACAACTGTTTTATTTCAACTATTTAGACAGAGCTATTTAGTGGGAGGCCCTTTTAGCTTTCTTTCTATGCTTAAGTGACCACTTCAAACACGTACTCTTTAAGTTGCTTATCTCAGGCATAATGATACTACTTTTTAGGTGGCTGTTTTAATATAAGCATACAGACCTGCCACATTTTACAAAGTAAGAAGTGGATGAAGGAATGGTGGTGGTGTAGAAAATACTGGCTTTGCGGCCAGGTAAATCCAAGTTTGAATCCTGGGTCTATTATAAACTTTGAGACCTTTATCATCTTTGGGCTATAGTTTCCTCCTGTGTAAAAAAGGATTTTTTTAAATGCCATATGGTAAAAATTGTCTCATTTACATTTATAAACAGATTACAGTGCTCCAAGTCCACATTGCTCTTAATAGCAGGAATTCCAGTCATTTTCCCAGAAGTTCCCCTCATCAAATGTTTCTGAGAATGTGAGTCTCTACTCATGGTAGCAAATCAGATGATGCCTCTAGCTGGACTTCAAAACTGTTGGCCCCTTAAGAGGCCTTGGTATCTATTGGTCCTGGAAGCCCTGGTAGTACTTCTGCTGCCTGCTCTACCTCTGAGACAGGCTGCAACCTACTCTGATGCCCTCTCAGAAGATCTACACTAAATCTCCAGAAAAAAAGAATGCCAAGAATGGATTCTTTAGATGAGTGGCCAAAGGTGAAAAACATCCTTTCTTCTATGTTATACTTAAGGCATATTCCAGAGCAGATAACTGGGCCACAAACCAGCATCTTGGAGATTTTATGTTTCAGCTCTTTTGATTCTCCCACACATGATTGCTTTCCCCTTGGCATAATCCCCAGTACTGAATTTGATGAATCCAGAAGGTTGGTGGTGAGAATTTAGATAAACTCACATAGACAAATCCAACAAGTACTATTTGAGAGATGTCAGCTTTGTTTAGGAGAGCTTCTTAATCTCTTATAGATGATACCAAGAAAGAACTGTGACCTTCTAGGAATAACCACAGTGTCTTGACTAAGACACAACACTTAGCCCAGATTAAAAATTTAATCTCAGGCTGTTCTCTGCAGAGAATAAAATTCATTAAATTTGCAGATGTTTTCCTTAGAACTTACCATATTGCCAATATTCAGAACTTATGTGATCCTTATGAGCCTGGAAGTGACAAGCCAGTAAACTGTCTCAGAAAACATCTAACTATGAAGGGATAAAAAAGGTTTATCTAGTCCTCTGACAAAATTTTCAAGTCCCATGACTTTCTCCACTGAGTCAAACATCTCACTGTGGACTAGCCAGAGCATTTATTTGATGATAAATGATTATCCATCTAAACCTACTAATAAAAGTATATAACATTAGGTTTTATTTCCATTAGGGAATAATCTCTCTTGCCTACTGATTAATCAAATAGAAACAGTGTCCCAAGGTTTAAACGATTCTAACTTTTGGGGATGACACATTCTCCCCATTATAATGAATATCTGCAAAGCCTACAAAATGTGGTATATAATAAATATTAAGAGGCTTTTTTTTTTTTTTTATCTTCTATGGATCCCAGGTTAAGAACTCCTGAGACACGAAGAATTTCAAATATAAAGCAAGATTTTCAGATGACATCTGTATGATAACACAAACTTTAGGGGTTCAGGTTGGATTTTTATTCTATCATGACATTGAGTTGCTCACTGTCAGTTGGATTATCTTTAATGCACTTGAATGGTAGAGTTGGTCAAAATAAATACTATATATGGTTTGATATCACAAATAGATTTTTAAGAAATTCCTATTTATATTGCAGAGCACATTAGTTTGCTAGAGCTGCCATAAGAAAACAGCACAGACTGGGTGGCCTAAACAACAGAAATTTATTTTCTCACAGTTCTGGAGGCTGGAAATCCAAGATCAAGGTGTTGGCAGGGTTGGTTTCTTCTGAGGCTTCTCTCTTTGCAGATGGCTGCCCTATTGCTGCTTTTTCATTTGGTCATCCCTCTAGGTTTGCATCTCTGGTGTTTCTTCATGAGTCCAAATTTTCTTTTTTTGGAAGGACACTAGTCACATTGGATTCGGACCCGCCCATATGATCTCATTTAGCATTGACTTCTTTAAAGGCCCTATTTCCAAATACAGTCACATTCTGAGGTACTGAGGCTCTGGGGCTTCACCATATGAATTTTGAGGGAGACAGATTTCAGGCCATAACACAGTGTCTGGATTTAATTGCCTTTATTTGCTTCTAAAAGTATTATTTCACATGTCCAAATTTTCATAGTTAAATTATCCCTCAGGTTGTATAGAAATTGCGCCTTATTTTCTTAGGTTAACCTGATATCAATAAAAATGGCATCATTAATTTGTGGCCCAAAGAGAATAACCATAGACAAAGGCTTTATAAAGTAAAAATAGTAATACCTTGAGTTTGATGAGCTTTTCATGATTTTAAATGTCATCATGAAATAAATAATGTAAATACTTTATATATAGTCTTAAAAAGATTTATAATATTTAACTGTTGTGTTTGCTTTTTATGTAGAAGAACTGGTATACAGGTTGTTCTTGGCAATGTAAGGACTGTACAAATGATATTTCAGTCCTTACCACCCTACTTATTTGGTTATGTTATAAGCATATGAATAACATATTTGCAAATCTGCCAGCTGAGGATGGAACTTACAAGGGAAAAATAATCGGTGGGTTTGTACTACAATAGGGTAAAAGGTCAAGCATTAGACATTTATTTACAAATAGTACATTTATTGTTTTTTTTTAATATTTATTTTTTTTATTCTTATGTTAATCCCCATACATTACATCATTAGTTTTAGATGAAGTGTTCCATGATTCATTGTTTGTGCATAACACCCAGTGCTCCATGCAGAATGTGCCCTCCTCAATACCCACCACCAGGCTAACCCATCCTCCCACCCCCCTCCCCTCTAGAACCCTGTTTGTTTTTCAGAGTCCATCGTCTCTCATGGTTTGTCTACCATAGTACATTTATTGTTAACTTTCACTGTTAAACTAACTTTCTCAAAAAAATATCTTATATTGGTGTGCATACAGAAATGACAAAAGGTAAATACAAAGAGGGGAAAATTATACAGCTGAAGTATGGCCACAAATCCAAAGCAAATAAAATTAATATTGGATATTAAAATGGTAAATATTTAGGCAATAAATCTTAGCATATCAAGGTTATCGGTAGGTCAACGTCCACATTTGTGAAAAAGGTATCAGAAAAGAGACCACTCTACTTAGTCTTTTTCGCTCACCAAAGATCTTTTTACAAACAGGAAATCAGGATTTTGTGAGAATTTGGCTTTTTTTTTTTCCATTTTCCAATTTCCAAACCAGTTTTCAGCAATATTAAAGGCATTTAAATTCAGGAAATATGCAAAATATCAACAGAAATTTAACCCTAATGCACAGTGCGTCAGATGAACGACGGAAATAATTGCTGTCGGTTTGTACTTTTTTGACCAATAATTCTCTGTATTTCCTGCAAGTAACTTGAGTGATGCAAATGACCTTATTTTTACAGCATGCTTTTATTAAATAGTTTATTATTTTGGCAGACTAATAAAGATTTTGGTATTTGCTTTTATTTGCAATAATATTACCACCACATAAAAAAGGATTTTATGTTCTTTTTGAGGAACAAGGAGGATAAAAGTGGTGATGGATAGCACAACTGAGGCATCAGCAATGAGCTGGAAATGAGACACATAAATATGAAAGCAGAGCTAAGAAAATAGAACTGCACCCTTGGCCTTTCTTAAAAGAACATGCACACTTCATGGTTCATTCACACTGTTACAGAAACTCCTTTTGTTTCCAGTGAATCAGAGAATGCACGCAGTCTGAAACATTATTCTCACTCATAGCTGACTGACTCCTTCTATTTAATTAGACTTATTCCAGGAAAATATTTCCAAGCTTTCTGAGGATGTTTTGATTTGAGGAAAAAAAATAATCAATTGACTGAAAAGTTGGTGGATGGAGGGGCTGAAGGGGAAATCAAAACAGATTTACTATTTTCACCGTTATTTAGCACAGAGCACAGAAATGAAAGCATCGTGCACTGTCACATCTTTGCGATTGGGCAGTTGTGTAGTATTTAAGGATATTCGATGAAGGTGGCTATGCAATTGAACGTGTCTTTAAGGACAAATAATATTCAACATGTATTTGAAACATTGGACAGACCACATTAGATGGAGGCTTTGGGAATTATAGCATTATATCTTGCCAGCGATGGTACGTGTTTATTCAAAAATTATAATTGTTTGCATGTTGTGTGTTTTCTGATTTAATGTCGGTATGTAAATTTTGCATGTCAAATATTATATATTTATTGTCAGCAGAGTATGTTTGGCATTAATTTTTATCTTCTTCCATTAATAACTTGTCTCCTCATAGCAGTATTTAATTGTTACCACGAGTGAAAGCAGATTGTGATGAAGAAATCAAAGGGAAGGTAAATCTCTTATCAGGGCCAGAATCTGAATTGGCACATAGTAGCTCTTAGCTCAGTAATATTCATACGTAGAACTATTTTTCTTTGCACATGGCAGTACAGCCAGTAGATGAAAGTAGAAAGAAGTAATATGTTGTGAGCCGAGAAATCCACTGCTTCATTATCGACATAATTCGGATCTTACAGAGGGAGAGAGCTCTACCATTTGGACTCTTGTCTCAAAGGCTTACAATAGACATGATTCTGACAAGAGGTTGGTGGTAGCAGAACAGACTTAACAATTAATGGTATGCCAAGGCTGAGTTCAGAGAATTGCTTTACCCAATGCCAATCATTCATTCCTGGCAGCAGTACTTCACATCTTTCCTGGGATGCCATCCAACCACAGTGGCATCTAAAATATATCAAGCAGTGTTGTTACAGTTGGAGGTGAAATTGAAATTTGCGCCAAACAGAAGTGACAAATTCACATGGCTGAGTGTTGCCTAGCAATCAGGTCCAAGGGGGACGCGGCAATTCTGCCTTTACCCGTGGGGGTGTGTGAGGGGGGAAGAAACATTTACATTAGAGCCTAGGTGGTCTCACAAGTACAGCCAGGTATATGACAGACTTAATTTCCCTTCCAGGGTGTAAGGAGGTAAGGTATTAGAGCAG
Source organism: Mirounga angustirostris (assembly GCF_029215605.1). Lineage (NCBI taxonomy): Eukaryota > Metazoa > Chordata > Mammalia > Carnivora > Phocidae > Mirounga > Mirounga angustirostris. Next base: position 67,332,239 of record NW_026991717.1, on the reverse strand, counting down.
CATGGGGAAAGGAGGGCAGCAGCTGAAGTTGGTAGGGTAAGCAGCATTCAAGGCAGAGATTCTCAGCAATTAACCTGGGGGAGGGGGAGAGCAGCAAGATGCCAAGATGCCAGACACGCTGCAGAAATTCATGGCAACTGGCCATCCTGCTGCCTTTTGACTGCAGGCCTCTGATGCACCTCTGTTCAGCTGACACTTGGCAGCTGTGTGGCCCCAGGGTAAAGGGAGCAAATGGTGGCTTTTTCTTCCCAGAAATCTACCTGGGAGCCAAGCTCCGGGTGGGCAACCAGATTCAAGAGATTCATGGAAGGAATGGAATAGTCAAGCCATAAATTCTTGTCTTGTGCCCTCATTTACTATTTCTTTTTTGGGTTCCCCATTCCATCTATTTTGTACTGGTCTTTTCTTTACCTTGGAGAATACTACCCAAACTCCCCCTGTGCTGTCCTCTAAAGTGTGAAATGATTATCAAATCAATGATTAACTTACAAAGCAGCAAGTGGGTATACTAAAATACCAACTCTGGGGGAAGAGGCACAGTGCTTGCCTTATAAAATGTTCTCAGGTCACAGACTGAGAAATTTTGTGCAAATACATTTTTTTTCAACCACTCCCTTATTTGGAAGAAGCATAACCTGGACATTTGTAGAATGGATTTAACTGTTTGATGGAGGAATTTATGGAGGTATTAACAGCAACCACACCACAGATTATTTTCCTCTTTGCCTACATTCGTTGTTCTTTTTCCCTTTAACTATTGGGGACTAGTTAACCTGCTGGTTCTAGTCTTCACTGTTATGAGAGAGGAGCCCAATCTCAGCTGAGATGGTGGATACTATCATTTCCTGGTGTGATTCCCCCTACTTCACAGGCTACTCATAATGAGTCTCAGGCTTTAGTGAATTGTCAATGTTGCAAACCTTCAATACCATGTCTATGGTATTTGGCTGGATTTGTATGTAAACTGTTGTTTTTCTCAAAGAGACTATAAATTACTAAGGGCAGGAACCATTTCTTCTAAGTAGAGTCAGATAAGATAAACAGGTGAAACTGCAAAGTGCTATCCAATTAGATTTTGTTATTCCTATTGTGTGTAGCATGCTCTCCATTCTGCAATAGATGTTCAATAAATGCTGGTGGATCAATGGATGGACTGAATAAATGGGTGAATTGATAATGACTGAGGACTATATAAAACTACACATGAATTTAAGAGATTATAGAGAACATAAAGCTAATAATAACTGATATGATAATAATAATGCAATAATAATTATATGGACTGCTCATTTTGTGTCATCCTAAGTTCTTTACATAAATTAATTCATTTAATTCTCACAACAATATGAAGTAGATATTATGATTTAAAGTGAGGGGATTGTTGCTCAGAAATGTTGATCAATTTTCCCAAATTTTAAGTGAGGAGAACTGCTTTCTAACTGGACTTCAGAAGTAATTTCCATTAATGGTATTAATTACCTATATATGAAAATGTAAAATTTGGATCTATTCCGTTTGAGCTCTATAAGCATGAAGAGCTAAGGCAGAATGCAGTCAGTACACTATTGTGGTAGGCAGAAGAGTGGCCCTTCAAAATGATGACATCCTAATCCCTAGAACCCCTGAATATGCTAGTTTACATGGCAAAGGAAGAATAAAGTTGCAGATGGAATTATGGTTGCTAATCGACTGACCGTGATCTGGGGGAAGGTTAGCCTGGATTATCCAGGTGGGCCCATTATAATCACAGAATTCTTAAATGGGAGAGGGAGGCAGAGGAGTCAGTGTTAGAGAGATGCAATGTGAGAGACTTGACTGGCTGTTACTGGCTTTGAAGATGGAAGGGGACTACTACCCAAGGAATGCACACCATCTCGAAGATGCTGGAAAAGGCAAGAAAATGGACTTTACCCCAGGCCCTTCCAAAACCTCATTTTCAACCCGGTGAGATCCATTTTGGACTTCTACCTCAGAACTGTAGGATAATAAATTCGTGTTGTTGAAGTCATTAAGACTGTGGTAATTGGTTAGAGCAGAAACAGGAAACTAATAAAGCTTTCAAATTTTAAGGTTACAGAACAAATTTTGACTCCTTGCTAATCCAACACTCAAATTTAGTAACAGAACTTTTGAGAGTTGGAAGTTGGAAGTCTTGGTCTGACTTAGCTTCATTATTAATTTCATTTTCATTTGAACTATGTACAAGGCAAATCTCTCCACTTAACATTGTAGAATTCCTCAGCACTTTTCTTCTCTAAAACAAGCAGTGTCTATTTTTATTCCATTTTAACCGTATTATGATATTTAAAATTAGAAACGTAGTCATACAAAATTACTCAGCAAAGAGAGACATGAAGTCCTTTGGACCATAACTGAAACTTTTCTGTCCTGTTGCTTCACCTTCCTTGCTCTTGTTTTCCCATCTACCTCCACCTGTCCTTTGTTAACTCTCAAAATGATGATGATCACCTCAAATCTGGTAAGTCTGGCTAAAGATCCATAAGGATGCATCCTTTTTTTTTTTTAAAGTCTCAGTATCCTAGTATTTTTATTGTTCTTATTTTCCCCTTTAATAATAGTAATAATAACAGTAATAATAGATGAAATTTATTAAGCACTTTCTGAATAGGAAAGAGTGTAAGGGTTCGAAGCCAATGGCCAAAAAAAAAAAAAATTCTTGAGACATCTTTGGTGCAAAAAGGTGATTTTATTAAAACACAGGGACAGGACCCGTGGGCAGAAAGAGCTGCAGTGGGGTTGTGAGGGGTGGTGATTTTATACCTACAAGTTGGGGCGGGGGTTTTAGGGATAGCATAAGTCTCTAAGGAATTTTGGAAACAAGGTTTTCAGGATCTTGAGGGGACTTAGCTATTGTCGAGAAAAGGTCATTTATTACCATCTAATAAAACCTTAATCACGAGACCCTTCAGATGTGTATCGGCAGGTCATATGCATGGGGTATGATTGCAACACATATCTTGGGGGTTTTGAGATAAAGGATAATTTCTGAAGGAATTTTTATATGTTAAAGCAGACTTGCAGGATTGGGGGGGCTAGGTGGGCCTTTTGATCTTAGCAAGGTGTTGACATAGACTTAGAGGCAGTTGAGTCCCTAGAGGAATGTCACTCTGCCTGTTTTAAGGATTTGTCAGTGGGCTGTAGGTAGTAAGGAAATTTAATAATTTTTCTTCTGCCTTTGTTTCCCACATCACTTTCTACATGCCATTATTTTGTTAAAGGCTTTACAGATGTCATTTAATCCTCATAAAATTTTAGAAGGTAAGTACTTTTGTTATTTCTGTTTTTCAGATAAGAAAAGTGAGGCATAAAGCGGGTTAGAAACTTGCCCTAGTCCCTTAACTCAGAAGTGGAAGAGCTGAGATTCACATCCAGAGGATGGTCTACCCTTCAGGTGAGTGATCTTGAACTTACCCTCTGCTGCCTTGTTTAATGTCACTCTGGGAGCAGATGCAATCCCCCCTGCTAGTCAGGAAGTAATTGAATTATTCACAGTGCTTAAGATAACAGATAACTGTGCTTAAGTGCTCCGTCTTGAGGATAGCCCTAGGTGGTCAAGAAATAAATAAACATGGGGGAGGTAGAAATCCTGGCAGGTGTTGTGCACTCAAAAGCCAAGGTTATCCATATCAGAAAGTAGACCCTGAGCATATCAAGGAAGGGCCCTTGGCTTATTTAATGTCCTATTTTGAGCATTTAGCACCAAGCTCAGTTTATAGTGTTTCACCAGTGATTCTAAATATGGGTTTGCTGGACCACCAGGAATGTGACGATAATATTGGAGAATCCATGTGTTTTACAGTCACTATTTGAAAATGTCAAAGGAAATTATCCATCTACAATGATAAGACTGCACAGACTGTTTAAAAGATGAATTTCTTGTCGGTTGGCTAGAATTCTACCAGTTTAGTAAGATTATATACTGGTTACTTCATGATGACCAGAAGCTTTGATTAACAGATGTGTATGTACAATAAAATGGGAAACCAAATATGGCTTAAAATGAATTTTGTTTGAAAAACAGAATGTTTCAAAACAAGGGTCCATGAATTATATAATAAGTACAATGAATTATGAACTTTACTTAATGGTGATGATGCAAGCAGGCTGAGTCTGAAAACCCAGGGGAGAGTCCTATAGGACCATCCAAGAAGTTCCTTGGCTTCATGCAGGTAGAAATCAAATGTGAGCCAGAGAACATGAAAACAAAGTTACTGAATAGTTTAAGTGACAGGTAGAGACGCACAGACGGCGTGTGTGGGAGACTCAAAAAGGAAAGGAGAATGAGTTGTTGCTTAAGGTTAGGGATTTATATTGGAAAGGGGTCTAGGGTTTGCGTTCCTTTGGGACTCCAAGGTAGGGTCTGATCAAAGGTGAATGTCAGGTGAACAATAGGTGTTATTTCATAAATTACCAAAGGTAATGATGCCAGTGACAGCAGAGATTTGCTCGAAGCTAATGTCCTAGAACGTGCTTGAGATCTGGCTCTTCTTAGATGTTATCAAGTGTTTGCGGCCTAGGACAAAACTCAGAGATTAACTTTCTTGCTTTCCCCCTGAAATGAGAACATAGCTTCTTTGGCTTATTCAGAGGCAAAATATGAATCATGAGTAAATGGAGCCTAGAAGAAAAACAGCAGAGATGGAGCCTTTCTAAAATGGAGTCCCTTCAGTTTCCCTACCTCAGTGGAAACACTGAGAACCATAATGCATACTCAAGTGTTAATCACAAAAGTTGAGTGAATAGATTCAAGTCTTGTGTTTGCAAATATCTGCATTATACCTTATGCTTGCTTCTGTTAATAGATTACTGCATGCTAATTAGCTCAACTTCTGTGACCAGTGACATGTATCTGAGCTCAGGCCACACAGAAAGACTGCAAGTTTTAATTAGAGGGAAAGTAATTTTCTAGAAAGAGCAACAAAATTTATTAGGAAGTATTAAGGGGCTACTTTCTTTTGGGTTGGGGGTGTAGGCATAGAAGAGAATAACATAAAGAGGAGAAAAGTATTGAAAGAAGAGATGAGACAATACAGCTAGAGATAAACATTGTCTACTGTACAATTTGCCTATTCCTGGCACTTTCAATCAAAACGAGAGCAATTAATAAATAATTTCTCTATTTTAAAGGCCTGTGCCATACAAAATAAGGTTCTTAATCGTTGTCCTCAAGGGGAAATGGGACATACACACAGAACTGGCACTAGGGTGAGGAGAGGGAGGCACTTTGTCTAAGCATATGGAAAACATAAATGGTGACCTAAAATAAACCATAATTTTATCCAACAGTATAGTAGATATCATGAGGTAGTACCAAAAGAATTAACCAGGGACAGGAAATGATGCAAAATTTAGGGGAAGGAGCCATCATTATTGCCTGGAATCAAGAGGTTCAGAGCCAATGTACCGGGATCTGGAGGGGGCATCCATCTGACTTGCCCAGTATTCTTAGACATGTACTGCACTGGATTATTCTTACTAAAATAGATTTTTTTTTCACTCTCCTCTTAATAAATAGAAGAGAGCAGGTAAAGCTCAAGGGACTTCTTTTTTCTTTTCATGACAACCCTAGTATCCTCAACCTAGCTGGTCCATGCGGTAGCACTAATCAGAGTGCGGGGCCCATGGATCCACTTGATAAACAACTTCTAATTACATGGTAAAACATACAAACATTTAACTTAGAGAAGCTCTCACTAAATAGCCACTTCACCACTTCCTAGCAGTACGAGGTTGAGTTAGTTATTGATTTTATTCTCCTTATCTGCATATGGGGACAACTAACTTCTACAACAAAAGGTTAAGTACACCATAAGCATAACTGAAATAACACATAAAAGTATCTGATATCTATCAGACCCTCAAATATTGACTATAAATTTGAAAAGTGACCATATGGGTATAGGCAGATGGAAGCTGACACCTGTAGTCTGGGGGAGTTATGTGATGTGTAGAAACTGGGTTCTGCTGGTCTTCAAATTTCTTTTCTACAAAATGAAGGGATTGAACAAGTGGATTTGGAAAGTCACAGAAATTCTCATGGTCTCTGTTTCTGAGAAGCAAGATGTTAATGAAACACCCTAATCAAATTCTTTCTAGGCCCCAAAACACTGATACAATATTGAATATAAAAATAATGGAAACCACTAACTAAAAAGACAACATCTGTCTGCTCCTTGGGCATATGCTTATGGCTTGGATATATATCAGTTGGTGCCAGTCATTGATGATATTACTGGATGGCAAAAACAAAAAGTAGTGTGCATTTTATTAAGCCAAACTATTCAGCTTGATAAGAAACTACATCTTGCTCAGGGATTCTTCCCACTACTTTAGTATCAAATTGTCTTTTCATGATAGGATAGAGATAAAGATTCCTGAAAGGGAAAATGAAAAGTTGGCAACTCTATGTCTGTTTCCCCATTGTTTTTTACTGTTGATTAATTTTCAGGTTCATAAAATTGAAAAGTCTAGAAATCACTGACTTGGAGTGATTTCCCCCATAAATAGTTTTTATTTTGATCTTAGCATTGACATTATCACTAACAATGTTGAGAACAGTTTCTAAAAAGAATGTTTGATTGTTCATTGAAAAGTACCAAGTTTTTTGAAGCCTTGCTAACCTTTCTCAGCCTCAAAGCTTAAAAACCCATCCTCCCCCTGCCCCCACTCTGAGGAGAAAAAGATAAGAAAGAAGGGGCAAGAGTCAGATTTTTTTTTTTTTTTTTCCTGCTCCTGGGGGATCCTACTGAGTGCAATGTTTACGAGTGTGGAAATGGCACAGAGGAAACCCACTTACTGCTGGAGAGAAAGGGTCGGATCAGGCAGGCGACCTCCTGAGTGAGCCCGCTCAGAAGGCTTGTCTGTTCTGACCTAGCTCCAGGCAAGTAGCTATCAGGCCTGTTTGGGGTAAGTGATAAAAAGAAGATAAAACATCAACAGCAGTTTCAATGTCAGAGCTGCTGCTTGAGTTGCCACACTCCCAGCAGAATAATATAGTCAAGTTTTGGAGGATTTTCACGAGATGAAATTTTAACAGATATATTAGAAAAACTGAGGGAAGTAATTTTATAGAAGTTGGAAGTTCATGCGTACTGATAGATTTTTAAATCCATTGTAAAGGCTTGGTTTTGACCACCTTCTGACTGACTTTTGAACACATTTCTATTGTAAATTAGTAAACTTTTATAATGACTAGAGACATTTTCTAACTTAAGAACTCAATTGTGAAATTGTTAATCCATAAGTGATTTATCAAATGTAAAAAACTGCTATTGTTGCTACCATTTTTCTGACATAGCAATATTTTTTGTATTCTTATTGTTGTCTCTCTATGGAATTTGACTTGAAAAATGTTTATTTGTATATGTTAACCTTGAGTGTTACATTGAGTTATATCAGACCTGTTGTTCAGACATATTGACATTAAGAGAAACAAAGGGAACCCAAATTGACTTTGAGAGTTCACCATATTAATCTGTTATCAGAACCAAGGACATGTATTTAGAAGTTTGGTTGGCTCAAACTGTATCAGGCCCCAGTGATAGTCCTAGGTGCTTGTTTAGTCTGAACATAGATTCATATATGACGGAACACGCCAAACAACTTCAAGTCAATCGATGACAGGAATGGCTGCAATAATACAAATAGATTCAACAACAGCAATGATGTCCTATAAACGTTTATTCCCTAGAGAAAGAACATGCCCTCCAACACGTCATTATCCTGTCCTCAGTTAAGGTTTGATATTTTATTGCTCAGTAAAGGATCCCACCCTTTGACCTCTTCTGAGTTGATAATTATTGATTGTAATTCAACTTATCTTTTCGAAGTACAGAAAGGAGTTTTAACTCTTTCCCATTCTTATGCATCATTTGTGACTTGCATCAAAATACCATGAATGCGAGGGGCACCTGGATGGCTCAGTGGGCTAGGCTGCTGCCTTTGGCTCAGGTCTTGATCCTGGGATCTAGCCCCTCCTGGCTCCTTGCTCAGTGGGGGTGTCTGTTTCTCCCTCTCCCTCTGCTTCCTCCCCCGTGCTCCCGCTCTGTCGCTCTTTCTCAAACAAATAAATAAAATCTTAAAAAAAAAATACCATGAAAGCATGCACCTGTCTTCTTAAGGTTTATTCTGACTGTGTGTATGTGTTTGGTAGTGTTGGAAGGGAAGGTAATAAGTACAGCTAGTTATATTTTAACAAAACACTTTAATTTCATAAAGCAAAATTTATATTTAGTATTTTTCTCTTTTAAGCCAATAAAAGACTGTACATTTAGTTCATCTATTACAAGGTAAATTGACTTGAGAAATGTTTATTTTCTTTAGCTGTTTAATTTTGTATTTTGACTTTGAAAACTATTTTTAAATTCTTTCCCTATCCTCATTGCCTATAATTTTTAAAGGTACTCATCAGTAAGAGTAGATCTCCAGGTATGTATTTGTGAAGGTAGGGAAAGGGGACACATGCAACCTTATTGTCTCTCTATCCTTTAGACTTACCAAAAAACCCTTTAAAGGACATATTATGTTTTAATCACATCATCAACAAAATTCAAAAATGGGAATTTTTTTCATAATTGCTTCAAAACTAGAACAGTCTAAAGAATATTTGTGACCTCATGCTACCTCAAGAACAGAGGTCAGGCATGGTTGTTCAAGTGTGGTTCCCTGACCAAGTCATACAAGGTAGGATTTTTTACTTCTGGACTTTCAGACAAGAAGTTTTAAAGAATGAACACATAGTTTGCCTCTAAATCAATTTCCTTTGGAATCAGTATGTGTTCTTCTGGGAGCTTGGGGGTATATACGCACTACATTTGTGTGCAGGATTTGAATGGACCACTCTGGGAACAAGCTATATATTTATATGTAGGAGTGTGTATGTATATACACACACGTTTAGTAGTCTAATAAAAAAGAACCCATAGGCCTATATTCAAGCGTAAGTGCACATATTCATATTTTATTCTCAAGCACAGTTCTGACATCATTGACACTTTGTGTTGGAATAGGACAAACTGGTGTCACCAAACAGGAAAATTAATTCACTCAATCCTTACTATGCTCATGGAAACCATACAATTCATTATAAGCATATTGCCAATACAAAGACAAACAAACAGTATGTGTATCCTATTAGACCTAAATCATAGAAGGGAGCTGATCTGGTGGAAAATATAGTGCATCCGGCCTTGAGCATTCTGAGTTGTACTCATGAATTACTGCATGCCTAGGCTCCATTCTAGTTTCATATAATTTACACAGGGTTATTATACATTGTGCCTCTTCCCAAATCAGCTAGCACCATAAGAGGCTCATGCATTATGGAGCCAGGGGAACACTCAGGATCAGTTCAAGAATGCTGTGTCCATGGGGGAAAAGACAAAGTAAAAATCAGTCCCTACCTAAATGCACAAAGAATGTTGGTCTCTAAACATCAGATGTTCCTGATGCCCCACCTGTGAAAAGTCTAACGGCTGGTCTCAAGAAGTATGTCACGGAGAGTTTGGATAGATAATTTAAGCTGTCGTGAAGTTGGGGAGAGTGGCTGGTTAAATCGTTTGTGAGCTTGCTTCTTCTCCAAACACTCTTCACAGTGTCTAACACACAAACACACTTTATTGAGAACCCGAGGGTTGTTTTTCACCCACCCCTACTACATTACTGGACATATATTAGAATTAAGGCCAATGAAAGGGAAAAAAGTAAAACCTAGATGTCTAAAAGTTCTTTGCTCAGACAAGATTTTTGACAATTTTAATTTGTATATTGTAGCACTCATTCATGAATCCTCTGCTTTTAAAGTTCAGTATGACTTTAGTGATATATTCCCTGTTAGAAACTATTCCTAAACCTGTATGGAGGGGATGTTTTCAATTCTATATGATACCAGGCTAACCATTTGACAAGTAAAATGTTCAGTTCATGCCACTCCAATCAGTGAGCATGTCTCTTAAAAAAAACAAGATTTTTTTTTTATGGAAACTCGATATAAACTCAAATAACAGATGGATTTTATGTATTTTGTTTACTAGTGTATTGTTAGTGACTAGATTGTAGTAAGCATTCAATACATGCTTATTGAATGGGGGAAAGAAATCAATGCATGTGACATGTCAGGGAGAACACAGCTCTGAGGAGGTGATGTGTTCATCACAGAGGACTTTATTTCTCTTTGTGTGTTTGCTTAGAAATCCAGAGGATACTACTTAAAGCAAGTTTTAATAAAGGATGTACTGATATCTGTTCTGATCTGGTATCTGTGTATGGTCAGAACAGGATCCCCCTGTTAGGTGATGTATTTGGCTGCAAATAACAGAAAACGTCCACAGTGGCCCTGGCAGGCAGGGCTTTGTTTCCTGCAACAAGAAGTTTGGAGTAGGCAGTCCAGGGTAGGTGTGGCAACTCAATAATGCCACTAAGGAATCTATTTTTGTCCATCTTTCTTTTCTGCCAGACATAGTTTGTAGGCATTTGCACTCAAGCTTGGCATCTTGTGACTGCAAGAAAGATGCTTGCTGCCATGTCATATGCTAATATTTCATCAAACAAAAAGGAAAGTTAAAGGAGTGAAGAAGGAATCAGGAATGGATGGTGACTCTATCAAGAAAGCAACAGCTTTCCCATCAATCCCAGTGGACATCTGCTTACATTTCATAGAGCAGGACTGTGCCACATGATTAGCATGCTACAGAGTCTGGAAAAGCAAATGTTTTAACTGGACAGTTTGCTGCATCTCCAAAAAGTCAGGGTTCTATTGAGAAGCAGAAGTGAAAAAGGATATTGGGTAGGCAACTAGCCATGTCTGCCCCAGGGGCTGAATTTAGGGAATTAGTTTAATTGCCAGAACATAAAATCTGAGCAGGGCTCCTCTGATCTCACTCTTCTAAAAAATAAATTCAGACCAGAGTAGTTCTATGAGGCAACAATTTAAGTGGATTTTTTTTTTTTTCATGATTGAGTTAATTCAGACCTTGTATTCATAAATAACTGAACTAATAGGCAAAGATTTCTTGATGGATTTTCATCCTGCATTTGTGGCTTAGAATAAAAAAGTTATTGCCTTTGTACTGCCTGTACTTAGGGTCTTCTATTCTCTGGATCAACATTTTCCTTATTTCTCCTTTCAAAACCATTTTTCCCAAATAGGAAAATAGAAGGAGTATGGTAAAGAAATTCATACCAAAATGTGAATGGTTGACAGTGTCTTTATAAATTGTCCTCTTTGGAGGCTATTTGAAGTTTAATGGGAAAATTGCCCAAAAGTCCATCTCTTATTTCAGAAGTGACTGAAAGAGTGTTTGAGAAAAACATTTTTGAACAGAAGAATCTTAACCTTAGCTATGTAGTCATCCATGTGGGCAGTTGTCTTTCTTATCTAAGTATAGGACTTTGTTTTCATTTACCAAGAGTGGTGAAAAAAAAGTAGTAATAATCTTCCTCTCTTTAATGTTTTGACAGTGTGCCAATAGAATAATGATTTGTTTAGCAGATGACCTATATGAATCATGTAATTCCATGGTTCTTTGTTCATAGAAATACAAGCAATTTAACAGTAGTCAGGAGTTGGAGATGTTCAAATCTTTAATAAGGTTTTGGCCCTGTCTTGGATTTATTATTTTTTCATTAGGACAAATCTTTTATTAATATAATGTAGAAGATATTTGGTAGAAAGGTATAATGTAAACTGATCTTTGTAAATTTAAGAAAACTAGAAAGAGAGGATGAAATAAGTCATTTATGAATAATACAGTGGAGACTGTTGTTGCAAGTATTCGTGTGTGTTTTATGTGCACCCAGAAAGTCTTTATAGTCTTCAAAACAATTTGTCTTCACCTACAAACCACACAGCCTTATCATGTAATTATTTCTCACAACCCTACTTGCTGCTATATTTTCCTTTTCTGCCTGAAGACTTAACATTCTTGGAGAAGAAGCCTTATGGGAAATAGTCATTGACTTCTTACTGAAGCTGTGTTGTTTCTGCATGGGAGCCAGGCTCAAGGAGTATTGCTACAGATTCCAGAATAACTTCCTTGATTTTACAAAGAGGACTCTGAGGGGCCCTTATGCCTCAATAATATGATCAGAAAGTCTTATTCTAAGGTTTCACAGAAATGCACACACTTGTATTTACTCAGACCACTCGAAAATCTTGCCCTGGGAGAAGCAGACCCTGGGCACTTGGTATAACTGTATTGAGACATCTGAAGAGGCATCATCTTGACTGTTATTTGCTCTAGGACACCCATTCGTCCCCATCCTATTATCTTCCATGCAGGCCTCCTTCTAAGGCTGTGTGGGGCCTTCCTCTCTGCGGGACTATATAATGGCTTCAAACTTTCTGTTCTAGCACAGGAGTGGGGTATGAGGATGTGTAGATGAAATGTAAATGGATCTTTTTTCAATAATTGTCAAGGGACAAGGAATATTAGAGAAGGATTTTTTTGCCCACACATGGAGCACATTGTCCCTGGCTATTCAAAATAAGCCTCTCAGTCTCGGAGAATCCTATCCCTCAGGAATGCCACAAGAATAGCCCCAATTAGCAGAATGTAATTACTTGAGTGGGAATCATATACTTAATGATGAACCTCTCCTCCCAAATGGCATAAGCTCTTGAATAATTTAGAAGGCAAGAACAATTCAATAAAGGAGAACCTTCTTTAGAGTTAGGGGATGTATGTGTCCATGCTTGTGCACATGCATATTATAAAGGAGGGTTAGAACGAGAGAAGTTTAACTAGCTTTAAAGTGGAACAGAGTTGGCATTTTTAATCTATAAAGAGCTCATTTAAATACATGGGATGACATCAAGACCCCAGATAGATAAATGGACTAAGGTTATGAAGAGGCAGCTTATCCAGGAGAGAATAAAACCAGTAAACAAGAAAAATGTACATTTTCATGGGGAATCCAAGGCAATGCATATTAAAACAAGAATACAGGCCCAATTTATATCTATTAAAGTAAGTAAAACTTAAAAATATATTATATAGTGATGGTGAAATTATGGGGAAGCCAGGATCTGTATTTATTGCTGGCTGCATTGTAGAACTTTTGGAGACAAATTTGATCATTTTATTATATCAAAAACCTTAATAAGCGACCAATGATCCTGAGAAATGATTCAATAAAATCACAAAACTGCATGGGGCTCACTGCTCAGCAGGGAGCCTGCTTCTCCTTCTCCCTCTGTCCCCACCCCATTTGTGCTCTCTCTCTCTCACTCTATTTCAAATAAAATCTTTAAAAAAATTTAAAAAAAGAAAACACAATAGTTATAAATTATAAAATAACAATTCAACGGAATGGAATGTATTTTTTTTTTTTTACAATGGATGATTAAAATGTGCTAGAATATGATATGGGAAACAAAAAATACAAAATTTAAATTATACTATGGGTGTGACTATGTAAAATATGTAACTATATGGGCAAGCACTAAAAAGGAATTTATGAAATAGTAGCACTATGTTAGTGTGGTATGATTTTCAGGGATTGGTTTTTATTCTAAAATGTATTTTAATATGATACAAATTTTTAAAAATCTGTAATGAGTTTATCAAGGACCCTCAACTTGTTAGGGTTAAACATGAATTAGATTTATTTCTCTGGTAACTCTGTACTATGCTGACCTTTCCAATTCTGGCTGCGGTACTACTTCCAATTCTATGACTTTCCAGTCGTTTTGGTTATCAGAAGAGTCTCTCCAGTTTTGTTTTTTTTTTAATTTTGTTTTTTTATTTATTTATTTTATGTAATCTCTATGCCCAATGTGGGGCTCGAACTCCTGACCCTGAGATCAAGAGTCACATGTTCTACTGACTGAGCTAGCTGGGTACCCCTCCAGGTTTTGTTTTGTTTTTTTTTTTTTTTAAACTCAGTCCTGTGTGTTTTGTAACTTAATCTTACATTCAATTCAAAACTTTCCCATTTTCCCTCCAACTTCAATTAGATTTATGACTTGCTGTGGACTGCATGTTTGGGTTCCACCAAATTCATGTGTTGAAACCCAAACTCCTACTGTGATGATATATGTAGGTGGGGACTTTGAGAGGTAATTAGGTCTAGATGAGGTTATGAGGGTGGAGAGTTCCTGTTGAGATTAGTGCCCTTATAAGAAGAGACCAGAGAGCTAGCTCTTGCTATATGTGAGAAGGTGGCCATCTTTAAATCAAGAAAGGGGTCCCTCAACAGAACCCAACCATGCTTGCACCCTGAACTCAGATTTCTCAGCCTCTATGGTTTCTATCAGAAATAATTGTTTTGTTGTTCAAACTACCCAGGGCATGATATTCTGTAATAGCAGCCCAAACTGAGTAAGACATGACTTCTTTCTTTCCCTTCCCTCTTTCCTGTATTTCTGCTCTGATGGACATGGCTTTTTTTTTTCTGATTTTTCCCTTCAGCAAGCCTTTTCTCCATTTAATGCTGACTGTTCATCATCCTTCTTTGGTTCCTCAGAGGGTCCAGGAATGTCCCCTCCACAATCTCCTGGAATGGGAGATCTAGGTTAGCTTTAATCTTTTCCTTCTAGCCTCAACTCTTCTTACAGGACATCTACCTTACAGCTTCTTACTGCTGGAGTCCCCTTAGTTAGCAGGCAGTCTTCTTGGGGATGGGTTGATACCAGGAAGACAGCTGAAGCACAGCCATTCTATTCAGGATTTATATAGGAAATCATGGATCCTGGTTTATACCTAGTTGTGGAATGTGGGCTGTTTCACTGACTTTTCTCAAATACCATCTTCCTCTTACCCTTCATCCATACTCAGCATCAGACATCCTGCTAGCCTAGTATCCTGGAAACTTTTTAATAACTTACCAGCAATTGCCCACTTAATGGGGGGACAGGACTGTTCGGACATTCACTGAGAATAATTCTCCTGGAGACTTCCTTTCTCTATTTTGGCAAATATTACTCTATATCTTTTCTTCCTTGATTTTCAGCTTTATAAACCTTGCACTCTTCCAGGAAAGCCATGCCTCAATTCCCATATCCAGTGTTTTTCCTATATTAATCATGGTGATGGTGGTGGAGGTGGTCTTTTTCGTTATGTTGAGAGAGTGTCTCTCTGTAAGCCCTAGAGGGAAGATGCTGGCTCCAATTACTGGCATTTCTTTGAACTTAGAATGTGAAGTATTTAGATGCCAGTTCTGGCACTCAGCATCTAACATCATTTAACAGCAGAGAATTATCATTAAATGTTAGTTTGAATGTAGTTAATTTATAGAATCAGGGGACTAACCTAGATGCACGCTAACTAATAAATATAGTTAGTACCATCAGTGTTTGTTGTCTGAATGATTAAATGCTTTTTGAAAAGGTCAGGACAATAATTCAAGATGTTTTAGAAAGCATTCCTAAAGCATCCCAACCCAGCCACATGGATGTTTTATTTTGAATTACTACCCTAAGAAGTATCTGCTGAAAGCCTGCTGAAAATCCTTCCTCTCTCAAAAATACTTGCCATGCATACGTCTTCTACCTGGGTTACAATTGTCACTACTATGCGTAGAGGAAGAAGGTTAGGATGAAGAGCCCTGGAATGTTGGGGCCAATGGGGAGAGATGGGACCTCCAAAGCGAACTACTTCCTTTATTTTTTACCAGGATTAGCACCATCACTCACATGATAATGAGCAGGAATCTTATTTTTCCTTTTCAGATCTATTTGTGAGTAGTTATTAACTCATAGGCAATTAAAGTGCCTGAGGCCAGAGATCCTGTTTCCTCAGTGAAATGCCCAGGTATTGCCTAACACTAAATAATGTGGATACTACTATTTTGAATCTTAGCTTGAATTAGAAGACAATGGTACAGCTTCACATCAATCAAATTTTCACAGTTAAAAATGGAAATACTAGTTAGAGTTGACAGGAGAGAAAGAGAAAGAGAGATTTTCTTTTTTTTTTTTGATGAACTTTTTAAAAGTGAAATTTAGAAAAATTTCATCTAAACTTAAGTCTCTGGGATGCTTTTAAATTTAATCCAGAATGTTATTCTAGTGGGGTTGTTTGTCTAGTTTCCAACACTGTCCATTTTTTTATGGATTTTGTTTGAGATGTGCATCATAAATGTATTTTTAAATTGATCAATTTGACATAGTAGTTTAAAATACAACATGTCCCTTAAGACCCAATGTCTTTGAAAATGGGAAGCTCGAGGTTGAAATAGCTGAAGGCAGAGTTAGAAAAATGGCCTATATTAATATCAGTAAGCTTGTTTTGCTTTTGATCATTCACAGACAGAAAATCATGTCTCAGAGGTGAAATTGTGTATTATCAACATGCCTTTCCATCGTTCTTATATTCTGTAGTGAAAGCTGCTAATGATGATTCTTTATTTAGAATTATGTGTTCAGTTTTACCAGACTATCCTTAAAATAACATACAATTGGATATAATAGACTCAGTAAAATATAAAAAATTACATGTTAGGTGAATCTATAGCAGCTGCTATGGCAAACTGACTCTGGAAAGATAAGAACTAAAGAGTCTGTTGACTGTAATTTTGGTTTATACACGATGCCTACATGAGCTTCAAATGGGCCAAGTGAACAAATATTTGACCTTTCTTAAAAATTGTATAGGCTTAGTTATATATGCTATCACCATTCATTTAACATTTAAATTGTTTTCCATTTAACTTTATATGTATCACCATTCATTTAACATTTAAATTGTTTTCTATTTAACTTTATATGTATGTAAAGCTTTTCTTTTTCTATTATTTCTTTTCTATTTCTACCCTGTGATCACTTTGGACCATAACAGGAAGATAAAGAATATGGAAGGGCGCCTGGGTGGCTCAGTTGGTTAAGCGACTGCCTTCGGCTCAGGTCATGATCCTGGAGTCCCGGGATTGAGTCCCACATCAGGCTCCCTGCTCAGCGGGGGGTCTGCTTCTCCCTCTGACCCTCTTCCCTCTCTTGCTATCTGTCTCTCATTCTTTCTCTCTCAAATAAATAAATAAAATCTTAAAAAAAAAAAAAAGAATATGGAAGACAGGGGGGTTGCCTGGGTGGCTCAGACCATTAAGTGTCTGCCTTGGGCTCAGGTCATGATCCCAGCGTCCTAGGATCCAGCTCTGCATCAGGCTCCCTGCTCAGCAGGGAGTCTGCTTCTCCCTCCTCCTTTGCCCCTCCCCACTCTGCTTGTGCTCACTCTTGCTCACTCACTCTCATTCTATCTCAAATAAATAAATAAAATCTTAATTAAAAAAAAGAATATGGAAGACAATCCCCCTAAACTACAGGATCAATCTTTTTCTTGTGTTGTTCTGCTTATTTGTGTTGTCTATTGAACTTGGTATAACACTTGAATTCCTGACTTTTCCTTCCTGCAAACTTGTGATATCTAGTTCCAACTTTGCTGAACTTCTGGTACTCAGACATGGCCTGTCTCCGAGTTTCAGTCTTCTGTTTTCTATTGCTCACCCCATACCTTAGAATAGCAAGTAACAACTTGGTTAACTTATTCAGTAAGGGTAAACACTGGTAGTCTCACTCATGCTCCACTCCTTTTACTGGCAGTTAGTTGGCTGAAGGCTAGAAGTAGCTCAGTTTTGTCAAAATGATTTGAGTTGATTCATGGTAAATGAGATGAAATTTTCTCACTTCCTACATGGTTAGGAATTTTGGTTCTCAGAAGGTATTGAATTTAAATAGTAAGAACTAACGGAAGCCACATCTGTAGCTCTGAGAACAATGGTTAATTATATCGGTTCTTGAAAATCCAATTCCAGTCTATGTTACTAAAGAAATCTGCTGAAATTAGATTTTTTTTCTACTTCAAGAAATCAGTTCAGAAATTCCAAACTTTTGTAAGTCATGGTCTTCTTTGAAACCACATTGCTCATATGTTTTACATTTTCACTGCATGAGTTCTCTGTTCTTTTGATGTACTCAATAATTTATTACTTTTTGCATTTTTCTGGTGACACAGATCCCAGAGCTATAAGAAACTGACCATTTATTTCATATGATTTGGGCTTAAAATATGATAAAAAAGTAAAAATAGTTATTGTATCAAATTGCATTACAAAAGGTGTTCTGAATAACAAAGCTTATTCCATTCGGTGAGTTTTTCTATGAAAGAATGATCTTGTTATAACAAATTTTATGTAATGAATACTCTAATAAAATTCTTCTGCTTGTTTCTGTCTTATGATCATTATCACTAAGCAACAGACTTATTTGCTGCTTACAGTAATGGTATATAGATGAATTTATTACAGTTGCTTCATTCTGCCATCAAACATCAATTACACATCAACTCTCCTAAAGTTTTTATTCCTTTATTACTAAAACCAGTTCAGAGACAAAGACCCAAATATCTAAAGTTTGATATCACTGTCACTGACTCCAAACAATTACAGTATCTAAAACTTAAAATGATGGATATTTCATAGCATCTCCTGTTTTTCCTGACCACAAAACATTTTTTTTCTCACAAGCTAATTCTAACTAGGAAACCTATCAGATTCTTTTCATCTGTACCACCTGCATATGGTAAATTTAATTTCAAGTAAGATGCCATTAGGAAGCAATTGGAGTGCTTCATGTAGTTTGTTACAATGCTTTTGAACTACAGCAACATGGTAACATTAAGTGAAAGCCCATTATAATTCTGTGTGTGTGTATGTGTGTGTGTGTGTGTGTGTGTAGTTTTATGGTCCATGGGGCGAATTGGGCAAAGAACTATGTTTTTCTCCCCACCAGAAGCCAGAAATATAACACCTCTTTGCAATCTCAAAAACATTCATACCTTCTATGAATTGTTAAAATATAATCACTCACTTGGACTAATAGAAAACACTGTAAAAAGTTCTAATATTGGAAACCAAATCAGACCCTATTCTCTTTCAACACTTAGATGGCACCAAGGCAGCAAGGCACCAAGGCACAAAAAATTGTATTTTTTTTTTTTAAATTGTATTCTTATCAAAGCCAGCCATAACTACCTACTTGGAGATAGGCATGAATCTATCACTCCTGAGCCTTTTTGACCCTCCTAATACTTTCTAAATCTGAAATCCCAAGCAATAGAAGGCAATCATGATACGGATCCTAGTATCCTTCAACTACTCTTGAACATTCTCTCCTCTCTACTACAGCATTGTAAAGTTTTATTTTTGCCTTTTAAGTATCACTTATTAGTCATCATTACTTTTCTACGACCAGTAGTAATTTCTCATAACTAAAATTTTATTGGTTTTTGTCCTCACACATTTTGTAGCATGTATGTTTCTTGTGGTTCACTTTTCTTTTTGCTGAAGTTCATCCCTTAATGTTTATGGTGAGAGTCTCTGTGTGACAGCTCTGTCTTTGTAGGTCTGATAATATGTTTTCTTTGCCCTCATTCTGAAGTAATAATTTAAGCAGATGTAAAATTCTAAGTTGACATCTCTTTTTCTCAACTTTTAAAGATATTGGTCCATTGTTTTCTGGTTTCTGTTGATTTAGAGGAGATATCTTTTTTTTTTAAGATTTTATTTATTTATTTGAGAGAGTGAGAATGAGAGAGAGTACATGAGAGGGGGGAGGGTCAGAGGGAGAAGCAGGCTCCTCGCTGAGCAAGGAGCCGGATGTGGGACTCGATCCCGGGACTCCAGGATCATGACCTGAGCCAAAGGCAGTTGCTTAACCAACTGAGCCACCCAGGCGCCCTAGAGGAGATATCTTTGATGGTCTATTTTCATTCCTCTGTATGTAAAATCTTTCCGTAGTAGATTTTAAGATGGCTTTAAAAATTTTTGATACTTTACAGTTTAATGTGGGTTTTGTGTGGGCTTTTTAAAAAAGTTTTCTGTTATTTGGAGTATATTCTCCATTTCATGTTTTCCTCAATTCTGGAAAATTCCCAGAAAGTATCCCTTCAAATATTGCTTCTCTTCCATTCCCTCTATTTTATCCTTCTGGGGCTTTTATTAGATGAATGTGAGAGTTTCTCAATTTGTCTTACATTTTCAAAATTGCTCTTCCTATTTTAAAAATGTCATTGTCTCTGGCATCCTGAGTGGCTTCTTTACTCCTTTTTTTGCTATTGCTAATTCTCTCTTCAGTTGTATCTAATTTAGTTTCATCCACCCATTGCATTTTTTATTTCAATGGCTATATTTCTAATGGGTCATCTTTGATATAAATGATTTCTTCTTTTTTTATAATTAATTTCTAAATAGAAGTTATTAACCTACTTATCTCCATGAGCATACAAAATATACTTAATCTGAAGAACAACTATTTTATATAAAATTCACTTCCCATGAAGCAAATTCATGTTCTGATTGTTGTTTTATGGTTCCTTTCTTATTGGTAGATTTCTTCATATGTTTGGAAACATTCGTTTGCAATTTTATTTTGAGTGAGAAGTTGTTCTCTCACTTTTGGCTGACTCCATTCTTCTCTAAAAAATTTGAGGACTCATCCACCTGGATCCTTCTCAGTGCATGTTAATGTATTCCCCCCACATTTTCAGCCTTCCTTATATTACTTTGGGGTTATGAGACTAGTTCTGGCAAATGGGTTGTGAGTGGAAGTAACATGTATCACTCCTAATCCAAAAGACCATTAAAGGCATATGTAGAATAGCCATGTTTTGTAGCTTATAGATGGGTATAAAGGTCACTGGATTGGCAGAGATGCTAGATGGAATTGTCCCAGATCCCTTGTCACTGTTAGAAGACAGCTGCCAAGGAGAGCCACTTGACCTGCAATGGACTGATGTGAACATGAAATAAAATGTTATTGTATAAATCTGCTAATATTTTGAGTTTATTTGTTACTGCAACATAAGTTAGCCCTAACTGATACACCGCATGCCACTCTATCCCCTACTCCAACTTGTATCCCAGAGCCAGGTTATAAAATGATGGTTTAAAGTTTCTATCCTATTTTGATACTTGAGATATTTAAAATAATTCACTAAGCTAGCAGGCAGGTTTCAGTCCTTATTATAAAGCTGTCTCTACATTCCCAATTCCTTAGGCCCGAGGTCCTTGTTAGTCCCAGGCAGCAATCACCAGAAGTTTCCCTAACCTCCAGCTACAAGTTGTGTAGCTGACTCTGGTTCTTCATCTGGAGTACCTTATGCTTACGAAGCCTACCTGCCTGCTACCAGTCTGCTTCTGGGAGTGATGCCCAGCAAGCCAGGAGCTTCAGCCCCACTCAGCCTTATGAATTCTGGTTTATGGAGATGCTTATCTTTGAAAAAATATATAGCTATGTATTTTTTTTTTTTTCCTTCACATACTTGCTATTTATTTGGAGTAGAGGGGTGTGTTGAGGTATAAATTTATTTCACTAGCTTAAATAAGAAGACTTTCAGAGCACAGTTCTCCAATCTGGAGTTTAAAGATTAGCATACATGAAAAGCCAGTAGTTTATGCAGGTCTCCATAGAGCCCTGTGGGGGTGGGAGAATGTGCAGTTGTTTTCAGCCATGGCTTCTGGAGTCATAATGGGCTTTATGAAGTTCTTGGCTTTCAGTATGCATTCACTATCAATTGTCCATTTCACACTCTGACAACTTTTATGGTGCTTTTTAGAGATGTTTTGGAAGCTGTGTTGGAAGCAATAAGCTAGGCTAGTGATTCTCGAATTTGAATGATATATGGTCTTTTTTTTTTTTTTAAGATTTTATTTATTTATTTGACAGAGAGATAGAGAGAGAGCACAAGTAGGCAGAGAGGCAGGCAGAGGGAGAGGGAGAAGCAGACTCTCCACTGAGCAGGGAGCCCGACGTGGGGCTCCATCCCAGGACCCTGGGATCATGACCTGAGCCAAAGGCAGCCGCTTAACCGACTGAGCCACCCAGGTGCCCCGGCCTTTTTTTTTTAAGGACCAAAGAATTCAAGACCTTAATGTTGATTGACATTATTATTATTATTTATTCATTTACTTAAATATATACAAACATAAACTAGATATATGCTTCTTACGATTAAAGCTTAGCTACAACTAAAAACAAAAACAAATTTATAAATTAAATACAAATGAATCTATAAAACCAGTAAGATTCAGAGTAACATATTTATTTTAATGTGACAGATGATGTTGCTTTGCTGAAACCAAATTGATGCTTGTAATACAAACATTGTAATGACCATTGAGATTCATTGTATCAGACAGATCATGGCAGAAAATGAAACACATTTATTTCAGGAGTATTTGAAGAGGGTTTAATAAAGGAAATATATACAAGGTAAAGACAAGGCTGAGTATAGCAATAGTGAAGAGCTATTATTATCAATGAGAGTGTAGAGGCAGGTGAAAGAGTAATAATCAGAGCCTGGAGTGTGGCTACAGATATAGGAGCAGAATGACTTAGAAAAGCTGTGCTTTTTGTTAGAAGGATACAATCAGTTTGTAGGAACAGCAAGGAGGAAGCCATCAGAATAAATACCCTCACCTTACTTTTCCCACTCTTCAGCCTCCTGCTATCAACTCCCATTTGCTGACCCCACCCAGAAGCCAGAGGGCAAAGAAGCCTGGGAATGAAGGTTATAGGCCTTCAGAGTGGAAAAGGATAGAGCGAATAGTCTGGAGAGGCAAAGGAAAATATTCAAGTTCAACTTTGAAGTTCAATATATACTACCAGGTACTTTGTGATAACATAGTTCTCCCATAACTTTTTTTTTTAATTCAAATTGGTGAAAAAAGCATTTGCCTTTCCCTTGGCATGAATACAAGTTTACATTTAAAGTCCCCTTTATTTTTTTCTTATTAGTCTATGACAATTTAAATTGTAATTAGTGCTAACACAATGATAAACAGAAAGAAGGCATAAGCACTGAAGTTTGTGGCAGTATTCAGTTATAATCATCTAGCTGATCCTGAATTGCATTTAAAAATTATCATCAAAATGAATACATAGTATTCAAACAAAAAAAAGCAAGCAAATAACAACAATAACAAAATCCCCAAAGAGAACTTCGATTTGTGCTTATAGAACCACCTGAGTTCATGGACCTCATTTGAGAATCACTGAGCTAAGCCATTTCATGCTTCAATTTGGATAATTTCTCCCTGTTCCAAAGCAACTGGTCATAGCTGCTGGGAAAACTACCTGCAGCTGTGTTGTGATTTTGTTATTCTCTTCATGAAAAACCTGTAGTGGCTCCTCATTTCCTACAGAGTTAAGTGAAAAGTCCTCAGCCTGGAATTCTAAGCCCTCAACTTACTTTTCAAGCTTTATCTTCCATGACTGTTCCCTTAGATATATTGTATACTCTATAGCCAAACTAGAATGTGTATTATGGCTTGAATATCCTGTGTTTTTCTACTTTCTCATCCCTGTAACTGTTTTTTCTCTGCTTAGAAATGTCAGGTGTCTCATTTCTGCCTTTTAAAATCCTACACACTTTTGTAAGCTCATTTCAAATTCCACCTGTTCTCTGAAGACTGAACTAACACTACAGATCAGATTGTTGAATCAGACTCACACAATTTGGAGATCTTACCCGGTATCAAGTTTTCCAGCCAATTTTAAGACTACAAGCATTCGGAAGTTACAGGCAGGGCAGACAGAAGGCTGGCACATCCCATGTGACTTCCCACATCCTTTTTTTTTTTTTTTTTTTTGGTAGACATGTGCTCTCCATCCCACAATAATAGATGAGGTCTCTAATGAGGATTGCAGGTCACCTTACACAATGGGGACAATTTAAGTTAGGAAACATCTCTGCATCATGCTCCAGAGAGTTGTATGGCTTATATCACATTCTACAAGGAGCCATGCATCACAAACCCATAGATTGTAGGCTTGTTTACCCTAAGCAATCATAAACCAGAGACATCCTGCATCATGTCTATTTTCCAAGAATTCTACTTACCATATTTGCAAGGATATTAAATTGAGTCACTGCCTACTTCCTTTTTCTGGAATCATCCCCATGGTAATTGAGAAAGGAATGGCTCACTAATCTACTGCTTTAATGCCTTCCTCCACAAATACTTTCTTGATTACTCCAGTCAATATAATCTTTCCCTTTTATCTCCTTGTGACTCGTCATAGCACTATTTTTCTGCCTTGCATTGTACTTAATTAAATTATGTTCTCTCCTCTTGCAACTCAGCAGAAAGGACATAATATATTCATTTGGGGGTTACTAACAATACTTTGCAAAGTGACTTGCATACAGTAATTGTTTAATGAATGTTCAAAGAAATTAGGAGAAAGAATTTTCTATTTCCATCAATTTCTGAAGATACCAGTGTTGAGTCCTGGACAGTGGAGAGGAATAAGACCAACTTCAAGTGAGTGTAAATATCATCTTACGTAAATAATAACAATCCTTTAAAAGGTTGTTGAAAAGGTGCATTATGCAAAATTCTGCATTAGGTTAAGTTGTTTTTATGGCCTTTCCTTCTCATTCTGGAGCACCTTTTCCCTCTCTCCTCAATGCTTATCTCGATCTTCTTTGTAGGGATGGACTTTACCCAGGTGAGATGCTGGCTGGAAGAGTGATTAACAGTTACCAGGGAAAGTGTTAGAGAATGTTATCTACAAATTCATCCTTGGAGTATCAGAATCAGTGGTAGGAAAGATAAGAGCCACAATGGAGTCAAGCTTGGAGGTGGGGAAATTAGAAAGTAGTCAATCAATGCATCAACTGGAAGGATAAGGCAGAGACATTAACCAGTGAAACACAATGAGGAAGAAAGGATAGGGAAATGTGCTAGCTGTTGAAGTGAATGGCTCAATACCCAGGTCTGAAAACCTGGAGCATCCTTGGGGTATTGCTTTTATTTGGGTCTTAGAAAGTTTGCCTGGGTGAAGGGCAGAGACTTAATAGGATAGAACTGGCCTCACAGACAGAGTTCTATATGAGTTCTTTCCATTCATATAAAATTTCATTCTCAGTACAGACATACCTCATTTTATTGTGCTTCAATTTATTGCACTTTGCATATATTGGGTTTTTTTTTTTTTTTTCAAATTGAAGGTTTGTGGCTAACCTGCGTCAAGCAAGTCTATGGGGCCATTTTTCTAACAGCATTTGTTCACTTTGTGTCTCTCTGTCACATTTTGGTAATTCTTGGAATATTTCAAACTTTGTTATTATTATTATATTTATTATGGTGATCTGTGATCAGTAATCTTTGATGTTACTATTGTAATTGTTTTGGGGCACCACAAACCGCACCCATATAAGATGGCAAACTTAGTAAAGGTGTGTGTTCTGACTACTCCACTAAGTGGCTCTTCCCCCATCTCTCTCCCTCTCTTCAGGCTTCCATATTCCCTGAGACACAACAATCTTGAAATTCGGCCAATTAATAACCCTACCATGGCCTCTAAATGTTCAAGTAAAAGGAAGAGTCACATGTCTCTCACTTTAAATTAAAAGCTAGAAATGATTAAGCTTAGTGAGAAAGGCATGTAGAAAGCTGAGATAGGCCAAAAGCTAGGACTCTTGTACCAAACAGCTAAGTTGTGAATACAAAAAAAAAAAAAAAAAAAGGTTCTTGAAGAAGATTAAAAGTGCTACTACAGTGAACACGTGAATGATTAGAAAGCAAAACAGCCTTATTGCAGATATGGAGAAAGTTGTAGTGGTCTGGATAGAAGATCAAACCAACCACAACATTCCTTTAAGACAAAGCCTAGTGCAGAGCAAGGTCCTATCTCTCCTCAATTCTGTGAGGGCTGAGAGAGGTGAGGAAGCTATAGAAGAAAAGTTGGAAGGGGCGCCTGGGTGGCTCAGTTGTTAAGCGTCTGCCTTCGGCTCAGGTCATGGTCCCACGGTCCTGGGATCGAGCCCTGCATCGGGCTCCCTGCTCCTCGGGAGGCCTGCTTCTCCCCCTCCTACTCCCTCTGCTTGTGTTCCCTCTCTCGCTGTCTCTCTCTCTGTCAAATAAATAAATAAAATCTTAAAAAAAAAAAAATTGGAAGCTAGCAGAGATCGGTTCATGAAGTCTGAGGAAAGAAACCATTGCCATGACATAAAGTGCAAGGTAAAGCAGTGAATGATGATACAGAAGCTGCAGTAATTTATCTAGAATAACTAGCTAAGATAATTAATGAAGGTGGCTATACTAAATAACACATTTTCAGTGTGGATAAAACAGCCTTATACTGGAAGAAGATACCATCTAGGACTTTCATAGCTTGAAAGAAGTCATTGCCTGGCTTCAAACTTCAAAGGACAGGTTGACGCCCTTTTAGGAGCTAATGCAGCTGTTGACTTCAAGTTGAAGCCAATGCTCATTTGCCATTCCAAACATCCTAGTGCCTTAAAGAATTATGCTTAATCTACTCTGCCTGTGCTTATTAATGGAACAACAAAGCCTAAATGACAACACATCTATTTACAACATCGTTTACTGAATATTTTAAGCCCACTGTTGAGACCTACTGCTCAGCAAAAAGGATTTCTTTTAAAATATTACTGCTCATTAACAAGGTACCTGGTCACCAAGAGCTCTGATGGACTTGTACAATGAGTATCGTGTTGTATTCATGCCTGCTAACAACATCCACTCTGCAGCCCATGGATCAAGGAGTCATCATCACTTTCAAGTCTTATTATTTAAAAAATACATTTCATAAAGCTATAGCTGTCATAGATAGTGATTCCTCTGATGAATCTGGACAAAGCAAATTGAAAACCTTCTGAAAGGATTCACTATTCCAGATCCCATTGAGAACATTTATGATTCATGGGAAGAGGTCAAAATATCAACATTAACAGGAGTTTGGAGGAAGTTGATTCCAACCCTCATGGGTGACTTTGAGGGTTTAGGACTTCAGTGGGGGATGTAACTGGAGATATGATAGAAATAGCAGAGAACTAGAATTAGAAGTGGAGCCTGAAGATGTGACTGAATTGCTGAAATCTTATGATAGAGTTTTAATGGATGAGGACTTGCTTCTTACAGATGAGCAAAGAAAGTAGTTTCTTGAGATGGAATCTATTCCTCGTGAAGATGTTGTGAAGATTGTTGAAATGACCATAAGGCATTTAGAATATTACATGAACTTAGTTGATAAAGCAGCAGCAGGGTTTGAGAGTACTGACTAATTCTTAAAGAAATTCTACCGTGGGTAAAATGCTATTAAGCAGCATTACATGCTATAGAGAATCATTTGTAAAAGGAAGAGTCCATCAATATAGCAGACTTCATTGTTGTCTTATTGTAAGAAATTGCTACAGCCACCCCAACCTTCAGCAACCACTACCCTGAGCAGCCATCAACACTGAGGCAAGATCCTCCACCAGCAAAAAGATTACAATTTAATGAAAGCTTAGATGATGGTTAGCATTATTTTAGGAATAAATTTTAAATTAAGGTATGTACATTGTTTTTTAGACATAATGCTATTGCACACTTAATAGACTACACTATAATATAAACATAGTTTTTATATGCATTGGGAAACCAAAAATTTCATTTGACTCACTTTATTGCAATACTCGTTTTATTGCAGTGGTCTGAAAATAAACCCACAATATCTCCAAGGTATGCCTGTGTGTGAAAAGGATTGATAATAGTTTAAAATGTCCTCCTTCTGAGAACTATATACATATGCCTAGAACCCACAGCCATAGGCAAAAGTGAAGAAGGGTGCATTTTTGTTCTTGGATTGAGGAGAATTGGGGCCATAGGGACTTTCCTAATACTTATATTACCTGGATGGATATCATGTATGACACTCTTCTTATTTGGCTCCCTAACATTGAGAACTTAAAAACATTTCTCAGCCTAACCTCTCTAATTGATAATAAAATATCAGGTTTCATGCCTTCTTCCCTGAGGAGAGAGTGAAAAATCCCATAGTTATACTTACTTAATATTATTGTCTGAATAACTGTGTGTTTTTCATTATCTGTTTGAACAATGTTCTTCTTGGAGATTGATTTTCTATTACTACATAACAAATTATCACAAACTTAATGGTTTAAAGCATTGCACGTTTATGATCTTCCACAGTTTCTGTGGGCAAAGAGTCTGAATGTGGCTTGTCTGGGTCTTCTGTTTAGGGTCTCACAAAGCTACGGTGAAGGTGTTGGATAAAGCTGGGTTTTTACCACCAACAGCTTGACTGAGGAAGGATCTTTTTCCATGCTACTTAGGTTGATGGTGGATTCATTTCTAAACAGCTGTCGGATTCATGGCAGCTCATTTTTTCAAAGTCAGCAACAGAGAGAGACTCCAGAAAGTTGATGCTATGAAACCATGTAATCACATACACATAATCATGTATACCCTACCACCTTTGTCATATTCCGTTGGTTAGAAGCAAGTCACAGGGAAGGGGAGATTACACATGGATGTGAATATCAGGAGGTGAGATTCATGGGGGGGGGGAGGCACCTTAAGGGTCTGTCTGCCACAGAGGTATAATGCCATTTATATAAATTCTAAGTACAGATTAGTTTATACTCATGTAGATCTTTCATGGATGTGTAGTGACAATGACTCTAATGATGATGAAGATCATGGAGATGCAGGGCCTTGTGTCAGAAATTTGTGCAAGGGCTCTAAGGAAGAAAGAACAGCTTGAGGTTAGAGGCCTTCTCAGGCAACATTCAACTTGATGTATGCCATGTATACTGATGAGATGTTTTCTAACTAGGAGCTAAATTTCCATCCTATGCATTATATAACTTGTAGCTCTTAAATTTTATATTCCCTCCACAGTGTTTTCTGGACCTAAGATGTCTGTATCCTCTGCTGTGACTTAAAGATATGAAGTAGATGGTTAAAATATCTTGGCCTATTTAAACTCTGAAACCATGGGAAGGAAAAGAGCCAGTCTGGTAACTTGTGGCTCTTTGGGTTTTATAACTAATAAAGCCACAATAGGGAGGCTGATGCTGCTTGCCAATGCTTAGGAATTTTATACCCAGCAAAGGACCTGTGTGGGAAGATAGAACCTAGTTTCTTCACTGCATCAAGAGCTTTACTTGATTAATTGTCTTGTTTATCCTAAATCTATTCAAGATAAAAAAGAAATATGGGGAGGAAGGGCATAGAAAGAACATCCAGTTTAGACATTTACCGTGGGAATCATTTCAAGCATCTGCAATTCAGACTGTCTCAAAGAATGTCCTGTCACTGCTCATTGCCAAGAGGAAATATGCCCTGTAGGAAGAGAGCAGAGAGTGGTGCCTGGGTGGCTAAGCTGGGTAAGCATCCCAACTCTTGGTTTTGGCTCAGGTCATGATCTCGTGGTTGTGGGATCGAGCTCCATGTCTGGCTCTGTGCTCAGTGTGGAGTCTGCTTCAGATTCTCTCTCCTTCTCCTCATTCACCCACTCTCTTTTTCCCTCTCAAGTAAATAAATAAAATCTTAAAACAGAAAAGGAAGAGAGCAGAGGAACAGACTTGATTCTCCAAACTACTGGGCCCATTTTTTTTCTTTTACTACCATTTTCATCCATCCTGTGACTACTAATCAGAGCTGTCAACTGCTCACTGAACATGACCTATACTTTGCTCCCCTTTCTTGCCCCACTGAAAGAGTTCTCTCTGTTTCTAGTACTATTCTTCCTCTAGTCAGTCCTTAAGGCCCAACTCAAACACCATCACCTTCTTTAGTACTCTGATTGCTCTATCCTCCTTTATATTCTTGCAGTGCTTGGCATCTTTCTTATTGGCTCCATAGACTTTTATTTTGTGGTAAAATTCATATAACATAAAACTGACCATTTTAACCATTTTAAAGTGTGTAATTTACACTCACATGTATAATTTACACTCAAATATATAATTTGCATTCACAATGTACAACCATCACCATTATCAAATTCCAAAACATTTTCATCAGCCCCCCCAAAAAAATCCCCTGTCCCCACTCCTCCCACCCCCCAGTCCCTAGAAATCATCAACGTGTTTTCTGTATCTATGGATTTGCCTATTCTGGATATTTCATATCAATGGAATCATCATACAACATGAGGCCTTTTGTCTAGATTATATCAGTTAGCCTAGTGTTTTCAAGGTTTATCCATGTTATAGCATGCATATATCAATACTGTTTATGACTGAATAATATTCCATTGTATAGTTGTGCCACATTTTGTTTATCCATTCATCATTTGGTGGACATTTGGGTTGTTTCACTTTTTAGCTGCTACGAATAATGCTGCTCTGAACTTTCAAATACACGTTTTTATTTGAATACCTGTTTTCGGTTCTCTTGGGCATATACTCAGAAGTATAATTGCTAGATCATATGGTAACTCTATGGCTAACATTTTGAGAAATTGTCACTGTTTCCATAGCAGCTCTGCCACTTTATGCTCCCACTAGCAGCATGTTAGGGCTCCAATTTCTTTACATTCTCATCAACACTTGTTATTTTCTGAATGTGTGTGTGTGTGTAATTCTAGCCATCCTAGTAGATGTGAAGTAGTGTCTCATTGTGGTTTTAATTTGCATTTCCCAAATGACAATGATGTTGAACATCTTTTTGTGTGCTTGTTAGCCATTTGTATATATATTTTTGGAGACATCCCATAGATTAAGTTTATTTTTCATCTTTCCTTTGAGACTACAAGTTTCTTGAGGACAGGAAATATTTTATTACTATTTTAATATCTTAGGGGATCTTTTGAATTGATTTGGGCACACTAAATGCTCAACAAATGCTTACTGACCTGAATTTAGGAATCATAACAAAATGTTCTATTGCCTGAGGCAGCCCTGAACTAAAGTCCTCATATCATGTCATTTTTGTATAAAATTATTTATTAATAAATCTATTGGGTCTTTCAGTGGCATCTGAACTTTAGACCACATATTCCTTGAAATATTTTGGGGGTGCCTGGGTGGCTTAGTCATTAAGCGTCTGCCTTTGGCTCGGGTCATGATCCCAGGGTCCTGGAATCGAGCCCAATGTCGGCTGGCTGCCCGCTCCGCGGGAAGCCTGCTTCTCCCTCTCCCACTCACCCTGCTTGTGTTCCCTCTCTGGCTGTGTCTGTCTGTTGGATGAATAAATAAAATCTTAAAAAAAAAAAAAGAAATAGTTTGTTTCCCTTGCTTTAAGATACCACATTTCCCTAGCTTTACTTCCTGCTTCTTAGAAGCAGTCTCCTTTGGACTCCTCTCCTCTGATGAACTTTGAAGATGAGCATTCCCAGGACATCTGATCTTGGTCTTCTCTGTTCACTGGAACCAGTGTTTCCCAAACCCTGGTCTCCAAATGGTGTCATTTCATGATAAAGTCATTTTGTGATAAAGGATGATAAGGTAAATCTTTTATATACCTTTTTTTGTTAATTGGAAGGATTATCCTTTTTAAGATTATATCATCCATATTTTTTATAAGTTAAAATTTCTTCTCTTTCTATGAAATAATAGTGATAGTATAGGGCTACTAATATTTTATACTTTTAATGTCCACAAAGAAGTAAAAAATGAGCAACCCTTTATTCAGTTCCTATTCCTAACCATTTAAAAATGTACTGGACATGAATATTCTGTTCTACACTTATTCCCAAAGTAATTTCATTTATGGATAAAACTTTAGTTATCACTTATGTGATGATGAACTCCAATAAAAAATGTCTCTATTAAGCTCAAAAGAACTTATATATCCAACTTCTTATTAAATAAATTTCTCTTGATGTTCACAAGATCTTTTGATTTAACACATCTAAATCTTGAACTCATTGTGTACTTACTCACCTGCTTCCCACTTCTCCGTGTTTCCTATTTCATTGAATTGCATTATCTCATCACTTAAACCAGAAACAAGGAAGTCCCTCTGAGTCCCGCCTTCTTCAACACATTTTTCACACCCAATTATCAACTTCTTTCATTTTTATCTTTATAGTATTTCCATAGATCATCCACTCTACTCAATCCCCCATCTTCTTGCTCCTACCTTATTTAAGACTACAGCCAAGCAACCATCATCCATTCAACATACATTGACAGAGTCTATACTGTGTACCAACCCTGGGGATAGAACCTGAAATCAATATGAGAGCCTATTTTGAGGAAACATTCTTTAGCATTACAGCCTAGTCTAGATAATGGTTGATTTTGAAATCATGAATATTTTGAAATTTTCCCATGCTTGGTCAGTGCTGTGTATATTTTAGAGGTTTACATTGGAAATATTTTGGTTTGATGAGATTTAAAGTGAATTATTTATATCGAGCAAAGAAGTTATTCCCTAAACCTGGACTGTAGCCTAAAGAAAGTCCCTTAGTCTCTATTCCAGTTTTCCATTTGGAAAATGGGATAGTTCTGTAGGAAGCTAAGGGAAGTTGGTTGTTTGTTATGATTCAAGAACTCTATGGATAACATTTTAAAGTACAGATTTCTTATTTATTCATTAAAGATAGTTTTTGCTATGAGTTCCCTGACTGAAGTATAATGGATTGTAATCATTAGTGCATATTTAAGAGCATTCAAATATTGCCAATTATTATCTTACCAGTCAAAAAGAAAAGAAAAAAAAAAACCCAGAAATCAAAGCATGAGACTAGAGGGGATTAAAGGGATTTGACCCAGGTCCGTTAAGAAGTTGGGAACAGCATCTCCATCTTTTATACTGTGGTTCAAAGCAAGTGCTATTAGAATATGCTACTTATCCTAAGTAGGGCTTGCAAAATAAATGGAGGTCCCAGGGTTAGTAGGAGAAGGGTCAGTGTCTTGAAGGAAAAGGAAAAGCATCCAACTGGGTTCTAAGGAGGCAAGCATAAAAAAAAAAGCAGCAGGAGAATTGGTTCTCTGAAATGGATTGCACCATCTGCTTTTGGGCAGTGTCCAGTACTTGATATTTCAGGACAAAAATATCCAACACCTTTTATACTTTTCACTTGGTAAATAATTGAAATCTGAAAACTGTCCTTCCTACTACCTTTATTTTGGCATTTTTTTTTTCCTTTGAGGCTTGTTTCTTTTAGATTTCTTAGTTGGAATAGAGCTTGAAAAATATTAGTGATAATATATTTTTTTTAAAGGCTGGGATGCATGAGTATTGCCAGCTTACTAGCAATAAAATGCTTTGCCAAATTCAGTATCATAGGGAGTGTCTAGAGTTTCTAGAAAGGTTTGCAGAAAGAGAGCAACCACTTTACATGTCCTAATGTTCTTGATATTTACCACTAGGACTTACATTTTTAGATGTGTCTTGATTTTTGTCAGCCATTTCAGCTATATTTTGGGTAAAGAAGTGAGAAATCAAGGAGGAGAATAGAGGAAATACATTCTTGTTTTATAATCCTTATCTCTCAGGGTTGGCATGCAAAAGGTTGCCATCACGATAACCAAGAAAGTTACCCTTGTTACAGCATTTGTTTCAGGTTCCCAAGGGAATGTTTTACTCCTGAATTGATGGTCTAGGACAGTATGTTTTTGAGCAACATTCTCCAACCAGGAACAAAAGAGCAGAGTTCATTGTCAATAATTGTTTGAATATTTCCATTATCCTCCTCTGCTACTTTGGGCCATTTTTTAGAATCATAGAATTTTTGTGCCTAAAGGGACTCAGAGATAAATAAAATCAAATTTCTTCAATTTGGAGTCCCATCATTGGCCTCAGAAGTTTCAATCCCATAATTTGTTCATGGTTACTAAGTTATTAATGTCACAGTTGTGATTAGAACCCAGACCCTACTCCTTGTCCTGTGTTCTTTCCTTTTACCTGATACCCAATATTCTCCTTTCTTTGTTGATACTTTTCTTCAAAACCTCCTTTGAAGAAACTGAACAAAACCAGTTGAGAATGACTCCTGGCTTCATGCAAACTCGCTTTTTGTTCTTTCACAACAGTAAGTTCTTCTGATGAAAAGAATCATGGGATATTAGAGCTGGGAAGAGTATTTGTGGATTCTAATCTCCTTATTTTATAAACATAAGAATCAAGGCCCACAGAGTCTACTTGCTTATTGCCACACAGGTAGTGGTAAGCCTAGGATATGAACTCAGAGTTCCTGTGAGTTTATTGACTCGCAGAGAACTTCACTACCTTGAAGGAGCCATCTCTATTTCTGAGCCATGTCTATGCTGCTTGAATGCATTATGGCTATTCATTAAAATTAAAAACTACGAAGACTTAGGACTCCCAATTCTGAGACTCAGTTGTCCTAGTATATCACGTGTCTTAGAGATTTAGTGAAGAAAGAAAATAGCAAAATGGAAAAAAAAAAAAAAAACAACAGCAAAGCTGTAAATAAAATCAACATTTAAAGGGAGCTTAAAATGAAATTGCAGAGATAATAAAGAATGATTTGTGCTTTTAACAATTATAGATTAATTAATGAGAAGCTTTCCTGATGTTAAAGATTGGTGTCCAGTGTTTTTTTCCTCTAGAAAATACAAAGATACCAGCTTGTTTTAAGGCTCCAAGCCATTCCCTGTGGACTGTTCTTGGCCTCTGCTGTCACAGACTATAACTAGAAAAAGAAAATCGACAGATAGAAAAACCCTTAACAGCTGGAACTTTAATTTACCTACATGGGAAAAAAATATTTCAGTTTCTGAGTTTTCTCTTGGGTTGCCTGATTTGGAGGTAGAAAGAGAAGCCAGAGGAAAAATCACCAAAAAAGCTTTTAAAAGAAACACTATGAAAAGAGCAAATCCTGAGAATTGTGTTTAATAACAGCAGTGATGAATTTCCTGGCAGTCTATACTGAGCAGTTAAAGACCAACCAGCATGTGAAAGAGGCTGAATTAGTTAGAATGGTCTAGAGCAGCTTAATAAAGAGTGCCAGGAGATTTATTCTCTCATATGTATAATTTTAAGATATGAATGATTCTATATTTAAGAAATGTATTACACCATCATATTAATTTTTACTGAGAGCTTCTAGTTTGACTCAAAGCAGGGTCTGAAAAATGGAAGAGCAATGCTTTGAGCCACCAAGTTAGTGCCCCACAGAATATTTTAAAATTATTTAACACACATCATCTCAGTGTCAACAACTCATCACAGATAAACTATCTAATTAACAGAACCCTTCATAGTAATTTGATAACTGAGTCTTGGCTCAGTTTTTAGACCAGAAGGGCAATCCTCGATAAGCAGAAATTATAAAAGCAGATTTAAAAACCATTAATTCAGAAACAAAATCAAATTGGTCTCAAATTAACCCCCTGTTGGTATTTAAACTTATTTAAAAGCACTTGGCTTAAAGATAACACTTGGAGAGGCTGCCTTTGACCAGAGTCAGGCTTTGTCTGGATTGTCAGCCTCTGTATTTTAATTCCCTTTGTTGTGTACCATCCTCCTTATGCCCAGTGTAATTGATGTGGGTCCTACACTAGGGACAGATGAGTTTATCCTGTCATTGAAGCCCTTCACAAGATGCTTTAATTATTAAGAATAATTCAAGGATTTGTGCTCTGTGTTCTACTTAGGAAGCTCAATTGTTTTCTCTTTCCAATTCCATGTTGGCACCATTTCCAATGGCAAATCCAGTAAAGAATTCGTAATTTGGCTCCCTGTGGTTGTGGAAAAAGGACAGCGAGAATGCGCAACAATAATAGTTCCTGTTTGTATGGTATTTTTTTTAAATATGAGAGTTATTACTGCTACAGTTTAGGGACAAAGACCCATGAAAAAGGAGAGAAGGAATTTAATTCTACAAGGATTGTGAATTTTGATCTTTTTATCTCTGCTGATGATATCCACTTTGCAACTACATGGGAAAGGATAGTTTCCAAAGGAGAGAATTAGAAATAAAGAAAAAGTAAGACATTTCCATTAAAAATGGTATTCCTCTGTTTAGAGTTCAAGGTGACAAGCAAGAGGAGACACAATTAAATTGTGGTTGTTGCAATTAGATAAGTTGGGTTACCAAACTCTCAACATAGTGATTTGGTGGAAGTGAACTCTTTTTGGCTAGGAATCTACTCTTATATTTCTTTGGGACCACGTGTTTAATTAAGGCTTGCTGAATCTCATCCTGCATAATAGCTGGAACAGCAGAGGCATCCATATATTAACAGAAGAATGTACTTCCCAAGATCTCAAAAAATGTTCACTTCTTTTTTTTTTTTTTTTTTTTTTTTTTATAGATTTTATTTATTTATTTGAGACAGAGAGAATGAGAGACAGAGAGCATGAGAGGGAGGAGGGTCAGAGGGAGAAGCAGGCTCCCTGCCGAGCAGGGAGCCCGATGCGGGACTCGATCCCGGGACTCCAGGATCATGACCTGAGCCGAAGGCAGTCGCTTAACCAACTGAGCCACCCAGGCGCCCCAAAAAATGTTCACTTCTTGCTTGCAATTTGGTGTTATGGATGGGTTAATGCATAGATTGTTGATACCCCAGCATTAATTGCAATTATCTCTGGGTGGCGGAACTATGAATAATTTTTCTTTGCTTTTTTAATTTTATGTGTGTGTGTGTATGTGTGTGTGTTCAGCTCTATTTTCTAAAATAAGCATACATTACTTTTGTAATAGCAAAATAGTCATTTCTAAAGTACTTGCTTTGCGATATTCCTTCAGATGCATACATCCTGATTTCCAACATTCAGTTGGGAGAAATCATGATATACAATATAAACAAACCCTCAACTGTTTCATTCTTGCTAATACACTGGTTTCTGGGGTTGATTATTATCTAGATTTTAACATAGGTCTGAAAACCATTTTCCAGACAGAGCAGACAGACCTGGAGCATACTCTTGGGACCTGGTGGATTTTATTTCTGATACACATAAGTTCGAAAGTTTAAAAACTTTCCTTATCTCCATTCTTACCTACTACTCTTTGCTTATAAGTAGACTGACAAAGAGGAAACTATTGTAGTTTTTCCATATTTCATTAACACAGTATGATTTAGCAAGGGGAAAGAGGTTATAGATTGTGTTTGTGTCAGATACTTTTGACACTCAACTTGAGAATGGGCACTTCCTGGCAAATGAACTTTGATGTCACTGTTAACATCACAGAGTGGCCCCCTTCCGTCTAGTCCCTCAGAGAGAAACTGAAATGCACTAGATTATCTTGTTGGGGTTAGGATCATTTTACCTACTGTGGGATAGCTTATCTTAATAAACATTTGAGAAGATTCCACAACCTTGTTTGGAAGCCAACTGTCAGAAACTAGTTTTTATTTTCAGCTTAAATTTCTCATATTTCATTTTTCCGTTCTTTTAATTTCTGGCATTTGTGTCCAGATCACTGCATAGAGATCATTCATATACTTGCAGAAAAATATATTAATCAATCCCTTAACCTTCTCTTCTCTGAGTCAAATTTCCTTATTTCCTTTAGAAAATATATATCTTCTATTTCTCCATATGGTCCTTCTTTGGTCCTACATAAAGCCTACCAATATGGTATAATGAAATTCTCAATTTTTTGTTTTTGAGAACTTAAGGTAATAATTCTGATTAGACATGGTTCAAATGACATTTGGAACCCCATCTCTGGAGATACTGACTTTGTAGATCTGGAGTAAGATATAAGCTTACCCTTACATTTTTAAAAAATATATTTAAAAAAATTTATTTATTTGAGAGAGAGAGAGAGAAAGGGAGCATGAGCGGGGGGTGGGGGGAAGGGCAGGCAGAGGGAGAAGCAGACCCCCTTGCCGAGCAGGGAGCTGGATGCAGGACTCTATCCCAGGACCCTAGGATCATGACCTGAGCCGAAGGCAGATGCTCAACTGACACTGAGCCACCCAGGCACCCTACCCTTACATTTTTAGCATTGTCTTTTGAGGAAATAATTTTTCATTTTGATTAAGTATGATTTATCAATTTTTTTATAGTCTGTAATTTTTGAGTCTAAGTAAGAAAATTTTGCCTGACCTTAAGGGACCACAATTTTCGTCTAGAAGTTTTATAGTTTTAACTTTAGGTTTGGGTCTATGATACATTTTGAGTTAATTTTTGCTTATATGATCCAGAGTTATTTTTTGTTGTTTTGTTTTGTTTTTGTTTTTGTTTTAAAGATTTTATATATTTATTTGACAGAGAGATAGAGTCAGAGAGCACAAGTGGAGTGAATGGCAGAAGCAGAGGGAGAGGGAGAAACAGGCTCCCCACTGAGTGAGGAGCCTGATGTGGGGCTCGACCCCAGGCACCTGGGATCATGACCTGAGCCAAAGGCAGACGCTTAACCATCTGAGCCACCCAGGCACCCCTGTGTTTTTTGCATGTGAATATTCAACTTTTAATTGTTCCAGCATCTTGGAAATCAATTTTATACATTAAATTGCTTTGGCACTTTTATCAAATATCAACAGACTATATATGTATTGTTCTATTTCTGGACTTCTGTCCTTTTCCATTGATCTATGTATTAATTTAATATTTTATTTTTTAAATATTTTAAGGGTTTATTTACTTTTAGAGAGAGAGAAAATGTGTCGTGTGCATGAGCAGGGGAGGGGTAGAAGGAGAGGAGAGGATCCCAAGAAGACTTCCTGCTGAGCGCAGAGCCTGATATAGGGCTCCATCCTGCCACCACAAGATCATGACCTGAACCAAAACTGAGTTGGTCGCTCAACCACCTGAGCCACCCAGGCACCCCTGATCTACATATTAATTTTAATACCAATATCTTGATTGTTGTAGCTTTATTATAAGTCTTAAAATCAGGTAGTGTAAGTACTCTTTTTCTTTTGTTTTCAAAATCATTTTGGACATTCTAGGTCCCTTGCATTTGCATATACCCATATCTTTTAGAATTAGTTTATTAATTCCTGAAAAAAAATCTGTTTGGTTTTTGAATGTATTGAATCTATAGATTATTTTGAAGAGAACTGACATTTTAATATTGATTCTTTCAATCTGTGAGCATAGTGTATAAGTATTTAAGACATCTTTAATATCTTTTTTTTTTAAAGATTTTATTTATTTATTTGAGAGAGAGAGAATGAGAGAGAGCACATGAGAGGGGGGAGGGTCAGAGGCAGAAGCAGACTCCCTGCCGAGCAGGGAGCCCGATGCGGGACTCGATCCAGGGACTCCAGGATCATGACCTGAGCTGAAGGCAGTCGCTTAACCAACTGAGCCACCCAGGCGCCCAAGACATCTTTAATATCTTTTAATAATATTTTGTATTTTTCAGCATAAAGTCTCATGCATATTTTAAATTTATCCCTTTCGTATTTCATATTTTACATGCTATTTTAAGTTATTATTTCTTTATTTTTTTATCTCCTTCAGTTATTTATGTTCACAAATTTATTGAGGTATGACTGAAGAACAACCAACTGCACATATATAATGTATACAGTTTGATCAGTTTTTACCTTTTTATATACTCAGAAACTATCATCACAATCAAGACAAAGAACATTTCCATCACCCTTCAAAATTTCCTCATGCCTTTGCAGTCGATCCTTTCCCCCTTCTCTGGCCCCAGATAACCATTAACCTGGCTTCTGTTATAATACATTAGTTTGTATGCTCTAGAATTTTATGTAAATTGAATCATCCAATATTGCTCTTTTTTAGTTTCTTTCATAAAACATAATGATTTCAAGTTTCTTCCATGTTATTGCATGCATGATAATTGTTTAATTTTATTGCTGAATACCATTCTATTTTATGGATATACCAGGATTTATTTCTCTTTTCACCCCTGATGGACATTGGGTTATTTCCAATTTATGGCATTTACAAATAAAGCTGTGATGAACATTAGTATAGGAGTCTCTGTATGGACATATGCTTTTGTTTCTCTTGGGTAAATGCCTAGAAATGGAATGGCTTGGTTTTATGGCATGTGAATGTTTAATTTTTAAAGAACTGCCTAACCATATTTTTGTGATTTCAGATTCTGATTGTTCAATGCTAGTATATGGAAATGCAATTGATATTTGCATTTGCTAGTATACAGAAATACAAACTAATGTATTATAACAGAAGCCAGGTTAATGGTTATCTGGGGCCAGAGAAGGGGGAAAGGATCAAGTGCAAAGGCATGAGGAAATTTTGAAGGGTGATGGAAATGTTCTTTGTCTTGATTTCAATTTGTTACACTTACTTAATAGTTCCATAGCTTTTTTATAGATCCCTTAAGGTTTTTCAATAAAGGTGATCATGCTGTCTATAAATATAGACAGCTTTACTTCTTTTTCAATTTGTATGCCTATTATTTCTTTTTCTTGCCTGATTGCCCTGGATAGGATCTCCACTATAAAGTAAAAGTGGCAAGAGTGGACATTCTTATAATTTCTTTTTCTGTTTTTTGCACAAGGGTAATAATGGTCACATATGAATTGAAAAGAATTCTCTTCTACTTTTGGGAAGAGTTTGTGTAGAATTGGCTTTATTTCCTTTTAATTGTTTGATAGAATTCATGAATAAAGCCTTAAGTTTTCTTTGCAGAATCTTTTAAAGTTATACATTCATTTTTTTCTAATAGATATAGGAGCATTCAACTTACCTACTACTTTAGTAGATTTTGGTAGTTCATGTCATTCAATAAATTGCTTTTTATCTTATTTATCAAATTATTTGGCATATAGTTGTTCATAAAATTATCTTATTAATCTTTTAATGCCTGTAGAATTAGTAGTGATGTATTCTTTCTCATTCATGATATTGGTAATTTGTGTATTTTCTTTTTTTCATGATTGGTATAACTAGAGGTATATCAGTTTTTTTGGTTTTTTTCAAAGAAGCTGCTTTTAATTTCCTTGATTTTCTCTAGTGTTTTTATGTTTTATATTTTATTGCCTTTTTCTCTTATCTTTATTATATCTTTTCTTCTGCTTGTTTCAGTATAATTTTTTCCTCTTTTTCTAATTTCTTTCTCTTTTTTTAAAGATTTTATTTATTTGACAGAGAGAGACACAGCGAGAGAGGGAACACAAGCAGGGGGAGTGGGAGAGGGAGAAGCAGGCTTCCTGCGGAGCAGGGAGCCCGATGCGGCTGGATCCCAGGACCCTGGGACCATGACCTGAGCCTAAGGCAGACGCTTAACGACTGAGCCACCCAGGCACCCCTTTTTCTAATTTCTTAAGGTAGAAGCTTAGATCATTGATTGGATATCTTCCCTTTTTCCCTGTTTCATAATTATTTAATGCTATCCTTCAAGCAGTGCTTTATTTGCATTTCACATATCTTGTTATATTGCATTTCTATTTTTATACAGTTAAAGATATTTTATAATTAACCTTGTGATTTCTTCTGTGACCTACAAGTTACTTGGCTGTGTGTTATTTAACTTAAAATATTGGAAGATTTTCCAGATATCTTTTAAAAAGTTGATTTCTAATTTAAATCAGTGTGATCAGAGAACATACTATGTATATTTTCAATTTTTTAAATTTCTTTATTGATTATTGAGAGTGGGATATTGAAATCTCTACTTATAATTATGTGTTTGTCTAATTCTGCCTTTAGTTTTCTCAGGTTAATCTGCATGTATTTTGAATCTCTCATATTAAATACAAACACATGTAGAAGAATTAATGCCTCTTGAAAAATTGACCCCATCGTCATTATGAATTTACCCTCTCTATCCCTGGTAATATTAATTGTTCTGAAATCTACTTTGTCTAATATTAGTATAGCCACTTCTTTCTTTTGACTATTGTTTTCATGGTGTATCTTTTTGGTATCCTTACTTTTAACATATTGTATCTTTATATGTCAAGTGGATTTCTTTAATACAAGATAGAGGTTAACATTGTTTATGTTTCATGTAACTTAACAATGTATACCTTTTTACTTGAAATATTTGGAAATTTATTTCCAAGTATTTCATATTTTTGAGACTATTTTAAATTGTATTATTTTCTTTCTTTATCTTCTTTTGTTATCCATTTTACAAATTTATTCAGGCATAATTGAAGTACAAAAAAACTGTACATATTTAAAGTATATAATTTGATCAGTTTTTGACTTATATATGCACCCATGAAACTATTACTACAGTCAAATAATGAATATTTCCATCACTGAACTGATGTATTACAGGAGTTTAAACCGTTATATAAATATTGATATGGTCAGATTTAAATCTGCCATCTTGCTATTTAGGCTTTATTTGTCCTATCTGTTCTTTGTTCTTTTGTTTTGTTTTGTTTTGTTGCTTTTTCTTGTCATATTAGTTTTTTTTAAATAATTCTATTTTATCCATTAGTTAGCATATTAGCTACACTTCATTATTTCATTTTCTTTTCTTTTCTTTTTTTTTTTTTAAAGATTTTATTTACTTATTTGAGAGAGAGAGAATGAGAGAGAACACATGAGAGAGGATAGGGTCAGAGGGCAAAGCAGACTCCCTGCCGAGCAGGGAGCCTGATGCGGGACTCGATCCCAGGACTCCAGGATCATGACCTGAGCCGAAGGCAGTCGCTTAACCAACTGAGCCACCCAGGTGCCCCATTATTTCATTTTCTATATGGTTGATGTAGAGTTTACATTACATACTTCTAACTTATCACAGTCTGTTTTCAAATAATATAATATCACTTTGCATATCATGGAAGAAACTTATTAACCATGTATTTCCATTTTGACCTTCCTAGGCTTGTGCTATTTTTGTAATAAAGTTTACTTCCAAATCTACAAGCCACATAATGTATCATTACTGCTTTTGCTTTAAAGAGATTAAAAAAATGAAAAAACTTCCTTTTATATTTCATTACAACTTAACCTTTTCTGTGATCTTCATTTTTTGAGTAGATCTACATTTCTATATAGGTTTATTTTACTTCTGCCTAAAGAACTTCCTTTAATGTGTTCCCTAGGTCTACTCTGCTGGGAATGAATTCTCTCAGCTTTTGTAAGCCAAAATAAGTATTGATTTCACTCTCATTTTTTAAAAG
This sequence comes from Mirounga angustirostris, assembly GCF_029215605.1. Lineage (NCBI taxonomy): Eukaryota > Metazoa > Chordata > Mammalia > Carnivora > Phocidae > Mirounga > Mirounga angustirostris. The sequence goes on along the minus strand of NW_026991717.1, from coordinate 67,289,517 downwards.
ATATTTTTTCTGGGTATAGAATTCTAGGTTGACAGTTCTTTCCTTTTTGTACTTTGAAGATGTTGTTCCCTTGTCTTCTGGCTTGAACAGTTTCTTGAGAAGTTTACTTCACTCTTTTTTGTTGTTGTTCATAATGTGTCATTTTTAGTCTGTGCTTTCAGGATCTTTCCCCCAACTCCCTAGTTTACATTAATTTTATTGTGATATGCCTTTGCATAGTTTTCTTTTTGTTTCTTCTGTTTGAGTTGTGGTAAGCTTCTTGGATTCATGGATTTCTATATTTTATCAAATTTGGAATATTTTTGGCCATTATTATTTCAAATATTTTTTCTACCCTTCACCTTTCTGGGTCTTCAGTTATCCCTATGTTAGACTTATTGTTATTTTCCCACAATCCATTGATGCTCTTTTGGTTTTAATTTTACTCTTTTTTTTTCTATGTATTTCATTTTGTATAGTTTATATTACTGTGTTTATAAGCTCACTGACTTTTTCTTCTGTAAAGCTTATTCTGCTTTTAATCCCATTTGGTGTGATTTTTATTTCATATATTTTATTTTTCAGCCCTAGAAGTTCAATTTTCGTTTTTTATTTTCCACGTCTCTCCTCAACATTTCATACTTTTCCTATATGTTCTTTACCATATAGAGTATCTTGATTTTAACATATTATCAACATATTTGGGTATGATTCTAGTAATTGATTTTTCTCTTGGTTTTGCCTCATATTTTCTTCCTTCTTTGCATGTTTGGCAATTTTTGATTGGATGCTAGTACATATGAATTTTAGGTTGTTGTTTTCCAGATTTTTAGGGAGAGTAATATTTTAAATATTTGAGAGCTTGGTTCTTGGATAAAGTTAAGTTACTTAGGTCCAATTTTATCCTTTAGGGTTTCCTTACAAGGTATATTAGCAAGGGTCCAGATATCCTTTACTCTGGGCTAATTTGCTGACAGTACAGTACAGTAATTCTGAAGACTCTATCCCATACACCATGTATTTGGAGGACTTTTTACTCTAGTTTGTGCGAATAGAACCTATTTCTGGATCAATTTAACCTTTAAGGATTGATTTACCTCTTTCTGGTGTTCCTTTCCTGGTCTTATACTCATGTGCACATCAGTACCCAGCCAAGGACTCAAGAGGAACTCTTCTGCAGGTTTCCTGCATTCTTTCTCTTGGTAGCAACCTCCTCTCCTCTTTGATAATTTGCTTTCAAGATTATAGTCACTTTGGACTCCCAAAGTCTGAATTCTGAAACTTAGCAAGATTGCAGTGTGTCTTTGGATTCCCCTCCTTATGTTGTGGCTTGGAAAATCCCCTCACGTAGTGAGCTCAGGCCCTCATAGGGATCAAGTTGTTTGCTTTTACTCTCTCTGAGATCACTGCCCAGTGCTTTCTGTTGTCCAGTATTCATTTTATTCTATCTCTTTTGTCTGTTTTTAAAATTTTTTAAGGATGTAGGGTAAATATGGTATCTACTTCTTCATCATGGCTGGGCATGTGATTTAAATGCAGGAAAAAAAAGGTAAAAAATTATTGTAAAGATAAAAGAGCATATCACAAAACTAAGGGCAAGAATACAACCAAGACTTAGGAATAAGTAATTTATAATCTTCAGTAACTCAGGCAATACTTTCTTTTTTTATCTCTCATCGCTGCATCTCTCTATCAGTCTCTATTGACTGGCTTTTTGCTTCTCAGAGCTGTATGGTTAAATGTGTCCACTTCATTGTTGCCAGATTTACATATTATTGTTCCATCAACTTGCAGAAACTTCTTCTTTGGGTATTTTCCTTTACAACATTAATTTGTTTGTAAAACAGTTTGAAATTACTAGAGAATATGTTATCAAATATTATTGTAACATTATTTTACTTAAAAGTATTATTAAGTATTATGTTAAGTAATATGCTTAATGTTATTAAATCTTGATGAACTTAATGCTTAGTAGATAAGAATACTGATTTGAATTTACTATTTAATATGTCACTATAGTTAATATCAAAATATTCTGCACATTATTTTTTTACCCTTGCATAATCTAAAGTTTCATTCACTTTTAAAAACAGTTGTTACAGTTTTATTGATTTACTCATAATGATGTCTCTATTTGTTCTTGAGTTAGTACAACCGATTTAGAACTTGTGTGTATCTATAAGTAATTTAAAATTTTCTGCCATTTATGTTCATGTGTACTCAATTTTGTATTTCATTCCTTTGTCTGATTAATATTAAGGCTTTCCTGGAAGCCATCATATCTTTTCAATTTTGCCTCAACTAAATTGTTTAGTGCTGTCAATAATTTTTATATTTTAACTGTTTATTAAATACATAGCATATTAATTATTCTATCATTAGACACTTTACTACTGACCTTTTCCCACCACAAAACAGATACAACTTTATCTTTAACAAATTAAGAGCTGATTTGGAATAAAACTGAAAGTTTATAACTTTACATCTTCTGGTAACTTACAGTAAAATATAAAGAATATACAAGAAATACCACTGTTTTAAGAATCAATGTAAAGCTACAACATTAAGGGATTTTGCATGAAAGTGAGTGATAGGTTATGTCAAATATGTAGCTCAGTTCAAGCATTGTTCAAAATATTGGTTGAACAAATAAGTGAATAAATATTGAATGCAATGTGAGCTATCCACATTCATAAATTAACTATGACTCTCATTGAATTGAGAAGAAATAGATCATCTGCAAATATTGTGTAATAAAATATGTGATTATATTCACTATTACACAACCTGGTTGTCTTTCTTAATCAGAACGAAAAAGTCACAATAAAAAAAGATTATTCAGACTTGACACCAAAAGCACAATCCATAAAAAAAATGGATAAATTGGACCTTACCAAAATTTAGAACTTCTGCTATGCCAAAGACTGCGTTAAGAAGATAAAAAGGCAAACTGCAGAGCAGGGGGAAATTTTGTGAATCACATATTTGACAAAGAATTTGTATCTAGATTCTATTAAGAACTTTCAATACCCAAATATAATAAAGCAAAGAATCCCATTACAAAATGGGCAAAAGACATAGACATTCCACTGAGGAGGATAAACGTATGGGCAAATAAGTACACGAAAAGATGTTCAACATCATTAGCTATTAGGAAAGGGCACATTCAAACCACAGTGGGATGTCACTCACCCCTATTGGAATAGCTAAAATACAAAAACAAAAATGATTAACACGAAATCCTGGTGATGGTGTTGAGAAACTGGTTCACTCATACATTGACAGTGCAGATTTTAAATGGTATAGCCACTTCACAATTTCTTAGAAAGCTAAACATGGGGGCGCCTGGGTGGCTCAGTTGTTAAGCGTCTGCCTTCGGCTCAGGTCAGGACCCCAGGGTCCTGGGATCGAGCCCCGCATCGGGCTCCCTGCTCAGCGGGAAGCCTGCTTCTCCCTCTCCCACTCCCCCTGCTTGTGTTCCTTCTCTTGCTTTGTATCTCTCTGTCAAATAAATAAATAAAATCTTAAAAAAAAAAAAAGAAAGATAAACATGTGTTTACCAAATAATCCAGCAAATGGACTCTTGGGCATTTATCCTAGTGATATGAAAATGTGCATCCACACAAAACCTGTACATGAATATTCAAAGCATCTTTATCTTAACAGCCAAAAATAGAAGTAACCTAAATGTTCTTTGATGGATTAATGGTTAAATAAACTGTGGTACATGCTTCCTGGGGGATACTACTCAACAATAAAAAGAGAACTATTGATACATCCTTTGATGGATTTCCAGGGAATTATACTGAGTGAAAAAGGCCACTCTCCAAGGTTAAATGTTATACAATTTCATTTATATAACAGTTTTGAAATGACAAAATTACAGAAATGGTGAATATATGAGTGGTTTCCAGGAGTTAGGGAGAGGAGGTGGGAGGGATGTTGCACTGTGGTTGTAAAAGGTAGTACCAAAAATCCCAGTCATGGAACTGTTCTGTGTTCTGACTGTTGTGGTGGCCATACCAACCTACACATGTGATAAAATTGTATGGAATTACATACACACAAAGAACAAATGAAGGCATGTAAAACTAGTGATATCTGCATAAGATCAGTGGATTTTTTTATCAATGTTAATTTCCTGGTTGTGGTATTGTACTACAGTTATGCAAGATATTATCATTGGGTGAAACTGGATGAAGGATATTTGGGATTTTACTGTATTATTCTTGAAACTGCATGTGAATCTATAATTACCTAAAAATAAAAACTTAGGAAATGATTATTTACTGCTATTATGAATCCACTATTGTAGTCTGTACTTACCATTTCTACAGACATTAATCTGAAGAATGATATCAAGTGACTGATTGGGTCAGGTGAGAAAGTTGGGGGGTAAAAAAAGTGTTGGAGACTCTCCTGAAAGGAGTGATTTAATGAATCCTAAAGGGGATGCTAAGATGAGAGGCTAGAGTATCTTGATTAATTGGAGAACATGATCAAGTCCTGGCATTCATGTCATAGGTCCAGGTTGGGTAGAAGGACACTGATAGAAGCTTGACTATAGGCTGGGTTTTCTGGAAGCAGATGATGAGACAGAATTTAGGGTGTTTATTGGGGATTAACACCTATGAAAGAAAGGTGATCATAATAGAGCTCTAAAGGAAGTCTTGCTTTTCAGAGTCATCCTGAGCTTTATCCAATGGCCTTGTTCAGGCATTAGATGACGACCACTCCCAGTGAGCAGAACCCCAGGTGAAGAGGCTGTCTGCCACTAAGGCAGATCCTGAAAGAGCTGACAGCTGGAGACTGTCTGCTGACTGCACTTCCCATAGGCGGGCAGCAAATCCTGTCTGAAGGGGGATGCAGACAGTGTATTTTTATGTCTGTCACAGTTGGCACACATAGACCCAGGTTAGTGACTGAGTTAATATTGAACTCAAACAAATAGTAAAAAAAGAAAAAGGAATTTGGAGAAAGAGACTGGGAATGAACGTGCAGGTCTTCTTAACAACATGAATGGATGTAACTTCATCTAAGAATAGGAGTGATGTTGGAAGGCTTTGGCTTTCTCTGTAAACTGATGGGGCTATGCAATGAATGTGGCATAGACTTTGGTCTTTGAGAGCTTACTTTTTTTTTTTTTTAATATTCCATTCTAGATAGTGTTTGCAATTGTTGGATTACTAAGAAATACCAGTTGAAATGATGCAAGGGATTTTATTATTATGGATATTTTGGCTTCGCAGGAAAAAAAAAATGTTTCAACCCACCCAGTTCCTGATCTAAAGGACAACCTGCTACCTATCAGTCAGCTGCAGAAAATGTTGACAAAGTCTCACTCACTGAACTGATTTCACCCTCCATTTGAGCAAGGTGATATTTTACAGATATGAGAAGCTGCTGTTTATTCTGCATTTAAGACTCCCTCAATGTGTTCATAAGGAGATGGTTAGAACTGGTAGGTAACTTAGGAAAAGCTCTTCAAAGGAGCCCCTTAGCGTTTTCTTATTTCTTCTGAATGGAACCTGAAAAAGCTATTGTTACATTTCTTATGGAGTTCCCCAGCGCCTCTTAGAAATGAGCCATATTTAGCTTAAGACAAATTTCCTCAAGTAAACAGTATATTTCCCTGATTTTCATCTTTCTTGGTGAGCTTCCAAAAAACTTGGAAGTGAATTAGTGTGCAATTTGCATCCAAATCTTAGCCAAGGGGATGTGGTTTATTATAATACATGGTCCTCCTAATTATTGAACAGCCCAAGAAAACTCGGCCCAGTGTGCATCTGTTCTTGCTTGACCACACTGCCAAACATAATTTGGCAAGCACAGAAATGTACATTGAGCAGACCTACAGTCTAATTTGCATTAGAGTTTGTGGTAATTATATGAAAGCTATAACTGAATGAGCTTGTCCTCTCTTTTTAGATCACTTCATTTCTAAAAAATAAACAAGAAGCAAACCCCTCAAAGAATTTCCTTTTTTATGTGTCTTTGAGGTTTCTCAATGTGATTTAATCATTGCCCAAGTGTTAGTTCTGCTTATACATGGAGAAGAAACATCTTTCCTACAGATTTCATGCAGACTTTCTTCTATTATCCTTGATGTCTATGGGTCGACTGTGCATGTTTCAATATATATATCTGATATCATTGCTCAAGAGAGTGAATTAGGCTACTGCTGACCAGATGTCTACATTATTTGGGAATTTGCATCCAAGAATCAACAAATAGGTTCATTCTCTAATTGCTTTAATGAGTAATAAGGAATCACTGAAAGAGCTATAAAATAAAAATCACAAAGATCTCATTGAATCATTATCTTTGCTGGGCAACCTTAAATAAATCACTAATCCCTCTGATTTTCAGTTTTCTTATCTATAAAATGGGTATATTGATGCCTGTTTTATCTATTTCACATAGTTTATGTGGGTGTCAACTAGAAGAAAAAAAGACTTAAAAGTATTTTAAGGGTAAGTGACAAAGTTGTTTAAAATGATATTATTATTATTAGCTACATACCAATACATACACAGAGCCTGTAGAAAATAATGTAGCCTACTGCACAAACTACCCCCAGAGACCATCAGGGAATCTGAAACTTTAGCCAGGGTGGGGGTTCTGGGAGTTGAGATGATCATGGCCCAAGTGCTCTAGAGCTGCACTGTCCAATATGGTAACCACTAGCTGCATGTATCTATTGAGCATTTGAAATGTAGCTAGTTCAAGATAAGGTATGCTGAAAGTATAAAATATACACAAGATTTCAGACTTGGCATAAAAAAAGAGTAACAACCTTATTAATAAATTTGTGATCATTACAGTACGTTAAGTTAAATACATGTATTATTAAATTGTCTCTATTGCTTTTACTTTTTAAGTTTAGCCTCTAGAAAAAAAAAAAGATGTAGAGAGGGAAACCGTGAAACGGACTCTTAACTATAGAGAACAAATTAATGGTTACCAGAGGGGAGGTGAATGGTAGGGATGGGTTAAATAGGTGATGGGGATTAAGGAGAGCACTTGTGATGAGCACCAGGTGTTGTATGGAAGTGTTGAATCACTATGTTGTATACCTAAAACTAATATTACACTGTATATTAATTAACTGGAAATTAAATAAGAACTTAAATAAAAAATAAAAACATGGGGGAAAAATAAATAAATTTAGTCTCTAGAAAATTAGAAATTACATATGTGACTTCCATTATCTTTCTGTTAGACAGTGCTCCTCTAGGGCGTGGAGCTATGGGATATCTGAATTATATCCAGGACTAATGCCAGAATTGGGAGCTAAACAGGCCATTGCAGCATAAAGCAGGTACAAAGCACTAGGGTAGTGACTGAGGACACCAAGCCAGAATTTATAAATTCGGAAGGGTGAGCAGGAAGTGGAGCTTAGAGGTATTTTTTGGAACATGTATTGGAATTGCACTTACAGAAAGCCCTTGGCTTTGTGGGTGGGGAGGGAGCTATTAAGGACACCAACCAGTTCAGACACAGCAGTATTATTCTTCAAAAACTATTATATTTAATAAAACCGCAATAGTTAGAGCCTTCAGGGAATGCATTTTTTTTTGTGCATGTTTGAGTATTCTTGTTATTTTAGTGTTTATCCTTTAAATATCAAAGTTAAGACAAAATCTGAAGCATTTCATATGGAAATATTTCTTAAAATATATTAGGAATCTTTAGCCTTCTTTTACAAAATATACTGAACGTAATTTTTGTGACATCCAATTTAGATAAGGTAATTATCACGGATGCAAATGATAATTTTCTATAATGTATTAATGAGCCACGAAATATTGTGGGGTTTGATTGGAGAGTGGCTGTTTGCTCCAACACTAAATGGCCCCAGCTGGGAATATGGTTCAAGTTATGTCTGTTTCTAGATTTCTCCACATTTCCCCTTGCTACCACCAGCACATTCTTGTACTCTCAGTGTGTCTTCAAATAGCAGTCTTCACCCATTAATTTGTTGTATCTAATCTGTTGTGGGGCTGGAAGTAGGAAACAAACAAACAAACCTAACAGGCTCTTTTGCAGTGTAGAAAAAGCAAGTGTAAATATATTCTGAGTGAGAGGAACTGAAGATTCTCCCCCAGTGCACAAGTTATGATGATGGATTTTGTGACATTTTGCTTAATCACAGGCATTTTTGTTTTGTTTACATGTTCTGAACTGTAATCTAAGCTTGTTTGCTTGAGAACTAAAGTTTCAAATATTTAAGATTTAAATATGATACATTTCACTGTGATCCAGAGTCAGAAAAAATAGACCTGTTCTGGCCTGCCAAACAGGATACATTTCTTCCTATTAGGAAGGGGCATAATGCTTTCAGCTTGTTAGGATCCAACACTAAGCTGTCCCTTCTTTAGCACCAATCTCAGATAAATTTAGAACTCAGGTGTCTTCTATTATTCACATGCTATTTCTTTCTCTTTTTTTTTTTTTTAAGATTTTACTTATTTATTTGAGAGATAGAGAAATTGAGAGAATGAGTGGGAGGAGGGGCAGAGGGAGAAGCAGACTCCCCGCAGAGCAGGGAGCCCCATGTGGGACTCAATCCCAGGACCCCGGGTTCATGACCTGAGCTGAAGGCAGACCCTTAACGGACTGAGCCATCCAGGCGCCCTCACATGCTATTTCTTAACAGGGCATTCTGTGCAAAGTAATTGAGAGGGTGATGAGGTAAGAAATAATGGCAAAATAGCTTTGCCAAATACTTAGTAATGTTATTTACAAACTTATTCAGGTTATAACTGTGTTAAACATATCATGTGAATTATATGAAATACCCATATTAAATGTGTATCAAGTTTAAAAGTAGAAAGTCAGATTTCTGAGTAGGTCAGTGATCTTCAATGGATATTTTTATCTATTTTATCATAAATTGCATGTTTAGTGAGCATAAAGGTATTTTATCTAAACTTTATGATAAACAAAAATATGGGCTCAACCACTGTAGATTTAGTGAAATGTGTAAAAAAAAAAAAGTTCCAATGCCCTGCTTTCTTTCTCTGTGAAACCTGAACTTGTTGGAGCTGCCAATGCCGCAAATTGTAATCACTAATTGTTGACTCTGAAAGAGCAGCCAGTTTATTATCGTGAGGAGATGCCCATTTATTGTTTAGCTACACAGGGCTGTGATCCCTATGAGATGTCTGCACACATGTAATTCCAGGAGACCATGCAACTGGAGGGAAGGGCATGAGAAACTGGAACGAATCTTGTCTTGGCCAGGTAACAGCTGTGGCATCCTTCCTTTCTGTGCTAAACTCCTGTCTACTCATCTGTGATGTAGAGGTGGTAATAATACCTATTTCCTGGCACCTTGTTAGAATAGCTGTTATTATCATTGCATCTCATTCCAGTGATGGTTTTTAAACAAAGCTGAGAAAAGAAACATGATTTTTTTTTTTCTCCATGGTTTTTGCTTTTGAGACAGAACAGCATACGTGTTTATTTGATTTTGGGTTTTAGAGTGATTCATCCAAGGGTAGGGTGACCAACTTTACAGAAAGACATGTATGGCCTGTGAGGAAAAGCTGTGCCAGCATACATAATGAGAAATCCCACAAAGAACTGATAAAAGTTTACACCAGAAAACAGACTATTGATATGGCCAATATGAAGAGCTGCATATTCATGTGCCAATAAAGACATGTGTAGGTAGAAGAATATGATGTAAATACAAGTAATCCAGCACTTTTTAAAGGAATGTTATTGAACTAGTAGAAATGATCAGTATACTTTCTGCCACCATTCTTAATTTTCACTAACTGATATTACCATCAAAACTAAAAAAATAGTTTCAAAATTGAAAAAAATATTTCACCACAAATCTAGTGAAACGTTATTGAATTATTCTAAATACGTTGTTGGAATTGTTCTTTAAATTAAAACTTATTATTTCAGCATTGTTAGTTTAATATTTTGAGTGCCTTCTTCTTGAGTGTTTATTCTTGCTTAATCTTTACAACACCTCCTTTATTAACCCTATTTTACAGATGAAGAAATGGAGGCACAGAAGGACTTTTTAAATTGTGTTAGTTTACCTAGCTAGTAAGAAGTAGAGGCAATATTTGAACCCAGGCAGGTTGCTCTTAGTTATCAAGTAAGGGTAGAGTGATTCTGACAGCTCTTTTAGCTTAAGCAATTAGCAGGGATCAACTTCTATGGCAAAGACTCAGAAGTGATAATTGTATTAATTTCTCTGCTTTATAGAATACATAGACTGATCAGCTTGACTCAAATTATTCTTAAAGTGTTTCTCAACATCATCAAATACCTACATCAAGAATCCAAATCATTTTTATATTGTTACTGAGATTCACAGAAATTATACTGGAAAATATAAATAGGCACAAATTCTATCCAAAGAGCCAGGGTACTTCCAGAAGATTATTCTTTGAATGAGTTCTGTGTAGCAGCTATACCAGTCATGCCAGATCTTTCTCTCAGGTTGATGTTTTAATCTTTTTAGGCTGCTATAATAAACTGCCATAGACTGAGTGGCTTATAAACAATAGAAATTTATTTCCCACATTTCTGGAGTCTGAAAGTCTGAGATCAGAGTGCCAGCATAGCTGGGTTCTGATGATCCTCTTCCCATTAGCACACTGCCAACTTATTGTATCCTCATAGGGTGGAGAGCAGAGAGGGGCAGTAAGCTTTCTAGTGACTCTTATAAGGGCACTAATCCTGTTCATGGGGGCTCCACCCTCATGACCCCATCTAATCCTAATTACCTCCCAGGGCACCACATCCTAAAGCCATGACGTTGGGGGTGGAGAAGGATTTCAGCATATGACTTTTGGGGGAACACAAACATTCAGCCCATAAAAATTAAGTATATAATCCATTCATTAGATCCTAATTCTAACTGTCCCATTAAAAGACCAAATTCTTTGACAGTATCAGAGTAAATCACCTATGTGAAAGCGTTTTGAAAACAACCACAATACAATTATTTATAACATCAATTTCAACTTCTATTTTCTATGACCATGCTCTCTATTGGTAAAGGTGGCTGTGTTTTAATTTAAGGCTTCCATATCTGCCCACTTAGGTGCTCTGGGACTCCAGATCTATCAAATCTCCGTTAGGAGATGTTTATGCTTCTGTTCAGTGAGGCATACAGTGTGCCATCAGATAGCATAAGCTTCAATGGTGGTGTGAAGGCTTGAGATTTCAAGATAGTAAGAGTTATCCTTGTCTGGTACTCTGTAAATTACAGTAAGTTCCTTGAGAGTAAGAACTAGTTTTAAGTAACTATGCATCCCTGGCATCAAGCCATGGTAGCACAGTAAATGTTTGTAGAATTGAATTCCTTGTGGTGGTGGTGACTCCATAGGTGTGGTAGTAACAAGGAGGGAGAGAAACTATGTGTCAAACACTGTGTCCCAGCCTGGCCATTGCTGGAGCTTTCATTCTTGTATCCTGCAGAGTATAGGCTAAGGGATTCTGTTTTGGTTCGAGGTAAGATGTTTATGTTCCATAAAGGTGTATAAAAAGGCTATAACCCACTATGTGAATGCTGGTAACTAGAGAGCAGTGGGTTTGGTAAATAATTCCAGTTGCTCTTTACATGTAACTCCGCAGATCCCCCCATCCCAGACCCTCAGCAACATGGGGCAAAGAAGGATTGAGCCTTATCGGTCCTAAGGAAGGAATATCAAGGACTTCAAAGCTGTCCAAGATAAATGTGAATAATGAGGGGCACCTGGGTGGCTCAGTCGTTAAGCGTCTGCCTTCAGCTCAGGTCATGATCCTAGGGTCCTGGGATCGAGCCCCACATCAGGCTCCCTACTCTGCAGGAAGCCTACTTCTCACTCTCCCACTCCCCCTGCTTGTGTTCCCTCTCTCGCTGTCTCTCTCACTCTGTCAAATAAAATCTTTAAAAAAAAAATGTGAATAATGAAATTCCAATTTGTGCTATTATTATTTCTATCAATAATGATAGTTTCCATTTCTCTATCTGAATTTATATTAAAGATGTACATGTTTAAATTAATAGGAGTTCTAGTTATTCATGATATATTACTATGTTCCCTGTGACATCATTTTGTTTTTACTCTTTGTCACATACACAGTATTTTATGGTGCTATAAAATCTATGCCGGAGACACACTGTGAAGTCTAGATTACTTAAGGTCAAATTCTATTCTTACCCCTGTAAGTGTTTAGAAAATTGAGATGAAAGAGGCTGAAATCTTGGATTTGATATCACTCAGCAATACCTTGCAATGAAATCAGCTTTCCTTTGTGAAGTCCAAAAGTAAACACTAATATCTGAATCTTACACTGAATCTAATATCAAAGTTATACTTAGGCTGGGCTTGAGGCTGGAAGGGAGGGAAAAAGAGAAACTTCTTTATATACAGACTGTAACACTCTAGCATTTCACGCATTTCTAGGAAGATGTATTTAATCTACCTTGTCGTGCTGACATTTAATAAACACCTCACTCCTTTCCAGGTATTTTTAACAGTGAGCTGCAGAATGGTAAATCCCTGGCCAGTTAACAGTATTGAAATGACCAAACAGCTTCTCTCTTAAAAAATAAGGCTAATGAAAGAATTTCTTTAGTATGATCTTCTTCATTCTGTCAACTGTATACATGTACATACCTGCAATGCACATTGTTTGCTAAGAATAAATATATTTTTTGTGGTAATGATGCTCTATAATATTATGCATATAGTTCCATTTGAATGACACATAATTCATTACTCTCTTTCCTTGGTTAATATTTTCCTGAGGATTTTTTCCCCAGACCAATGCAAAATGTGCCTCCCTGTGCATAGCACACATCCTCAAAGAATGCTAACACTTTACAAATTTGCTGGCTAATGTATAATCTGCAGAGAATATCCGCCTCATCTGACAAACACCATCTCGGCTCCGGAAGCCACGTTCAATCCGTCTATCAGATCTGACATTGGTGGTATCCACACAGCCCTTCCCAGCACACACCCTGCCTTTAAAGGCCTTCCCATCCCTGTTATTGGTCTCACAGATGATAGAGTATGACACTCCATAAACAATGAGCTAGGCCTTTTGTAGGCTGCTTTGCTTTTCTTGGCTCCAAACTGCCACTGAATGTCAAATCAATTTGGCTCTCATTAGAACAGCTTTATATGTGCAAATGTATTTGGGTCTGGTTGCCACTTTTTTTTCCCTATTTTTTTTCTCCTTTCTATTCCTCCTCTTCTCTTGAAGATGATGTAATTTTTCTCTAATCCATGCCAACACCTGTTTCTTTAAAAGAGAGAGAGAAGAGAGAGAAGAGTGAGAAAAACTGCTCAGCGTGCTGCTCTTTATCACAATCAGCACGAACACCAGGCTGCCACATTATGGCTCAAGTCTCCCCAGAACAAAGAGAAAAGGCCTTGTTGCAATGATATTTTACATCACGGGGGCCCAGATAAAGTCAGGAGTCTATGTAAACCTTGGTTCCTGATTTCTGGAGAGATGGCTGTCGAGATAGAACAAGGTGTGGAAGCTGGTTTTATTGATAAGTGATGAAGCCAGCAATAAATCTGATGCTGTGCTTAAGGAAATCTGAGCCAGAGCACCATGTTTGATGGAAGACTGTTCTCCTCCTGAGTTGGGAGAAATAGAGGGCTACACCTTAGAGAAGAGCACAGACTTAAAGAGGCATGGGAAGCTGAACGATGAACAGACAGCTGGAGAGAAACATAAAAACACAAACTAGAGTCTGACCAGTGTTTTTATGTTGACATGTATACACTTTTCGGTTTATGTGGGAGTATTTTCACCCTGACACATGGACTTTGAGGCCTTTGATTCAAATAAGTCATTTTACTACTAAAAAGAAAATACACAAGTATCTGATTGCATTTTAAAGAAATGTGTACAGCTGGATCTTTGACTTCAGTGCTACAAATTCTTGTTGAATTTATTGCTGCAAGAGAAATATGACGTAGGGTGAGTTGAATCTAAATTCATAAACTAGGTTATTACTATAATTCTTAATATTGTGTCATACCCTGAGAAATTCAGCTGTTTGAGAGTTCACACATGTGTATGTGTTTACATGCATACTTACTCATTTATTGAGCAGCTATTATATGGACTGTTTCTAGGTGCTTGGAATATATCCATGTACGAAATTTAAAAATAATCCCTGTCTTTATGAAGCTTATATTCTAGTGAGGGTAAACAGACAATAGATAATGAGCCTAAGAAATAATTGAAATATAAAGTCTGTTAGAAAGTAATGTTACCCAAAAAAAGCCGAGTAGGGTAAAGAAGATTGAGAACTCTTGCTCATGTTTGGTTATAATTTTTTTTTTAAAGATTTTATTTATTTGAGAGAGAGAGAGCTCCGAGCTCAGTGACGAGTCTGCTTGAGAGGGGGGAGGGTCAGAGGGAGAAGCAGACTTCCTGCCGAGCAGGGAGCCCGATGCGGGACTCCATCCCGGGACTTCCAGGATCATGACCTGAGCCAAAGGCAGTCGCTTAACCAACGGAGCCATCCAGGCACCCCTGGTTATAATTTTTAATAGGAGAATCAGGGTAGATATCATTAAGGGGGTGACTTTTGAACAAAAACTTGAAGGAGGTAAGGAGAGAGAGCTGTCTGTAAATCTGGGGAAGAAGGCATCAGACAGAGGGAACAGGCAGTGCAAACGCTCTGATGTGCATGCAAGACTAGAACACATGAAGGACAGTGTGGACAGAGAACATGAGCCTGAGAGTAAATGGTAAGAGGGTCCATCAGAGAGATAATATAATACCAGTGGAAAGGCCAAAGATTTTGTATTTTGAGCAAAATGGGGATTTATTGGAAGATTTTGACTAGAGGCCTTATATGATAGGTATGCCATGCATTTGTTTCCACAACAGCATGTTTACTCAGATTATAACCAGTTTGGAGTTTGCAGAATTTCTCAGGAAGCCCAATAGATGAAGAAGAGTTAGAGCAAGACATTTTAGGCATTTTATGGACTTTTAGAAGGGACTGCTGATAAGAATAAAAAATGAAACCATACCAGAAGAACTCCCTTAGGGTGTGAAAACCAAAATATGGTGGGTAAATTACCAGAGAAGTAACAGGCGAAATTAGAAGTAATGACCTATTTATGACCCTAAAAGTAGGAGCACAGGATTTGTGTAGATTCAAGGAAATTAAAGTAAAAGTAATCTTCCTGTGCAGCGGACATTGCAATTAGAAAGACTTAGGTTTATACACCAGCTATGTTACAATCTGTGTGGTGTTAGGCTAGTTAACTTTGAGCCTTTGTTTCCTCATTGTAAAATGGGAATAATAATAACAGCTTTCTGTACAATTGTTTTGAGAGTTAAATTATATATCCTATGTGTGCTCGGTGTAAAGTGTATGCTCAACGCATTGTACTTTTCTTCCTTTCTGTCCTCCATGGAATTCATACTCAACAAATATTTTCAAATTATTTGAGAGATGTTAGTGACTGATTTGAGCAGTGGGGGAGAAAAGTACAATGAAATAGAAGATGTCTGATTAAATCAGGCTCCTATACTTGCCCAGGCAGGTGATTCACTCATCTATACATTTCTAGGCATCCCAAACCCTATAGGTCATGATGCAAATCAAATGTATTAGAGATACATAGCAAAGGGGATTTCTTTTGGTGGCTGTCCTTGTAGCCAGTTCATAGATTCAACCCAACAAATATTTGTTAAATACAGGTATATAGGCACTGAGGTAGAATAAAGCATTTCACTTGCCCTTCAGAAGCTTCTGGTCTGGGGGAGAAGTTCCCAGTTAGCTGTGATTATCTGACTCTTTCTCCTTAAACATAGAGTTTCAACTCATTAAGTTTTTGTATTCTGAATAAGAATGTTATCTATTCCTTTTAGAAATATTCCCTTGGGGCGCCTGGGTGGTGCAGTTGGTTAAGCTACTGACTCTTAGTTTTGGCTCAGGTCCACATATCAGGGTCATGAGATTGAGTCCCGCCTTGGGCTCCAAGCTCAGTGCTGAGTCTGCTTGAGATTCTCTCTCCCTCTGCCCCACCCGCTTATGTTCTCTCTCTCTCAAATAAATAAATAAATCTTAGAAAAAGAGAAATATTCCTTTTGCATACTAGTTTGATAAGAAGTCACCATTATGTAAATAAGCAGGTATGAAAGGATGGGGAGAAACATTGCTGTTGTTATATCAATTTACAACTGCAGAATTACCATTCTTCAAAATACTATTTTTTCAAGTTTAGGGTACCTATACTCTAAAGGGTTGTGTTTGGATGGTGGGGGCAAGAGTTAAGAAACTTATTCTGTCACCAACAGTAAAGAACAAAATACTTTAATTAATGAATTTTCTGGCAGATAAAAGTCACAATCCTCCTAGAATTGCTTTAGTACAACCGAAGAGGAAAAATGAAGTAAAACTTTTAAGCCCAAAGATTCTTAAAAATAGTCTTTAAAGGATAGAAAAAAAGAACAGAAAAATTCCTTTAAATTCCTGGGTCCCATAAATGAGATTTTAGTAGTGGCAAGTAAAACATATTGATTGGCACCAAAGTATAAGATCTTTGTCACCATCTGTTTCCTGATTGTGTCAGCAAGTATTTTTTCCCCACGAGAGTGTGAGAATACACCATAGCCTAAAAGTATCAAAGTGTCAATTATGCACCACATTTAAAAGTTGGAAGCCCAGTTCATGAAAGTCAGTGACAAAAGTCCTGATTCCTGTTTCTTCCTAAAGTGAAATCCTTGCACTTCATTCATTCTGCAACCTACAAAAAGACCGATGGCTCCAGGGCTCAGAGGGGTGGAGAGCTGTGGCAAAGGGAGGGGGGCAGAAAGTCTTCTTAAATGAATATTTATTGAAATCCTCCCCCATGCAAGTCACTTTGCTAAGATATGAAGTTATTATGAATGCTATATGCAAATAATTTTTAACAAGTATAGAGTGGCAGGGAGGAATAAAGAAATGAAAAGAAAGATTACAGAAGGAAAGAAGTAGGAAGAGAAGAATGGGTAAACAGGCAAATATTTGGGAGTCTGGGCTAGAAAAATGAAAACAAGAGACACTGATGGAACTAGTTGAAAAATTAGGCCACGAACAATGGGAGTTAGAAAGGATGAGAATCTTCAGAAAGATTAAAAATCCAGCATTTTCAGGCTGAGATAAAGATTATCCACACCTGCCTTCTCTTTTATCTGGTAATTTTCCTGTTGCTTTTTTTTTTTTAATTTGATTTGTGATATCCTTTTTTGTTTGTTTGTTTTTTGTTTTTCTCTATTATGATCACTGCTATTGGTAATCACAGCTAGTGGCTAACTATACTGATTTTCTTTGAATTTCTGCAAATGTCACTTGGGTTTCTAGGTAGAGAGAAGAATTTCCTTCCTCTGTCTGCTCTCATTATTTTTTCGCCTATAGCCAATAGTGGGTGGGGTTATCAGTTTCTACACATTCTTTTACCCAATGGTGTTGCAGTAATGTGTTGAGGCCATTTCTGCAGGACTGGAGGAAAGACCCATGCTCACATCAGGTGGTCACAGATACCATCTGTTTGCTCATGAGTTTCTTCCTTTTGTGATAAATCCTGAGAAGTTGGTTCTCTGGGTTGGCACAAATCTTTTCTTTATTTTGAAGATGGGAGATGGGGGTTCACATAGCACACTCAATGCTGTTAAAAGAATAACTGAGGCATATAAAAAATTGTAAGGGTTTAATTAAGTAAACATTGATTTGCATGAGGCAGTGCCAAACCAGAAGTGGCTAGGAGCACTCAGCCAATAGGACCTAGGGAAAAGATTTATATAGAAAAGGTATGGAGGCAAAGAAAGGAAATTATTTGATTAGGTATAACTTAAAGCTTAGTTGGCTGTGATTGGTTGTCCTTAGTTTTTGATTCTATATCCTTGAGACTTGTACATGTTCAGATTTTGTTTTGCTTGCATAGGCAAATGCCATTATAATGGCATTACAGCCACCTCAGTCTAATGGCTATCTTTTAGTTCCTAACATCAAAACACAAGGATTTGTGTTCTAACCAAGAGGTGTAGAAACTTATAGTGGCCTGGCTAGAAGAATCGAAACTTGTGCCAAACAGAACAAAGACATGCCACTCTGCTCCTTTGTTCTCACCTAGGCTAACTTGTGATATGGGAGGAACACCTTACCTTGTGGAAAGACCAGCTCTGCATTGCAATCAGCCATGCCCTCAACTAAAGTCTGGGGATTCAGATGTACCAGTAGAATAAACATCCAAATTCTCTGTACAGGTTTGATTAAATAGAGTATTAGAGCCTGCCAAATGGGTCTCTTGGCACACTCTCAAATCATATATATCCATAATTTAAGTTAGAGTTGTTTGTGTGGGTCTGGGAACCATAGGATACTTTAAGTATTGTGAGTTTGATTTGTGTTTGAACACACTGATTGTACGAGGAGAGGAGAAAGTCAAGAGCCTTTGTCAGAGAACTATCAGATTAAGTATCAGAACAACCAAAAAAACACAATCACTTACTCGTTCATTTATTCAACAAAACTTAAAGTGAGTGCTTACTATTTGCAGGATGCCTTGAAAAGCACTGATATATTAAATAAGTTTCTTGGGAACTTACATTTCACTAAAGGGAGAGAAAAAATAAGTACAGAAATTAATAAAAACAACATTGTATTATAATAATACTATGAAACAAAAAGCAAAGTCTAGATAGAGTGAGTAATAGGGACATTGGTGTAAGGGGGTAAAGGTAAATGTACCTGATAACAAACTGAGACAAAAAAGATAAAATATTGCTATGTTTTCCAAATAATTTCAATGGCATGCCATTGCTTTCTCAATAAACTACTTAAACTGAGAATCAGTGATCTGACAGTATCCTACCTTTTCGTCTTTATCTTTCCCTACTTATCCTTATTACATAGTATTGTTCTTGAAATAAATGGAACTACTCACTGTTTCTCATATACACCCTATGCTTTCCTTACTCAGTCTTCACTCATCTTACTTTCAGGACTTTTGCACATCCTTTTCCTGTTGCACGTCAAGGTCCAGCTCCAATGTTACCTCCTTCAGTCCTTCTATCCTGGTCTCTGAGCTTTTTCTTTCTTTCTTATTACTTTCTTTCTTTCTTTCTTTCTTTCTTTCTTTCTTTCTTTCTTTCTTTCTTTCTTTCTTTCTTTCTTTCTTTCTATTACTCCTGTTTAATACATTCTAATATAATTTTTAAGTTTGCAGCTCTTATTTCTTTTTTTAGTCTAAGAATTCCATAAGTGTGATGTCTTATATGATAATATTAAATTGCTTGTTGTCTTCTAGGCATTCAGTAAATATTCTTTGAATAAAAATAAATCAAGTCTGACTGGCAGAGAGCCTGGCAGATTGAAATCAAGAGATTTTATATCTGAGTCACAGACATAGTATTATATTGGGTTTCCCCCCAAAAAAATCCTCTGACAAGGATTGACTAAAAGGAGTTTTTTATTTTTTGAAGATTATGTTAGGAAGCATTGTGAGTGAGGAAATGAGAGAAGGAAGGAAGGGAAGCCAATAAAGAGTATATTATATTGATAAGTGGGTTTCCACTGTGGGCAACTGGGGCTCACTCTTGCTGGGGAACTCTGAAACAATGTGAAATATGATTCAGAATTTTCCCTCTGAAGGGAGAGGATGGGTGGGGAACCACCCTTCACTGGTTAAAGATTGCTCATGGCATGGTTAGCATTAAGTTTACCCTATTTTGTCCATTTGATATCCTTCTACTTCCATGACTGTTGTGCTCATTTTTCAACATCTGGGCTGGGAAGGTGCTACTGAAAACTTAGGAGTCTGTTTTACTGTGAGTGGTGGGGCTCTAAGAATGATCCCAAAGTTGTGCTCTCTGGTTTAACTTTTTTGCTTTATGTTTCTGAAACAATTCTCTAATGGGGTTATATAGCCTGCCAGAAGTAAGAATCTGTTAAACTCCCTAAAGATTGTGACTGAAGGTAATTAAGTAACCCTTCCTCAACTGACACAGAATTCTTTAAGAAAATGGGTTTGAGATAGTGCTTATATGAATGTGGCAGTAGTACTTGAAGAAGAAGGGAAGGGTACTGATATCCTGGGCCTCCTTGACATAGTGGAAGTCCCAGCCCAAAGCCCTGGGACAGGGCATTCTACAGGTGTTAGAGCTCTCCCGTATTGAACCCAGTAAGAAATTATGTTCCAACCTGTTTTTGTTCCTTGGAAGGAAGCATATGAACCTTGAATAGAATGCTTGAATGAGATGCTTTAGGAGGGGCAAGTGTCCATCACATTATATCTGAGATATCCCATAGAGAGCCTGGGGCCATTGCAATAGATGTTACACATACTGTTAAGCTTGATCCAGTCTTCCTAAAGAATGAGTGCTTCAAGGCCTCTGAAGGGATTGTGGGGAACGTTGAGCATACTAAGGCTATTATGGTGCTGATTACATTTCAATAAGAAAGTCTCCAGCTGTGAATGGCAATAAGAGAAATTGTAGATAGCAAAGGAAACTGACTCTAGTTTTCAGATATATTGATCATGCCTTGAGTCAAAGGAGTTCTGCTTAACAAAGAATTGTGGAAGTTCTAGCTGCCTGCAAAGAAGGCATGGCCCCTGAGATGGTAACTTTTGATTGATAAAGATTATAAAAGACTAGGAAAAGCCTTCCAAAGAATGAGATTTTTGGTAAGGCTCACCCAGCATCAGGCACTTAGCTATGAATGTAGCATCAGAAGGCAGTCACAGATGTTATATACACCCATGCCGCCTACTGGATCCCAAATTGTAAAGGAAGAAAAATTAATAACTCAGAAACATGATAATGTTGTCAAAAATACTTCATGAACTCAGCTGCATGAATTGTGAAATGAGTCATTGTTGTATTTGTTCTTTGGTTGTGTACTATGATCATTGTTTCCATCAAGATAGGAAATAAAAACACAGAGAAACTATAAAATCTGGATGAAATTGGACTCTTTACTAGTTATTAATGACCTAGAGTTAAGAGAAAATGTTGTGACCTGGGAGTCTCCTAAGTTCTGCCACCCTTAGAGTTGATACTTTGTGTCTGTATCTTTTTAAAAAAATTATTTTATTTATTTGAGAGAGAGAGAGAGAGAGAGAGAGAGAGAGTGAGAGTGGGGGGAGGGGCAGAGGGAGAGGGAGAATCTCAAGCAGACTCTACACTGACGTGGAGCCTGACTCGGGCCTCAATCCCACGACCCAGAGATCATAACCTGGGCTGAAATCAAGAGTTGGACGCTCAACCAACTGAGCCACCCAGGTGCCCTACTTTGTGCCTGTATCTTAACCCTTAGGTCATTCACTCATAGCTATAATTCATGAGAAGATATTTTGGGAGGCCTAGTTGTTTTCCCTATTTGTCACATTGGCTGAGTGGCACTTACTATAAATACTGATTTACTTCATGCTTTCTCTTCATATTCATGACCAATACATGTATGCTGCTGCCCTCCTCATAGAGGCATGCATAACTCAGAGGATAAATCTGATTTTTCAAAGCTTTATGCACAGACAAGCTCTACTCTTTTCATGCCTCCTTTCTTTTCTAAAGTTTTCAATATGAAAAAGAGATGAAACATTACCCATACCCTAAGTCTTTTGTAAATTTTATTTTTCAAGTGATCATACAGTAAAATTGATTTTTTTTGGGGGGGGTGTAAAGTTCAATGAATTGTAACACATGGATAGATTTATGTAACAATCACTACGATCGGGATAGAGAACAGTTCTATCATCCCCAAAAGCTCTCTATTCTATCTCCTTATAGTCACCCCCTCCCTTGACAGCCACTAATCTGTTCTCTATGCCTATAGTTTTGTCTTTTTGAAAATGTCATGAGTGGAATCATACTGTATGTTATATTTTGAGATTGACGATCTGGATGGAATAGATAATACGATGCAATAAAAAGGTACATTCTAGATTGTGTGACATAGAAAAGTTTAATTAAGGCAATATTATTGTTGGACTAGGGTTGGTTGGAACATGCTTCATGGAAGCAGTCAAGTGTAGAGGTTGGATCTCAGAGAAGAACAGAATTTGTATTAATGGCAAAAATAGGGGATAGCATTTCAGGGAGCAGAAAATGATAATAAAGAATAGTTAAGGAAGTAAGGAGACCAGCGTAATAGAAAGGAAGACTCCAGGCATCATTGTAGGCTCTTAAAATGGAGAGCAACATAAACAAAGAAGTGGTATTTGAAGATTAATTAGGCAGAAATGTATGAGATGTGTTAGCTGGCATATAATATTTGGAAGATAAAGATGATGGTTGAAGCCTCAAGAACTCTATGAAGGAGAGGAAGCAGAGGCAGTTAGGATAGGGTCAAAGAAACTTGAGTGATAGCTGGGGGCTGGGGGAGGGGGACCTCTAGAAGATTTAAACAAGAAACAGATAAAGAGAAATTACAGAGGTTGGATGAGAACCAGTTCTTAAAAGGGAGGCAGGTAATCAAAACATTAAATGTTGTACAGAATTTGAAACAGTATGAAGTAGAAGAAATCATTGGTGAGGTTGGAGAAATTTGGTTGCAGTGAAATTAAGGGGATAAAGGCCAGATTGCAATGCAGTTAAGTGGTTACATTGAAGATGAAAATGAAGAAATCAGGGCTGACTTGATTATGAATTGGCCCTACACTTAGAAGGAATGACAGGATCACGTGAAGGGTTTACAAGTTAAATAATAAGCATAAGCATTGAAGACTGAGAGGAGAAGTAATGAGTAAGAATAACAGAGCCAAGGTCCACCATGTCATTGCAAATGAGCTAATATTCCATTATATATGTATCTCACATCTTCATCCATCCATCCATTAATGGACACTTGGATTATTTCCATATCTTGGCTATTGTAAATAATTCTACAATAAACATAGAGGTGCATATATCTTTCCAAATTAGTGTTTTCATTTTCTTTAGGTAAATATCCAGTAGTGAAATTAACTGGATTATATGGTAATTATATATATATATATATATATATATATATATATATATATATATATATAAAGATTTTATTTATTTATTTGACAGAGAGAGAGACAGTGAGAGAGGGAACACAAGCAGGGAGAGTGTGAGTGGAGAAGCAGGCTTCCTGCTGAGCAGGGAGCCTGATGTGGGGCTCGATCCCAGGACCCTGGGATCATGACCTGAGCAGAAAGTAGACGCTTAACAACTGAGCCATTCAGGCACCCCTATATTTTTAAGTTTTTGAGAACCTCCAAACTATTCCCCACAGTAGCTACACCAATTTGCATTCCCACCAGCACAAATGCTTGAGGGTTCTTTTTTCTCCACATCCTCACCAACATTTGTTATTTCTTGTCTTTTTGATTCTAGTCATTCTGGTAGGTGTAAGGTGATATATCGTTGTGCTTTTGATTTGCATTTCCCTGATGATTAGTGATGTTGAACATCTTTTCATGTGTCTGTTGGCTGTATATCTTTTTTTGAAAAATGTCTGTTCAGGTTGTCTGCCCATTTTTTAATTGGATTATTTGTTTTTTTGGTGTTGTGTAAGTTCTTTATATATTTTGGATATTAACCCCTTATCGGGTATAATGCTAAGTGAAATAAGTCAGACAGAGAAAGACAAATACCATCTGATTTCACTCATATGTGAATTTAAAAAACAAAACAGAAAAAAAAGAGACAAACAACAACAAAAAACAACTCTAAAATACAGAGAACAAACAAAGATGGTTGCCAGAGAGGAGGTTGGGGTGGGAGATGGGTGAAATAGGCGAAGGGAATTAAGGGTATATTTATCGTGATGAATACCCAAGTAATGTATAGAATGGCTGAATCATATAGTACACCTGAAACTAATATAACACTGTCTGTTAACTGTACTTCAAAAAAAGAAACTAAAAAACAAACAAACAACAAGAAAAACTCCCAGCAGAGCCAAGAAGTTTTCCTCAGGATCCAGAGCTTATAAGGAGTTAGCTTCTTTAGTCAAATTACCTTTGTGATTATTTTATCTGATCAGGTTCATGGGTCCAGTGGATTTCCAATTGTCTCCATCTGTTCTCCTCATCACCACTAAAAGCAGTTCTATTATAATTGTTGTCTGTTACTTAAAATTTTTTACTTGTCACAGAATTTGTTCTCACCTATCACAAACTCTGATTGACTTAAAAAGAGGACTCTACTAATTCTGAGAAAATAAATTAATGCTGAAATAAACTGATAGCAACTATTCACCAATATCAGTGCTATAATTTATAAAAATTTACATAAAGATTTTTATTTCACCTACTAGTAATATTCAGAGTGATAAAAACTACTACTATAGTGTAGCAGTATGTGAAGATTTCCTAAACCTCATTATAAAGACACCACAATTCTCTCCTGGAACTCAACCATGTCAATCACACAGTAGTATCCCAAAGCATTTGCCTCCAATTTTCTTGAATCGAAAAATCTCTCATAGTTGTTAGTATCTAGCAAGCTGAAATTTTAAACAAGGCTTTGCTTGCAACCAAAATTGATTTCTGTAATTCTCTCTAGCATGGCTTTTCTGACAAGGGTATTTCTAGATTACCCAGTGTTTGGGCTTAGCTCATGTTGCTTATACAACTTTAATTCTTGCCTCTAACCTGCAACATGGTCCCTCTGCCAATCACGGCTGGAAGTATCCTCCCATGTTATGGACCTTTTCATCAACTGAGCTCTACCAATCACTACTATCGACCTCCTACTCCTCATAAAATAAAAACAGAGATTTCGAGGGCTTCTTGACATTTTGCTCTGGTTCCCTAAAGACCCATCCAGGACACCTCCATGGATCTGCTTTACTCTGTAAGGATGATCTATTTCACAAAGACCTTACCATAACTCAAAGTAATCTTTAAAATAAACCTTGCGGGACAGGCTAGGGCATATTGATTACCTCTCCTCTACACTCGTGTCCTGGATAGAAGCCAACCAGACTCCTGTGAATTCTGGAAACTTATAACTTTCTATTAAAGAAGGATGGCAGTATGGTACTGCTAATACCTAGGCCCCAACCAGAATTTAAAACTGTTAATCCCTGAGACTCTCCTGAGCCATTCTTTCTTAGGCTAAACAACATGTAAATTCAGTTCTTAATATTTGAAATGGGCAGGGATTTCTCAAAAACCCTATAAATCTTTACTGTATTTTTTTTTTAAGATTTTATTTATTTATTTGAGAGAGAGAGAGAGAGCATATGAGAGGAGGGAGGGTCACAGGGAGAAGCAGACTCCCTGCTGAGCAGGGAGCCCGATGCAGGACTCGATCCCGGGACTCCAGGATCATGACCTGAGCCAAAGGCAGTTGCTTAACCAACTGAGCCACCCAGGCACCCCTCTTTATTGTATTCTATCTGGAAATCACGTCCCTTTTACTTTAGTATGTTTTCCTAAATTTATCAAACAATAAAAATGTAGCAGAGTTAATAATTAGGAAATATGTTAGTTAATTCTCTGTAGTTGATTATTGTCTAACATTCAAAGATCCCAAAGTATATGGTGAGTGTTACTGGGCTCTGCTTTTATTTTTGTAGAGAGGCAATGAGCAATGGGAAATGGGCAGCCGTTGCCTGACAGATGTGAACTCCCTAGAAGAAGAACGTCTCTATAGAGACAAAGTAAAATAAGCATTTTTCCAAATTGGGCTCTGGCTCAGACCTATATGGAGAGGCAGAGATCAGTCACCTACATGGTACAATTTGCCAGTCACCTCTGCTTCCAATTTCTGTCCTGAAACACATTTCAGAGAGCCTGAATTTCCCAATGAAATTAATATATTTGAATTAAATATTACCTTCTTCCAGTAGGTCCTCTAGTGAAAGGTAACATGTAAGTCAATACCATAGTAGTACAAATTAGGCTCTCAGATTTATCTTTTATCATATCCAGAGTGATCTTAGGTGTGTGAGAGCATTGGCTTTGAGGAAACAGCACCCAGGCAAAGGGGATAGAGGGTTCATTTAGAAAAAGGAGGAAAGTGGGAGTCAACAGTTTGGTAAAATCTGCTTTGGATTACATTTCCTAAGCTGGTGGTGATTCTGTGCTGAAATGTCATTGACCCATTTGCTGACAGAGCCACTGCAGTGCTCAATGGCATGTCCCAGTGAGAAATGGAAAAGAAAGCAATACTTTGCTGTGTGAAGGCAGAATAGACTTTCAAAAATCATTAGCATTTTTTGCCTCATGTAAAGGAAAAAATGATAAGAATTCCAAAATTCATCAAATTAGAATAAATTATTCTACAATTTACTATTATAGTGAGAGAACCCATGTTTATTACATAGCGACTCCCTTCCTCATTACCTTGTAAACAGTGAAGTAACTTCAGGGATAGCATGTACTGTCTCAGAAAATAAAGAAAACTGTCTTCATAAAAGGTCTACTTAAACTAAGTCACCATTTTTTTTTGGAAGCAAAGAGGTCAGTAGATAATAATGTCAAGAGAAAAACTGTATAATCTATACTGGAATCTGAAGGAACTGTTATGCAAGGAATAGCTACAGGGCTTTAATGCTCAAATTGAACTGAAGAATAAAGAATCATGCATGGATGCCAAGGGAAAGGTCAAGTGAGGCAGGAGAAAATGAAGGATTTACCAAAAGGCCAAGAACATGCCCAAGAACTAAGAGGGAGTGGACATTTGAAAAATAAATTAGAACAAAGGTCAGTGGAAAATAAAGCTGTAGTGGTGTGGTAAGGGATTTGTTGTAGTAATGTCAGTGAGATGTAGCCATAGCAGATGGAAATATTGGGAAAGTTGGATTCAAGGATGCTCAGCAAAGGACCCTCAAAAAGATGGTAACAAGTGAAACCATCTGCTGGTATGAAATTGTAAATGACAAAGAGGAAAAGGGGAGAGAGCTAAGTAATTTACTGTTGCTGCATAGGAGATCTCAAATGAATCCATCTTTCCAACAGTCATTAGCCAAAAATGGAAGAAAGGTTACATGACCCAGGATTGACACAGAGACAGACACAAATCAATTAGAATGGGATCAGGAAACTAAAGGCAGAGGGAATGAAGTCAGATGAGGAAGTGGGTGACCAAACAAAAACCAAAAAACAAAAAAAACCCAAAAAACAAAACAAAAAACTGCTTGGTTTCAGTTATGCTCAGAGCAAGAAAAACTAGAAAGAATGGGTCTTCTGCTGGAAACAAATGGAATAAGGATAACAGATAAAGTAGAACCACTTAATTACAGATTTGTTTCTTCTCTGCCAAGAAGGGATAGACCTAGCACAACTAAGAAAAATTTTTGCCAATGTTTAGGAAATACTCAGATGCTCTCAGGATCTACCTAACATCCTTAAGAAATGTATTTATATGGATGTGATTCTATGCTATAATCACAATGATTACTAATATTTTCTTATTTTGACATAACTATTTAAAATGATATATTTTTTTATAATACCTGTCAGTGATTTTTAACTTCTTGATCCTAACCTACAGTAAGAAATAATTTTATATTGCATCCCAATATATACACATACATAACTATCTAAAACACAGTTTTCATAAATATCTATCTTTACTACTTGAGTTGTTTGGATCTATTCTATGCTGTGCTATCCTATGCTATTCAATTCCTTTTCTCAACAATGTAAATGGTGACCTACTAAATTGATGTCATGGCTCACCAGTTGGGTGGCACCCCACAGTTTGAAAACCACTATTCTAGATTATGAACAGGATATTGGCTAAATGGATTCAGGCCTGTTATTTGTTCATTACTGAGATATGTTTTGTCACATTCTTCCTACTGAAAATAATTGTTAGTTTTTCCTTATGTAAAATAAGTAGTTTTATGACATTCAATATCATGTGGCTTGATTACAAATGTCTGAGCTAACCCCTCAACTTCCAACAAAGTACTTACCTGTTTAGGGTTAATAACATGACGCTGAACAATGTTGCCAGTGACCAATTTTGCAACCAAATACTTGCAAACTACTTTTAGAATCTTAAAGTGATATTTACATTTAGAACCATATTTAAATGTATCAGAAAAAAAACCACAGGAAACAGTTACAGAATATACTTGTGAACTGAACAACCACTCCCATGGTTCAAAATTTTTTTCATAAATATGATTTTTAAAACAAGCTTTCTATAAAAATACCTATATAAGCCCAATTATCTATACCCATTCCCCCTCCAAAAGAAATTTTTTCAATGTAGTAAATAAGTCATAAATGTGTGTAAATCATTTTTCTAAGTAAACAATGTATCCTGTTTGACTAATGCACCCAGTTCAGTTCTAACTTCAATTCATATCTTTGATTTATTTGTCCTTCATAAGTGCTCAGAGTTCTCAATACTAGCCAAAGTTTGCTACACCAATTTCATAGTGTATACCTCTTAGACCATAGAGTTTGACATTGCCATAATGTTGGGCAATTGTTTTCCATTGGTTTAGTGCAGGACTTTACTTTTCTTTGTACTTAGTCTCCTGTTTAATTTTGAGGCAGGACTTGGGCCTAAGAATCTTATCTGGAATGGGCTTGAGGACAGCAGCAGGAACCAGAATTACCTTCTGTGACCTCTATGTTGCTACTCTTCTGTTCAAAATGTTTCTCATGTATATCATTTAAGCTCAAATTTCTGAATCTTCTTCTCCAACCTTCTCTCATAGTAATTTTCCTACATTGGTCTTATCCAACCAGGTTTTTTGACCTACTGATCTCAAGCACACTTCTCATATGCCTGCTTGTATGTCTTTGATCACAAAGTTCTTTATCAGATATGACCTTTTTCTCTATCCAAATCATTACCATTTCTACAACCAAGCCCCACCATCTTAAAACAAAACAAAAAACATTTTTGCCTATTCCAGTTCAAGGTGGTTGCTCACATCTCTTAAGTACCTGCTATCCTTACAACTTATCTGCCAGTTAAGGGCAATATAAAGTGGTATAGTGTTTGTTTCTCTTGTATTTTTTTATTAAAGATTTTATTTATTTATTTGATACACACACGCACACACACACATATATATATATAGAGAGAGAGAGAGAGAGAGAGATAGCAATTAGGCAGAGCAGCAGACAGAGGGAGAGGGAGGGAGAAGCAGGCTCCCCTCTGAGCAGGGAACCCTCGCGAGGCAGATGCGGGGCAGACGCTTAACCGACTCAACCACTCAGGTGGCCCTCTCTTGTATTTTTTTTTTTATTATGTTATGTTAATCACCATACATTACATCATTAGTTTTTGATGTAGGGTTCCATGATTCATTGTTTGCGTATAACACCCAGTGCTCCATGCAATACGTGCCCTCTTTAATACCCATCACCGGGCTAACCCATCCCCCCCTCCCCTCTAGAACCCTCAGTTTGTTTCTCAGAGTCCATAGTCTCTCATGGTTCGTCTCCTCCTCCGATTTCCCCCCCTTCATTTTTCCCTTCCTCCTATCTTCTTCTTTTTTTTTTTAAGTAACTTTTCACTTATGCTTATCTTTGATGTTTGTTCCACTGACATCACTATTCTTTGCTACAAATATTCCTAAGAAATGTATTGAGTGCCTGCTATGTATAAACCACTATGCTAGGAGTTAGCTTACATGTGGACATTAATAATCTACATATATTTCAAAATATGAACTAACATGATACCCTAGGACTTGTTCATATTTCTCTTAGAAGACTGTTAGTGAATGGTGGTATTCACTCAAATTTCTGTGCTCTTCAGTATTTCCCAGCTTCCATGCATTTGGGTGGGCTTATGTGACTAATTCTCACTAATGTAATATGAACAGAAGTACTGTGTCATACTGGTTGGAGGCAGGAGAGAGTAAGATGTATGTTAAATTACTGTCTAGAAATGAAAGACTTTGAGATGACAGAGTTTTAAGTTGAAAGCAGCCTGGTTCTGAGTCTTCACTTGGAGAGACTGGCACAGTATAGCCATGCAACCTATATCAGATTGTGACGAGAAATACACCTTCATTGTGTTAAGCCACTGAGATTTGAATTTTTATTTGTTCCTGAAGCATAGCCTATCCGACCCTGATTAGGACAGAGTAGTAATTTTGTGTATGTTAATGATCAGATCATTAAAGATGTTTGAATGATGTTAACTCTGACTCAATTATAGGATCCTTGAGATTAGAGACGTTGTGTTCATCTATATCCTTTATAGTGTCCAGACCAGTGCTGGGGACATAGCAGGCTCTAAGTAAATACTTGTTGGATGGATAAATAAATAAACAAATTCAGGGTAGTTATAAGGATAAATCATTAGGACAGAGCCAGAGGAAATAACTGGCAATGAAAATTCAGAAGTATCTAATACACATTTCCAGAGTGAGAAGCAGAATTTAGCAAAGAGAAGGAAATGAAGGATTAACAAATGAAAATTGCTATTGAAGTATCAGAATTTCTGCATTTTGAACTCCCTTGCTAGTACCCAGTAGTAACTGTTGTCTGTGATTTATTGGCAACAGGAGATAGGAGTGGGCTAATGAGAAAATGCTGTCAGTCCTTTAAACACATTGATCTTTACTCTCTAAGCTACTAGGTTTCTCTATTGGAGGATGACAGGAGTTTTAGCTTCTCAGTTATAGTTCTTTGGGAGTCTCCTGTTAGGCCAATACTTCCTAACTCAAAGGGTATCTTCTCCATAGAGTTGGTAGAATCATAATAAACAAAGTATAAGGAAAGGAAGTATTCTCCCTATTGAAAAAGTAGAAATTATTCCTCTGTTATTGCCTTCCATTCTCTGTCATGTGTCCTGGACCAATTCTTTCTATTTGCTCTATGGCAAACCAGCATTCTGCATTCTTGATAAAGGGTGAGAATTGTGGCTTGTGGATATTTAGCTACAGCATCAGACTGGGGAAAATGTGAATATATTAGTTATGTGGTTTTTCTTTTTAGGAGGTAAAATGACAGAAGATATCTATTTATGGATCTATCTATCTATATATATAAATAGATAGCCCCTGTCATTTTACCTCAGTATTCTTTTTTTTTTTTTAAAGGATTTTATTTATTTATTTATTTGAGAGAGAGAGAAACAGCATGAGAGGGGAGAGGGTCAGAGGGAGAAGCAGGCTCCCCGCTGAGCAGGGAGCCCGATGCGGGACTCGATCCCAGGACTCCAGGATCATGACCTGAGCCGAAGGCAGTCGCTTAACGACTGAGCCACCCAGGCGCCCTTACCTCAGTATTCTTAATCTTGAAATTATCAGACAGAATAAATTAATGATAGTACACTGAAATACAAAACAGGCATATATATGCCTAGTATATAGATCATCCCCCCCCCCAAGGTAAATAAAAGAAAGACAAGCCTTGAGTAAATATTTTCTACAAGAAGAAAGTATTATTGAATGATATGCTTCTTACATAAGTATGAATAATTCAGACACAAAAATGTAACAGAGTTAAGAAAGTAAATCCAGCCTCAAAACAACTTCATCCTCTGCTTTTTGCACAGTTTATTTATTATAAAGTGTTGACACAAAAATGTAACAGTTAAGAAAGTAAATCCAGCCTCAAAACAACTTCATCCTCTGCTTTTTGCACAGTTTGTTTATTTATTATAAAGTGCTATCTCTTTAAATCTTTTTAGGAATCCCAGAAAGGTAGAGAGGACGGCTTTATCATTTGCAGATTGGAGATGAGGAAACTTCAACCCAAAAACATGGTACTGCTTGCTCAGGGCCACTCAGCTGCTCCATGGTTAGGCAGGCCTAAGCTCAGTTCTGCTGACTGCTAGTCTGGGGCTATTTCCACTCCATCATACTTTAAGATATGAAGATCATTACTGTAAGGCCAGCCATAGATATGAAAGCTCAGTGTTGGGGAGGGGGACAAACCAGCAGACTTTGCCAATGCAGTTCACTGATGGCCAGAGATACCCTAATATCTCATTCAAAGCTGCACACTTGAGACAAAAAGAAGCACAGTTCACATTGTTTTGATGTCTTTGGGCATGGCCTTCCCAGACAATCAGGTACAGCACCCTCCTTTGCATAGTTGATGGTCTTTCCTGAAGGCTATCAAACATATCTGCTGAGTTGCACTAAATGAAATGGCTGTCACTAAGCCATCTGGTGCATTTGAGCTTTTTTTCCCCTCTAAGATGCAAGTTTTCAGTTTGCACAGCACTTCAAATTCTTAATACACTTGACTAAGTCATTAATATTTCACTTTCATTACCATGTATTAATAACACAAGAGTTTAGAATGATCTTGTTCATCTAACTCCTAGAAAACAAATAATTACATTTGTGCATATTGATTGTCAGATAACTAAAGATGTTTAGCCCGGAGCTATGAGAAATCCACCAGCAGGCCCAGTTTTGTTTCCTAGCCATGTTCAAAGTATATCAATTTGATATCTCTGAAACACTAGAGACAGCAGGAGAGAAGTTCTGGGAGTTAAAAGGGGGAGCCCTTGAATGGACCCCATACAGATCCCCACAATCCTCTAGGAGGTGATTTCTTCAGCAGGGGGTTGAATGTCCTAAAGCATACTCAAGGAAAAGGCTAAAAACTTTGTCCTGTGAGGTTTGTTTGATCTTGTTTTATTTTTTGGTGTACAGGGCTGGGGCTCATTATCTTTCCTTTCCTCCTCTTTGTCTTGATTAATGGTGATAGGTTCTAATGGGGGAAAAGTAGCTTAGACCTTATTCAGTGATTTAACATTCATTCAAATAAAGAGTTTAATATGTGTTTTCCAAGAGCTGGACACTGGCCAAATCACTGACAATTTAACATGGGCAAAACAATATTGTTTCCTGCTTATCAGTAGGAGAGACAGACAATATACAAGTGAACTAACTTAAAAAAAATTTCTATGACAGTTTTCCCCCCAGCTTTATTTAGATATAATTGACATATAACATTGTATAAGTTTAAGGTGTACAATGTGATGATTTGATATACATTTATATTGTGAAGTGATTACCACATTAAGGTTTGTTAACACATCCATTATTTCACACAGTTACCTTTCAAGGTAAGTGTGTGTATGTGTGTGTGTGTGTGTGTGTGTGTGTGGTGAGAACATTTAAGCTCTACTGTTAGTAACTTTCAAGTATACAATACAGTATTGTTAACTATAGTCATCATGCTACACATTAATTATGTCCCTAGAACTTATTCTTTTTATAACTTTGACCACCATCTCCCATTTCTCCCACCCTCCCAGTCCTTGGAAACCACAAATATACTCTTTGTTTCTGTGAGTTTGTTTGTTTGTTTTAGATTCCACATATAAGTGTATCATACAGTATTTGTCTTTCTGTCTGACTTATTTAACTTATGTAATGCCTGCCCTCAAGGCCCATCCATGTTGTTGCAAATGTCAGGGTTTGCTTCTGTTTTATGGCTGAATAATGTTCCATTGCATATATATACCACATTTTTATCTATTCATCCATTGACAGATACTTAGATTGTTGTGGCTATTGTAAATCATACTGCAGTGAACATGGGAATGCAGATATCTCTTTGAGATAGTGATTTCATTTCCTTCAGATATATACCCAGAAGTGGGACTGTTGGATCATATGGTAGTTCTATTTATAATTGGTTTTTTTTTTTTTTTTTTTTTTGAGAATCTCTATATTGTTTTCCACAGTGGTTTTTCCAGTTTACATTCCTACCAACTGTACACAAAGATTCTCTTTTCTCCACATCCTCAGGAGCACTTGTTGTCTTGTATATTTTTGGTAATAGCCATTTTAATAGGTGTGAGGTGATATCTCACTGTGGTTTTGATTTGCATTTCATTGATGATAAGTGGAGTTGAGCACCTTTTCATAGACCTGTTGGCCATCTGTATGTCTTCTTTGGGAAAATGTCTATTCAGGTCCTTTGACCATTTTTCAGTCAGATATATATGTACATTTTTTTTTTGCTAAAGAGTTGTATGGTTTCTTTGTATATTTTTAATATTAACCCCTTACCAGAGATATGGTTTGCAAATATTTTCTCCTATTCCATAGGTTGTCTTTTTATTTTGTTGATTGTGGAGATTTTGTTTTTGTTTGTTTGTTTGTTTTGTTTTAGTTTTGGTGTGTGGAAACTTTTTAGTTTGATGTAGTCCCACTTGTTAATTTTTGTTTTTGTTGCTTGTGCTTTTGTTGTCATATCCAAAAAATTGTCATCAAGATCAATGTCAAAGAGGCTTTTCCCAATGTTTTCTTCTAGGAGTTTTGTTTTCAGGTCTTATATTTTAGTCTTTAACCCATTTTGAGTTAATTTTTGTGAGTGATGCAAGGTAGAGGTCCAATTTCATTCTTTTGCATATGGTTATCCAATTTTCCCAACACCATTTTTGAAGAGACTGTTTTTTCCCCATTGAGCATTCTTGGTTTTCTTGTCAAATAGTAGTTGACTCTGTACACATGGGTTTGTTTGTGGGCTCTTGATTCTGTTCTATTGGTCTGTCTGTTTTTATGCAAAAGAGCTAACAACAAACAAGATAATTTCAGACTATGGTAAGTGCTATGAATAAAATAAAACAGGCTGCTCTGATATTTGTGTGTGTAGAAGGAAAGAGACCCTCTTTAGATGGGGGTCAAGGGATGTCCTAGAAGATGTTTGGGCTAAGATACAGGATGAGAAGCTAGGCATATGAAGAACTAGGAGAAGTACATAGTGGGCACAGGGAACAGTGTAAAGGCCACAAGGCAGATAAATGCTCAACTGATTGTAGAAACAAAAAGGCCAGATGGATAAAGAGAAAAGACAGAAAATGATGTCAGATGAAGTTCAAGAGGAAGGTGAGGTGCAAGATCATGCAAGCCTGTGATAAGGAGTGTGATTTTTCTTCTAAGTGTGGGCATGCTTTGAAACCTTGAAGGGTGTTAAGCAAGGGAGTAGCATCAGAGGGGAGAGAAATGTAGGAATCAAATGTCTAGTTTTTTTCACCTGGTGGATGGTGATACTAACCATTAAGTCAGGGAAGCATGGGGAATAAGAGAGGGAAAGCAGAGAACTCAGTGAAGAGGAATCAGTTGGAAGACAGCATTTTAAATCTAGGTGTCTTTTTCTTTTTCTTTTAAGATTTTATTTCTTTATTTGAGAGAGAGAGAGAGAGAGAGAGAGAGAGTGTGTGTGTGTGTGTGTGAGCACACAAGCAGGGGGGAGAGGCAGAGGGAGAAGCAGACTCCCTGCAAAGCAGGGAACCCGATACGGCACTTGATCCCAGGACCCTGGGACCATGACCTGAGCCGAAGGCAGATGCTCAACTGACTGAGCCACCCAGGTGCCCTTAAATCTAGGTGTCTTTTAAATAGCATGATAATTTGTCCTGCTGTGCCCAGGACAGTCTAATTTATAGCTATTGTCCCTAAATTATTAATTATGTTTTTTTTTACTCAAAAATATATCAGTTTGGGCAGTAAAGCATTTGGGCATGTTAACTACTGATACTTCTCCAGTTCCTCTCCTTTCTTTATTATATCTTTGAGGTAGAGAGGAGAGCTCTTGCATGCCAGAAGCTTGCTTTCCCTGCCATTTTCTGGCCATGTCTCTCCTTGCAGACTGGGGAGTTGGTAGTTCAGTCTAGAGGAGATATGTTTCCCTTTCTTGCCCTCCCATGCTGTTCACCACTGACCTTTCCCCATTACTAATTCTCAATTAAGTTATGAAGATACTTTCAAATACAAGTAGGAATTGTTGAGCGCCTGGGTGGCTCAGACGGTTAAGCATCTGCCTTTGGCTCAGGTCATGATCCCGGGGTCCTGGGATCGAGCCCCACATCCCTGCTCATCAGGGAGCCTGCTTCTCCCTCTCCCTCTGCCTGCTGCTCCCCCTGCTTGTACTCTCCCTGTCAAAAAAATAAAAAATCTTTTAAAAAAACAAGTGGGAATTATTTCACTGGGGGAAAAGTTTACTACATCACACTATGAAGCTTTCTTTCTCAAACCCACCCTCTTCCAGGCAACACAGAGTAAGGTTGTAGGCAGCAGCTGTGCTTTAGGTGGAAAGGACTCCACGAGGCTGATGACAGCTGAGGTTTCCAGAACTCTGTGCTCTTGGATACACAAGCCCAAAGAAAGAGTTCATGCCAAGATTATTCTCCTCTGAGATTCCAAATCAAGGCAACTGCAACAATTATTCTATTATTATTTATTATTATTTTTTTTAAGAGTGGGATTGAGAGAGAAAGGGAGAGGCAGAGGGAGAAGGAGATAGACTCTTAAGCAGGCTGCATGCCCAGCCTGGAGCCTGACACAGGGCTCAATCTCACAACCCTGAGATCATGACCTGAGCTGAAATCGAGAGTCAGATGCTTAACTGACTGAGCTACCCAGGCATCCAGCCCTTTCTAATTTTTTGAATTGAGATCTACTCCCCTAGAATCAGAGCATCAAAATTTAATCTCAGGATTTACCAAGCTAAATCAGCCTTAAATAATTGTGAGGTTTTCATGCTCAATATTTTTGCCTTCTTCTAGTTCTCTTTCATTGTTTCTTGCTTTTCCTTTAGACATAGCCTACGTTTTAAAAATACTGAGCAATTGGGGCACCTCAGTGGCTCAGTCGGTTAAGTGTCTGCCTTTGGCTCAGGTCATGATGCCAGGGTTCTAGGATTGAGCCCCACATCAGGCTCCCTGTTTACTGGGGAATCTGCTTCTCCCTCTGTCCCCTCCGCCTTGCTCATGCTCTCTCCTGTGTGCTCTCTCTCACTCAGATAAATAAATGAAATCTTAAAAAAAATTACTGAGCAATTTGTCCTACTATATATCACATGCTCTTACACTGTGTCTCTGCACGTGGAATTTTTTCTTCCTGTAACTGTCACCTGCCTGACCAATTCCTACTTAACTTTCAAGGTTAAGTGTATTAATTTCAGGGAAACCATCTTATTATCATAGTATTCCTGAGATTGAGCATAGGTGCAAAGATAGAAAATAAAGAACCATAGGGTTAGGTGGTAGAAAATAGGACCCTCCAGCTTTATTCAGAGGCTATATAGACAGAAAAAGCGCAGCTTCAGGCCCTCAGGTGCGTGATACCTCTCTTTCTTGGAATTCACACAAGGACCCTCCACTCCTTCTACAAAGCCCACCTAAATCCCCAAACCCTCTAATTTGGAACTGGAGACCACAGCATTTTCTCATTCCCCCGAATCTGTGGAACTGGCAGAGAGGATTCACCATGCAAAAAAGCTGGCTAAGAAGGGAGGAGAACACTCTTTTTAATAAGCAGATGGTCTCTATAGATGAGGGAGTGTTAACATTAAAAACATATGCTCAGTACCAGGGAGGGAGAAACACAAAAGAGGATCATGAGGCACATGGTCTCTGTAAACAAGTAGTCTTTGTGGAAGTTTCCCATGTGAGGGAAACAGCTTTACAGGGTATGAAGAAACTTGTCTGAATAATTCTGACTTCATCTGCAAGACTGTTTACCTGACATGAATTATAATAGCACATTACCAAGAAACGACATCTGCAGAGATGATAGTTAGATGAGCTTGTGTTTATTTGTTTGGTTTTGTTTTCCAACCCATTTGATGAAATAAAAGCATTAGGAAATAGTCACGGTGATCTTGCACTCAATCTCTGTGTTTGTAGCAGAGAAACATAACTGACTTTGTGTCAGCATTTGATATGTGCTGTGTAGCTATCTAACATATATAGAAGGAAACAGAAATAGGTATAAAGACAGTCCATAGTTGTTATTACTCTAGTGATGTAACTTCTAATTAATGTGCTACTTTGATTTTAGAGCAGGAAACTGTATCAAAGATGGAGAGAATTGAATAGACTATAAAACACCCCCATGACAGGGGCGCCTGGGTGGCTCAGTCATTAAGCGTCTGCCTTCGGCTCAGGTCATGATCCCAGGGTTCTGGGATGGAGCCCAGCATCAGGTTCCCTGCTCAGCGGGGAGCCTGCTTCTCCCTCTCCCTCTGCCCCTGCTTGTGTCCCCTCTCTCTCTGTGTCTCTCTCTGTCAAATAAATAAAATCTTAAAAAAAAAACCCAAAGCACCCCCATGACAAAAAATATTTGCTTATGAGTTAAATTTAGTTAGGTTCATCTTATTCTTATTTCAATAAGTGGAAATTGATATAGAGGCATCACTTGTGTTACAATCAGGTTAATGTATTTTTTTCCTCTTTTTTACACTAAAAGAAAACACATATAAGTGATGAGAAAGATGATAAGCTAAAACTACCATATAATGAAATGAGCACTGGATCAAGAGTTAAAGATCTTGGTTCTGCCATTAACTAGCTGGTGACCTTGGTTAAGGTCATGTTATTACTATTGACTTCATTTCCTTGATTATAAAACAAAGTGGTTAATCTAAATCAGGGATCACAAACTCAAATTTCTACATGGTCCAGGTTGGTATTGTACATGACTAAATCTACCCAGGTGTAAGACTACAGGGGGTGGTAGGGCTTGTGATAAACTAGAGAGAACATATTTCCTTTAAATGCGCAGCTGCAACTAAGCTCCAGCCAAATACTGCTATTTGGGAATGGAGGAACATGTGTTTCTAGAACTTCTAATTTTTCAGTTTTTCAAGTTGATAATCTAGGTTTTATATAAAATAGCTTGGTTTTTCAAGGTGAATAATTCACTGAAATTTAGAAGAAAAGAAAAAAAATATATGGGTCAAATAATCATGTCAACAGGCTACATAATGGTCCATGACATAAATAAAAGTGAGAACTCTAGCCTGAGTGATCTCCAGGGTGTCTTCTGGTTTTAAAATTCAAGAATTCTAGGGTAGAAATTGAAGCGAGAGGAATTCGCTTCTGCTTAAAACAGACCATGTTATTTTTTAATCTGCAAAGGAAAGGGGCTGCCAGAGATGTGGTGTGTTAATTCAAGGAAGGAAGTGCTAAAGAAGAGGCTGGATGGTCATTGATGGGGATGTAGTAGAGGGGATTTTCATATTTGGTGTGTGTGTATGTGTGTGTGTGTGTTAGTGAAAAGAGTGGACTAAACTAGATTAGTCCATCAGTTCTTTTTCACTGTGAATCTATGATTCTAGCTTTGTACTCATTCTCTTCCTTTCCACTTTTGCTCTTCTATTGTTATCTTTATTCTTAGTGATTTCACTGTGATTTTTCAAGAAAGGGGACTGGATATTTAAAAGTCTGGGTAGAAATAGAAGAGGGGTAATGAGTTTGAAAGAAGGTATAAAGAAGAAGGGGAAGGAAGTAAAAGGAGTTGAATTACCTACAGAGATGGTAGTTGGGAAAGTCTGTTATTTCAAGCTTGACTTATCTTTACTGTGGACATAAAATATGATCAGGGAGTATGATGTCAGTGCATCCACTCTCAATAATTGATATGATGAATAATCTCAACCTTCCAACACCTTCTGTATCTCCCTACATTTCAAGAAACTTCATTCATCAGCCACGTTTGAAATGTTTAAGTAATCTCAGTGATGTATGGAACCCTGACACTCCCTTGTTAGAAATTCGTGCTACTAACATTCTATCAAATTAAAAAGCCACTGAGCTCTTGTGCATAAAATTATCATAAATTACCTTCTGAAGGTTCATTGCTGTTTGGAATGTTTAATTGCTCACTCAGCTGAACTTTAACAGCTCAGTATTATTAATC
Organism: Mirounga angustirostris; assembly: GCF_029215605.1. Taxonomy (NCBI): domain Eukaryota; kingdom Metazoa; phylum Chordata; class Mammalia; order Carnivora; family Phocidae; genus Mirounga; species Mirounga angustirostris. Next base: position 67,249,988 of record NW_026991717.1, on the reverse strand, counting down.
AACTTGTCAAAAGGTTTTTCATTATGTAGTCTTTAGATAGAATTGGGCAAGGTACAAACTTGTGCTTAAGTTGGTCTGATTGTAGCAAATTGCCAACAAATCCTGATAGAGTTTAGCATCTTTTGTTCACTATGATTTTTACAAAAGATTTTTAGGGAAACTGGATTCTTTTATAGTTTTCAGTAAAGAAAATGAATTCCTTTTGAAAGTAGAGACTTGTACTGACCATTTAAGAGCCAAAGAAGGCAGGTGAATGAATGATGACACTCTACTGATGAGTGCTCTTACATAATCCTATTCAATTATGATGGGCATGATGGATAAACTTCAAAATCTTATCTACATTTCTAAGATGGCTTCTAATGTGTTTTCATAGTAATCTCTTATTTAAAAACAGTGTTTTGAGGAATAGGACATTTTAGAGAATTGAATTATGTTCAATACACCTCTATAATGAGGCCAGGGCTGTCTTATTCCTAAAGAAGTATAAATTTTCTTCACTTAAGATGGCAAAGCCATATCACAGATTAAGAGTTCCTACTGAGCTCTAGTTCCTTCAACTTTGAACTCCTAAAAAACTTATTTATAGCTCAGCAGACATAGTATCTTCATAAACTGAAGAATATTGAAAGTTTCAATAAAAACTAAATCAAGAATTTACATGGTACAGAATTTTTTCCCTGTTCTCTCTTTCTCAATCTCTCTCAGTCTTTCTCAATGTCTTTCTCTCTGTGTAATTTTTTAAAGAAAATTATGCAAATATCTGAAAAAAAGTAGCATGGAAAAACACGTTTTTCCATTAGCCATGTATTTTCACATCTATAAAATAAGTTTGTTTCTAGAAACCCAGGAAATAAATTACATCCACCAAAGGAAAATACTGTATCAATTGGTGGTGGTTGTGGTTATGGTATTGGTGGCCTTAAGAAGGGTAATACTTTGAGATTACTGATAGCATTGCCATATATAAGATTTATGCAAATGTCTGCCTCCTATGGCCATAAAAGTGAAAACTGGAATTTCGTTATGATGCTAGAATGAAGTTGTAGGACCACCCAATGGATTGCTAACTTTGTTACAAAGAACTTTGGTACTTTGTTACAAAGAATCTTCTCAGTTGGAAAAGAAATTGACTTTGCCAGAAATTCTTCTTTAAGGAAATAATTTTGAGTGAGGTTTCAGTATATGTGCCTTATTACTTTTCATGTGGCAAGGAATGGAAATAAGATACCCACAGGGGGGAAAAAAAACCCAATTCAGATGCAACTGGATCCCGAGATGACTAAGGATTCTTTTTTTTAAAATTTTTTTAAAAAAAGATTTTATTTATTTATTTGCGAGAGAGAGAATGAGAGACAGAGAGCATGAGAGGGAGGAGGGTCAGAGAGAGAAGCAGACTCCCTGCCGAGCAGGGAGCCTGATGCGGGACTCGATCCCGGGACTCCAGGATCATGACCTGAGCCGAAGGCAGTCGCTTAACCAACTGAGCCACCCAGGCGCCCCCATGACTAAGGATTCTTCTCCTTGCCCATATCCTTCTCCACCCATTCACCCAGTCAGCATGACATAATTTCATTCAAAATCCCCGTGACCAGCATGTGGTAACATTAAAACCAAAGACTCAGTAATTTACCCTATGCCTTCTCTCTTGCCATCATTGTTGTCATCATTTTCTGTCCTCTCCTGAACTGAAAAGAGTGGTACAATTAGGCAGTTAGGAAGGGAAAACAACTTACAGAGTTTGAGAAATATTTTGCATTAGTGAAAATGATACAAATGGATACTAGTGGACACTGACTAAACATTTGCACTAAGAAGGGAGGACTGGTGCTGGGATGTACACCACTTGTAGAAGTGACATAATAAATATCATCATAATCATGGTGTTAATTAAGATTGTGCTGGGCTGCAAGTAACAGAACATCTAATGAATAGCAACTGAAACCAACTTTTATTATTTTCATATAACAGGAAGTCAGGAAACAGGCTATTGCTGCTGTTTATTTAGTTACTCAAAGATGCCACTGAGGACCCAAGCTCTTTTTCTACATTTTTGGTACATTGTCTTTACTGTGTTGTTTTTTTGTTCACTTGCTTGTTACCCCATAGTGGGGAATGCAGATTTTAGTAACTCAGTCAGTTCTGTTAGCCACAAATTAATCATCTTTCTTTAGTGGTCAGAAGATTAAGTGCCATTGGTGAGGACTCTACTAATTTTTATTCAGTAAGTCAATTTCCACTCTAACTTCTATATTTTTAACAGGAAGATTTAGAGTTCAGATGAAAGCTTGGAAAACAAAATCTAATGACAGGTTAAAGGAAACATTAAAGAAAAGTTGAAGCAGTCTTTTCTATTCTCCAAGTATAGAAAAGATGACTAGGAAGATGTTGGCCAAATATATTACTCATTCAGTATAGGAAAATGAAAAAAAATTATTACATGCAGAAGAATTTACTATCAGTGAAGATTTTGGAGTCCTGGAATGGGTATGTTGTTTGAAAGCTGTAAGAACAGTTGACAGAATAACATATTTGAAGTAATCCAGTCAAACCTTGCTTTGAGTGAGGCTGCAAGAAATGATTTCTTGAGGTCCCATTCAATTTGATGTCTTTCTGGTTCTGTGATGCTAAATTTTCATATGACTGACTAGAATGCTTTAGGACTAAATTCCACTTAGTGATTTCAGTAATACATAAGGAAAAAAACTAGAAATTACCTCTTAATGCATAAGTTGCAGCAGCTGGTCTTTTTCCCCAAGCTTTGTAGTGATGCATATTGGAGAGTGGAGTGGAACTCATAGTGTAAATTTTCTTTAGTGCATGGATTATTGATTTAATAGATCATGACAATCTATTTTGTCAGACCTGCTACCACATGGGTTCTGAGTCAGCAGGCAGATGAGCCTTATGAAATATTTGTTGTAAAAAAAAAAAAATCCACTGCAGAAGATGAAATTAAAGCTCGATAGTGTTATAGCCAGTTTTCTGAAAAGTGAGGTGATCATAACCCAAGAGCCAGAATCATTAGAGGAAAAAAAAGTAGTAATTGTGCTTTCTTGCTTTTGCTTCTGTCACCTGAATGACAAATTTTAACCCAGAGGAAGGAAAAAAAAAAACCCAACAAATTGTGGATCATTTAAGCATGTGTAATATAAAAGATAAGATGATATCCAGTTGGATTCTTAGTTGTCAAAGGTCAGGTACCCTAGGAGACAGACTAATTTGGCTATTTGGTTATAAGCAGTTTATCGAATAGCAAAGGGAAGCGGGACTGGACAGAAGGAAGACTCAAACTGTGATAGAGTTGCAACAGTAGCTTCTGCCAGATTGCAGGAGTTCTGAAATGGTATTCCAAATGGGGGCAAAGGGATTGAATCTTTGTACCCTTGTAATGATCAATCACTGGATGTGGTCTGTCCCTGGGGAAAGGACTTGGTCAAACAGCTTCCTTTGGCCAAGGGCAATTCTTGAGGAAATAAATGACTTGAACTTCAGAGAGGTCTGGGGGGCATACCACAAAATCCAGTACAGTCTATCCCTTTGCCACTCAAATCTGCTTGCTTCATATAGTAAATTTACCCCATCTGGGAAGAGCTACTCCATTCTGGTTGATTTCTTTTCCTGGGGAAACTTTCAGGAGAAAGTTTGGAGAAACTCTAGTACCAGTCAGAATAGCTGGTTTCAAAGCTGTACCTAATAGTCATCATTTCCCTTCTTAACTATGCATTCGGGATTTCCCCTTACCCTTGGTTAACAACTTGGCTGATCCAGATGGCTTACCTGGAAAAATGACCAGACTCTCATCTATCAGCCTATGGTCACCATGCTTTCCTCAGTCCAAGGCTGAAGTACTTGTCCATTTACTCTTAAATTGGCCACTAGATTATCAGGAGATTTCCCAGGTGATCACCTGTGTCCCAACCATATTCTTCTCTGTTCTTTCTGTGTAAAAATAGACCTACTTCTCCCTGAATTATCAGGGCCAATTGTTACTGTTAGGAGAGTGACTCCTTTCTTTACCTGTTGATCTCTTGATCAGAGGAGTCCAAAGTGACCAAGAGGCACCTGAAGCTTAAAGTTTAAATGGGACTCTGGATGTATCCAGAAATGAACATCTCATTTTAGATTCTGCCCTATAGGACTCTGGTACCAACCATCACAGATCAGGGTCTTGGGGAAACAGAGGTTTGGAGATTTGGATGCAGATGTGTTGAGGAGCCTTAGGGACAAAAACCTGTGAGGGAGCAAGGGCGGCGACCTGGGCAGCTAAGATGCTGAGCTGCAGTGTGGTTGCAATAACAACCTCAGATGATCTCACTGGGAGTGTTAAAGCTTGAATGATCCTTCAAAGATTTCCCAAATTGAGGCAAAGGGACCAAGCTTTGGAACCTTGTATTTGACCAGTCATTGGATACAGGCTGTCCCCAGGAGGAAACATAACCTTGGGCAAAACAATTTCATTTGGACAAGGGCAATTTCTGTAGGTGGACACAGCTGTGATCTGTAAGTCAGGAGAAAGAATGCCTCAATCCTGAAGGGAGAATCTAGGTGCTGCACCATGGAATTATCCACTTTGATTCTGAATTTACTACTGTACATTTAAGATACAACTCTCGTCTTAGGTCAGATGACTTTTATCCTTTCCTTCATTATGGATACTCAGTAAATCACTTTCAAATAAATGAACGACTGAAATGATCAAATGTTTATGATTTGCCAGCACTCTGCTATGTATGTTCTGGTGAAACAGATAAAAGAGGCAGGCATAAGTCTACCTTCGATTTTGATGAGCACCATCCTCTCTCTGCCCCTAACTCAAAGAAGATGTACTTGGGCAAGCTATTTAAAACCTTGTATTTCCATTTTCTTATCTTTAAACTGAGAAGATCAGTGTTTGCCCTGTTTCACCTCAAGACGATGATTATCAAAACAGTGTGTGGAAGTTCTTGGAAGAAAAGTGTTTCATGACTCTGTATATAGAATTGTTATTATAAAAGTTAATATTTAACATATAATTAACACCTACATGCTTCACTTGTGTTGGCTGGACTTGCCCTGCAGCAGACCTTGAATGTTACATAAATATTCTGGGAGATATCCTGGTAGAGGTGCCCATTTGGGAATGAATGTTGCAGTATCATGCTCTTGTAGCCTACTGGATTTCATTCCAGTGTTATTGTTATATCAAAACAATATACCCAAACAGACATTTGGATGGTCTGAACACTTGGATAAAAATACATAATTAACTAAATTCAACTGGATTACTTTTTTTTGGTCATTTTAGCAGTTATATGTATTGTTTCTTACTATTATTATATTAATCACTTTATTTCCCTCCACTGTTCTTTCTAAATAATAATTGTTTTGTTTTGTTTTTCAAATTTAAAGAAAGACAAATATATTTTTATATCAGTATGGTAAATGTTAGTTGAGAATTTCATCTGAAAACTGAAGTCTCAATACTTATTAATATACAGAGAGAACTTGTACTTACAGGGGTTTGGTACAGCTAGTTTAGACCTCAGCTGTCTTTATACCACAAGACTGACCAGATTCAAAGTCAATAACAATTATTGGACACTTAAAAACATGCAAAGCCCTGGACTAGGTGATGTGAAGACAAATAAAGATGAATAGATGTAATCTATGGTCTTCAGAGTCTCATATTTAGTGAAATATGTTCACATTCGGTCAGGCATAAATAAGAAAAGTGCATTTACCCCATGTCAATCTAATGGAAGGGGGATAGAAGTAAATGGCTTTTGATTCTGACTAGATTAGCTATTTCAAAAAAACATTAAAAATTTGGATGTTAATTAGACTTATGATCATTTCACAATATATACAACTATTGAAACATTATGTTGTATGCCTGAAATTAATATAATTTTATATGTTAATTATCTACAAATTCAAAAAAGATAACTAACAGCAATATTATTCTGGCTTTTTCTCTTCCAAATTTTAATATTCTAAGCAAGACTTGATTTTTTAGGACTTTGTTTCCTATCATCTATTTATCTATCTTTCTACCTGTCTTTCTACCTTTCTTTCTTTCTTTCTTTCTTTCTTTCTTTCTTTCTTTCTTTCTTTCTTTCTTTCTTTCTTTCTTTCTTCCTTCCTTCCTTCCTTCCTTCCTTCCTTCCTTCCTTCCTTCCTTCCTTCCTTCCTATCCATCCTCTATCTCTCTGATTATTAATTAACACTAATTATAAACTAAGGCACAAAGTCATCCTGGTCCAGATGATTATCATAAACATCTGCTTTTGAAAATTATACTTTGTCTAGATTTTTTCCCCCAGCTATAAAAGACAGAGACAATTTCTCTGTAGTTTGGAAGGTAGTTTGGTTTCTAAATCACCTTGTTTGCTAAAGATTTGTCTGTGTTCTGTTTTTGAGGCTTTTGCACATATCCCAAGTCCAAACATGGCAGCAGCAACCAGAACTGCCAAGCCTACCCTCACTGTGTACAGTAACATGGTGATTCAGAGGTTCTTTTCAGTTTCATAGGCCTTACAGGGTTTGGAAAAAATAAACTCACTCATGAATTAGTGCATGGGCGAAGGAAATGCCTGTCATGAATACATGGCCCTCAGAGGACTAAGCAATATTCAATCTTTGTCCTTAAGAAAGTCTTGTAAAAGTCAAAAGGCAATAAAGTAAAAATCTAGAAGCAAAGTCTTGGCCACCCATGCCATTCATATTTCCCAGTGTTTCTATGAAGTAGTTTAGTGGCATCTATTAAACTGACAAAGAACAGGTTTTATTTTACCAGGCAGAAAAATTTTCTAAGGATATCAGCAATGAAACATGCATTGCAGAATTAAATAGCTTAAAATGAGCAGTTGGAGGGCAATGTAGAACACCTGGTAGACAGGTAAATCTGTGTGTAAAGATGTATAAGGAATCTTAAGCATCTACTCTACTAAGCAAATCCAAAACCTGGACTGGAATAAGAACCTATGGACAAAACTCAAATATTTCATGGGCTGTGATGATGAGTATATTCAATATTCTAAGAAAGTTCAATATTCATAGAACTAAATATTAGTTACAGGTTATTGGCATTACATATGATTTAGCATGTATAAATGAGAACCTGTTAACCCTGCATTGTCCACATGAATAAAAGGGAAACTTAGGCATTGATGATATCAGACAACTGATTTAGAAAGTCATATTTAATTTTAGCAACTATTTATTGAATGCCTACTTTGTTGAGGACACTGTGCTTGGCCTATTAAGGTTTTTCTTCAAAGAGTAGGATGAAATAAAGTCAGTCAACTAGTGATACATTACCAGGTACAATGTAATGAATGCCACAAAATAGATGCAGAGAGTTTATCCAGAAAGGCAAATTATAGGAAACTTCATGAAGGAGGTAGTAGTAGCATTTTGACAATTAAATGGGAGATGGGGTGGGATAGTGAGGAAATGTTCCTGGATAAGAGAATAATCGTAAAAGCAAGATTGTTAAGGTTGAAAATGAAAAATATATTTGGGAAATCAGGAATAGATCATTTTTGCTTGGTCTATAGAATACTTATAGGGTGATAGGTATTTAGCCTGGAAAGAAAGTTGGGCAAAATTTTGAAGAGCCTTACATCTCAGGGTAAGAGATCCACTTACTGCTGTGTAACAGGGTTTCTCAGTGGTGGCACTATGATATTTTGAACCAGATAATTCTCTGTTGTGAGGGACTGTCCTGTGCATCTGTTCTGTGCCCTGGCCTAGGGGCATTCTGCTTCTCCTTATTTCCCCTCTTCTGGCAACCAAAACTGTCTCCAGACTTTACCATATTCCCTGAGGAGGAAAATCATCCCTGGTTAAAAACCACTACTGTAGACAATGGGAATTAGGGAAGGTTTCACAAAACTTCATATAATCAAAGACATGCTTTTCCTTACCTTCCACATGTAATCCATCACCAAATAATCTAAAATTTTCTTCCCAAATATCTCATGAATCCTTTCCTAGTATCACTGTTGCTACTGATAAAGGTCTTCATCATTCCCATAGAGATCCTGCAGTAGCTTCTCACCATCTCCCTGCCCCAGACCTCATCACTTACAAACCATTTTTCATACCTTTTTCAAAAATACAAATCTGATCAAGACTCTCCATTGCTTTCATGATGGAAGCTAAATCATTAAAGTGGCTTATGTGGCCCTTCCTACCTGTACAAACCCATCACCTCTTTCTTAGCATTATACATTCCAGCCATACTATACTACCTGTTTCTTGGAAGTTTTTTTTTATATTGCCATATGTTTGCATATGGTATTCTTTCTGCCTGGAACTCTGGTCTCTCTGCTTAATGGCTAACACTGATCCAGTTAACACTCACTTCAGGTGTCATCCCTTCCAAGCATCAGAAAACCTTTTCTACCACAATCATCCATACCCATAACATACTTCTCTAACGACCGTCCTTTGTGCTATTCTCTGTCCTAGGGCTAATTACATTCTTCTGTAACCATATATTTTTGCCTCCTCATTGGAATGTACTTTTCTTGAGGGCAAAAATTAGTCTTATTATTTTTGTACATCCATGGTAGACACTCAATACAATGATTAAATAGGAAAGGAGGTTAATGTGACCATGATGTAGATGCACTACAGTGGCAAAAGAATAGAAGTGGGGAGATGAATTTAAAGCTAACACAGTTAATACAGGAAAGAGATGATGAAGATCTGAGCTAGAGTATGGGGAAAGGAAAATGAAAGGATGTAGTGAATGGGAAAATATTTAACAGGTAGATATACAGGATTTAGTTAACTAAATCTAGGAGTGTGGAATAAGGAAAAAGGGAAATAAGACAACAAACTTTGCTTTGCTAGTTGGTGGTGCGTTGAGATGTTATTATGGTTTTGTTTTGTTTTGTTTTATTTGGTTTTGTTTTTGAGAGAGAGTGCATGCGAGGGGAGTGGGGGGCAGAGGTAGAGAGAGAATCTTAAGCAGGCTTCATGCCCAGCATGGAGCCCTACACGGGACTCATCTCACAACCCTGAGATCATGACCTGAGCTGAAACCAAGAGTCCGACGCTTAACCAACTGAGCCACCCAGGTGCACCATTGTGGGGCTTAATGAGTCCATTTCCGATATAAGGCTCAGCTGGCACCAGGAAAAAGCAGTCTGGAATTAGAATGAAGAGCATTGTGGACTGGGGAGTTGTTAGTAAAGCTATTGAAGTGGTGAGGTACGTGAAAATGCAAAGTGGGAAAGGATGAAGAATAAACAAGGTTGAGGACTGAAGACTGTCAAACACCCAGATTTAGGGGTAAGAGAAAGATGACGAAATGACTTTGTGAGCCAAGGTTAAATAATTAGGGGAAAAATTAGAGTGATAAATATCAATCTCTTATCACTTTGACTTGCTTTAACTACTGGTAGCCCAAGAGTGCACTGCAATGGCTCTGTGAAATCTACAGGTAACTCGCATTACCTACTATTTAGAAAGTACTAGAAACCTAGATCCCACTGTCAGGAGTAGCTAGTAATCTGGCTGTGAATTACTGGATCATGAAAGGGTTGCCAGCTAAAATACAGTTAAATTTGATTTCAATTAAACAATGAATAATTTCTGGTTATAAGCATGTCCCATGCAGTATTTGGGATATGCTTACACTAAAAATTGTTTATCGTTTATCTGAAATTCAAATTGAACTCCCTGTTCTGTATTTTATTTACTAAATCTGGCAACCCCAGTCATTGTCACTTTTAGACTCTGCCTGTGTATTTCCTAAAAGAGAAGTAATGTAGTTTTGACTTTTGGTCATTGGAAACCAGTATACTCTCCAAGAAGTTGGACTTCCATGGGAGACTTACACATAAGGGCTTGCTGGCCTTTGGGATAACCTCTGCTTTTTACTACTTTCCAGGATGAGAAGACTCTAACAACCCCTAACAACTGCTTAAATTACATGGACTTACCAGTATTAATGTTTTGTGAGGAGATTCTATTCTTAGATATCAGCAAAAATTCAATCTGCCAGCTATATGATTATTTCTGGCTTTATTTAGAACAGTCCTCCTTAACCTGAGGCCCTTGGAACTCTTAAATGTTGCACATAGGTTTATGATCCTGCCCAATTGTTTTCTGAGAAAGAATGTGTAGTTTTGACAGCTTTTATAAGGGCTCAGAATTCTAAAAACCTTAAGAATAATTTTCTTATAAAGAGGACCCTTTATAGATAGCACTAAATCTCAAGTAAAATTTGAAATCTTTGCCCCTTATGGAATCCACTTGTCAATTTTCAAGATTCTTTGACCGCAAACACAAAGGAAAGGTCTGAATATGGTACCAAAAAAAAAAAAAAAAAAAAAAAAAAAAAAAAAAAAAAAAATCAGGCATGATTAAAGTACTAGCTTAAAAATAAGCACAAAATGCTCTGGGTTCTTTTCTATCTTAAAAAAAATAAAAGAAAAAGAAAAAAAAGATAAGCTGAGATGTTGAATTTCTGGAAACAATTTCAGCATCTGTAAAAGGTCTATACTATTTCTGAGTGCTGGCTACTCCCAGGTTTGACATGTGGCACCTTAATCAACACTTTGGTGCGGGCGTAATGGAAAACATGTTTTCTCTGCCATAACTCTAGCATAAGTTTCTGACATCAGCCAAATGGGACAGACAGTCTGAGTCCTGCGATAGACAGGCCTTCTGACAGCTAAAGAGAGGACACCCTGCTCATGAAAGATAGCCTTTATAGATACCACAGCCTCCAAGTGGAAAACCCTCTCTTGGAATAGAGAAATTTGGCACAAGTTTTCCCAGAACTATGCCAAAGATCTTTAATACTAGAGGAAGTTCTCATAGTCACAAACTCTATTGGTTGGTCTACTGATACAAGTGCTTGGTGCTTTTCCATCTAATCAGACGAGCATGGAAACAGCCCAAGGTTCCTCGGGTGTTTATATTATTTCAATGGCACTTCCTTTGATTTACCTAAGGGATGTTTTGTTTTAATTAAAGTTTATGACCAAAGACGAGCTGAAAAAGTATTGAAGTGGATGTACATTGTTTATGTGTTTTGAATACAATTATATCAACCATAAAAATAGACCAAACAATTTTGCTTGTCCGCCAGAAATCAATTCTTGATCATGAGATTTCAGGCCTTCATTTTGTTTTCATTTAAAGTAATAAAAGGTGCTTGCTGATCATTAACTGGAGAAAATTGTGAAGTCAGTAAATCTGGAAACTAACATTTATTAAGTTTCAATGGGGAATGTAGTAAGACGATCTGATGTTGGTTAAATTATGGACTCTTTCCAGTTAGTTGGCTCTCCCTCCAAAGCAAATGAACTAAAAATAAAATGACTTCCTTTTTGATGTCAATTATAATGTGTGTATTTTTTCTTCTCTTTTTGTCTTTTAGGTTTTGATAAGATTTGGCAAGATAGTTGCTTATGAACCTATCTGACACCTGCCTCAGAAATCATGCCAAATGTCATAAGGTCATGATCCATTTCCTTCACACTCTTTATGCTTTTATGTACCAGATTCTTAAATTAGAAGCAAGAGAAATGATGTACTGGGTCATCCATCCTTATTGAGGACTTTTATTAAAAGCAAACAAGCTCTCCTGAGGCAAAATATTAGATTAAAATGGCTTCCAAAATGTACCCACCAACTTGCTGGCAAGTCATATGAGTCCCTTGTTACAGAATCTTGATTCTCAGAACAAGATTTCCAATGACTGGGGCTTTCCCCTGTGTTCGCAAAGATGTGGAAAAATATAATAGCTGGGGGCCCTGCTTCAACATTACTAAATTCATGTGGACTCAGGTCTACAGTGCTCTATGCACTCCTCATATTCAGCAAATAGGGCAGTGTAAATCAGGGTGTGGTCCTGTTTCTGGTCCGTTCTTGGGCACTAACATGAGTATTTCAGAGAAGACATCAGTATAACGACAATATTGCCATTTTATTTAATATAAAATCGCTTCAGCATTTCTGTTCTCCAAGATGAGTTTTTAAGATGGGACTTAGGAAACAAAGATATTATTTGTGAATATAAAAATCATATCATGAAAATTTAATTGAATAAAACATTAAAGTTCTCACTTTAACTGAGCAAGGAATTTGAAGTAAAAGATCTGGATTCCATTTCTGGTTCATTTTTCATGATTGTATGTTCTTAGTCAAGCCATTGACAACTATCAAGTGGGGATACTAGTACTTCTTTGTGGGAGAAAGAAGCTGAGGGCTTCTTCTCTAGAGGAACGCTATGAATTGTTTGGGTTCATTTCATTGATTCAGTACGTACTAAAGGCTGTGCCAAGTCAAAGACTGCATCACACTCGTGTGGCCTTTTCTGATCTCCTTGTCCCTGCCCTTTGAGCTTGGATAAGTTCCCTGTCGAGGCAACAGGCCATCTTTCATATTGCCACAAGGCTGGTAAAGCAAGAGTGACTTGGAAGAGGTTCCCAAAGTCTAGACTGAGATCCAGGGCAGTCATTCTTACTTTTGTGATTTCTACTGCTTCCGACTGGCACATGCATTCTGGATTGGACTTTTCTTCCACTGGAATGGTTAGATCTAATGGTTAGGCTTTGGATGGCAGGTGGTAGGAGGCAATATAGGCTTTTAGAATTGCTTTGGCTGTACTCTAGTTGAATCTGCTTTGCTAGGGCAAAAGAAATCTTCCACATGGCACAGAAGGCGGGTGTCCATGTCAGTGTTGAGGTCAAAGCCTCAGATAGTAATAAATCATTCTTTGTTCCCTGTGGCATTTTTTTTTTTTTAATTCAGAGAACTTATGGAGAGATGACTGGTCTAGGACAGGACTTAGGTATTTAGAATCTTAGTTCTTGGCCATTTATCCCTCAATAGATAAGTATCTACTGGCATTCCATTTTGACATGATTTATACTTATCTTACAAGGTAGTTTACAAGATTAGTTGAAATAATATATGTCAAAATACATGCTTCAGGCACTATAAATAATTCTACAAATATTTGTTGTCATTATTTATTGTAGCCATATTGTACAGGTGTATTTCTGCTTATTATTTATCGCAGTGTATCATGCTAGGGAGTTGACAATTGTTTATTAGTCACAGGTCAGTTCTCCAGCTTCTTCCTTCTCTTTTCTGAATTCACATTTTCCATCTTGCTTTTTTCTGCTTCTGTGAAGTTTATGTGTTTATTTCATGGGCTTTCAGATTCTCTTTACACTTACTCAATGACTAGCTACTACAGTTCAGGTGCTTTGTGTTCCCAACTACGAAAAAGGTCTCTGAACTACAATTTTGCTGTTGTTCTCTGAAGTATAATAATGTCTTTTCTCATTCTCTTTTTAACGTGTTTGTTCTTTTCATGTTGCTGCATAGGGTGCAGATATCTGCCCAGGCTTGTGTCTGCCTTTTAAACTCAGCCTGCCCTCCCAACACCACACTTTCCAGGAGAGGGGAAAAACTGGGAGCAATGCCAGGAATTCACTCAGCACAAGCCCTCCTACCTACTCTTTACTACTGTCTCTGCTGTCATCTCCATGCCTCAATTTTCATTAGCTACCCCCAATTCCCTCATTTGGGGATCTTATTCCTATTTTGGGCTGAGGGTAGGGGTTGCTGAGCCTTTATATGCTGGCTAACGCCTACTTTTCCCATTTGTTCCCCATTCATGAGTAGATCATTCACCAAATTTCAAAGGTTATCCCATCCTTCAAGGACCAGTTAAAAACTCCCCTTCATGTTAGTATTTTAATTTCTTTCTTTACCATTTCTTGATATCTTGTTTGTGTCTCCTCATGCCACCTACCACTGTTTTCCCTGTATTTCTGTATGGTTTTGTCTCTTCTATGACATTGTGAGCTTGTGAAAGTGTGGCTTCATCTTACTCATCTTTGTATAACAGAGAACACTCATACCATTCTTTGTATATGACTAGGGATGTATGGAGTTGGTTTGTATTGAAATGCTCCTTTCCTACACACACACACACACACACACACACACACTCACTCACTCACTCACTCACCAGTACCTTTCTCTGGAAGGCTCTTCATCTTCCGTTTATCTACTTAATACTTACTCATCCTTCCTCTTTCCATTTACATGTTGCTTCCTAACCTATCCCCTGGACTAGGTTAAAAGGTCCTTGAGGTATGCTTCTATTAGGATGTATACTTAAAACTCTAAATAAGATTCAATGCACTTAAAAATTATTTGTTCTATTGAAAAATTGTTTGTTCTATTTTATCTGCTAGACAGCAAACTCCATGTTGACAGAGGTAAGACATTCTTACCTTATCCATTACTTTATACCTAGCATGGCACAACTATCTGTTGATTTTTTGATGGAAATAAACTCACTGTTTATTTTCTTCTAATTATTATTGTTGTTGTTATTACTATTATTATTATTAATCAGAAGCTATCCTTTAATGTATGGAGCACAGAGACTGGAATCAAATTTTAAGGATTTGTATCATAGCTCTGTCACAAGCTGTACACCCTTAATCTCTCTGTTCTTTAAATTCTTTATGCTTAAGATTATAGTATCTACATTGAGGGATGTAGTCAGGATTAGGAGAGATAATGTGGATTGCTTGGCACAGTATCTTGCACATGGGAGCATTCAGTAAACATTGGTTATTATTGCCATTCAGCCATCCTTATGGAAGAGAGAACAGAGGCAGATAATATATGAAATTATTGAAAACTCTCTCCTTTCTAGCCCATCTATTCAAACCAAGCTGAGGCTCCCTTCAGGAGTGGTATATGTTCATTCCTACACTCTAGGTAACCTTCTCTCTTGGAAGGGTTAGTATTTCTAGGAGCTGCCTTTGTGGGACTGGATATGGCTGTGGGTATGTGAGCAGGAGCCTCCTAGCACTGGGGTTCTGTGATGGAGACACTGAGTATTTCTGCTGCTCCGTAACTTCCTTCTGAGATCATGCCTCTCAAAGAAAGCACTGAACTAAAATGGGCCAATCGGTGCCTTTTGCTTTCAAGGATGAATTTTAGAATTGAGGTAGCAGCATCTTTGAGCAAATAACTATAGATGGATAAGAGTCTCTCTTACTGTGCTTTTCCATAACTTTCATCCATGTTACACTGGGTTGTTTTTATAGCTGCAGCCAACACCAATACCCTTCTGTTTCTTCATTTTCTTGACATTTTACCCAATCAATTATGAAGTAAATTGCTCTTTGCTCTCAAAATGGCATAGCTTTCTTTCTTTTGAACAAGCTTATGAAAATGTCAGAAATTGTTAAAGGAAGTGAAGAAACAAAAAGCCACAGAGGAGAAATGTGGCTTTTATGTTTAATTGACATACAGCTTGTCATTTACCTTAGTGAATTGAAATTGTGTGCATTAAGGGTTAGAGAAATTCCATTTTAATTTTTCACACGCCTTTTCTCCTTTGGACCATTTACAGTCCTGTGAGGGGGTTGGGGCAGTTATTTTTAGACTCATGTCAGAGATGAGGAACCTGAGACTCAATGACTCCCTCAAGGTCTTAGGCTCTAAACTTTCAGGTTCCCTGATTCCCAGGTCCAGCCCCACCACTTAATTGTCTTTTCAGCTCTCAGTCTCTTCATCTGTAAAAGTTAGAATAATGCTTTTATCTCAGGGTTCTTGTTAGGATTAATTTAATTAGTTCTGTGCTTTGCACATTGTGAGTGCTCAGTAAATGTCAGCTAGTAATGCAATACTGTAAAATAATACTATCTGACTTCTAGGTTTATAGTGAAGTTTAAATGAGATAATCAGTGCAAAATTCTTAGCACATTTCATGGCAAAAGAGAAGCACTGAATAAGTGTTTGGAATACTTTTAATATTATTTTTTATGTTTATTTTATTGGTCAAATGAATTATTGGTTAGGGACTAGAAGACTGAGTTTGAGTCCGTCCCTCACCACAATGCTGCTGACAACACTCAGTACTTTTAAACTTCCTTTAATATTATACATTTTTAAATAAATTTCTATGTTTGGATTAAAGACCTGAAAACTCATCAGTTGGATAATTTGATAAAAGGTCATAAGTGGCCATGAATGCTATTTACCAATTCAACAACTGCCCTAAAAACATAGCAGTGTTTATTCTTTTTTACCATTGTTAGGTATCATTTTATGTGTAGAAGTTTTGGAGAGCACTTGAGGACATATGAGGAAAGAGGCAGCTGGTGATAACAGACTTCAGGCTTGGCAGCCTTGCCTTCAACAGATAGCCTTCTTCTCCTCCCTGTTATATGCTCCTGAGCTTTGGCTGCCTAGGCATATCCTGATACAAGGTTTGTTCAGGAAGTGAAACATTTTAAACCGAATGACATTATTGACAATATTAAATGAGCTTTTTAATTTTGCCCATTATGAGCCACCACATTCTAAGACACCAATTTCATATAAGGATGCAAATGATGCCTATTTTTATTTATTTTTTTAAATTTGGGTTAGGTTTCAGAGCTTGAGTTCTTTGTCTTTTGAATATCAATAAGTTTTTCTGATAATTAAATGTAGCCAATGAACAGAAGGTTTTTGACTATCAAGCTTAAGCTTTCATTATTTCAGAAAGAAATTTGATAAGCCACATTGTCCTTGCTTGAGATGTGAGGTGTGATTAACTAGCAAAATAACTTACCTCACTAAGTCTTACTACCTAACTCAAAGATAGATAGTGATTTTTAATATCTCTAGCAAGCCCACTCTGGTGCTGGGTTGAACAAAATGGATTTAGCTGCTAATTTGGGTGTGAAACTGCCTCTGCCTCTCCAGGTCTAAATGGTTATGTCTTAAATTCCCAAGTGTGAAGGTCCAGTTCTGCAGTATAGCTAAAGAGAACTTTCTGGCCTATAAGTTTAAATATTTTAGATTCTGATCTGAAATATCTAGTGCAATTGTCCAGAGAGGCCAAATTCTTCAGGCACATGCCTATCTGTGGCATGTAGACACTGTTTTCATACAATATCACCATGTATAGAGGGCATCTTCAGTGCCTTCAACCATGTTCAATGTCAGCCTATTTGTCTGAGAATCCAGCTGTTGAGTGGAAGTTTACATTGGTCTCCCCAAGGGCTTTCAGAGTAGTCAGTATAAAGTCCGGAAAAAAAAAAATGAAGGGTAGATTGTTCTTAGCATGCAGGAAGGAAGTTGTCAGGCGGAAAGAGGATATGGGTCTGTTTGCATGCAAGGGTCAGTATTTGCTGGCTAGATATTTCCGCTGTGTCCACACGACAAGAAAATCCTCAGTTTCCTGTGCTGGACAAATAGCAGGAAAGGGTGTGAGGGTTATTGAATGACATTATCATGTTATAGCCTCATGGGTGAGGAAAGCCTGCTTATCAAAACTGATAGCAGCAGAGGGCTTGTTTGGGGAGGAGACCCAAGGTGCTGGAGTCATGCTGGGTGTTTTTCCTCTCGAGTACTTTGGATATTTTGGCTTTTGCAGACCTGACATTCTTCCTCTCAGATAGAAGGGACTGTTCTTACTCACTGGAAAGTTACTATCAGTTCCATTATTTGTCATCTCTCCGGCAAACAGTTCAGGTAGAAAGGAAGAAAGAAACAGGCTGATTGGCAAAGTAGAAAATATCAAGACTGAAACTCGCACCCAACCCCTACACCAACTTCTTTTTATGTTGAGCCACAAATGCTCGTGCATACTTGACTTTAAGTGTGGAACTTGTTTAGTGCAAAGCCCATATCCAGGAACTGCCAGTGCAATCGCTTAAATAAGAGAAAGAGTTAAAAGTAGGACTCACTCTGCCATTTTAAATGTTACAGGTGTAAAAGTTCATCCTTAATATGGAACTCTATCAGGTGGAGGAATGAACAAATGTCTATTCCTTACCTGTAAATCTATTTAAATCATGATTTAGAAGTGTAATTGGGCATTTATTAATTTGCCTATAATTAATTAGTGATTACCACTTTTAGCAATTACTAGAACCCCAAATCAAGCAGTTTGATATATAATGAATAATTGTAGGTACTTTCTTATCAGTAACCTACTTTTTACAAGACAGTTTTAAAATTAGGATTCTGGAAATTTTCAAAATTGGCAAACCTCATGAACCAAACAAATTGGTTAGAATGATAATATTTGCTCTTAATGAAAGGTAGTCTTTTTTTTTTTAGAGAGAGCACACTCACTCGTATGTAGAGGGGGTGGGTGGCTAAGGAGGGCAGAGGCAGAGGGAGAGAGAATCTTAAGCAGGCTCCATGTCCAATGCAGAGCCCAACAACTTGGGGATTGATCCCATGACCCCAAGATCATGACCTAAGCCTAAATCAAGGTCAGATGCTTAACTGACTGAGCCACCCAGGCTCCCATCTTCTGTTTTTTTTTTTTTTTTTTTAAATTCAAATTCAATCACAAACTCTGATTTCCAAGCAGAAATATTTAAGTCCAATAAAAAATGAAAAGATCAGGGCCTATTTTCAAGGAGAAATCTTGTTCTAAAAATATAAATAATAGAAGCAAACTTCTGAGAAACACATCAAAGAGAATTGAATTAAATCTTTAAAGGAAATAATAAAATGACTAACAGACAACACTGCAGAATATTGAAATGCTAATAGAAGAGGCTTTCAAAAATATTCTTTGGGGGGAGCCTGGGTGGCTCAGTCGTTAGGCGTCTGCCTTCAGCTTGGGTTGTGATCCCAGGGTTCTGGGCTTGAGCCCCGCATCAGGTTCCCTGTTCAGCAGGAGGCCTGCTTCTCCCTCTCCCACTCCCCCTGCTTGTGTTCCCTCTCTCACTGTGTCTCTCTCTGTCAAATAAATAAATAATAAAATATTTTAAAAAATATTCTTCGGAAAAGATATCAAGTCTTTAATGACACCCTGGGGGTGAGGGTTGTCCTTGATCTTGAAGTTGGGAAATCACTTATTTTCTTATGTTAATTTAGAGGTATCCTTTCCTCATATAGATTTACCAAGTAAAACATTCTACCTGGGCCATAAGGAATTCCAGTAAATTCATAGTAAAGTTACATAGTTTTTAAGTTTATAACATAAAGAAAAAAATGATGATTGTAAACACATTTTTAAGGTAAAGTTACCCGCATTAAGAACCAAATTTCTCTATTTCACTGCTGAAAACAGTGATATGTTTTCGATACTCTAAGTATGAAAAATACTATAATCAGCTGAAGCCAGCTGAAGTCAAATAGATGTCTTTCGATTGCTTGTCCTAATTTTATTGCTCTTCCTATTTGGGGAAAAATCCTGGTTCAAGTTTTTAGTAAGTCAATGTGATGTTTTCTCAGCACTGTATTGCTACATGTGATTTTTCTGGGCCTTATGTCGTCTTGTCGACAGAAGGGGTTCCAGATAACTCTGTCTACTTACTGAAATATAGTGTGTTGTAGATGTCTCCTCCTCTGTCCTTGTGGACGGCTCCTTCCTAGTTCTAGGTCTGTGGGGATTCTGGGAAGGTGGTAGAGAAGCCTAAGATGCTGTAGGAGAAAAGGGCCTTCAACAGTTTCAAGAGTGCATGAGAATTCAATAACTGGCTCCAGAGGTTGTTCATGGTGTTTGACTCTTGGAGTCACTGTCATCATTTTCTCTGCCTGGCTTAATTCCCAACCTTCCAGGCTCTTTCCACGTCAAACATTTCCTACACACTTCTCAGAATTATTTTGCTTTCTGAGAACTCTGACCATGTCACTCTGCTTCTCAAAGGCCCCTGGAGGCTTTTCTTCACTCTTTAGCTTGAGCGCTGACTGCCACCTTCAAAACTCTCTAACACTGTTCCCACAGTACCTGTCTGTCCTCTCCCCAAAGTCACAGCAGTATGTTGTGTAAAATGGCAAAGCACTCCGGGAAGAAGGCTTGGCTGTGTGCACTTCTTTGTTAACCTAGCTTTGTTAGCTCCTGCTTGTTTTGCACCTACTCCCCAGGTAGTTGCAAGCTAGACGAGGAGCTCTGAGTCAGAGCCTGCTTGGGCTATAGGCCTTCATGTGATCCAAAACTTTGTACACAAGCAGTAGGAATATATATGTTCGATAGACATTTTCATAAGCAATTTTTCTCTTTTTTAACTTTAATGTCTTCCCATATTGCATTCATCTGCATAACAGTAAACACATGCCCCGACTGAAAGTTGCAGGCAGGGATATTTATTTATAACAGATGGCACAAAGCAGGAGCATGATGAATTGGTGTGTGGCTCCTGAACTAGCAGGCCCATAAATAAACTATCCTCAAAGCTACTTTGGGGATCTTGCTTGCTCAGAAGGAAGAAAGGAAAGATGATGCTCACAATTTTGTTGCCTTATATAATATAATCCCAAACATGTGCAATTTAACCACATGCAAACATAATTTTATAACTCTGAATTTTTTCGTCCAAAAATTTGTTCATAGGTAGCATTCAGACCTATGACATAATTATAGCAATAACAGTTTTCCTTCCTTAGTTCCTCTTGTGTTTATTGATCTAATGACTCAATGCATCTTAGAAAACATGTAATTACAAACTGATAATAGTCTAAACAAGACATAGACCAATAACATTTATACAACCCTTTGCTTAAAACCTTATGTGTTGATAGCTAGAATAATGAGATTATTTCCAAGAATATACTTAATAAGACACAAATGTTGTTCCTTGAATTTTGAATAATTTTGTTGATTTCTCAATATACAAGGTATACTAGGATAGGAAATATAAAGGCCAAGTTTAGCAGACCTTCTGAATGCAATTATTCATTTAAAGAATTTGAGACTAAGCATTTGAGTTTTTTCATCAACTTTCGGGTTTCATTAGCCTTGTCATTATTTTAAAAATGTTTTGAGATTGAAATTTAAAACTTTTATCAATTCTGCACACATGTAGGGAACAGAATTTTTTACAGAATTGTATGTATATATATGTCTCTGTGTATACACACATGTGCATGTTTATGTATGTGTGTATACATATGTGGGTATGTGTGTATACATACATGTATGTACACACATTGATATTCATGTATATATGCATGTATATATGTTTATATATTTTAACATTGGAAGAACTACTGCTGTTATTTTGATTGATAGAGAGAAGTCTTAGCCAGAGAAGACAAATTTCTCACTTTTTGGACATTTAATCTGGACTTAAACTGTGCCTTCATGAACAGATAATATTTACTATTGTGTTTGAATTGACAATTCTTTAAGCGAAACAAATAATTTGACTCAACAAAATTTCCTAATTGTTTTGGTTCCCTTTTCTTTAGCGAGGGGAAGGAACATCAGGGGCTCACCATCTTTGTAAATTAAACAAAATATGGTAATATTCTGGAGGCGTATCAGTCCCTACAATCACAAAGTCAAATTGCTGTAAGCCCCTTTCAGAAGGAGATGGCGTGGGAGAGAGAGCGCAAGGATGTGCACAGGGGTAGGGTGGGGGGGTGGGAGGGAAGCAGAGGGAGAGGGAGAAGCAGACTCCCCACTGAGCAGGGAGCCTGACTTCGGGGCTCCATCCCAGGACCCCAGGATCATGACCCAAGCCAAAGGCAGACAACTTAACCAACTGAGCCACCCAGGCATCTTAGCCCTTTTCAGATTTTTAAAAAATTTTGCTAGAGGCAGAAATAAAGGACAATATAATCCAATGATAATTGAAAGGTAAAAGCAGAGTTATTACAGAAAAAAAGGTCAAAGACAATATTTTAAAAGTTTCTTTGTTTACTGGACAAATATTTACTGCATGTATACAATGTTATATGAAGTATGCTAGGTGGCACTCAATACAAAGATGCATAAGAAAATTTTGTTTGGGGAGATAGGTAATTTTAATAGAATGTGACAAAGGTGTGACGGAGATGTTGAAATGGTATTATGGGAGCAGAGGAACAACATCCAATCCAGCTCAGTGAGCAGGGGGTAAGGAAAGTTTTCCTCTTTTTCAAATACATAGAAATAGAATATGGCTAAATGCCTCTTATTGATGTTTCTTAGAAAAAAAAAATCGAAAAATGGCTACGAATTGTTTGTACTTTGAATTTGCTAAGTATATAAGAATGATTTGTGGTATGTTTTTGAAACTAATAGTTTAAAAAAATTTTTGAGAGTGCTTTCAAAAGACTAGGGCTTTTATGAGATAATGCCTTATAAAATACTTGGCATACTGGCCGCACATAGTAAGTGCTATAAATCTAAGCTGCTATTATTATTACCGTCACTAGTTTTGTGACTAATACTACTTAGCCTACTGCACAAATTTGTGGTTAGAAACAATGAAATAATAGTAGAGGGGAGAGTGCCCCTATTAAACTTTGTACAAATAGAAGACATTTTCATTAATTAGGAGTGTGGTCAGCTGTAGGAACCAAAATAAATAATAGCTCAAAAAAAAAGGTATATATTGGGTGAGTTTGTTTGTTTGTTTGTTTTGTGGGGGGCGGTCTTGCATACAATAAAAGCTACAAATGATTGCTTCTGGCAATGATGTAGCAGCTTTACAATACCAGGGTTATCTTTGCTTTTTTCTTACTGGGTTGACTCATTGGTATAAGGATGACTGTTGAACCTCCAGGCATCCTGTCTGTATTTCAAGCAGGAAAAAAGGGGAGACTGTTCTTTGTGACACTTTGTCTTTTAATTCTGAAAATGAAGGCTTTTCAGCAGAATTCTGCCTAAACTCATTGTGGATACCTGTGTCCCATGACTGCTTACTTAAAAGAAAGGCTGGGAAATTGAATATTCAACTTTCCAACTTTTACAGTAGAGGAAGGCAAAGAAGAAACTTTTTGAGTGGACTAACCTACACTATCTGACATGATGTTATATGAATATTATGATGTATCAAAAATGCCATTTTACATTTTCACAGTCATGACTCAAATCCTACATCTGGATTAACTGCATTAAGTCTGATCAGGTCTCTATGAATATTTTCTCTATATTTATTAATTCTTTGTAGACCAATTAGCTGGAATCTTGGACAAACTGTAATCTTTTGATATACTTTAGAGAAAAATATGTTAATAAAATAAACATACTTTTCATAAGAGAAGCTTACAGAGTATGTCCACACATTATATGCATTTATGGCAGTCTGTTATAATTTCTTAATCTGTAGCTGTATATGAGGTTGCTGGTATTCAGTTAGATAGCATCAAGTCTTTAAAAAATCCTGAATGAAAGATTTAATGGAAGCAGTGAGGCCAAGTATTTGAAATGGGGGCTATCCCAGAAAATCCAAAATCTAATGTTACTGTAACTATATTTTACTTGCTAGAACAGCAAAGGTCCGAAACCACATTTTGGAAATTTTTAAACAATAAAAGTGTATGTGTGTGGTGCTTCACCCCCCTCCATCACCAGGCTAAACACATGAATGAAAAAATGAGGTTAATTATGGTCCATGCTAATTGTCTAAATGTACTGGTTAATGGAAGCTTTGTGCATATTAGTTTACGTTTGCTAATAATCAATCCATCAGGGCGCCTGGGTGGCTCAGTTGGTTAAGCGACTGCCTTCAGCTCAGGTCATGATCCTGGAGTCCCACGTCGGGCTCCCTGCTCAGCAGGGGGTCTGCTTCTCCCTCTGATCCCCTTCCCTCTCGTGCTCTCTGTCTCTCATTCTCTCTCTCTCTCAAATAAATAAATAAAAAATCTTAAAAAAAAAAAATCAATCCATCACACCTGATAAATCACTTCATGTGTGTACATGTTCTCTCCCCAACTAGATTATATACTCTGATTTCTCTTTCACATATCTCAGACTAATGATCATGGCCCTTTTCCCCTTCTTAACCAATCTGCATACTGCTTGCTTTTTTTTTTTTTCATTGTCTCACAATACTTTAGCTCAAGGTTAGCTTAATATAGAAATAGCAAAGAGAAAAGTGCCAAAGGTCCCAGGATATGCTTTCCTGGAAAAAGCAAGCTGGTGCTTTTATTTTATTTATTTATTTATTGTTCAATCTCATTTGCATTCCCTCACACCCAAAATAGCATAGTTGTGTAGACAATTGCCATTTATAAATATTTAGCAGAGTCTCATCTTCCCAAGGCAGTAAAAGGGGGTATTGAGGCGATTAGATATTCACGATATTAGCTGGCCTAAAGGACATGATTTATTGTCAAAATTCAAGTCAGTGCATTGGCACTAATTCGCTCTTATCCCTTCAGCATGTATTTTTCTTTCTTTTTTTTTTTTTAAACATTTTATTTATTTATTTGACAGAGAGAGACACAGAGAGAGAGGGAACACAAGCAGGGGGAGTGGGAGAGGGATAAGCGGACTTCCTGCCGAGCAGGGAGCCCGATGTGGGGCTCGATCCCAGGACCCTGGGATCATGACCTGAGCCGAAGGCAGACGCTTAACGACTGAGCCACCCAGGCGCCCCAGCATGTATTTTTCTTATCAGGAGCTAAATTAAAACAAAAATTTCTCGAAAGAATGGCATTATTGTAACATCTTTTAATCAGGTTGTATATTATTTTGTCTCTAGGCACATGTACCTCTGTTACTAAGAAACTAAAATCAATAATTTTCAGGGAATGTACAAATATCCAATATAGATAAGTAGTTTTCTTCCATTGCCTCAGACTTTAGGAATCTATTCAAGAAGAAGAGACCTAGCCTCAAGTGGATCTCCTAATTTGTAAACTCAGCAGTCAAACCCCAGGTAACTTGGGGGATACTCCTAAGAGATGGAATTAAATTTGTAATACTGTGATCATCAGGACAAAGAAAGTCAGAAGGAACAGGTTTGTTCTACTGTTTTTGCTAAGAATGAAGCATTGAATCCTAAAGTTTGACCCTGGTTAAGTCTGTTTACGATTTTGAATCTCCATTTTCCTATCTAACATGGGTATTTTTATTTCCTTTGCTATTCTAAAAGTCTATTGAGAAAATGAAAGTGGAAATCCTTTTTAAATACTGAATATGCTGAGAAGCGCTTTTGTTAGTCTCAAATTTTACCTCCTAAAATATGTCAAATGTTTGTCATCTGTAATCTTTCAGATTATTTCCTCTAGTATCTTTATTTGCTCAAATGGATGGTACAGGTGTTTAGAAAATAATGAAAATAATGAATATGTATGTATGTGTGTATATATATATATATATATATATTTGTAGTCCTCATATTATTCTTCTGTACCTCAGTGGTTTAAGTAGATAGGGTTTTAATCTAATTTGACATGCTCAGCTGTTTTTGACCTTTTCCTCAGAAACTCTTTAGTCAATCCAATGCTCTGATGGTCTGTAAGAGTGTTACTCTTTTATGGAACCCCCTAGGCATAACTGCTTAGAGAATTTGCCTGCCTGCTCTATAATTGTCAGCTAAATTGGGAAGATTAAATTCAAAAGCAGCAAGAAAGTATGATAATAACAAGTTCAGAACAAGTTGAAATTCTTATTTTGAAAACTGTCTTGATGTAAGGAAATCACCATACCCTTTGGAATGCATGTGTTATAGCTATTTCTTGGGATATAAGAAAGGATAGGACAAATACTACATAAAGGTAGCTGTGATTGTTTGGTGGCAGTGGAAAAAAGGATGTTTTCATAGTCTAAAAAGCAATGCATGCAGGTGATTTCAGGAAAAAAAACGTCTCTACACATCCCACCTCCACTGTTATTTACTTCTGTTTTTATCTTCACTAATTTTTCTTTAGATCTTCAGATAACTACTGATATTTTGCATTTTATGTATTTATTTATATTTTAAAAATATTTTGTTATTTGAGAGAAAAAATTGATAGAGCGTGCATGAGCAGTGGGGAGGGACAGGGGGACAAGCAGACTCCCTGCTGAGTGTGGAGCAGGGAGCCCAAGGATGGGCTTAATCCCAGGATCCTGAGATCATGATCTGAGCTAAAGTCCTACGCTTAACTTCCTGAGTCACCCAGGTGCCCCTTTGCATTTTTAAATCAGTCTGATTTCTCTTTTCTCCAGATATCCTGTGTATTAGCCACTGCCATCCTGACATAGTATTGAATAGAGAGTACAGAGATCCATTAAGTTCCACTGAACTCTTTTTTTTTTTTTTTTAGGGAAATTCCTATGATCTTATTCATTGTTATATTGGCTTCAGCTAATATAAAGAATCAGAAATAATGTGTGCCCTTTTAAGCCTAGGCCTTGAGAGGTCTTTGTGCATCTTGTCTTCCTTAGAATCTTCCAACTGCTCAAGCTAGCCTGTTAGATGATGAGACGTGGCCCATTCACCAATCTCTCCCTTGCCTCAGCTAAGAGCTGGCATGTAGATGAAGCTACCCTAGACCAGCAACTGCTGGGCAACCCATTCAGTGACTATAGATGCCTGAGTGTGCCCAGTCAAGGTCAGCTGATCCTGGCCCACAGCAGCACAAGTTCCCAGCTGATCCGAGAATCATGAGCAAGTATAGGTATTTATGCTTTAACTCACTGAATTTTGGGGTGGTTTTTTAATAGAGCAATAGCTAACTGATGGGAACAATATAATTCCCTTGAATTTTCCATGGCCTGTTTAGTTTTTTAATTACTAGTAATATTCTTTTTAAAAAATATACCATTTTACTATTTTCTATTTGTCTTGCCTCTGCAATAGTTTTAAGTCTTTAAAATATCATACAACTAGATTTTAAAAGTCCAATCTGAGCATCTTTTTAGTCCATTTACTTTCATTGTGATTACTGATGTGTGTGTATGTTTACAGCATCTTTGGTGATTTCTGTGGGCATTTTTGTTCATTGTTTCTCCTTCCTTGCTTTATATTAGATTGACAAAGTTTATTTTTCCTATTTTCTCCTCTACTAGTTTGTTAGAAATACTTTCCATTTCTCTTAGTAGTTATCATGACATTTTTAATATGCATGTTTGACTTAAGAAACGCTAAGGATGATCAATATATCTTTCTTTCTTTCAAGCAATACAAGATCATTGGAGTATTTTAACTGCTATTACCATCCCCATCTAACATGCTACTATTACCTAGCATTTTGGTACAGACTTGGTTTTAGCTCCTCCTTTTAAATAAGTGGTCATTACTTCTGATAGTTCAAGTTCATTCAGGTTTTCCTAAATATTTGTCTATTAATTTGATCACTATTGATTCGTTAATTCCATTTTTTTTTCCTTCTGTAGTTTCCTTCTTTCTTAAGTCTAAATTTTGCTAGTTCTTTTAAGAAGGATCTGTGAATGGCAGACTATCATAATTTTTGTTCATCTGAGGAACATTTTTATTTTGCCCTTACTCTTGAGTAAGAGTTCAGCTGGGCATGAATTTGGAGTAGATAGTTATTTTCTCCTAACGCTTTGAAGATATTATTTAATGACTATAGTTGCTATTGAGAGAAATTTACTGTGCTTATAATGGATAGTTCCACATACACACTCTTTTCTTTGGTTGCTTTTCAGACTTTCTGATAATTTTGCAATTTCACTAGGAATGTGTCTAAGTGTAAATTTATTTTCATGTATTCTGCTCAGGACTAGTGTTTCTTGAATCTGGGTTTTTCTTATCTTTTTTTAATTTTAGAAAACTCTAAGCTCTTCTATCTTTGAGTACTATCTCTATTTTATTTAGCTTATATCGCCTTTGGAGGCATACTGGTACTTTTTGGTTTATCCCCCAAGCTTTTATTAATTTTTTCATATACTTCACCTATTTTTTTCCTTTTACTCTCTGTGCTATATTCTTGGTAGCTTTCTAAGATTTATGCTTTTGGTCACTAACTCATATTTATGTCTAACCTTTTGTTTAACTCATCCACTGAAGTTTTAATAACTGTAATTTTTATTCTGTGACCTCTATTAATTTCTTTTCCAAATCTGCCTCTTCTTTTGTCTATAGATTTAGTTCTTGACTTACAGTTTCTGTTCTTTCTATTATGTCTTAACACTTTTAAATAGGTTTGTTTTATATTCTCATTCAAATTATTATTCTATTATTTTATTGGTTCTGGTTTCTCCAGAAGTTGACCTTGAGAAGATGCAATATAAGATGCAATATAAACAAGTGGCTTATTTGGGAGGTGAAAGAAATGTGTGGGAAACAGCTAGAACATATGTCTCAGAGTTATCACACCTCCCTCTCTTGCCCAGGAGCAAGGTAGCTGGGATATTTACATATTAGTCATTGGTTGAGGGCTGCTCTGTGGGTGTTACCTCCATGGAACATGTAGCCGGCTATGTGCAAGGACAGAGTAACTTATGCTGCTGCTTTAGAGATACAGCCCTCAGGCAGACATGCAGATACCTGCAGGTGGGAGTTAATGAACATGAAGTGGTAAAGTCCAAGGCCCAAAGCATTCTGGCAGGCAATCAACATTTGCTACAAGAAGTTAATCCTCCCATTGGTTTTGTTGCTGACTCTTGTTTATATGTGCTTTGCAAGTTTTAACCATCTTTAGTGGTGCTCTATGTGTGTATATGTGTGTGTGTGCGTGTGCATGTGTTTGTATGTGAATTCTCTGCCTTCTAGACTGAAGTATTCCTTCCAAGTGGTTTTATTTTATTTCTGCTTTGTGTCCCTATGGAAAGATTAATTTTTTGTGAATTTCTCATTTTAGTGGAATCATGAACTATGAAGGTGGTAAAAATTCAGTCTTTAAATCTGTGCGTGTTGCAGGCTTGGGATTTTTTTCATTTTCTTTTCCCCAGAGCTCATGGATAGTCTTCCTTATCAACTCTCTTGGGTAGTGGTCTATTTTCTTTCTCTTATCCTTTCCTCTGAGGGTGTGGCTTTGAAAGTCCTGACTTTATGCTCAGTTTCAGTTCTAATACCTTGCATCATATAGGCCCAAGGTCTTGTCTCCTGTGCTTTGCAACCCTAATTGCCAAACTAGAGGATCCTACCGAGGGCAGCTGCAAAATCAGCTCATGTGCTTACAATTAGGGCTTTCAGTTTCCTGGTTGTTGCCACCTGGGATTTTCCTTTTTTTCTTTCAAACTTATATATGCATTAAAATTCTACACGCCCCCCCACCCCCCCAGTCCCCATACTGAGCGGCGCCCACGCGTGGCGAGAAACTCGGGCGGGAAAACCTACCGAGCAGTTTCTGCCTCCAGACCTTGCTGCACCTGTCCCGCAACTCTTACACGTCCCATGGGCTACTGATATTTTAAAAGTGAGTGTTCCCATGAGAGACGATGGACTCTGAAAAACAAACAGGGTTTTAGAGGGGAGGGGGGTGGGAGGATGGGTTAGCCTGGTGGTGAGTATTGAGGAGGGCACATTCTGCATGGAGCACTGGGTGTTATGCACAAACAATGAATCATGGAACACTTCATCTAAAACTAATGATGTAATGTATGGGGATTAACATAAGAATAAAAAAAAAAAGTGAGTGTTCCTTGAGCTGTGTGTGGAAATGCTCATTTTCATTGCATTTTAGGGAATGCGGAGTTTTAGCGAGATTAAAGCTAAATACACATCCCGTTCCGGACGTGCACCTGTTTGTGGACTACCGAGGTGGGGGCAAGAGTCTGGCCCAGCGCGCCGCTCTCTCCCTTTTCCCTAGGAGGTCTCCTATTCTCTCCCCGGGCTTGCAGTCTCTTTAGCTAATAAAGGGCTTGCCGTGCAAAAAAAAAAAAAAAAAAAATTGTTATGTTTTTCCATTATTTCTAGATGTTGGTAGCAGGGTGGTTTCAGATTTATCCAAGTCTGCTTTTTTTTTTTTTTTTTGCTGGAATTGAGCATTTGGATTTTAAATATTTAAAACATGCATGGAGTATTTAAAAATAAGATAAATAGGCATGCTTTTAGTAAGGCATTGTGCTGCTCAAGTAAAAAGATTCCTAGGAGTCTGGACACTCTGTCCTAATCGGGAAACTTCCATTAATGAGCTGTAGTAGCCTTAGACAAGCTATTTAAGCTTTTTATGGTTCATTTTTATAGTGTAAAAAGAACAGATATTTGCTAAGCCCTTTGCAGTAATAAAATTCCACCAACTAGTTTACAGTCTAGTATACAATGCTGATGCAGCCAATTTAAGATAGTTAATGTAATTAATAAATTAAGTCTATTTTCCTCTCCTTTTCACTAGACTGTGATGATCTAATGGGGCAAAAGTGGGTGGAGTTTACATTTCTGTATACCCCGTGCATAGGATGGTGCCTGGCTCTACTTCCATCAAAGCTTGCTGGGAAATGTTTGGATGTACTCCAAACAGGGATTCTAGTGGTACATAAATCACCACTTCTTTCTAGTTTCTCCCGTCCTCTTGCTTTCTCACTGTAATCCAAAACACCAACTGTCTCTCTTCTTAACAATACACACTGTTAAGAGTTTTCATCCTTTTTCTGCTATTGCCCTCTCTCTCTCCTTTCTTCATGGACAAGCTCTATGAAGTAGTAATTTTGTACCTCCCTCCATTTATAAACTCTTCTCTATTTTCATTTGTAATCCTAATCTTGCCTGGCCTACTTCCATCTTTGTGATTTTTATTTCTCAGTCTGTTTCATGGCTTCTTTAATTCTGCACCTAAAATTTTAATATGATTGAGGTTTCTGTTTCTCCTAATTCTACATGCTCTTCCCAGATCACATCATCTATTACCAAGGCTCTAATCACCTGTGTGCTGACAATTTCAAAAACTGAAATAATATATTATTATACATAGATGTTTTAGTCTGTTAAGACTGCTATAACAAAAATACCATAAACTCGGTAGCTTAGAAACAATGAACATTTATTTCTAATAGTTCTGGAGGCTGGGAAATCCAAGATCATGGTGGTAGCAGATTTGGTGCCTGGTGAGGGCCTGATCCCTGGTTCATAGGCAGCACCTCCTTGCTGTGTCCTCACATGGTGGAAGACGTGAAGGAGTTCTCTGAGGCCTTTTTTTTTTTTTTTTTAGGAGAGTACTAAGCCCAATATTGAGAACAGAGCCCTTATGATCTAATCACTTCCCAAAGGCTCCACTTCCTAATACCATCATCTTGGGGTTTAGGATTTCAACATATGAATTTTGGGGCAGGATGCAACCATTCAGACCATATCCATATATTTTACTTATCTTATGTGTTAGTTTGTCTCCCCTGTTAAATTAAAGCCCCATGCAAGCAGGGACATTATCTGCCTTGTTCACTACTGCATCCCCAAAGCCTGGAATAAGCCTGGTGTACAGGAGGTACTCAACAAATATTACTTGAATAAACAACCAATTTCAGTATGTAATGCCTCGTGAAAGTGCTGTGTTTGATTTTTTTCAACAGAGCAATAAAGGAATTTAAAATAAAAGTCTGAAAAACTCCAAAGACCATCAATCAGGGATTCTAAGAAGATGGAGACAGCCTTGGCCAGTGTAGTTTTTGGAATTTCCCCAATCTGTATAAAAACAGAAAAAAAAAAATAGATAGCAAAATTAAAAACTCATAGATAGGCCTTAGGATAAACCTAGGTGATAAGGCATTCCCATAAACCCCAAAAGACAAATGGACAAGGACAAATCATGTACAGCCACAGTAGCTGCATGCTATTGATGTCAGTGAGAAAGGAAGTGGAGAGAAGCAATAGGATGAGAAGAGAGCCCCAATATGGGCAAAAGGTGCTGCTTGGCAGTGTGGCAGGCCCTTTTAAGGGCAGCACCTGAAACTGGGACATGTTTTGCTTACCCCAGGACCTGAAAATTTCAAGGGTTCCATGGCCCTTAATGCCAGGGTCCCTTTCAGGACAGGGTCCCACAGTGAGGAGAAACTTCTGGAAGTAGAATAAAAATTTAATAGAAAAAGAAAAGAGAAAGTCTGTTAAATGCAGGGGATGGTAAACAGAGCAAAGAAGTCTCAGAAGGCAAGCCACTATATTTATCCTTATTGAGGTATAATTGGCATACAATAAGTTGCACATATTTAAAGTGTGCAATTTGACAAGTTTTGATATGTGAAATCATCAACCACACTCAAGATAGTGAACATTTCCATCATCCCAAAAGCTTCCTCATGCCTTTTTGTGATCTGTCTCTCCCTCCCAACTCTGCTCCCCTCCAGGCAATCACTGATCTGCTTTCTGTTACTATAGATTGGTTTGCATTTTCCTGGAGTTTTATATAAGCTGCATGATAATGCTGGTACTCTTTTTTTTTTCTGGCTTTTTTTTTTAATTCAGTGTAATTATTTTGAGATTTACCCATGTTGTTGCATGTATATAACATTAGTTCATTCTTTTTTTTAATGCTAAGTAGTATTCTATTGTGTGGCTATGCCACAATTTGTTTTTCCACTCACCTCTTGATAGATATTTAGGTTGTTTTCAGTTTGGGGCAATTATAAATAAAACTAAAGTTTGTACAAGTCCTTGAATGGACATATGCTCTCATGTCTTTTGAGTAAATACTAAGGGGTAGAATGGCTAGATCACAGGGTATGTGTACATCTAAGTGTTTCAGAAACTACCAACTATTTTCCAAAGAGGTTATACCATTTTACATTCCTACCAGCAGTGTATGAAGAGTTCCATTTCTTCCACATCTCTAGCAACATTTGGTGTGGTCAGTGTTTTTTATTTTAGTCATGCTGATAGGTATGTAGTAATATCTCCAGGTTTGAATTGTGTATTTCCCTAATCACTAATGACATTGAGCATCGTATCTTATCTCTGTACACATGGAATTTGCCATCTATGTATCATCTTGGTGAAATTAAATGTCTGTTAAATCTTCTGCCACTTTTTAATTGGGTTGCTTGTTTTCATAGTTGTAAGAATTCTTTATATATTCTGGATGCAAGTCCTTTATCGGTTATACCATATCTTTTTTTCAACTTACACAGAATAACAAGAGAATTCTCTGTGAAGGTAAAGAAAGCCAGGTAAGCTAAGCCTCCTTCTAAAAGTTTAGGAAAACTAAATACGTAAAAATGAACAACAGAAAAGTATTGAGTTCAAATTTTATGCAAAATTACTATAAGAGAAAGAAGACTAAGGAGTTTTAGGACCCTGCCTAAGACTTAGGACAAACCTCTGTCCTAACCAGTATAGATGATTGCATTATAAAATCAGAAAATAACTCAAAAGTGCTGTTGCTGAGGCTTAAATTTTTATCATTATATATTTGTTTCTTTGCCTTAATAGTATTAAAAGGAACATACCACCAAAGGGATGATATATTAAGTTACCAAAACTTCCATGAACATAATTTTATGGGATCTTTTGCAATGTGATAAAAAACTGAGAGAAACTTCTTAGGCAAATGACCCACCCAATAGACATTGAAATAGAGGGAAAATAGAGCCATTTATCATGGGACAAAATTTTTGTGAAGATTATCTTAGGCTTGGGGTGTTGTACCATGCATGTGGTAGAATTGGGGGCAGCATGAAATCCAGTTTTCTGTAGAAGCATGGAAGACAGGTTTTAAATGGAAGGAGGCAGAGCAATAATTGCTCACAAGTTCACTCAATGCTATCATGATTTTACCCTCCAGGTGGAAAAATAAATAAGATAAAACAAATGCTTGGCTCTGAGGAAGGTCAAAAATAGGAAGACTTTTTACTGATAAAATGTTTATGACTCAGGGAAAAAATACAAGAAAGAAGGCAGATGGAGAAATGAAAGCCAAAAAGCAGTGTGTATGGGATGGGGCGGGTGGGGAAGGAAGGGATGGCTAGAAAGAGAAGAGGGAAGAAAAAGAACACAGAAGATTAAAACAATCTTTTAAAGGTTTGCTCTCTCTTTTTGAAAAATTTAAAAATATTTTCAGCAAACAACATTGCTTCTCTCTTGGTTTTGTTTTGTTCTGTCTTCCTTTCTACACTGATGTCTGTTCTTTGTTTTGCATCCTAGTTTTGCAGGGGGAATTCTGCTTAACCAGACACCAAGGGAACTGCCAGCTATGTCAATCAGCTGTCATAACTAGGGCCAGAGACCAAAAAAGAACAGCATAAGCCAAAAAGGAAGAAAAAAAAAAGAAAAGAGAGACAGAGATGATGTGTGGGAGTATGTTGGTGGGGGCGGGGCAGAGGGAGCTTGCTGGGCTGGGAAAATACATTTTACCCATTTCTCCCGAGTTACTTCATCTATACTTTTTTTCAGTTCTGTGGGAAATCAAGAGCAAAGGCTCAGCTTATCAGTGATTTCACTGAGCCAGGATTCAGAAAGCTGAAGGAACATCCTGTACCAAGCTCTGAAACACTGACCTCAATAGAATCCCCACCCTGAAGATCTAACAGAAAAATATTTGCCTCATGGTGTGTGATGGCTCTGTAAGATATGCAGGCTAGGAAAGAAAATAGAAAAAATTTAGAATTAAATATTGACTTCAAATAAAAGATTGGACAATGCAGTGGACCTATTTCTTATTTGTAAAGCAGTATGCTGAAAATTTTACCAAATCCAGCCATTTGCTTGTGTTTGGATTAGTCTTGGAAGGATCATTAGACCTGCATTTCTGCCAAACGCAGTTAGGATTTGCCCATGCTGATGCCCAAATATAGACCTTGAGTTCAGTGTTGTGTCTACCATATGCCTTGTCTAATCCAGAATGGGCTTGTTTGTCATGTTCTTTCCAGACATAACGTAAACCACCAGGACAACTGTAATTAACACTGAGAATACTGAATAACCTTTGGTTAGGGCTATTTTGGCCCTACGGTTGAATCCAGTGGAATAAGTCATCTAAGTTCATAACCCTAGCTAAGGTCTGATGCCCTCTGTGATGTTGTTTTTTCAAGCCAAAGGAGTTCTATGTCCAAGAGTCCTGAGTTGCTCAAGATGAGTGCATTCAGGTTTGTTCTTTTTGTGTGTAACTTGTTCCAGTTGTTATGTGTTGTAATATTAACCTAGATTTAAGTATGCCAAGGCTTGAGGGAGAATGAGAATATATGAATTCTTGATATGTTATTTTTAATGTTTTGATATATTAAAAGATAGTTTAACTCAGCTAAATAAGAAATTGGACCACATGATTCTGTTATTATTGCTAATAGATTTTGGAACTACAATATATATTCTTTAGGTAGTCAATATATTAGAACCAATTATACATTAACACTTGTGAGGTTAGAGTTTCTAAGGCCTTCACTAACACAAATACTTCTAATGCCAAGTTGTCTTTAACGACTTTGAATTATTTGAAATATAGATAATAAATATAAATAGGCACGTGCCTATCTGTACGTCATTATTGAAAAACACTCATTTTTGCAGAGGTTGGCAGTAACACTCCTTGATGTGTCTCCAGAGCTACATCCTTCACATACTTTATCTGAAATATTTTTATGAATTTCTGGCCAAAACCACTTTTGATCCAAATAAAATGTGTTTTTTTAATTTGTGGCATCTCATGGGGCAATTTCACTTCTATTTGTGATTATTAGATTCAGGGCAAGGTTTTTTAAATAGCTACTTCCATAGCATCCAAAATCAAGCTAGAACACATCAGAAGGCATCAGAAGGCTTAATATGCAGTTCATTTTGAACAAAGTTGCATTCAATATATGCACCATAACAGGAAATTGTGTGCACGCAATAATATTTTTACAGTGAGTAACATCTTGTCATTTGTCAACACGTTTGTCTTTTATACCCCCCTGAAGCTAAATTTAGTTAGAAAAAACCTATATAAAAAGACATCTATGTATTTATGTATTTCTAGTGCTCATCTCTGAAAGGCCGAAGCACTTGACAAGCTGGATATTTTAACACAAAATGATAAAAAGGATAAGGAGCAGATACATGGGGAAAATATTAGCTTTTTTTTGTTAAACTCCAGGTTTCTCTGAAACTGTAAATTTGTTACCAGATCAGGTCAAAGATGAATATGAAAAAGGGTAGCCTGCCGAGATGCAGTGATGGCTAAGATCCATCTTTCTGCTCCAAGTTCATAGTTATGTTTCTTGAAGTGAATTTATTTTTATTTTTATTTTTTTTATTTTTTTATTTTTTTAAAGATTTATTTATTTGAGAGAGAGAATGAGAGACAGAGAGCACATGAGAGGGGGGAGGGTCAGAGGGAGAAGCAGACTCCCTGCCGAGCAGGGAGCCTGATGTGGGACTCGATCCCGGGACTCCAGGATCATGACCTGAGCCAAAGGCAGTCGCTTAACCAACTGAGCCACCCAGGCGCCCGAAGTGAATTTTTTTTTAAATAGATCATATTCACTTTCTTTGCAAGCATGTAACAAACTTATTTGATATTCAGAACCCAATATGTGACTTGGTGTACTGAATTCACAAAGTGGACATAAGGAAAAATGTAGGGAGTAGCTGTCAGGGAGGATTATTATAGAAAATGTACAGAAGAAAGAAGGTAGAGAAAAATCTTTTTTTTCCCTTCCTTCCTTCCTTCCTCCCTTCGTTCCTTCTTCCTCCCTCCCTCCCTTCTCCCCCCTTCCTTCATTCCTTCCTTCCTTCCTGGATCCTAACTTCTGTAGTTGTGTCATACCCAAATAAGAGACAAAGTTAACTAGACATATAATTAATATAGGTGGAAATTTGGGGGTAGGACGGGAAAACATGTGATTGTTCAAGATTTGAATTATTTATAGCACTTCCTAATTAAAACACATGCATGTGCACCACACACACACAGACACACACACACACACAGTATTAACTTCCCTAAGCCTAAAGTTGGAAAATTTTGTGCCTTAATACTTCTGCCATGTTTCTCCATTGATAGAATGAGATTTACCTAAATTCCAAACATTTGACTCTTCTTGCCATTCCATAAAGTATTTGGAAAATTTTTCCACAAGCTTTCTCAGAGACCAGATAAAACCGCCCTTTCCCTGTTCCCTGTCTGTCACCCTCCCATTTCCTGTATACACCTACTTCTTGGACAGCTGCATTTAATGCTAAGTTCAAAAACTATGACTTCCAAAGAGAGGAAAGTTTTGAAGTGAGATATGCTTTTATTTGCACAATAGGAAAGAAAATCTTTTTTCCTTGGAGTATTGGGTAAGAAGCTGGCAGATCAGCCTTCAAGTTCAAAATGGGAGAAGATGATTCACTCTTAAATTTCCTTGATTGTTTTTGGAGTGAACATTCAAAGACCTTTTTTTTTTTTTTTTTTTTTTTTTTTTCAGAAATGTGTTCCCTTCATATGAACAGAAATTAGGAAGAAAAATAAGCTGTACCTTAATCCTAGAGATAGCAGCATCTTTGATGAATGTTCAGAACATCCCTAGACATATTTGACCTTATAATTTCTGGGGTTTTCTATAAAATAATATTGAT
This sequence comes from Mirounga angustirostris, assembly GCF_029215605.1. Classification (NCBI taxonomy): domain Eukaryota; kingdom Metazoa; phylum Chordata; class Mammalia; order Carnivora; family Phocidae; genus Mirounga; species Mirounga angustirostris. Next base: position 67,212,930 of record NW_026991717.1, on the reverse strand, counting down.
GGAAGGGGCCTCAGTGTTAAAATTTCAGCATTTCCCTGTAACATGACAGCATTTTCAAATGAATCTGCTCTCTAGAGTTGGTAATTCCTGGAATAATATAAATTCATCTCAGCAACCAAGCTGTGACATAGTGTACAGTTCAACAACTGACTTGATGTGCCTTCTATTGGCTCGGGAGTGTGTGGGGGGGCTCTATTTAGAGCCACTCATAGTTTTCCAGGTTTTCCTAGCTTAACTGTTACCTTCATTCCTCTTTAGCTGTCTCTTGGGCTTTGAAGTTCTGTGTAATATTACCCCTTGAGTACCTCCAGCAGGACCTGAAGTTCACAGTTAATATTAAAAAAGTGAACACTGTTAGAAGGCACTGTACAGTAAATTCCTAGAGTCCAAAGAGATGAATGGTATTGAAAGGACAGTTTTGAAGATACAAGGTCAATTTCTGCTGAGCTACCAAATCAAGCATAGAAAATTATAGAACTTGTCTATGTTCTTTGGGGTACACCTTCAGTAACATGTGAGGTTCTTTATTTTTCCTTGTTTATTTATGGGGAAATTTCTGAAAGATAAGAAAAAAGTATGTTTTTCCTTTTTTGCACAACAGTTATAGAAATATTGTTGCTTACATTGTGATTTTATCATAACTAAAATAACCTGGATTATAAAGTTCTACATTAAACGTTTCCATGGTACTTTTCTGCCTTTAGCAGAAAAATAGCCATATTTGTATCTTCTCTAAGAGCTGATATGGTGCTTTATGCACCATAGGTGCTTGATATATATATATTTTTAAATTAATAGTCCATATTTAGTTTTCTCTGACAATTTTCCTGGAAGGCTCCCAAATTGTTTTACCAAAACAGAATGTACCAAAAGCTCTAGGAGTGATAGATCAATAATAACCCCATTTCATTGAAGAGGAAATTGAGATGAAGTATGTCCAAATGACTTCAATGGGGCTATAATATAGAAACAAAGCTAATAAATTCTAGATTTATTTTGTGGTTTTTACCTAGAGCCACATGAGACTAATGTAACCTCTTCTGGCATGAACATATGGATATGTGGGGAAGGAAAGGGGAGATGGATGGAAAGACATTGGGGAAAACCTAGAATGATTCATCTGGCTTAATTCTTTTCAGAAATTCAGTCCAAGTTTATATTTGGCACCTATTACTAGAACTGTGCTATGTTACATTTTATAGGATATGTAGAAGAGGTTTAAGACATATTCCTGAATATGAACATTGTCTCCAGAAGCTTTCTTAAAATACAAACCTAATTAGCTGGATGAGGTAATGAATGTATCACCACAAATACTTGTCATTTTATCAGCAAGATTAAGAGTCCTGAGATAAAAGGACTTGGAAAGGTGGTGATAGTAGTGGAGAATGGTGAAATCAAGTGCACGGGGCATTGTCCAAGAAAAAAAGTGCTGGGATGGAAGTGGGGTGAATCATGGGAGGATCCCTGGTCTAAAGAGGCAGTGTGAGGATTCTGAGAGCCTATCTGGGGAGACAATACTAAAACAGAGTTCTGCTTCACAACCTGGCTTAGACCTGATTCTGAGCACTTCTGTGGTGATGATGGGGGATTGGTAAGAAAACATGGGAGAGGCAGGTGATACTTTAGGGTCTTTGTGACCTTCCTGAAGAAACATGAAATTAGTGATTTTTCAGAAAATATCACTTCAATTACAAAGACCAAAGTCTCTGAAAGTGTTGTTCCTGATATATTTACCTGATGATGGGCAATGTATGTTGATAGTCTAATGAAAATATTCATTCTTCTCATAGATTTTTTTTTTTTCTTTTCAGACCTCTGCATGAAATTAGTGAAATCAATTCTAACTGTAGTCAGTCTTTTCTCTGCTCATTTACTTAGGAATTCTTATTGTAAAGCCAAACTTCTTTTATAAATATTTTAAATCACTGTCCCATGCAATTGTATAAGCATATGTTTGCTTTTTGGATTTTATTTAAAAAACATGACTGTATTAAATCATGTAAATATTAGCATGTAAAAACATGAAGAACAGCATTATTTCAAGTCTTAATTTAAAATGGGACTGCTCTGGATAAGTCAATACGCTAGGGGTTAGACTGCACTGGGGACCCCAATGGGTACTTCCTTAAATTTAATTACTATTTTAAAAGCTGTTAGAAGGAATTTGATTTTAGCTAACTGGTCTTAAATCTTGTTTGAACTTGACCATGCTATTCCTTTGACAGATCTGGAGGGTGAAAAGAAAAATGCACCAGTTTGGATTCACATTTTGTGCACAGGGATGGGTGGGTTTTAGGAAAAGGAGACATCTTTTCAGATGAAACTACTGGGAAAATATTTAATTCCAGGACTTGAGTTTTAATTAAGATTCTTCAGTTACATTGCTGGTGGAGCCAATCCTTATAAGAGGAAAGCCAGAAAATACTCTTTCACCATCTCTTTCTGCTTTAGATACACACGGCCAGTACACAGGTCTCAGAGGTATTTGTTACACTTCTAATTACATGTTGAGACAAACTGAACAGTGATAATCTAATTCCAAATTCCTGGGAGAACTGAATTGATCCAACTTGGATCAGCCATTCAACCTTGCTCTAATGACCTTTTTCTGGTAGAGCTGGGTGGGGTGAGCAGAGAACTGACCTAATGAAGACCAGCCAACTGGGGACCTACTTCTGTGAGCAATTTTCAGAGAGGAGTAAGCCAGTTGATTGGGCAGATACCCAAGAGTGGTTGTGTAGAGTTTGAAGTGGGGTTCAGTGAGTTGATGCAACAGGGTAGAGGAAAATGAGAGAATGAAGTAAAAGAAAAAATATGGCAGTAGAGATAAAAGTAACTTTTTATCTACCAGGATTAGAGTCAGCCATTCTTAAACTTCTGAGTAATAATATTTCCTCTCCTTTGCCAGTGTGGAAGTGGAGAGCACTATGAGAATTTTGCCTCCTACCTAAAGTATTTCCTGACTAGTCATTTCTCACTGATGCTTTTAACCTCTAAACTTCTACAGTTCTTGTTGCTACAGAGCTCTTGCTAATATAATATCTTATGGGATTTTTTTTAGTGCTATGTTATGCAGAGAAATGATAAGAATATACATATATAATTTCTTCAGAGTATTCATGTTTTTGTTTATGACCCACCTGCTTCTAAGAGCACCTAAAGCAGTAATTCACCTAGAGATTAGGCTACTCAAAGGCTGTGCCTTTTCTTCACTCCTCAGCATCTAATTATTAACTGCAGAACCAGAAAAATTGTACCAGATGAGCTCTCACATGTTTTCTACTCCTAACATTCCAGGGCTAAGATATAAACTGTCCCCAGTGAATGGAAAATTTTGTGACAGATCACAACCATGGGGTGCCTCTGACAATTTTAGCCTGCAGGTGCTGCTGTGGTGTCAGAAGAAATAAGGGATGGGAAGGAACACATCAAACAATAGCGAGAAAAAGATGTTTTTAAGGATTCTGTTTACATCCCACACGCAGGAGTAGGTTTCCCTGCTCTAGCATCTCTCTATGAAAGGACTGGGGTTGGTTTCCCGAACAGGGCAAGAACCAGAGGGTGTGTGTTCTCTCCAGCTGGACCTGGATATCTGAAAGGATGTCCTGTTTACATTTGGCACCAGAGCCTAGTGATTGCACTCCCTGAGTACCCCCGAGAAGAGATGAAACTCAAAATGGATTTTTCACACAGGTTTAAAAAATAACACTCAGCTGACCCTGTCATCATACCACCTGGGATAGGATTACCAAAGGCCTATATTTAAAAAGAATGCTTACTAAGAAGGGTGAGGCCATGGTATCCATGGAATGCTGTTTTTGGTGGCTATGGAGGATTTTCTTTATCCTTTCTCTTTCTCTTCCCTTTTCCTTTTTTTCTCCTTCAATACTTTCCCGTCTTTCTTCCTTTCTTCCTTCTTTTCTTTTTTTCTGCGAGAAAAAGGGGAGTCAGAAGCTTGGCTGATGGCCAGACTCATTTCATGAAATGACTTGTGTAGGTACCTGAACACTGTAATATTACCATAGCAAAGCATTCAATTAAGAGAAAATCAACAAAGCAAGTGGTTTTCCTTCTTTCCTTCTTTCCCTCTTTCTTTCTTTCTTTCTTTCTTCCTTCCTTCCTTCCTTCCTTCCTTTCTTTCTTTTTCTTTTCCCTTTGCCTTTCCCTTTCCTTTCTTTTCTTTTCCCTTCCTTTCCTGTCTTTTTCTTTTCTTTTCTTTTCCTTTTCCCTTTTCTTTTCCTTTCCTTTCCTTTTCCTTCCTTTCCTTTCCTCTTTTCTTTTCCCTTTCCCTTTTCTTTCCTTTCCTCTTTTCTTTTCCTTTCCTTCCCTTCCCTTTCCCTTTTTCTTTCTTTTCTTTCTTTCTTTCTTTCTTTCTTTCTTTCTTTCTTTCTTTCTTTCTTTCTTCCTTCCTTCCTTCCTTCCTTCCTTCCTTCCTTCCTTCCTTCCTTCCTTCCTTCCTTCCTTCCTTTCTTTCTTTCTTCTTTCTTTCTTTCTTCTTTCTTTCTCTCTCTCTCTTTCTTTCTTTCTTTCTTTCTTTCTTTCTTTCTTTCTTTCTTTCTTTCTTTCTCTCTCTCTCTCTCTATTTCCATCCCTCTCTCCCTTTCTTCTATCCTCTGTCTGTCTGTCTCTCTCTTTAAAGAAACAATCTATCTTTGAGATAAGGTGTGGGAGATCATGGTGGGGATCTCATTCTTCTTCTTAGAAGAATGAGAAATTAGAAAAAAATGTTATTGGTGAAAAATCATTGTAAAGACAGAAACTGTTAAACAATGAAGTTTGTCAGTCCTGGCAGTTGGAGCACTGTGACTGTGAAAGTTGTCTATTTGTTCACTGCAAATCTTTTTTAAGAAAAAAAAATGTGTATATATATTTATGATATCTTCTCAAAGGGCTCCTGTCATTTCTGACAGCTTGACTTTCTGACCCTCTGGTTTATAGTTAGTACTGAATACAGTCATCTCTTATGTTGGCTACCATTCTGCCTTAAAGTCTTTCTGGCATGACGTGGTTGGAAAAAAATACATACGGAATGGTTTCAGGGATATGAATTTCGTCTTCCCAATGAGATTGTAAGCTTCATCAAGGTAAGGCACCACAGAGTGCCATTTTTAGACATTGTGCCAACACAGAAATTAATCAGAGAAGAACAGAAAAACCCAGAGATCTCCAACTTTTGGTCCTTCCCAAAGAATTTGCACCACATTTCACGATTTCTTTGTTTATTCTATATTGAGTGTTCATAACAAGCCTCAAATACCAATTTGTGTGTATTTGATGATGCCAAGGCTGCTCTTGCAAGAAGTGGAGCCAGGATTAACAATTGAATAGCCAAGTAAATGAAGACCAGGTATTCATAACCCACCATTTATCATGGGTTTTCAGGACAACTGCATTTATTTCAATCTATGTGTGAGAGAATGTGCCTAGCAATCAGGTCAGCACTATGAACGTTACACTGTATTTATCTTTAGTCCCTAAACATTGTGTGTAATCAAGGAAGTGAGATGGAGTAATAAAAAACCATTATAGAGTTCTGAAAGCCCTCAATTTCATATTTACATCTTAGAACCAGCTCATTCTGACTTCATAACTCCTTAATTAGAGGCACAGTCATTTTCTTTTCTGTAGGGCATTTTTTTTCACCCTCACAATACAAGCATACATTTGGTAACTAATACCAGCAATTAGCCTCATCTGCTATGTAAATGAGTGTAATTGCAATTAAATACTTTAGTAGGCCCAAAGGGAAAACATGCAATCATTACAAAGTAAGTAGGAGAGCATGGTTAAGGGACGTTTAGAAGTGTTAGCAGAAGTGCCTTTTCCCTGCGGTGTCAGGAGCCTTTTCTATGGTGAATTATTTCACTGGGAGCCCTGGAACTTGACTTGCATTTCTTGTTCTATTTTCCTATGGAGATGAGGAGAAAACTGTCCTTTTCAGCATTTCTCAGGGTTGGTTGGTTTTGGTAAAAATCAATTGGGAAATAGTTTCTCTTTAGCATGGATCCAGGGCTTAAAAATATCAACTTTCCACTACTTTTGTTGTACGGTTTGGAAAAACAGCACTATATTTACCAGAAAGATAATTTTCAGTGTCAATATTTGCCCCTTAGTAGATCTTAAGGTTGAGAACTATTGAAAGAGCATAGCACACATAGGGGAGAGTGATGAACTACTAGGGAGTCAAGCAGTACCAGTTCTAGTTAGTAGCACAGAGTGGCTTAGAGCCTAGGCTCTAGAGCCTGAGTGTGGGCCTCTAGCCCTTACTAGCTACATGTACTTGGTCAAGTCATGCACCTATTTTCCCCAGTGGTCAAATGGGAAGACATAGTATAGAGCTCATAGGTTGCTGCAGATGAAATTCATTCACGCAAATAAAGCACCTAGAATATAGCCTGGCAAAGTGTTTAAGTGCTCAACCAATAAATGTGTGTTGAAAGACCTTTGGTCTTTCCATTCCTCCATGCAGATTTTCTGTCCTGGTAAAGCCAAACCTCAAAGTAATGCACCTACATGGAATCATGGTAGTCTCTAGTAGAAGTGAGCTTACTCTTTTTTTCAGCATTATGCTATAAGATTTCTTTCAGGGACATGATCCCCATGAAACTTACTGTTGTAGGCATGCATTTACTTCAGGGGTGATTCACACTTCAACGTAGGGACTTCTTAATGAGAGTCCGAGGAAAAACAGATGTTTTTATCTATGAACAGTGAATATGTAACAGATCATTTTTCTTTCTTAGCATTGGTGGCTAGGAGTTACATAGGCAAATTTGTAGCCAACACATTTCTAGTTATCTATACAGGACTTTCCTGCATCCCAAGCTTTTGTTTCTCCCTCTTTTAGTTTCATAAACATCCATATCCTTATTTGTGAAAAAAAATATATTTTGCTGTACACATCTTGTAAACTACCTCAATTATTCTTATATAGTTGTGTTCTGTTGAATAAGTCACTATGCCTCTTTGACACAGTTCCTTTGTCTTTAAAATGTAAAGTTGGGTTGGGTGACTTTTATGTTTTTTTTTCCCAGCTTCAAAATGCTGATTCTTAATTAAAATGAGTTCTTTTCTGTTGTTGTTGGAAATGATAACTTGAATAAATGAAGAGAAGACTCTTTAGAAAACAAGTGATGCATAATATCAGAGCCAAACAATGTAGGAGAGTCTTTCAGATCTTCTCACTTTGGATATTTCTGCTTTTTCTGTCACTAAAAATTACCCAAAGCATTTAAAGGCATGATCATGAATATTTCAGTCAGTTCTTGATTCCTTTCCCTCAGTGAAGGAAAAGGCAGAAGGCTTTGTTTCTGGTAGTGGAAGCGGGCACAGCATTTTTGTGACTTCCCCCATAATTTCTCCTATATCCTATACAAGCGAATGGGAAACAGGATGGCAAGGAATAGAAGAAATAAAAGACTGTAAACCTCTTTTGCCACTTTTGATAGAAGGGAAAAATTCTAGTGTTATCTTCTACTCCTGTTCACCAACCACTTAAGAGTTACAGGGAGAGCTTCAAAGGCTTAGCGTTGTCCACTCCACTGAACTACGTTATCAGAGAAAAGACTGCCAGATGTTTAGCAATCAAACTTGGTGCAGAACATAACTTTAATGGAAAACAGAAGGGCGTTTTGTTTCCCTCCCACTGTGCTATCTATCTGAGCGACTTTCAGGAGCCCACTTTCCTTACTGTCTTTGAAAGGCACACACACACATTTTCTGAAATGCTGTAATTTGACCCAATTCAATATAATATAAGGTGAATCTTTGCATATACTTGTGAAGTAAGTAACTTTGCATCCTTAGGGAAGGAGTTCATAAAGGCTGTATTTTCTAGCATTTAGATCAGCTTAGAGAACAATTAATAAACACAAATGGGAACATTTGGTATTAAACCACCCCCCAAAGAGTCAAATCTTATTTTCCCTGCTTATATCTGGTCAGCTCCCTTGGCACCACAGATTCAATATCTTTTTATTTTTTTTAATAAAGACCTGGTAACTTTTAATAATGGGCTAAGAGTGTAGAAAATGTGTTTTTTAGAGAGAAGGGGTCATTTAATTATTATCTCTTCATTAAGATGCTTTTAAAAAAGAAAAAAAAGTCCATTATTTTTAGACTAAATTGAAAAAGAGATGCTTTCAGTAGAAGATCATTTGGATCACTTTGACAATGAAGGAAATGCTGCCCAAAACACTAAATAACTAAGGTGTAAAGGCTCCTCATAGCTGCAGAGAACAGAGTTTAACTTATTCAAATAGTTTAACTTATTAAGATGGGACTGGCTTGTTTTTAAAGAATTTGCATCATACCCCAGACTTTATTCTTTACAAACTTATCTCACAGTAAAGTGCCCATCTGTGGGTTGTAAAGCAACTCCAAGACATCTGGCTGTAGTGGGGCCATGGATAAGTATAACGAAAATTTGATTTCTGTGGCTACTTCCTCTAGATGCTATGCATTCTGACCCTTTCTTATAAACACAACAACAAAACTACAAAAATATAAAATAAAATAAATGGAAATTGAATTGCAAAATAATTTGTAGGTTTTCTGTTACTTTTTATTTTGTTACATTTTAACCTTCAGATATAGTGAACCCAGGAAGAAAAAAAAACCTTGGTATCATTGCAGGTTATGAAGCTGGTTGGTTGAGCAAATGTTACTCTGTTATTTAAGATATAGTTCCCAGCCTCAGACCCAGGTTCTTGATATTCTTCTTCACCCTGCCGGTCTTATTTTCCATTGAATTTCCTGGGTTTGGTGAGCAGAAGAGACTCAAAAAATAGGCATTGGATATTGGATTGGGTGCTACTCTAGAAGGAAGTTTTCTTTCATAGACCTTCGAGTATGCTCTGTGTGCCCAACTTGATTGACAAATGGTGTTTGGAAAGGGAAATTGTTCAGAAGGTAATAACAATATCTTTGTTTATAGTCTGACTGCAAAACAAAGTGAGAAAATTCTCAGGCCCAATTTTCAGTTCTGTAGTCCAGACAGATCACTCACACAGTGTTGGGTGTCACTCAGTTTCCAGGTTGCCCCTCGAGAGGTGAGCTTAGGCTTTTGAGGTTAGGGTCAGTAGCCAGATGATTCCGCTCTCCCTTCCTTTGCATTCCCTTTAATAACAATGCTTTTCCCTGTTCAGTTGCCTGTGAGGGGCCTCTGTGTGAATGTATCTCTTATTTTCACTCTTAAAAGAGTGTTTCAAAGCGAAGTCAAGATTTTGGCCTGATCTCTTTTCCCAAGTTCATGGCCATGCTCCCAATTAAACAAAAGTTTCTAGATTGGATTCCAATGGATATCGCCTATTTTAGGCACTCAAAGAAGGACTTGGCTTTTCAAGGAATGTTAAATATCAAATATATATGTTATTTTTGAATTATTACTGTCAAATATTATATGTGCTTATTTTTCATACTCATTTAAAATAAAATCATGGCAATTTACTGAAATCAGGTGTATTTTAAAAGGGAAGCAATTTATAGTAGGAACCAAAAGAGATTGAAGATGTGTTTGTCTTAGGTTAAGGAGGGATTTATTAGATGTATATATTTTTAAATCATTATTTTAAGAAAAATATCTGGGATTGTATGAAAATGCGTTGACTAAAGAAGTGGAATTTAGTGAAAGAGTATATTTTTAGTCTTCTCAACTATATCCTCTGGGAGGTAAAATTTTTTTCTTTAGATCAATAGTTTATATGCCCCAAATTTTGAATTAATTCATTACTACTATTGAGACACTTCCTGTCTACCAGGAGGTTTAGAAATCAAGACCAGATGAATTTCATGAAAATTTGTAACAACAAAATTTAAGTGCGCAAACCATGTCTTTAGGATTTCAAACACCAAATCTTGTTTGCTTTTTTGGTTTTGATAACAGAAACTTTTGATTTATGGCCAAGGAGAAACTTGATGCAAACCAAACTGGAATTTGAGAACTTAGGGATATAGTCATTCTGAACTACCACTTTTCAATGGATTTCAGTGGTGCCCGAAAAAGGATGAGTTGAGAACATAGACTCAGTTCTAAAAAAGGAAACTGAAAGTATCGTCCCCACTGGAGAAGTATCTTTCTATCAGTGGAGCATCATATTTTGTTTCAAACCACATAGAAATAGGGGCTTAATGTTGAAAAGAAAGGAGGTGGGGGGTGATGGTCCTGGAAGAGTGCTGATACAGAATGTGTAGTCTTTTTGTGCAGTAGTTAACTAAAAGGGTGATTCTTAGAGATCATATCTGCCCCAAACTACAATTAAAAGATTAAAGCAAAGCAATACGTAGAAATACTTTAACAATTCAATAGTTGCTTCTTGAATGGCCACTGTAACCGTGCTTCATCATAGGGTATCACAGAGCTGGTCTTTAAACTCTATGAGCCCAGAGACCTTCTCTGATGTTTATGGAAGGCCCTTGCTCTTCCTAGAATGTAGTCGGCACTTAGTGTCTATTTGTTCAACAAGTGAGTAGAAAAAATAATGCAAAGATCTATAAGATGATGTCTCTGCCCACAAGGAGCATAGCATATTGATTATAAAAGCATTCACAAACTGCTTTACGGTTGACAAAATCTACTGATCTACGTTATTATCTGTAGTAGTCTGTGGTTCCAACTCTGATTTGTATCAGAATCACCTGGATAGGCCTCTTGTTTTATTTTTATTATTATTTTTTATGTGCGTATGTTTATAACCCAGCCTGACTCAGGGAATGGAATCTTGTTAGGAAGCGGTAGAGGTGGTGAAGGAAGCAGGTGTTAGCATTCACCAGGTGATTCCTGGCACGCATTGCTGACAGAAGGTGCCATGAAGACGACAGGCTGCTGGCTCTGATCCAGACTGAGTTTAAAACTGGCTCTAAGCCTTTTCTAGCTTTTTTAACTTTAAGATTAACTTCTCTGAGCCTCCATTTTCCCATCTATAAATGGGGAGAATAATAGTAACTATCCTCAGAAGATTATTGGGTGGATTCAAGGAGATAAGCCAAGTAAAGTGCATATCCCAGAGCCTGGCACAGGGTAGGCACTCAGTAAACTTTGTTTGTACCTGCTAACCACCAGGGCCTATGGCTTATTTCATTTTCAATACTAGACCTAGGCTGAAGAACCACAGGCCCTGTTCTCGTGGGTAAGGCTGTCATGGTAATTTCTCTTACCTGTTTAACCACAGGATGGTCTGAGAAGCTTGCTCCTCCTGAATCTCAGCCAGGACCAGCTAGACATTTGCTAGGGTCAGAATAGACTGCGGCATTTCTGATCCCCATTGGACTTCCCTCTAGGATGAACGTACTCATGTTGTTTCAGGATTTCCAGCAAGTCCTGGCCTGGAAACCAGAAGCTAAAGTTATCCCAATGTGATAAGCTCAGGAACTACATGAGATGTTGATTTGGATCTAGTTTCAAAGGTTATCAAAGGTTCAGAAGCTGAGAAAGGAATGGCAGTTTAAGGGTTGGTGGGAGGGGGTCTAGCATTTTACCCATGGGGGAAAATTGTGCTGTAGAGAGAGAAACCAGTTTTGACTGAAATGGCCAAGCAAACAAGTAACTTTAAATTAATGATAAACTATAATCTGGGTCTGTAAGATAAACAAAATAAGCAGCTGTGATAGAATGAGGTTTATCAGAGTGCGATAGGAAGGTCAGGCGTGACAAATTGGGAAACTGGGAGGTTGAGCTGCCTCATGACTATTATATAACTAACATTTTTGCTAAATTTAAACACGAGCCGCCTTCTCTGGAGGTGTGTGGGTGGAGAGGTGAAGGGGCAGATTGAAAACAATGGCCTTTATTTTAATAATGTACTTTAATTTTAGGCCAGGGTTGAATAAGAACTTTCAGCTAACAGTATATTTTTTGTCAGTTCTGTATTTTTCTGAACTGAGGCTACCTTTGGCCCTATGGAACACCCCTATTTTTCTGTCAAACTACTACATCCAGTGCATTTTTTTCTGGCCTCCCTGGAAGTAGAATTGTCTCGGCCTTTCCCCTGCAGAACGCAAAACATAAACATAAGGGCATTAAAATGGAAACAGGATCTTGGTTCTCACTGTTTCACCAGGCTCCTTAGCGCTGACCTCTGACCCTCATTAAGATCCCATGGAAAGTCTGGGCATCTGGGGTGTGTAGCTCACTGTGGGAATTTTTTTGTTGTTATGATTGTTGTTTTCCTCCTCCTGGATTATTTTGGCTTAACCTGGGGCTATGATGTAAAATAAGCCACTTTCAAGAGCTTTTCCTGACCTCGTCTGGGGATGGGGTTAGAATGGGATTTGACTACCGCTGCTGTCAACTCAAAGAATCCATTTTCCAGTCTTCACCTAAAATTATGTGAGAAAATAAAACATAGCATCTTTTGCATTCTCTTGCACTAATGACAGGTAAGTTCTTGTTTTTGAACACCCATGTAGAATTGTTGAAGATACTGAGGCTTCCTTTTTTTTTTTTTAACTCACTTGTTACTTTTGTAACAGTAGGACCCTACATCAGATACCCTCTCCTGTATTTTCTTGATTTATGTCGTTTCCCATCATACTTTCATTAAAGAAGACACTTTTCCTGATCATTCAGTGGGAAAGATCTCAGATAAGTTCATTTTTCTTTAATGGAATTTTTTGTTGTCCTTGAGCAGTGTAAGAGGCTAAAGTCCAGAAATAGAATTGGATGGTAATTTAAAATATTCTGGTTGAGTGGCTAATTTATGTACACATTTAGGAGTAATTAGTAGAGGTTTTAGAAAATTTTCAATAAAAGCAGAAGAGCAGTCATCCAGGATAAGGTAGAATAATTTTTTCCTCTTTGGTTGGGTAACTCTTTGCATGTCTCAGGGTCACAGATTTCTGTTCAACAAGGGCTAAGTTTCATCTTAAGCTTTTCTAATCCATTGTAGATTTCTCATGGCTCAGTTCCAGTTGATATAAGAGTAACTGTTATAAAAATGTTGGGCTGAAGAAGGCTGATAAGTTTTCTTACAGGTATTTTGGATTTTGTTTTTAAGAATATTAACAGAAGCCAATATTTAATCTTTATAGTGTTTTTTCCCTCCTAAGGAATTTGGTATACTCTGTTCTAAAAATTCTGGAGAACACACACAGAATTCTTTTTTTTTTTTTAATTAACATAAAATGTATTATTTGTTTCAAGGGTACAGGTCTGTGATTCATCAGTCTTACACTATTCACAGCTCTCACCATAGCACATACCCTCTCCAATGTCCTTCACCTAGCCCCCCATCCCTCCCACCCACCCCCTCCACTCCAGCAACCCTCAGTTTGTTTCCTGAGATTAAGAGTCTCTTATGGTTTGTCTCCCTCTCTGGTTTCATTTTTCCCTCCCTTCCCCTATGATCCTCTGTCTTGTTTCTCAAATTCCACATATCAGTGAGATCATATGATAATTGTCTTTCTCTGATTGACTTATTTCTCTTAGCATAATACCCTCTAGTTCCATCCACGTCATTGCAAATGGCAAGATTTCATTTTTTTGATGGCTGGATAATATTCCATTGTATATATATACCACATCTTTTTAAATTTTATTTTATTATTATTATTTTTTAAAGCTTTTATTTATTTTTTGACAGAGAGAAAGACAGCGAGAGAGGGAACACAAGCAGGGGGAGTGGGAGAGGGAGAAGCAGACTCCCCACAGAACAGGGAGCCTGATGTGGGGCTCGATCCCAGGACCCTGGGATCATGACCTAAGCCGAAGGCAGACGTCTAATGACTGAGCCACCCAGGCGCCCCTATACCATATCTTCTTTATCCATTCACCTGTTGATGGACATCTAGGCTCTTTGCATAGTTTGGCTATTGTGGACATTGCTGCTATAAACATTGGGGTGCACGTTTCCCTTCGGATCACTATGTTTGTATCTTTGGGGCAAATACCCAGTAGAAACACATAGAATTCTTATTTTGAAATGGAGAAACTGAAACTCAAGAGGGCAAGTGATTTGCCCAAAGTTACCAAGTCTCATTATATATAAAACTCAAGTTCTCAGCCTCTAGTACCGTATCGTATGTATAAGTAAAAAGAAAATTGAAAACCCAAACCTGCTCTACCTCAGAAAAGAAGACAAAAGGTAGGAATGCCTATGCATGTCCTTTCAAGCTCTGTCTATGAAAAATTCATCTTTCCCACAAAGCCCTCCTTTTTTTTGGATGGGTGTATGTGCAATATTCTAAAATCTTCCTAATAGAGTCCATTTTTTGCTTCAATTTAACTTTAGGACTTGGGCTTCTAGAAGGCAGATATCTGGTTCTACAGCACTCAAGCTACAGTTATTTCATAGACAAATGTCGGGAGGAGAAGTAAGGGGAGAATATATGATTACTAGGTTGAATAAGCACCTGCAGGAGGCCATGGACTAGGTCCTCACTGTGCCACACTATTCTTTCTCCTTGAAAATACCACTTCCCCTTGCACTCTGCATTCCAGGCCCAGAACCTTTATAAAAGACCTCTTTAACGCAGCCTTCTTTATTGACACAGTTCAGTCATCTGCCAACACCTAGATAGCTTCATTTGACTTCATATGTTTTTTCGCAAACGTTCTTCAGCTCTTTCACATGTCTGCTCAGTCTTTTTAATTAAATCACACACTCCTTTTTCATTACTTTTTTTTTTTAATTCCACAGGACCTAACATGTTCCTCTGTACAGAGCAGACAGTCAGTAAGTTTGTTGACTGATTATAATGATATGGATCATTGTGAATTACTTGACCACATATAGAATGAGTACAGTCCTCTCTTCTGTGTGGAGATGAGATAAAATTAGAAGAGGAGTGTGTTTTTGTAGTCCATGTGTCCCGTGCAGGGAGCTCCAAATGAGGAACGGGTCTGACATGGCAAAAATTGAATTACCTTTATTAATAACTTATATAGATATAGCTCCTTGGAAGTTCAAATATCTTTAATATATATTATCTCATTTGATTCTCAGAGGGAACTGGAAGTCAATCTGTATTGACTTCGTTTTATGGCTGAAGAAACTGAAGCTCACAGGAATTCAATGATTTATCCATATTTTTATCTTGCAAGTAGTTGAAACTTGAACGCAGTGTTTTGTCTTGTTTTGTTTCCTTTGACCTCTAGGGTTCATGCTCTTTCATGCTGCTTCTCTCATTCCATAAAGCCATCACTGCCATGCTCACAGTTTGTGACTCATTTTGGAGTAATAACCCTGCCTCAAGTGATATTTGCAAATACTATTAACCAAGAGAGTTCCACAACTACTATATGTTCTGTAGCTTCTAGCATAATAAAATTGTAATATTGAAATAAGATGGCTTTTTTTTTTTTTAATAAGAGGTCTTAAAAAGTTGAAGGTTGCATGGAAAAAAGTCACAGGTTGCTCAGACATTGGACTTGGAGCATATTGAGCTCTTGTGCTTCATTTAACCAGCATGATTCTGGCTTTAGCTCAGAAGGAGGTTTAGTGTAAGCTTCTAGGTCAGCCGACCCACTAAAAGGAAGATTAGAACATCTTCTTTTTTCTCAAAACTGAGAAGATACATTTAGTAACAACTTTCTGAAGGGGTAGAAAGTCCAAAATGTCTGCAATTATCAAAGAAAGATAATCTATTAATACAAAATTATCATTCCCATAATGTGCTTTCAGAACAACGTGGAATCACAGAGCATTCATAAAACTCCCACTAAATAACATGGAAATATTGGTGGATTAACTCCTTCCCATCTACCCCCAAACAACAACAACAACAACACTGTACCATGTGTAGTACTTCCTGTTTGGTCTTGTTTTTAAGTCTTTGCTTGATTTCAGCTACTTTAGACTTCATAGCCTCCAATCTCTTAAGAAGCATAGCTGTTCTGGCTCAGAGCCTTCCATTGAACCCCACTGCATTGCCCACCCCCAGCTGCACAGACTCAGTCTTCCAGATTAGTAGAGATCATTACCACCCATAAATTTTATGTGCATTAAAGGTAGTTTCCCTCTCTTGTAATCATTATTAATATTTGATGGTCAAGATATTATTCTTTATCGATAATTTTATAGATCATAGTTAATTTAGAAAGAAAAAAATCAGAACTGTAATGCAAAGTAGTACAGTTCCACTTTAAAGAGTGGATTGCATTTTTACTTCAATTAAATTCAAAGTCAGTCAGTCCCATCGGTAATGTTAGCAATTATAAGAATACTTTGCAAAAGTAGTTAAAAAAACACTCAGAGAACTTTTATGTGATGCTAGTTTTTAAAGCAAGAATGACTTTCTTCTAAAACTTCAATTCTTTATGAGATCATTTTGGAGTGTACTGTTACATAAAACATGAGGTCAGTAACTAAGGCTAATTAAATTTTAGTAGGAGCAAAAGTCACCAAAAGGTTTTTGCATTCATCCTACCCATTCTAAAACAGTGATACAATACACCATTAATAGCCTTAGAATTGCTAATTATTTCAACATGAATAGCGATATCAATGCTGTCAGCTTAATTTAATACACTCAGGAGAATTCCTGCAGAATGCATGATTTCTCTATTATTTCCTGGTTTTCACAACCACTAAAAGCTATAAATTCTCTTTCTTTTCTTCAGAGAGAGAGATTAATGCTCACCTTTTTGAGGAATGTTGCAGTTGTTTTTTTTTTTTTTTTAAGAAATGGGAAGTAAAAACAAAATAGAAATTTAGAAATGAGAGTAGCCCAGCTTTAGTTCTGTGATCGAGGGTGAGGGAAAATGTTCCTTACTCCAAAGGAATTAAGATGCCCATGGCTTCTGCTGATTTCAGTGGAGTTTCTACTTAGAAAATGACCTTAGACTTGGGGTTGAAGTGTCTCCTTTTTTGGAGAGAGCTAAAATGAAAGTCTGGAGGAGTGTAAGTGGAAAGAAATTGTTTGATTGAATAAACAAGTAGAAACTTCATTAGAAACTTAACCAAGTTAAAAGGAAGGAGTAATCCTCTAATTTCACAAAGTATTTCATTTGGAAGGCAATAGAGAACAACTACAGCTTTCTCGTGGGGGAAGCGTGAGTTAAAATTTATTCTACAAAAGATTCATTCAATAGTAACTAATTAAAAGGTACTAGGTTAGGCCTTAAGATGAATCTCAGAGTTGGAAAAAAACCTTGAAAATAATCTATTCTACATTTTTAATGCGTGTGATCCCTTTAAAATGACTGGTCAATCTTGGCCTGCATGTCTCTAGTGATAGGAAACTTACTACCTTATTTTCAGAACATTCTAATTGTACATTCTTCTTTAAATCAATTGAATTTTCCTTGAATTTTCACTCATTTGCTGGGTTAGCATTTTCTGAAATATGGTATTTGACATGGTATTAGGTGATATACAGGAAAGAATCTTAATTTTAATAGTAATATATATTTCAACATACATTTAAAATAATACATACACTATTGTACCAAACTCATTATTTCAGATTATTATTTCTTAGGATGGAGCTAAGGGGAAAAAGTGAGTTCACATAAGGTGGAGTTAAGAAACTCTTAGGTAAGTATTAAGTGTATGTGAAGATGAATATGACCAAAGTTGTGAAGGTGATTAAAAACAACTAAGTATGAAAAACAGTACCCTAGGTCTACTGTGGGAACCAGAACAGATGCCAAAATCCAGTATCATGGCAGACTGTATTCAGGAACGTGTATATAGATAAATTGGGGCAGACATATGGTGTAATAATGGGGCAGACATATGGTGGCCTAATCCATGGTGGGAACAGGAGAAATGTCAAGAAAGTAGTCTATTAGTAGAGTGTTATGGAAAGAACACTGTCCTGCATCTCCAAGGACTCAGGTCTTAATCTACCTCTCCTCTAAGTAGACCTCCCCTTATTTCTGCAGGCCTCAGTTTTCCTCATCTGTGGAATACAGATGATTTCCAATGAGGGTACCAAAATTCCTTCCGGCTTTGTAGACCTTTGATTACATAATCATCATGAACATATGGACCAGCAAATGAACGGCGATACGAGGAATGGGAAAAGAAAGAATTGATGATGACAATGAGATTTAAGAATGGGTGACTAAGGTCATTCACAGGCAAGAGAGTCAAGTGGGGAGGATAATTTAGAATCAGTGGGCAAGGAAAGATTGGTTTGGATCTATTGCAATGGAGATGACAATGACATCTCTTTGTCTGATAGGTCCTGGACACTTGGGAAAGAGTGAAACTTTATTTGCTCATCTGTAATATAGAAATTAGGTGATCTATAGAGATTTGGGGATCACTTACATAGAGATAGGTGAAATCATGGAAATGAAGAAGACTATCAAAAAAAGGGAGGAGAGAAAATTGGAGTCAAGGGAGTTAACAACTATTCAGGGCTCCTATGTGCCAGACATGTTATTTACATTGTCCCTTTAAACTATACAAAAGTCTTATGAGGTTTGTATAATTTGCCCCATTTTACAGAATAGAAAAATGAATGTTTGGCATGGTCCAAGATCACACAAGAATGAATACATAGCTAGAGTTAAACCTGTCTGTCTGACTTCCAAATCTATGTGATTCCAGCCCCATGAGGACAGAGACATGTGAAAGGTAGACAGTGAGGGGAAGGAATGAAAATACTGCATCGGAGTCCTCTGAGGGGTGCAGGGAGAATCTCTGATCCTGTGAGGTGAGTGCAGCCAAAGCTAGGGGGAAGAAAAGGAGGGGACAATTACAGTTGGCCCTTGATGCCTGTGGGGGTTAGAGGCACTGACCCACATGTAGTCAAAAATCTGCTTATAACTTTTCATTTCCCAAAAACTTAACTACTAATAGCCTGATGTTGACTAAAAGACTCACCAATACTATAAACCGTTGATTAACATATATTTTGTATGTCATATGTATTATATATAGTATTTTAACAATAAACTAAGCTAGAGAAAATAAAGTGTTAAGGAAATTTTAAGGAAAATACATTTACAGTACTGTATTGTATTTATCAAAAAGAATCTGTGTATAAGTGGACCCACATAGTTCTAAGCCTGGTTGTTCAAGGGTCAACTATACATGTACTGAATACTGAATACTTATGCCAGACACTTTTCTAAGTGATTTACATGTATTAACTCATTTAATCCTAACAACAACTGGCTTACTGAATGCACTGGACTCAGTGGGGTTCAAGGCAGTAAACCATTTTATTCTTTCCTACTATAGCCTTTCAATCCCACCCATGACTACCCCTGGACCATGTATTGAGCAGATCCTGTAACTTTTCTTGATCACTTCTCAGGTACTGTATTAGAACTCTGATCCATATGTTAATATAATGCATACTATGTGGTACCAAAAAAGAATGAAGATGTTATGTACTGAAGCAAAATGTTAGGTGGGAAAAAAGCAAGAAAGTAAATATAACAACCTACCAATATGTGATAAAGAGAGAAAAACATACATATTTGTATTTAATTTTGTATGGTTAAATACCCTTTGGAATATCACAGGACCTAATAAAATTATGTGCCCATGGGAAGGGAAATTGTTGGCTAGGGTAACTATAGAGGGAGGGAAACTTTCCATTGAATTTCTTTTTGTTCTCTTTAACTTTTACTCTTCTTGAATGTGTTCCTATTGGGCTTAGTCAGCTATTGCCACAATAATTATGCATAGCAGTCACCCCCAAACTTGTGGCCATAAGCATTGATTCTCATGCTCACAGGCAAGTGGTTTAGCTGAGTGGCTCTGCTTCAGGGTGCAGATGTGCAGATTGCCCATTGTGGCTCTACTTCATTTGTCTAATTTTGGGACCCCCAGCTAGAGGGAGCAGAGACTTTCTGGGGCCTATTCTTTTCAAGTGAAGTCAGGAGTTTCCAGAGTGGTAACAGAAGACATTCATGCTAACTAACTAAATGTGTAGGTTTGAAATGTCCACACAGTCACTTCCGACCCACATGCTTAAATAAACAGGGAAGCATACTCCTCCAGGAGGTAGAGAGAATGAATCATTGCTGAACAATAATCTAGCCCACTAATAAAAAAATTAGGTCACTTTAAGTCTAATATAAAAATTTTAATCTCTCATCCAATCTCCTATTTCTCCTTTTCCCGCTATAGGTCGAGTTTGACCCATATTTAGAAATCTGTAGTGGGGAAAGGGATCAAGACCAGTTTCTTTTCTTTTCTTTGCTTTGCTTTGCTTTGCTTTTCTCTTTCCCTCTATCTCTCCTTCTCCTCCTGCCTTTCTATCTTTTCTTATTTCTTCTCCTTTCTTCACTTTATCTACTTTCAACTTTTATATGCTATATCTGGCTTCTCCAAAGTTAGGTTCAAGAAAGAAGGATGATTAGGAGGAATGATCAAGTTCTTTTTTTTTAAGTAGACTCCACACCTAGCATGGAGCCCAATGTGGGGCTTGAACTCATGACCTTGAGATCAAGATCTGTGCTGAGATCAAGAGTCAGAAGCTTAACTAACTGAGCCACCCAGGCACCCCCAAAGATCAAATTCTGCTCTGACTGGTCTTCTGTATTATATATTGGGGTCCTATGCATGGCCCATGATAAGAAACTGGCTCTTTGTTTCATGAAGCAGCTTGTGGGTTCTTTGAGATTCTTGGCAGGGGCTTTCTGCTTGACCGTCCCTCCATACAGTTGCTGCACCTCTGAATGATGATTCACAGTGGTTTCCATTCTGTTAGATCTATTGGGTGGGATTCTTTCAAGCATTCAAGCCCTGCTACTGTCTGCCACCTATGACAAATAAACACCCGTACCTGCTGTTCGTTAAAATGTAGCTTGCATCCAGTGTAGTCCTTATTCTCTGTTCATAGAGGTAGCCACTCATCATTTAACTTTTCCAGGTGAAAGGCATCTCTCCTCAACTTGGCTTCATAGTAAGGAAGCACCTGTTCTTTCAAATGCACAGCTCTAATCAACTCTTTCCAAAGAGATTCTCACCTCTCTTCTCCCCAGCCTATACTAAGCCTTTTAATGCATAGGTTGGAGATGGATGATGGGTTAAAGAAGTAGATGGCATCCAGAAGCATGGATTCTAGACACAGCCCTGCCACTAACTGTTGAAGTGACATGAGTGAGAATCTAGTTCACCACTTTTCTAAGGAAGAGGAAACTGGGGCTCACAAACTTCACATAACTTTTCCTCTTCAATCTGATAGTGACAAACTTCTGCCTGAATCTGTATTCTTTGGACTGTAGTATAATTTTTTCCCCACTGCATCAAAGCAGGAAGTCTTTTCTTATGTTTAAACAACCCTCTTTTCGTGATTTAGATCCTTCCTTCTTGTTCTGGCCTCGGCAAGGACCAGACCAGGAGAACAGCTGGTCACCATTTTTTATATGTGAACATTGTAAATAAAAAGCCTTCCAAACCTGCCCTAAGAGTTAGGATTTCTTTTAGAGTCTTAAGCCCCAGGGACTCATTTTAGTCCATTCAAACTACAAAATACTTTGGTTCTGAAGATCTTCTTCTGAAAGACCCCAATAAAGATCTCTCCTCACAGTCCATTCATCAATTAGTCCCCCTGTATGGCTATGGGGAGATGTGCAAAGTCAGCTGAACTTGGCACTCATTATTCCTAGAGGAAGGTATATTTCAGACTTAATACTTAGATTCCAAACTCTTTTCTCTGTAGGAGTTATAATGCTTAAGTAAAATAACATTCTTAACTCCAAGTATAGAGTTCTTAAATAGGAACATATATCTTCTCCCCCCCACCCCGCCATTTTTGGAAGTTTAAAGTTCATTACATTATTAACTTTTGAAAACTTCCATCCTCCCACTTCACTGACTGTCAGCCTAAGGTCTCCCCTCCTTCTTGTCACCGTCTCTCTCCCTATAAGGATATATTCTGTTCCTCTTGTGCTTCATTTCTCACGCTGCTCAACATTATTGCCCTTTCTCTTTCTTTGAAAGCTTGTGTATGTGCACGCGCATACCCTACATTTGCATGCACAATGCAGATAAAAGAACGAAATCTCCTGTCTTCTGAGGAAAATTCTAACTCTCCTCAGGTACTGTAGGTGTCTCATTTCATATTCTTGCTTGAAAATATGAGAGGGGTCCTGAATCGTGATCTCGCATTATGCTTCAGAGCAGGCCTTCTTAAAAGTACAGTTCCTTCCCCCAGAGGAAATGAGAGAGCTATTTAAAACAAGCAATCAATCCATTTAGAACTCACCACAATCTGAACAACATTTCTTAGGGTGATGAATCGAAGGAAGTGAAGAAAAGAATTTTTTAAAAATGGATTTAAAAGGAGATTTTGGACCCATCAGCATTCACTGAGTCCAAACATAGAAATTCAGTTCAATTTATCATGAAGAGAAAAGATTAATCACTTGCAGAAATCTTGAAATTCGTGTGCTGCATTCAGAGTTGTTAAATGAGAATCATTTTTAATTACCACTATCTCCTCGGTATGAAATTTTTCTACGTGGTTTGATTATCTTGCTACAGCATGAGTTGTCTTTAATTCCTCTCTGTTTCAATCCCCAAATCAAGTCCATTGCTACCTGTGACAATTTTTCAGAGGGTTCAGATTTATTCCTCTTCTTTTGAAAAGTCGGCACCTCACAGGAAATGTCTACCTCACATGAATTCATACTATTCCAGTGATCTGTTACCTGACTATTGCTTTCATCTTCTCTTTGTGTGTGTGTGTGTGTGTGTGTGTACACAAAAATAAGGATCTTTTCTCTAAGCATTATTTAGGGAATGCCATTTCCATGTGCAATCTACCTTCTTCCATTTCTAGCTATTTCTTAAGTCAAATCTAAACTCAGTCTTACTACTCCAAAACTACATTTCTATTGCTGGTTTTGGTGGAATTTTTTTTTTCCACTCAACATTTGTTTTTCCTGATAACATCATTTCAATTTTGCTCTATTGCATAGAGTCTGCTGGGACCATCATCAACCCCGGTGTCCTGCCCCGCTCTGGCCTAGGCAAAAGTCCGTGATCCAAAACTTTAACCCACATTTGACATGAGCAGAGTGACAAAAAAAACCTCAAAATGGCAGGAACTCATTCATTTCCAAGACTGTTCATTTACCCTGGCTCCCTGGACCCCCAATCAGCTTTAATCCTTGCTGAGTCTGTTTCTTCAGCCTTCTTCACAATGTGTGAACTACTCAGCATCTTTTGAGTCAGTTTTGCTTTTCTGTTAAATTAGATTTAGGTTTTGTTGATTATATTAGAGTTGGTTTTTGTTGATTACAAACCAGAAACTTCCAGTTGAGACATAATGAAATTTTCCTCAAATATCCTCCAGTCCAGTAAGTTTTTCCACCTCTGGCCAAGAGTAGGACAGGCTTTGGGGGGGTTATAAAATTGCTCTCTGGTCTTCCGAATTTTTTTTCCTTTTTGTTGCTAAACTGTACCCTTTTTATCCTTTATAATATTTCTTCAAACCTTACTTTTTCATGGCAATGAACTCCATTTAATGATCCATATTAACATCCTTCAGAATTTGCTTAGCATTCATTTGCTATCTGCCAGATCCCAAAGGTGGCTCTTCCTTCATACAGAAGATCTCTCAGCTTTTATGTAAGGATAAGCTGTCAAATGTTGGACAAATAAGAATTGAGCCACATTGTATCCATTCCTGTGTTTTTCAATAAAGTAAACCAAAGACAACTTACTGGTTAGACCGATCCTGAAGCACTATTAACAAATGTAAATTGTCCATTGGAAAACCATTATCGGATTCTCTTTCCCTCAAAGAGCAGGAGCTTAAAGTATAGCAGAGAGAGGGTCAAATCTAGGGAGATGGTTCCTGCACAAAATTTATGTTTGACCCATACCAGCAGAATAGGCTAGCAAATGATCTTGAAATCTCAGTGGCTTAATACAACAAAAGTTTATTTCTTGTTCGTACTCCATGTCTAACATAGGTTACTGGGGTTTTCTGCATTATCATAGCTTCTCAAGGACCAAGTAGGTGGAGGCATCCTGTTAATGAATATATTTCTTTCTTTTGCTCATATTTCATTGCAAAGCAAAAAACAACTATACTATCTTTAGTTGGGCAGGGAAATAAAAGCCATCCATGTGGCTGGAAAAGGCATAAATATTTGGCAAATAGTACTAATGATTACTCTAGATGCCTTGCTCTTTATCTGTACTTCTCTTTTCCTCAGCATGCTCAGCATTCATCAGTTTAGAACTATCAACCTCAGTCCAGGCACTTTTTAATAGATTTTACATTTTGTTTAACTGAGCAGTTACTTGATCTCAACTAAGACATTAATCAACAATGATAAAATGTTGAATCGATAGGGCCTTTACAGTTTACATGGCATTTCTATATAAATTATTTTCTTTGATCTTCACAATCCCCCAGGGACATATGTGGGACAGAGAGTATTAATTCCATTTTATGCAGATGACTGAATTGGAGCTTAAGGAAGCAAAGTGCCTGAACAAAATTCACAGTGATAGACCTGGGACTTAACCATTCTATCTTTTTACACCAAACCCACTGCCATGTCTTTTCTTTTCCACACCACACTTAATACAGTGAACAAATAAGGCATATGGCCCCTACCAGCTTTATTACCATATAAAAGAGGACCCCAAGATGATAGAAATTCCTTCCAGAACCAAGGAAGTGAAGCTATCATAATAGGGCAACACCTCTAGCATATTATGACTACTGGAAGGAGGCTTTGTCCCCTGCCTTTTTACACAACACACAGGTGGCTGCCTGCTTCTCTACATACTCCTACAAATAGCATGAGGTAGGGAAGCAGGTGTGTGTGAGTGTGTGTCTCCTTGCCAGTTGATAAAGAGGATAGGAGAGGACCATGTCAGTGTGACCTGCTTTAAAAGAAAGCAAAGAATCCCTCTGATGTTGCGAGTAAAAATGAGTGGCTGAACTAACCCTTTGGGTTGGTAACAGTTTCTATGTTTGTGTCAAAAGAATAGCAATGCATGCATTTTTAATATCCACTTTTCAGGTTAGGAAATTGGCCTGATGTAGCAGTTTAATCACTGAGTCACTAGGAGCTAGTTTGTTGCAAAAAGTTATGGTCCTTCCTTGGAACTCCTGTCTCAGACAAGTGTCTGTGTGTCTCAGTTGTTGGATTTGAAATATTCGTTGTACCCAGGGGAAGGGGAAAGAGTGAGCCCGTGGACTTGGTTTGTGTCATGCCATTCACTTCTCTTGTCAACTTCTCATAGGCATGGATTGTATTATAAGAGCATGCTGTGGATAGTACAGGAACTTGAAGGTGACAGCAAAAGAATAGTTGACGGATAATTGAAAAACTCCACTGGAAACACCTAAAAAACAGATGAAAATGTGAAATTATCTAGCAACAGTTGCCCCTGGATATCAATCACTGCCAATCACTGAGAAGCTTCTCCAGGACTTGACCTTGTGTTGCCCATTTCCCTGGGAGGGGTCATTGCCCTGAGTGCAGGGCACACCTGCTGGCAGGCCTTTTCTGGCATTTGCCTACAGGAAGGTCATTAGAAGGCATAACAAATTAGGGCAGCTCCCCTAGCAGTAGAAATTAACCTTCAGGAACCTGGCAGGCATAGGTATATTTTAGGACTGCAGAAAGCATTAACCTTCTTGTTATTTAAAGTGAACAGTAGGAGGAAAATCTGAGATCTCCTTCAGCCTCTCTCTCCTTCACTTCCCCTGTCTTCATCACCTCCTTCCCCCATCCCGCACCACCATTCCCCTCTGTTTCATCCATCCTATGGCTGTCTTTGAGATGTGTAAAGTTCTCTTCATGTGGGGATAATGGCAATTGCTCCTTTGTGCCAGTCTGTAAAGTCTCATTATGGGTAGCTCTCAGGGAGGGCCCTTCCAGGTGGTTAAGTGAGGTCTCTTCTTCTCTGGGTCCAGTCTGAGGACCAGTCTGGGGGGACCTGGTGCAGGTCCTGAAGCCTCCTGGCCTGGTGCCATGTGGTGACAGGTACCACTGATGCCTGCCACACCTACAGGGCCCCTGCTGGTGCCTCTTAAATGCCCATCCGTCTCCTTCTCATCCTTTTTCCGTTGGCTCTCTGGAAAAGAAGGAAACCCACTTTCTCTGCATGGGAGAGCAAACAGCAAGTTGGCTCATCCATCATTGCTTATGTCAGATGCAAGCTGTAGATGAATGTTCAGAGACTGACACAGCACTGGTCAGAACCTACATAACAATGCCCTTTTTTCCTATTAGCTAGGGATTTCTGATTGGGAAGAAAAGAATATTTACATAAAATGTTCGCATTCAAGAAATAGCATTTTATTTTGAACATCCATTAATCTGATGTCTATTAGCTGGGATAACTTACATTTGGATCCTAATGTACAAAAACAAATCTGTGAAGTTTAATTTCACTTTCTATTAATGATGCTTTATTTTAGAAAAGCAATAGTGAAAACCAAAGGAAAACATCGGACAATAGTCTTGAGCCTCTTATATCAAATGTCATTGATGTACATCCATTTGAGAAAAAAGGAAAAAGATATGTTTCATTTCACTAAAGATCGAATACTATTATTTCATTTAAAAATAATTCCTAGGCTATTAGGCAACAATATGAAAATCTAATCTGGCAGCATGTTTGTGATTGTTACAAGAAGACACCTATGAAGAAATTCTAAGGAGAGAACTGATTCAGGATTTGATGTGGCTTCTGGCAAAGTGAGGAGATGCCAGGATTGCCCCAGCCTCTGAGGAAGCCTCTTTAATTTAAATGTGCATGCTGAGATGCAGCTGTGCTGATGAATGCATATTTATTGGACCTGGATAGGAGGCAAATGCTTAACTAATTAAACTATCCTAGTGTCAGCTACTCTGGCCAACATCCCCTTTAAAAAAAAGGCATCACTGTTTAAAATGTATTTTGGAAGCAAAAAGTTACCACTCAACTGGTAGACAAATAATATCTGTGAAGGGACACAAGGTGATTTTACTAAGATTAGAAAAATAGGGTTTAGGAATATCTTTAATTTAGAGGTGACTTTATGAAAGTTTACTTAACGAAGAATGCTGATCAGCTGTTTTTGCACTCTACCTGAGATGAAGGCGAATTGTCTAGAAAACGTATAGAAGGGCATGTTAGAGCGCATCTAGTCCACCTGTCCCCCCTTAGAGCTGAGGCAATGGAGCATAAAGTGACTAGAATATAAACTAAGTAAGCTTCTCTGTTTTCCAGCTGAGAGTGCTTCCTTTGCATTACTGTTAGCCAACGATTTTTTAATAATCTTATTATAAAAGATTATAATTTTTTAAATCCAATCTTTTAAAATAAAGTGCAACTGGTTAATAAGGAAAGCTCCTGAAATTTGTTTCTTTAACAAATCTAGACAAGATAAGCAGCCCTGGCCAAGATGAAAGCAAAAAGATGGGACTGGGTAGCATCAGAATACTGGAGTTCTGTCATCTCCTACACTCTGCAACATGTTAAATAATTCAGCCTAGGCATTTATTTCATCCATACCATGCATACTTTGGATTTTCATTATCTAATGACTAAGCATCTATTGATAGATCTAGGTTGAGGAGAATATTCCAATTTGGGCGTTTTCTGAGGCAGCACAATAAATAATGCTTCTCTTCCTTACCGAGATTCTGAATTAATCAAGAAATAAATCAGCAGGAAGCTAATGGAGTACTGAAAGATCACCTTTATTACTGATAAAATTTGAACAGTATATCTTAGAGTGCATTCAGATCGGCTAGCTGAGCTGACTCCCAGCATCCAATGGGCTGACCACTCCCTAGCAGCAAGGAGAGGGGCAGGGTCATATCAAATTTACTAATCTGATAAGTAATTCCATTTGCCTCTTACGCCTTCATCTTTGCTGGTGAAATGAAAGAAGAGCAAGGGTATCAAAGTTATTCTTTTTCAATTCCCCCAGAGAAAGAAATAAGGTGGAGAAGAAGCATTCCCTTCTAGAACTTTTCCATTTTGCCTTTTATGATTCTTTCCTTTCAGTTAGTTATGAAAGACATGAAACCAACATTTTGGGGAAGCACCTTCCTTCTTTATCAACTTGGGACCACTAAGTGTGTGTGTGTGTGTGTGTGTGTGTGTGTTTGTGTTTTGAATGGCCTTCTCTCCATGGGCTGAGGGAACCATCTCCCTTTGTGTGAAGGTAGAAAGAGAGGAAGGAGAAAGGGTTTAGACTCATTAAAGAAGTGATACAAAGTGAAAAAAAAAAGAGCTAACATTCCATTTCAGATAATCAAATAAAGATTTTGCCAAGTAAATGTGGAACTAGGCAAGAAGAAAGAAAAAAAGTTATTTTTCCTTTAGCAGAGCAAGAGCCAAGCCTAGAAAATTCATTTATCCTAGGTATTTATTAAGTGCTGACTGCTGACTATGGATTAGAGACAGTTCTAAGCACTGGGAATACAGCAGTGAAAAATTCTATTGATAAAACTCTGCCTTTGCTGAGATTGTATTTTAGTTGGGGCACACTTGAGATCTAGTGAGCCTACCATGGTATATGCTCTGGGGAAGTAAATCAAAGCAGGGGCTGAATACCGGATGCCTATGTCAATTCAACAGTAAGAGTCAAGGGTTCATCAACAGACCCCACTCAAGTTAGAAAGGACCATGCATCAAGCACATCAGCTACTGACTTCAGACCTGAATGCCAGCAGAGGGAGTAGCTGCTGGGTGAAAGAGAAACATGATAGCAGAGACATCAGATCAGAGGACTTCTTCAATCCAATGCCACAAGACTTGGCAAGCTCCTTCCCCCAACATATACCCAGATACCATTTTGAGAAGAGAAGGGAGGAGATGGCAAAGTTTGCAAGCGGTTGGATCTTCAAAGGAGAGGGTACTTGAGCGGATCTTGATTAAAAGTGAGTTACCAATGAACTGAATGTTTAAACTAAGAGGAAACTTTATACTGGAATGACTGAAATATTTTTATTTGGGCTTCCTTTCCCTTGATATCTGACAGTAGGGAGACCTGCTGGAAGAGTGTAGGTAATTTTATGACCTTGCCATATGATGCTTTGATGATGATGTCACATAAACAGCAAATGAACCTGGATGCCTCATTGCTGACTATTTGTTTTAGACTAATTTTGAGACAAAAGAGAATGCTTTTCCTTCCTCTTTGAAGCTTGTGGTTTTAGGTAAACTCCATCTACTGGAAGGGGATGATTTGCCAGTGATTCCCAATGTACACTTTATCCTGAAGGTACTAGAGTGTTCAGAGGATAGTATAGAAATTGTCCCAGAACTTAGGACTACACATGGTTTAAGGTACAGAAATTTGGGCTCCTATTGGGGAAATAAAAAGGAGCCTCAGTTGGGAGAGAAAGGGAGTTGCTAGGTCATAGTAGGGTTGGACCAAGGATTGCCCAAGGATTTATGTTTGTTTTATTTGGTCCAATGGGACTCTTTAATCTTTTTATGATGTCTTCACTTCTCCCCTTTCCTGTTCTGAGATCCACCCCCAATTTTATCACTTAAGCTGCTTTTCCAAATATCAGCAAAGACCGACAAGTCAAAAATCCAGTGGACTCTTCCAACCTCTCATCCACCATCCTTCTGTTGTATTCTTGTTTTGGGGGTTCAGTGCTGAAATTCTGCTTCTTTAAGATTCTGAAAGTACAGTGCTGGTTCTTCCTATCTTTCTGAAAATTCTTTGTCAATTTCCGCTACAGGCTGGACTATTTCCCTCAAATTCATATGTTCAAGTGCTAATTCCCAGTACTTCATAATGTGAATATATTTTGGAGAGAGGCTCTTTAAAGATATAAATAGCTTAAAATGAGGTTATTAGGATTAGCCATAATGCAATATGACTGGTATCCTTGTAAGAAGAGGAAATTGGGACATAGACATGTAGAGAGGAAAGGCCTTATGAAGACACATGGAGCAGATGGCCATCTACAAGCCAAGGAGAGAGGTCTCCAAAGAAAGCTTTCTCCCTACTGACAGCTTGTTCTCAGACTTATACCTTCCAGAACTGTAAGAAAATAAATTCCTATTGTAAGCCACCCAGCCTGTGCAGCTCTAGCAAACAAATACAGTCTAATTTATTAGTTCTCTTTCTCTGTTCATTCTCTAAATGTAGACATTTCCCCAATTTCAGTCCCTAGATCAGTCTTTGTGCTTAGCCTTGCTAATATCATATACCTCCACACATTCAATTATTACCACCATAAAAGTGATCTTCCAATTTATTAGGTTGAGCCATATGATATGGCCATTTTTGTAGGTTAAAAGTGGTTGGCTATTGATGGTCTCATGTGGCTCAACCTAATATGCCTCTACTGTGAACTTTCTTGAGGCTCCAAACTTGCATGTACCTCTGCCTTTTACAGATGCCCACATGATTATACCATAGGAACTTCCCAAATACCACATCCAACATGGAACTTACCATCTTCTTAGGAAACCTCTAGGTTTCAAGCACTGGCCTCATCTTTGGGTCATCCCTCCTCTTCGGTGTCCCATACCATGATGATCACACGTGTGGTCACCTGTGACACCTGCCTTCTACACCTATTTCCTTAGGTACAGCTCTTTTGGGGGAACTACTAAGGAGCCTCCTAACAATTTGCAATTTAAAGTATGGTCCCTGGACCTTCAGTATCCTCGTTGCCTTGAAGCTTATTAGAAATAAAGAATCTCAGTCCCCACTTGGATTTAGTCAATCAGAACCTGGGTGGGTTTTGTTGTTGTTGTTGTTGTTTGTTTGTTTCTTAGAGCCCCAAATGATTCTTTTACAAATTAGAGAAGGACTGCCTTAGAATAGGGTGGTGGCCATAGGAATTCTAACTTCCCAGAAAGATTATAAAAATTTATTTTTCCACTAGAAGCAGGAGAGTATAGAGAGTATAAGAAAACCCAACTTACCGTAGTCTCACCAGCACAGAGTATTGCCCTTAATTAAAAAATAATAATAAATTGCATATTTGATAGGAGAAAAATTATATTTTAATAATGTTATATTTTATCCCTCTTTCATTACTGGTAATGTTCTTTATTGATATTTGTCCATGAATTTTCTGTGCATAGCATTTGGTAGTTTTTTCTAATTATTTGCCTACTTTTCTAAATTCCATTATTATTTTTACTTTTGTTATTACAACGTGGACGACTCCTAAGACCTTTTGTTAACCTGCTGAATTTGAACCAAAGGAATATTCCTGACAGCCATGCTTTTAAAATGTGTAGAATTTGAGGAATAAATTTTCTTCCCAAATGGTTTTAATCAGCTACACAAGTCACAAGTTTTTGCTTAATTTATGAGTACAATTTGAGGAAATTAATGGTTAATGATGATTTTAAAATGAACGCTACAGTGTTTAACACACAGTAGGAACTGGGGATGACTCTGAACTGAGCCGAAAGGCAGAAAATAAAAAGAAAACATGGCCCCATTCAGCAGCCTCTTCTTAAACCTAATAGCTGTAGAATGCGTGTGCGTGCGTGTGCGCACACACACACGAGGAGTCCTTCTGGGGAGCCAAGATGGATCCTGAGACCCTGAGCACTAGGAATCATGCCCTTTCTTATCATTCAGAATGATTAGTCTGCTGGTTTGACTATCTGGGTAGCCTGGGAGGTGGCTTGACAAGGTTACTTAGGTCAGAGCAGGATAACAAGCAGCAGAAGAAAGAGCTATACACTATTTAAGAAAATAAATAAGCAGCCCTGATCATGTTCCTAAAGCCAGCAGCTTCACTTTGCAGTTGAGTAAGCTGTACTTGTCTTCCTTGTTTCTCTTTGTTTATGAGGATTTCTAAGTTCTTGCCTATTGATGGTGTAATTTGCTCAGCCAGACAAGCAGGTACTATACACAATAAGTTATTCTAAATAAAAGGGGCGATTAATCAAGGAAAATCAAACTGTGAGCCCTAGTACCACTCCTTCCTGGCTGGTCCCAGACTCCCAGCTTGTTTATTTAGTGTCACCCATAGTCTGTCATGGCTGACCTAAAACTATCAGGAACAGCCACAATGGCAGCCAAGCATAAACAAAAATCTGAACTGAAGGTGCAGAGGGACTGCCATTCCACAGATAAGATCTATTGCTGTAATAGCCCTTGATTATGAAGACCAAAGGATAAAAAACACCAAATATACAGACACTTTTCTGTTTATTTATACATGAAGGAGGAGGGGGGAGCAAATCATTTACAAAGAGGAGGGAAAAAAGGGAATAAGGTTTCATTACATGTCAGTGTTTCTCAGTTTATACAACAAGATTCTGTGATAGCAGGGGTTTGCTTCTGGTCTCCTTTGTTTGTGTATTGACATTTTGCAATGCTTAAAAAATCACACACTGGGGCCAGAGATAGCAGAGAGAAAGGAATTGAGGCGGGAAAACCTACTGGACTGTTACCTAGGGAAAGAATGTTTTTCTCTTTGATGTAACCATTCCAAGTGAGCTATAGATTTAGTCAAAAATGGGGAGGTTTTTAGATGATCTCTCATGTAAAATGATGTGCTGGGAGATTATGTTTTTCAGATGAACAGGATGCCTTAATGACTGCAGATGTACATTATGCATTTGCAACATGCAAGAAACAAGTCTTGGTGAAATCCTCACTTCTCTGTTTGCCATGGTATTCTTTCTGTGGTGGAAACCTTTCACTTTTTTTCCTCCATCAGTTTATTTAATTTTATAAAGTTTGGGAATTACTTGGAAACAAAGTTAGCTAGCGATGCTTCTTATCAGAATGTGATGAATGTAGGTGTCAGCTTCAGAGCCAATCTGGTCACTTCTTCAAGCTGGAACATGAAAAGATTACTTTCATCCTTAAAGAGTCCCACAAGTTCTGGGAAGCAATGGAAATGGATCCCTTCATTGTTGTTTGTAGGTGCTATACTGCTGTTGCTCATGTTCCAGGGGCCAAATTTATCCATTTAATGGGGAAGTGTGCTTGTCCTACTAGCATTCCAATTTATAAAATGTGTAAGAAGAAGGGCAAGATGCTTCCAATAGGATACTAGTATTGAGGAATACTGCTTTATTGTTCTCTGTTGGTCAATTACTGGGACAAATGGCTGCAAGAAGTTCTCCCAGTCTATTTTCTTGCAGGCCATGCAGTATTACATTTCACTCCAAAGAGTAAAGTTCTAATGCTTTATCACATTCCAATGCTCAAAAGGGAAATTGCTGCTAAGGTACTTAACACTAAATGCATCCATTTTGGTATACTGACATTGCCTGGGACTACAGATAAATTTCAACAAATCACACTCGAACTCTAAGGAATTGGGATCTCATTCTCTGAGGCACTGGAGGAAATAGAAGGCTCTGCCTAGGGAGGGCACAAAATGAGGGTTGGCCGTTATCAAGACACTGCACTGAAAAGGTGAAATGTTCTATCAGCTACTGTGAAAAACCCCAAGTGGTTCACTTGCATGACTGGGTGAAAATTCATTTTCTTTTCCCTCTTGGATGTTTTCTGGCAAAGGAAAACGTTTGGGAAAGGCTGGTATTAGGACTGACACAGTGTACACAGAGTCAGAGAAAGGTCATGTGGTTAGCACTAAGCTAACACCCAAATTTAGATGGCTACTTTAGTCCATTTCTGCAAGCTGTTCTAAATTCCTATTTATACTTTCTCGGTGTTTTAATAATTCAGGACCCAAAGATCTGAAGGTGCTTGTGAAGTACAACCTCCTTAAAGCTTAACATACCATTCTCTTTCTCTAGAGCCTCTCCAGTGCTTTCCAGTGTGACTCCCACCTCCACCCTGGAGGTGTTTGTGCGTGGCGATTATCTGTGTGTGGGGGGGATGCTTCTGTACACACAGATTACTAACTGCATTGAGGCCATTTTTAGGATGAAATATGATGACCGGAATCAAATGACTTATCATCATGTACATTGGTTCTAATTTTCCTTGTCTGTAAAAAATGTTTTTTTCTCATATGATCTTTAAGTTGAGATACAATTCACAAAATGTATAATCCCATGGCTTTTCATATATTCACAAAGTTATGTAACCATCACCACTATCTAATTCCAGAACATGTTCATTATCCCAAAAAGAAACCCCATACCCATCAGCAGTCACTCCGCATTTTCCCTCTTCCCAACTCCTGGCAACCACTAACATAATTTCTGTCTCTATGAATTTACCTATTCTGGACATTTCATGTAAGTGAAATCATACTATGTGTATGATTTTGTACTATGTACTTATTTCATTTAGCTTACTATATTCAAGGTTCATCCATGTTGTAGCATGTATCAGTATGTCATTCTTTTTATTTTTTTGAAGATTTTATTTTTGGGGCAGTATTAGTTTTACAACATTGAGAGGGAGATATAGAGATTTCCCATATCCCCTGACTCCATACATACAGAGCATCCCCCTTTATCAACATCATTTACCAAAATGGTGCTTTTTTTTTTAACCAAGAATGAACTTATATTGATACATCATAATCACCCAAAGTCCTTAGTTTATGTTACAGTTCACTCTTGCTGTACATTCTGTGGGTTTGAACAATTATGTAATGACATAGATCCATTATTATACTATCACATAGAGTATTTTTACTGCCCTAAAAGTCCTCTGTGCTCCCTATTCACTCACCCTTCCCACCATCCATGGCAGCTACTCATCTTATTGTCTCCATAGTTTTGCCTTTTCCATAATGTTCATATAGTTGGAATGA
The DNA here is from genome assembly GCF_029215605.1 of Mirounga angustirostris. Taxonomy (NCBI): domain Eukaryota; kingdom Metazoa; phylum Chordata; class Mammalia; order Carnivora; family Phocidae; genus Mirounga; species Mirounga angustirostris. The sequence goes on along the minus strand of NW_026991717.1, from coordinate 67,178,384 downwards.
TACAGTATGTAGCCTTTTCAGATTGGCTTCTTTCACTTAGTAATATGCATTTAAGCTTCTTCCATGTCTTGATATATCCTTTCTGCTTAGTGCTAAATAATATTCCATTGTGGGATGTACTACATTCACCTGCTAAAGGATATTATAGTTGTTTCCAAGTTTTGACAATAACGAATAAATCTGCTGTCAACATCTAGGTGCAGGTTTTTGGGTGGACATAGTTTCCAACTCCTTTGGGTAAATGCCGAAGAGTGTGATTGCCAGATCATATGGTAAGAGTATGATTAGTTTTATAAGAAACTGCCAAATTGTCTTCCAAAGTGGCTGTACCATTTTGCATTCTCATTAGCAATTGATGAAAGTTCCTGTTGCTCCACATCTTCGCCAGCATTTGGTGTTGTCAGTGTTCCAGCTTTTCATCATATCGATAGGTTTATGGTGGTATGTTACTCATTTACTTTGCATTTCTCTGATGATATAATGTGGAGCATCTTTTCATATGCTTATTCTCCATCTGTATAGCTTCTTTGGTGAGATATTTATTAAGGTCTTTGGCCCATTTTTTAACTGGACTGTTTGTTTTCTTATTGTTGAGTTTTAAGAGTTCTTTTTATATTTTAGATAACAGTTATCATATATGTCTTCTGCAAATATTTTCTCCCAGTTTGTGGCTTATCTTCTAATTCTTTTGATACTTCATTTCACAGAAGTTTTTAATTGTTAATTTTAATGAAGCTCATCCTATTATTTCTTTCATGGATCATGTCACTAACATATCTAAAAAGACATTGCTATGCCCAAGGTCATCTAGGTTTTCTCCTACCTTATTTTCTGGGAGTTTTATAGTTTTGCATTTTACATTTATGTTTGTAATCCATTTTGAGTTGATTTTTTGTGAAAGATTTAAGATCTGTGTTTAGATTTATTGTTTTGCATGTGGATGTCCAGTTTTTCTGGCACCATTTTTTGAAGAGACTATGTTTACTTCATTGTGTTGCCTTTGTTTTTTGGTCAAAGATCAATTGACTATATGTATGGGGGTCTATATCTGGACTCCCTATTCTGTTCCATTGATCTATTTGCCTAATTTTTTTTGCCAGTACTACAATATCTTGATTGCTGTAGCTTTTTACTGAGTCTTGAAATTGGACAGCATCATTCCTCCAACTTTGTTCTTCTCCAATATTGTCTTAGCTATTGTGGGTCTTTCGCCTCTCCATATAAAATTTGGAATTGCTCTGTTGATTATTTTATTCTTTGCAAGGCTGAATAATAATATTCCATTGTATGGATATACTATATTGTGTTTATCCATTTATCAGCTGAAGGATATTTGAGTTGTTTCAACTTTTTGACTATGATGAATAATGCTGCTGTGAACATTCATATACAAGTTTGTGTTTGAACATCTATTTTCAATTCTTTTGAGAATTTACTTAGAAGTGTAATTGCTGAGTCAATATGGTTACTCTATGTTTAATTTTGGGGGGAACCTTCAGACTGTGTTCCAAAGCAGCTAAAATCTAAGTATTTATGAGTTGATAGTTTATAATTCACATTCAACAACTTTTAAAAATTTCTATTAATTTAGCTATGCTTTCTTATAGCTTTAACTCTTCTACACAAAATAGTCTTTGATCAGAACTCCATTTTATATATGGGATGAATAAGTTGAATTTAGTTTAATTTAAATGCCCATTCCTATTCCTTAAACTTTTTCTGACTCAAAACCTTTACTACGCCATTGCAGTCAGTTTTAAAGACAAACCTAAAATACAATTACTTTGATAATGGATAATCAATATAATATAGTTGATAAATATATATTAATAGCTGTTAGTAAGAAAATACATTGACAATATTTATCAATTATGGTTCTTTTTACTCTTCTGCATTTTTTTAAAATAATACCATGTTTCACTGAAAAAGATTACCTGAGCTCATATTCCAGTTCTGAAATGTTCTATTTTATTTAACCATATTTATAAAAACCAAATACATTTTGATTCACAGTGAGGAGGACAGAAACCTTTCAAAAAAGAAAATATCATAATTAAGAGAAAGCAACTACTAACTTTGACATTAGAACAGTAAAGTAACCAATTTGCCAATTATTCTCTAGGTACTCAACAAAGGATTAGCTAACTGATTTTTTGAAAGTGTTGGTCCTAACTATATTGTTGAGACCAGTAAAATTTGGAGTCTCAATACCTTTTGAAACATTTGATGATATTCAAGAACTTTTTCAGAGATAAGTACAAATATTGGAAATAAATCCTATTGTTTGTGTTTTCAGTAAATGAGAAATGGCTCTTTAATCTGGGTCTTGATTGTATAATTGTGTTATTTTTAATACATTAAGAATGGGTTGGGGGATAAAAGAGAATGGGCTCGATTGTCTGCTAAACTTAGGAAATAATCTTTCTTCTAGCTTTATACTTAGATTCCATTTATCCAGCTTCCCAAATTTATGACAAGTTTTGATATTCTATTCCAGCATACTGTTTAGTGATGAGAGTGCAATGAAAGTCCCATGAGAAATTGGATGGGAAAAGAAAAAAAGAATATCAAGCGCATTTTAGAAAATATTAAGTTTAGGGGCTCCTGGGTGGCTCAGTCATTAAGCGTCTGCCTTTGGCTCAGGTCATGATCCCAGGGTCCTGGGATCGAGCCCTGATCGGGCTCCCTGCTTGGCGGGAGGCCTGCTTCTGCCTCTCCCACTCCCCCTGCTTGTGTTCCCTCTCTCTTACTGTGCCTCTCTCTGTCAAATAAATAAATAAAATCTTTAAAAAAAGAAAATATTAAGTTTAAAAAATCAATAACTAAACATTTCTAAAGGTAAATAATATTAGAAAGCAAACAAGCACCAATATGGTCAGTAGTCAGATTAGAGAAATTTTCCCCAATAAAGATCTTGTGGCACCAGGGAAACCAATACAGAGTCTGTTAAGATGTTGGAATTATTATTCATTTAGGAGAGTGTCTCATATAAAAGATCTACTAGGGTGTTTGAAACCATATACCGGACTCAGGGTGGAGAGCTACTTGCAGGTCTAAAAGGTTTCATTGTTATGTGAAAGGCTGATGTACTTTTGTGGAGTAGCAGATCAGTTTGAGTGTAGCAAATTAGTAGTATAGAACTACATAGCAAGCTTAGGACAAGTAACACAGCTTTCTTGGGAAAAGCTTGCAAATTTTGTATATAAAGATAATTAATAGTTGATTCTAATTTTAAAAGAACATTCATTGTTCTGCTTGTCTACTATTGAAATTTATAATATTAAAATTATCATTATTCCTGTTTCAGAGATGAAGTCTCTACACAGAACTGCATTAGAATATTTCTTGTTTTTGTTATGAGTCACAGTAGCAAGCAAGAGAAAGCAATTCTAGTAAGCTTAAATTGGCAAGGAGAATTCATTATAAAGATACAAGAATGTCTCATGGAATCCAGTAGTGGAAGGAACTTGGGCTTAGAAAGGAGTTGAGGGGCGCCTGGGTGGCTCAGTTGGTTAAGCGACTGCTTTCGGCTCAGGTCATGATCCTGGAGTCCCTGGACCGAGTCCCACATCGGGCTCCCTGCTCGGCAGGGAGCCTGCTTCTCCCTCTGACCCTCCCCCCTCTCATGTGCTCTCTCTCTCTCATTCTCTCTGTCTCAAATAAATAAATAAAATCTTAAAAAAAAAAAAAAGAAAGGAGTTGAAACTAGGGATCAGAAAGTTGTTTTTTTCTCTCTGAAGACTGGTTTCTTTTGAATGACAAGTGAAATTTCTTCCCCACATTTCTAAGCCTGTACCTCACAGGTCCAGACACTTCTTAAAGGACTTTCTTTCAGTTCTAAATCCAATTTCTGAGAGAAGGGACTCTGTTTGGCTGAGATTGAGATAGGTGCACTTTCCTGGTCCAATCAACCATGACTAAGGGGATGGGGTTATAAATAAAATGGCTACTGATGTGTCTACCAACATGGATGGGATAGTAGTGAATGTAGGTTGCCTGACAGTATAACGTAGCATGTTGTGTGTGATGTGGGCAGAAATTGATCCAAGTATGCATCAGCTAGAACTAATTTCAAGTAAGTCACATAGAATAAGATTGTGAACTGAAAACCGTTTGTCCCACTCCCCAATAATAATAGCTATACCCTACTACTGTCCCAGAAAATTCTGCATGTGGTTATCATAAAAAGGAAACAAATATTGACTTAACATGTATTTTTTTTTAAGTACAAATCAAAGGATGCATTCTTAAGGGAGAGCATAGTAGATGCTGTTTACCAATCTTTTGAATACATTCTCCAACTGGGGGGAAAATCAATTGCTTTTTTAGTTGTCTCTATTAAAAGTCTTGTGAAGTCTTCAACAAAGAGCTTTCAGTTCAAGAAATTTCAGAGCCAAATAACTATTTATTCAAGGGCAAAGTGTAAAAAGTACAATTGAACACAGCATTTGGGCGATTGTTAGAGTGACTGCTAAAATATTTGCTCTGTACAATGTTGTCTTTCCTACACACCTTTGAGGAATAAAACTCACATAGACTTTGTTCTTTTTTTTTTTAAGATTTTATTTATTTGACACAGAGAGACATAGCGAGAGAGGGAACACAAGCAGGGGGAGTGGGAGAGGGAGAAGCGGGCAGGAAGCCCGATGTGGGGCAATCCCAGGACCCTGGGACCACAACCCAAGCTGAAGGCAGACGCCCAACGACTGAGCCACCCAGGTGCCCCAGACTTTGTTCTTAACATAGATATTTTAGAGGTATCCTGTATTACATAAACCCTCAAATAAAAAGCTATAGTAATATATTATCTGTTTTCCAGGAAAGTTCTGCTTTAGAATTTTTATATTTATTAAAAATAAAAGAAAATCTGTTTTCTGCTTTCTTTATCTATTTTGTCCTTATTTGTATATGCATATATTCTGTTATATCTCATTTTAATCACACTCTACATTTAATCAGTTCTCTACTTGCAAAAACAAAGACAAAAAACCAAACAAAAGTGAAAAACAGATATACATTATATTACAACAAAGATATATTAAGAGGTAGTTGTTGCTAATTCAAAAGGACTATTTTTTATTACAGTAGGCAGAGGCACTAGGGAGGGAGAGTGGGATCACCTTAATTTGGGGAACAGGAAAATGTCTTCATGAAGGAATGTGTGTTTAAAATTGTAAGGGGAAGGAATTATAGGGTAAGGAAATGTCATAGTCAAAGTCACCGAGTGGGAAAGGAGTGGTGGAAACAAATTTTTCTTTGTTTTTTTTTTTTAAGATTTATTTATTTATTTTAGAGAGAGAAAGAAAGCACAGTGGGGAGGGGCAGAGGGAGAGGGAGAGTCTCAAGCCTACTGGGTACTACCAGTGGTGGGGGGCGGGGCTCGATGGGACTTCACTGGATGCAGGTCTCCACATGGGGTGGATCTCACCACCCTGAGATGGGACCTGAGCCAAAACCAAGAGTCAGCCGCCCAACCAACTGTGCCACCTAGGCACCCTGGAAACAAATATTTCTTAAGCCAATATTATGGGGCAGAGATATTGTTAGGAGGTATACAAATATTTTAAATTGGTGATAGTAGTATTTGACTGGAATATGGAGAATAAAGAGTAGAGTACAGGCTGTTGTGGTTTTGCATGCAGTGTGGGATCCTAAAAATGGCTGTGCAAGTTGAAACCACACAAAGCAATCTTAATGGTCACTGGTAAAAATTGCTGTTGTTCAGCATCTTGTAAAAAATTTCTGTTAAAAGAATAAAAACTGTCACTTATAAATATATAAGGAAATTAAAACAGTAAAGCTATTTAATACACTGTAATAAAAACATGAGAAACATTGAGAATTAAAGTATATTATTGTTTTTGTAAAATATTTATCAAGAGTAGTTTTAATAGTACTTGTCATCTTCTTGCTTATAATTTATGATTAGGAGTGAACATTTTTCTTTGCATTGGCATATTGTCATACTCCTTTCTAAGTTTTGATTAGCTTCCAACATTTTATCCTTCATGCTTTCAATGTCGCGAAATATCTCTGAGAGCTTCTTTAATATTGAAGTTGTTTGCCAGCATCTCTTCCTCTGGGACATCTTTATCCTTTTTGTCAAAACCTCTTTCCTCATTTATGTTGATAAGTTCACCTTCAGTAAGTTCTTCTGACTGTATATCCTGAGTCTCTCAAATAGTAGCTCTGCCAACAATCCTGTGGTCAGCTATTTCTTCTATAACTCTACACTGGATGAGAGTTTCAGTTTTGACATTTCATTTTCCATTTATTTGCTGAATTTTTATCTCTGTTAAAACATCTCTATTAAAAGAGGCCAATTCCCCTTCCAATTACCCATTTTTGTAAAATGTCATGTGAGTTTATCACTGGGAAACAGCACAACTGCATTCTTCACTGTCTATGCATAAACTGAGTAATAGATGTGCAGTGGCCAGTCACTGGCAGGCTTTGAAAGAAGTGATGTGATTGGTCACTGATTATGATGCATATCTGTTATTATATATATATGTATACACACCAAAGAGCTAGGTTTGAAGTTTGTACTTTATGCAATTACTCATAATTACTATACTGTGGTAACTGAAATTTGGGCCATTTTGTTGGAAGACTGGTATAATTTACCTTAACTATGGTAACTGAAATTCATGCCAGTACCATGCAAAGTGAGGACTGCCTATATAGAATAGGAATATAGTTCCCAGAGAAGATGAAACTGAGGCCAGAGAAGAACCATTTTTTATGTCTTTAAAAAAACTAAGGTAAGATTCATGTAATATACAATTAACCATTTTAAAATGTACATTTCAGTGGAATTAATGTATTCACAACATTTTGCAACTACTACCTCTCTCTACTTTTAGAACTTTTTCATCACACCAGAAAAACACCCTGTACCCATTAACTAATCACTACCTATCACCTCTCTCCCTTTCCCTGATAACTACCAATTTATTTTCTGTCTTTATGGATTTGCCAATCTGGATGTATTATATAAAAGGAATCATACAATATGTGACCTTTGTCTCTGGCTTCTATCACTGAGAATAACATGTTCAAGTTTCACCCACATTGTAACATGTGTCAGTACTTTGTTCCTTCTTATAGTTGAATAATACATCACTGTATTGATATATTTCAATTTGTTCTTCCATTCATCCAAGGGCATTTGGGTTGTTTCTGCCTTTTGGCTATTTCCACCTTTTGGATAATGCTGCTGTAAATATTTGCAAACACGTTTCTGTGTGGATGTATGTTTTCATTTCTCTTGGAGTGAAATTATAGGGTCATGCAGTAATTCTGTGTTTAACCTTTTGAGAAACTACCTGTACATGTATTGTGGTGTGTATATATATGTATTTCTTTTGGGTGGAATTTCTGTGTCTTAGGGTTTGTATATGCTCAGCTGTAGTAGATGAGGCTAACCAGTTTCCCAAAGCAGTTGTATCCGTTTACACTCCCACTTGCATTGTATTAGAGTTCCAGTTATTCCACATCCTTGTTAACATTTGGTATTAACAGGCTTTCTAATTTTAGCAATTTTAGGTGGGTGTTGTGGTGAATTATGGTTTTCCTTTGCATTTCTTTGATGACTAATGAGGATGAACACCTTTTCATGTGGTCACTTTCTATTTGAATACCTCTTGTGAAGAACCTATTCAAATTTTTTCCTGATTTTCTGTTGGGTTATCTGTTTTTTGAAAATTGATTTATAGGAGTTGCTTATTCATTCTAGAGATGAGTCTTTTGTGGCTATATGTATTGCGAGTATTTTCTGCCACTCTGTGGCTTGCCTTTTCTCTCTTAATGGTATGTCAGATGAGAAGAAGTTTCCAATTTTAATGTCTTTCAAGTCATCACTCATTTCCTTTATGGTAATGTTTTTGTGTGTGTGTGTCTTAAGAAATTTTTGCCTTACTCCAAGCTAATGAAAATATTTCCTATGTAGTCTCTTAACAGTTTAATTGATTTTCCTTTCACATTTAGATATACAGTCCCCTTGGAATTGATTTTAGTGTGTGATATGAAGTGTAGAGATCAAGATTAGTTTTCTTCCATATAGATCTCCACTTGACCCCAAAGACCACCTTTTTCCTCACTACACTGCAGTACCATCTTTGTCATAAAGCATGTACCCATATATGCATGGATCTATATCTGGTTTCTTTTGTTCCATTTGTCTTTTTGGTTATCATTGTGCCAGTATCACAATATCTAAATTATTGTGGCTTTATAATAAATTTACATATCTAGTTGTATAAATCCTTCAGCTTAGTTTTACATCTTCAATTTTATCTTGGCCATTTTTGACCCCTTGCAGGTCCATATACATTTTAGAATTTGTATGTTAATTTCTCCAGACATGAATACCATGTGTTCCCTAACAAAACAAAATAAGGCAAAAAAACCCCACCTCACTTGGTGGGATTTTGATTCACTCTATAGATCAATTTGAGGAGAGGTAAGATCTTTAGAACATTGCGTCTTCCCATTTCCAATCCACAACCATTATATATTCCTCCATTAGTGAAGTCTTAGTAATAGTTTTCTATATAAAGGACTTGCATAACCTTTTGTTAGATAAACTAGGTATTTAATAGTTTGATGGTTTTGCAATTTGTAAATTAAAAAATTTCATTTCTTTTTGCTGATATATAATTAATTTTTGTGTATCACTCTTGCATCCAGTGACCTTGATATATCTGTTATTTCTAAGAGTGTTTATATAGATTATTCAACCACAGTCATGTCCTATGTGGGTAATGAGCTCTCAATTCTTAGAAACTCTTTGTTTCTTTGTTTTTGCCTTTTTGCCCTAGCCAGAACCTCCAAGATGGTGTTGAATACAAGTGGGGATTACACATATAATTGTCCTGTTCCTCATCTCAGCAGGAAGGTATTGGTGATTGTGTCATACATGTCACCCATAAACTCAGTCCGCATCTGCCTTGCTCAAATATCCACCTTCTATGAGTTCAGTGTTCTTCTTTCCTCCACTTTTAAGGTACACAAACATACAGAATGCTAGTCAGAGTGGGGTGACAATATTTGAAGTAACAAGTGTCTTGTTTACAATAAGGAGGTGTTGCTTTAAAAAGAAAAGAATACTCTCTGAGTCAGGGAGGAGAAAGTAATGGCTTCTATAGTTAATCCTCAGCCTGGTGGAAGGGAGAGAGAGAAGGAAAGCTGGGTGTGATTGGTAGTGCTCACCACCACTTCTTCATATGCAAACCTCCGAGATCACTAGTCTCTCATGGGCTTAGCACTCTGTTCTTTTGAGAATGGCTGCCAGTGAGAACTAGCTGGTTGAGTGATGTGTGTGAAACATGTAACATCTCCACTGTCTGCAGGTTGCAAGGCCCTTCCTGGTCTTTCATCATAGATCCATTCCTGCATAGGTTGTTGGTCATTACCAACCTTCCTTCTAATAGGGAAACTCCCAGAATGCCTTGACATCCTGGCTGTTTCACACTTGCTTACCTTGGAGACTCTAGAGAATTGCTGACTTTGTGGGATTTGCCCAGAGGCTTGACTAGAGAAAACAGAGGAGAAAGGCAAGCAGAAAAGAACTATTTTGTTGGGCACCTGGGTGGCTCAGTTGGTTAAGCGACTGCCTTCCACTCAGGTCATGATCCTGGAGTCCTGGGATCAAGTCCTGCATTGGGCTCCCTGCTCAGCAGGGAGTCTGCTTCTCCCTCTGACCCTCCCCCATCTCATGCTCTCTCTATCTCATTGTCTCTCTCAAATAAATAAATAAAATCTTAAAAAAAAACTATTTTGTAAAGGTCTTAAATACTAAATTGAGACCTTTGGGCTTAATTGGGTACACAGTGGAGAGCCACTGAAGACTTTTGATCAGATGAGTGAAATATCAACACTATATTTTAGGAAAAGTAATCCCACTATGGTGTGAAAGCTGGTTTGGTAGGGGAGTGTTTTATTATTGAGTGATTTTAAGAATCTAGCTGAGAATTAATAAGGCCCTGACCCATGGTTGTGGACATGGGTAGAAAAAACGGTAGTAAGAGAAACAAAGTTCCATTCTCTAGTCCAGTTCCCTGCCCATAGTGGGTACTCATTAACTGCTGAGGTATCAGGTAGATCCAGGACAATAGCACAATGAATAACTCTGCTTCTAATTATAAAGAAATTGTTTACTAGATTATCCTATCATGGTTCTCCATCCTACTATAAGACCATATGTAGCTGGTGCATTCTTGGCAACTTTACAGGACAGAGTTGTGTCTCGTGTACATCTGTATCCAATATAGACTGCACAGGATCTTTTTATTTTCATTTCCTAGTATAGGGTTCTTGACACTTTCTCCCCACCTCTTCCTACCCCATCTCCTCCCATTTATTATTCAGAATTTGTCTGAAGCATCAAGACTAAAGGGAGAAATCCTAGGAACAGATAGTGTGAGAGCTCCAAATTATAAACTAAAAGATGGTAGGTTGTGGCTAAATTTTCTGTTATAGGATGCACTCCATTGCACTTTGGGGGAAAAAAAATGCCATGCTGAGCTGCTCTTTTACAAACTCAATGTTTCTCCGCTGTTCTGTTATCTCAGCCAAATTCTAATGACTCCGTAAAGAATAAAACAGGTGCAACTAAAAGTACCCCGGGATTTAATACTTAGACTCCCCTGGAAATCTTGCTGCCAAAGAAAAACCTGCAGAAATGGGTCTTGCAGCAAGGTAAGAGGAATCTTTGGCCTAGCAAGCAGCTCAGTGCAAGGAAAGTGAAGGGAAACTGTCTAATAAGAATAGGCTCATGTGGATCTGATGCCAAGCATTTGCAAGACTCAGAGGGTCTACGGTGTATGAAGTGACATTATCTGGCTGGGAAGTTTCAGTAATGAAAATGTAATGTTGCTACTGCAGAAACCCCAGAGACTCTACAGAACCAACAGACGCATGTCCTTGTGTGAGCCATCCAGACCTCAGCCTGTTACAAGGTGTAGAGATAAGTTAAACTGGAAGAGGATAAGAAAAAAAAAATGTGATTTGGGTTAAGTGCAAAATCTTTAGAGCACTTGGTAATATCACAGCATTGGGAAGGCGTATAGGTGGTCGATAATCATTGTTGATTTTTGAAGTACAAGATAGACTGTCAAGCCTTGCCTTAGAACTACTTCTATAGATAAAGTCCCCACTGTTACTCTGGGTTTTCAAGACTTAGAATGGACTCTTGGTTAAAATATTTCCATACATTTAGAAGTATTTTAGACATCTGGATAAATAACTAATTGCTTTATACTTAATCTCCTCAACTTCATATGTTATTTTTTAGTTCCTCATTTCCAGTGTCTTGAGATCTTTCTATGTAGACGTGAGCTTTGAATTTCCTGAGTTCTGTGGGCTATAGGATATAGATAAGGAAAAGTCTTCAAGATAAGCTATTAGAATTTAGATATGGCACCCTAGTCACAGGTTTTCCTGGTGAAATTTCCACTTGACTTCATTTTGGATTATAATAATTAACTTACTGCATGTAACAAACATTTGTGCTAAAGATTGCTGGTGTTGATCCTCATTTTACCTATGAAGAAAGTAAGTGTCAGTAAATTTAAGAACTTACCTGAGGTCATTTGGCCACTGAGTCATGGAACTCTAGTCCTCTGACTCCAAATCCTTGCTCTTTTAATTTTGCTATAACATTACAAGAATTAACTATTTACTCTTTTCCCATTCTTGATTTTATTGCTTTGGAACATTTTAAATCTCTTTTGTTCCCAGTACTGTCTCTTTTTTCCCCAATATGATTTTACGTTTCTCCAGAACAAGAGAAGTGTTTTATACTTTTTAAAGTTTTTTAAAGCAATAGTATCTTGCCCTCAAGATTTTAGCAAAGATTTTTAGTGGGTTATAGTGTTTCTTCTAGTTCTTTCATGGCCTTCTCTCTACTTCTGTTTTCTTGGTCAGCTAGTCAGTACTTGTTTCGTGATTGTCTCATTCTTTTTATCACAAGTCTATTGACTTTTATCTTGAAAGTGGTCCAAGGACACAAAGGATTGCCTCCGCAGACCCATGTAAATTGTGCAAACCTTTCATATAAATGTCCATGTAGCTTTGCCAGTCAGTTCATACATGTAGGCATGGTCCTTCAACATAGTATAGTAGAAAACAGTGAAAAGGGGAGGAGCAACACATGAACTTGTTATTGATGGACTTTTAAAAACTATCTGAGGTTGCTAGAATCATATTTTGGTCTATGTTGACATTTTCTCTTGAGTCCAGAAGCTTATCTTTCAGGCAGCCCGAGGGATTTTGCTACATTGTGAATGTGCATTCCATGGTTTTCTTACCCCTAATGTGCTGAGCCATCAAAGTGTATGGAATCCCTCTTATCTATTTGACTAGCTGTATGGCCATTCTTTCCCTCAGTGTCTCATTTGTAAAATAGGAATAATACTCATGCATTTCACAGGACTGCTTCGTGGGCTGCTAAGAAAAGGAGTAGCAAAACATTAGCAAAGCTAGGTGGCACACATTAATGAAATGGGAAACAGATAAACAGCACTCAATATTTCGCATACCTGCATACCTGCATATTTCGCATACCTGCATACATGAGCAGCTTCTGATGCTCATTTCCTGCTAGTTTTTATTCCTCCATTCTATTTATACATGGTTTGAATTTATATGCTTACATTTTCATGTGTAATTTGGTAAAACTGGAAAGAAAAAGATTTATTGAATGTATTATTATCATGGGGGGGGGCTTGCACTTTTCATCACTCCTCTTCATATTTAGGGTTTACAACTAGCCTCTAAAATACTTGCCCCAGACTGAAGCTTGGCAGATGAATCCTCAGTCCATCTTGAAATGTGAATTTAGTGCAAATTTTCAAAACCTGTGGAGTGCCATGTTTGCTATGAATGGGGCTTAAATTATAGCAAAGTTTAGTTCAAAATAGTTTGCTTTAACATTAACAGGTTATGGCAATAGCTTTACAAATAAATTCTAATGGGTAGATGGCACCATTTCTATTAAGAGGGCATGATAGGCTTTCCAACCATACTGGTTTTTAGTTAATTACACAGGTTTATTACCATTTTCAGCCTTATCATATGCCTATGTGGTTTAACTACAAGTAAGTACATATTTACCTGAAGTGGGGGAACAAGAAGCACTTCATTTTATTTTTTAGGAGAACATACATTTTTAGAAATTGTGTCTCCTTTCTTGGAGGGGGTGTAAGGACACTAACTATATATCCTGGATTACTCTATTTACTAATTTTGCCACATGAAAATTGAGTCAACTTAGTATTGGTAGAGTCTATTTTTTATTTTCTTTGGTTTCAGGATAAAATAGTACTTTGCTCTAAGCAGGCAAGATACCTTTTTGAGGATCTCTGGATGCCGCAGAGCATCAGTGTCATCAAGGGAGTCATTTTTGGTCCATTCAATAGAAAAGAAAGGAGGTAAGATTTAAAGATTTAGGAAATCACTTGATGGAGAGGTATTGTTTAAATGCCAATGTTCATCATCAGGTATGAAAACCTGTCACCTTCTGGGTGTATTTTACAATTTAATGTTTTCTTTTTTTTTTTTTAAAGATTTTATTTATTTATTTGAGAGAGAGAATGAGAGAGAGAGAGAGAGAGAGAGAGAGAGAGAGAGAGAAAGCACATGAGAGGGGGGAGGGTCAGAGGGAGAAGCAGACTCCCCGCTAAGCAGGGAGCCCGATGTGGGACTCGATCCTGGGACTCCAGGATCATGACCTGAGCCGAAGGCAGTTGCTTAACCAACTGAGCCACCCAGGCGCCCTAATTTAATGTTTTCTAGTTACAAGCTATCTTGTCCATTCTAAAAATGTCCAAGACACCAAAAGGATTAAAAACATTCCCTCTCTCCTTTCTGAAAGGAGGTTGCATATTGAGGATTTGGCTCCTTCTACTTCAAAGAAGGTAAATAAATTACATTTTGCTGTAGGCTGGGATCCTTGCTGACAATCCCTTTCTGATGGGATATTTAGTGCTATGGGGAGAAAGAAATGGGATGGAGAAAAGATAAAGGAAACACAGATAAAGAGGGGAAGTTCAAAAAGAGATGAGGAGAATGGGGGTAGGAGCATTTGGGTACTTGTTGTCCTATCCCTGAAAGTAATCCACTGGGCAGCCTGTGGTCAAAAGATGCTGTGGCTAATTGCCTGGGAGAACTGCTGTGAGGCTCAATACTCTAGTACCCAGGAGCTGCATGAACCAGTGAATCAAACCTGCCTCAAAATAGAGCATATCATCAAGTCATCACCAGAAGGGAATCAGTATTATCATTTGGGGCTGAATATATGCTTGCCTGATATTTGGACCCTCAAGGAATATGCTTATTTGTGTCCCAGGAGACCTAGGATCCCTAATGGAATATTGGATCCAGTAGAATGGAGGGAGAGAAGCTCCTTTCCTTGTACTTTATGGCTGGACTTAGGCACTTCAAAGCCTCCCCAGCTGGGGTGAGCAGGAAGTGGATATCCCTGGCACACATTTCTTAATTTAAAATATAGGAATGTTGTAAATGAAATTTCCAGTTTATTTTGTTGATCTTACATTAATACATGCTTTTCCTTTGTTGATGTTTTATTTGGTTATGTATTAAGGATATTATTGAAATTTAGTTATATTCACAGTAATCAAATTAATTTTCATACTCCCCCCTTCTTTTTTACAACATTAAAAATCATAATTGGAAATATTTATCATTCAGTTCTCATAATCATCTCTGTCAAGTAGAATATTGACTATGGCTCTTTTTTTTTTTTCCTGGAAGTTATCAACCAGTGGTTATTTTATTTTTTTCTGCAAGGATGTTAAGAGCAATTTAATATCCAAAGTGATGTCTTTGTTGTCATTTACCTACTTTTGGTTGCATTCTTAATCTTTGCCATGCATTCTAAATCTGTGTTTACTAGATGTTAACACATTTAGAATTACATCAGAGCCCCAAACACTCTTGTTTCATAAACAATATCAATAGAAGAATGAAGAAGAATTTGCCTTTGTCACAAAAATAAAATATCACTGAGAAGTGATTTTTAATTTCTTAATGATTTGATATCTATTGGAATATCAATCTTCAAGTCAACTAGGAAATCTGAAAAGCAATGTTTCATCTTAGAACTAGGAGACACCCAATGTCCTTTCCACTCTCCTGCTATGCTCCTTTCTCCAGTTTCCTTTATCCTTCAGCTACTGCTCCTTGCACAGTCGCTGTCATTCTTGGACTCCTTCCTTCTCTAGCTGTTCTACCATGGTTCATATCCTCAGGCCTCCCTCAGTAACAGTGACTAGCACACTGCTGATGGCATCAGGCCACCTCTGATGCTTCTCCCTGTCCCACATGCCCCTGTTGCTACAGATGGCATGGAGGGATTGTAAAACAGGAATGAAAGAGTAAAATCCTGCAGCATCATCTTTCAATTAAATGCAGCAGAAAGCCTTACTAATCCATGAGTTCTTCTGTATATTATATTTAGGGCTTGGAATTCTTTGAGAAAATTGTTTTTGGCTTCTTTGGAAAACTGGTATAAAAAAACGAAGAGCTAAATGTTCATCATCCTTCATGAGCTGTTATTTGTGTCTTATGGTGCTGCTGTGTAATCAAGCCAGGATATCTGCTAAAAAGATGTTTGTTTCTGTTAATAGACTGGCCTTTCCTTAAATTGCCCTTCTGAGGAGAAATACCAGACCTGAAACAAAACCAAATATATTGCCAGAAAATTAGGTCTGGCTCAGGATGATTGAATGCATCCAGTTTGAAATCATGGTCCTACCTCCAGGTCTATCTTCCTTTAACTCCTCCCTTCCTGCCATCTCAGGGGGGAAATATATATATATAATTTCATCCTTTCCTTTTTCTCCAAATTCAATATATCAGCAAGTTGAAATTATATCACAAAAATCATTCACTTCTCCTCCGTCTCTAATACTGCCATCCTAGTCCAAGACAAAACCATCTCTCTCTTGGATTTCTGAATTAGCTCCTAATCATTTTTTTTAATTTCTACTCTTTTCCTTCTTCAGTCTATTCTCCATACAACAATAGCCGGTATGATTTTTGTCCCCTTGCTTAGAATTCCCCAAAATCTTCCCATTACATTTGGAATAAAAATCCCAACTCCTCACTGTAGATGAAAGGTCCAGGGATGATTTGACCTCTGCATACTTCTCCAGTCCTTTCAATTTAATTGAGTATCTGCTATGCTCTAGGTACTAAGTGAAACACTTAGTTGACATAGTGTCTAAAATAGATAAGGCTCATCCTCAAATAGCTTAAGTTTCAGGAGATGAAGATAGGTTATAAACAGAAAGTTCAAAAGAATATGATGTGTCAGAGTGAGTAGGTCCTATCTTAGATTGAGCCCTGAAGGAAGACCTCATTTAGAAGGGGACATTGAAGGAAAAATTTGAAAGACAAGATGGAACACATCATATAGCTATCCGAAGGAAGTTCACAGGGAAGCTATTGAAGGATTTTATGCAGGTTAGTTGTGTAAAGGGTTTTACATTTTTAAAAAGAATGCTCTGGCTGCTGTGAGGAGAATGGAATTGAAGGAGGCCAAGGAGAAGCAGGCAGTCCAGTTAGGAAGCTATGGCAGTGGTCCAGACAAAAGATGATTATAAACTGGACTAAGATGATCAATAGAAAGGAGTGGATGGATTCAGGATAATGTGTCCAACCCAGCAGGACTTATTGACTCATTGGTTGTGAGGCCTTTTGCACATAGATTTCCTTTGGCATGAGATACCCTTTCCATGTCTTGGCATGATGAATCCTCATTCTTCAAGTCCCAGCTTAAGTGTCCTCTATTTAGAGACATCTTCTGATCTCTTGCCTAAGTTTCATTATTCTCTGTTCAGTTTAATTTTTAATTATTTTATTTGAAGATTTAAATAATTGTTTGATCTTCCCACTACTGTAAAAGCTCCTTGAGGGCAGAGATTCCTTCATCTCGCTCACCACTGAATTCACACCCCCTAGTAGAGATGGTATACACTAGGCATTCAATAGATACTTTTTGAATGGTTGGATTATGTAGATCATTGTGCTGGCTTATTAGATTTGTATAAGTACCCATAAGTTATCTGATTTCAATTGAGTAGATTTAAACTAAATCAAATTTTATGTGTCCCCCTTGGTTTATACACTGACAGAAAGTTTTTGATGAATAGATGATTGGATTCTTCAGGAAATAGACTGCTCTTCATCTGTGAATGTCCAGTGCCTAGCTCAGGGTGATGTGGACCAGGTGTTCTACCTTCCTCTCTAAGCCTCAGTTCCATAATCTGTAAGACAGATATAAACATCATCTCTGTTTTAAAGAGTTTCTGTGAGAATTAAATGGGATAATCCATATAAAGTGCATAGCATGGTTCTGACTATATTATAAGCACTTAATGTGACTATTACTATTGTTATTATTGATATCCATTGCTGAGAAAACAGGAAGTTTGTGACATCTAAGGACCTTATAGACCAGTAAGCATTCTGCTATTTATTCTTACTGTCTGTAAGCAGAAATTGTTATGTTAATATTAAAAATCTGCTTTCCAAACAATATTTTACAGTTGTATATTCCTCCAAGGTAATTCTTGGAACTGGTTTAAGTGATTAACTTTATGATTTTTTTCTATGATTGGAACAGGTTTAATTAAAGGCCAGCCTTCTTAAGCTTCATACTTAAAAAGGTCTTCATGGTATTAGGCTTTTAGAAATTCTAAAATGTAGACAGAGAAAAAAACATTTGACTTCTCAGATATGTGCAAAGAGTAGCAATTATATCTACTAAGAAGATTGAAAGTACCAGTAAATATCAGCTAAATATACTTTGATTTTCAATATGAAAAACATACCAGAATTCCACATAGCAGGTTATTATTGAGAGTCATTTATTTTTCCTCAGTAAACTTCTATAGTTTTGATGATATGGTGTCATCATGAGGTAAAATGTCATTATGCTTAAGGACCCAGCATTGTGAAAACACAGATTTTTTAATATTTAAAAGGTTTGTGCAATTGTAAATAAGGCAGTGCACCCAATATCAGAGCATGCTTCATGAGAAAAAGATGCTAAATTTCCTTGACCTACTTTCATCTTCATGTTTAGGAAACAGTGTCTAAGAAGTAAACAAAGTAGTTGTGCCTCACGTAGGAGATGATTATTGTTTGAATTTATGATTCATGCCTTGAGCAAAATTTTGTTTGTGGCCTCATTTGCAACCATAATTTACAACTTTACCAGGGATATGCTGTGTATTTGGGAGGTAATATATCAGACTTGCTTTGTACTGGAACAGTTTTCTAGCTCTGGGTATAGTATTTTCTGTGTTTCTGTTAGCTATAAAATTTCTAGGCATAACATTTATTGTAGCAAATATGGAAATTTTTTAAAAATTGTATTCCCCTTAGGAATGTCTTATTGTATTTATATTCTTATTGTAGCTAAATCCAACTAGTGTTTAAAGGAGTTGTTAATCCTACAAATATCTGGTTGCACAAGTAGGAAGAATTAACCTTTTCAGATTCTTTGAAAATAAAGATTGCTTCATTTTTGCATTTTGTGTACCTCTCATCTAAGAATCTAGTAAACAATATGTGACTCAGATACACTATTTGTGTGTGCCCTTAAAATCCAGATTTTTTTCTATTACAAATAATAAGTAGGCTGTAATATTGAAAAATGAGTTTTGCCTTATTTTCTTTGATCTATGAGTTAGTGAAGAATTTCCCACAGTACTCACTGGCAGTTTCGTTGTCTGTTCTAGTTTCAGTTGTCTTAAGCAATCCATCCTGAAATACTGGGGATTTTTAAAATAAATAAACAGACAAATACATCCATAAAGCTACTCCAAGTTGCCAAGGTCCCCAACTGAATGTAAGGTTTTCCTAATATTGACTTATTTCTTTGCAGGTTCCTATTTTGTCATTTTTTATTAGCATGATCTTTTACTAAGACTAGTATTTATTCCTCCAAATAAATATTTAAAAGTTAACTTTAAACTTCTGCTGGAAAATTTGAGATAGCTTGATTTGGGAATAGTCATTTTCATAAGTACAAATAACAAATATGATCTCAAGCTATATTTTAAATTACTAAAATTATAATTTTTTATTGATTATATACATTTAATGCACCATTCAGACAAGAAAGTTTTGCCATCTCTCCTGTTTGCTGATACAATCCATGAGAAAGGAAACTAAAAGCCTGAAGGAGATTTAAAATTTTAGGAGAAAAGCTTGATAATGAATATTAGTCTGATATGCTTCTTGCTGCATGTGCTTGCATCATAAAATATAGATCAACCTAGAATTGGACTCCTCCAGAATTTTTTCCCTCCTCAAGTTCTTAGCAGAGTTTTTCTTGACATAAAGGCAAGTAGATGGGATAGTCTGCTGAGAAGGGACATGGTCATTTTTATTGGTGGGCACAGTAGGGAAGAGAGAAGTAGGATTTTGCCTTTTGTGTCAATGCTGGGACTTCAAAAACAGAATTAAAACTGTTTAGTAGTACGTAGGCTTGAGTCTTTTCAGCACCATTACGTGTTTCTTTTCTTTTCTTCCCCCAGTAATTATTCTTTCAGCTATTATAACTAACCACAGCAATTTTCTTAGAACAAAGGAGAGCATGGCAACAATAGCTTTAAAAATGACCAAGTTTAAAAGCCCAAGGTCAGAGTGTAACATGTTGATTTCCGTAAGTATTTCAAATGCTACAGGCTTTATGTAATAATTTTAATGTGAAAAATATGCAGGCCACGCTTCACTGCTCTTTGCATATACTGCAAAGAGGAAAAAAACCTTAAAAATTGCTTAGCTTTAATTGAGCAAAAGGATTCACATGTGATCTGAACTTCTGGCTCATAATTCCTCGAGACAGCTTCGGTTGCAGTGTGATGATCCTAATTAAATTATGTAACGGCACTGAACTAACTAAGCCAAAGGGCCTGTTCTTTCGTATCACCTGGCCATTTAACTCTTTGCAGGATTTTGAGTTTTGGGCTCCGATCTTCTACCACGATTTTTTATGTTTTTTATTGTTAAGGGTAGGAAAACACAATATTGACGGAATACGCCTTGAAAGTTTCAGCCTGTAGGTGGCAGCATTGTAAGGTTTTGGAAGTCTTGAGCTCTGAGGTCTGCCTGTTCTAGCTGCCTTTCCCCCACGCCTCAACCTCCACCACCTCCCCCCGCCCCCCACCTCATCAGGCCCAGCTAACATCATTACACACTCATGTCAGGTAAAACTAAAATGGAGAGAAATGTCATAGCCAAAAAATTAGGCTTTGTTCACTTAGGTCTGTGTTTCATTATATCTCTGATAATATGGTACATTTGTAATTCTGACCTGAGATTCAGCTAAAGGAGGCTTCTCAGTAGTCCGAAGTTAACCCATTGCAAACCATACACCTTCAAGATAGGCATTTTACCAAATACAGGGAAGGAAATTATACTTTGGGTGAATAATTAATTTAACTTAAGCATACCTATTTTAATCACTTGGGAACAAATCAGAAGGCTTCAAGAATACATATCAAAACCACCTTATGAGGTCCTACAGCAACCTTAGCATCCTAATAAAGGTTCTTTCTTTCCTTCTTTCCTTCTTTCTCTTTCTTTCTTTCTTCCTTCCTTCCTTCCCTCCTTCTTTCTTTCTTTCTTCTTCCTTCCTTTCTTCTTTTCTTTCTCTTTCTTTCTTTCTTTCTTTCTTTCTTTCTTTCTTTCTTTCTTCTCTTTCTCTCTCACTCTCTTTCCTTCCTTCCTTCCTCCCTTCCTTCTTTCTTTCCTCTGTGTGTGGCCACCTGTTTCAGTCTATTTAAGTTACATGATTACTTCTCTGATTTGGGCTGAGTAGAAAAGAAAGATTTACCAAATTTGATATATCTGATTTAAAAGTCATGATTCCTGTGACTTTTAATAATGCATTACTTTGTGCAAGGCTAATATTGTTTAAGATTATACAAATCAAAGCATAATAAATAATAAATAATATATACAGATGTTGGCATGGATTTCATTGACTGTAATGTGTTTCCTAAGACCCACAGAGATCTTACAGTTTCATCTTGTACACATCTCATCTATGAAAGTTATATTTGAAAAATTTCCCTAGGTGATAATGGAACAGTATAGTGTAAGAACATTGGTATCAGGTCTTGTATGAAGTCTTTCGTTAACTGAATCCTTGGGGAAATAGTTTCTGAGGTCAAGATTGACCAAATTATTTAAGTATTATTGAAAATATAAAACAAAATTGTTTCCTCAATAAATATAATTAGCTGTATATACTGCAGTTTCAAGAACAAGCACTGATATTGGGACCAGCTCTTTAAATAAAATAGGACCTCTGTGGTCTCTGGAGGGAACATGCATAAAGCAAAGTAAATGATTTTCTGTCAACACTAAGTAGACAGGTGCTTACATTGAACAGCATTCTAATATGTCTCTGAATATTTATGTCTTCTTTTTCAAATGCATTGCCCATGAATGTCACAGCTGTCAAATGTCTGTACACAAGAAGATAAAAAATGAAATTAATAAAAGGCAGATCAACATTTTGTTTGTTTGGAACACTTTTCCTCCCTGTTTCTTTCTTTTTTCTTCCTTCCTTCCCTTTTTTTTTAATGCAGCTGTTTTTTAGGATTTGGACACATCTACATTTTCTAAAAGGCCAAGGGAAATGTGAGTTGACTCATATTTTAGGCTGGCACCAGGGTCTGTCTCAGTATTTAAACACCCACATAATCAATGGAATTAATTACCAAGAGAACCAGGGTCTGAGGATTTTTCTAGCCATTTCCGCTGTCCATGTGCTTGGTTTGCTTGGGTGCCACAAACGAGATTCTGACAGGTTGTCACTGCCCCAACCTGAAACTCAAGTTTGTGAGGTGAGAGGCTCTTAAATCTTTCTGCTTCTGTAGCCCAGAGTTTTAGCTCTACAGAGTTAGTGCCAAAACAAGCCATCATGTGCCCTCAAGGTTAGAGAGGAATTTGGTTTTCAGAGCAGAGATGACTAACTAGAATTGGTGGTGGATCAAAGCAATGGAAAAGGGCCATTTAGTCGACAGATCCTGCCTCTCTGCTTCTCTTGGTTCCTGAAAGGACCATGTGTACAAAGAGCGCGTGTTGGGATGAACTAAGCAGTTACTTGACAAGCATTTATTTATTAAGAAGCACCAAATTTTGAAGTGTCTGGTTATTATTATTACTAACTAGTCCTCAGCCAAAATATCCCCCCAGCTACTTCTATATCCCCCCTGAATTGTTTGAACCAACCACTGGGCCAAAGGAAAGAATGTAACTTAAATGCTGAACCGGGATTTAAGCATAGGGACTCTCTGCAAGGGCAAAACAAGGTTTTGTCGTTGATGAGAATTTTTTAAAGAAAAACTCTCCAAATCATCCAGTATTATTGTAAAAGCCTCTGTTTATTAAAACTTAAAATTTGTTGTCCAGATTTTGGTGACCTAATTGGTATTTCATTGATAACCACAAATATGAACCAGGTGTAATAAATACCAGTTTAGCTCAGATTTGATTTGGAGAACATGCTGATTGCTCCAATTTTGTTATATTTATAAAAGTTAAAAAAAGTCACCCATAATGTCAACTATGGATTTTGAGTGATTATGATGTGTCAGGGTAGGTTCAACAATTGTAACAAATGTACCACTCTGGTGGGAGATGTTGACAATGGGGGCAGCTATGTATATATGTGGGTAGGGAATAGATGGGAAATCTGTTCCTTAACCTTAATTTTGCTATGAACCCTAATACTTCTCTAAAAAAATAAAGTCAATAATAAAAAACAAAAAACAAAACAAAACAAAAAAACACCCACATAGGTTCAGTTCTAATTTGAAGATGTTCACTGGGCTCTTTTTTTTAAGTAAGTTTCAGTTGAGTTGGCAGTCTGATTAAACAAATATTTGAGTCTATTTATATTTGAAGTTCTATAGTTTGTTACATGGCTTAGTTCAAGACCCTTTGGTTAGCATTATGCTATTGATATGGATCATTTCAATATTATATTAACCTGTTACAATATTATATTAACCTGTTAGCAGTTTAACCTCTTATCAATAAAATTGTGGGTGATCCGACTGGCATGACTTATAAGCATTTTTTTGAAGGTTGCTGCTGATCCTTGGCTCCTGCCTAGAATTTCGCTGCATCTTTGCCCATTGAAACTCTACTCCTTTATCAAGATCCAACACAAACACTAAAATTTCCATCAAGCCCTCCCTGATTCTCCTTAGAACTTTTTTTTTTTTCCTGTCCTTTTTGCATACCACTTTGGATGTATTTTAATTAAAGTATCATATTATGCTTTGGGTTACAAATGGTTGTTTATGTGTTTACTTTTTCCAATATGTCATAAGCTCTTTGAGAGTAGGGGATTTGTCTGTTTTGAAATTTGTACTATCACAGTTCTAGTACTCTTGTTTGCAGATTACTTATAAACATTGTGGCTTTTGATGTTGGTTGAATTTTTGTTGTTGCTTGTTTTGTTTGTCAATTTGTATTGGTTGGAATGGGTCACTTGGAAGGAAAAAAAACTTATAGCTATAAAATATCATCTAAATGCTTACCATTGAAAACCTTCTAGGGCATTTCACAACACAGACATAGAATATCTAAAAAATATGCAACCATTATAAGCAGTTCACTGGTAAGTTCACATTTCAAATAGGTTGCATCTGTTTCTAATCAGGTAACTGAATGATTAGCAGGAGAAAACATATGATTAGAAAGCATGCAACCCTTGCTGATATATATTATTTTTAAAGCTCTACAAAGCTAAGGTCAATAAAGAAATAGTACATGCAGCAAGAAGAGCTAGATTAGAGGAAGAGTTTCAGCTGTAAGCCCTTTTGTGAGCTGTTGTAAAAACAGAACTAATTTAACTGATGAGTTGAGGCATTTGGGACTGACATGCAAACTAAGGAATGTGCAAATAGATGAGAAGAATGGTGACTAGAAAAATTATGAGAGTTGTAGTTGAAGAAAATAAAAAAAAAGTTTACTGAGTAGAAAGTTAATGAACAGATGATTTCATTCCTTTTTATAGAGCCATACTTTAACTCAAAGAAAGCTAGTAAGAATAATGGGGAAAAGCTCCAAGTTTGAAAAAACAAAATAAAGAGGGGCTATTACAAACAAAGAATGTTGGAAAGCTCTTTGTTTACTTTCATTATTAATGGGGAAAAAACAACTTTCTTGAGGTTATATATCATTTTAAGATTATACTTATCTCTTAGCTTAATCCATCACATTGAACTACCTCTCTTTTGAACAGTTTTACACCACTGAGCCTGAAGTTCACAGAAGGAATGAACAAAAAGCTCTGTTCTCTACTCCTGATTTGAACCAGACACAACTTACTTCAACACTGCATGCTGTCCTTCAGTTAATTACCCTCCTGAATTCTATCAGATGTCCCCCTGTCTGCAAGCTACAGACAGTCTGCAAGGGTAGAAAGGTATGGTGAAATTTGCTCTTGGTAACTTGCTTTTTGAATTGACTTGGTAGTATTTTTCCAGAGTTTATTGCAGAAACTGGCTACACTTTTCTACAGACCATCCTTACTCAGTGTAGTTGAGACTCTCGTTGGCTTAACAGAACTTAAGGTTTGAGAATACCAGTGTACCCTACACAGCTATTTTTTTTTTCACAGCCATTCTGAGAAGAAGGGAAATTTGGTCTGATGTGAAAGTCCATTATGCATACAATGCCTTAGAACACTGGGTTTATTATTATTTTTTTTAATTGGATTTTGAGACTCAAGTGAGACTCAAACTTGAACGTAAGTTCCACGTTCAAAGGAACTTAAAGCCATGGGACCCCTAGCCTTGGGAAATACTCAGAAATCTTGGAAGGTATAGACCCTCCAAAGAACATGCAGTAGGGACCTTGAACCAATCCAAATATAAACAACCGAATAACTTCACCTGACACTGGATTTACTTTTTGCCATTATTTTTCCTCTTCTGGGTATTTACAAGCTTATAACTTAATTACATGCTGTAGTTAACTAACATGATTTGAGCAGTTGTTTTTCTGAAGGCTATCCTTCTGATCAAATTCAAAGGCTTAATAACCAAAGTTTACGGGAGTTTTTAATATGAAATTTGAAATATGGGTCTATTTTCTTTATGAAATGCCCCTATGTCATTTATAGAATTCTAGTATCTACTTTAAAAAATAGCAAAACAAAACTTTAAGAAAGGACACATTGATTCTTATAATTTTATCCCAAATTATTTCTGTTGCAGCTTTTGCCAATTAAGCTCTGTGTTCATGTTCAAATAGAATAGCTGGTGTCTGTTTCCTATACGGTTTTCATAGGCTTGAAGATCATTTATATTAGTCTTTAACCTTTCTAGCTCCAGCCCAAATAATTCCACATTCCTTGATCTTTTCCCAGGGATCTTATTTTCCATAAATAATCACAAAACCTCTAGACCCATAAAATCTTATAATCCAGGATCTGTTATATTTCTTTTCTTTTTTCCCCCCTTTCCTTTCCTTTTCTTTTCTTGATAATAAGAATAAAGAGGCTAAGAAATGCTTCTTCAAAAGTGTGGTAAGAGAATTTAATATTTTTAATTTTATCATTAAAGTTGTAGATTTTCCTCATAGTTTATCTTTTGCTGAAGACATTCAATAAAACCTCTTTTCTAAAATTCAGACTACACATTTATGTCAATCAATCTACACCCTGCAAAACAGACCAGCTCACCACTCAGATCAATCTCTAAGCACATAGGAATCTAGGCAAGCACTCGTCTTTATAGAACAACTTAGTTTAAGCAATTAACAATCAAGCCCTATACACATAAACACACTATAATTAACTGTTTAATAGTGGAAGCTTGCTTTTCACATTTTTCCCTTTGAGTGTAGTCAAGGTGAATTACTTGTTTTTTCCATCACTAAATGCTACAGCAGCTCAGTCTTTTGCAAGTCTCCAGTCTCCACATATTTTTCTATACCCACTATATTTGACAGTAAAACTGCCAAGCTCCATTATTTCCAACTGGCAGCAATTTAATACATAGTTGAGTCAGTTATTTAGCTAAATAAATTGCTTAAAGTTAACTCTATTTGTAAGACCACAAGGTGTTTCTAAAATGTGCTGCCCTTTTATATCATAAACCTGGATTAGGTTTACAACCCCATTTCCCCTCAGCAGTTTATAAATCAAACAAAGAACATAGAACAATGCATAAAAATCCCTGTGAAACCACCCTCAGAGTTTTTGTTAATGACAAAAGCATACTGGGAGCTAGATTTACTCTGTATGGTGAAGAATAAAAGTTTGGTTTAAAGTAACCAGAGTTTGTAAGGGTTATCCAAGCTCCTTTAAGAGTGATCAACTTTGAAACGAGAATTTTGTGAGAAGCCACAAGCCATCTGTTCCATGCTTTATCTAGAAGAATGTCAGGTCATGCTAAAAACCTTTGAGCATGCCCTTCCATCTCCTTTGCTCCTACCTATTAACAAACATGCCAAATGATCTTAAAAGTACATGGGAGAATAAATATTGGCTTACTTACGATGTCTCAGCACAGGTGCTCATTAAATATAAATGAACAAATACACAAACACACAAAAACACACAATGCCCACAATGAGCACCACGTAATCTGGCCCAGATGTGAGGTTTTCTTTTCCAGTTAATCAGGATAGGTTTCTGAGCCAGATTAAATGTAGCCACTGTTTTCACCAAAGGTATATTTAAAAGAGTGGAAGGAAGCTAAAGATTAGGGCATTTTCTCTAAGAGCCCCAGTGACTCTCTTCTAAAAGTGAACATACTTCATTTTTATGATTTACTTTCAAGATCTATGTTTAGATAAGAAAAAAGAACCTGTAATGGTTCAATCTGCAAAGAGTACAAACCCACAGATTAGAAACCCAGGTCATATTTAAATGTGTATCATTTCATTTAGATTTAGAAACCTAGCCATGGTGATGTTTTTAGGGAATGGTTTTATGTGCCAAGTGACATCCTTAGTGCTCTGCAGAGCAGAGCCTGCTTGTTTAGTCATTTTCTGAAAGGATATGGACAGCAGAGTAGGTAGCCTTACCTAGCAAGGTACTGTCAACTCTTCCTTATCTACACTAACAGGAGGGAGATAATCCCCGAAGCATTTGCATTTGTCTCTGGAGGGACAATTTTATATTCATTTACATTTGAATATGGACATATTGCACTACGGAGAGAGTTGAAGGTGTTTTCATTCTGTCTCTACTCACCAGGGAATAGAAAATCTACCCCTTTCTCAACTTGCCTGCCTCCCACACCTCACTTCCTGACCCTGTTCCACTTCTTGCAAGGGGAGACTAACGTCTGGTAGACTGAACTCCGGTTTGAAAAGATTTGCATGATTTATTTCTTAAGTTCAAATTCAGGAGCACAGACTTTGAGAAATGAAGATTGATTAAGCAAAAGTGGTGGTATGGGGCAGGATACCTTCCTCAGCAGAAAGAAGCCTAGAAGACCAGCCTCCAGCTTTGTTTCCTGGGCTGTTACAAACCCCTCTATTCTGTTGTGGGCCACCACTGACTGTAATTTAGGCTCTTCAGTAAGTCCAAAGAGATGATGAAAAATTCGCTGGAGAGGTTAAGACCAAAGCGCCACTTTAGTTGTTTGACTTTTAGCTTTTACTGGTGAGAACTGAGACATTTGCAAAAGACAACAAAGCAGAGAAACACCCACAGCTAATCAAGGGTATACAGACCAGGAACAAAGGCAATTATTTACTAAGCCAACTTTTACTTACAGGAGGGAAAGAAAATAAATACAATATTAATAATGAAAATACGTAAAATACAAAAACCTAGGTTAATTTATCTTAATTTTTCAGTATGCCTACCAGACTGCCAGTAAACAAGACAAAGAGAGCACTCTGTGATTTATCTTCTTTTTGCCTACCTTGACTCTTCATGGAGAATTAAAGAAAAGCTAAATTTCCAGAAATCAAACAAAAAGGAAGAAGTAAATTATCTGAATAATCAGTGAATTTATTCTACCAAAAAAAGCTTGAAAGCAATGGTTAAGATAAAAGTAGAAACAAAGCAAGACCACCCCCCAAAAACTGCATAAAAACTTTGATACTAGTTATCTTTAAGAATTATTTCATTGCTTGGAGAAAATGAGCTTCACAAAGAAGGGGAAATACCACACAAAGGCCACATTAAAGAGACAGATTTGGCTGAAATAACTGGACATGTTCTATGAAGAAGTACAGATGTGTTTTGGATCTCAGAATAGTTGGATCACGGTTCTTTTTGTTTAAGTTTATTAAATGTGAATTGTAGAATATTTATATACAGTAGGCCAATCCCCTAAGAAAATACATGTGGGAATCTTAACTAGGAGCTACAACTAGAGGTGACTATGTCTTGCTTCTGATCTGAGTTCTGTTCCTCCTTGGTCTCCTGTCTCTGGATCACTTCCTGATTCTTGTTAAGCCACTCTCCATTATTGCTTATATTGTTCCATGCCATACCCATGATTGTTTTTTATTTGCAATGATGTGCCAATTACATAGAATTCTCCATCTTTGTAATTGTTCCAAGTTCATAGTTTACAGCACAATAACTTCAGTGTTTGCATTTATT
Source organism: Mirounga angustirostris (assembly GCF_029215605.1). Classification (NCBI taxonomy): domain Eukaryota; kingdom Metazoa; phylum Chordata; class Mammalia; order Carnivora; family Phocidae; genus Mirounga; species Mirounga angustirostris. The sequence continues at coordinate 67,149,754 of NW_026991717.1, read as the reverse complement.
TCTGTAGGTTAGTTCTTTCACTTCTAATTTGTTATTACATAACTTCTTGCACATAACAGAACTTCAAGAAGTGTTGAAATCCTCTAATTTCTACAAATACGCCTACACCACTGCCCTTAAATGCTTTCCCCTCTCTCTGTGCTGCTCTAGTGGGAAGGGATTTATATATATTGTTGCCACCTGCACAAAACAGAATCTCTCTAGGAGTTAAAAGCCCTTTACATCGTATTTACCACAAGGTAAGTTTTCTTCTTTCTTCCCTGTGCCATTATTTTGGTTAAAATTCCTTGCCATTTAACTATTTTATGGACTCATGAACATATCACAGTAATTTTTTTTTAAAGATTTTATTTATTTATTTGAGACAGAGAGAATGAGAGAGAGAGCACATGAGAGGGAGGAGGGTCAGAGGGAGAAGCAGACTCCGTGCCGAGCAGGGAGCCCGATGCGGGACTCGATCCAGGGACTCCAGGATCATGACCTGAGCCGAAGGCAGTCGCTTAACCAACTGAGCCACCCAGGCGCCCCATATCACAGTAATTTAATAAAATTTTTTTGAGAATCAACTACATTAGTGATTAGGCCAAACCATCAACTCAGGTTTCTGACTCGGAAGCCATCCACTAGACCACGATCTTGCTTGCCATGGATTTTACTCTATAGAGTAGAGGATATACACACCATTCGAAATAGAAGATAATCCCCTATGGAAACAGTTTCCCATATTGTTTTAACATATTCTGGGCATTTTAACTTTATAGCCAAGATTCATCAATTTGCTGGAGCATATGCTCCAAGGAACTCGTTGCTGAGACAGGGAAGTTTGTTTTAAAAGGTAATGTTAGTTTTGAGAATGGGTTGATATTTGTTTTATTGTTTGTTTGTCTTGCCGATCACTTGCATGGCATGTTTTGATTTAACTGTGTTAAGATTTTTTTTTTTTTAATCTGCCTAAGGGTACTAGGGATGAGTTCATTGAGAGATACAAATTGAAAAATAATAAATTCAGAACATATTTGGTTTGTTACTGCCCTTTGGGAAATAGATGAAAGAATGTCTTACTTTTCTAATATCATTTATATACTAGAAATGACATTGATCTATAGAAACAAATACTCCATACATTGGAGTTGTAACTGATGGAAGAGATAACTACCAATAGACGCTAATGTTCTACTATATTGAAAATACTGAATTCCTAAGATCTTGAAGGACTTTGCAAAAGAACTTTTAAGATTCATCACTCAGTTATATATACATAATCCTGAGTTTTGATGCCAACCCAAGGTTACCTCTACCTTATCTAGAATTAGCTTGTATCTTTCTAAATCATTTGCAAATCCTTGCTGTAGTAAATCTGTATTTCTTTTTTTTTTTTTAAGATTTTATTTATTTATTTGAGAGAGAGAATGAGAGAGAGAGCATGAGAGGGGTGAGGGTCAGAGGGAGAAGCAGACTCCCCGCCGAGCAGGGAGCCCGATGTGGGACTCGATCCCGGGACTCCAGGATCATGACCTGAGCCGAAGGCAGCCGCCCAACCAACTGAGCCACCCAGGCGCCCAATCTGTATTTCTTGAAACTGTGTTTCAGGACCTTTTGTGGCACTGATTCAGAGTTTCACTTCTAACCTGGAAATTTTGGTAAGTTTTGTGTTAGTACTTACTAGGTTGAAGAAAGACATTCTGGGAAAGGCGAGGTGTATACTTTAATTAGAATTTACCATGTGCCTGCACTGTGCTATGCAGTTTACATTTATTATCCCATGTAGTCTTCATAATAACCTTTCCCTTTTTCAATGAATTTGCTGTTATGTGGAATATTTGTAGATATTTTTGATCTTAAGAAAATATGTCCTTAGACTTAAAAACTTTGGAAGTCATAATCTTTCTCTTGTTCATTTATTGTATGAGCTTACAAAATTGCTAGACAATTAGAGGTATAATATGTTTGTGCAAAAGTACTGCCCCTAAGTGAGATTAATTATGTTTTTAACTTCTAACTTTATTTTTAGTAGTGTCAGGATTTAGTTTGCTGAGCCAATGAATTCAAGCTACTTCACTGTTTAAAATTTATAACCCATAAGCAATGATAAAATAATTTTACCTATAACAATTTATGTGCAGTGGTTCTCAAAGTGTGGCTCAGGGACCCCTATGGGTCCTTGAGATCCTTTCAGGATGTTTTCAAGGACAAAGCTGTTTTCATAATAATACTACAATGTTATTTGCCTTTTCACTCTCATTTTCTCATGAGTGTACACTAAAGTTTTCCAGATGCCACATGACTTCTGCTACTGTTATTGATTTGACAACTAATAGATTTTAGGGGGGATCTGGTGAATTCTTGCGTTTAATAGAATTTTCTAAGATAGTGGTTTGAGTGTATAAATATATTTGGGGTTTTAGAAATTAACTCAGTTTGTTCTCAATTATTTCTACCTTGCTTTTGCCAGTTATTTTTGGTTGTGCCTCCTTAATCTCTATAACTCATTATTACTCACTAAATTGTTACTTTTATTTTTTTAAAGATTTTATTTATTTATTTGACAGAGAGATACACAGCGAGAGAGGGAACACAAGCAGGGGGAGTGGGAGAGGGAGAAGCAGGCTTCCTACTGAGCAGGGAGCCCAATGCGGGGCTCGATCCCAGGACCCTGGGACCATGACCTGAGCCAAGCGCAGACGCTTAACCATCTAAGCCACCCAGGTGCCCCAAATTGTTACTTTTAAATGCTGAAATTTTCTTTGCAACTACACAGTAATACAAGAAGTAAATACAGCTTGTGTCTTGTTTTACAATAATATAAAGAAAAAGACTTTTGAATATGATATAATGGTTAAGGTTTAAACTATTTAATAATAGTTATTCTAAAATTTAAAACTTAATATATTTTTGTATAAAGTTGGATCAATGGCTTTAAAAAAGGACTTTAGAAAACTTGCCTTCTCAACGTAGTTTCATGCTTTGTCTACAGTTGCTAAAAAAATGAAACCTCATAGAAGGAAGAATTTACCTTAGAGAAATTATGAACGACATAAAAAAGAAATGAAAATATGATGTAAGCTATCTTACCTAAGATGTCAGTTATGTTGGAGCATTATTTTGAAATATTAAATGTAAACACAATGAGCTCTTTATTTTTTTTTTAGTATATGTGCTGCTGAAGCGAGCACATCTTTATTTATTTTATTTTTTTAAGATTTTATGTATTTACAGGGCACCTGGGTGGTTCACTTGGTTTCTTCTCCCTCTCCCTCTGCCCCTCCTCCTGCTCATGTTCTCTCTCTTGCTTGCTCACTCTATCAGATAAATAAATAAAATCTTAAAAAAAACGATTTTATTTATTTGAGAAAGAGTGAGCATGAGCAGCGGGAGGAGCAGAGGGAGAGGGAGAAGCAGACTCCTCACTGAGCAGGAGCTTGAAGCAGGACCCTGGGATCATGACCTGAGCTGAAGGCAGACACTTAACTGACTGAGCCACCCAAGTGCCCCAACGATGAGCTCTTTAAAAGACACAAATTGTTCTTACATTTTTTTCAAATGAGGAATGGGAAAAGAATCATCTTAAAAGGTAAGTTATTGCACTGCTTTGACCCAATAGCTTGTACAGTTGATATCCCTGAATTTCTGCTGGACAAAAAAATCAGTATAAAAGAAAAATCATAGCAGTGCCAACTGACTCATTTAGTGAAAGCTGTAGCTATAAACCTGGGTTACAGGCTGGGTTAACATCTTGTGGGCAAAACTGGGCTTTTGCCTTACAAAAGAGTCAATCTATAGCTGTGGCTGGACTTGCCGTTTCGCTTATGTTTTCCTGGTCTCAGCACCAACAAATAAGCAAAGATCTTTTTTGGTGACTACTTGGCAGACAAATACTGCTGTGAAATAGTCAAAAAGTACCTTGAAGTATTGACTAACTATTCTGCAGCTCAGAGTTTGTACCAGACTTTTTTTTTGTTTTTTGTTTTTTGTTTTTTTGGTCATTTACATTGATGGTCCAAAAACATTGCTGAGTAAAACTGCTGGTGCCTTAGCAGGAATCAAGGCAGTGCCACCCAACAGTACTAGCAGGCACTGTGTTCATCACCAGCATGCACTCATAGTAAAATAAATACCAGTCTCATTCAGAATGTCCTTTGTGAAGCAATAACAATCACTAATTTTATGAAATCTCATTTCTTGAGTATTATTTTCTTAGTAATCTGTGGGACATATGCAGCAAGCACTTCTGCTGCATGCTGAAGTAGAATGGCTATCTGGAGGAAAAGAACTTGTATCATTGTTGTATGATTTTGGGAAACTTGTATCTTCTACAGTGAGCTTAGTAGTTTTCCAATACTTCAGAAAACTTTTTCATAAGATTGGTGGTGATAAAATTAAAAGTGATTTTTTGATACTGTACAGTCAAATGTGTCAACATTGGGAAGATCTATCTGATTTGATGAAACAATATTTTTCTTTTTTTTTTTTTAAAGATTTTTACTTATTTATTTGACAGAGAGAGACACAGCGAGAGAGGGAACACAAGCAGGGGGAGTGGGAGAGGGAGAAGCAGACTCCCTGCTGAGCAGGGAGCCCGATGCGGGGCTCGATCCCAGGACCCTGGGATCATGACCTGAGCTGAAGGCAGTCGCTTAACCAACTGAGCCACCCAGGCTCCCGAAACAATATTTTTCTAAATGACCAGTTTATGATGTTACACAATTATATATGTGCATGGAAATGCAAGGTAGACCGGTGAATTTTAATGTAAGAGAATATGAAAAACTTATTCATAAGTTTCAGATTCCGTATTGCCACTAACCTTTAAATAATTACCAATTGTCAGGTTTTGATGTAGTATCAAATAAAAATAACCATAATTATTTGAAAAGACTGTTAATTACTCCTTCATTTTCCATCTACTTGTCTGTGTAAGGTTTTCTTTATGTACTATAGCAAAATGAACATATTAAAACAGAGTGCTGAGAAATGCAGAAGCAAATATGAGAATCTAGTCATCTTTTATTAAGCCAGATATCAAAAAATAAGCAAAAATGCCCCTTTTCTCACTAAAGTACTTGAGAATTGGTGCCATGAGAGAAGCAAATTGATACCTTTTTTTGCTAGAGGTATGGAACATATTCTCCTTGTCATCATATGACTCAGGGACTCTTGAGGACATAGACGACACTGAAATGGAATGACAGAAGAACATTTAACAAAAGGACCATTTCAATATGGTCAGAATTAACAGAATATGGACAAATATGGACAGAATTAACAGAAGCCAACAAGAGATAGTGAAGCGTATTGGGTCTAGCAGAGGCCAAGGTGCCATTACTATTAAGCTTGAAGGAGCAAGAAGATAGGATATTTACCAGAATATGGAGGGAGAATGGTAGCTGCAGCTGTAGACCAATCAACAGGAACTATGAACTTTGTTGGAGAAATGTAGTCTCTGCCAATCTGCAGTCTATCAGGAAGAGAGCCTGAGCAATAAATGATCTCTCTCTTTCCACCTCTGATCAACTGCTTATGCCTCCCAGTGTCTGAGCTAACTGGAAGCCAAACTGGTGCAGTCCATAGGTTAGGATGTAGAGAAGGTAGAGAAGGAGGGAGGCTGGATCTGGAGGGAGGACAAAGAATATCCAAAATGACTGCTATTGGCAGAAATAGCAGCAGGCAAGATTGAGTATCTATTATGGAATTATGAGATATAAAACACATTCTTTGCCTTCAAGGAGCTTGCATACTTTTTATATTTTGCTTGTACTAGTTTCTTTTTTTATTAAACTATATTCTACCCTTTATTCAGATTTCACTAGTATTTCCACTGATGTTCAGGTATTACTCTTAATGAGCCTATGGATACATAAATGAATGGGGGATGAGAGAGTATAGGAAAACAACACTGAGCAGTGAGAGTGAAATGTGTGAATGAGTATGGAAAGTGATAATTAAGAAGACTCTTAATATTTTTATCTTATACTTTTATTTTGTACTTGTATGTCTTTAGTCTTTAAAACAATTTTTTTCATACACCAAAGCTGTAGATAATTTATTTTATTTTTTAAAAAGATTTTATTTATTCATTTGAGAGAGAGAGACAGAGAGAACATGAGCAGGGGGAGAGGCAGAGGGAGAGGGAGAAGCAGACTCCCCACTGAGCTGGGAGCCCAACATCAGGACCTGGAGATCATGACCTGAGCTGAAGGCAGATGCTTAACCATCTGAGCCACCTAGGAGCCCCAAGCTGTAGATAATTTATATATACAACTTAATAAGTTTAGAGGTAAGGTGTATTAGTTTCTAATTTGGGTAAATTTGCTAAGAACAATAAATGCTGAAAAGTCAATTAAGGATGAGGACAGAGGGGAAATTGGGGTGAATTTGTGTTGTTAGGAACTATTTCATGGTAAGTATAGACACAAGTAGGATTGGAACCCAAAGAGAAGAGATATCTTTCCAGGTGGCAGGGGCTAACCTAGGTAGGAATCCTGTGAATAATAAATAGACATAGGGCTAACTGTACTTAGGGTTGAGAGGGATAGAGAGACAAGAAATAGATGTTTGTACATTAAGGACTGCCCAAATGCTTTGAATGACAGAAGATTGTGCATGACTTATCGGGCAAGAAACAGAGCCATTGGCCGTGGCTAACCTGCCAGGGGCCTGCCAACACAGTGTGTAATAGAATCAGATAGATGTACACAGTATCTCCCCTTATCCATGTGGGATATGTTTCAAGACCCCCGGTGGATGCCTGAAACCATGGATAGTGCCAAACCCTATACATGCTTTTTCCTCTTTATACATACCAATAATAAAGTTAAATTTATAAATTAGGCACAGTAAGAGATTAGCAGCAATAGCTAAGAAAAAAATAAAAGAAATATAGCAATATACTGTCATAAAAGTCATATGAATGTGGTTTCTATCTCTCTCAAAACATCTTACTGTACTGTACTCACCCTTCTTATGATGATGTGAGATGATAAAATTCCTGTGTGAGAGATGAAATGAGATGAATGATGTAGGCATCGTGATATAGCGTTGGGCTACTCTTGATCTTCTGAGACGCATCAGAAGGAGGATCATCTGCCTTCAGACCACTGTTAACTGCAAATACGTGAAACTGTGGAAAGAGAAACCACAGATAAGGGGACAACTACTGTAATTACAGCCAGACATCCTTATGTGGCAATAGTGTGGACTGTGACCACTTTTTTTTTTTTTAAAGATTTTATTTATTTATTTGAGACAGAGAGAATGAGAGAGAGAGAGCACATGAGAGAGGGGAGGGTCAGAGGGAGAAGCAGGCTCCCTGCCGAGCAGGGAGCCCGATGTGGGACTCGATCCCGGGACTCCAGGATCATGACCTGAGCCGAAGGCAGTCGCTTAACCAACTGAGCCACCCAGGTGCCCTGTGACCACTTTTTGTGTGAGGACATGGCCACTCATAGAAAGGGCAGTGAGTTCCTGGTCCTGGGTTCCTTTCTCCTGGAAAATTTTTTACTGTGTGTTGTCTGTGTTGATGACTGAACTTTAGGGGTCTCTGTGAGGAGCCTGAAAGGCATCAGTGAGTTGTGTGCATCCGTGCATCTCCTTTTATTTACCTGCCACAGTATTTACTGGCTGGCTCAGTGGCAAATCAGAGTAAAAGCAAAGTTCATCTTAGTCTGCATTGTCCTTCCCACTGGTCTTCAAGCTCAGAACTGACTTTGGGTCTGCCCTAGGTCTCTGCCCCAGGCAGAGACAGCTTAGAAGTGTTTTCAATCCTGGTCTCTGGGAAAGGGAATTCTTGAAAGTGAAAGGCGTCGACAATGGCTTATAAATTAGAAACATAAAATCCTTTAATAGATTTGGCAAAACTAATCTTGTGATGCAGGAGCAGTTTGCTTATTCATCGTTGACAAACAATGGGAACATGGCATTATTTACATGAATTGCTAATAAAAACCCATTGTAAGTGACGTTGGATTTTACATGAGGAAAGAAGTGAAAAGCATGTGAGAATAGAAGGAATACAGGCTATGACCTCATTCTCAGTACTGAAAACTTCTTTTTTTTTTTTTTTTTAACATAATATCCGTGCGACAAAGCATGGTCCTTTGTAGACTTTAAAAGAAATTGATAGCTCATTGTAAAGAGTTAATGATACTATAATTTCATGGAAGTCACACTTTTAACCTGATAACAAAAAAAATATTTATTGATGAAGTATCTGCCTCCCCTTGGCCCATGAAAATAAAGAAAATGACCAGTATTTGGCAAATACTTTTATTACTTAATGCATTGTAAATAAACATAAATTGCATTTTCAATCACTTCTTTTTTTCACCTTAGAGAAGAAGACATTAAAATGAAAACACTGCCGTCATTTTTGTGTTTGTAACATTGTGGATTTTAATGTGAGGAGCTAATGATCTTCTAAGATCTCTGTCCTTCTTTTCCACTGAGATAAAATATTCTTTATTAAAGAGATTTTTTTCTTTTGTTTTGGAGACCACGTGTTCTGTGTTCTCAGAATGTGCACTTAAAAAGCTGGCATTGATCAGGAGAGGTATATCTCCTCTGTAGGGTTCTCTTCTATTTTGGGCAATACAGCAGGCCTGTAGGGAGAAGCTTGGGAATGTCATTTTATGGTGATGAATAAAACTAATGGAAATTAATTACACAACCCAAAAAAGGAAATGTAAGAGGAATGAACAGAAGTTTATTAGTAGACTATGAGAATTAATGTAATGTAGATGTCTTCCTGTGTATGAAAGTAGGCAGTTGAAGTAGCAATACCAATGAAAAGCACAGACCCTAACTAGAGTGGTTGCCCAGGCTGTAAGGAAAAATTTGAGGCTGATAAATAACTGTATCATACAAAAATTTGTAAGAGACCTGATCTGTGCTAGAATGAAAGCTAAGACAGGTAAAATTTGTCTCTTGTTACCAAAGAAACTGCATTTGATGATACTTTACAAACCATTTGAGGATCGTAAGAAATTCTTACTGGTTTTTGAATGACACTCAGTGGGAGCTTTCTCGACAGCAATGCAGATGGTATTACCGTGTTATGCAGATTTCATAAGTCTCACGGAAGTTAGACTTTACCCAAGTGTCTAGTTTGTTAGCTCCAAACATTGCGCCTCAGACCTCGTAAAGATGCTTCAAATCTTTTTTTATGGTTACAAAGACTTTTTAAAACTCGATAAACTAACAGAACTTGTTTTGAGAGCCCTCATAGGTAATTTAAAATTTCTGTTTCCATGATGCATTTCTAAAGGTGGAAGCAATTGAAGAAATGACTAGGGCAACATTCTAGATTGTAAATATTTCTCTTTCATTTGTGGCTTACTTTTCCCCAATTAAGAGAGCTAAAGGTGCTTCTGCTGCTAATTGTTAATTATGTAAGACAAAGAGTAACTTGTAAGCATATAATTTTCTCCTTCCCAAACTTAAGAATCATGCATTTGATGTGCTAATAAACCATAAGAGGCAGTATCAGTTAGTTAAGTAAAACATGGTGAAAAAAGTGTCAATGTGGAATTATTAGTCTGCTGATAAGTTGATGCTGTTGGATATTCACTAGTTGAAAAACTGGTCATAGCAAATATTGTACACTTTTAAGACTATTTTAAGTAGACATATTTTACAGAAGTTTAGATCCATTAAATTGGGGAAAAGGAGGGGGACTAATTAAAGTCATAAAACCATTTTGTTGTGTCTGAAAAATATCTTAAACTAAAAAATGCAGGCGCTGTTATAATAGCAGCAAACATTCACCGAGTGATTCTTATGTGGCAGGCACTAAGCAGACAGATTAACTCCTTTAATCCTCAGAACAACCTTTTGGGATAGGGATTATTATTATAATTCTCACTTACAGAAGAGAAATCCTCAACATAGAGTGTGAAGTCTCTTGTCCAAAGGTAAAGAGAGTAAGTGGCAGAGCACAGATTTGAACTCAGGCAGGATGTCCTTAAAGCCCACGCTCTTAGCCAGTCCGCTGAGATTATTAGTGGACCAGGGGTAACTGAGAAAAAGATACTAACATATCCCAGTGGTGCTGATTTGTAGAAACCCAAACCAAAAGAGGACTAGAAGAGATAAACTGTAGACATTTTAGATGTGTGTTTGAGTGTCATTATCAGTTGTAGACATTCTTACGGCCTGGAAAGGATCAAGATGAAGAGAAAAGAAAAGCAAGTAAATGATGAAGGAGAGATGCCATAGCTAAGAAGATACTGCTATGTATGGAAACACTGCTCTTAAACTCAGTTTTCCAACTTAATTACTTGTGAGACTTTTTTCTTTTCTTTTTTGTTTTCCTTGGAAAACAATGGAAAAATGAAAGTTATATAAGTTTGCTTAAGTGGTATTTACTCAATAGCCCTCTTCTCTTCTGTAAGATATAAACTAAGGGTTAATTCTACATACATTAATGCACTTATTTGAATAATATGAATATATTATAACTGGAAAGAGCAATTTGAATATCTAATGTTTAAGAATAAAAGTAGACAAGATTGCTGCTGAAAAAAATGCCTTATTATCAAAGGTAACTCTGAAGTTTAACTTCAAATATTCTTTATTGCCAGTGATAAAATCTTTTAGTTTCTCACAAGGGCTATAAATAATAATTTATGCAATTATTATATATATAATATGTATGATAATAATAAAATATTATTAATTATAACAATAGTGGCTACTACTTACAGAGTGTTTGCCAGTCTTAGGCACTATGCATAAATGACATAAATGTTCATATGCAACTTACAATAACCCCATGTATTAGGCGAGTTCAAATCATTTTACAGATGAGGAAACTAAGACTTAATGAAAGAAACGAACTTGTCCATAGCTGCATGCATCAATCATGTATCATTTGCTTTCCATCTATTCTACTTGGGCAACACTGTTGAATTTATTGTGCTTAGATATTTCACAGGCCTGTAATGAAGTCATTATAGTGATATATAGTTTTTAAATTTCAAAGCAGGATTTGCTGAGATAAATTGAGTAAAATGAATTGTAATTATTCTAAAAGAATTACTTAGGATAAGCAGTGATGATCTGGTAAAATTACATTCTCCACCAAAGAGCTATATTACATTAACTTTACCTTCATAATGGTATAATTACTGGTGCATACATATTATGCTCTGTTTTTCTTTTTTTCTCTAGATTCTAGCTATATGTGGGAAAAGAGGGATTCCATCTACTGTTTTAGCTACTTGAGCTCAAAAATCAACTCCTGGACAAAAATAGCAGTCCCTTAGAGGAGAAATGGGTAGTGATAGGATTTAAAAAAAATAATTCTCCTTTATTAATAAAAACTGTTCCATAAGTGCATGTTCTCTTCAATACCTAGACACAAAGAAAACTGCCATCAATAAGGCAGCACTGAAGCACAAACACACATACTATTTTTCTTACTTTTTTGACTCTGTCAGCAGGTGATGTGACATGCTGTGGTAAAGGGCTGATGTTTTTCTTGTGGGTGGAGACCCAGATAGCTGTGATTGGAGTGGTGGGTGGGGAGCATCATGCTTGGCCTTCTGTGAATGTTGATAACACTGACAAATGATCACATTATCATTAATCGGGGTGTTTGATATGAGGACCTGCATATTCATCATGTAGACACTAACTTTAAACTCAAAACGTTCCTAAATAATCATATATATCAGATTTAGAGGAGGGGTAGAAATGACATGGATATATGGACAGTAAATATAAATTACCCCTCTAACTTGAAAATCATTTCATTGATTTGGAAAGAAGACCACAAAGTCCATCCAGTTATTCATGAGCTGAAGTAAAATAATGAGAATGAGAATGTAGACGTACCTCTGCCCCCTAGTGCCCCATGCCTGCCTCTGTGGTATCCACAATTAATAGTCATACTTTTTTAAAAAGAAAATTATCCTTATTCAAGTGCCCTTTACTACTTATTGGACATATAAGAGATACCAGCTTGTGTTACATAGGTGGTGATGGGCTCTATAGAAGCACTAAATCAAATAAGTGTAGCTTTTTTACTGTTGCCCAAATATAGTTGATGGCTTCAGTGTATTCTTATAGCATAAATAAATAGTGCAGGGTGATGTTAGAAGCATGAAATAGACTGCCTGTATTTGTGTCCTGGAACTACAGTTTGCTGAGCCTGACACCTTGGGCAGGTTTCCTCATCTTTAAATAATAATAGCTACCTCATAGAGATTCATGAGGTTTAAGCAAGTCAATACATACAGACACCCCTGTCTGACACATTATAAGGGCTTAGTAAAGATAGCCTGTTTTGTTTTACATACGTCTTTCATAATGGCAATTATTCTTTAAGACTTCCTTTGGAGTAAGTCTTATGTTTGCATCCCTAATATTTAATGCCCAACCAAGTAAGGTCTGCAATTATCTATATATCCGTATCTACTTCTGTATCTCTCTCTCATCATCATCATTATCATCACCATCCTGAGTTCTCGATTTGATGAAATGCCAAATAGAGTCCTGTATACTATGTTTTTATTATTATTATTTTATTTTTTATTTTATTTTTTAGAGAGAGAGAACACAAGCGGGGTGGGGAGGGGTAGAGGGAGAGGGAGAGAAAGAATCTTAAGCAGGCTCCACACCCAGCATGGAGCCCATAAAGCTCAGTCTCACAACCCTGAGATCATGACCTGAACCGAAATCAAGAGTCAGAGCTTAACTGACTGAGCCACCCAAGTGCCTTCTGTGTACTGTTTATTTAAGGATTTTACCAAAGGTATTTTAGTAGGATGAAAAGTCCTGAAACTTTTTGTTAATTATAAGGAGCTATTCTGCTTCTCATTTGAAGCCTGGTAGATAGCTGGTATTTGGGGTGACAAGGTGTGTTATGAATTTATCCAGTCAGGACATATTTATTGAGCACTGACTATATGCTAGGCATAGTTCTAGGGCTTTAGGGATATGCAGGTGAACAAGATGCATGAAATCTCTCTTCTTGTAGAGACTGAGGGTGGGAAAGGGCAGACAATAACTTTCAAAAATGAATAAATAAAGAAATGTCCCCTAGTGATAATTCTCTGCTATTGAGAATGAAAGAATGTCCTAAGATACGAGGTGATTGAGTGGCCATTTATATCATGTAGTTGGGGAGAGCCTTTCTGAGAGAGTGACACTTGAGTTGAGCTTTGAATTAAAGGAAAGACCCAGGCAAGTGAAGGCGGAGGACAAGGCATTTCCAGAAAAGGAAATGGCTTGTGCAAAGATTGTGAACGGTGGGGATTTAGACTGCTTGACCAGTTAGAAAGGGCTGGGAGCAAAGGGGGAGAGTGGATCAGGGTGGAGTTAAAGATGAATGCAAGGCTTTGTAAACCATCTTAAGGAGTTTAGATTTTATTTTAAATGCAGTGGAAACCATTGGGGAATTCTAATAAAGCTGAGATGTTTTAAGCATGTCACCCTGGCTGGTATGTGGAATGTAGACCAAGGAGGTCAAGAGTGTTAGGCTCCTTTGGTTAGATAGTAAGCTGTCTTGAGCAAAAGGGGATCTGCTGATTAATGGAATCCCAGGAAGGGTTGAAGAACCAACCCACGGGAAGGCCAGAGATGCCACTGGGTCTAGCCAGCACAACTGAAAATTGCATGCTATCGGGAACTCGCTTCCTCTATCTTTTTATATTACATCTCTTGTATAAAAATGTTATTTTCTCTTAATCCGGATGGAACAATTTTTTTTTTTCCCTTGTGAGGCCACATGGCTATAGACCGCTCCTAAGTCTTATACCTTCATGGCTTCTACTACCAGAATGAATTAAATCTGTCTTCCAGTAATAGGTTAAAATATATTAGGGGGAGACTCAAATTGGCTACTCTTGAGTTAAATTATGGTCAGGGAATGAGCTCATGAGTCTCACCATGTAGGTATTGTAGGTAGGATGAAGAGTGGGAGGGGGGAGGCACCAATGCAGATCCAAGGGGAAGTAAAAGAGAGGGGACTGGGCAGGCAGTCCCATATTGTCACTACCAAAAGAAAGAGTATCCTGAAGAGGAGAGGGGGAGAGGAAAAGGTGGGTACTAAAGTTTATTGGAGTATTGACTTCTAGGTGTTGGGGATGCAGCAGCAAACAAAACAGATTAAAATCCCTGTGCTCATGGAGATTCCATTCTAGATCCAATGTTTAATGAATGCTATTTATGGTGCTACTAAACAGTGCTCAGTGCTGTTCTAGCAGCTGGGACCACACCAAGGAAGCAAAAGAGAAAACCTTTCTGCCCTGTTGGAGCTTAGAGTCCACTGTGAAATATAAAAGGAGAGAGGACAAGTCCAGGGTGCTCCTGCTCTGCAGTTTTCAGGGATGAAAATGAAGAGGAAGGAGATTATAGAAGTTGGTTTACCAGGGCCTCATCACCATTGCAGATAATGAGGAGGAAGACGGTTCCCTGGGCAGAAGCTGCCAGGGTTATGGCACCTTCCCTGTGCCTTGCTGCTATCCTCTCTTCTGTAGGCTTTATAGGAATTCCAGATGCTCTGATGGAGGAAGCCCCTGTGCCACAGTCAGCCTGTTGTGAATCTCCTCTTTTAGTCTAAGCATTCATTGCATTTGTAAAACCAGAATGACCAACTAATGTTTTTATTTATTTTTTTATTATGTTAAAGATTTTATTTTTAAGTAATCTCTACATCCAACGTAAGGTTTGAACTCATCATCCCGAGATCAAGAGCAGCATGCTTTACCAACTGAGCCCCCCAACTAACATTTTTAAATGTCACTTTTTTCTTGGCAAAAAGTAAATAAAGAAATAAATGTTAATGAGGTCAGATTTGGATTTGAGTTCTGTACAGGCCAATGATTTCACCCCACTCCAATGCTATTGATCTTGGTGGCAGTTATCAATTTATTGCCGCCAGCTCCAAATCTACCTAGATCTGAAGAATTTTCTGGTCCCCTTCTTTCATGACCTTAGTTTTGTCTGAGCATATCGAGCCCTTTCTCAGCCTCGGGCTTGACAAACCAGGAGGCAGCTCTCTTTCTGGGCAGCATTCCTCCTACTTTGAGGCAAGGGGCCCCAAGGGCTGCAGTGGACATCAAGCAGTCATGGAAAAGAGGGCAACACAGTAAATAGGAGAACAAGGGAAGGATGCGAGAGAATGCTCTAGGTATCAGGAGTGGTCAGGAGCTGATAGTAGGAAAGGCTGGGCAGCCATCCAGGTCGCATGAGAGCATGTTGGACACCACTTCTGATGATGTCAGCTGCTGCCGGGGCTTTGATATCCTAACTTTAAAGGACAGAACATTTGCAAATATGTTCTCCCATTCTGTCTGTTGTCTTTTGGTTTTGTTGACTGTTTCTTTGGCTGTGCAAAAGCTTCTTATCTTGATGAAGTCCCAATAGTTCATTTTTGCCCTTGCTTCCCTTGCCTTTGTGATGTTTCTAGGAAGAAGTTGCTGCAGCTGAGGTCTTAGAGGTTGCTGCCTGTCTTCTCCTTTAGGATTTTGATGGATTCCTGTCTCACATTTAGGTCTTTCAACCATTTTGAGTCTATTTTTGTGTGTGGTGTAAGGAAATCGTTCAGTTTCATTCTTCTGCATGTGGCTGTCCAATTTTCCCAACACCATTTGTTGAAGAGACTGTCTTTTTTCCATTGGACATTCTTCCCTGCTGAAGATTAGTTGACCATAGAGTTGAGGGTCCATTTCTGGGCTCTCTATTCTGTTCCATTGATCTATGTGTCTGTTTTTGTGCCAACACCATGATTACAGCTTTGTAATAGAGCTGGAAGTCCGGAATTGTGATGCCACCAGCTTTGCTTTTCTTTTTCAACATCCCTCTGGCTATTCGGGATCTTTTCTGGTTCCATACAAAATTTAGGGTTATTTGTTCCATTTCTTTGGAAAAAGTTGATGGTATTTTGATAGGGATTGCATTGAATGTGTAGATTGCTCTAGGTAGCATTGACATCTTCACAATATTTGTTCTTCCAATCCATGAGCATGGAACGTAAAGAACTTATTAAACTTAACACCCAAAGAACAAATGATCCAGTCAAGAAATGGGCAGAAGGGGGGCGCCTGGGTGGCTCAGTTGGTTAAGCGACTGCCTTCGGCTCAGGTCATGATCCCGGAGTCCCGGGATCGAGTCCCACATCGGGCTCCCTGCTTGGCAGGGAGTCTGCTTCTCCCTCTAACCCTACCCCCTCTTGCGCTCTCTCTCACTCTCTCTCTCTCAAATAAATAAATAAAATCTTTAGAAAAAAAAGAAAAAAGAAATGGGCAGAAGACATGAACAGACATTTTCCCAAAGAAGACATCCAAATGGCCAACAGACATATGAAAAGTTGCTCAACATCGCTCGGCATCAGGGAAATCCATATCAAAACCTCAATGAGAAACCACCTCACACCAGTCAGAATGGATAAAATTAATAAGTCAGGAAATGACAGATGTTGGTGGGGATGCGGAGAAAGG
Organism: Mirounga angustirostris; assembly: GCF_029215605.1. Lineage (NCBI taxonomy): Eukaryota > Metazoa > Chordata > Mammalia > Carnivora > Phocidae > Mirounga > Mirounga angustirostris. Next base: position 67,133,318 of record NW_026991717.1, on the reverse strand, counting down.
GGAACCCTCCTACACTGTTGGTGGGAATGCAAGCTGGTGCAGCTACTCTGGAAAATGGTATGGAGGGTCCTCAAAAAGTTGAAAATAGAGCTACTATACAATCCAGCAATTGCACTACTGGGTATTTACCCCAAAGATACAAATGTAGGGACCCGAAGGGGTATGTGCACCTCGATGTTTATAGCAGCAATGTCCATAATAGCCAAACTATGGAAAGAGCCAAGATGTCCATTGACAGATGAATGGATAAAGAAGATGTGGTGTATATATATACAATGGAATATTATGCAGCTATCAAAAGGAATGAAATCTTGCCATTTGCAGTGACGTGGCTAAAACTGGAGGGTATTATGCTGAGTGAAATAAGTCAAACAGAGAAAGACATGTATCATATGACCTCACTGATATGAGGAATTCTTAATCTCAGGAAACAAACTGAGGGTTGCTCAGGGGGGTGGGAGGGATGGGGTGGCTGGGTGATAGACATTGGGGAGGGTATGTGCTCTGGTAAGTGCTGTGATTTGTGTAAGACTGTTGAATCACAGACCTGTACCTCTGAAACAAATAATACATTATATGTTAAAAAAAAAATAGAAGAAGATAGCAGGAAGGGGAAAATGAAGCAGGGGAAATTGGAGGGGGAGACGAACCATGAGAGACTATGGACTCTGAGAAACAAACTAAGAGTTCTAGAGGGGAGGGAGGTGGGAGGATGGGTTAGCCCAATGATGGGTATTAAAGAGGGCACATACTGCATGGAGCACTGGGTGTTATATGCAAACAATGAATCATGGAACACTACATCAAAAACTAATGATGTAATGTATGGTGATTAACATAACATAATAAATATTTTTTTTAATTAAAAAAATAAATAAAAAATAAAGGACAGAACAGACTCATGTGTCTCTGTCCTAGTAACACGTTCACACGTAGACACCAGAATAGACTCTTCTTGCTTGTTCTGTCCTTCTCTCTGTCCTTTTCTTCCTTCATGCTGGGGGCAACCCATGTTGCTTTGTTCCCCCTTCAGGGATAAATAACAGCATGAGATAAAACCCCCAGACCCTCAAGTTAACTGAATAAAATGCTGATTACTGGAGAACTAATCACTTCCTATGATTTTTGTATTAGCTGAGTTTGATGGCCCTCGGTTTTCAAAACATATACGAATCTCAATCCGTTTTGGCTAGTTCTCTCTGTAAGAATGTGGTGAGAGATGGTTTCACATGCACTGGAAACTTCTTAGGAGCTTTAGCGGATAAGGCACACTTATTATGCAGCAGACCAGATGACCAGTTTCCTATCCTATCATTATCTGTGAATATTTGCTTTTCCTTGTATTTTGTTGTCTTAAATGACAGTGTGTGTTACAGAATTTCTGGAATTTAGTGTTTGCAACATGAACAAAGCTTTATGCTAAATACATTTATAATTGCATTAATTTTGGAAGTGGGTTTCTACGTTTAAATTGATTTTTATGTTCTCTTCCAAATGGCAGAAGTAAAGACCATTTAACAAACAAATTAAATGGTGAGAAAAAAATTTAAAAATAAGAACAAATAAAACTGAACACATAAAATATATTAAATTATGGGCTAGAAGTATTATGTAGACTATTTCATGTTTATTGTTTGTGATTCTACTTTTGGAACACTTTGAAACTCTTCAAAGATAATATTAAATTTGATAAATTCTGTATGTTAGGCCATTTTTCCAACTCTGTGCTTGATATTTTTAATTGTTCTATACCTGTCTGTCTTTAATCCTGGAATATTCCAAAGCACCATCTTTTTAAATTTTGCTTTTCTGCCATTCCACCAATGTCTTCTGCTGGGATTTGTATTAAATGTACGTAGAAGCCTCAGATATTAATTTCCTTGTCCCTTAAGTACTATTTCATATTGCTTAGAGATGCATTCTGGGGCAATTTCTCTGTACTTTCTCCCCATTTACCCATTTTTCCTTCAACTATGTTCAGTTTATAGTTTAATTTGTGAGATTTTAAATTTCAATTATTTTGTATAGTTTTTCACTTTCTGGATTTTTAACTGGTTCTTTGTCCCACCTAACTTACTCTGTTTAATTTTGTTTTCTTTTAGGAGCTCTTTTCTTTTTAAAAAGGTGGTAGTTGGGTTTTTGTTTTTTTTTTAAATTCTTCTTTGAAGGCTAACCACATTTTTTAAAAGTAATTTCCAGATTGTAGTATTATTTTCATTTTATCTATAATGAATTAATCTCCCAACTGTAGATTTTGTTTGCTATAGACTTCTTCCCTCCCCTCTTCCTACTTTCCTCCCCCCCCTTCCTTCTTCACTCATTTCCTCTGTTGCCCCCCGCTCTTTCCTTTCTTCTTCCCCTACAGCATTTCTGATATATTTGTCTTATGCTTGTCTCCACCTTGTCTCCTAAGTCCTCCAGTTCATATCCAGGTCTTAAACTGGTAACTCAGGGCTGATAGTCCACAGTGCCATTGGACACTTCTCAAATTTGGTCACCAAGCCACTTGGTGAGATGGACTAGATCAAGGCTGCAAGACGGTTTTCTCCTACTCCCTGTAAGATGTAACCCATGGCTGCAGCCAATAGCAGTATTATTCAGATTTTTATCTTGAATGGGGGTTTGGTAATATGGGAAGGTAAGGGAAGGAGAGAGTCCTACAATGTACTTGTTCTTAAGTACTTATTTTAAGTACTTGTTCTTAATTTTAGGTCCTGTTTCTCTGTAGAAGTTCAAGTAAATTCTGTGTTTGGAGGGTGCCTTAAAGCATGGATTTGAATGCTAGTCTTGACCAGTAATCTCAAGGTCTTATATTCTTCTGGCATGTGTGTGTATGTGTCTGTGTGAATGTGTGTAGATTTTTCATCCAAGGTTGGGGGTAAGTGGTATATTATGTTAATGGGTCTGAAATAGAATTTCGTCCACAAGAGGTATAATCCAATGTTGGAGGGGGTCATCGAGAGGATGTGAACACTGGTTGACTTGCAGGGTAGACCCGGGCAATTAGAGGCTCCTCAACCCCCTCACCTATCCTTGGAATGCACACTCTGCCTACTGTTTCCACAGTGGGACCTGTTCCACTGCCATAGCCTTGAGAGAGTTGTTGAGACCATCTGGACTGTGAATGTGATTGAACCCAGTTAGGGCCTCTGTATAAACTTTTAAGATTCTGGTGGGCAGGTTCAGATGTTACTTATCTTGTGGTCTCTCAAGACAAACCTCATAAATAAGTTCCCTTGCTTATACTTGCCGCCTACCATTGTGGAGTAGTGGGTCTGCCTCCTTCTTTGATCTCTCCTTGCCCTCTGTGAGTATGGGGGCCCGTTTCAGAAGCTCCCAAGGTTGCGAGCTAACATCCAATCACCCAAGGACCATTTTAGTCAACACATACTAATAGTAGCTATTACTGTGCTAAGTAGAACACTACTTCTTATGGGAATAGAGAATAATAAAGTAGAGGTTTCCCCTCAATGCTCTCTTAGGCCAGTGGAAGAGTAAGAATAGATAAACTCCCTCGTCCCTGAATTTGCTGCAAGATTGACCTATGCCATTTCTACTTGATTTTGAAATTTTGGAAATTATGGTGGACAAGGTGGTTCAATAAATAAGCCCATTGCATTGGAAATTTCAGAAAAGTTCTTACCAGGTCTGTGATGTCAGTTACTTAAGAACATGAAGGGGTAAAGCCACATGTGTATGTCAGAAGATTGCATAGATTTGGTTAGCACAACTGAAAGACTTCAGCGTTTTCTCATCTGCTCCTCAGCATAGCTTTTGGTATACTTACGAAAATAACTGAAACTTAGAAACTCTAGTTTTTATTTAAAGAAATCAGACCTAACCAGGATTAGTAAGCAGTGCCCAGATTAGCTTTATTAGTAATAAATAGTGAGTCAGAAGGGAGAAGCACCATCAGGAGAACCAGCAGCTGTGCCCAACATGTGCTGTTTTTACCCATTTTTATTTTTCACTTACATAGTTTTTGTGAAGAGGCAAGCAAGAAGGAAAAGACAGATGATGTAGAGCAAAATAATTGAAGAAGGAGAATGATTTAAGAGGGAGGAAATATTCCATAAAACAAAGAGCGGAGAGGTTTATTTAGGATAGGAAAGAAAATGAGACAGGAGGTCAGGAAGAAAATAAAGTCAGAACAGGGACAAATAAACAGTCCTTCCCTTCACATGCACGGAATATTCTATATACAACATCCTTCTTTAACTTGCTAGTCACCATCATATATATTCAAGAGAAAGCACACCACAAAGACATCCTACTTTTCAATACAAGCAGGAGGATACCTCCTAAATAAACTCATCTCTTATTCTCCCTGTTCCCGCAAGTCTGAAATGGATTCATTCTCCTAGGAATAGAAATTATGGAATCTAAGTGTAAGACAATAATCTGGAAAAAGAGAAAGGAGAGAAAGGGCAAAATTTTCTTTTGTTTGCAAATCTAGTGTATTAATTGCATTCCTGGGAGACTTTCAGGACAGAGCCTCTGGTAAACAAATTAGATATAAACCGAAGGCGAGGGCACCAAGGTCACTGTGGTGAGGGAACATCAAGTGACAGGCGCTGGGACCCCCGATGCATGGCTTGCAGAGCAGATGTTCACAAGGATGCAGTGATTATTGAACTGGTAATAAAAAAGCATCAGCTTACAGGCAGCCACGATGGATGCTGGTAATTATAAAGCATCCCCTGGGAGGAAAATGACACAAGTCAGCCACAACTCCACAATCACCGGGGCATAATTAAAGCTCCAGTAACAGTTGTTAATAGGGTGCAAATAAAACAGGGGGAAAATTTGAACACAACCTTTTTTTCTCTTTCTTTCTTTCTTTCTTTCTTTCTTTTTTTTTTTTTTAAGAGACGGCAAAGGACAATGTAATTACAGGGATAGCAGATTTTATAATTTTGCTGCACATCATAAAACAAAGGGTTGGGGCTATTAGGTGGTCAAAGATATTTAAAGTATGGAAACCCAGATATACCTACATATATAGAGACACATACATATATATATTATATATATATTTACACACACCAAAGGGAAAAATTGTGTTTGCTCTTTGAATATGTAGTATGTGGGGGAGAACAGATTTTTAAACAGAATGTTTATATTCTAATTTTCAAAATGGTAGAAATACAAATATGTAAAGAAAACGGAATACATGTAAATATTTGGCCATTTCATCCTTTCCGGAAGATCTGTAGTGGTAGAATGTGCCAAGCTATATGATACTGTTGGTTAAAATGGTTTAGATATTGTTAAATAAAGTCAGCAAATCACTTATAGTGTTGAAAGTGTCACTTTTTCACAGAATGCTGCCAGCCACTCCCTAACCTAAAACATTAAGCAAAACAGGGCTCATTTTCCATGGGCTAAATCACGGAAGCTATTTGCCAATACAGCTCCTAAGAAAAATCACCTACACCATTGCAACCCAGTTGCTTGGGTGATTGGGCAACTAACTATGCATCAGGGTATGCATTATCAATTAGGCCTATGTATAGATCTATTTTAAGAGGCACATGGGTAGTGCAATGAGAAGGAAAGGAACCCTCTTGAGCTCCTATCTAGCCAGTTTTCCATTCATGGATATTTGAAAGATGGAGTTTAAAGGGCTGACAAATGTAGAAAACAAACTCTATCCTTGCACTAAACTTCATGTGAGAAGTGCATGAATACCCATGTGTGTTATGTTTCAATAAATTGTAGGAAATAAAGGGAAAGGGAATAGCAATTTTCAAAAGAAGTTCTAGGTTTTAACACGATCACAGTTAACTACCAGAAAGCTTTCTCTTGCTTCCTTTTGGTATTTGGAGAACTGGCCCATTAAAACATAACTACACACTGATGTATTTGGTAATGGAATGCATGAAGAATAAATTATATTTCCAATATGAACATAGATTCCTAGAGCTGTAAAGGACCCAAGAGTTTATAACCATAATTACTCTTGAATACCTACTGTTTGCAATGCACTGGTAAACGTGAAATGTACTAAGAGACAGTATCTGCCCCCAATAGAAGACTTGACATAGACACTGGAAAAGTTAACAAATGATGAAAGGTGCAGTCCTTGGCTTCTTTTGGGCCCTCAGTTTGCAGAAAAATAATAAAAGCTTCATGAACAGCGATTCTTATTCCAAGAAAGATTCAGAGGCACAAGATGTACTATCCCAGGACTAAGATATAAACAAATGTGGATATTTTGACTTTGGTGAGGGATAGGGCTTCCTTTAATTGGAATTATGTCCTAAAGGAGTATAAAATGTACAACCATGGGGTCTATCCTGAAAGGAGTAGAACAAAGAGGAGGAGAGGGAGAGAGAAAAAGGATATCCTATCTTCACCGAAGGGAGAGAACAGGAAAGAGTGTTCTGCAGGTGGCTCAGGATTCTATGAGGAAAAGGGGGGTTATAATCAAATAAGTGGGAAATGCTGTTTATTGCATTTCCCTCTTGGAGATTCACAATCACATTAACCTATTAAATGCTCTGATAAAATCCTGCAGGGAGACTATATATCAAACTGGTGAAATGTACAGCTTGGCTTTGGACCTAAATGGTCTTAGTTTGAATCTCAGCCCTGCCAAAAACTAGGCAAGTTATTTACACTATCAAAACAATGATTAAGACAACCCTACCCTTGGTTTCCTCAACTACCATATAGGGAGGAATATAGTATCTTCCTCTGGCTTGCTGTGAAGATTAAATAACGCATTCCGTATAAAGTATTTAGCAAGGTTCCAAGTGCATAGGAAATGCTTGAAACATCTTAGATATTATTAAAATTAATTTTATATTATATAATAAGCCAACCTATTTAACTTTTGTTGGCTTTGGTATTTTCTAGCCTTTGACTATGGAACTATCATTTAAGGAATACCTACAAAAATCTGAAGATACACTACTAGTTTTTTTGGGATAAACAGATTTAAAGCATTGGCCCTGTGAGGGAATCACATGGTCCAAGGGAGATATTTATGACTTACTTCTCCCTCCACCCTGAAGTTATTTAAGTTAGATATAGGAAATGGGGCTCAGGATGGGAAGAACAGTAGCTTTGGGGCATTAAAGGATGAGTACAAGAAGGCAAGTGGAGGAAGGGGTTTAATAAGGAAGCAGTAGACCTTTTAATCTATTTCTGTTTTTGTAATTGTTGGCAATAATTGAACTACAATTATCTTATGTTTCATTTATAAAGTTACCACTGTCTGTTTATATCTGCTTCTTAAAACTTAATCATTACATTGTGTGAAGACATTCCATTACTTATCTTTGTATTCTTAATAACTTCCCCAAGGCTTCAAATAAAGCCTTCAAACCAATTCCTTAGATGGGGAAGCAACAGATTATTCTCCCATTTTCCTTCTATCTGATCTTGGGTTTCAAGCACCCACACTTATACTCTTATTTATGTGTTTTCTTATTTATTTCTCTTTCCTTTTTTGCCCAAAGTTTGGAAATGTAGGAGAATGAAAAATGTGAACTGAATGAGTTAATTGGGGTGAAGGGTAGGTGAGGAGGTTTGCCAAGATAAGTGAAATAACCATCATGGTCTTTCATTTTTCCTGATCCCAAACCAAATTAAAATAAAAAAGTCTAATATAACTTCCTTCCAAAACTTTCTAAGAGGATGATAGAATCTAGGAATAAATCTGAATGAATGTGCTAATGTGTAAAAGAAAATGTCCTTGGAAAAATATTGTCATTTTTAGTATATCAGATATAAATTCAGGGATTTGTGTCCCTTTTTTAAAAAGTAAGTTTTTTTAAGGACATTATAAAGTGTTTTTTAATAGTAGTTTTCAAGTATTATATAAATTGTACTAACAATATCTGTTTTAGATTAGGATAAAATATATTAATTTTAGGGAAGACTTTGGCTAAATTATAACATTTATAGCTTATCCCAAATAATAGACAATTCTACAGATTTCTTTTGTTCCCACAATAGTTCAACATAGAGCAGACTATTTTGACATCAGAGAAACAAGAGCTAGACACAAAAGAAGAGAAAATACAGATCACATTATTTTCAATTTTTTAAAGTGGTTCAAGAAGTGGTCTTAAATTTTTTTTTTCTCTCATTGCCTACAATTTCAACCCCTCAATGTGCTTAGGATTCTTGCCAAGAAATTTAGCCAAATTTGTTTTAGATTTCTGATAGGACATCTTTATAGCAGATTTATTTTTAATTCTTCCTCTAGGGTATTAGTGCTTTATTATTTTTTTTAATTGTATGTACCTCCCCGGAATATTGCTAATCTCAAGGTTCATAATATGAAAAAAACCTCTTGGCTTGTCATTGAACAAAGCTAAACGAAAACTGACAACCAATTCTATTCGATGAAACTTTAAATAGTATTTTAACTGATGGACTAATAAATGTTCATTCATTAATTTTGGTCAACAAAATTAATGGTTGTGTTTTATATTTCAGTGGCTACAGAAAATATTGAGGATGCAATGATAATTAAGACAGTCCTAGCCTCAAGAAGCTTTCGGTCTATTGGCATGTTAAGAAAAACCAATACTGTGCCTTTTGGGCTATTGCTATGGGTGCTATGGAGCAGGTAAGTAGGGAGGGCCTGATAGAAAAGCTACAATTTAAATTGAATCTTAAAGGATAAACTGCAGATACAGAAGAAGAAGTGGTTGTGTGTGGGAGTGATAAGGGTTACTCCCTTAGCTCTTTCCTTGGCTCTTTTTCTTTTTCTAAAAATTCTCACTTCCTAAGACAACTCTTCAAATTACATGATGGTCAATTCCATGTATGTTCATGTGATTACTACATTTGTTTCTTTAGCTCTCACCTTTCCCCTAAATTCTAGATTCATATCTAACTGCTTATCTAATATTGCACCTGGATATTTAACATTACATTTTACGTGTTTAAAATAGAACTGCTTTTAACCATCTGCTCACCAATTTGTTCTTCCTCTAGTGTTTCCTGTCGCATGAAATGTCACCACTTTTCACCTTGCTCCTAGATATCTCTTACACCGTGTTACATCCAATCTCTCAGCAAATTCCATTGGCTTTATGTTCAAATTATATCCTGAATCTGACCATTGGCTCCTAAAGCTCTGCCCAAGTAATTTCTCCTCTGGATCACTTCAATAGTCTCCAGAATAGTTTCCCCACTTCTCTTATCCCATTCCTGCAGTGGGCACATTACATCTTTTGAATCATAAACCAAGTCATGCCACTCCCTGGCTAAAAACCTCCAGTGTCTTCCTATTAAAGAATAAACCCCAAAGTCCTGAGTGTGGCTCCTAAACCTGCCCACGATCTTGTGGGACACCTCGCTATTTCTCCTCACTGATCTGTTTCGACTACACTGACCTTCCTGCTGTTTGTTGAGTATGGATGCCACACCTCAAGATTTTTGCACTTGTTCCCTGTCAGAAATGTCTCCCCCCTGCCCCCTCCGCCCAGAGCCCACATGGCTTGTGTCCTCTACTCAAGTCTCAGATCAAAAGTCAAGCTTTGGAGAGGTGTTCTCTGATGAGCAAAATTAGCAAACCCTTCTTTGTCCTGCCATCTCAATTCTCTTGTTCTAATTCATTCTTCGTCACATTTATCACTATGTGAATTTTATCAGAGATCTATATAACATGCATGGTTGCAGCAGCTCACTTTGTTTCATTGCTGCTCTATCCTCAACATACAGAAGAGGGCCTAGCATGGAGTAGGAGCTCACTAAATATTATTGAAGGAGTTTTGAGTTTCATATTCTCTTGGCAGGAATGAACATTTGTATACATGGGTATGAAATTAGATAGAAAGATCTGGTTTGGATTAAGAAATACCCAACGTACAGTAAACTATTTAATTCAGGCAAAAGGTGAATGTGGGCTGTGTAGTTTAATTCCTAAAAGATGAGAAAGGAAGAAGCCGGTAGAAGTCCACCTTCTTCATTTTCTAGGTGGCCTGTGTAGAAGCAAAGGTTGCCTTAGCAAAGTTGTAAAATTTCTTCCTGCCTCTGTGACTGGTGGGGTTGCTCCTTCCCTCCTTCCCTGCCTCCTCCTGCTATTCCTCCCAGAAGCGTGTTTTAGAATCTGCTTCATTTCAGTGTGTCTCATCTAGCATAGAAAACATACTCTACTTCAGCAGTTGACTCAAGAATCAAAGATATGCATATGCTATATATGTATCTGTACACATGTGTAATGTATAATATGAATATAAGTTAGAAGGTCCTACATGACTTGATCGTAATGATCAAATACCATGAGAATTTGCAAGATGAATCTAAGCTGGAGATTCAAGGGAGGGGGAAGGCATTCAAGAAGGCGTTCAAGTCCTAAATTGATAGGCAGGATTTATTGAGGCAGAGAAGGGGACAACGTGGACAAATGCATGGAGGTAGGAGGACATAAGATATATTTGAGGAAACATATTCTCAGCTGGCCAAATAATAATCTAAGAGTTCTTATTTTAACGATTGAAGTTATACGATATTCTTTGCTCTTATTTGCTTTTTCCTCACATATCAAAGAAAATAAAATATGAGTTATTTCCATTATACCTTATGGCATCATTATGTAGCAAAAGACTATGGTTTTATTGCGCTCATATGTGTCTGAATGTCAGTGTTGCACTCTGTGTTGAAGGAGTTAAACCAGCAGTAGTTTATTAATAACGTTGCCAATCTCACCCAGACTCAAGGCCACATCCAAGACATTGACTTCTGGTATGATTTGAAAAGTCTCCTTTCAGGAAATAACCCTCCCCGACCTTGCTGTTTTTGCAGTTCCAGTCCAGTCTTTTGAATTATCAATGCTTTCTTTAACAGTGATTCCTCACATCACTGCCGTAACAGTCGCCAGGGAAATAGTTTAATACGCAGCACTTTTGATTCAAGAATGGGCCCAGAAATGTAAATGTTTAGCATGGTGTGGGATCCAGGAATCAGACTTTGAGAAACACTGCCTTAGAGGGCCAACAACTTATGAGGCTAGTGATTCATACCTTAGTGTGATTTCATTGAATGAAATTGTTTTCATTTTAATACAGTTTAGAAGTAACTAGCATTTAATAAATAAGGATAAGAAATGAGAAATAGAGCTTCATCCTAAGTGGGTGTTCATTGAGTGAGAGCAGCGGCCACCCTCAAACAAAAGTATGCATGGGCTTCTTTGGTTGTGAAGTCAGAGAGGGATGCCCAAAGGTGGAATGAAGCACTGGAGATTCTCTGGTTACTTCATGGCTACGTTTTTGGGTTTTTTTTTGCCAATATTTCTGTTTGAACTGTTTCATATGGCTTCCATCTTCTTTCCACTGGGCATTTCTTACATATAGTTTAAACCATTTGGGAATCTACTGAAGAAACGTTTGTTTGAAAATTGAATGACAGTATTTTGGTATGAGAAAACTATAATGTGTAAATATTTCTGTTCAGTTTACTAAGAGCCAAGTGGATTTGGAAAAGAAAACTGTTTCTACACAATATCTTTTCTGGTCAGTTCTCTATAATTGTTGGAAATTTCTTTAAAAACCCATCGTATTCTATTTTTTATTTTTTATGATACTGCTATTTCTCTTTGCTTGGGGCTTATCAACTGTATGAACACACACATGCCTCTTAAGACCTGGTTGCTACTCTTTGGCAGCCCCGCTTGTCAAAAAGACTTATTCACTAGTCTCCATCAGTTTAAGCATTAAGAATAATGTCTTTGGCTTGACCAGCAAGCTATTTTATTGTCTAACTAAATGTCTAATCTTGGCAGAAGCTCTTCATAACTCCTACTTCATAGTAGTGCCAGTGACACTTCTTATTTTAACAGTGTCAAATTATGCCCAATTTATTTTGTTTGATTTCCTTGTTGTGAACTGTTATGTGTTCTCCAAACCTTCTTTCTGGAAGTTAACCCACAGCAGGGAGACACTTGTCACAAGGTGACTTTACTAGCAGTACTTTCTCCTTAGTGATAGAGTTGGCTCACCTGCCAGCTTCAGATGGCTTCCCCTAAACACATAATGGCTGCCTCCCACTGAGATCTGAGGCACCCGCCCACATCTTGGAATCTGGCCAAAGTGACACTGCTGAGATACGCAACTAAGAACTTTGTTGTGTTTTCTGATGTGGAAATGGGACAATGGAACAGTGAACAAATCTCCTTAATTTGAGACTCTCCTTCTTGGTGGACACATGTTATAATCTTAAAGTTTAAATAGGAAAAAAATTCTCCATTTAACTTGAGGTCTAAAAATAGGGATATAATCTTGTAAAGGGAGATGTGAACAAACGAGCAGTCAACTTATAGAGATCTGAATAAAAGTCCTTAAAATGTATGACACGGAGTGTTAGCACCTAGAAGCTGATAGCTGTTTTTGTAGCATTGGAATTTTTGTTCAGTTGTATTATGAAATGTTAACTATTTCTGCATTACAGTTGAAAAAGGTAATTTATTATCTTCAGAAAGATACCATGCCCTAAAATATAATATCTGTAAGTATCATATTTTGACTTATTATAGTTTATTGTGTTGGAATCACTGCAGATTAATTCTCCATGACTGGAATTTCTTGTGACAAGAGATTCTAGAATCTGAGTTTTAAGGAGTCAATTGTTCTCTTTGTTTGGTTGCTTTGGTTCTCATCTCAATAGTGATGATTTTCAGTTTGTTTGAGGCCAAATTATAGAGATATGCATGCATAGTTCCCATTAGTGTCAATAGGAATTACGCACAGTAACGGAAGAATAGACCCCATATGTTTATGAGAAATGAATGATTTGAAGCATCTGTGAAACATTCTTAAAGGCATCTCTATCACTGCATGCAATCACAGCAAGGTTTAAAAAAAAAATTTCTCTCATTATGTAGGCTTTAAGGAACTCATCACTGTGACTAAACTATGCATTAAAAAAAAACTATAGCTTTAAACAACACGCTACCTAGAACATTTCTATAGGTATCAAAGTAACTTAAAATATGGACATTCTATTAAAAAAGTAATGTTTCTTTTGTGCTAACTTGTGTGTGTGTGTTGATGCCATTTTAGCATTTTTATTATAAAACTCTATTCAGAGATTATAGAGTTAGGCTTGGCAGATAGCTTTTAAAACTTTTTATTTTGGAATAATTTTAGATTTACAGAAAAGTTGCAAAGATAGTACAGAGAATTCCTGTGTATGCTCCATCCATTACCCCCGAAGCTAACTTTTTATATAATCATGATGCATTTGTCAAAATTAAGAAAGGTACATAAGTTTGGTATAATTAGTAGACTTTATTCAGAATTTGCCATTCCTTTTTCTATTCTAGCATCAAATCCAGTGTATCATGGTGCATTTAATCCTCATGTCTCTTTATTTGATCCTCACGGCAGTTTCTAAAGTCTTATTTTTCATGACATTGACAGTTTGGGGGAGTACTGTCAGATATTTATTTTGTAAAATATCCCCCAGTTTGAATTTTCTCTGTGTGTGTGTGTGTGTGTGTGTGTGTGTGATTAGACTGGGGTTATGGTTCTTTTGGAAGAATATCACAGAAGTGAAGTGCTTTTCTCATCATATCAGGGAGTACGTGTTATCAACATGACTTACCAGTGGTGATATTAACCTTGATCACCTGGCTAAGGTCATGTGTGATAGGTTTCTCCAGTGTAATACTACAGTTGACCCTTGAACAACATGGGTTTGAACTGCATGGGTCTACTTATACATGGATTTTTTTTCGATGAATATGGTAGAGTACTATAAATGTATTTACTTTTCCTTAAGATTTTCTTTTTTTTTAAAGATTTTATTTATTTATTTGAGAGAGAGCAAGAGAGCAAGCCCAAGGTGCTGGGGGTGGGGGGGGGGGAGTGGCAGGCAGAGGGAGAAGGAGAAGCAGACTCCCCGCTGAGCAGGGAGCCCGACATGGTCGATCTCAGGACCCTGGGATCATGACCTGAGCCAAAGGCAGATGCTTAACTGACTGAGCTACCCAGGTGCCCCTCCTTATGATTTTCTTAATAACATTTTCTTTTCTGTAGCTTACTTTATTGTAAGAATACAGTATATAATATACATAACATATAAAATACATGTTAATTGACTGTTTATGTTATGAGTAAGACTTCTGGTCAGTAGTAGGCTATTAGTAGTTAAGTTTTGGGGGAGTTGAAAGTTATATCCAGATTTTTGACTGTGTAGAAGGGGTCAGCACCACTAAGCCTTGTGTTGTTTAAGGGCAAACTACTATTTTTCCTTTTCTGTACTCAAATCATTGGCAGTGATGAGTGCAACTTACTCTCAAGAGTTGAGAAACTAAGCTCTACCTCTTGGAGGAAGACTATCTACATATATTATTTAAATTTCTTCTATAAAGATGTAACTTTAATTTATTTATCTATTTATTCATTTAATCATGTATTTATACCAGTACTGATTCAAGGGTATTCATTTACTTTTTGGTTATAACTCAATACGATGCTTATTTATTTTGATGCTCAAATGATAGCTTTGACCAATGGAAGGTCTTTTAGGTTGGCTCTTACATCCTATTTTTTTTAAGATTTTATTTATTTATTTATTTATTTGGTGGGGAGGGGTAGAGGGAGAGGGGAGAGAGAATCTCAAGCAGACTCTGCACTGAGCCCAGAGCCTGATATAGGGTTTGGTCCCATGACCCTGAGATATGACCTGAGCTGAAGTCAAGAGTCGGACACTTAACCAACTAAGTCACCCAGGAACCCTGGCTCCTACATCCTGTTGACATGCTTCCATCCTTTTTTATTTTTAAATTTTTGAGCACTTCCTTATTTGGCAGTATAAGATGCTACACAGGTCCGTCTTGTATTTTCTCTGCCCCAGTTCTAGAATCAGCCTTTCTCCAAGGAGAAGTGGATCCTCTGACTGGAGAGTGATATTTAGAAAACAAGATCTGGGTGCTGGGTTTGCTCATTGCTACTGGGGTGTCACTGAATCTATACCCTCTCAGTAGGCAATGTTAGAAAATATTTCATGTAAATTTACATACATTCACACATATCTATCATCTATCTATTATCTATCTATCTATCTATCTATCTATCTATCTATCTATCTAGATGATATCTAATATCATCTGTCATCTTTCTACCTATCATCCATCCATCCATCCATCCATCCTCCATCCATCAGTATGTTAAAATAAATATGACTTTATGTTGACATCTATGACTCTAATCCAGCATAACAGTGTTCATTCAAATTTGCCCTCTCCACTTATTTATTTGTATTCTCTTTCTCTTACAAGAAATCTGTCTCCCATTATCATCGATTTATTTACTTATTTGTTCAAATCTGGCATAGGTATAGCTGCAGAATTGCTAACTCATTGCCTTGTGAGAAAAACATGTACCATTTAAAGTACAGTGTTTATGTGCCATTCTTTTTGTTTTTCCAATGTCAGGTAGAATCAGCATTTTCTAAAGTTACTTAGATTAGTTCATTCTTGCCCCATCACTCCCTTCAGTGAGTTTATGTCATAGATATTTGTAATAAAGTTAGATTCATTTATTACCATCTGCATTCCATCCTGAATCCTTCAACATCTTAGTTGATTTTTGTTATTTTTTAAATTTTTTTTAAGATTTTGTTTATTTGACAGAGAGAGACACAGCGAGAGAGGGAACACAAGCAGGGGGAGTGGGCGAGGGAGAAGCAGGCTTCCCGCAGAGCAGGGAGCCCCATGCGGGGCTCAAGCCCAGGACCCTCGGATCATGACCTGAGCCAAAAGGAGACACTTAACTGACTGAGCCACCCAGGCGCCCCCCTAGTTGATTTTTAAAAACATTTAAATAAAGTGGTATACAATTCTATGTCCCCCCTTTCTTCTGTTTTCTATAGGTTTAGTTTGCTGTTCTTTAGTTTCTAAAGTTGGAAGATTAGTTGTTCATTTTAGATCTTAATTCTTTTCTCATATGAGCATTTAATGCTATAAATTTCCCTCCAAACAGCTGCATCCCACAGACTTTGACATAATGTGTTTTCATTTTCCTTCAGTTCACAATATTTTAATTTTCCCTTAGTCTGTTTTATCTAAAATTTATATAGTTATTCCAGCTTTCCCTCGATTAGTGTTTGCATGCTATACTTTTCTCCATCCTTTTACTTTAACGAATCTGTGTCTGTATACTTAAAGTGGGTTGCTTTGAGATAGCTTATAGTTGGTCTTACCTTTTCATCTAACAATCTATTATTTAATGGGTATGTTTAGATCATTCAAATGTAAAGTGGTTATTGATATGGTTGAATTAAAATCTACAATTTTGTTAACCTTTTACTATTTTGTTTTATTAGTTCTTTGTTTCTTTTCTCTTTGTTTTCTGTATTCTATGTTTTATGTGAACATTTTTTATAATTCCATTTTATCTCCCCTAATTATTTACTATTTAGACATCTTTTACAAATTTTAATGGTTTCAATAGGATTTGCAATATGAATTCTAAATTATTTAAGTCCATCTTTAAATAATTTTTTACTGTCATGTTTATTTCTAGATGTTCATAATAGTATTTTTCCCAATTCCTCCATCTGTTCTTTGTGCCATTTCTTTGTTACTCATTTTATTTTTACATACGATATAAACACATAAAACATTGTCATTAGTATTGATTTTAAGAGTCATTTAACTTTTGTAGAAATTAAAAATAACTAGGAAAACAGATATTTTGCCTTATTCTATTACTGCATTCTACATTTTTTTGTGTATATCTAACTTTCTGTCCTATATCATATTCCTTCTGCCTGAGCAACTTCTTTAAACATTTCCTCTGGAGAAGATCTGATGAAAATGAATTCCCTCAGTGTTTTGTTTTATTTTCTGAGAAATTCTTTAGTTACCATTAACTGTTGAAGGATATTTTCACTGAGCATAGAATTCTAGGTTGAGAGTTCTTTTTACCTTAAGCACTTGAAATATAAAATGCCATTGTCTCCTTTTTGTCTTTTTTTTTCCTAATGAGAAGTTTGCTCTAATTCTTATCCTAGTTACTTTAGAGATAATGTTTCTCTCTCTCACTGCCTTCAAGATTTTTTTTTTTATTTTCGTTTTCAGCAGTTTGAATACCATATGCCTACGTGTGTTTTTATTTTAAATTTTTTATTCTCTGATGTTCTCTGAGCTTCTTAGATCTGCGGTTTGATATCATTACATTTTGGAAAATTCTTGGGTATTATATCTTCATATTTTTCCTTCATCCCATTTACTGTCTTGCTTCTTCCTTCTGGGATTTTTTTTTTTTTAAGATTTTATTTATTTATTTGACAGAGAGATAGCGAGAGCAGGAACACAAGCAGGGGGAGTGGGAGAGGGAGAAGCAGGCTTCCCGTGGAGTGGGGAGCCCGATGCAGGGCTCGATCCCAGGACCCTGGGATCATGACCTGAGCCGAAGGCAGACGCTTAATGACTGAGCCACCCAGGCACCCCTCCTTCTGGGATCTTAATTACACATATGATACACTGTTTGAAATTATCCCATAGATCTTGGATTCTTAGCTCTGTATTTTTTCCTCCACCTTTTGTTTTTAATTTGTATTTCTATTTGGGTAATTTCTACTGACATATCTTTAAGTTCACTGATTTTTTTTTTCCTTGGCTATATCAAGTTTAGTTTTGAGGCCATCAAAGAAATTCTTTATTTCTGTTACTGTGTATTTGATTAATAACATTTTACTGATTATTTCTTATAGTTTCCACCTCTTTGTTGAGATTATGTATCCAAATGCACATTGTTTATCTTTTCCTTTAGGGATATTAACACATTACTCATAGATATTTTATATTCCTTGTCCAACATCTGGTCATATCTGAATCTGGTTCTTATGATTTTATTGTCCCTTTTGTTTTTTCTGACCTTTTTTTAAATGCTTCATGATTTCTTGTTGAAAGGCAAACATATTGTATAGGACCATTGATACTGATGTTCATATTTTTATGCTTAGAAGTGAGCGTGGCTTTCCTTTTGCTAGGCCTTTAGTGTAGGTGTTTGTGTTAAACCAGTTAGGGTTTGGAGTAGGTTTAGAGTTTGTTATTGCTATGTTTACCCTCACTGCACCAATTTTTCTATGTGATTCTGTACTTGTTTCTGTCTTTGGCTTTGGGTCTCCCTTTGTGCCATGTCAGAGGATACTGTCTCCAGCTGCTCCCATGGCTGTACTCCAGTCATTTTCCCTGCACATTCAGCATGATGGTGGTCATTGGAGAAAGGAGACATTCTTATGTTCTGATTAAACCTCAATATTAGAGAGGCCCAGATGTCATGCTGTGTGGGCCTAGCAAATATTCATACATATTCCTCAGGAAGAGAGCTTATCTCTGCTCCTTGTCTTACCATTGCAGTGGGGTTTCTACCAACATCTTCAGATTACAGTTCTGATGTCTTCCCAATGCATACTGAAGCTTTTTTTTTTTTTTTTCTTAAGGGAGATGCCTTTGGGAAGAGTTTCACAGTGGCTTCTGTTCTTTCCCCCAGCCAACTCCATGAGACAAAATTACTTAGGATTTTTTTTTACTTTCTTTTTGAGCTTCCTGGAGTGAAAACCTGTGAGAAGGTGCAAACCCCCTATATTTATAGTCCCCCAGGTTTTTGTACTTTCACACTAGCCCATACTAAGTTTTAGCATTTGTTAGACATTTTCTTCCTTTTTTTTTAAGATTTTATTTTTAAGTAATCTCTACACCCAGTGTGGGGCTCAAACTCACAAACCCGAGCTCAAGAGTTGCATGCTCCACCAACTGAGCCAGCCAGGTGCCCCCATTAGACATTTTCTAGCTTAATCTTCTTAATGGTTTACTTGGTGTTCGGGAGTGTCTTTCCCAGGTAATCAAATGCTCTGTTCCTATTTTTTTCCTGCAGGTTTCCTCTAGGTTGATGTTGGTTGTTTGTCCTACAAACTCAGTGCTCTGATGGGTTCAAGAAAACTCATTCATGCAGTTTGTTCATCTTTTTCTTTTCTTTTCATTTTTTTAATTTATTAACTTGAGATGGAGAGAGAGAACATAGAGGGAGAGGAAGAAGCAGGCTCCCCGCTGAGCAGGGAGCCCAATGCAGGGCTCTATCCCAGGACCCTGGGATCATGACCTGTGCCGAGGGCAGATACTTAACCGACAGCCACCCAGGTGCCCTGTTCATCTTTTTCTTAATGTAAAGGTGAAAACAACTCTTTTTAGCTTTCCACATTCCTGTTTGAAATTGGAAGCCTTATTGTTTTTAAAGCTCTATTCACGTGTGATTTTGAATGATCAAAACAAGTCAAGCTGTTTATTTGATGAATTAGACTATTTCTTTGACTGATTTGATTAGTCAAACAATATTGTGCATGTAGTTCAAACTGGAGTATAGAACAAAGATATAATACATGTATAGAGCCTTTTGCCCCTAGAGTCAATGAGTTTGGTGCTGTGTGTGCTCTTTTTAACTGCCTGCTTCTTTTGACTTTACTTCCATGTTTTAAAGAGAGTGAAATAAAACTCTCTCTCCTTCTCTTTCAATTTCTCCTTCATTTTATTATACACAAGGCTGAGAATAAAAAATATAGAGAAGAATGTCATGAGGGTTTGAGCAGAATCAGGTGGGGCTACTATAGATTCCAAGACAAAGTGGCCTTATGTGGGATGGTGAAGGGGACAAAGACCATGTAGTATCCTGGTCTTAATCTCTTTTGCATTATCTTTTGCTAAGGAAATATGATATCTAATGTTGATGTATTTATTAGAAATGTGGACACAAGGCTAAAAGCATTAAACATCTTTCCTTTTCCTTCCTTCCTCCCTCCCTCCCTCCCTTCCTTTCTTCCTCCCTCCCTCCTTCCCTCTCTTCCTTCCTTCCTCCTTTCTCTGTTCCTTTCTTCCCCTCTTTCTCTCTTCCTCTCTTTCCTTCATCCCCCCTTCCTTCCTCCCTACCCCCTTCCTCCCTCCCTTCCTCCCTTTTCTTTCTTTCTTTCTTTCTTTTTCTTTCTTTCCTTCCTTCCTTCCTCCTTCCCTCCCTCTCTCTCCTTCTCTCTTTCTTTTCCTTCCTTCCTTCCTTCCTTCCTTCCTTCCTTCCTTCCTTCCTTCCTTCCTTCCTTCCTTTCTTTCTTTCTTTCTCTCTCTCTCTCTCTCTCTCTCTCTTTCTTTCTCTCTTTCTTCTGTCTTAACTAATTGTGTAGACAGTCACCAGGGCTTTGGGCTATATTATAGAATTTGGACCTCAATGCATCATAGAAATAGCTCTTTTAGTACTTAAGTCACTTCTGGGGCTCACTGGTAGCTCCTTTATTTTATTTTTATTTTTATTTTTTTTTAAGATTTTATTTATTTATTTGACAGAGAGAGACACAGCGAGAGAGAGAACACAAGCAGGGGGAGTGGGAGAGGGAGAAGCAGGCTTCCCGCTGAGCAGGGAGCCCGATGTGGGGCTCGATCCCAGGACCCTGGGACCATGACCTGAGCCAAAGGCAGACGCTTAACGACTGAGCCACCCAGGTGCCCCTGGTAGCTCCTTTAAATGTGCTGGTGGTGACTGTCCTCAACTGTGCTGCTGAATCTGGATGCTCTACTTATTGTTTATGGTAGGATTCCTCTTATTGATTTATTTGGTCATGGAATGTATACTTGTTACTTCTATTTACATCCCCAGTTGACCATCCTCCAGGGCTCTTTTGTGCTATTTGCCTTAAATTTTACAGATTACCACATTGAACTTCAATGTCTTCCTTGATAGAACATTCATTGTCTTCTGTGGCAGAGACTGCTAGCTGCTTGCCAGAATCTATGCTTTTTCTTTTTTCCAGTCACCCAGAATGGTACATTTTCCATCCCTCTTTGCAGTTAGATGAAGCCATTTGATTGGGTTCTAGTGAGTAAAAAGTAAAAAGCAATCTATGCCATTTCTGAGCCAATGCTTTTAAAAGCAGATACACATCCTCCATGCTCTCCTCCCTTTTCTGCTTTTAGATGCAAATGACCAAGAGGACTTTGTGGAACCACAAAGTAGAGGGAGCCTTAGCTCTGAATCATCACATGGCAGGAAGCCACGTGCCTTAAATTCATGTGATTAAGAAATAAACACTTATTTTATATGAGCTATTTACCTTTTATTTATTTGTTTTTTTTTCCCTTCTATTTTAGCCTACCCTAATATATATCCTTAAGGTCTCTGATGCCTGGTTGGTCATACTGTTGTGTTCCTCCAAGCCAAAATTCTTAGAAATGCCTCTCTGAGATTACTCTTCACCATTCTAAGCACTGGGAAAAAAGACAAACTAAAATAGTTCAATTTTTAGTTGGTGGTATGTATTATGGGGACTTGGATTTCTCTGTCTTTGTCACTAAGACATTAACTAATTGCTTCCATTCTTATGAATGGACATATCCATATTGATTTTTTAAATTGTGTTTTTGCTGTCATCCATTCCCGTATTTCCCTTCAGCACCATCCCAGGTGAGTTAAAAGTTTTCAATGGCAAAAAAAAAAAAAAAAAAAAAAAAAAAAAAAATCAAATGTGGAGTACTTATTAAACACTTTCCATATTTTTCTTAGTTATTTTCACCAAGTCTGAGGGGGACAATAAAATTTAAAAATCAAAAATGATCTAATTTCTTTACCAACATCCATGAGATCAATGAAAACAACCTGGCCACAGTCACTGATATTGCAGTTTTATACTTAGGAGACTGCGTGTGGCAATCTTTCCCATGCCCCCACCCCTGCCCTGTGCCCCAGCAAATCTGCAGATCACTTATCTTTGCCCCGCAAAAGTAATCAAATAAGTTTTGGAAATGCTGAATTTTATAACCCCCACCCCTTGGAATGTCATCAGGTGCTTTAGCATATTCTAGGTTCTAAGAGAGACATCCTACAGCTAAAAAATTGCTTAGCTTTATTTAGTCCATTCCCATATTAATATGAACGAAACTTAGGTATGTTACAACTATTAAAGTTATTAAATTCCAACATCTCTCATAATAATATTGTCATTACTATTTATTTATTTATTTATTTGGTTTGCATTTGCTTTATATTTCTTTTCAGTTTTTCTTTTTCAGTTTAAGTATATGACATAAACTACGTAGAACTAGATTTTCTTTTGTAGACCTAATTTGACAGTTTTTGTATTTAATGGGAGATTTAGTTTATTTAGTGTAAAGGCCCATTCATTGATTTTGTGCCTCTCATCTTTATGAATTTATTTATTTAATCTGTTTTTCCTCTTTCCTTCTCCTTGTTTTTGTTGGTTTGCTTAAGTTGCTATTTATTCTACTATTTTCCCCATGGTTAATTTGAAAATTCTTCTCTGATTTTCCATTTAACTCATGGTTATATACTCTTCCCATCTCTCATATTCAGACATATTTTTCTGCTATTATTTAGAAACAAGATATCATGACATTAAGCAGGATACTTTATTTCCTTTGATTTCTTACTCCTCCATAACAATGAAACTGTTGGGATAATTTTACTTCTCCCATTCTTCCCTTGCCCCACCCCACTCAAGTTTCAGAACATTATTTCTTCCTCTCTTTATCACTACCCAGGTTTCTAAGTTTCAATTAGATGGTTAGTATTTTTTATTCTGGACTGTAATTAGAATTTGTTTTTGCTATATGTTTCTTCAGTTTCAGAAGACATTTAAAAACTCATATAACATATTCCTGTTATCCTACAGCATCTGTCTATCCATCCATCTCTCTATTAATCTATCTCTGTTTGTCTATTTATCTTTTCAAATTAATTGTTCAACATAGTTTCTTCTCCTCTCATAAAGTCTGATTTTTGGCTCGTTTGTTATTTGGTTATAGTATGTATTTATGTATGTATGTATTATTATTGATATGCATTGAGTAATTACTCTCTGATATATTGTATGTCTAAAATTATCTTGCATGTCGATATGTGACTAATTTCTGTCCATCAGTAATCTCTAGTTGGTATTCCGCCATTTTGTATCCTCAAATGTTATAAATGAAAAGTCTGATGACTATTTGGTTAATTTTTATTTATTGGTAATTTTTTTCTGTCTTGATGTGTGATTTCTGTATTTATACTTAGATTTCAGTATTTTTTTTCCTGAATGTAGCATATTTCATTTAAAAAGAGAAAAAAAAAATGGTAAGATACCCAGCATTAAACAAAACGATAAACCTGCAAGATCTACATAAAGGAAACAACATGCCACTAATATAAACATGAGAATGCTGTAACTGGAAAGTAATTTTTCAGAATTACACAGACACACAAGATGTTATAGGTATCAATTACTTCTAAAATAATTTACACATTTCATGGTGCCCCCAAAATTTCTTGGCAACTAAACAAACTGATTTAAAAGATATTTTGGAAGAATAAATACGCACAAATAGGTTAACTCATAAATAGAAAAGTCAAGAGGAGATTTATACCCTATTAGATGTCAGAACATATTGTAATACTACAATGATTAAAACTATTCAAGTGGGTATGCACATAGATCAATGGAACAGAACAAATATTCAGAAATGGCTCAAAATATAGCAGATATATCATTAAGTGTGACATTGCACATCAATGGGGAAAAGGTTGCTTATTCAATGAGAGGTGTTGGGACAATGAGATAAACATTTTAAAAAATTGTTCACTCCTTATCTTCTTTCTTTCAACAAAATACATTTCATATAGATCAAAGATTTAAATGAAAAGTTGAAATCATTATGTTAGTCGAAGAAAATGGATTAAAAAAAATCTCAGGGAGGAAAGCCATTTTAAATGTGACACCAAATTTAGAAATCTAAGTAGGTTGATAAATTTGCATTTAAATGTCCATGGGGGAGGTTTGGAAAAGATGGCAGAGGACTAGGGGAACCTATTCCAACTGGTCCCCAGAATTGAGCTAGATATCTACCAGACCACTCTGAGCATCCACAAAATCAGCCTGAGATGTAAGATCTGGATCTCTACAAACAGAATATCGCAGGTGGTTGGTTTCAAGGTAGGAAGCCAGGAGCCGTGATCCTGCAGGCAGATATCAGAGGATAAATGGCAGTGGGAGGGAGTCTGGCCGTGGGGATCCTACACTGCCGGTGAGCGATAGCCTCCTGCGGTGGGACAGGGCACAGACTTGCAGACCGGTAGCAGTGGGGAAAGGACTTTAGGGCAGCCCCCTGGATGGAAACTTGGAGTGCTGGGGCCGTGTGTGTGAACTGGGGGTGGCTGGCGGTTTTAGAAGCACAAAGGGTAGAGACATGCCCCAACCTGGAGGCAGGACTGGGAGCACTGCAGAGGGGCACACAACCCAGGACACTGCAGTTTATAGCAGCACAGACAGAAACAGAGAGACTGTGGCCTGCAGAGCTCACTGAAGAACAAATTGCAATCTCTCTGCTCTGAGGCAGAGGGTTAGAAACAGTCTCTTCTGCTCTGACTCTCTGAAGACACACAGAAAGCCATCAGGGAAAGCTGCCAGAGAACAAAAGCCCCAAAAAACCGGTTCCTACTGAGCCCATCCCCCACCACAGGGGGGCAGGGCAACTCTGCCCAAACAGGGTTACCTGAGTAACAGTGCAGCAGGCCCCTCCCCCAGAAGACAGGCTGGGAAAACAAGAGGCCAGCAACCCTAAGGTCCCTAGAAAACAGGTGCATCTTGCTTGGGTTGTGGTCAATAGTTTGTACTCTATACATTCCCTCAACCACCCCTCAACAGAATGACTAGGAGGAGGAACCCCCAAAATAGGAAAGATTCAGAGATTATGACTTATACTGCAGATTTACAAATGGATGCAGATATAACCAAGATGTTGGAGATGGAATTCAGGCTAGCAATTGTGAAGACAATAACTAGAATGGAGAAATCAATTAATGGCAACATAGAGTCTCTAAGGGCAGAAATGAAAGCTGAATTGGCAGAACTTAAAAATGCTATCAATGAGATCCAATCTAATCTAGATATTCTAACAGCTAGGGTAAGTAAGACAGAAGAATGAATTAGTGACCTGGAAGACAATTTAATAGATAAAAAGGGAAAAGAGGAGGCCAGGGAAAAACAACTCAGAATCCATGAAAATAGAATCAGAGAAATAAGTGACACCATGAAGCATTCCAAATTCAGAATTATTGGAATCCCGGAGTGGGTGGAGAGAGAGAGAGAGGACTAGAAGATATATTTGGGCAAATCATAGCTGAGAATTTCCCTAATCTGGGGAATGAAACAGACATTCATGTCCTAGAGGCAGAGAGGCCCCCTCCCAAGATCAAGGAAAACAGGCCAACACCCAAGCATGTAATAGTAAAACTCACAAATCTTAGAACCAAGGAAACCATCTTAAGGGCAGTTAGGGGGAAGAGATTCCTTATGTACAGAGGGAGGAACATCAGAATAACATCAGACCTATCCACAGAGACCTGGCAAGCCAGAAAGGCCTGGCAATACATATTCAGGGTACTAAACAAGAAGAACATGCAGCCAAGAATACTTTACCTGGCAAGGCTCTCATTTAGAATGGATGGAGAGTTGCAGATCTTCCAAGACCGGCAGAAACTGAAAGAATATGTGACCACTAAGCTGGCCCTGCAAGAAATATTAAGGGGAGTTCTATAAAAGGAGAAAGACCCCAAGAGTGATATACAACAGAAATTTACAGGGACAATCTATAAAAACAAGGTCTTCACAGGCAACATGATGACAATTAATTCATATCTTTCAATAATCACTCTCAACGTGAACAGCCTAAATGCTCCCATAAAATGGCACAGGGTTGCAGGTTGGATAAAAAGACAGGACCCATCCATATGCTGTCTACAAGAGACTCATTTTGAACCTAAAGATACATCCAGACTGAAAGTGAAGGGATGGAGATCCATCTTCCATGCCAGCAGACCTCAAAAGAAAGCTGGACTAGAATTCTTATATTAGACAAATTAGATTTTAAATGAAAGACTATTTAGAGACACAGAATGACACTATATCATTCTTAAAGGGTCTATCCAACAAGAAGATCTAACAATTGTAAATATCTATGCCGCCAACATGGGAGCAGCCATCTACACAAGCCAACTGTTAACCAAAATAAAGAGTCATATTGATAACAATACGTTAATTGTAGGAGACCTCAATACTCCACTCTCAGCAATAAACAGATCATCCAAGCAGAAAATCAACAAAGAAACAGGAGCTTTGAATGACACACTGGACCAGATGGACCTCATAGATATATACAGAACATTCCACCCTAAAACAACAGAATACTCATTCTTCTTGAGTGCACATGGAACTTTCTCCAGAATAGACCACATACTGGTCTCAACCGATACTAAAAGATTGAGATTGAGATTATTCCCTGCATATTCTCAGACCACAATGCTTTAAAACTGGAACTCAGTCACAAGAAAAAATTTGGAAGAAATTCAAACACTTGGAAGCTAAAGACCACTCTGCTCAACAATGTTTGGGTCAACAGGAAATCAAAGAAGAACTTAAACAATTCATGGAAATCAATGAGAATGAAAACACATCGGTCCAAAACCTATGGGATACTGCAAAGGCGGTCCTAAGGAGGAAATACATAGCCATCCAAGCCTCACTCAAAAAATAGAAAAATCCCGAATTCACCAACTAACTCCACACCGTAAAGAACTAGAGAAAAAGCAACAAACAATGCCTAAGCCACATATCAGAAGAGAAATAATTAAGATTAGAGCAGAGATCAATGAATTAGAAACCAGAAACACAGTAGATCAGATCAACAAAACTAGAAGTTGGTTCTTTGAAAGAATTAATAAGATTGATAAACCACTGACCAGATTTATCCAAAAGAGAAAGGACCCAAATTAATAAAATTATGAATGAAAGGGGAGAGATCACGACTAACACCAAGGAAATAGAAACAACTATTGGAAATTATTATCAAGGGTGCCTGGGTGGCTCAGTTGGTTAAGCGACTGCCTTCGGCTCAGGTCATGATCCTGGAGTCCCAGGATCGAGTCCCGCATCAGGCTCCCTGCTCTGCAGGGAGTCTGCTCCTCCCTCTGACCCTCCCCCCTCTCATGTGCTCTCTCTCTCATTCTCTCTCAAATAAATAAATAAAATCTTTAAAAAAAAAAAAGAAATTATTATCAACAACTATATGCCAGTAAACTGAGCAATCTGGATGAAATGGATGCCTTCCTGGAAACCCATAAGCTGCCAAGACTGAAACAGGAAGAAATTGACAACCTGAATAGGCCAATAACCAGTAACGAGATTGAAGCAGTGATCAAAAACCTCCCAAATAACAAGAATCCAGGGCCTGATGGATTCCCTGGGGAATTCTACCAAACATTCAAAGAAGAAATAATACCTCTTCTCCTGAAGCTGTTTCAAAAAATAGAAACAGAAGGAAAGCTTCCAGACTCATTCTGTGAGGCCAGCATTACCTTAATCCCCAAACCAGGCAAAGACCCCATCAAAAAGGAGAATTTCAGATCGATATCCCTGATGAATATGGATTCCAAAATCCTTAACAAAATCCTAGCTAATAGGATCCAACAATACATTAAAAGGATCATCCACCACGACCAAGTGGGATTTATCCCTGGGATGCAAGGGTGGTTCAACATTCACAAATCAATCAATGTGATAGAGCACATTAATAAGAGGAGAGAGAAGAATCATATAGTCCTCTCAATCGATGCAGAAAAAACATTTGACAAAATACAGCATCCTTTCCTGATTAAAACTCTTCAGAGTATAGGGATAGAAGGAACATTCCTCAAGTTCATAAAATCCATCTATGAAAAACCCACAGAGAATATCATCCTCAATGGGGAAAAGCTGAGAGCCTTTCCCTTAAGATCAGGAACATGTCAAGGATGCCCACTCTTGCCACTATTGTTCAACATAGTACTAGAAGTCCTAGCCACAGCAATCAGACAACAAAAAGAAATAAAAGGTACTCAAATTGGCAAAGAAGAAGTCAAGCTCTCTCTTTTCGCAGACGACATGATACTTTATGTGGAAAACCCAAAAGACTCCACCCCCAAATTACTAGAACTCATCCAGCAATTCAGTAATGTGGCAGGATACAAAATCAATGCACAGAAATCAGTTGCTTTCTTATATGCTAACAACGCAACTGTAGAAAGAGAAATTAGAGAAATGATTCCATTTACAATAGCACCAAAAACCATAAGTTACCTCGGAATAAACCTAACCAAAGAGGTAAAGGATCTATACTCTAGGAACTACAGAACACTCATGAAAGAAATTGAAGAAGACACAAAAAGATGGAAAAACATTCCATGCTCATGGATCAGAAGAATAAACATTGTTAAAATGTCTATGCTACCCAGAACAATCTATATACCCTCAATGCCATCCGATCAAAATTCCAATGACATTTTTCAAAGTGCTGGAACAAACAATCCTAAAATTTGTATGGAATCAGAAAAGACCCCGCATTGCCAAGGAAATGTTGAAAAAGAAAAACAAAGCTGGGGGCATCACGTTGCTGGATTTCAAGCTATATTACAAAGCTGTGATCACCAAGACAGCATGGTACTGGCACAAAAACAGACATATAGACCAATGGAACAGAATAGAGAGCCCAGATATGGACCCTCACCTCTATGGTCAAATAATCTTCGACAAAGCAGGAAAAAGCATGCTGCTTTGAAAGGGGAGAGATCACGACTAACACCAAGGAAATAGAAACAACTATTGGAAATTATTATCAAGGGTGCCTGGGTGGCTCAGTTGGTTAAGCGACTGCCTTCGGCTCAGGTCATGATCCTGGAGTCCCAGGATCGAGTCCCGCATCAGGCTCCCTGCTCTGCAGGGAGTCTGCTCCTCCCTCTGACCCTCCCCCCTCTCATGTGCTCTCTCTCTCATTCTCTCTCAAATAAATAAATAAAATCTTTAAAAAAAAAAAAAGAAATTATTATCAACAACTATATGCCAGTAAACTGAGCAATCTGGATGAAATGGATGCCTTCCTGGAAACCCATAAGCTGCCAAGACTGAAACAGGAAGAAATTGACAACCTGAATAGGCCAATAACCAGTAACGAGATTGGCCTGATATCCCTGATGAATATGGATTCCAAAATCCTTAACAAAATCCTAGCTTGTGGTGGTGCTGGGAAAATTGGACAGCTATATACAGAAGAATGAAACTCGACCATTCTCTAACACCGTACACAAAGATAAACTCAAAATGGATGAAAGACCTCAACGTGAGACAGGAATCCATCCAAATCCTAGAGGAGAACATAGGCAGTAACCTCTTTGACATCGGCCACAGCAACTTCTTTCAAAATACATCTCCAAAAGCTAGTGAAACAAAAGCAAAAATGAACTTTTGGGACTTCATCAAGATAAAAACTTCTGCACAGCAAAGGAAACAGTCAACAAAACAAAGAGGCAGCCCACAGAATGGGAGAAGATATTTGCAAATGACACTACAGATAAAAGGCTGGTATCCAAGATCTATAAAGAACTTCTCAAACTCAACACCCAAAAAACAAATAATCAAGTAAAAAAATGGGCAGAAGACATGAAAAGACACTTCTCTGAAGAAGACATACAAATGGCTAACAGGCACATGAAAAAATGTTCATCATCATTAGCCATCAGGGAAATTCAAATCAAAACCACAGTGAGATACCACCTTATACCAGTTAGAATGGCAGAAATGGACAGGGAAAGAAACAACAAATGTTGGAGAGGTTGTGGAGAAAGGGGAACCCTCTTACACTATTGGTGGGAATGCAAGTTGGTACAGCCACTTTGGAAAACAGTGTGGAGGTACCTCAAAAAATTAAAAATAGAGCTACCCTATGACCCAGCAATTGTACTCATGGGTATTTACCCCAAAGACACAGATGAAGTGAAAAGAAGGGCCCTGTGTGCCCCAGTGTTTATAGCAGCAATGTCCGCAATAGCCAAACTGTGGAAAGAGCCGAGATGTCCTTC
Source organism: Mirounga angustirostris (assembly GCF_029215605.1). Lineage (NCBI taxonomy): Eukaryota > Metazoa > Chordata > Mammalia > Carnivora > Phocidae > Mirounga > Mirounga angustirostris. Next base: position 67,103,430 of record NW_026991717.1, on the reverse strand, counting down.
AACAGATGAATGGATAAAGAAGATGTGGGCCATATTTACAATGGAATATTACTCAGCCATCAGAAAGGATGAATACCCAACTTTTACATCAGCATGGATGGGACTAGAGGAGATTATGCTAAGTGAAATAAGTCAAGCAGAGAAAGTCAATTATCATATGGTTTCACTTATTTGTGGAACATAAGGAATAGCATGGAGGACATTAGGAGAAGGAAGGGAAAACTGAAGGGGGGGAAATCGGAGGGAGAGATGAACCATGAGAGACTATGGACTGGGTGTTATACGAAAACAATGGATCGTGGATCACCACATCAGAAACTAATGATGTATTGTATGGTGACTAAAATAAGATAAAAAAAAAGAAAGAAAGAAAGAAAAAAAAAATACCAAGATAGTAAATTAGATGCACTATTGCCTTTTTAGCTCCCCCTGTCTTAAGCATTAGTCATTCAAATAATGTTGAAATCTTTTATTAGTAATTATATTAATTCCACTTCAATAGATCTTCATTTCATGAGTCACTGTGCACCCTTATTTTCTTCTTAAATAATTTTAATGAAATAAAAAAAAAATGTCCATGGGTGAGCACTTGGGTGGCTCAGTCAGTTAGGCATCTGCCTTCAGCTCAGGTAATGATCCCAGGGTCCTGGGATCCAGCCCCCGCATCAGGCTCCCTGCTCAGTTAGGAGCCTGCTTCTCCTTCTCCCTCTGCCTGTCGCTCATCCTGCTTGTACTCTGTGTGTGTGTGTGTGTGTGTCAAATCAATCAATCAATCAATCAGTCAAATCTCTAAATAAGTAAGTAGGTAAGTAAGTAAGTAAATAAATAAATAAATAAAGTGTCCATGGGAAAAACATCATAAACACATTCAAAAGACAAATAGCAAGTTGGGAAAAAATAATTTGTAAACACGTATTAATAGAACAAGACTAAACTGATAAGAACAGATACTACACTGACATGTATCATATGATCTCACTGATATGAGGAATTCTTAATCTCAGGAAACAAACAGGGTTACTGGAGTGGTGGGGGTGGGAGGCATGGGGTGGCTGAGTGATAGACATTGGGGAGGGTATGTGCTATGGTGAGCGCTGTGAATTGTGTAAGACTGATGAATCACAGACCTGTATCTCTAAAACAAATAATACATTATATGTTAAAAAAAATAAGATAGTAGGAAAGGAAAAATGAAGGGGGGGAAATCGGAGGGGAAGACGAACCATGAGAGACTATGGACTCTGAGAAACAAACTGAGAGTTCTAGAGGGGAGGGGGGTGGGGGGATGGGTTAGTCTGGTGATGGATATTAAAGAGGGCACGTACTGAATGGAGCACTGGGTGTTATATGCAAACAATGAATCATGGAACACTACCTCAAAAACTAAGGATGTAATGTATGGTGATTAATATGACATAATAAAAATAAATTATAAAAGAACAAGGCTAATGTTCTTAATATGTACAGAATTTATAAAATTAATAGTAAAATTACCAACAATCCAGTGAAACAATGGGAAAGGAATATGAACAGTTTACTGAAAAGATAATCCAAACAGCTCTTTTTTTAAAAAAATATTTCTTTGAGAGAGAGAGAGAGAGCATGAGCAGGGGCAGAGCAAGAGGGAGAAGCAGACTTCCCGTTGAGCAGGGAGTCTGATTCGGGACTCAAGCCCAGGACCCTGAGATCATGACCTGAGCTGAAAGCAGACACTTAACCAATTGAGCCACCCAGGCACCCCTGTCCAGACAGCTCCTAAAAAGATTTTTAAAAGCTTAATTTCATTTATAGTAATAGATATGCTATTAACTTATAATGGGAAACCACATATAAAATTTTATACATCCTAATGCTAGTGAGAATGTGGGAAAATACACACTTTCATACATTGTTTTAGTGTGAGTCAAAATTGGTATAATTTCTGCAGTGGCCATTTGACAATTTGTTATAAATTTAAAATACACATATCTTTTGGCCCTGAAATTCCACTTCTAAAAATTGTTCTACAAATATACTCACACAAATGAACATATATGTACAAGATTTATTGTAGTATTTATTAGAATAACAAAATATTGGAATCAACCTGAATATCCATTAATAGAGAAGTGGCTAAATAAATTATGATATATTCATACAGTGGAATATTATGCAGCCACAAAATAACACATTTTGATATGAAGTGAACTAAGTGAAAAAAGAAGATCCAGAATAGAGTGTAAGGTATTATACATGCATGCACATATCAAATATCTGCCTGATGTAGTACATGAAATCTCTTTGGGGCACTAGATAAGAGTCTGTTAAAATTGTTGCCTCCAGGGAGGGTAATTATGTGGCTGAGGAGAAGAGGTGTAAGGGTGTATTGGTTTGTGAGGGCTGCCATAACAAAGTACCACAGACTGGGTGGCTTAAATAATACACATTATTTTCTCACAGTTCTAGAGGCTTAAAGTCCCAGATCAAAGTGTTGGCAGGTTTGATTTCTTCTGAGACCTCTCTCTTTGGCTTATAGATGGCCACTTTCTTGTTGTATCCTCACATGGTCTTTCCTTTGTGAGCATACGTTCCTGATGTCTCATATGTATCCAAATTTCCTCTTCTTAGAAGGCCACCAGTCAGATTGGATTCAGGCCTATCTGAATGGTCTCATTTTAACTTACCACCTCTTTCAAGACCCTGCCTCCCATTCAGAGGTACTGCAGGTCAGAACTTTAACAGATGAATTTTATGGAGGGTTCCATAATTCAGCCCATAACAAAGGGTGACTTACTTTTCACTGTAGTCCCATTTATACTTTTTGAATTTTGTGTCAGATGATGTTATACCTTGTGAAAAATAAATAACTTCAGAACAACCATCATGGACCAAATGTTTATGTCCCCCACAGTTCATATGTTGAAACCCTCATATCCAGTGTGACGGTGTATGGAGATGGGACTGTAATTAGGTCATGAGAGTGGGGCCCACACAATGGGATTCATGCCCTTCTGTAAAGAAACACACAAGAGAGCTAGCCAGCTTCCATGTGAGGACATAGCAATATGGCAGCGGTCCATCAGTGAGGAGGCAGGCTCTTACCAGACACAGCATCTGCTTGTGCCTTGATTGTAGACTTCCCAGCCTCCAGAACTGTGAGAAATAAATGTTTGTTGTGTAAGCCATCCAGCCTATGGTATTTTTGTTATAGCAGACCGAATGGACGAATTCACTGAGATAATACCCTATAATAAAATATATCAAGTTGAAATTTTGCCTTCCTATTGGCCCAGTAAAAGAGGTTTGAATACAATTTGGTGTGACTGTTAATTTGAATATTAAGATATTAAGATAAACTTGAATATAGATGAGGGTGAGTTTAGGATATATATATATATATATATATACACACACACATATATATATATATACATGAATGCATGAAAAAGATTATTTACTCTATAAAGTATTTACCATATGATTCCTTTAAAATAGAAAGCTTTCAATATGATTCATTTTGCAGACGTTTTCAGAAGTACTTCATTACATAAAGAGAATTACACCTGAACGTTTTTATTAATTTACCAATTTAATACTGCCAAAGTAATATAACAAGATTTTCATGTAGAACAAGTTTCATTCTTTGACATTCTATTCTCTCTTGAGTTACATAGGTTATGTATCTATTTAACAGTGAATCCACACTTCCATTCGAATAGAATTTAAAATGGAATGAACAGAAATACTCTTAATGCAGTAGCCATAAAAAGGCAGTTGTATATATTACTCACAGATATTGCATAGTTACCATGATAATCTAACTACTATATGCTTCCTCTAAGGTTTTAAAGAAAAGCATGAACAGTCATCTTTCTGGTTTAAGTATAGTCATGTCTAGAGGCAAGGGGATATTTGGGTGGTTCCTAAGATCCCAGGCTGCCATGTGATTACTGTAGCAACAGTTGTAAAAAGAATACAAAAGGTACACCTTCTGTAAAACTTGTTATTAATTTGGAATTTTCACAAAATGAATACCATCTATTAAAATTATTTGTTTTCATCTATTAAAATTATTTGTTTCATAAGGTAAATATAGGACTACACTAAATGTTAATGGAAACAATGTGCCATCGGAGGAAGATTAATCACTGACTTTTCATGATAGTTCTTTAAAATCTAGACTTCTTCATTACTATCTCAAGAAATTACAGACATGTTTATGTTTTCTAGAGCTACATTTTATCAAGCCATGAACTAACTAGCATTTACCACCAAGAATGCAGCTTATGGAAGAACTAGTTTGCAAATAGTCTTCTCAGTTGTGTGATGTTTAAGGTACCTACCTGTAGAAACATTCAGTTGTAACTAAATCAAAGAGCCATTTCTCTTAGGGATGAGGTAACTCGTCCTCAAGGAAACTATAGTTTTTGAGTGATGACAGTCTCATAGAGATTTTTTACAAAAACATAAATACACAGCCCATCTCTCCCCCAACTCCATGACTCCCACCTCACACTCAACAAGAACATTTGTTTATAACATAGAAGAAAGCTGGATTAAGTGTTTTGACAGTAGACATAAATTTGCCCTTAACTCTGCAAGCTAGAAAATGCTGCAGGAATTCTAGACTTAAGAAAATATTAAGTCCAAATAAGATTACAAGGTATATGTTTACTTTAACTTGGACTGTCTAGTGCCAGATTTCTTCTTTTTGGGAGAATTAGACATCCTTTCCCAAAGAACTGGAATCATACTAAATGTCAAGAGCCCGGCCAGAAAGATAAGTTTTGTTGAATGACATCACCATCAGCATATTATGATAATGTAGGCATTTTACTACGTTACTGTCACACTCAAACAAACCATGCATTAACAACGTCTATTTTGGGATACAGTCTACATGTTAGAATACATCACATTTCTGATGTTCTGCAAATGAAAATAATATATAAGGTCAAACACTTCAAAAGGATGCGCCTGATCATTGGTGTAACAGAGATGAGTCCCAAACTAACATGTTCAAGTACAACAAATACTCTTGTTGCTATAGTGTAATTTCTGATGTGTCCCTTTAGTTACAAAAAAATAGAGGAGCAATATTTTGAGACAGTAGGTGCCATAAATTAGGTGGTGACCCTTTGTTCCTACAAAAGTGATATTTTTCCATCTGCTGGCTAACAGCTTATGTGTACAAACAGCAGGTTTCCCAAATGCCTGCTTAAAAGTTTCAGGATGGTATTTGTTGTGTCATTTTACTTCACCTATAGAGATTGCTATCTGAATCTGCCTTTTGTAGCAAAAAAAAAAAAAAAGCAAAACTGGAATTATCACCCTCTCAGCTGTGGGGTGTGTGTGTGTGAGAGAGAGAGAGAGAGAGAGAGAGACAGAGAGAGATTTTTTCTTCCTTTTAGTGTCCCTTTATTTTTCCTTTGGCTTGGTTTCTTGACTCCCTAGAAGCCATGACTGTGTTCTTCTCTTACCTTCCTGTTTTCTAGTCCTAGCTTAGGCGTCCAGTTTCTAGCTATGTACATATCCTCTGCCAGCTATTGGTCTTATATTAGGGCTTGTGTGTGTTCCCTTTTCTCCTACCAGCACCCCATGTGGACCTCCTTGATTGCCCGGGGATACTGGGTTATGTCTCTAGGGTAAGCCAAATACTCACAGAAGTCACCATAACTCACTCCTCACTGGCAAAAAGTGACACTTATTTAACCTCATATATACATATGGAGTTTTGAGGGCTAAATGCAATTTACACTGAGAAAATTCATCATCATACTTTCTGCAAAAGTACGAAATAATCTTCGCAGGAGTCCCCATGACTGAGGCAGTGGTCTTGGGAGGAGACTTAAGACTTGCTTTCTTGCCAGCTTTCTGTTCTTCAGCAAACTTTTTCTTATGAGAACTGGAGTAATGTAGACCTAAGGGAGATGGGTGGGCATATAAGTGATGTGAATTGACTGAGGATGCAGAATGAAAGCAAAAACAAAACACACAATGGTAACGACAAATCTTATTGAAAGATACTGAAAAGTACCTAGGATATGAACAACGTAGCAGAATTAGGAAGAAATTTACTTTTTGAGACTCTCCCAAGGGTGCACCTGTCCAAAGATTATTTGGTATAATGAATCCACTGTCTGAAAAAGCACATTTTTAAGTTTTCCTTCAAATTTATAGTTTTAAATAAGCTTTCAAGATAACAGGCTATTCTTCAAATAATTCTTTCTTGCACTGAGTTTTTGGCAAGGAGCTCCCTTTGGTCAAAGGACTAGCAGTTTCAGCAGAGTTTCTGAACATCCTGACTCTTTATTTTGTTAAACCTGGCCTCACTCCTATCCGGGGAGGTTAATCTGGCAAACTCTTACAATAGCCTTATTCCATTAGACACTCTCTGAGCTCAGCATGCAAAGAAACACTTTGGGGTTGAACTGTCTGATTTTGGTCCACGTGAGACTCAGTAAAGTTGATTTTCCTACTCATAACAAGACTGTGTTTTCAGGGAAAAAATGCTTGGAGCTGGGCTAATTTGGTACTTTTATTTCTAAAGTATTTTTATTCAAGAAGATAGTAAAGCTGAGCCTTTCCTTCTCCCCTTTGTACCATCAGCTGTATTTGAAGTCGATTTTAATGTTGTTTTTACCAAGGGTCCACCTTCAGACAGCAGCTTTCATCACCAGGCTGGAGCCCTCGTTCAGCATTTTTAGAGCAGTCAGGGGTGAGGCCTTCCCACTCCCGGAGCCCCATTAATAAATGGAGAGCTAGCTCTGCGGCCACTGGCCACAGCTCCCAGCGCAGCCACCCATCACAGCATGGTAGTAAATCAGCTTGCGTGTTTTCCTAATTTTAGGTTTGGTCTGACTTAATCCATCTAATAGGAAAAACATCTGGTCTCATTTTACTTTTAATCTGTTCTTTACATCAGGAGCCTTATCGCCCTGGGACCAAGTAGTAACAAGAGGTCGGTTCTTGTACCTGGGCATGGCTGTGTATGGTCCATGCCTAATAAGGGCCTGCTTTCCATTTATGCTTCCCAGTCCTTTATAGGCCTTCATTAACAATAAAGCATTGACATCACAATCAGTTTGGGATTGTAAATTCCCCGATTAGTGAAAAGCCTGTGTTGTGACACATTTTGGGTTAAGGGGAGCTGGGTATATAATCTGGGGTGAGGGAGCTGGTTAAAGTAATTTTTAAGTGATAAGTTTGCAAAGATCTGAGTATTTAACAGCCTTTCTGTTAAGGATAAATATTCTAAAGTATTGCCTCTGAGTTGAGTTTTATTTTTATATCGTCGTATTAAGGCATACAAAATATTATTTTTAAAATGTATGGAAATATCTTAGAGGAAGCAATAAAATACTGTCATATGGAGTCAGTTTAGTTTCTGTTTATATTAGGCATGCAAGATAGCACAGCGTATTTAACTCTTTTGAAAGAACCATAAAATAGCTCCATTTTAACACTTTTGACTAGAGTTAGAAGTGGTTCTGCGTTTTAGAAATCATTTAAATGAAAAGGGACCAGGGGTCATTTGGTTTCCCAAATAGCATTTTCCACTTTGTTTACCTCAGAAATGGTATTCATTTCTGATTCTTTTTCAATTTTCAGCTCTCCTTCTTCCTGATGCCCTACCTTCCAGAGCTCTTTCTCTCCCTCTTTTGTTTTTGAGAGAACTTTCGATATAGTGTGAAGGTGGATTTTCTGATTGAGCTGAGATCAGTTGTTGCAAAGGCACCAAGCTCTCCACCTGGCTTTCTACTCCTCTGAATTGGTTTTAGAAAATCATGGACAACATGAGGTAATAGCAAACTCTCTAGGAATTAACTTCAAATAGCCCCCGGCCTAAAAGCTCTTCCCAAATCTACAGTATGTTAGGGGACTTTCACTCCCCAAAGTAATGTAGCTGTTTATGCACTCCTGCCTCTGAGTTCCTTTTAACTGGGGCCTGAGGAGGAGTGCACAAGCAACATTACTTCGGCAAGCAGGAATTAATTATTGAAATCAATTATTGCGTCTTTCCGATGGCTGCAGTCAAGTCCTCAGTGAGTTGACATAAAAAATACTTGTCTCAATGGCTGTCTCTGTGAAAAGAGATTGAAATAAATCAGAAAGAAAAGGGAATGACTTTCGACTTGGTTCCCTTCCATCTCTTAGGATTTCTCAAAAACTTTACTAGTTGGGAGTTGAAAGCAGAAAAGATTTTAACTCTTTTCTTCCCCCTATGAATGGAGAGTTCTGTTTTCTACGTAGTAAAAGGATTTTTCTCGTGATGTAGAGTTGTTTTATATTTCTTTTTTTCAAGATTTTATTTATTTATTTGAGTGAGAGAGAGCAGGTAAGCGGGGGCGGGGGGGCGGTGGTGTGGAGGGACAAAGGGAAAGGAAGAAGCAGGCTCCCCGCTGAGCAAGGAGCCCGAGATGGGGGGCTCCATCCCAGGACCCTGAGATCACAGTCTGAGGCAAAGGCAGATGCTTAATGGACTGAGCCACCCAGGTGCCCCTGTTTTGCATTTCTGATGTGGATAAGTATTGAAACTGATTTGAAAGTGGTGCCAGCCTTGCAAGTTTGGTGCTGCCTGAAGGCTAAACCAGCATCTCTTGAACTTGCTGCCCATGTTACTTGTCTCCTAATCTTTACCAGGCATGTTCTCTCCCATTTCCATTTGTTTCTTTCGGAAACATTGAGAATTTACTTGGCAGGCGCTCTCTGATGTGCAAGATAGTTTACCATTAACAGACTTTTAATATATAGGAATAATATGGGTGAACATTTAAAGGGAGTATTTCACAGGGCTCTCTGGAAACCTTATGAGTAAGAAAAGTTCATGATGAACACACTTCCATGAATTTCAAGAACGTGAATGACTTGCAATAGCCTTTCTAATTGGAAATAGTATGATCCTTAGAAAATAAAGGAAGATAGAGTCCGAGATTGGAATATACCTGTATTCCCTAGTGCAAATTAACCACTAAATAGCAGGCAAAACTTGAGGTCTCCACCAAGCTTGAGGCCTACTGACATTTGAAACTGCAAGAAAAAGGAAGTGCTTTTGAGGCAAACATTAAGAGAAATTGAGAGATTTCCCCTTAGAACAGAAAGGATTCCCCTGGCCCAGGAGGAGGAGGAGGAGGAGAGATACAGAACAGTAATGAGAGTAGAGAGGTCAGTAAACTCCTGAGAAAGGGGTTCAGCAGACTGGCCAGGTAGTATCACCTCAAGGAGGGGATGGCCAAAATATGCACCTCAGTGGCCTCACAGAGATGCCCAGGCAGTGCCCTGCAGGAGAACCCACTGGTCCAGGGAGCCTTATGGACAGGACTCTGGGACAGGCCAACCACGAACTATGTGACTGCCAGCCATCACTCCCTTCCCTACATTCCCCTACTCACATGTCTTCAAGTGACCCTGGCCCTATGTAAATCTCCTGGGACTTAACCAATGTTGTAAAAGAGGGGTGGGTGTCCCCCCCAATAGTGAGATTAAATTTTCTGCTAATGCCACAGAATCAGGGGGTAGGGTTTGAAAGAGAAATGAGGTTGGCTTATAGAAAAATGAGATCATGTCTATTTCTTGCACCCTGAATTTCTGGACTACGATTTCTACATGTTTTAAATTCTATCCTTAATTTATATCCATTCAAATTGTCCCTGAATCTCTACAGCTCTGGACTGCCATATGGCTTGTCTCCTTTCTGCTGTCCTTCTTTTGGAGCTTACTATTAGCAGAGACCGTGGCACCTGAAAATTATTGCTATGTAATCTGGATTCTTAATAGAAATTCCAGGAAGCTCACTTCTGGGCAGCATATGTGAATTGAAGGGAAATAAATATTCTCTTTTTCGGGGTCAAGAAGAGTCATGAGTAATTTAATATTGGTATCCTCTCTTGTCTCTTGTCCTCTTTGGAGCCAGTGACAATGATTAGGGACAGGTTTCCGTCTCTTGTCTTAGTACCTATATGAGAATGTGCAATTTCCCATTCTTTTTTCTTTAGCTGTACTTACTGAATGGACAGCTCTTTTCCTGCTTTTTCTCTTAGACCTCAATTACTGATTCATATAGCCAAAAGAATAGATTTAACAAATATTTAATGATTCCTACTGTGTATAGTACTGCTCAGAGCCTTGCCCTAGAAGTGATGGATAAAATAACACAAAGTATTGAATAGGGTGGGAGAGAGGCTGAATAAAGAGGGAAGATGAGTGATCTGTATGGGCTGAGTTCAGAAATAACCCTCAGCAAAGCACCACAAGAACATTAGGGGATGTCAAGAGGCTAGATGTCAAGGTAAGAGCCCACACTAAGTTAAAATTTCTAAAGCTGGAAATTTGAATTCTGATTGATGTATGAAATTATTCAATCACTTGCCATGGCTTCATTTTATTACACCAACCTTTCCCCAGAACTGCCTATTAGAAACAAAACAAAACAAAATAAAATTGTTGCTAAGATTTTCTTTATTAGGGAAGTGCCTCAGAAGTATGTTTTCTTCCTGTGTTTGGGAATCCAGCATTTAACTTGGTATCTTGCTTGGGTTCTATAGAAGCAGAGCCTGAGACAGGAATTTGGGTATACATTGTTTATTGAGAGAATGCTCTTAGGAGAAAGGAAGAGAGGAAGTAGAATATGATTGGGAAAGGATCTCAGCAAGGATGTGGCTCTCAGCTTGATTCCACAGGGAGTTCTGAAGCATGTATTGTACCTTAGATTTGGTCTCTCACAATGAGGTAAGAAGCTAACCTTTTGTACCTCCATGTGAATTAGTCATTGGGTAAGGATTGCTCATTCCCTCTCCTATGAGTGTGTGTGTGTGTGTGTGTGTGTATGTGTGTGATTTCCCAGGTGTAGTGGCTCTCTTTAAGTCAAAGGCTATTTCCCAACACTCATAGCAGCTTACATCGACCCAATGAAGGGGATTTAGGCAGACTGAGCAGCATTCACTGTATTTGGGATTCCCCATTTTAATATCTTTATTATTTAAAAAAACTTTCTAAATTTAAAATGTTTAACATTAAACAAATATTATTTTAGCATCTTTAATAATTTTAACATCTTTCCTATTTAATATATGAAATATGCATTTCATATTCTGATACTTTCTTAGAATTAACTCATTTAGCTATTCAGTGGATTTCTGTTGATAAGTAATTGAATTCTATAGTGTTCTTAAGCAATATAAATATTAATAATCCTAATGTCAAGTTACTTTATAGTAAGGGATGCTAGAAATAAGTTACATGTCTACATTTTAGGGATTTCTTCCTCATCCCTATTCACCCAGAAAGTATTAATAGAATATGTGCTTTCAATGCAAGAAATTGTTTTTGTTTTACCCAAACTTTTCCAGAGAATGAAAAAATAATCTTAATAAACAAAGTGATAGGAAGAATAAATGAGAAAAAGTAGAATTGGTATTTAGAAAACAAGAGAACAGTGGTAGTATTATAAGTCCATTATTTGGAACTGCCTTTTTCTATTTGGACATCAGTAATAAGATTTATAAATGGCTTGGTAACCCCAAATTTCTTACAAAGGTCATCACTGAGTATTATTAGCCAATAGGTATAGAGAATATGCATTTGGCGAAATTAATAGTTGTTTTTTTATTTCTTATAAGACCACACAAAATACGGATTTCAATCTGTCAGCATTAAGAAAGAAGAGGGAGAAGGTCTTGATTATAAGAGATCATAAGTCACCATGAATTCTTGACTTGGTTCTTCTCTACTCTCACCTCAACAGGCCATTCGGACTTATGCAGGAAAACACAAAGCTCTTCAGGTTGAAATTTATTATTTTCCCTTCCAACAATGACCAGGTAAGAATCTTTGTACATCAGATACTGTTACTAAGGATTTGCACCATTTGCAGATTTGAAGAAGGATTCATTCCACACTGTGAGGGTTAATGCTTCCTCAATGGCTGACTAGGAACCATTTGAAGAATTTGAAACTTGTTATTTTCACATTGGTACTGTACATATGTCTCCAGAGTGTAGGAGCTTCATAAACAACACATTTTGATCTGAGCAGATGTACTGCATCTCTAGAGGTTAGGAAGTTCATTATTACAGACAGCCCACCTAACATCCATTTGGTTAGACTCCATTAGGTATATTAAAATACAAAGCGAAATGTCCGAATGAAAAGTTTATTTGGTGATCAGCAGGACATTCACATCTCTTCCCGACGAGGAAAACTTTAGTCTCAATAGCGGTGGCCACATTCAAGTGATATATATTTGTAATATTGACTACTGTGTGGGTACTACTGATGGCTTTTACTGTTCCTAAAATAAATGTCTTCTAGCAGCACCTAATAGACATGATCTTAGCCATTTTTATATTCCAGGGAGGGACTAATGTTATTGTCCTTATAGGGTAGAAAGGAAATATGGAAGCAGACAAAGGGGATACATGGTATTCTTACATGCTTTTGATTCATGTTTCACCTACATGGTCACTCTGCTCTAGCAGAAATGATTCTGTACTTCCAGGGGGAAAAAAAAGTCCACTTTAGGATTAGCCAGACAGCAAATGACATCCCTTAAAGCAAAGGGCTTAAAGAGGAAATTATGAAATATATTAAATTTCTCTCAAATGAAATATGACTCCTAGGATGGTGATCAATTTTTAGTTGAGAGGTAGTGAATGGAGGTTAAATCATGAATTCACACTTTCCCTTGTGATCATCAAATCAGCACTCTTAAATTATCTACTTTAAAGGCTCAAAGTCACTTGTTGTTTTATGCTTCTCCCATGTCCCTGGTGCTAGCATATTAATGGTCTTTGCCATTTGTAGAGTAGCAAGCTGCCAGATCAATAAACGTGCTTAGCTGCTTGCCATTAAAATTGATCTGTACTACCCTTCCGATTGACGTCATATCCAGCTATAAATATCATCAAGTAAGCTGTCAACTCATTTTCATTATGAATGTTTTTCATTTCAAAAGATGGACTTCAGTTGGACAGCATGTTAGGATTTTTCTTCATTATTTCTGACATTTCCCCAATAGCATCAAGTGCATCTTTAAAGGGAAATCAGGATTGGCCAAGAACTTTTAAAAAGAAGGGGGAACTGACAACAGTGACAACAACAACAACAACAACGACCAAACAAAAAAGACAACTACAGACAAACATCTTTGCAAGCTAGAATGTCATATATTTCTAAGAGAATCAAAAGTAGCAATGCTTGGATGATCTTTTTCACATGTGAACCAGGCCCAGGAGGCCTTTATGAGCATCTAGGTTTACATAAAGAAAATTGTAGTGTTATATTCTTGGAAAGATACATCTTCAACAGAGCTTACCATTGGAACTTCAAACGTATATTTGTTTATGTGATATTGACCAAAAATGCCCCCTGAGAAAAATTCTGGTTATTGTCTCTAAACCATTTTGAGAATTAGTGTCATATGGTGGTGAGGGTACATACCTGGGTGTCCATCAATGTGAAAATCCTGGAAAGGTCAAAGTTTTTCTAATAGAATGTTAAACTTACCATGTTAGCTCAGTTTCTCAAGAATATTCCTTTGTCCTTGTCTAGCAATACAGAACACAGGTCCCTCAGGTCTTTTTCTACCATCCAGCTCCCACTGAAAGTCTGAGAGGGGAAGCGATGTTTGTTATAGATACTTTAAAGCTCATCTATTCCTCTAAAAATTCTAAATTAGTGTAAATATAGCAAAATATATATGTGTATACATGTATACATAGAATATGTATTATATATGTATTATATGTGTAATATATAATATATATTATATTATAAATAAACAAACATGCATATAAATATATTAGGGATGATAAGAAGCACACAGAAAATTAGAGAGCATTTTTGAATTATTAAGTAGTCTGATATTACCATATTTGGACTACATTTTCACAAAATTATTACTGTTATTTTTTTACATTAGGACTCAAATTTTTAATTAAAAGTTATTACAAGAAACATTTCTACAAAATTCATAACTACATTTGTTACAAAAATAATTACAGTTACAATCTGTATCACTCCATATATCCTATATGAAGTCTTGACTAAGAAATATCTTTTAGAGTTTAATGCTAAGCAAACTTTTGTTTCTTTGGTGAGAATCTAGAATCTTCTTCCTTGTTGATAATGAGATTGTGTAACTGTTATTTCCCTTTAGTGCTGGCTGCCAGGAAGCTCAGAATTAAATTTGAAATCTACCATAAAAATTAAATAAGTATGAAAGCATATATATATTCTGTATATATACATTTGTGATTTTATATTTTTATCATTATTATCACTTTCCATAATCTCCTTTTAAACTATCTCAAATTCTTTGTGAAATGAGACAAAGTAAATATAAACAAATGGAAGATTGTTTATCAGGGTGTCAGTTAATGCTGTCTTAAAAACATGTCAACTTTCAGTAAAAGTGAAAACCACAAATTATTTACTTCAAGAAAGTCCACATTCTTTTTGACAGAATGTACAGAATTTATAGTACTAATAAGATCTATACTGTGAATGCCTACTTAGTAATAGATGTAAGAATATCTGCTGGCTCTGCTAATCTTTCTAACCACCTTGCAAATAGTGACAATGTGTCTCCATTTTTCTGAGGGTCAGAGAGTTTGAGTGACTTATTTATATTAAGGTCACCTACCTGGTAGGTGATAGAGACACTGCTCAAATTCCTCACATGAAATGGGGGAATAAATTCTGTAGAGTATCGGTTCCAGAGTCTGGTGTACTTTAAATTACAGGAATGATAAGTTCCATGTCTTGTCTATGTTTGTTTTCTTAGGTGCCTGCCTGGCAAAGAGTAAATGCTGAAGGATATTTGATACATAACTAAAAGACCAAATGAGTAAATAAATCATGAGTAATATAACAAATAGCAGAAATCATATGATATATAATTTAATGAATAATATAATTATATAATGCATATAATATTTCAATTATATAATATTTGAGTTCATGTTAATATTTGTGTTATTTGTATTACACATTAAATTTTAAATGATAAGTACCCATTACTTCCAAAGCATTTCATAGGTGAGTTTACACAAACTATTTCACTGAATTTCACAGAAGATCTATGAGGCAGATGTTTAGGAAACCAGCCTCAGAAATCATGAAGTAACTAGCCGAGGATAGTGAATGATGAAGTTGGGATTTGAATCCCCGTCTAACTCTAGAGCTCATGATCAGATCAAACTTTGCTGATAAGTGATCTTTACTTAACTGATCTTTTATTTAATTCTAATGAGTGAGTTCCATATTTTATAAATCTATTCGACTCACTCATAACTACATGTCAAACTTATTTGATCACTCCTTCCTGGAGACACTTTCATCACTTGGCTTGCAAGCTCCCACACTCTGTCAGGTTTCTCCCTACTTTACTTGTCAATCCATCAGTCTTTTTTGTCTATTCCTCCTCTTTTCTTCAAGGACGAGAATGCTGGTTTGATCCAGTGCTTAGTCCATGGTCCCCTTCAATTCTCTGTCAAAACTCATTCCCTTGGTGATATCCAGTATCATGGCATTAAATACTTTTTTTTTATGCCCAGGCTCCCAAATTTGTACATCTAATCCAGACCTCTTTCCTCCAGATTCATAAATTCAACTGTCTACTTTACATTTCTTCTTGGATATCTACTAGGCATCTCAAACTTAACATGCCCAAATCTGAACATCATATCTTTTCTCCTAAACTTGCTCCCCAACTCAGTTGAAGCCAACGTCATCCTTGCAATTGCTCAGGCCACACACCTTAGTGTCATCCTTGACAACACACCCTCTTTCTCTTTTCATATCTCACATCCACTACGTTAGCAAATCCTGTTGGTGTTACCAACTTGATATATTTGAAACTGGGTTATTGTCTCTAGAGTGACCACTCTGATTTGACCCTTCATCATTTTTCTTCTGGATCATCACAATCTCCGGCTAACTGATCTCTGCTTCTGCCCTAGTCTCCTTGCCATCATGAGAACAGGCATGGTGATCATCACATTGGTTCTCTGCCCCAAAACCATATAATGGCTCTCTTACTCAGAGAAAAAGTCATGGAAAAAGACCCTGTTGACAGTGGTCTGCAGGGTGTACACGTCTGGCCCTCTGTTTCCTCTTTGAAATCTTTTACTTAGCTCTTCCACTTTGCTGTTCTTCAAACAAACCAAACAGGTATTCATTTTAGAATTTTTCTCTGTCTCTCTCTTTTATCTGGAATAAGAACATTCTAAATAGGACTTTCTCAATCAGGACTACTCTGATCACCCAATTTAAAATTGCACCCTTTCCCCCAGTCTTTCATACCCTGATCTACCATTTCTTTTTCACCAATTTATTTCTAATATAATACATTACTCATGCTTATTTTGTTTTGTTTTTCTTTCTGTGTCAGTCTGCCAGAATATAAACTTCTCAAGGACAGGAGTATTTATTTATCAATATATCCCAGTCTCCTGAACAGTGCATGAGTCATAGTATATGCACAATAGTTGTTAAATTAACAAACTAATTCATATGTGGGAAATTACAGTGCCCTTTTGCAGTGATTAGAGGTTCACTGTCAACTATTCTAGGACAAATTGCAGCTGACTTTTGTGATTATAGGCAATTACTATAGGCAGGTCCATAGCATACCATGCCTTTAAGGTTAAGTCGGAGAAGTCTATGCTGTAATGCAGTGTGTTCATTTGACCAAAGTGGTCCCTAAACTTGTTAAAGGCACATACAGGCATTCCCTTTTCTTACCACTTGCCTTTGCCACTCTGCATTGATTATATAACAAAGATCTAGTAAAGCATAGCACTGCTTATTACAGTTTGTTTCTCTTTATATTTTACTGAGATAACATCCTATTTGCAGGCAGGTACAGCCAGGGTGAATCGGATTTCTCTTCCTGGCATTCATTTTTAATTCCTTGTCACTGGAAAGGCATTGTCTAAAAGTGAGGACTACTTAGAGCAGGGTTTTGTTTTGTTTTTTTAAATCAGAGTCTCGTACACATCTGACTTTAATTTTCATTTTGGTATATTTTATCTCAATCCTAGTTAATAGGTTGTAATTGACACACAATCCTTCATTGGTCATTAGGAAACCTTCTGATTTGTGTGTGTGTGTGTGTGTGTGTGTGCAGGCACAGAAATATTAAACACATTTTTTAAATAAAAACATGACCCTATAATGCAAAGATTTTCATTTTAATATATTATTTTTAGTTTTTTCCTACCTATATGTTTATTTTGCATGGTTGAATTTGTAAAGTTTGTTTAGATCTAGTGTTTCTTCTCCAGATATCAACCTCACTTGTTAGTCAACCATCTATGTTGATCAATTCTGAAGCACTGAGTTTCATAAACACTGGAATCCAGTAACTAGAGGGAAACCCATAAAAAGGGGGGCACAACTCTCTTTATAATAGACTTTTCCTTCAATTTAGTGTATTCATTTCCTTTTAAGCATTTGAGTGAGTTTCTTCTTTAGCCATGAACCAAAAATGAAGTGATTAAATTTGTGATGAGTGTTATTAAGTACCCCATACTACAAATCATTTCTCTACGTCTAAAACATAGAATGACAAAATCTTAGTAGTTTTTAGAATTTCTTATCTTATTTTTAAGGAAAATGTTTGAACTTAATTTATTGCTTTATTGTCATTACTTTGCTTTCTTAAAAACAACAGGTCCTCTCTTTTAATGAGTTGCTTAATTTTCTCCAGTCTTGACGAACAGTTTAAATTGTCTTGGGTTTTCAATCTGTTTTGAGTTTAACTCCCCTCCCCAAGTTCTGTATTCATTTTCCTAGGTTGATTTGATTCACTCTCGATTAATTAATTTACAATTAATTAATTAATCCTCCCTCGACGACTGCCTTAGTGGCATCACAACTCATATTAATGGAGGCATGCCTGTTCTAATTAAAATCAATATGTAGTTCCTAATGACATAGTCTTATCTACTAGAAATACTGAAACACTAGATGGAATACGTTCTGTTTTTAGACCAAACTCTATATGACCTAATACCATTTTGATAGTATAATTGCAATAAAAACACTTATTTTGTATCTTAAAATATAATATGACTAAGATCATTTGTATGCTGGTCACTATATGCCCTAGTAATTAACACATTGTCTAGAAATTAGAATGACATTGCCCTTTTCAATCAGATAAATCATTCCTCCTCCATACATGTTATCCACTTAGGATTTTAGGGATATGTAATGCATTCATTTAAATGCCACCTAATTTGCTAGGCTTTGCCATGGTATAAATTCTAAATTTGTTGCAATTATTGCTAAAGTTGTAGAGTAAGGGCTTCATCTTAAAAGGCGTTTTAGTTCCAATTGTGAATCTGACACTGATCTAAAATAACATATTAGGAGGAGACAACATTACTTCTGTATCCGCCCCTACTGGAGCAGCACTGATAAAATTTTATAGTGGGCTGGCATAGGGATTAAGTTATAGTCCCCTCCCAATTAAAGGACAGCCAGTTTATTATACTATGTATGGCAGGGAAAGCAGGGAGAGCTCATTTGATATTAGTTTAAATTTGGCATAGAATTTTATATAGTGTGGGCTTTGTCTAACTAATGATCATGGATATAATTTTAAAAAGATGTTTCAGATCATATGCATTAAACTGAAGGGAAGAAGCTCTGCCTTCTTGAGATGACCAAAAAGTCTAAAATGTGCTCTCAATAGCCCAACTTTCTAAAAACATGATACTCTGTGCTTGTTTCTCTGACCTATTTTTCTTGGTCAGCCTTATGATTTTTCCTTTTTCTCTTTGACTATTTATGTATCATGTAAAATATCAGCATCTTTAGACACCATCATAGCCTATAGAAGGCCAAGCAATCAATATTAAAACAGTGCTTAATCTATACAAAGCTCTGTGTGGAGAGCTATATAAAATCTAAAGAAGGGGCGCCTGGGTGGCTCAGTCGTTAAGCATCTGCCTTCCGCCCAGGTCATGATCCCAGGGTCCTGGGATCGAGCCCCTTATAGGGCTCCCTGCTTGGCGAGAAGCCTGCTTCTCCCTCTCCCACTCCCCCTCCCACTGCCCCTGCTTGTGTTCCCTCTCTCGCTGTCTCTCTCTATCTCTGTCAAAATAAATAAACAAAACCTTAAAAAAATAAAATAAAATCTAAAGAAGTTCCTGCTCTCAGGGAGCTAACACACCCATTTTCTGCTCAATGTCTATTTCTCCCTTCTCACTAGTCAGAAATTGTCAATTTTAATCTTTTTTTTTTAAATACTATCTCGTTTCTCTCTCTCTCTCTCTCTTTTCCCCAGTCAGATCCCTTTATTTAGATTTCTTTTTGATGATTCTTATTTCATCCATATTAACTCTTGCCACAATATCTTGCTCCTCAATTTAGAAGAATTTCTTTTTATATTTAATCCTTTAGTTTATTCTCTTTAATGAACCATTGAGCAACATAACTCCAGTCTCAAATGTAGTTAAATCATATCTTATGTGGAATGGTGAAAGCTTATTCTACTACAAATGCAAAACAGACAGACACTATTTCTGTAATGCATTTGTAAGACACAATTCAAATTATTTATCCCTTGAGAATCACTGGTCATACAATATAGAGAAAAGCACCTTTCAAGGGAATAGCCTAGCACAGTGTTTGTCCTTATCACTGCCAGTATTAACCTGGATGGAAAGTAATTCTACTAGTAAATCTGGTGACCAGGGTAGTTTGTGCATTCAGTGACATGTACTAAAATAGCAAATCAACTTTTTAGGTTTAAAAGACTCTTGGGCTTTCTCTTTTTAATCGGGCTATTGATTCTTTTGCCCAATCGCTACCACCAAACACAGACACACAACTCTTACATATACTGTTCATTAACAAAACCAGCCTAACATTGACTTTTCACTTGTGTACTTTGAAACACATTGGGATCTATCTTGAGGTGATAAGAATGATCACTGAGACGACTGATCTGGTACTATTCTTCATTATAAAAACAATATCCATGAAGCAACGTAACCAATCCTTTCTCCTTTCCACTCTTTTTTACTTAGTCCCATAGATGATTACACTTTACATATTAAAGACTTAAAAAATGGAAGGACAAAATAAATAATTTTAGAAATTCAAAATTGTATATTGTATTGAATTGTAAATGAGGTGTCTTCCCACCCTGTTTCAGTTCCTCCTCCCAAGGCAAATGTTGTTCTTGGTTTCCTATGTGACCTTCCATGTGCATGACATAGTCTTTACACACCTCTGTCTCTACTTATCGATCTATTGTTCTTTTAAAAATACAAATAGTGATAGATTATATACATTACTACTGAGTGAATTTTATATACTAAAAAGTATCCATTGAGCAATTCCAACTAATTTATGTAGGTACTCCCCCTTAAGGAGGTGGAACATAATTCTCTACTTCTTAAGTTTTTTTTTTTTTTTTAAGATTTTATTTATTTATTTGACAGAGACAGAGACAGCGAGAACAGGAACACAAGCAGGGGGAGTGGGAGAGGGAGAAGCAGGCTTCCTGCCGAGCAGGGAGCCCGATGTGGGACTCGATCCCAGGACCCTGGGATCATGACCTGAGCCGAAGGCAGTCGCTTAACCAACTGAGCCACCCAGGCACCCCATATTTTAAGATGCTCATATGGACTCTCTTCTAAAAAAGTAAAGTATGGAAAAGGAGGAAAATAATAATTTACAGTGGAGAAAACCAACAAACACAGCCTTAGCCAGGTGGTCAAGGTTAAGCGATAAGCCATGTTGATAAGCCATCAGCAATCAGTGGTCACTTTGATAGCATATATCCTTGATATCATGTGATGAGAATGGCAACTTCGCTCTGTGGTCTTCCTTCCTAAATCCCATAACCCCTGACTAGCCATGAGAAAGACTTCAGACAAATGTAAATTAAAGGACGTTGTACAAAATACTTGGCCAGTACTCCTCAAAACTGTCATGGTCATCAAAAACAAGAGAAGTCTGAGAAACTTTCATAGTCTAGAGGAGCGTAAGAAGATTTTATAGCTAAATATAAGGTAGTATCCTGGATAGGATCCTAGAATCAAAAAAGGACATAGGCAAAAACTAAGGAAATCTGAATAAAGTATGAATCGTAGTTATTACTAAAGTATCACTATTGGTGTTGTTTGTGACAAATGCATTATAGAAATTGGATGTGAGGTATATGGGAACTCTCTAACATTCTTGAAATTTTTCTATAGTTGAAAATTATTCTAAAATACAAAGTTTATTAAATGTTTTAAAATGAATCCTTTGTGTATGGCTGGATTTATATTGTTGTTTACCATCATAACCTACCAGCTATAATAATCTACATATTTCAGATAATGTTTTAACTTTTAGAAATAAATTGTAGTTTTAAATAGAATATATGGAATATTTAGAATTACTCGGTAGACTTACTCTCTTAATCATCTTCAATTATATATGGTATGTGACTAAAGACATGTAAGCAAGACTGCTTCATTTATAATACAAGTATCAGAAAATAAAATGTGAACAATTTCCACATCCAAGGGTATTCTACATTCTTATTAGTGTTTAACATCTTCGTTAGTGATGAAGTAGATGTCATGCAGCTCTCTTATGGTGGACATAACTCCCTTTGACAGTTAAGCCTGGAAATAGGTTAAAGTCACAAAAGTACAAAATAATATACATATTTTGAAAAGATTGGCTGGATTGAAGCGTGGTTGTAGAATTAACTGTGTGTTACTGAACATGTAAGTTGACCCCAAATCAACAATACCCAGTAGTTTACAATAAGCTGCAAGTCTGGGATGTGTAAACTGTTGGACTAACACCACCTAACAGATGTCCAGGGTAGGGCTAAGCCAGGGTTCTGAATGGAAGCACAGAGTTTATCAGGTTGATCAGACAGGGACAGAGATAACCCTGGAAACCAGACCTGCCCAGAAAACCAGCTGCAGAAATGGGAGGATTATATTGAGGCAAGTGGAAAATGGTATCCAGAGAGAGGAAAAAGATCAGAGTTGGGAAGGTTTAATAAGAAATAACTTGGAAATTTATTAAGTGAACAGAAGGGCAATACAACCAATAGGAATGACGTCTGGTCCATTTGTCACAAGCACCTATTTTCATATCTTTGTGTCTTTATAAATGCTGCTCCCTCTCCCTGGAACACTTTTCTTTTCCCTTTTCATTAATCTCCTTTCCTTCTTTACTCGGTTCCCATAGTTCCCATATTACCTTTCTAGTGGTGAGGGAAGGTCCCTCTCCAGGTCGAGTTAGGTGTCCCTCCCATGTGCCTCCGTGGTCCTCTGAACTTTCTATCAGGGACAGATCTGTTGATCTGAACTTTGTCTGTGTATCTCCAGCAGTCATTTATGAATTCCGTCCTGGCATGGACTCTGCCTTTTTTATTGTTGTTGTTTGAATCTCTGTACACTCCATGCCCAGTGCAATGTGCAATCACAGTAAATACTCTCCCTGTGCTTGCAGAATAGAAGGGTTGGCAAAAATGAAGCGGGGTGCCCATACTGAGGCCACTCAGGTGTTTGACAGATTGTCAACAGCAAAGGACCTAGACTCTAATATTTTGTGATTCAGTGCAGGCATCATGATCCATGAGGCAATCCTCGATTAATGCCTTGCATTCTTCAGATCCTAACATTTGACTAACACGAAATCTACAAACACACAACCAAAAGCAGATCTAAGGAAACTGAAAGGAGCTAGTGACACAAAGATGAGAATTTGTAGGGAAATAAAATTTCAGAAGAAAGGATAAAGGAATTGGTACTTTGTTTCTTTAAGGGCCTAGAAGAGAAGGCAATTGAATAAAAAAATCTTCAAGGCTAGACAAGGAATTTCCATCTGAACTGAGATGGAAATAGAAAATGAACTAAAACTTGAGTACAAGGAAAAATTACCCATCAGTTACAACTGTTTATCATTAAGATACATGCAGGGAAGTGGTCATACAACTATCTTCTGGATAGATTTTTATCTACAGGAGTTAGTTTATGCTTAATCCTGTATGAAGTTGAGTCAGGGAGCTAAATGATTGTAAATGCTTTGTCCAGTCCTAAGATTCAGTGATTCCAGTGGTGAGAGTACATTTCTCCTTATAAAATTCATCCTGGAGATGTGTGATTCTCTAAGTAAACTTTAAGATAAAGCATTATAGTTTGGATCTTCCCAAATGATCTCTAAGTTGTTCTGTACACTTGAGCCTCTGATGGTCATGAATCACTGCTAATCTCTTAGAAACATATTTCTCCAGATAACATCAGTTTCTCTCAGAATACAGGGAGGAGAGAAGGACTGCATTTCTTTTATGCTTCTGCTGAGAATAATCGTAGACATTTATTTGAGACAGAAGAAGTTAAAATCACTTGGGGTTGGTATCTGGTTCATAAACAGGCAGTTCTTTGTATAGAAACCCAGCTGACCCAACGCAGCATCTGGATTGTTCCTTGTGGTAATTGTGTGCTCAGACAAAACTCTCCTTATATTTTTTTCTGTAGTCGCATTTGCCAGTCACACCAAACCAAGAAAAATCTACCTCCTTTGTCAGCCTGGTAACTCATTATTTGGCGATAGTTTACAGCAATCTCCAACAATGTGATACATAATAGTGTTAATACTATAAGAATATTTATTTCAGGTGTTATTTAACTAGTTCTGAAAGCACTTGGAGTTTTCCAACAGCGGGATAAATTCTGTTGTTATGCCATTTCAAGGACTGTGAGATCTGTACTAAGCAACTGCAGAAATGACGCTCCCCTTCTCTCTTCCCATTTATTTCTGTATTTAGATCTCTGAAAGAAAAAACAATCCCTATGACCTAAAAACAAAAGGCAAGATGAGCACATTCAACTTTCCTTTTGACCTTGTAGCTCTGATATGCAAGTAGCAAATTTTCACTTGAAAAATAAACCTTCACCACCATGACCACGCCCCCCCCCCCGTTTGGCTGGGGGGGGGGGAGTGTTGGGAAGCCTGAGGCAAACATTATCAACTATTCTAGGAAAATTTAAAATATGTATGCAGCCATAGGGAATTCTCGTATTTGAGTGGGAATAAGCAGTTCCAACTGCAAGCTGCTGTTAGGGTTACAGTGCTCTGACCACTTAGGCTGAAAGTGAAAGAGGCATTAATTAAGTAATAACGATCAAGGTATGGGGCATTTCCTGGGGATTAATGACCAGCTGGGGGAGTTGATAGCCCACAGTGCAGCCAAGGGCCATTAACCCCAGCTGGTCATCAATTCCTGGGCCCTGTGTTATAGTCATTATTGCTATCATAAGCCAAAAATGAAAAGCAAATGGGTCTATGGATTACTTTTATGGATGATGCAGTTTCAGTTGGTATCTACAGGGCATTCCTGGAGAATGAATGCTCTGTCCACGAGCCAATCAGGTGCTTCGACATTCCATTCTACTTAGGATGCTGCCTGGGAGGAATGCAGGGCAAATGAGATACGCAGCCAACGGTTGAAAAGTTTCAGGTCTCTGTTGACACTTAAGAGCTATTGAAACCATAAAGACCACATGGAGGAAGATGCAGGGAAAGAGAAGTGCTATATGGGTAGGTGTGTGTTTTCTTCTGGGTGCCCCAGTTCAGTGCCTTTATTGTGAAGTGAAGAAAAATCATTGGATGGTAATGAGACTCCTAGAAGACAGAAAATGCCAATTTGCAGAAGGAAAAGAGAGATAAAAGGACTATGTACTCTAAAAAAAAAAAAAAAAGCCCTCACATACGTTAAAAATAAAGAATACGAGAGACTGTCAGCTTACAGTGATCAGGTTGGACAGATAGAAATTAATTATATTTGGTTTAAGAAGCTGCTTCTGCAGCCTTGGTCAATTTTAAGAAGCACATTAGAAGATATCTCAAACTGACTTTCCAATTACCATGGATGGCAGCAAAGTGCGTTGAAACAAAACTCATTTTAAATGGGCAAATGCATTTGATGCTGACTGACAATATTTTAAAAATTTATAAATTTAGTCACTGGTCAAGCTCTTCTGAAGGTGATTCTGAGCAGAGTTGACCTCTGCTAAAGGAGAACAATATTAATGAAAGCTCTTCATCATCAAATTAATAATCTCAAATAAGAGGATGCAGTGGGACAGTGTGAGCCCATGCACATGTGCATGCCTGTTGGGGGATGCTGGGAGTAAAAAAATGTTGAGTTGAAAAATAATTTTGAACCAGAATTTTAATTTAATTGTAAAGTCATTCTACAAAAACCAATACCCAAATCCACATTTCCTAGTACTTGATAGTGGTTGGAGAGATGAGTTTTTGAATAGAGATATGTAAGAAATTAAGAAATTGGGTTTCCTGCAGTTATTTTCCACTATGAACAAATCCTTAAAAATCATACTTTTTCAGTGGAGAACTGCTTGCAAGACAAAAAGTACATCGTGTGTTCATATTACACACATATCCTCCTCCCACTCCATCAGAAGCAAGAGCTAAAGTAGGATGAAGGAAGATTAATGAAAGCTCAATGACAAAATAAATAGTATCTTAAATACCAAAAGCATACATTATTAGATACAGATAAAATACAAATGGCATCCCTGTGTTTCTAGGTTGTGTTTTTATCAGCACCATTTTCTGTCTGTGATGGCAAAACATCTTAAGGAAGGAAATTCATTTTTCAGATGAACATCATTTTAAACTCCGAGCATAGAGGAAAGCCTGGGTTCAGTTAGGTTTCTTTGACTCACAACTATACAGAGAAGACTTGGCCTATTAGTGGTAATCCTTGAATGTTTGACATTTTCTCCAACTCATCTAGTATTCTTCTCCACATGTTCCTGGATCATTAAAGATGGATAAGAGAAATTCATAAACTAGTTTGTATAATCTGCCTACTCATACAGTAATATAATAGATGTGAGCAAAATAAATCATGTTGAGTTAATTATTTTTAACTTTTCCACTTTGCTCCCCTTCAAAACATTGTCCACCCTCAGGGATCCAGATATCCATCCAAGTGGATGACTTCTAAATCTACATTTTTAGCAATGATCTCTCACCCAAGTTTCAATCTTGAATTTACAATAGGCTTTGCGCTTTTATATCTTATGGTCCTGCTGACTCCTGACATTCAATAGGTCCCAATCCAGAATTACTACATTTCCCCTAATCTCTCTGTCTTTCCAAAATCTCACTGTTTCTGGAACTACGATTTTCCCATTGACCCAGGCTAAAGACCCTGAAGTTATCCTTGATTCTAACTCTCCATCATCCTGCATCACCAGGATGTTGTCAGTAAATCCTAACATTCTTTCATGTGCAAACCATGGCACACTTGTCCTTAGATTCCTCCCTTTCTCATACCTTCCCCATCTCCATTGTCAGATGAATCGTTGATATAAACTTGAAGAGACCTTTCTCCTGGCTGGGCTGTCCTGTTCAACATTTTAATCAAAGACTTAAACAAAATATTGAAGTCACTATCAAATAGGCAGAAGGCAAAAGTCTGGAAGGAATAGTGAATATTTTGCTTGAGTGAATCAGAATCGACAAGATATAGATTTGTCACTCCCTTCCTTTATAAGCTCTTAAAGGTTTTCTGTTGCCTTCAGCATGGAACCCATGTTTCTCAGCCTTGAACATCAACCTTTAGTTCTCCCCATTACTTTCTGTGTACCCTATGCCCTAGGCTGCCCAGTTCCTTCATGTGTCCTTCCTTTTCACACCCTGATAACTTTTTTCAAGGGGTTTCATAATCTGGAAGTAATCTTGTACTGCAAGTCTTCCTGTTCCTAAAAAAGCTCCTACTTACTCTTTCTTTTTCACTATTAAGTTTTAATTCAAATTTGGACAAGTGTTGGGAAAACCTGTTCCTATTTAGTCTTATAATACAATCCAACAATCATGCTCCTTGGTTAAATGAGTTGAAAACTTCTGTCTACACAAAAAAAACTTGCACATGGATGTTTATAGCATCTTTATGTATAATTGTGAAAACTTGGAAGTTGCCAAGATGCTCTTCAGTAGGTGAATGGATTAATAAACTGTGATATACCCAGACAATGGAACATTATTCAGGCTAAAAATATGAGCTATCAAGTCAAGAAAGAAGATGCAAGAATCTTAAATGCATATTACCAAGTGAAAGAAGCCAATCTAAACAAGCTACATACTATATGATTCCAACTTTATGATACTCTGGAAAAGGCAAAACTAGTAAAAAGATAGTAAAAAGATCAGAGGTTGCCAGGGGTCAGAAGGCGTGGGCAGGTGGAAGGGACGAATAGGCAGAGCACAGAGGATGTTTTAGGACAATAAAAATACTCTGTATGATACCAAAATGATGGATACATGTTGTTACCCATTTTTCTAAATTTGTGGAATGTACAACACCAAGAATGAATAGTAAACTATCAACTCTGGGTGATTATGATGTGTCGGTGTATCAACTGTAACAAATGTGCCACTCTGGTGTGGAATGTTGATAACAGTGGGAGGCTAATCAGTGGGTATAGGGGAAATATTTGTACCTTCCCCTCAATTTTGCTGTGAACCTTAAACTATGCTAAAAAATATAAAGTCTTCATAAAATAAAATAAGCAAATATTCCTACCCATCTTTCAAGGCCTAGCTAAATGTCATATTCTCTCTATAGTTTTCCCTAGTGCACCTAACCCTCCTAATAAGATTAAATGCTTCCTCATCTTTATTACCATGGCATTTTCCATAAGCACCCCATTTTAGTGTTTATCATTTTGTGGTTTCTTTTATTTACTACTTAGTGTCCTGGAAGCCTGTGAGTTGTTTGATGGCAGGGAATTTTATCTTATTTATTTCTAATTCTTAACACCCAAAGAAATGAGAGGCACACAATGGGTACTCAAATGTCTGTTGCATTTTGTTGAGTAGAGTAAGGGGCCAGCCCTAGCTAGGTGAAATTGAACTTGAAAAATATCCTATATTGTACTGTTCAAGTATAAGGACTTACCAGCAGTGTGAATAAAGGTTATCTAGAGGTGTAGTCAATATTAACTTCACTTTTTTTTTTAAAGATTTTATTTATTTATTTGACAGAGACAGAGATAGTGAGAGCAGGAACACAAGCAGCGGGAGTGGGAGAGGGAGAGCAGGCTTCCCCCCGAGGAGGGAACCCGATGTGGGACTTGATCCCAGGACCCTGGGATCATGACCTGAGCCGAAGGCAGACGCTTAATGACTGAGCCACCCAAGCGCCCAATATTAACTTCACTTTGAAGCAATATGATTTTAGGTGGCATCAGTCGGAATGAATAAAGTATGTAGAAAACTGGAAGTTATAATTCCATATTCTCTTGCACTGGTGTGAAACCAAGTATAATACCTATATTACCTAAAATACACAGAATATTATATCCTACAAAATGTTGGGAACCACACTTTAAAAAGAACCCAGATAGAATGAAATGTTTTTCAAAGGTGAACAGCAAGGATGGTGAAAGGAATTAAAAAAACAAAAAAACAAAAACATGTTCTAAGGGGACACGCAGAAGGAGACAAGAATACTGATTTCTGATGTTCTAGCGAACGTCTCTGGGGCATAATGGAACTGGCCAGTTCTGTATGACATTAAGGATGAAATTAACAGACTGGGTGTGAGCTTCCAGGAGGAAGATTTGCTTCTGTGGAAGAATAGTTTCTGATCATCAGAGCAGAACCTAAATAGCATGGCTCACCTCTGGAAGAGTATCACTTGGCTGGATCACTTGTCCAACCAGTATAGGTTGGACACCTACTTTTTAGGAATGATATAAAAGGGACAACTAGATATTCTCATAGATGTATTTTTTGCTCAATTGGCTCATTCGTTACCATCAAAAATTAAAGAAAGTTTACATATGTTTAGATGGAGCATGAACTCATTATTTCATTAGTTGCCACAGACTCAACCTATTTTATTGTCATAATTATTTGCTGCACATATTTATGTTTTTACCTCCCTAGCTCTTGAAGACATTTAAGTTTTCAACCTCTGATTTTGAAGGTTTCTTCTAGCTGTGATATTTTAGGCTTCTCTCCTCAACATAAATTCTCTTTTCCATCTGCTCAGTCCAGTGTCTTCATTGGTCTGTGGAAGTTTTCCTTACTGTAACCACCTCTTCTCCTCTCCATCTATGCTTTTAAGGTGATATCATAAGGCCCACATTCTATAAGAACTCACCCTTATTTTGAGTCCCCAAACTTTCAGAGATTATTGTCCAAATTGCCACCAATAAATAGCACCTTGATTTCACAATATAGAAGTAAATGACTTGAAGGATAAAATAAAAAAGACTGCATTGAAGAACCTAGCATAGAATGAGAGTACATTGGTCCTTGTAACTAAAGCTCCATATTGGGCAGACTCATTGACTTTGTCTTAGGCAATAAGACTTAAGGCGTGGAGGAGCACAGGTGAACTTGAATTCTCTTCAGTAAGGATTGCTCACAAGAGGAAGAAGGACGGAGCAGAACTATGCATGCCCAATGATCCTATCCAGAGTAAACTGTAAGATAAGGAACTCTACCTCCCCAAGGGCAGGGTGAAGTCCAGAGTTACACTTTTTGCATTCCCTTGATGGGAAGGAAAATCTAGAATGGGAAGATGTCTGTCCCATTAACATCATTTTTTTTCTAATTATTTAGTATGTGTAGGTCTAATCTCCCCCAAAGATAAGATGTTTGAATGCAGGCACTTATCATATTCTTTGTTTAACTCAAAGTGCCCAGCACTGAGTAAAGATTATAAATACTGAATACCATCACACAATGTAAAGAGCAGAGAAGACTAGAGATGAGTTATAGTTCTAGCTCTAACACTGTGAGCTCTTAATGCCTCCAGCCCTCAGTTTCTCATCTGTGAGATGGGGGGAATGGGAAGAGAATATGATTCAGGAGGGAATCATAGGACTAAGACCCATAAATATGGTTGAAATAGAATCCATGATTTGGTTAGAGGAATCTGTTCAGATGTCAAAATGGAATTAAAATATAGTTTTTCCCTGATCTTGCAGAACTGAATTGCCATAATTGAATTTAATATAAGTGAAAGAGCTTGACTATCTACATCAGTATCCGAGAATGACATAAATGTCTTTTCTGCACAGTTTGTTCCCATTTGCAGGTACCCAGAGCTGCCTCCCTGGCTTCCTCTTCCTGGACAGGATTGTATACTCCGTAATTATCTTTTTCCATTTTATTTGGCCTTTAAAATATTAGTGTTCTCTGATCTTGGCAAGGTGTCCTGGAGGAGAAGGGTCTGGTAACCTAATTCACCCAAAGGTAAGAGGTTCATATTATGTATTCGTTTGTAGCAGAATTTTAGGAAAATGTTACACACTAGGTGGGGAGCTATTTTTGGACATGGTGTCTTTTTCCAGCATCCCTCATACCATATTACATAGGCATCTGTTCAGTCTATGCACACCCCTTAAGCCAATTCAGCCTGTTTGAGAGAGATGATGATTGTGCACGTGAGTGGGGTTGTATGTCGTGCACCATAAAGGCAGGCTGACAGGGAGGTCCATGGCTGGCTCTTCCACATATAAGTGGATTATCCTGTGAAGTATCTTGAAGTGTATAAATCTGCTTGGATTCTCAAGAGATGGGCTAGATAACTTAGTAGGTTTTTTTGTCTGTCTCTATTTCCTGAAATTTTTTCTACCAAAAAAAAATTTTTTTTTTGGGTCTCACATGTTGGAACAATTATCCAAGAATATTTCATCCCTGAGAAAAATATAACCCCTGAGTTGCTGCCAAAGTCAGTGAGATCTATGGCAGCTTGCCTTCTGCACACAGACCTTGCACATTAACACTTTAAGGACTCGAGGAGAGAGCACGTTTCACTGTCTCCTGCAGCTCACTTGTGAATGAAGGAGACTGACTAGGACCTCAAGGAAGGTGCCCTATGGCACCTGAAATTTTTATTACAAAATATGTGCTAAATGGGCTCATTCTATTTTTAGGGTTGCCAGTCATATGCTGTAAACATCATTTCTTTTCACATAACTGACAACTTGAATAAAATATTTAAAAGGCATCCTTCAAAGTTGAAGAATACGGTGACACAGATCACCAACCGATTTCCTCTACTTCCTGGATGCAGAGCTCAACTCCATTTCCTGGCCCTCATTTGCAGTTAGGTAAGGCATGAAACCAAGTTTTAGTCAATGGAATGTGATCAGAAATGACATACCCCACTTCTGGGTCTGGCCCATAAAAGCTTCCCACTCATGACCCTTCATCTTCTTTTCCCTTTCCAGTAAGCTGGAATGGAGTCAGCCCCCAGGGTGACATTGGGAGCTACATACTTAAGATGGAGGAGCCTGAGTCTCTGATACATCTCTTAAAGGAGATCTATCCAAGGAGGAACTCCCACAAGGACTCTTATGAGAGTGAGAAATAAGCTTTTTTCTGTGTTAAGCCACTGAAATTTGTAGGTTTATCTGTTACAGTGGTTAGCATTGCCTCGACCAATACAATTACGTTCACATTAATTGTCCTGAAGTCATTATTTATATTGAATGGTTTTTCATAGAGAAACATGGTTTTTTGTTGTTGTTGTTGTTTGTTGGTTGGTTGGTTGGGTGGTTTTTTGGTATGTTAAAATTATGTCTGACAGGAAACTACACTCTGACATTGCGATTTTTCCTTCTTCCATACCTGGCACATACTATCTCAACATTTTCTGTTTCTGCCTAATCTCATCTAAGCTTATACTGATGCCCATTTGCCTTCTTGTCTTATTCTTTCCCCCTTTGTTTCTTCTCTTTCTTTTTCAATACTTTTGGCTCCCTTTTCTCGTTTGGCACATTCATTCATTCAGCTCATATTTACTGTGTGCCTGTTATGCGTCGGACATTTGCCAGGTGCTGAGTTGACAGTGGTAAATGAAATAGATTTGGCTCTTCTCCCCTCTCATGGAGTTTTTGGGAGGATGCAGGAGATTGTCTAGGGATGGACAGTAATTATGGAGGAGTGCAGAGAAACCTGCTTTGAGAGGATTATCACAGAAGGTTCTGAGGGAGTGGCATTTCAGCTGTGAGCAGAGGAAAGAGGAAAAGGGAAGCATGGAAGGAGTAGGGGAGGAGTGTTCTGACTTGTGCAAGGACATTGAGGCAGAAAGTATTTTGCAGGCTCAAAGAATTGGAAGGAGGCCACTGTGACTGTGGCTCTGTGGATGATGGAGAGAACTGTACAGAAGAGCTGAAACTAGAGGGGACAGGGAATTTTCCACGGCTTCAAATTGTGATGAAAACTTTTTAGTTTTTAGTGGAAGTGCAATGAGAAATTACTGAAGCATTTTAAGTGGGAAAGGAAAGTCATACAATTAGTGTTTTAAACATACTCCATCTTTTATTTAGAAAGTAGATGGTAGGGAGCTTAGAGCTGGAAGAACGATTATCAAGGAGAGTTTCACAGTTATCCAGGTGAAACATGATATACTTTGGACTGCAGAGGAGGCAGTGGGGAGTAAGAGATATAAATGTATTTGTGGCACAATTTTAAATGCCTATGTGACGACCAAGTTGAGATGCTGAACAGGCAGTTAGATACACGAGTCTGGAGATCAAAAGAGGGTCCTGTGCTTTAAACATAAATTTGAGAGTTGTGTTAGTGCACGGTATTTTAGTCACAATGAGTACAAGATCCAAGGCCTCTACTTCTTAGACTCACAGTGTGCTTTTTGGGTTGAAAGTCCTTAAGGGGTGGTGGTGGTGGGGGGGTAACAGGGTACTAGACTGCCAATCAAACATGGCTGTAAGGAGAGCAATTTGCTCATCAACCCCTAGCAACATGAAATGTATTTCCAGGTAGTTCTCAGAAAAGGGGATGGGCTGCATCAAGTCACCTGCATTCCCCTTTCAATCACCAGTGTCAATAAAGGTACAACATTTAAGCCAAAGGAAAAAAAGAAAAAGTTGACCCCGGGGTTTATAATTTTCTATGCCAATAGATTTCCTGAAGCAGAAAGGGACTGAATTTGCAAAGAAATATGCAGGAACCAGGAAGATGCTCAGTGGACAGGGAGGACCCTCAGCCTGAGCTGAGCTTTGTAAACCTCATTCTACGATGCGGGTTGAATAAGCTCTACCCCGGTGACAGTCAAGAATGGTTTTGGGTGAGAGCCCTTGCCGAGTGAGGTTTTGTTCTAGTGCCAGGACTCAGGTGTGTAGATCCACATGTGGTGGCCACCTGAGACTCACCACAGAAAGTGCTCTGGGATAAAGGCCCCCAGCAGAAGGAGTACGCTTGGCTAAAATGTGAACCGAACCCTCTCTCTCCTTTCTTCGGCAATTAAAGAGCCTCGGTGCACACTTGGAGACACTGTTCACGCAGG
Source organism: Mirounga angustirostris (assembly GCF_029215605.1). Taxonomy (NCBI): domain Eukaryota; kingdom Metazoa; phylum Chordata; class Mammalia; order Carnivora; family Phocidae; genus Mirounga; species Mirounga angustirostris. The sequence continues at coordinate 67,070,126 of NW_026991717.1, read as the reverse complement.
CGATTCTTCTGCTATTAGAGAAGCAGATTGACTCCATTTTGATCACCCTGCCCTCGTCTGCTTGGCAAGCGCCGTGTGATGTCCATATGCTCTATTGTTCCCGTCAGCAGGGCGCTAACGTTTCCTTTGCTGCTGCTCTCACTTCTGTGGGGGATGTTTTTTTAGCCCCCTTTTCAATGTTGCCAACACATACATATATATTTTTAAAACATAGCACTTATTCTGGAGCTGCAGAAGGTGTGAGAGCTGTGTCCTCTAGCCATGGTACTGCATTTTCATTCAAACTCTGCTTCCTGCCTTTAAATGCAGCGTAGATTAGTTTTCCAAAGAGGTACAGATCACCAGTAAGTGGCAGTAGCCTGGCTTAAAGACAGGCTGCACTTACACTTCAGAGGAGACTGCCTGGAACTGGGAGAGGGTTGCAGCCAAACGGAATTTATTAGCGGGATCTATAGAATGTGTTTGAAGAGCTACGGTGGTGTGAGCCGGCAGGCACACAGGTTGGCCCACCATCACACAAAGTCAACCAGGCCAACTGCTCAGGGATTCAGACTGGCATGCCTTGTCAGCATTTCTTTATTTCTTCCCGCAGAGAGACACAAATGGAACAAATTTTCAGTCCCAGTGACTTATGCTTCTTGTGCATTTTTCCCCTCTTCCTTAGAGCTTCCTTCCATGTTCTCAGCCTCCACTCCAGCCTCTCTTCCCCAGATGGTGTTAAGGAAGCAATTGTTTCTTTAGTGGTTCCAGCTGATTCCCTCCCTGCCAGTACCTGGATTTCCTGTGGGGCTGGATTTGTAGCTGGGGAGAATTTTCTCAGTTCCTCAAGTAAGGATTTTAAACTCCATATTCAATGAGAGGGCTGCGGAATTTGGCTTCTTTACAAGAACTAATCAATGTAAAGTGTGGGCTCCGCTGCACCTGATCCTGAGAGACCCCCATAGGAGTGGGAAAGATCATTTATTCTTTTGGGGGGTATACAGCATTCAAAACCCATTTTGGAAAATGTTGGTTCAGTTCTTCCAGATGACTTCTTAGCAGAATGCTTGCCCTGATAGGGACCGCCTGAACTCTGCTGGACACAGCAAGGTATGGCAGGAAGAGGATGCCCTTTGTGGCCAAACTCATGTGCGCTCAGATGCCAGCTCCATCCCTACTGACTGGGTGACCTTGGAAAAGCCAACCCCAGTTCCCCTCAGCCAATGAGGTGAGGTCATAGCGGTGTGACTAAGAGTTTTGGGACTGGGGCAGGAGAACAATCCGACCTTGTAGCTCTGAGTCTTCCTGTGGGATGACATCATAGATTTTCATCATTTTAACTTCTGTCATGAAAGAAATCTTGCAATTTTGACAATTCTTGAACAAATAGACTGATAACCTTTTTTCACACAATGACTAATTTTATGCTAATGCATTTCACAATCTAGTCCATTTTTGACGGAAGTCTTAATTTTCTATCATAGAGCCTTGGATTGGGATGCTGGGCGAGACATGTTCAAATCTGTGTGTGTTTTGTTGAGGTGGGATTTCCCTCCAACTCTCCACTTCCTCCCCACCAGCCCTCGGCATTAGGATTAAGTGAGGTAATGTTTGTACAACACCTGGGAATCAATTTGAACTACTTGATGTTTAAGTGACTGAACTGACTTATTATTATCCCAATTTCCATCCACAATTCAATTTTATTTTTCAATACCAAACTCTCAAAAGCAGCCTAAACCTTCTCATTTCTACAACAAGGAGATTGCAATTATCTGTAGCTATTCTGAAACTGCTACTGTGAACATTGTTGATAGAACACCCCTATAATTGTAATGGGAATTTTTTTTCCTCTCCTCTTTTATAGTTTGGGTGAATTTTATCTGAGTGTGAAAAAGCTCACAGCAGTAGCTTAAAAAGAGAAACACAGTGATGCCTGGTCATTCCCACCAGACTCCAGTCCATTTCCACCAGACGGATCTCTGCCACATGAATATTCAGGGAGCCCCGAACAGTCCATTAAAAACAAAGTTGAACTCTACCTGTTTATAGATTACTTCTCTTTGTAATTACACTACGTTTCAGCAACTAATGGGAATGAAACTTCTTAACAAAAACAACTGACTTTCCATAACATGAATTAAAGGAGAAATTAAGGTCAATTCTGTTTCAAATAACTGTCTCAAAAGGAAAAAAAAATCTCTTCATTAATCAAAAGCATCCAGATCTACTTCTCCCTATTAATCCAGGTATATAGAAGCTCCTAACACTTGTAACCAATCTCTGTCTGCTCTAATGGATATTTGGAACCTTTATTGATTTGGGTAAATTTGCTTCTTCTAAGGTCAATAATGATAAATGAGTCATGTTCTGCATGAAGTGACTTGGTACTTTGAATTAAATGATTGTAATTATCTGTAGTTATTCTGTAACTGCTACTGTTACTGCTGTTGACAGAACATCCATGTAACTGTGATGGGAATTTTTTTTCTCGGCTCTTTAATAATTCGGGTGAATTTTATCTGTGTGTGGAAACCCTCACTGCAGTGGTTAAGGGGAGACACGACCGTGCAGGGCACCTTCATTTGTGGTTCCGTCCTTCTCTGCCACATCCCCCCCAGTTCTCGCCCTGGGCTGGTGCTGATCACAGCTTGCCACTCACACCCGATCGCTGGGGAATTTCAAGAAGGTGCCAAGGCACACGTGGCCACCCAGTGCCTTTCCAGTGGTGAACTGAATCAGGCTCAGAACCCAGAGATGAAAGGTTAATCACCCACTGTGTTTCCTAGGCCATCCTAATAGGATATCTGTGTGGAAGCACTCATCCACCCTGTGGCGTGAAATGCTCTCTGGCGATGAGAAAACCCTGCTTGCCCAGAGCCCTTGCTGCTTCCAGCTGCAGCCACAGTTTGGAGGGAGGCATCTCCATACAATGCCCTGCGTTCTGCCACAGCGAGACGCACGACTCCCAAAGTTACAGTGGGTGCGGTGCTCGTGAAATGTGTGCTCTCAGCTGACCTCCCACTTGAGGGTTTTGCCCACCTGCATGTCAGCCTCCAGGTGAGGACAATCCAGAGGCAATTTAGGACAGATTTAAAAAGAAAGACCCGCTTCATACCCTCCAGCTACATGCTAAACCAAGGGACTAGAGATTTATGTTTTAACATGCATAAAGCAAATTTTAAGGTTTTTTTTTTTCAGTGTTTTAAGAGAAAGACATGAAGTTGGGCAAAGTATTTCATCTTTCTGTGCCTCGGTTTCTGTCCTTGCAAAATGAAGCTGAAAGAAATGGCTGCCTTTTGAAGATCTCCAGCTGCTCTAACCCAGGTTTCTCCAGACAAGGGGGCTTTTAGAGAAAAGGCAGAGCTATTACCTTTGAATGCAAACATGTAGTAGAAATGTCTTCCTTGCGGGACCCTCCTGGCCGGCATCAAGTGGTCTGATGAGGGTCCATCTTTTAGCCCTGTGTGTGTGTGTTTCGAAGCTCAGAAAGAGGTGGAGTGAAATCTCGCTGATTTGAGGAAACAGTTTGCTGGAAGTGAAGTAGGAGAGACAAGAACTCACTGCGCGAGGCCCCACATGTGCCAGGGAGTGACCTGAAGCAAGAAATTCCTTTAAAAAAACAGCAGTTTAGAGCAGAATACCAAATTGGAGAATGGGACATAATTTGTGCTTCCAGAAAATACAAGGGCATAGATGATAAGATGTTGCTTGAGTTTTAATGGTAGGGTGAAAAGGAAGAGCTGGATGAGAACAGAAGCCGACTAGAACCTGTGGAAGAGGCTGTTTAGTGTTGAAAATCTTTGTAAGGAGGAGAGCTTTGTAGCTTGATGCAAGTTGCACAGCAGACTTGAGCAGGACAGGGCAGTGGATGCTGTGGTCTGCATGCTTCCACCCTGCCATGCAGATGTTGGGACTTGCCTCCCCTCTGGAGGGGCAGGACGTGGGAGCAGGACATTGGGACTGGCCTCCCTGCATGGAGAGCCCTTCGTGGTGAAGAGGGGGCAGCAGGATTCATCTATCAGATTCTAGGACCTCTCATTTCCTTCTTCCTTCTCCCATCTCTCCTAAGTCTTAGACTAGAGAGTCTCAGCTGAGATTCAATACCGTTTGTTCATGCTCTTTCAGGAGTGACCCTGAAGACTGTTCCCATTTCCCACGTAAGCCTGAGATGTCCCCCAGATGCAGAGGATTTCATTCCCATGAGGCTAGGGGAGTAGGCCTTCTCCATCACCACCCCGGCCTACACATGCTGATGAGAAAGGAAAATCCATAATTTTAATAATTTAAAGTCCCCTTCATGTGCTCCTGACTCCCTCAGATGAGCTAGGCATCTGTGGCCACCTCCATTGGTCTTACTCAGGTGGGTCTCGCTAATGAGGTGGAAGCCAGAGAGAGGACAGCCATGCTTGGTCACAGTGTGGCCATGACGGGCCGCAAAATGAGAAAAGCCACTGAAGAAAAATGGCCCACTGCGATGGGGCCACGGCTCCCTTCTCCATCTTTTCCTGCCCAAACTGTGGAAGCACCCGACGCTGCCGTAAAGCCAGCAAAACCCGATGAACTTGCAGCAGGTGTTAGCACTTGTAACCATCTAATTTCAGCTTCAACCCTGAAGTCCCCTGAGAACAGAGCTATGGAGACAAGGGGGAAAATGAGAGCATTCCTGTTTAAAGTCTGGAATCAAAGGTTTCAGCTAAAGGCCAAACCCTTTAACCCGATTAACTCCTCTCTGAAACAGGAGAACATCAAGAAGAAACTGAATCTACTTCGCTTTACAGATAAACCAAGTGGAGGGTCTGGTTCAAATAGTGAACCTGTTAAGAAAGAAGAGAATTAGCACTAATGGACCATTCTTTCTCTTTCTGCATATGAACTGTATCGGCGGCAGCCCCGGTCCAACATCTGTCTGCCAGATAATGTGCACAGCTGTATGCGGGTCATTATCTGTCTATGAACAGAATATCGCATGGTAGATGCTGTGCGCTTCAGAAGAATTGACAGGAAATCTGTCAGACAGAGTGAGAGAGAGGCGGCAGACAGTGAGCCCTGTGTTCCAGCTTGGCCTTGATAATGATTTTGCTTTGAGGGCCCATTCCTCACTGAAGAGAAATGTACTTTAGACACTGGGACAGCCGAGCAGGCATTTAGAGAAGGCAGCTCACTCCCTTGCCAGGGTGTTCTTTCTCCCTCAGCTCTTGTTGCAACAAAATATAGCTGTTGTGTGCTCTGTGCCCCGACTACCCAGCAAGCATTCCAGCTTGAGCGCAGGCGGAACTGGGTCTGCCGGAGCCTTGGTAGACATCAGCTTAATGTCAGACAAGGAGGTGACGCTGAACAGAAAGCAGCAACTGTTCAACGTCATTGTCTCCCTGCCGTATTATTAAAGAGGCAGCCAGTACATGGCTGGGACTTGGCTTGTTCGCTGTTATTTTAACTTCTCCTTTCCTCCCACCAGCTCATGGGGGAGGGTCTCTTCTGCACCCTCCTTTTCCTCCTTTCTTCCTCTCTTCCTGACCCAGGAATGGAAAATACGTTATAGATCAGGTATTTGCAAATGGTGGGAGGGGAAAGTGCCCGAGGCTGGGTATACGTATCCCCAGAGAGAATGAAGCATGTTGTCTGGTGTCGACCCACCATAGACAGCCACACACATCCCCAGAAAGACTCAATTGAGCCCATTTGGCCATCCCGGCTCAGTAGAAGTCTTTTAATGAAATAATGTGTAATAACACACCTCCTTCTTGAAGCACTTCATTCTTGACTTTTGTGCAGGTCAGGGATAGGGGCACAGGGAAGACGGAGATGGGGCTCACGTTGCAGCTGCATTGCATACCTGTGCCAAGATGAGCCAGGGTCTGGGAGCCGGGGTGGGTGGGGTGGGGGGGAGGATAGTTCACAGCCAGTTTAATGCTCAGACTGCAAGAAGCCCTTTCATTGCTATGGATAAATGAGAAAGGAGAGGGCAAACAGGCTCGGCAAATGGAGGAAACAGCAACTATAAACACTTGGGGCCCTGAAACATGGAAATATCTGACTTTTGTACCTTTGTGTGGCTTGTAATCTTTAAAAAATAAAGCCATGGGATCAGCACAGCTATGTATGAACTGTGTCCCAACAGCCCGTCACATCACCCTGCAGTGTTATAGACGACTCTGGAGCAGTCATTTTTGGTGAGGTCCTCAAAAAGCTCTAGTTATACCAATGAAGCCAAAGACAATGTAAACGCTAATGGATCATCCCGAAAGCAAATATTCAGGCGAGCTAACTTTGGGAAAGTGTGGAGTCCTACATTTCCCATCTTTTATAAACTGAAGTTCCCCTTTAAGGAACCTGGTGCACAAACTACAATTATCATTGGCAAAAATAGCCGATGGCAATGAAAGGATTCACTTTCCTCAGAAATCAGCCACCTCTGGTTTGTTTGAAAAATATCCTAGGAACGGCAGCCTCTATCCCTCCTTTTTCTGAATACGGAAGGGGAGAGGACTGTTTAAGAAAAGTTATCCTCAGCAAATTATCAGTTGCTGAATTATGAAGTTAGAGAAATTGGACACAGCTCTGGCTCTAGGTTTATTTCCCCTTTCCCACACCAAAATGGAATCTTAAATGAAAAATTGCAGCATCTTCACCCTGTAATGAAATGTGCAGAAGAAATGAAAAATGCATTACTTTACCCCATGTGTACGCACTACATCATTACACCACTGAGAATGTCTCACTAATGATACAGAACATATGGGGGTCTTCCATAATGAACTACAATGAGGTACATTAAAAATATAGATGAGTTTAATTTGATATATTTATTTAATTGATTAAAAAAAAACTTTCATCAGGCAGTTTCATAAGACTTCTCTAGATGGCAATTATTCCTGTTGATGGAATCCAGGCTCTGTGTTATTACAAAGTTTACACCAACATCAGTGGAAAGTGATCTAACTAGCCAAAATGAAGGATATAGTAAGGTCCAAACTCTTGCTGTTTTAATAGTTTGGGTTGTGAACTCATTTCGTGCTTATCTTCTTTTGAGTGTTGGCTCTAACTCCAGGCAAAGTTCTCTGGGTCAGTCTAATATGTTCACATTCGTGATAAGCATTGCCATTTCTTTATAGGTTGAAGGGAGGTTTCCTCTCCCTTCCTTTCCCGCCAACAAAAAAAAGGAGCGTGGGACGGTTTTCAAAAGTTGCCATTCTGGTGCCAGAGAGATATGAAAATATAATTTGATAGAGAATGTTAATGCTTTCTAATATAGCATATAATTAGATTTTATGCCTTTTAGGAAGTAGTCTGGTTTACAGTTGGTATTGGATGGTCAATGTGTTGAATTTAGATGACTGTTTTTCATTGGATTTATATCAGATTGTTTGTTCAGCCTCATTTGTGCAGTATAACCTAAGTCTTTAGTACTTTCAGAGAATGAAACTTTACCTAGAGATTTCAAAGAGGAAGAAAAAAGCTTTTTTACTTTATTTCATTTTGTTTTGTACAGTTCTGAGTTGTGTATAATAGTATCCACATTCAGCAACAGGTTGCAACAATTCAGAAACCTCATCTTAGCTTAAAACTCAGACTCAAACTCAATTTTCTGTTACGATAATTTTATATAACCCCTGTTACATCTCAATTTATGGAAATAATTAGAACAAATTAGATCACAGGAAAGTTTAATTAGCCAGGCATAGTTTTGAATTAAAGTTCATTTTCTGTGAAAATTAGAAAAGCCTGAGTACTTGGTTCCTCATTATATGATGATTTAGCATCATACATCATTGGCATCGTGGGCAAGTGAGGGTGGGGCCGTGTGTGGCCAGGAGGGCGGTGTGTTCACTGACCCAGAACTGGAGAAGGTGTCGGGACAGCTGAATGGTCAGAAAAGAAGATCACTGCAAATCAAGACGCAACCATTTCCAGTGCATTAAACTCTAGGTTAAAATTTCCTGCTCTTGATTATGCATTTTTGATTTTCACATTGCTTGAGAAGCTATTGTTTGATTTCTTTTTAAAAAAAATCAGATTCTTATTCCCATATCCTATAACTGCTGGAAGCCATAGGATAGTGTTTGTTTCTGAATATTTAGGTGTGTGGGGGCGTCAGGAGGTAACTTTTCTCATTTTTACATTCACTATTGTGCTTTAATTTTTCTAATATTCATATTATGGGGTTTTCCACAAAAACAATATACCCCCGCATGTGGCTTCATATTTATTTTATATACACAGAGGAGAATTGGCCAATCTTTTACTGATAATGAAGGCCTTTGATTAAAATTTATTTAGTCATATGACTTAATTTGGATTAAGGTAGGTAATTAATGTCTACCTTGAAAGCCTGGCTGGAATCTCCACTCTTTCAAGAAGCCTCCCTGAAACTTCAGTTCGTCCCCCTTACTCCTTTATAATGTGCCTCCCAGTCCACCTTGTATTAAGGTTATTTATGCACACCCCCCAACACCCCTGTAAGCCAGGGACTTTCTATTATCCATCTTTGCCACAGCACTTGCCACAGCGTTTTGGCCACAGTAGGTGCTCAATAAATATTTATTTTTTAATGATCACTGGTGTGAGGAGCTCTTTACTACTCAGACCACATGGTTCAGAAACACGTCTGTGTGCAGTGACCGCCTTTGAATTTCTTCTTTCAGTGTGGCAGCAAGGAGATCAGTGACCAGCTTGGTAACTCCTCTTGAGGTGGCCATCAGCTCAGGGTGCCCATGTTCACTACTAGCCACTTCCCCTGACATCTCTCTCCATGTCAGCTCAGACCAGTGAGTCCAGTGTGAAAAGCAGTAGTGCTAGCTACTGAGCATTAAGCCAAAACTTACATTAAATCAATATTTTGTATAATAAGTGGAAAGCCATCGAAGAGAATTTAGCAGACTATACAGACCAACCATGAAATTAAATTTGACCTCCTTGAATATGGTGGGACCTATCAGAACCTTCTTGCGCAAGGGGAGTTCAAATAAATGTAGTAAAGAAGTCCCACAAAAATAAATGGAAGCATTTGTTTATAAATTACTCTCTAATTTAAGAATATGATTTTTTTACCTTGATTGTAATTTGACCAAGCAAAAATTTTTTTTCTATCCCTTTTCTGTAATCTCAGCATAAAATTCCAACCATGGTCACTGGTTCCCAGCAAAACACATACTTTTTTTAAATCTTTTTTTTTGTCATTATTGTTGACCCACTTCACCAATTTTTCTCACCCTTCACCCCCTGCCTCTGGCAAACACTCTCTCTTCTCTAACTATGAGCTCCAGTTGGTTTTGTTTTGTTTTTTAGATTCTACATATAAGAGAGATCATATGGTATTTGTCTTCCTCTGTCTGACTTATTTCAGTTAGCATGATGCCCTCGAGGTCCATCCCTCTTGTTGCCAATGACAAGATTTCATTCTTTTTTTATGACTGATTAGTATTCCACTGTATATGTACCATAATTTCTTTATCCATCCCTTGATGGGCAGTTCAGTTGTTTCTATATCTTAGCTATTGTAAATAATGCTGCAATGAGCATAGAGTGCATATATATTTTTGAGTTACTGTTTTCATTTTCTTCAGATAAATACTCAGAAGTAGAATAGCTGGATTGTATGGTAGTTCTATTTTTAATTTTTTTGATGAACCTCCATACTGTTTTCCATAGAGCCTATACCAATTTACTAACAGTGCACAAGGATTTCCTTTTCTTCACATACTTGCCAACATTTATTTCCTTTCTTTTTGATAATGGCCATTCTAAAGTGTATGAGGTGATATATTGTTGTGGTTTTGATTTGCATTTCCCTGATGTTTAATGATGAACATCTTTTCAGGTGCCCATTGTATGTCTTCTTGTATGTCTTGTTTGGAAAAATATTTATTCAGATCTGCTGCCATTTTTAAATTGGATTGTTTGGTTTTTTTGCTATTGAGTTGTATAAGTTCTTTATTCATTTTAGATGTTAAACCCTTATCAGTTATGATTTGCAAATATTTTCTCCCATTCAGTAGGTTCCCTTTTCATTTTGTGGATGGTTTCCTTTGCTGTGCAGAAGCTTTTTATTTTTATATAGTTCCACTTGTTTATTTTTACTTTTGTTGCTTTTATTTTGGTGTCAGATTAAAAAAATCATCACCAAGATTTATGTCAGGGAGCTTACCACCTAGTCTTTTCTAGGAGTTTTATGGTTTCAGGTCTTATGTTCAAATATTTAGTCCATTTGAGTTAATTTTTGTGTCTGATATAAGATAGTGCTTGAGTTGCATTCTGTTGCATATGGTTGTCCAGTTTTCCCAGTGCCATTTATTGAAGAGACTGTCCTTTGCCCACTGTGTATTCTTGGCTCTTTTCTTGTAAATTAATTGACCATATATGCATGGGTTTAATTTTAGGCTCCTTATTCTGTACCATTGATCTATATATCTGTTTTTATGCCAGTGTCCTACTGTTTTAATTACTGTACCTTTGTATTACAGTTTGAAATCTGACAGTGCGAGGACTCCAGCTTTATTATTGTTTTTCTCAAGACTGATTTGGCTTTTCAGGGACTTTTGTGGTTCCTTACAAATTTCAGGATTGTTTTTTTCTATGTCTGCAAAAATTGCCATTGAAATTTTGATAGGAATTGCATTGAGTTTGTAAATTGCTTTGGGTCATATGGACATTTTAACAATATTGCTTTTTCTAATCTATGAGCATGGAATATTTTTTCATTTATTTGTATCTTCAATTTCTTTCATTAATGTCTTATAGTTTTCAATATACAGGTCTTTCACCACCTTGGTTAAATTTATACCTAGGTACTTTATTCTTTTAGACTAACTTAGTAACATAGCAAAATAAATTACTAATAAATTTAGTAATTGTAAATGGGCTTGTTTTTTTAAGTTCTCTCTCTGATAATTTGTTGTAAGTGTATACAAGTGCAACAGATTTTTGCATGCTGAGTTTGTATCCTGCAACTTTACTGAATTCACTTATTTGAGCAGTTTTTGGGGCAGTCTTTAGGGTTGTCTACATATAATATCACATCATCTGCAAATGGTGACAGTTTTACTTCTTTCTTATATGTATGCCTTTTTTCTCCCCCTTGCCTAACTGCTCTGGCTATGACTTCCAGTACTTTGTTGAAAGAAAGTGGTAAGAGTGGACATCCTTGTCTTGTTCCTGATTTTAGAGGAAAAGCTTTCAGTTTTTCACTGTTAAATATGATGTTAGCTGAGGGCTTATCATATATTGCCTTTATTATGTTGCAATGTGTTCCCTCTATACCCAGTTTGTTGAGAGCTTTTATCATAGATGGGTGTTAAATTTTGTTATATGCTTTTATGCATTTATTGAGATGATCCTATGATTTGTATCCTTCATTTTGTTAGTGTGGTATATCACGTTGACTGATTTGTGGATATTGAACCATCCTTGGATCCCTGGAATAAATCCCCCTTGATCATGGTGTGTGATCATTTTAATGTATTCTTGAATTCAGTTTGCTAACATTTTATTGAGGACTTTTACATTTATGTAAATATGGCTTATTTACTCTTTTTTTAGTTGGTGTCCTTATCTGGTTTGGTATCAGGGTAATGCTGGTCTCTTAAAATGAGTTTGAGAGTGTTTACTCCTATTCTATTTTGGGGAATAATTTGGGAAGGATTGGTATTCTTCTTGGAATCCTCAGTAGAATTCACCAGTGAAACCATCTGATTCTGGACTTTTGTTTATTGGGAGGTTTTGGATTACTGAGTCAAACTCCTTACTAGTAACCCATTTGTTCGGATTTTCTATTTCATCACGATTCAGTTTTGATAGGTTTTGTGTTTCCAGGAATTTACACATTTCTTTTAGGTTGTCCAATTTGTTGGCATGTAATTATTCATAGTGGTATCTTATGATACTTTGTATTTCTGTAGTGTCAGTTGTAACATCTCTTCTTTCATTTATGATTTTATTTATTTGAGCCCTCTCTCTTGTTTTGGTGAGTCTAGGTAAAGGCTTATCAATTTTGTTTTTCGGTTCAAAGAACCAGCTCTTAGTTTCATCTTCTCTTTTGCCTTTTTAGTCTTCATTTCATTTATTTGTGCTCTAATCTTTTGTTAGTTCCTTCCTTCTATTAATTTTGGGCTTTGTTTGTTCTTCTTTGTCTATTTCCTTGAGGGGTAAATTTAGGTTGTTTATTTGAGACTTTTGTTTCTTGAGGTAGGCATTTATCACTAGGAACTTCCCTCTTAGAACTGCTTTTACTGCATCCCACAAATTTTAACATGTTAAATTTCTGTGTTCATTTGCTTCAAGGTGTTTTTAAATTTTTTTCAGTTATTTGTTGATTCATTTTTTGTTCAGTAGCATGTCATTTAATCTGCACATATTTCTTCTTTAACCATAGTAGCATAAAATTTTAACTATGGCCACTGGTCCCCATCAAAACACATACATTTATGTTATCTGAGGACTACAATTTAATTTTTGAGAATAGTTAATATTAATTTCATATATTTTCTATTTTTTATTGAAGTATAATTAACATATAGTTTTGTATTAGTTTCAGGTGTACGATATATAGTGATTTGACAATTCTATACTTAGTGCTTATATAAGAATAAGTGTACTTTTATTCCCCTTTATGTCACCCATCCCCCCATCCACCTCCCTCTGGCAACCACTTGTTTATTCTCTGTATTCAAGAGTCTGTTTTTTACTTTGCCTCTTTTTTTCTTTATTTGTTCATTTGTTTCTTTGTTCATTTGTCTCTTAAATTCTATATATGAATGAAATCATATGGTATTTCTCTTTCTCTGTCTGACTTATTTCACTTAGCATGTTCCCCCAGTACATTCATTTGTCTCTGAAATGTTTTCAGACTAATATTTGAGTCTTATGTCTGGTATCATAGGAATTTGAAATGCATCAAATAAAATGAAAGCACACTGAGAAAATATGACTAGAGTGATCTTCTCATTCTACCAACAGGTTTACTGAACTTGACTTGCCATTTGTTTAATAAGAGGAATTTAATAAGAGGAATTCCGCTTGACCCAACTTGAGGAAGTGATTAAGAATTTTGACTAAAGTACCATTGAACTGTACACTCTGAATGGGTAATATGAATTAATAGTACATAAATTATATTTCAATAAAGGTATTAAAAAGTAAATACTTTTCTGGGATTACTGCAAATGAGTAAACATAAATGGTTTGGAAAGTTACCCAGATTTACCTGTTCAGAATAAGTGTCATTTTAGACCAAAGATGTGAGAGCTGGAAGAGAACTTATAGCTGTTCTAGTCACCAAAACTAGAGACCCAGAGAGGCTGAGTAATTTGGTTACAGTCTCACAGTGAGTTACATGCAAAAGCAGGTTTTGAAGTCCATTCTCTCAAGCAGATGAAAGCAAAACTTGTCACTTGTTCTTGTGAGTTCACTGCATTACCTCCTGTTTTTCAGGTTCGTAGTTCTTCTAAAGTTAGTGATCTCTCAGGCATAGTGTAGTCTTATGCTTAAAACGCTGTGAAGCTGGATTACTTAGCACTGAAGTAAGAACCAAAAGTATCTAAATCAAATAAGGCTGCGCCTAAATAAATAATTTCCATGGGGAAAGCAACAAATGTTTCCTTCTCCTTTCCTTGGTTCTTATTTAATTAACCTTATCATCCATGTCCTTTGTTTTAAGATACCTCAATTCATTTTCAGAAAAGAGTATAAACAAATAGGAAATTTCAGAAATCAAAAATATCACTCATAACCTCGGTGCTACATCATTTACCGTGCTGAAGTTCTCTGAATTCAAAGGTTCCAGATCTTTGATATTAGGACTGCATTGAACACTGATAAAGACTGCCCATATGCTGGAAGCCATTTTTGAATTACAACTTTTTGAACTTTTATCCATAAATGAAAATAGATCACCATACTTGGAGAAAGTATTCATTTCATTGCATCATATTGTGATTAAATCCTCTATAAAAAGAAAACAGCCTTTTTTTAACCTTTACTTATTTTTAGCTCTAGGTCTCATATCACTTTAAGAAATATGTGCTTCATATTTGCAGCCAAATGAAGTTCATATCTGCAATAAGAAAGATGTGCTTCATTATTTGAAACAATAACCCATGTTTTACCAAAAGACATAAAAGAAGACTAAAATTAATGGGAAGATACACCATGTTCCAAAGTAGAAGGAAAGTTTTTCGAAGACCAAGTTCTTCCTAATTTCTATTCTATTTCTAACTCAATTGTTTTCCAGATCCTAGCAGGATTTTTCTTCTTAAATTTGACTTTTATTTTTGAGTTGACTTGAAACAATGAAAGAGTGAGGCTAGACAAGAAAATAAAAGGGGAAGGCAGAAATCAGAGGTAAAATTATATACAATTTTTAAAAATGTGAGAAAAGCTATAGTCAAAAAAATGTGGTACTGTCATATGGATCAATGAAAATAAAAAATGGAAATCAGGGGAAAAAAGACCCTGGTATATATGTACTAGAATTTTGGTGAAATGGAAAGATAAAAGAGCTCATACTCTGGAATTTGCTTTAAATAGCATGAGAATGAATGTTATCTCTTTCAGATCCTGTCCAACATCTTCTCCCCTTCTGCTTAAGAGGTGTTGATGGGAAATTAATTCAATAAAGAGATTTAATCCATGAACTTTTAAGCCATTAAAAAAACAAACTCTGCTTCCAAAGTTATGCCTGTTCTTTGCAAAGGGAAATTCATAGAGCCAGGTTAGACTGCCCTTTTGGCTATGAATGCTGTCTTAGGCAGTGGAGTCTGAGATAAATTTTTGAGTACAAGTAGTTGATTTGGGAGGTAATCCTAGGAAATACTGGCAGGGGAGTAGAGAAGTAAAACAGGATGGGAAGGCAGCCCAAAAGGTTTTTGTTCTCAAGCACCTTACAACTGTGGACAAGTGAAGCCTGATCTTGCTGGGGAAATCTGGGAGCCAGTATAAAACATGCATGTAGACTCAGCTACTCCAACTCACCAAGGGTGAGAAGGGTGGGAGAACTTGGGTATTTACACAGATTCTTTCAGTTACTGTTTAAGGGGTACTGGGTTGGGAGAGGGGCCGGCATTAACTTCTGGGCACTTCCAACCTGCTGCTCCAATACACCAAACAAACTTTGGTGGCCAGATAATGCCTCAAGCAATCATTGCAGCTGTTGGCAGTTGGAAGTCAGGCCAGAGAGCTCCCAAGTGCTGAGGGCAAGGGGATGTAGATGAAGAAAAATAATGAACAGTGTCTGATAAAAAAGCCAGTACCTGGGCGTTTACTTTGTGTAGCAAAGAAACAAGACTTTTTAGTTTTCCTGTGATAAGTTGAATTGAAAAAAATATGGGAAAGGAAGGCTGATAATTGCTGAGCTCAGGAAACACGCATGACAGGTGAGAGAACTCAGTAAGCAGAAAATAACTTGGCATCTGGCCAATGTAAGGAGACATCATTGTGACAGTGATTGGAGGGTGCCACAATGGAATTTTAGACACAATCACGTTTTATAGTGAATCTTAGGGCATTTCCCTTTCTGTTATACTCTCCCCCAATTATCTCCAAACTTTGAGTAAAAATCTGTTATGCATAACAGCCTTGTGTTAGCAGTGCCTTGGGAAATAAAGATGAAGGGACCGGGTCCATGCTAGGAATGAAGCTGTGCGGAGCAGTGACGAGATGGTTAGATGTGTTTGGCAATTGAGCAAGAATTTTGGTGTGAGAGGTGAGCGCTCAGCATAAGGCTCTACACAAATCTCTGGAAATATGGGGGAGACTGCTAGTAATCATGTTACTTTATTTAGATTTTCTTATAAAGAATATTCTCAGAAAGCTATAGTATTTGATTCTGTCTTTACTTAAAATTTTGATATACTGCTCATTATGGATTTTTGCATTAGTTTTTATTTAATTTTTAAAAATTTTTAAAAAGATTTTATGTATTTGACAGAGAGAGACAGCGAGAGAGGGAACACAAGCAGGGGGAGTGGGAGAGGGAGAAGCAGGCTTCCCGCAGAGCAGGGAGCCTGATGCGGAGCTCGATCCCAGGACCCTGGGATCATGACCCGAGCCGAAGGCAGCCCCTTAACCAATTGAGCCACCCAGGCACCCCTAGTTTTGATTTTTAAAAATACTGATCACAATATATATATTTTTAAAGATTTTATTTATTTATTTGACAGAGAGAGAGCACAAGTAGGCAGAGAGGCAGGCAGAGGGAGAAGCAGGCTTTCTGCCGAGCAGGGAGCCCCATGCGGGGCTCAATCCCAGGACCCTGGGATCATGACCCGAGCCGAAGTCAGTCGCTTAACCAACTGAGCCACCCAGGTGCCCCCACAATATATCTTGATTATTGAGGTTTTCTTAATGCCCCCTTAAATTTTTCCTGAGGTGAATCCTTTACTCCTCTCACCCAAATCCTAGTCCTGACATGCAGCTAACAATAGTACTATAAATGACTGGGAGAAAGAAACTGGCTATTTTGAAAAACAAAATTGTAAGTTCTTTCTCTGTAGCAAATTTTTAGTTTGAATTAATAAATTAAAATATAACAGAATATTATTAGATCTTAGGATACGGAATTCCTAAGCATAAAACAAAGAAAAGCAATACAAAGAAAAATATACACATAGATTTAACTACATGAAGACTTAAAACTTGTATTTGAAAGGTAGACAAGGAAATTTGCAACAAATATTTTTTCTTTTTTTTTTAGCAAGATTTATTTATTTGTCAGAGAGGGAGAGTGCACAAACATGGGGAGTGGCATGCAGAGAGAGAAGCAGGCTCCCCGCTGAGCAAGGAGCCTGATGTGGGACTTGATCCTGGGACCTTGGGATCATGACCTGAACCAAAGGCAGACGCCTAACTGACTGAGCCACCCAGGCATCTGCAACAAATATTATGAAAGGATTAAATCATTAACACGTTAACATCACTTCTGAAAAGTAATTCTGAAGTTTGAATAAAGACCTTAAAACCATCTGTACTCCTTAATACAGGTGTGCCACTGCTAAGAATCTATCCTTATAAAATAGAGATGTGTCAGTTAAGCATCTGACTCTTGATCTAAACTCAGGTCTTGATCTCAGGGTTGTGAGTTCAAGCCCCGCATTGGATGTGTAAAATAAAATAGAGGTTTGCTCAAAGATTTACATATAAATGTAGTATTATGTGGGGTTATCAGTAATAAAAATTCTTGAAAGAATTCAAATGTCAATATAGGAATGGTTGAAGAAATCATGGCACAGTGATAGGATGGAACATTATACAGATATAAAAATAATGCTTTGAAAGGAATATTTAGCCTGATCTTAAGCTACAGCAGGGCATCCACATGGCTCAGGGTAACATTGCAGAGGAGACAAGAGGAACAAACCTTTGAGCTGACTGTGATCATTGCAGTGGAAACTACAAATGACTGAAGGACAGAGGTCCCTCTTCTAAAATTTGCTGGGTTGTGTAAATCCTAGTTTCTGTGTAATATCCTAAAGGAGGGGAAATATAAGGTGACCTACACTGTATTTCTATCAAACCCTAGAGGGTGGGTTTTTATGTCAAATATGATCTGATTTAGAAAAATATATATCACATAAGATGTGTCATCTCTTAGTGATAGGATTATGGGTGATTTTCATTTTCCTGTTTACACTTTTCAGCATTACATTTAAGAATGTATTCTTGGAGCAAAGGATTTTTGTGTCTCAGCTCATTGCTTTGGCGTATCTTCCAGATGTTTAAGAAAAACTTCTTCCAAATATTATAATTTTGAACTGTAGGGAAAGAGGCCTTGGAAAATGGAATTATTTTTCCCCAATAATTTTCATAGTTTAATAATAGAACACCATATATGTATAAAAGGGAAAGAGCTGCAGCAGAAGCGTATTCTATGCTAGAGCAAACAAATGTCAAATCAGATGCTCTTTGGAACAAACTTAAAGACAATTGTTTTAAGAAGTCCTTGTTGATTAAAGATCATTTTCGACATTTCTACTATGTTCAGTACTCACTCATTTCTAGATGAAGCCACAGGTAGTAACATGGGTATCAGGGGCCTAAGGTTCCGGGGCTCCTCCTATCGCTCCCTGTCCAGGGAGCTTGACCACCATGTGCCATCTTTGTTGACTCTAAGAAGAAGATTTTCTGTAAATATTGATTTTTGGTTACATCTACTTGACACATTTGCAAATAGGAATATTGATTTAGTAAAATCTTAGATGAACTTCATCTTTGGATCTGCTCACTTGGAGCTTACAAAATACACACTAACCAGTGATTGTATTTTATTCAAGCCATGTTTTCTTCAAAGCTGAGAACATAAATGGTCATAAGAGGCCCAACCTCAGCATCTAAAAAAGTAACATTTTTTAGTCTGGGCACATGGTGAAGGAATCTCCCATTAGAATATACTATATTATATACATATAGTCATATGTATATGACTGAACTTTTCATGTAAAGATGATTGATGGTATTTTTTTTCATCTGATGGTATTTAAATGAGCATTTTGATTTTAGGCATGCTGCAGGCCTCAAAAACTGACAACAAATGTATTTATGAATAGTAGTGAATCTAATCAGCACAGTACCCACTGTGTCATTTGCTCAGTGAAAATATCCAATGCTGGGGGCGCCTGGGTGACTGAGTCGGTTAAGCATATGACTCAGTTTTGGCTCTGATCTTGATCTCACAGTTGTGGGATTGAGCCAGGTGTTGGGCTCTGTGCTCAGTGCCGAGGGTGCTTTGGATTCTATCTCCCTCTCCCTCTGCTTCTCCTTGCACTCTCTCTCTCTCAATGAATAAATAAATAAAAAGAAAGTATCCAATGCTGTACCACAAATGCTAAATTGTTTTTCCATAAATGGGGTAGCATCATGCAGGAAATTCAAATCCAATATTAAATGATTCTTTTTTTTTTTTTTAATTACAAAAGCAACATTTCCTCTCTGCTTTTTCCCCATGGCTTGCTTTGTGCTTGGCTCCCTGACTCAATGAACTCAGTGAATCACTGGGTGCATTTTGCTACTTGACTCAAAAGATATATTGACTGGCGGACTCCTTTATTTTCCTGCTATTTACCAAAAAAAAAAAAAAAAAAAAGAAGAAGAAGAAGAAAAAAAGAAGAAGAAGAAAGAAACCTTTTAAAAGCTCATTGAAAATCATAATCTTGTTTGGGCAAAAAGATGAATATTTTTGATGAACTGCAAGCTAATGAGCTAAGGAAAAGGGGAATGGTCTTTGGATATCATACTTTGGATATGATGCCACCTTTCAGGTGGCTTTCATTTTCATGCCTGGGAGACGGGCATCTTAAAAAAAAAAAAAAGCTTGGCTATTGCATATAAAGTTTAGAGAATTGAGTATTGTCTACTAAAGCAACAAGATTTACGAGAAATGTCTGGCTCAATTGCATTAGGGAAAAAAAATGATTTCAAAAAAATCGCTTCCCTGCCTTTTAAAATGAAAACCATCTGCAATGAAAAATTTAAAATGATAAATCTTCTCCTTTCACACTGCTACTGATAAATGGTTAGTTTTCTTCCTCTTTTGGGAGGGGACAGAATAAGGATGTAAGAGTGTGTGATATTTGCATACATAGGCCTTTATTAAGTATCTGTGTACTCTTCTGGAGTTTTTAATAAGTTTCTGAGTTATTATTATTATTATATGATATTATGAGACCCATTGTGTGGAAACTCCAGACTGTAACTTTTTGGAGTTGAAGTTCAATAACATTTGACCTTTCTTAGCTATGAAATAAAAAAAACCCTTATTCTGTTTCAATAAATATAATGATTTCAAACCATAGGGTATATTTAAGTCAAGATCTGTTCAGTGTAATTACACTTTAAATTAGTCAATTTACACAAGTTTATATTTGATTTTAAGCATTCAATAATGGATGCTTTTTAGAGTAAAATATACTTTTCATTTTGACAAAAATCTACAGACTCTAGCATTTATCTATTCAAAATGTAAAAGAAAGAAAGAATTCTATAATCATTGTTTTCTTTTTTCTCTGGGTCATGTGCTTGCACACACAAGGATATTCACAAACACACACGGACATTCACAAACACACACAGAAGGAGCCCAGTGACTGAAGTAATAAAGCTACGTGTTAGGGCTTTTTGTTTTTTGTTTTTGTTTTTGGGTTTTTTTGGTTCTCTACTATAAAAGCATTTAGGCAACTGTGTCCATTGTTTCATTTCACCCAGATCCTAACAAAGGATGAGAATGTAATAAATGAATTCACATAAAACCATTCTCTATATTCTGTCGCTCTCAGTTTATTAATCTAGAGGGCACTGATTCTCACATGGCTTATTCTTAAGCAGGAGTGAATAGAACTACCCCTAATGGTGGTGCCTCTTCCTTTCCTCAAATATAGGGGCACCCAGGCTTCTTTGGAAACATGGGAGTTTAATTGGAAATTCTGGCGCCTACTTTACTCGTCATAAACTGGGTAATTGTTTCCTAATTCAACCTGGCAGTGCCTTTGAGGGCAGATGATATAGAGCTGCCATCCTGAGGTGTTCTAAACAAGTGACAAATCATTAACAGCAAGTCTCTGGATCTCTGTGAGTGAGCTCTGTGGCTGCTACTGGAGGCAAACAAGACCAGAGAGGAGCGAGGGAGATCTGAGTAGGCAGAAGCTGCTGCATTAATGACTGGCATTGTCAGCACTGGGTGCTGGGGATGACTTCAGCATCTTCACTTTCACCTTCTTCTCAGAGGTGTTGCTATGGGTACCATCTCAGAGGTGTCAGAGGAAAAAAGAGCAGGAGGTAGACTGATGAACAACCTAAGGAAGTAAAGGATATGCAATGGCATAACCATATGAAGACATCCTTCCCATACAAACGCGTGTGTTGCATACTTCGATAGGGACCCATTAAATATGGAGGATGGCAGACAGGGGAGTCAGTTGAATTGTCAACAAATGACAAATAAAAGGTGCTTTAGAACTATTTTATGGCCCCAATTATCCATAAAGATAATCGTAGTGCTGGACCTTTATCACTCAGGGTATAATCGTTTGTCACTCAATTAATTTATAACCCCTGGGAATTGTATACATGTATGGTATATGGGTGTTTTACCAGTATGGCAAAATTGGGAAAGCTGTTCATTATTTTAAAGCCTATGTTTTTCCGCACTCTTTTCAAACTCCTGCTCCCTTCCATGATCGGAGATTCTGTGAAGGTGCCAACTCCCTAGCGCTTTGACTTTGAAATTAAACATCGTGGTAACCTTCCCTCCTGCATTGTGTTAATCATCATTAGCCTAATTCTGTGTGTGTGTGTGTGTGTGTGTCATGCTTTAGCTTTTGAATAAAAGTCAGAAAAAAATTATTAGGAGCATTTTAACAAATTGCAGCATTTCAATGATTATGTTGCGGTTGTCAGATTTCTTCCTAGCAGACTTGGAAAAGTGACATTTTCTTAGTCTCCCAAGTTTGTTCAACTTATTAAAATAGCATAAACAATGGTGAGGTGGAAAACAGGTTTTGCTACAGACCTTTATTACTGTGTTATAATCGTAGAGTCTAACCATGTATATATTTATAGGGGACATTATTAAAAATACTCCAGTGGAAAGGCAGAGCAACTTTCCCTCAGTTTGATTGAAAACTGTAAGTTCATATTTTATGGGTCATATGGCATTCAGCTTTTCCAAACTGGCTTGAATAGTTTCTATAAAAAATATAGCTAGAATTTTTTTTGTTGTTTTGTTTCTGTTTTCTTCCTTTTCCTCTTATTTATTTATTTATTTATTTATTTATTTATTTATTTATTTATTTATTTATTTATTTATTTTTACTTTCGCTCTACCATCTTAAAATCATGGTAGTTGCTGGGCATGTCAACCAAAATAACATTCATAGTCTGAAACCACTGCCCATTATTTTCACACATATATCATATAACTGTCACTGGAAACCAAATTCTGGGGTGATTTGACCAAACTCTTGGGAGGCTATTGCAGATACTTTTCTATAAAAATATGGTTTTACTAAAATCATACAAAAAAGACCCTTGGTCCTGACCCTACTGCATATTTATTTTTTGTAGGCATCAATTTACTCGGGCAAAGAAACAGGAGAAGTTCTTAGAGAGAGATGAGGTCCTGACTTTCAGACACTCTTCTTTTTCTGGCTCTAGCTTAAGGAATAGATCATCATTAGAACTAGAAGCAGGTATTTATGTGAAAATAAAATTGGATTTGACTAAAGCAGTAAGAGTCAAGACAGATTAGTGCATGTAGAGTAGACCTGGTCTTTATTCACTGATTTTTTAAATTAATTCATCATTTATGGAATAGCTCTCATGCACAAGGTACTGTACTTGGCATAGGGAAATAAAGATAAATAAGGCACAGACTCCTCCCAAGGACCTTGCATCTAGAGGATGTGGTCTTTAAATAGCTTATTGTATAATGCTCTTAGTAGCCTATGTGTATACTAGTGTGATCTGAGATGTCTAGAAGTGAAGGAGGTAGTGAGGAGCTTAATTCACTAAAGGGCTTCCAGAGCATCAAATGAAAGGAATTCTTTAGTTTTCAAAGGCCCCATAGGTATAAAAAACAGCTTGAAGTACTAAATACAAGAAGAGTGCATTGAAGGTGGTATTATAAACTTGTTGCTAAACAGGGACAGGGGTGAGATAAAAGCCAATGTGAGGAATGTGGGGGGGAGAACCCCGGAATGGACATGAAATTTTGGGACTTCATTACCGACGTGTTACAGCTACCTTGAAAAGAGAATATTCTTTCCTGAAAGTCATTAATCATTCCTTTGAATTGTGCCACTTATGACAAGTATGTGTTAAGAGGTTCATATAGTCGCTCCTAGGTTTGAACGATATGATCTGGACATTTTCTGTAACAGAGTTCCTTGAGGTCACATCTTATCTTTTATTACAGGATTAAAAATAATTTTCCTTCCAACTATGATGTCAAGTTATAGCTAGTCCAGCAAAAATAGTATTAGAGAGGAATTTGTTTGTTTTGGAAAATTCAATCATCATTTAATTAGCCTAAATTCTATCACTAAATTTGGCTTTTGTGTTTTGAATTTCTCTCACTTCCCCAGATTTGAAAGTTGTCTGGAGATACTAGAAACATTTGGGGGTAATATGTGCAATTTATAAAGTTACTAGCTCAGCACTGATACTTACTGAACAATTAATAATGCCACCTGTCATTATTAGTGACAATAAAAGTAGCACATATTAAATCTTGCAAGATACCTAGAGGCCATCAAGCCATCCTCTGTAATACTACAGATTTTAGTAAATTTTAGAAAATTATCCAGCCGATTTAAAAGTTGAATTTAACATATTTACAACCTCCAAATATATTATAATGTGATTATAAATGGCTTTGGGATTTTTTTCATACTCAAAAAAAGGTCAGCTTTTACTACAATGTAAAATTTAGAGCCTTTATTGAAATATGTCTTCAAGAAAGCTGCTAAGAATTTTTATGAAACCATTAAATACACAAACACTTGTAAAGGACAGTGTATCTCTGTATACATACATATGTGTATATGTGTGTGTGTATGTGTGTATTTATACATATTTATATCAAGCATGCATGAATATACATTCTCATATTTATCTGTACATATGTCTGCCCCTGCATCTGGAAGAATATATTTGTGTTTTCTGAGAGTTGGTCCAGTGTTCATATCCAAATGTAAATTTTGACTCTCTGAAGCACATTTTCATATTTGCATCTCTTTCTTTCTCAGTAGTTTTGCCAGTTGGTGTATTTCTTTGCTTATTTCCACTTTTTCTTCCTCTGCAGTATCCCCCATGAAGTGGCGCTGAAAGATCACGTTAGCACAGTTCCGTGATGTGAAATACCACAAGTCTGCAATTTTGGGGGCTTGAGAGCATTGCTGGGCTGAGAGGATGGAAATCTTTCAGTAATTATACCAGTTTGTATTCGTCTCACATTTGGGACCAAATACAAAACCGATCCACTCTTTCTCCCTGTGAATATTCATAAAAAACAAAGTGCCAATTCTGGGCTAATCATGTATGGAACCAAACACGTTGATGAGCCCTAAGTATATACTGTCTGTATGTATACATATGAATATATATATTTATACACACTAATTTTGCTTGTGTCCTCCTCTGTGTAATTTGTTTGTTTAGTATAGGGGTTGCTGTTATAAGTGTTAATAAGCTGCTGAAAGCTTGGCACCTATTCCTTGAAATGACAGCTATGTTAGAAGCCTATTAACACTCAGAGCAGGAGCTCTGCAGCTACTAGAAATGAATTTCAAAGGAGGTAAATGAACAAAAGCGATTCATATCTCTAAGGAAAGCAAATACCATGCCCAGGACCATATATACTTTGGAAATGTACAGTATATAAAATGAAAAAAACAAAAAACAAAAAACCTCTTCCAGTTAAAGAAACAGCGGAAGAGAACATTTGGAGAAAGGGAAACTGCCTAAAAGATTTCCAAACAACCTTGAAGAAATAAATGTAAAGGATACCAAGCATAACTTCCTCTCTTTGTTTCTATTGTATTTAAACTAGGACCATGTCAAACTCAGTTATAGGAATAGAACAGTACAGGTAGAGGAAATTCACTTTTCTCTCCATGAGAAAAATTTAAATCATCTGGATTTAGCTCAAACTTTTTCTTAGTCTCTGAACTTGGAAGGACACCATTTACTATTGTTCTCCGAGGCAGGGCTCTTTATGAGTCAGTTCACCCTGCCTTTGAACTATTTTACTTTTGACTGTCATTGAAATTTTACAAGTTGACTAAAAGTCCTGGGTATACTTTAACCATGATAATAAAAATGTGGCAAGTTAGGTTGGAAATAGATTTTTTTTCCCCCAAGACAGGATGTGCTTGCATGTGTGTGTGTGTGTGTGTGTGTGTGTTGGGAAGTTTATATGGGAATGTTGCACAGGGGATAGTTTTAGGCTAAATTAAGATTAAACTGTATTCATTTTCTAGGACCCTTGATTTTGAAACCAAGTGGAAAGAAAACATAAGAAGACTTTAACATTTCAACTTACGCACAGAGATTAGAAATCTTAGGCAGCTTTCAGAGTTGGTATAAAACTAGCAGCCAAAGGGGATAATGGGCAGTTTCATCCCTAGAGTAATTTATATTACCTTTATCTCTTTAATGTGAGAACTGTAATGTCTTGGACACATAGTAGCACTATCTTTGAGTTTATAACACCATAATATCTATTATATAATATATTGCATATACTACACTATTCATTATCTTTCTGTGTACAGCTCCTATGCCCTCTAAACAGAAATCTTGAGAAGTCTTTGGGAGAGAAAGAAAACAGGTATAGGCTCTAAAAATCTGTGTAAACCCCAAACCATTCTCTATATGTGTGTATGGCACATGGGCACCATACACTAAAAAGGTTTCACAAATCAGTTTGGGACAGATTATTGTAATGTCAGTGGGAAGAGAGAAGAAAGGCAATTCTTTCGTCACTGAGACTCAATGCAAAATGTGCTTTGAATACTGTCTAAATGAAACTTCAGTATTCCAGGTAAGGAGACACTACAGTTTTACTTCAACACACTAACTAGGGATGCTCTTACCTCAGATTCTATCAAACCAAGACTTGTGTTTACCTGACCCTTCTGTACGTCAACAGTAAAATAACAATTGATACTTACTATGATTATCCAAAAGAGACTCAAATAAGGTAAATTTTTGCTTTTTTAAATTACTGATATTTGAATATGCCTAGTATTTTTTTGTATAAAGTGTTTTTTTTAAAAAATGGATTCTAACATCTTAACATATGTAATTAATGTATGATATAGGGTAGCTCTACTATTCAGAATATTTGATTAACCCAAACACCCTACTCCATGTCTAGCAGAAAACAGGGCAAACTTAAATGAAATTGCATTTACTGGACTTTTCTGAAGACTTGTATTCAGAAATGCCAATTACCAGTTGTTTGTGAGCTGCCCAATATTATAATCTTCTGAAATTATCTATGAAATGGGATCTGCCAATTCAAATGACAACAGCAAAAACAAGGACTACATACCATTACCATTTCCAATAGTAAAAACTAACAATTTTATTCTTTCAGTTGTTAAAATAATGATTTTATTTTAAGCCTATTATTTAAAACATTAGATATATATAGAAAAAAATTCATGAAGCAAACATGTTCCATGATTTACCATGAGGGAAACCCCCAGGTGGCCACAGAATAGGTGAAGAAGTATCAATTGCAGTATCTTAGAATCCAATCACTGTCTTCTCCCTCCCTCCCATCCACAGTAACCAACATCCTTACTTTCATGCTTTTCCTTAATTTTACCACCTAAAGTCAAAGTTTAGTTTTAGTTTTCAGTTTGGAACTATTTCAAATAATGCTGCCATAAACAATGTTTCACATGTCCCCTGGTGTGCATGGGCATCTATGAGAAGAATTGCTGAGATAAAGGGGATATATATGCTCAACTTCAGAAGAGAATGCCCACCTGTGTTTCAAAGTGGCTGAAAGAAGAGGACACAAAGAAATGGAAAAACATTTCATG
This sequence comes from Mirounga angustirostris, assembly GCF_029215605.1. Lineage (NCBI taxonomy): Eukaryota > Metazoa > Chordata > Mammalia > Carnivora > Phocidae > Mirounga > Mirounga angustirostris. The sequence continues at coordinate 67,043,610 of NW_026991717.1, read as the reverse complement.
CTCATGGATTGGAAGAGCAAACATTGTTAAAATGTTACTATGCAAAGCAATCTACATATTTAATGCATTCCCTATCAAAATCCCACCAGCATTTTTCACAGAGCTAGAACAAATAATCCTAAAATTTGTATGGAACTGCAAAAGACCCTGAATAGCCAAAGCAATCCTGGAAAAGAAAAGCAAAGGTGGAGGCATCACAATTCTGGACTTCAAGCTACATTACAAAGCTGTAGTCATCAAGACAGTATGGTAGGGCCACAAAAACAGACATACAGATCAATAGAACAGAACAGAAAACACAGAAATGGACCTACAACTAAGAAAAGAATATCCAATGGGAAAAAGACAGTCTTTGGTGTTGGGAAAACTGGACAGCAACATGCAGAAGAATGATACTGGACCACAGTCTTACACCAAACACAAAAATAAATTCAAAATGGATGAGCAACCTAACTGTGAGACAGGAAACCATCAAAATCCTAGAGGAAAATACAGGCAGCAGACTCTTTGATCCCCTCCAAAACAACTTCTTATTAGACACATTGCCAGAGGCAAGGGAAACAAAAGCAAAAATGAACTATTGGGACTTCATCAAGATAAAAAGCTTCTGCACAGCAAAGGAAATAGTCAACATAACTAAACGGCAGCCTATGGAATGGGAGAAGATATTTGCAAATAACATATCTGATAAAGGGTTAGTAACCAAAATCTATAAAGAACTTATCAAATTCAACACCCAAAACCCAAATAATCCAGTTAAGAAATGGGCAGAAGACATGAATAGACATTTTTCCAAAGAAGACATCCAGCTGTCTAACAGACCCATGAAAGATGCTCAACATCACTGATCATCAGGGAAATACAAATCAAAACCACAATGAGATACTACCTCAGATACTACCTTACACCAGTCAGAATGGCTAAAATTAACAACACAGGAAATAACAGATGTTGGTGAGGATGCAGAGGTGGGTCCCCCTGGAGCCATTGGTGGAGCCACTCTGGAAAACAGTATAGAGGTTCCTCAAAAAGTTGAAAATAGAACTATGCTATGATCCAAAAATGGACTACTAGGTATTTACCCAAAGGATACAAAAATACAGATTCAAAGGGGGTACATGCACCTGATGTTTATAGCAGCATAATCAACAATAGCCAAACTATGGAAAGTGCCCAAACGTCCATCGACTGATGAGTGGATAAAGATGTGTGTGTGTGTGTGTGTGTATAACAGAATATTACTTGGCCATCAAAAAGAATGAAATCTTGACATTTGCAGCAATGTGGATTGAGCAAGACTGTATCATGCTAAGTGAAATAAGTAGTCAGAGAAAGACAAATACCATATGATTCCACTCATACGTGGAATTTAGGAAACAAAACAGATGAATGTGTGGGAAGGGGAAAAAAGAAGGAGAGGGGGAGGCAAACCATTAGAGACTCTTAAAGATAGAGAACAAACTGAGGGTTGATGGAGGGAGGTAGGAGGGGCATGGGCTAGATGGGTGATAGTTATTAAGGAGGGCACTTGCGATGAGCACTTTGTGTTGTATGTAAGTGATGAATTAATAAATTCTACTCCTGAAGCCAATATTACATGATATGTTAACTAACTAGAATTTAAATAAAAATTTGAAAACAAAAACAAAGTGGTCGTACCAATTTATAGTTCTGTTAGTAGTAGTCTTCATTTCCCTATTTCCTTACCATCATTAGTTACTTTTATTCTTTTAAAGGAACAGTCATTCTTGTGGTATCTTATTGTGTTTTCTTTTTCCCTTATTTCTAATGGAATTGAACATCCTTTCATATATTTACTGGTTTCTCTTTTGTGAGTGACTATCTTTTCTTTGTTGATTTGTGAGAGGTTTTTTTTTTTTTTTAATGTTACATAAAGGAGCCTTTTGTTAGTTATGTGTTCCAGATACTCCATAGTGTGATTTTTTTATCCTCTAATTAATGTATTGTGAATAACAGGAAATCTATTCAAATTTAATTTTTTTGCACTAATTGGGGGAGGGGGACTGAATGGGAAGAAATCAGAGAGGGAGACAAACCATATAAAACTCTTGACTCCGGGAAACAAACTGAGGGTTGCAAAAAGGGAGGTGGTTGGGGGGATAGGATAACTGGGTGATGGGCATTAAGGAGGGCACATGATGTGATGAGCACTGGGTGTTATACTGAACTAATGAACCATTGAACATTATATCAAAAACCAATGATGTACTAAAAAAATTTTAATTTTTTGGTCAGTTTTAAGTTAATTTTTCTAGATATCCTTTAACTTAAATTTTCAAAGTTATTGACATAATATTGTTAATATCTGTAGCATCTGTAGAGATGTCACTAATATTGACACTGGTTATTTATGCCTACCATTTTAAAAATTGTATTAGTTTTATCAGGGTTTATCAATTAGTCTTTAAAAAACAAATTTAATTTTATGGATGTTTTCTATTATATGTTTGCTTCATTTACAATTTCTCCTTTTTTTCTTTATGTACTTCCATCTATTCTCTTTAGGTTAAATTTCTATCCCCCCCCCCCCAATTTTAAAAGATAGATGTTTACTTCATTGAGTTTTAGTTTCTCTTTTTTTCTAATATATGCATTTAAAGCTATAAATTCCATTTACAAATAGCTTTAGTAGCATCCTCATATGTTTTGAAAGGTCATAATCTCATTATCAATTGGTTAAAAATATTTTCTAATGTCTCTTTTCATTTTACTTTGATCCATGAGTTATTTAGAAGTATATTGCTGAATTTTCAATCATGTGGGGATTTTCTAGTTTATTACTTATTTTTACTGATTTCTAGTTTATTTGCACTGAAATCTGAGCACATATTCTGTATGATTTCATTCTTTTGGAATTTGTTGAAATTGCTTTATGGCCCAAAATATGGTCAGTTTTTGGGAAATTTTATATATGCTTGATAAGAATGTGTGTATTCTGAAATGGTGGTCACAATTTTTTATATATTTCAATTATGTTTCTTTATGGTCCTACTGTTAAATATTTCCATATAATTTCTTATTTTTGTCTGTGTGTTTTATCAATTACTGAGAAAATCTTTTATTATCATTATTTATTTGTCTATTTCCTTGGTTCTGTCAATTTTTACTTTATGTATCTGAGGTTATGTTAGGTGCATATTCATTTAGAATCGTTAATCTTTCCAATAAATTATACTTATCATTATAGTATCCCTCTTTACATCTAGTACTACTTTTTGCTTTAAAATCTACTTTGTGTAATCTTAATATGGCTACCCTAGCTTTCATTTCTTCTTTTATTTTTAACAGTCTGCATCCTAAGATTCTAGAAATATACTTTTAAAAGGGTATTTACTTGGGTTTCATTATTTGTAATCATCTGAAGACTTTGTCTTGAGCATTTAGTATCTTTAAATTTAATATCATTTATTGATATATTTGACTTAAATCTATTATGTTTTCAAATGATTTCTATTTGTGCCGTTACCTCCATGTTTCTTTTCTCTCCTTGCTGTTTTCTTTTGGAGTGATTATTTTTTATAATTTTACTTCAATTCTGTTACTACAGAAGTTATGCTTTTTTAATGATTATACTGCCTTTTTAATGATTATACTAGAGATTACAGCATGCATCCTTTACTTATAAATGTCTACTATTTATTGGTGCCTTTACCTTTCTGAATAATTTAGTTTCATTTATTCTCTCTTTTTTAGTGTGTATGTATATATGTCAACAAAATTATTTTTATGCAGTTAATATTTATTAATATTTACTCTAATATTCATATTTTGTTGATTTTCAAGCTTTCCTTAGTTTCCAGTCTTCTGAGATTATTTTCTTTCATCTGAAGAAAATCCTATAATAATTCTTTATTATAGGTCTGCTGGTCACAAATTTTCTTAGTTTGTCTGAACTGTATTTAGCTCTTATTCTAGGAGAATAATTTTTATTCTAAAAAAAATAATTCTAGAATACTTAGATCTAGATTGACAGTAACTTTTTTCCCCTATACCTTAAAGATATTGTTGCATTATATTTTGGCTTCCATGTCTTCTGATGAGAAATTGACTATAATCTGCATCTTTTCAGTGGTTTTGCTATTATCTCTTGGGGTGATTTTCTTTGTATTTGCTTTGTGTGTGGTTCACAGAGGCTTCTTAAATCTATGACTTGATATCTTTCATCACTTTTAGAGTATTCTCAAGCATCATACCTCTAAATGTTGCTCCTGCTTCGCTCTCTTTTTTCTTTTTAGACTTTCAACAATATATTTTAAATTTTGAAAGTTTTTTAGACTTTTTAAGTTCTTGTTGTGTAAGTTTTTTAGACTTTCAACTATATATTCTAAGCTTTAGGTCTTTTAACTGTGCCATCTATAGCTAAAGAGATCTGCGGGATCAATACTGAGCCTTTGTGAATCTGTTTCTATTTTGTGTTTTTATTACTTTTTAAATTGCTATTTATTGTCTCTGCATGTCCCTGGTTAGTCTTTTTTTTTTTTTAAATTTTTGGTACACTGGATATTATATGTGAAAAATTGTTTACAGAAATAATATGAAGACTAGGATGATGTCTCCTAGATAAGCTTTTATTTGCTTTTTCCAGATGCGTGGAAAACACTCTGGAGGAATTTGCATTCAGGAAAGTTAAGGCAGTGTCTGGCATTGAGGTTCTTTAATGCTGGCCTGCAGTCTTTCTAAGGCCTTATCTAATTCTCGTTTACCCTTGCTCTTAGAATACAGAACTTCCAGATCCTAACCCAAAGCCAGGGAGCTCATACAGCCCTTCTTCTTAGAGGCCTCTGGACTCCCATGCTTAGAGAGCATAGTGGTCCCCTATGCTTATGAGGAGTCCCCTTCTCAAATTAACATATGCCTTCAGAGGAAAATCCACCCTCAAATGCACTCATTTCCCTGGGTCTCTGTTTTTCCCCAGATCCAGGCCTGTTAATTTTTTGCTACTTTGCTATTTTATTAGCTCTCCTTAAACGTACTTTTTTTTTCTTGTTTTTTTTTTTTTCAGCTTTCTGGACTTCCTCAAGAGGAAATTTAGTCAGGATTACCTAACCTAGAAAATGGACATGTTGCTATAATCTCTGATCATCTAGCATAGTATTAAGGGTATAATAATGGCCTATTTCACTAGTCAAAAATATGATGATGATTAATTCCAGAAGATAGCATCTGTCCAGAGATTTGGCTAAAATCTTATAAAGTCCTCATAACTAGTGTGAGATGTATCCCTTATAATAATTATATGTAAAAATTTCCTACATTATTCTCCTATGGTTCCATTCTGTAGTCACTATAGAAGAATGAAGTGGGATCAATGACAGTGACTTTAAACATTTATTGTCTAAAATCCTCATATTTTACAGCAAACTCCATGGCTCCAAATATTTAGGTAGAGAAATAAAATAGACTCATCTTGAAAATTAGCTTTGACATATAGTAAAACACTTTTAGTAAATTTTTTATATTGTAGTTTAAAAGACAAAATTCTAATTAACAATGGATATTTGTCCAAAACTTATAAAGGGGAAGGATATCACCCACAGCACTATAGCACAAGGATGTTGTCCAGAACCAGATTTAAAAAAGAATCTGAAATTCTCTTATCTCTGGTGAACCAAGTATCAACCCCGCAGTCAGAGATGATGAATCCTTTTGAGTCTTATTCCAACATTACTTGTGGAAAATAGTTTTGTGTCAGTAAAGCTGTCTTGGATCACACTTCAGGAAATTTCAATACTAAAGAGTCCAAGCACAATTACAGGCCAGTCAGGTAGTCGGAATGGTTTGGCACAGTGAGAAAGCTACACGAAAAGGCTATAAAGTATATTTAATTGGTTCTATTTCATTCCTGATTTTAAATATTCCTGCCCATCCTATGGAAAGTCAACTTTTTCTGTAAAGTGGTTACTTTTAGCTTGATGATCTTTCCAATTCTGTGGACAGATTCTCAGAAAATTTGAAAAGTTCTGTGAAGACTCATCTCTACTGATTCACCTGTCACTTCAAGTTCCTGTTTACTTGGGGTTAATGTATACCTTCTTAGAAAGACTGTTCAATCGTTTCCTGAATTTAGTACTTAAATCTCAATGTCATTTCTAGCAGGCTCTCATTTCTTCCTGGGCTTTGTGTATTCTTTGGGCCAGGAGCTCCCTTGTAAATCAAAGGCAGCTCCTTGTAGAGAAGGGGAGACATGCAGGGGCAGAGGAGCCCAGAAACCGACCCTGTGTTACCACCTCTGCTTGAGGAAGCAGAGAAGTTAAAAACACTCACTAAATAATTCCCTTTAAATCAGAATAAAAATGATTTTTTACAGTTAACAGTTAGATGCATGATGATTAATGTTTTCAACCTTGAGGGCAAACTGCCTGTTTAGTATGAATTTTTTATTTCTGTGTTTCAAGTGAAAAATATCCTGGGGTCCTTTTGAATTTCAAACAATTAGTCCAAATTCAAAATGTATTAGGTTAATTGTATATTTTTAATCTAATTTTAATATTCTTTGGCTCTGAAACTGATAAGCTAGCATTTATTTGCTCTTGAAACCTTTCAAAGTTTATAACAGTCTTTATCTCTTTTAGATGGTATTAATGCTTAATGATAAAAGCCTGGCCTAAGGAAGAGATAACATTTAAGAACTGTATGAACCCATGGGGCCAGGATGTAAACCATCTATCTGGTCTACTCCCTTTCCGTGCGTATGTATTATATGTTATGGAATTCAGTGTAGGGCTTCCTCCTCTGGGGGACAATTGACTCAGATATAAGCTATAGACTAGGCAGATGTGAGTGCTGTCATTAGCCGTACCACTGGATTTCATAGAAAGACAAAGAGACCAGTTTATATGGTCTTTGTATGTGGGGAATAAGAGGTAACTGCCTATTTTTCCTAATACAAATATGGGAGACAGACCTGAGTTAGGATCCCTGCACATTTGTGTTATTCCGGGCAAGTATAAATTTCCTCCACTGTTAAATGTAGAAAATAAAACCTACTTTAATATGCATTTTTAAAAAAAAGCCTGGAAGGGTATACAACAAAAGGTTAATAGTATTTACCTTAGAGAAGTGATTTTGTTTTTCATCTTAGATTTTTAACTTTTTCATAACAAGAAAAAATATAACAATCTTGTAAGACTTTTTTTAAGGTTATGTTGCTTTCCAAAAAAAAAAAATTGTTTTATCAAGAGTCTCTATTTGAAAAAGAATCTTACATGAAACTTCAGTACATACATAGATGTAAGTGGAGCTATTCTGCTGAAGTAGAAATAAGAATGCAAAGCCCCAGGCCCTGGGCTTTGTCTTCCCTCTTCACATGGCCCCTCGGGCGTCTCCAAGGGGCCCTGAGCTTCAGGGACTAATGTTTGAATCCCATTTTGATATGGGTTAATGGAAACCACAGACTAAAGTGCCTTGAACAATACCAGCCATGGAGAAGTTACTCAAGTAATGCTAACTATTAATGTTGTTATTGTCACCAATTATTTTTAGAATTTACTCTGGAAGAAAGCAGAATAATTTAGGGGGGGGGATTGAGATAATGTGTCTTTTACTGAAAGAGCATTTACCAATTCACAGTCTCTGTCATGGAAATGCTTACTTAATTGGTGAGTCTCTGTTGCTGGTCCAGAGTTCTGTGTTGAGCCTGAACTGGCTGGTCAGCCTGTGTTGGTAGCTCAGGATTGCATAGTTTCACTTTTTCCTGGTCCATGCCAAGCAGAAAAAATAGTCCTGGGGGAGGGTGGCTGTAGTATAGTCAGCCCAGCTTGTGTCAAGCTTGCTCACTTTTCTTTTCACTGGGGCTACCTGATTGCCCTACTTGAAAACTCAACCTTGCCTAGTATCTCAGGATCAAACCTGACCTTTGGCAAGAGGAATGAAGATGGTCAAGCTTATCATTTCAGGATTCAGCATCGATATATTTTTTTTAAAGATTTTATTTATTTATTTGACAGAGAGAGACACAGCGAGAGAGGGAACACAAGCAGGGGGAGTGGGAGAGGGAGAAGGGGAGCAAGGAGCCTGACGCGGGGCTCGATCCCAGGACTCTGGGATCATGACCTGAGCCGAAGGCAGACGCTTAACGACTGAGCCACCCAGGTGCCCCTCAGCATTGATATTTTGACTCTTTATCAGTCTTTCATCTTTTCCCTCAATGAGAACCAGGCTTCCGTTGTATGCTGGAACTGACACTTGTTAATGTTTTAGGAATTTTGCAGTCTAGTGAATGTCACAAAAGTAGCTTGAAATCAGCTTATCAGGAGTATTTATACTATGGAAATTGGTAAACTTTAAGTCTCAGGTCTTTCCCTTGAAGATCCAGTTACACATCTACCACTGGTGTAGGAAGTAGCTACCACCTCATGCTCCAGTTCTTATAAATCAATCTTCATTCTTCCCTGGAGTTCCTGCCTTGGCATCATAAGAAGAGTTGAATCCTTCATTCTTGACAGATTCCCCTCCAATGGGAAGAGTTTGATCATTTATCCCACCTCTAAGCTGGGACCCTGCTTTCTATCCACTCATAGATCACATGTTCCCCATACCTGCTCACAGATCTCTCCCAAGACCTATCTAGCTAGATTATGAATAAATTACCATTATCTAGATTTTCTTATCTTGCTGATTATGGGTCTTGAATCACCATCCTACATTCCATATTAGATGATATTAGATCCCTTAGTGTTTGTCCTAATGCCCATTTATGGACTTCCCCTTTAATTGATGTGTTTTATCTCATAGTCTGGAATTCCTTTCAGTCTGTGGTTCTGGATCTGCTTTGCCTTCCTCCCCGTTATTTTTATTTTGTCTCAATTAACCAAAATAACTCCATATTCTCTCTGTAGAATTAAAAAAAAAAAGTTTTGAACATACTCCTCCTCCTAGAAATCTTTTCTCATATTATTAGGGTCTAAATTATTTAAATGTAATTTGTTAGTGGTTTTAATTTTAAAACCTAATTTAACATTTTAATAAATAATAACAGTTAATATCCATAATGAGGATTTCCCCATATATAAAGTATTTAATTTCTTACACAGCACCTATATTTTCTCATAAAATAACTAACATTAATTGTTGCTCTCCATGTCCCAGACACTGTTCTGAATGCTTTCCATGTATTAATTCACTTAATCCGACAGAATTCATGAGGGACATGTACTAGTATCATCCTTATTTTACAAAGGAGGAATTTGAGATAAAGAGAGGTCTTGTAGTTAATAAATGGCAGAGTGATGGCTTGTCTCCAGAGCCATGCTCTTAACACTTCTGCTATCCTGCCTCTCCCTAAAATGAAGCACAGAGCTATGACTTATGAGAAATTCCATATTCTCTTCTTATTAAGGTTGGCAGCTCACACTGTTATGGGGAGAATGAGGAAGGTGTGGCCAATATGGGATCTTCAAACTGCCGAAGTTCCCTCTCAGACTCAGGGAGAGCTGGGGAAATGACTCGATGGCGGGGGGGGGGGGGGGGTGTGTGCATCGAATTACATAGGATCGCAAGCTAAGAAATAAATACACTACCCTACTCTCTGTTCCTTCACTTTAGTTCTTCTCTAGTTATAACAATATTCAGTGAGGCTGACTATAGCAGATGCAGAAAATTGGGCAAGGAGTTATATGCTGACTTAAGCAAGGCAGCTAACAAAATCCAATTCCTTTTTGTTATTTGAGGAAATATAAAAATGCATATAAATAAACATGCTAATAATTTTATTTGAGCATAAAATTAAATATATAATATATAAATCTGTATTTTATTATAATGTTTATACTGTCTAGTAAAGCTGAGGTTCCAAAGTAATTTTAAGGCTAGGATAACTCTGAAAAATTCTCTACAATGCTATTTTGCCATTTACCCTCAGAAAAATAACACCAAATTTTATCTATCCGGTCAAGACATTTGGCATATGGAGCAGAAAATGATGATATTAAATTGCAGTGAGAAAAGATGAAGAAGCAATAGTTCTTAATCCTAGGGCATTTTCTGGAAAGTTCATACAAGAAAATAAAATCTTGCAGGTTGAAAGGCCTCAGGAATCCTCTGCATTTAAAAACTGTTTTCTCCAGGTGATTCTTATGAACATTATAGTTTAAGAACTACTCTATAGTAGGTCAAGCAAAGTTCAGAGTGATTCACTGAACAATCCTAATTTCAATCCTTAGTCTCACCCTCAGGGGTAGAACCTCAAAGAGCAGAAAGGGTGGAAAGTAAGGACCATTTACAAATGTCGGTCCCTGCATGGGGTTGAACCTTCCTTGGGGCTTTCATCACAGCTGCTCACCAATGGATTTGTGGAAAACTCATGTGAAGACCATGGAACCATGTAAGACAGGCAACTGGAGTCTCTAACATAGGATTTCCACTTTGGAGTCTAAGCAGGAGACAGACCCAGCAGTGAGCCTGGGTTGGGTTTGTCATGGGTGCCATCCTTTGTTAACCCATTTTCTTATATCTTACTGCCAGAAGAATAGTGGAAGGGGGGAGGGGTCTGTTATTCCTTTTCCTGCATGTTATCAGTGGAAGAAATGGTGGGATCCCTTCGGTATGTACTTAGATCTGCTCTGTCTAACCCAACAGACAGTATTATCATCAATTTCCAAAAGAAGAAACTGAGACTCAGAAAATGTAAAGGATATGAACACGTGATTAATAAACAGTGGATTTGAACTACAGACCAGGTATGTGGTTCCTGGTGTTTGAATCTCCCTTTCAGGCCAGGTTTTCACATTTTTATGAGTAGAATATATATGACTATGATGCTCATAATTAATTTCTGTTGAATTGAATGAAAATGGGGGGGGGAAACCCTGGCAAGCATTTGTGGCAGAGGCAGATCTTTTGTACTTCTCCCTTTCTGCCCCTAGTTGGCACTTTCTCTCCTTTTATTGCTCTCAGACCTGGTACCTGGGACCACTACTTGTCTCCTAGATGCTTTGGTCTTATACCTGCTCCACTCAGCACTCACCACACCCTTCCCATCTGTGCTTTGACTTTCCTTCTTTTTACATAATAATGTACTCTTCCTCTGTCCTGAATCCTCAAGACACAAAATCCTGCTGTGTGATGGTCAGATAAACGAACTTTTGCTGTTATCTATCTATCTATCTATCTATCTATCTATCTATCTATCTATCTATCTATCTATCATCTATCTATAATCTATCATCTATCTATCATCTATCATCTATCAATCATCTATCTATCATCTATCTATAATCTATCATCTATCTATCATCTATCATCTATCAATCATCTATCTATCTATCATCTATCTATCTATCATCTATCAATCATCTATCTATCTATCTATCTATCTATCTATCTATCTATCTATCTATCTACCTATCATCTACCCATCTATCATCTATCCATCTATCTATCCATCCATTAGGTATTAGCAATATCTGATCCAAGTTAAATGAAGCATTTCCTTAAGGAAGTACTTCCAGGGCTAGAGAAGCACCTGCTAGGAGTTTCACATTCAGCCAGGGATGCTTTGGTGTGTTTAAACCAAATAGGCAGAGACTTGATCCACTTATACATAAGTCCGGCCCTGCACATTGGCATTTATTTAAATACCCTCCAGGGATACTCAGGTCTGTAATGCTGCACACACAGATTCGAACCAAATATAGGCACTGACATTTCCTCCCACCTATTTCCCTAGAGCTCATAATATTTAAGGCTGAGCTGATGTCAGGGACCCCCCTGGGAAGGGAGCTGCTCCTCTGGGAGTTTGCCTAATGGAGCAACTGGCATTTCTTAGTTCACTAGAGGAGTGCTGAGCATGAGGCCTTTGCAAAGTCCCCAGGGCTATCAGTTAGCATGGAGCCCAATAGGGCCATCTGTTCAGACCAGATCCAAGCCACCTAAGAAATCAAGTCTATCGAAGACTGAACTCTCTTCTTTCTCTTCCACCTCTCAGCTGCAAATTGCTTCCTGCTTTGCAAGGAGCATGAAACAATAAAAATAACTGCTACGGCTAATATTTTAGCCTCAACAAAACCTTTTCATATGCCTGCCCTCCTCTGATGCTCTCAAGTATTACCTTTCTACTTTTTTTAGATCTGGGATTATGGTGGGACTTTTCCAAGGCCACCTGGCTAGCTGCAGGCATAACAGGATAATTTACTAAGATTTTAATTTGTGTTTTTTTTTCTCATTTTTCCAACCCTGTTTTGAGATGCTAACCTGGCCTTATTGTTCTCTAGGCCTTTGTGATGGAGTCAAAACTCAAAGGACCCCAAGGACTAGTACCTTTTCTGCTTTGTTTTCTAACCTAAACTCTTTGAGGGGGTTACACCAGGGAAATAGAGAGAAGTGAGAGCCCTGGAGGCGAGTAGGGTAATGGTTGCTGCAGTGAGTATGAAAGAGAGGGGGAGCTCTTGAGAGAAGCAGCAGAGGTTTGGGGTACTTCGAAATTAGTGCTTCCACTTCTTCACGGAGCCTTGGAATGGAAGCAGGACATCAGGAGGAAATGACTACAGGATCCACCTAAGAAGGCTGGACCATAGGTACTGAGGTTCCCAGGCTCCACAAAGCTATCCTGCCCAAGAAGAGTAAGCTCATGCCTGCCCCTCAGGAACCACATGGGCTTGGACAAAGACCATGTCAGAGGTGATCAGAGACCAGAGAAGCCCCTATAAATGTCTGTTTTACATAAAATTCCAGAACATTGGTGTCATCCTGGACTTGAGAGACTCTATAGTGACTGTGATTAGATTTGATGAAATGGAATTTCTGACAGATTGAATGATTTAAAGACCTGAGTTTGTTAGGTAAAACTTAAGTCTATTAAATTGGAAAATTCTGCACTGCAAATTTAATTGTCTTTCTAGGGTACTTACTTAGCACAAAATTTACATTTAGATGGATCTCAATGGGGAAAATACAGCAGAGCCATTGTTATGTATACTTGCGGCAAAAGAGAAATCCAGCCCCTGCCCCTTGTTGCATTTTTCAGCATTTAATTCTATGACCATGAGCCACATTGTATTCCTGGATAACTTGATCAGTAAGCTAATATCAGGCCTAGGACGCCCATATGGGCAAGGCTAAAGGCCCAAATGGATCTCATGAAATACAAAGTTGATAGCTTTCTGTGGTGGGAATAATGACTTATAAAACACTCTGGAGGAGACTGCAGGGATTGTTTAAAAATCAAATTGCTTATTAGATTTTCCAACTCCTTGAACAACTTCTAATATTTTCTATACAGAGCCATCTACATATACCCTCTGTCTTTTGATGGTGAAACATAACAATTTTATGTTTCATAGCAGAAAAATTTTCATGATTCTGTGTTTCAGTAAAAATCTTTGATCCCCATCTAAAATTAAGCTGAAGCTAAGGACTAGCCTATCCATTTATATATGGTATTTGGTCATTACACTAAAAAAAAAAAACAAAAACGAAAAACAAAAAACAAAAGGAGGAGCCTAAACAGAAAAATCCCTCTTGTTAATCTCTCATCTCCTCCTTCTCTTCCTCCTTGTCTTCTCTCTTCAATATACAGACCTCAGAGAAACACTGCAGAACCACAAATTACTGTGGGGTGCAACTCCTACTTAATAATGACATCCGTAAGTTAGCAAAAATCTGCCAACATCTGCAAGCTCCTCTACAGAGTTGTGAGCCAAAGTTAAAAATCATGTGTGACAGTGCTGTGGAAAATACAATTGGTTCCAGTCTGATTGTGTCAGTTCCAAACAGAGACAATATTGATGATGCTGAACAGTAATCTTATTGGGCTTGGACCCAACTGAACATTGGTCTTTGTCAACTCATTATTCCTCTATCAGAGGGATCTCCGAAGATTGATCTTGCCAGCACCTCTTGATGTGTCTCACAAATCACTGTTCTTCTGTTGGCAGGCAGATTTGAGTATTGCACAGTAATTGCTGGGCTTTTTTCCCTCTCTCCCCGCCTTACTCCCTGCCAGGAGACAGTGACTACACATTGCAAGTCATTGTCATATGAAAGACCAAAAAGTTCCTAACAAGATAGAGTAGGTAGGTGTGCAGTCCCAGTGATGCCAAGAGCTATGGCCATACCACTGATGTTTTGGGATTGTCAAAATAAAGTATTAAATCCTCTCTTTTCCCTTTAGACTGTTAATTAGAGAGATCCCTGAACTTTTCAGAAGTCTGCAGCATCGCCTGTAGGACAGTTCAGCTCTGCAGTCGAAGGGTCTAGTTTGGATGATTAACGTTGTCTCTGCTTTTTTTTGCAAATTTGAAAAATGTATTGTCTCATCAGTAGCAGTGGGTGAGAAGAACAAGGCAATGAGCATGACATTTTAGACTAATGACATTGTCTTCTGTGATTTGATCTGCCCTTCCTTGGGGCAATTTGACATTCCCCCTCTAGATATAAAATCCTTCAGAAATCAGTTAATTTAGTTAATCAATAAGATACCAAAATTTAAATGGATTTCTGGTGTTCCCACTTAAACTGGTGAGGATAAAGGCAGGCTTCGTAATGGTGCGACACTTAGTTTTCTTCCTGGATGAGAGCCTCTGACAGGCAATGTCTATCTATGTATTTTTTGGATTATTTAGCTAATTGGAAGGGAGCAGGATCACATAGTTTCAGAATGTGCATTTGACATCACAGGTGTTCTCAATTACAAGGAATGGCCTGATGTTCTGGGAATTTATAACACTTTGAATCAGTGGTAGACATTTAAGTTCCAAACTTCTGAGCAATCATTGCAGAAAGAGCCCATAATCCTATGTCTTCTGTAGTTTTAAAAAACAGGAGCTGCTGGTGTGGTGTTTACTCATGTGGGAGATGCACACTGAGGCTGCGGCTGCTTTCATTTTGACTGCCTTTAGCTTTACATTGCCCCCCCCCGCGCACTCAGACCTGTATCTTATGAAGAGTTAAAACAAGCTGAAATAAGTGATATTCAGCAAAAAGAGATTTTCTGCAAGCTTAATGAAGTGAAGATCAGATGCAATACAATTTTCATGTATAGTGTCTTGGAGGTTCCTGATAGTTATGCTTGTGGAATTAACAGTATCCAAGATATTGTGACTTCTTTCTTGCTGTCCATCATTTCTGGAGTCAGCCCTGTTCTTTTGGCAGGGGTCATGCCTATACAACAAATTCCATCACGAAGCCGTATGGGGATGACCTGATGTGGGTCAGAGAAGCTGAAAGTTCTACTCCACTCTACTCCTTACACAGAGTTGTTCCCTGCTCCCTACTCTGTGCCAAAAACTAGAGTTCAAGAGTTCATATGATGAATCAACTTAAATAAAACTTGATTTTTCTCCTGGAGTTGAATATTTACTTTTCACACCTTCCTTTCCCAAGTTGGAGAAGGTAATTGAGTGTGGGCGTTTGACGTCCTCCTGCTGTGTTGGCTGGCTGCATTAGGATGTAAAAATAAACAAAAGATAGTTCATTGTGCCTGCATATCAAGCTTAAATATTCTGGCAGAACACGAAAGCAGGATTAACACTAGAGGATTGACAGTGCAGATAATGGAGAGTTGACTGTTTAGAATCCATCTGATACTACAATCAGAGGGTCACCCATGCTGAAGGTGAGGGCAAGTTCATGCAGTTTCCTCCCCCTCCTTCCTGGGTGAAAACAGCACAACTTGGTCACCGTGGTCAGTCTTGAAGATACACTGAGTAACAAGTAGGAAGATGAGAGGAACATCTCATCTCTTATTTATCTGAGTTTTAGGTGAGAATATTGGTGTTCCTGAGCTGATTGGCTAGATGAAGGGGCACCTGATTGAGAAAGCATGTCTTATTTTTGACTATTGATTCATCACAAAAAACCAAAGTATCTTTTTCTCTCTTACTTCAAAAATTGGCAGACTTTCATCACATCAAGAAAGCATGATCACTGTAAGCAGCAATCACTATAATTGTTGGATATACTCTATAGTGGTGGGTAGTGGTTTGGATGCTCAGGAAATCCTCCTGGATCATCACTAAACGAAAATCAGAAAACAGGAGGCAGTTCAACAAAAAGCCTATACCTAAAGTACCATTCTCTTTTTGCCTGTTCTGTCATTTTATTTACTTTTCTTTGAGTGATTGAATTGTATTATTTCTGGTAATTTCTCATGCCTTCTTTGTGACACCTATCTGAAGTGGATAATAGATGTTTACATAAAATTACTGAAGATGAGAAAATCCAGGATCAGAGGGAATCAGAGGGTCTTAGCATGAGCCTCTTGGGCATGTCATTGATGCTGCCAAGACCACCCATGCAACTGAGGCTGTTGGGTGACTTAGCAAGTGCTCGTGGCCTTCAAATTTCTAATAGGAGTCAAAAGACTCCTAATGGTTAGCAGATTTAATGCTGGCTTTTACCTCTTCTCAAGATGGCCATTTTAAATGGGAAATTAAAAGACAGCACAAAGATTCTATAATTCTCAAAACACCCAATCCAGAAAGCCCTATTAAATATTTATGTCTTGAACCCACCTGTATGAGTGAGCCCCCAGTCCCCTCCTTCCAGGCAAGAGATGTCCTATTAGCAGTTTGGCCTGAGTATCAAAAGGGTGTCATTAAATTCTTGCACTGAAGCCTATACTTCTTATATTAGGAATCAAAACTAACTTCATGGGTCTGTGACCTCCCTGTTCAGCCATACAGGGCCCATGCTTGCTTAATGATCCACTGTTTCCATCTTGAGATTCTTTAAGAATTTTTGCACAAAAAGCCCCACATCTTCCTTTTGCACTGAGCCCCACTCATTATGTAGTCAGTTGTATTAGGGGCCTCTGATTTGCTATCTTTCTCCTTCCATCCCTTATAAACAGAGGGATGGTAGAGAGCTGTAGGCAGAGATACACATAAGGAGTTGGTTGGGCTATAAGCAAGTCTCATGCCCAGCATGCAGAGAGATCCAGTCTCATGTTCCAGCTCACACACAGAGCCGTCATATGACTCAGCAAGTCCCTTCCCAATAATCTTGGTCATACTCTTCCAATGGAAAGTCAACTATTTTATCCTTTCATGTCATGACAGTTACATGACATTATACTTAGAATTCCCACTAACATTAGCATTGACTTACAAAAAATAAAAACAGTACCCCTCCTCCCCTTTGTAAACTATAAAGCAAAATAAATCTGAAGCCTTATAATAATATTCCTTAGATAAAGATGGGAAGAACGTGGATGGAGCAAATAGCTGCCCTCCACAAGAAATGCCAGTCCTAATTTCTAAATCTTGCCTACCATTGTACCATTTGCAGATGTTTAATAAAAACTATTTTATCGGGGCACCTGGGTGGCTCAGTCGGTTGAACATCTGCCTTCTGCTCAGGTCATGATCTCAGGGTCCTGGGATCGAGCTCTGAATTGGCCTTCTTGCTCAGCCAGGAGGCTACTTCTCCCTCTCCCTCTGCCTCTCCCCCTGCTCGTGCTCTCTCTCTCTCTCTCAAATAAAGAAATAAAACCTTAAAAAAATAAAAAAAAAACCCTATTTTATCTCTGATGATATTTGGCAATATGACTGTCAAAACTTAGTTTCTTAGGGAGCAGATCCAGGATGTTTTTGATAGTACTGTCAGTCCATCGATGGGGCTTCTGTCCTGGCTTTGTTCAAATGGGTTGTCCTTTGGCCTTCTCTCCCAGCATTGTTATCTGTGGTATTGTGCGGCAGCTCACTGCAGAGGCTCCCAACAATTACTGTTCCCGCTTTGCAAATATTTGCATGATTAATTTTTCCTGATGTGTGTATTTCCAACCATGAGTACAAACAGCTTTTCATTTCAAACAAGTGAGGAGGCACCCTGAGGGGCAAGATCATACATTTTTATGAAGTTGCTGCTGTGGAAATTTATAATTTTTGCAGAAAATTTCACTTTTTTTTTCTGGGGCAAAATGAGAATTTAATACCTGTGAACACTACTTTTCATTTTAATAAAGTAAAGTGACGGCAAGAATAAAACATATTTAGATTCTTGTAATTTTTAGGGGGAGGGGGCAGTACTCTGTTCTCTTTGTGTTGACATAGCACCTTCCCAACAGCAGTAGGTGCTTATAACTTTCACACTTGTGTGTGCCTTTATTCCTACAAGAAAAAACTCATGGGCCGCTTCGTTGCTTACCAACATAATACACCAAGGAAATAAAATCTAGGTTATTAAGCATTTGAGAAAAATTTCCTGATGTGAGGAATCAATCCCAGAAATTTCTTTTTTTTTTATTAAAGATTTTTATTTATTTGACAGAGAGAGACACAAAGAGAGGGAACACAAGCAGGGGGAGTGGGAGAGGGAGAAGCAGGCTTCTCACCCAGCAGGGAGCCCGACACGGGTCTCGATCCCAGGACCCTGGGATCAGGACCTGAGCCGAAGGCAGACGCTTAACGACTGAGCCACCCAGGTGCCCCAGTCCCAGAAATTTCTGTGATTAAATTAACAAAGAAAACATCTGCTTTCTCAGTGAAGGAGGAAAAGAGAACTCTTCTTCTGCAAGGTTCTAATAAAATAAAAGTGTCATCTATTTTGAGTTTCTGTTTTGAGTCACCAAGAACATTTAAGAGTCTGTGACCTTTTTTTTTAAGATTTTATTTTTTTGACAGAGACATAGCGAGAGCAGGAACACAAGCAGGGGGAGTGGGAGAGGGAGAAGCAGGCTTCCCGCAGAGCAGGGAGCCCGATGTTGGACTCGATCCCAGGACCCTGGGATCATGACCCGAGCCGAAGGCAGACGCTCAACGACTGAGCCACCCAGGCGCCCAGTCTGTGACCTTTTAATCCAAGAGTCCTTGACCATTTATTTCATTTTTGGAGTTTTAACTTGAGTGACTAATCTAAATGTTTGTCTAAAGGCAAAACAGGATTTCCTAAAGTATGGTTCTCACAGACCACCGTCTGGAGGCACAGGAGATGACTTTAGGTGCTACAAAGATGAACATTTTTTGTTTTAAATATGTACATATTTTAACGAGTGATTGAATATATGTATGTTATGTGTGTGTTGTAATGTCAACTAGCACACCAAACCTGAGGGTTTAGCAAATCTTGTTAATAGTACCTTAGAAATGTCCAGTACCCCATCTCACTGTCATCACACTATACTCATGACCCATCCACCATGATGTCACTGCTAAATTAAGACCATACTCTCCTAACTGATGTCTCTGCTTCTACCCTTGCCTCCCTGCCATTGCTCCTTCTTATGGGAATCAGAAGGAAGCTTTAAAAACCCAAGTTAGATTCTGTCATTCAATGTTAGATACTGATTTTGTCAGCTGGAAATCTTCCAGAGGCTTCCCACCTCATCCATAATTAAAGCCTTGCCCCATCCTTGCCATCGCCCATAGGCCCTACTAGGTCTTCCCTTTGGCTGCTTGTCTGATTCCATCTTCTACCACTCTCTTCCTTTCTCTCTGCCCCAGCTTCCTTGCTGTTTCTCAACCATGCTGAATATATATTAGTTTCGGGGCCTTTGGAGTTCCTTTTCCTTTCCCTATCTAGAATTCTCTTTTCTATCTATCCACCTGGCTCTCTCACTTATTGAATTCAAGTCTCTGCACACAAATGTCACCCAATTTGGCCCCTTCCCTCTCTATCCCCTTACCCTGCTTTGTGTTTCTCCATAGTTGTTATGCCCAGTAGTAAACTGAAGAGATGGCCCCCATTTGTCATCCCATCTAGTACCTGTAGACTTCGCTATTTGATTTTGTAATCTCTCTCATTCTGGCACTGGGTTTGGATAGGACTTGCTTTGGCCAATGGGATGTTAGCAGATATGATGCAGGCAGAAACTTGAAAAAGCTTGTGCTCATTTCTGTTTATTACTCTTCTGCAATTTCTATGAATCCATGCTGGAGGACAAGGTGCATGGAGTAGGAATGAATCACCCTAGTGATCCCAGCTAGAGTGTCCTAGACCAGCCCACAGATGGCTGACTTTCGGCCATATGTGAACAAATTCAATGGAGACTAGAGGAGCTGAACAGCCAAGCCCTAAATAAATGACCCCCAGATTCATGAAGGAAATAAGTGCGTATTATTTTTAAGACACTCAGTATTGGAGTGTTTTGTTATGTTGCACTATTATGGTGAAATATAGCTCATGTATCCCCTAATGACATATTACATTT
Source organism: Mirounga angustirostris (assembly GCF_029215605.1). Taxonomy (NCBI): domain Eukaryota; kingdom Metazoa; phylum Chordata; class Mammalia; order Carnivora; family Phocidae; genus Mirounga; species Mirounga angustirostris. The sequence continues at coordinate 67,023,506 of NW_026991717.1, read as the reverse complement.
TTAAAATTTATCCACTCTAGAAGTTCCTAAGAAGAAATGCTCTGTCAGTTATAGTTACTTTTAGTGGATGATGTCTGGCACATAGGAAATATTTATTTAATAAAAGTTTGTTGAACTCAGTGCATTTTATGGATAATAGTGCTTAGAATAAGCATAACATAGGAAGTGCTATGGCAATCCACTCAGGCCATATGACTTTCAATTGCAATTGTAAGATGCTCTGGAGTTTTGGGATTGAGCAGTCATGGTGTTGGTCCACTAATGATTAAAGTTGGTAAACATTGTCTTAAGGCACTGGGACGTAGGGGCGTTTGGGTGGCTCAGTTGGTTAAGCATCCAACTCTTGGTTTTGGCTTAGGTCATGATGTCAGGGTTGTGAGCCCAAGCCAGAGTTCTGTGTTGTCTCTCTGCTCAGCGGGGAGTCTGCTTGTCTCTCTCCCTTCTCCTCTGCCACCCCTCCACACACATACACACATACTCTTTCTCTCTCTAAAGTAAATAAATAAATAAAATCTAAAAAGAAAAGATACTGGGATGTTATCTAATACTGTGTTTTCAGCCTTTCTAAATAGTCAAGCAGAGGTAGGGATTTGCAGATGGTTATTATGGAAATTCCACAGACATTTTCTACAATCCTAAAATATATCAGTTAAACAACTTAGACATAGGGTCTCCTGAGGTTCTAATTAACCCAGGAGGATGCTGTGATGACAAAGCACTGTTACCACTGCTATCTAATATTAAGAGATGGGTAGTCTGAAGTAGCTCTTTGATTAACATTCATTGTTAAATACGACTATTTACTGAGCACCTAGTATATACCTAGCCTTGATCTGGGCACTGGGAATGCAAAATCAAAACAAACATGGTTTGTTTATTAATACATCAAAAGAATCACACTTTTTGAAAAGTTTCTCAAAACAAGTAATGACAAGCACTGGGCTGGGGGTCAGAGGATACAAAAATAAAAAGATATGGATCTCTCACCAACTAGTTAAATACTACAGATAACCAAAAGCTGAGTCTATCGCACTCATTGAACTATTATGCCCCATGACCCACAATCACTTACAATTGAACATTTAACCAGTAATTTGTAATTTATTTAAAAGCTTGTGCATAGTTGTCGACTACAACATATCGAGTTTCCAGAAATCAAAAGGATAATTGAAAGTATCTAAATAGCAGACTCAATCACAACAGAGCTTAAATGCAAGACTTCCCTCACATAATTTATAAGGCGGGAGAAGTGACTTTTTGACTTTTTACCACTATGATCAGGACTGTTCTGACCTGCTTTGCAGAACACTATTTAAGTTCATATGATGTTGAGTATCGCCCCACATACACTTGTGCTAGATGGTGAATTTGATACTTTATTGTTATTATCCAAATTAGCTAGATGTGCCTAGATGGGTTGACTGTTGTAAATATATGTATAGTACACATATACGTATAGTACATGAGAGCTCCACTTGGACATATCCTTTGCCATTTTAAAATTTGTATTAACTCAAAAATTTATTTTAGGCATAAGATGGAATGCTTTAAAGCCAAAAATGACTGACTTCCTGATCTCCATGATTTGTATGTTCCTTGAATGCTATAAAGTGACCATATTGCCCATAAAATATTACCAATCAAATAATTATATGTAAATCAGATTGATGTTGTATGAAATGCTTCTCTTCCCTATTTTATTTGTACCAAGGCTAGTGCATATTTTTAAATTTCAAGTGTCTTAGCTGCATGACAATTTTTTTTTCCACTTTGGAACTAGAAAACAATTCAAACTCTTAACATTAACAAGCACTGTGCATATCTAAGAAGAGAGTATGAGTAGGTATGCTTCCTCAATATATTTCAATTCAGAAACTGCCTCCCTGCCCCCAGTAGTACATTTAACTGAATTAATATCTTACAGAATATGCTTTAGGAAATTCTATATAATGTATACATGTCTGGATCATAGCTTCACTCCTAGACCAATAATAATATTTCATCATTTAGATAACTAATTAACAAATTCAACATTTATCAAGCATCTACTGCGTTTCTGAGTCTCTTCTGGATTTAGGAAGATACAAGGTTGATCTTTATAATTTATTTTGTTATATAGTTTTAGTGTATAGACTGGTTCTGTGTAGTACTGACCAAAAGCAATAATAAAACAAAGATACACACTTCAATTTATAAACCAACTAGCTGGAATTAGACAATGAATATTGTAACACATGGGAAGGCAGGGGCTGGATGTTTTCCTTCTCTTCTCAGCTTTTTTCTTGTATTTCTCCTTCTGCCATTATCTTTCCCCTTACGTGGCCGACTCTTTTCTGCCTCAATTTTTGTCGACCTGCATATATGTCTATCTTTTCACTGTCTCTTCAGTTGATACTTCATTAAATATTGTAATAAGTTAACCTGGTCATGTTTACCTGTCATTTTGCTAACTGGGCTCTGAGCTCCTTGAAGGCAGGGTTTGTATTCATCACCCCTTTCAACCTGGAGCACCTATCTTACATGAGCTCATTGTCCAAGAGTTATTTGGTAATTTGATTTAATTGAGTTGTCACTTCTGTCTACCAGTAGTGCTCATGACAGTAAGCATTACTAATCCCATTGGTGGACCCCAGGGACAAGGGAGGCAAACGTTGCTATACTTACACCAACAGGAGAGGGTAGGATACACTTCCATTGTGGAGGATAGTTTTAAGAGAATTTTGAAATTGGCAACCTGGCCAGAGAGAAGTTTTTCTTTAAGCTTGGGCTAAGATGATATATTTGAACATATGTGTTCCTTTTTATTTCTCAAGCGTCTGTATCAAAGATTTCACCATGATTTAAATCTGATTCAGGTGGTGAGACATCTGGAAATCATGAGGGCATTTACTGAACATCATAAAATGTTGATATATCAAGCTAAAATTGTGTAATGTACCATTTTGTGCTAAATCAGATGCCATCTTATGCTAGATTCTCCTATAAATGAAGAATGGCAGGTGCCAAATATGTAAGAAAACACTATGAGAGAAATAGTTTAAAGGAATTTGGTTTTTCAAATTAATGAATTAGGAAAAGTCTGCACTACTCAATTTTTGTCATGAAACCTCTAAATTCATCTGTAAAATCATTGTTTAAAGAGCCTAAATGTGTACTCAACTGAAATTTGACTTTTTAGTTAAGAGTAACTCTACTATATTATATTTCATAGGCTGAAAGATGGAAGTACTAGTCTGGATAAAATTATTCCCCTTTTTTAAACTAAAAAAAAAAGTAAAATTGGTTACAGCCCTGTTTCTGCAATTAGAGAATTAGAAGAATTTGGGTTAGTTTGACTCTTTTGTTTTGCACATTTCTAATCCATTTTGGTATTTTGGAAAAAAAAAAAGAGTTATAAGGAGAACATCTGTTGCTATTCATGTCATTTTCCATCTACATCATGTTCCATAGTATTTTAGGAGGGCCTCTCTCTTTCTCTTTTAAAAAGTGTAATCCTTAACCAAAATTCTATAGATTTTGCATTGTGGTTTCAGTAAAATTATTAAAACAAACTGATATTGTTCCCTTTACCTTTCCCTATCTCTGCCAAGAACTGTTTTCTTCCCTCCCCTTCCTCCCGTTCCTCCTCTCCAAAGCCCCTCCAAAAGTGTGGTGCATTTTCTCCTTTTCAGTTTACTTAGGTTTATATTTTTATGCTTACTGCCTCTCTGTACCTCATCCCTCATTCCTCAATCCAATCTTAATTTTCTTTCTTTCCTTTCTTTTCTTTCTTTCTTTCTTTTTCTTTCTTTCTTTCTTTCTTTTTCTTTCTTTCTTTCTTTCTTTCTTTCTTTCTTTCTTTCTTTCTTTTCTTTCTTTCTTTCTTTTGTTCTTTCTTCTTTTCTTTCTTTCTTTCTTTCTTCTTTTTATTTTTTATTTTTTGTCCCTCAGCTTTCAAATTGTCAACTTTGGAATTAAATACTTAGTGAAAAAGCCTTTTTCCTTTTCATTCACAAGCATCTATTGTGCATCTGTGAGTGCCAGGCACTATTATAAATATTGGGGGTAGACGGGAGAACAGGAAAAGTGAGATTCCTGCTTGGAGGAGCATATATTCTAACATGGGGGTAGGGGAGGCTAGACAGTGCAAAAAAAAAAAATCAGGTAAATTTAAGTGTTATGTAGGGTTCTCAGATTTAGCAAATAAAAATACCAGCTGTCCAGGTAAATTTAAATATCAGATAAATAACAATTTTTTTAACATAAGTATATCCCACGCAATATTTGGGGTTAAATTAAAATATGATCCAGATTGGGGTAATTTAAGGCAGTTTTACAGCTGTGTTTTCCCCAAAGACCTATATGTCCAACTTGCACACATGTGCCTATATTCACACTTTTTTCTGGACTCCACAATCGCAGCTCATCTGGATTTTGCTCATTCTCAGATTCCACCTTCTTTAAACATTTTCTTGCAATAATACCAACTTATATCACGCTCTTATTTTGTAAATCAGCTTTACAGTAATTATCCACATTACATCATTAACATAAGAATGCATGGTTCCAGTCCGATGTTTATATCATAGAATTGGTCTGGAGAGCTCTGCGGCCATATTTGTGAACCCACCTATGTGTGCATTTCTCGTATCTCCAATTTGTAATGTAGGAAAGGAGCACAAGCTCTAGAGTCCAACAGACTGGGGTTCAAATCCTAATTCTGCTGCTTACCAGTTACGAGACCTCACACACGTTACTTGCTGTGGCTCAGTTTCCACATTTGTAAAAAGGGGAAAATAGTAGTATTTCTTTCATACTGTTTTCATAAATACTAAATATGATTACACATGTAGAATACCTGCACATTGCCTATTACTCCTCTTTCTCCTTCTCATCCTCATTACTTTATTATTACCACACACATACAATTTGCAGCATAGTGTGGAACTGGGCAAGATTATGAACAAATACAAACTCCAGTGTTAGGTGATCATTGAAATGAACAATGGTCTCTATAAGTTTGCTAATTACTTATATGTATCTGGCCCTCCTTTTGGTCACAATGAGCAGTCAGGAACAATTTGCTTTGTATTGTCTTAGCAGAAAAAGAGTTTATGGATTACATTAAGTGGGGAATGAAAATAAAAGAAACATATTTAAAAGCACTATCCTACCCCCAAAAAACCCCAAAACTGTAATATGTGAATTAAATGCTATGTATGCCTATTGTCTCACATCCCTTTGAAAAGTAAATTTCCAGAGGGCAGTATCAGTTTCTTTTGTTAAGAGGCCATTTTCTTAAATGCACAAGCTTTGTGTCACTAGGAAAGGTATTTAGTGACAGTTGTGGTGATGGCCCCCTAATGATCTGTTCAAAAAAATTAGATTCCGTAGCAGGTTTCCATACCTGCCACTCAGGAGGAAATTACTCATTTTATATTATGCTTTTGTAACTGAATACCAAAATTTTTTGGTATTATATTATTTGCTGTAGTTATATCTGGTGCCAAGTTAGTAAAATGAACTCTACAACATACCTTTTAGTGTTATGAGAAAAAAAATCTTTTGGGCTGAAATAGTGTATGTTTGGCCTTGCCAAATGAATATGGGTGAAGCCCAGAATAAACTAATATGTCCCATCTGCATGACGGATTAGTGAAACTGTAAAAATCATTACTGTTATAAATCTATAATACACTTAAAATTCTAAGCTATAGTACACTTTCTGGATATGACAGTCATGAAAGAAATACCTCTCAAACAGCCCTCTAAACTATAGTGTAGCTTAGGATGAAAACCCCACTAGAAGAAAAGCCAAAAGTTATTCTAGACATGGTACTCTCTCTATGGAAAAAATAAATCTTTGGGATAAATAATAGCATGCTAGAATTAAAATGACTGTAAAAACATTGATAGAAAAGGAGATCATGACAAGCTCTTTTCCATCCCCCACCCTCAAAAAGGGCTTTAAAAATTTCCTCCTTTTCTTAGATTATATGAATACTTTAATTGCATCCAGAAGTAAAATGTCTTCTAGAGAGGCCTGTTAAGAGTGGTTTCTCTCTCTCTCTTCTCTCTTTCTCTCTACACACACACACACCCACACACCCACACCCACACACACACACAGAGATTTTGAGCTTAAATGGCCATAAAAAGTGTGATTTATTTTTTACAAAACAAAAATACAATTAAATTTGAATTTCCATTATTCTCATACTCATTTAGGGATTTAATTACTACATATGACTAAATCTAATCTTTTAATTACATCTTTCTATTGCCTTGCCTATTCAAAATGACTTATGACTTATTTTAAATCCCAAATCATAATGAGATTTAGGGACAAAATATACTTGTCAGCAATGTTTTACATAGCGTGATAGTTGAGCTTATTCCATTTCTAGGTAATTTCTCCAATTCTCTTTTGAGTGACAGGGATCTATGTTGGGTGATATGAAGAAAAGGCTAAGGCCTCACCTTCTCCAAATACCTCTCCTAACTGCCTGAATGTGACATCATTTACTCCTCCTTTCCTAAGTGAAATTCTATTAGAATAATTTGGGGGATAAGCAAAGGCCTCAGGAACACTGACATTCCCTGGAGAAAATTGATCTGGATGAACTCAGGGTAGAATGTATGTGTATATGTGTGTGTGTGGGGGGGGGGGGAGTGGTTAGGTGGAGAAGTTTCCCCCAAATCCCCCTTGATCTCCATGAGGACCCGCTAGTTTTTTTCATACACACCAGCTGTTGGCCAACAAAGCAGCTCTGACCTGATGACTTTAGGCCACTCTCAAGTGAAGGCGACACAGAAAGAGCCTCAGAATATTGGATAAGAAAATAGAGCAGGTGTTAAGGAAAAGGTAAAGAACAGATTCTGATTTCCTACGTCCTGTGTGTGAGGAGGGGGAAACTGAGGCTCAGAGAAGCTAAACAGTTCGGCAAAGGTGCCGCAAACTGGCAGCGGGCGGACTGATGCTCGAACTTGGCTTAAACAACCCCAGGCAGGCTCTTAATACAGTTCCTGAACCAGACCCGGAATAATCTCCGTGATATCTGCTGCTAGAAAAAAGGATGTCCTTAAGAATTATTTTACAATGTATTTTAAATTCCTCGTTGTCCAGCGCCTTGGAATGGGGAGCGTCATCCCTTTGCCCTGGCGCCTGTTCACCGCGTGCCCGGCCACAGGCGGGGACCTGCCCTCGAAGCGCTGCTTTCACAAGCTTTACCCAAGCGCTCTGTGGCTCCTTGTACATCTTTAATAGTTTCCTTGACGGACTATGAAGAACTGCCAGATGACAGTTCTATTTCATTTTTGTCACTGCCTGGCGCTCCTTTTTTCTCTCTGGCCTTTTCTCAAGGGCATGATTCTATAAGTCACCGTGGCAATGTTCAGGATGGGTATTGGTCTTTCAACCACTGTATATTGATGCAGTGCGAGCCAGTCACGGACATGTCAAGATTTCAGGCCTTCAAGAAAGTAATCAAGGAGTATTTTATAAACTCTAATGTCCTTTCCATTGAAAGCAAATTGAAACTGGGGATTGGGATCTAATATTAAGGGTTTACTTTAAAACACTGCTGCCAGAGGCATAAAACAGCCCCTTTGATTAATATACCATAGGATTTTGTTCGCTTGGAAAAAGCGCAAGTGATGTGCTTTTGTTCCCCAAGTTTTAAATAAAACATATGTCATTCTTGCACGCTGTTTATTACTAATTGCACAATTGTTTTATTATATGGCACCAGGAAAATATGATTTGAGGATCCTTCTGCATAGTCTATGTTTTAAGTAAATAATCACTTCAGTCAAAATTATTTATTAAATTACATTATACTTTGCTAAACACAATGGGAATGTCAAGACTTTTTTTTATTAGTGCCACATAATGAAATAATTGAGGAATTAGTAATAAATTTTTCCTCTGGTAATTTAGAATAAATAAACAATTAGCATTTTTCTTAAGAATATAAGATTCTTAAAATTATCTCATAAAATTATATTGATGAATGTCATATGTTTCTTCAGCAAAAACAAAACGAAATGGCTTTTCCTTGTCACCTCTGTACAATCAGTATAACTCTCATACATGGCATGAGCGTGCAGATTGCTTTGTATATTGTTTCTTTGGATGGTCTCTGTATGGAGAGGGCAGATTAGTTCCAAATAGGAGGATCCTGATACATTGGAAAACATGTTTGTAATGGTCATTAACTTTCATATGCTACCAAATTTCAGCTTTTAGGCTAAGAGCAGGAAATGTATTTAAAAGCTAAGTCATGCTTTTTTGTGACATCATGACCCATAGGTGCTTACCGTGACCCCTACTGTAGGGCATCCTCTCAGACACAGGGAGGGACATGAATGTGGAGCATAGATGGACCTTGCCTTCAAGGAGCTCCCTATCTAGCAAGGGAGATAATGAATGTACGTAGATTACCAGAGTGCCAGCTAACAACTAGACATTGGCAAAGTGATATGGATTTTCTCAGGAAGGAAAGAGTCCTTGTGGCTTGGGAAGGAGCGATGTGGGGCATGCAAGGGGGAGTATCAAGGGGTTGGCATTTGAGCTTGAACGATGGGTATTAATAGAAACAGCTAACATTTACTGAGCTCTTGTGTTGCCAGACACACTTTGACTCTAAAGTCCATTTTCCTAACCACTAAGCCATAGGATATGGTATGGAGGGACACAGAGAACAGATATTCTTGACAGAGGAAACAGTATGAGCAAAGGCACAAAGGGGACTGGGTTCTGTCTTCTAAATCATTTGCAGATAGTAACTTAGGACTGGTGCATACAGAAGATAGAGCCAATCTTTCAGATTCCCTACGGTAAGGTCTAGTGAGTGCACTTACAGCCTATAATGAATGCCAACAGCAATATGTGCCCTAAAAAATAATTAGACATAGCTGTGCCGCACTGTATAATGTTTTGATTATGCAATCACATATTTATTAACAAAGGTTGCTCTCTATTCTTCGAACTGTGAAATTCTAGAATATATAATTATCTACAGATACACAATAGAAAAAGAATCATAAGGAGAGTAGTCAGGACCCTTCTTAGTCTGGTCTCAATTTACCCCTTGAATCTCATTTTTCTCTTCACACCTTATGCTCTAGCCAGTAAAGTTACTGTTTCCCGCATGTGCCCAGTCCCATCACGCAACCCACTAGCTCCTGTGTGGCTTTGGATCTCTAGGACTGGCTCAGCCTAGAAAGACTTCTCTTGGCAGCAAGAGCTCTTGGAACTACATCAGGTTTTTGTGGATGTTGAGTGGTGTGCATGCTCATCTTCTGGAGGATAAAATCTCATGTCTGTTGTGGGTGTTGACATTTCTATTACAATTATGATATTGCTTATTGGCCCAGAACTGATTTGGGAAAATTGCCGGCTTACAACTTAACGGAATCTCATGCCCCCTCTCAGACCCAAACACAACCCCTAGTGTATATTAAGGAACAGGACCTTTTGTTTTACCCACATCTGGAGCTGTTCCCTTTCCAACATTCCACACCAGGTCCCTTGTCATGCCTGGTTTTGCAGGGAGCACCCTTCACTTTCTTGCCTTTCACTGTTCGGCTCTCTTCTTTTCTAACTCTGGGAAATTCTGGGAAAGTACTTCCTTCCTCATATTGTTACAGTGTGGTCCATCACCCACTACTTAGAAAAGTACTCTGGGCCATTCCACTCCTATGAATTTACCCAAGAGAAATGAAAACACATGTCCATACAAATACTTGTAGCAAATGTTTAAGCAACATTATTTGGGAACTACTTCCTGATTCAGTAGCTTAAGTATTTCACATATCCACCAGCCATATAATGTGAGTTCACTGCCAGCACTTAGCAGTGTCAATATTTGTAATCTTAGCTCTTCTACTAGGTATGTAGTGGTATCTCCTTGTGACTTTAATTTGCATTTCCCTAATGACTAATGATGTGGAGTATATTTCCATGTGCTTATTTGACATCCATATGTATTATTTGGTCAAATCCTATTCCCTTCTTTTTTTGTTGTTTTTGCCTACTTTTAATTGAATTGTTTGTCTTATTATTAACTTGGCTACATCCAGCTTTTGACAATTATACATAAAGCTGCCACAGATTTTTGTGTGAATGTAATTTTCAGTTTACTTGTGTAAATACCTAGAAGTACAATTGGTGGGTCATATGGTAAGTCTATATTTAACTTTACATGAAACTGCCAAATTGTCTTTCAAAGTGGCTGTAATATTTTGCATTTCTACTAGCATTGTAAGAGAGTTCTTACTAGAATTGGAGTTGAATTGCACTGAATCTATGTATTAGTTGGGAGGGGTTGACACACTGACAGTACTGAGTCTTCCAATCCATAAGAATGATACATCTCTATACTTATTAATCATCGTTAATTTTTCTCAGCAATATTTTGTAGCAGTGTATATCTTCTGTAAAATTTATCCCTGAGTATTTCATATTTTTCTTGATATTGTAAATAGCATTTTTAAATCAAAATTTGCAGTTGTTTATTGCAAGTGTATATAAATAAAATTGATATTGACTAGAATATTCTACATAGACCATTATATTGTTGCAAAGAAAGTTTTCTTTTTCTTTCTAATCTGTCTTTTATTTCTTTCTTCTTTCCTTGTTGGCAAGGACCTTCAGTATAATGGGAATAAAAGTGCTGAGAGGAGGAATCCTTTCCTTGTTTTTCATTTTACAGGGTTTTTCACCCAGTAAGTATAATGCTAGCTGTGGGTTTTTCAAACATGCTTTTTAACAAATTGAGGAAGTCCTTGTCTATTATTCCTAGTTTGCTGAGCGTTTTTATCAAAAAGTGTGTGGATTTTTGTCAAATGTTTTTCCTGCCTCTATTGAGATGATCATATAATTTTTCTTTTAGTCTGTTAATATGGTACATTATATTTTGTTTTTCAAATGTTCAACCTACCTTGTATTGCTGTATAAACTCCACGGGACCATGATGCTTTATCTTTTTTTTTTTTTTAAAGATTTTATTTATTTATTTGATAGAGAGAGAGACACAGCGAGAGAGGGAACACAAGCAGGGGGAGTGGGAGAGGGAGAAGCAGGCTTCCCGCCAAGCAGGGAACCCGATGTGGGGCTCGATCCCAGGACCCTGGGATTAGGACTTGAGCTGAAGGCAGACGCTTAATGACTGAGCCACCCAGGCGCCCCAATGCTTTATTTTTTATATATTGCTAGATTCAATTTGCTGATATTCCTGGGGGAATATTGGTGTCTAGTTTTCTTTTTTCTTATTTATTTCTTTCCCTTTTCTAATAGTTTTGTCTAGTTTTGGTATCATATCAGCTCTGGTCTCATAGAATGTGATGGAATATGTTCTCTTTTATTCATCGGGAGAGTTTGTTGTATAGAGTTGTTATTACATCTTTCTTAAATGTTGGGAAGAATCCACCAGTGAAGCTACCTGGGCTTGGAGTATTCTTTAGGGGAGGTTTTTAACTATGAATTCAAAGTCCTTAAAATTTATAGGATTATTCAGGTTATTTTTTCTTCTTGAGTCAGCTTTGGAAGTTTGTGTCTTTCAACAAATTTGTTATTTTATCTAAGTTGTTAACTTATTGGCCAAAAAAAGTTGTTTAAAATATTTTCTTACTATCATTTTAGTGTCTGTATTATTTGAAGTTATAACTCATATATCATTTCAGATACTGGTAATTACTTTTTCTCTTTGTTTTTTTCTGATTAGTTTTACTAGAAGTCTATCAATTTTATTGTTTTTTTTTTCAAAGAGACTGCTTATGCTTTCATTGATATCTTTTTCTTTCTGTTAATTTTATTAATGTCTGCTCTTATCCTTAACGTTTTCTCTCTTTGGCGTTCTTTGCATTTAATTCGTGTGTGTGTGTGTGTGTGTGTGTGTGTGCCTAGTTTCCTATAGTGGAAACAGATTTGATTTGAGATCTTTATTTTTTTCTAATATACATATTTTATGCTATATGCTATAATATACATATGCTTGGCTGCATCCCACACGTTTGATATTTGGTGTTTTTATTTTCATTTAGTTTAAAATAATTTCTAATTAATCTTGTGATTTTCTTCATTAACCTATGGGTTGTATAGAAATGTGCTGTATAATTTCCAAATATTTGGGGGGGATTTCCCAGATATCTTTCTATTATTGATTTCTGCTATAATTATATTGAGGTCTGAGAATATACATTGACAATTTCAATCCTTTTATGTTTATTGAAATGTTTTATAGTTCAGAATATGGCCTATCCTGGTAAATAAATATTCCATGTGCATTTGAAAAAAAATCTATTTTGCTATTTTTTGAGTGCAGTGTTCTACAAATGTCAGTTAGGTCAAGTTGGCAAATAGTGTTGTTCACATCTTTTTACTGATTTCCTGTCTACTTGTTCTTTCAATTACTGAGAAGGGGATTTTGAAATCTCCAACTATACTTGTGAGTTGTCTATTTCTCTTTTAAGTTTTATAAGTTTTTGCTTTCTCTATTTTGAAGTTCTGTTTTTAGGTGCAGATACTTCAGAATTGTTATGTTTTATTGATGTGTGGACCCTTTTGTCATTGTACTATTGTCCCTCTTTATCCTGGTAACATTCCTTACTCTGAAATCTATATTAATACAACTACTCCTAGATTCAAAAGAAATTTTGTTAGATTTAGTATGCTATATCTCTCCCCATTCTTTTACTTTGAACCCCTCTGTGGTTTACATTTCAAGTGTGTTTCTTATAGACAACATATAGTTAAGTCTTGCTTTTTAAAATTCATTTAACAGTCTGCTCTTTAATCGGAGTTTGTAGACTATTTACATTTAATGTAATCATCATTACTTTATGGGTAAGTTTAAATGTGCTTTTTATTTGTTTTCTCTTTGTCCCACTTTTTTTGTTCTCTTTCATCTTTTTTTGCTTTGTTTTTTTATTAATTAATGTTTATTATTCCATTTCCTTTCCATTATTAGTTTATTAGTTGTACCTCTTTTTTAGTTGATTGCTTCTCATTTCATAGATTAGATAAACTGAGCCTTATAATGAATAACCACTTGTCCAAAATTGCATAAATTTAAGCCAAAGCCCTTACAGTGGTGTACAAGGCTCTACATTTTTCTGGCCTTCATTACCTCTGACATCATCTTTGTCTACCCTCTCTGTCACTCACTTTGCCCCAGCCACACTGACCTCCCTGCTGCTCCTCAGATATGCAAGACACATTCCCAACACAGGGTCATTGGCACTGACTTTTTTCTTTGTCTGGAAGTCTCTTTCCCTAGATATCTACATGTCTGACTAACCTCTGGCAAGTCTGTGCTCTAATGTCACTATTCAAGGATGCCTACCCCAGCTATACTATTTTTAATTGTATCCTCCTTCCTAGTCCTCATTGCCAATCCTACTTACCCTGTTTTATTATTTTAAAAAATAGCATATACAATTTTTTTAGGTATTATATATTATTTCTATCTTCCCTCCAGTAGAATGTAAGCTCTATAAAATCAGGATTTTGTCTGTCTTGTTCAATGATGTATTCCCAACACCTTAGAATAGTGCCTGGCACATAGTAGGCATTTAATAAATATTTATTGAATGGGTGAATATACCGGCAAGTGTAAAACACAGGAAGTGAATTTATTGATCACAATGAACTATAGCTATGTAAAAACACAACAACTGTGCTTGACATGGAGTTATATATGAATTTTATTCTTAAAACACCATTCAATGTTGTTAAAACTCTGTACAATAAATGTAATTTAAATAAAGTCAAATTTTTTCATGTAGCAAGAGACCATATACAGAGGGAAATAATTGGGAGACAGCAAACTAGGAGACTGTCACTCTGATGTGATTTAAGGGGGCTTTGAACAAAAACCTATTCTAAGCATTTTTCTTTTCCTTTTTCTTGATCATCTGACAGAGTCTAAAATTCCACCATTAGAGAGTTGCACCTTTAAATTTTGTTTTTTTGTTTTTGTTTTGTTTTGTTTTGTTTTTGGTCTTTAGGCATTGCTATCAAAATGGAAATACTTCTGAAAGGGGAGGGAATATATATCAATCTAGTATAAATTTTCCCTTTGGTGAGGATTCATTAACATCATGTTTAAAGCAAGTGCTTCTAAGAATGGCACTTGTATGCTGACAAATACAGCTTTCCCATGCCTAACTTGACGGGCTTCATAATTTAGGCTGATGCAGATATGTCATTGGCCAGCATAGCCATTGTGTTCATACTGTTTTGTGTGCTTCCTGATGAGCTGGAGATTCAGAGGAACTTATTCATGGACAGATTCCTTTTTGGAGTATTAAAAACCAGATCCTTTTGTAATCTAAGCTTCACTGTTAAAAGATGAATTCAGTATGTATTTTAAGATATAAATATCGATGGTGGTTTTGGATAACCCACAAAATTTTTAAATAAGATGGACCTTGATAGGCAATGACAGAAAACAAGGTTGTACACTTGTTTTTCTATTTACAATGCAACAAAACCTTTAAATCCTGGACTCCGCATGAGTCTGTTAATTTGTCTAAAGAGATACCAAACTATCTAGAAGAGAATACATGCAAAGATAGGGTGAAGTTTAGTGAATTCAGAGGTGAGATTATGTCTATGTGGCTCATCCAAAGCTATGGGAATTTGAATGAATCTCTTAGATTTGTAAAATAAACTGAAAATAAAACTGACACTTCCTTTCGCCTTGCCTGCTGCAAGGCCCTGATTATAAATGAATGGTCAACTGACAATTTCTTCAACAACTCAGAATTTCTCAAAAGGATCTTTCTGAAAACTGAGAAAAAGGATGAATGCCAAAATGTAGGAATAATTTTTTTAAAGCAGATAATTCAATTATTCTTTCGATGAAATATTCCATCATGCTTATTCACATCTCTCATCTCTTCCCATATTTTTCCAGAGCCTCTCTCAGCCTCAGTAGTATTGGATGCCTGCTTATATCTGAAGGATCTTTAGCTCTTTAGGAGTTCAATATTGAAATGTAAATGTCTCTGAGAGGACATGTCTTGAGCCTTCAGAAGTGGTTTGGATAACATCACCTTCAAAGCAATATGAGCCTTTTGGTACAGGAGGCAGTCTTGTTCATTTTTTCCTTTTTAGGGTAAGACAGATAATCACTTGGGTTTTCCTTTTTCTCTACCTCATATTCTGAATCTTACTTTATTCTATGGTTGACTCTTACAGAAAATGAAAGTCTGGTAATCTGGCCAATGCATGGGTTAGCAATTCTTTTTAGATTCCGAGTTACTCAGGTTAATTACAGTCAATAGTCTATTTAAATCTCTAATGATTATCTAACTTTGACCACAGAGATCCTTGTCAACTTAGTGTTTGTCATGTAGATAATAACAGTTAACATTGACTACTGCCCATGAAGTAGGGGACAATTCCCCCACCTACTTTTCTAAAGTTAAAAGTTTTTTTTTTTAATAGTTTTAGTTTACAGAAAGATAAAGACGATAATACAGAGTCTCCACATAACCTGCACCCAATTCCACCTATTACTAATTCATAGTAGATGCATTATAATGATACATCTGGTACATGCACATTAATATGGTACATTTGTCACAATTAATGAGCCAATATTGATATATTATTAACTAAAATTAATCATATTTTCGATCTCTTTAGATTTTTACCTAATGTTCTTTCTCTGTTCCAGGATCCTATCCTGAATAACATATTACATTTAATTGTCATGTCTCTTTAGGTTCCTCTTGGATGTGACAATTTCTTAGACTCTTCTTGTTTTTAATGATCTTGACAGTTTTAAGGATTATGATCAAGTGTAGAGTCTTTCTCCTTTAGTATTTGATGTTTTTCTCATTAGACTGGGCTAATGGCTTTCAGGGAATAAAAGAATAGAGGTAAAGTCATATAGCAAATCAAGGGTGCATACTATCAAAGGGACATCACTGTTGATGTTAATCTTGACCATCTGGCTGAGGTAGTGTGTGTCTGTTCTCTCTCAACTGTAAAGATATAATCCCCCCTTTCCCTCTTCCATACTGTATTCTTTGGAAGGAAGTCACTATTTACAATCCTCATTTAAGAAATGATGACTTGTGTTCCGCCTCCTTGAGGGTGATATTTCTACATAGATTATTTGGAATTTTTTTACATAGGTGATTTGTCTATTCCTCCAATTTATTTATTTACTCAGCCACTCGTTATACTGGTATGGACCTATGGACATTTGCTTTATAGCTTAGATTATGATCTAATACTACTTTATTTATTTTCTTGCTTTAATTGTTCCAGCTTTGGTGATTGGGATCTCTTTTGGTTGGCTCCCATCTCCCTTTAACATGCCCTGATTATTGTGGGTTCCTTTCTTTCTTTCTTTCTTTCTTTCTTTCTTTCTTTCTTTCTTTCTTTCTTTCTTTCTTTCTTTCTTTCTTTCTTCTTTTCTTCTTTTCTTTAACACTTCCTTACTTTCTGGCACTACAGATGCTTCAGGCTCATCTTGTGTATTTCCTGCCCCAGTCCTAGACTCAGCCATTTCTCTAGGATCCCTGTTTTTGTTGGAGAATTAGAAACCAAGATCTGGTTGCTAGGTGTGCTCATTGCTTACTTGGGTTTTATTTTTGCCCCTCTCAGCTGACAGAGCAAGGATACATATGTATATACTAACCTCTGTGTATATACGTATTTATAAATATTTTACATGTTACCATCAATATCTATATTAACCTAAAAAAAATTCATACTGATGTTTCCAATTCTAATCCATTACATAATGGATCATTTTAGCTCAACCTGTTGCTTATCTGTAGTGGTCGCAGAATTGTTAACCCATACCTCCATGGGAAACAACTTATTCAACTAGAGTACAGTACTTATATGCAATTACTGTTGCCTTTAGTCATGCAGACTATACTTATTATTCTATAGTTGCATAGGTAAGTATTTTTCCCCCTACTTCCTTCAGTGAGGTCTTTTCATACATTTGTAATTAAACTGTTATGTTACATTCTACCTTCCATTCTGGAACCTCCAAACTTCTAAATGACTTTTTTTTGTTAATTTTTATATATTAAGGTTCATTTTTGTGCTACAAAATTCTGTGGGTCATGTCATGTGTCTACCATTACAATATCATTCAGAATAGTATGACTGCCCTAAAAAAAAAAAAAATCCCATGTGTCTCACCTACTAACCCACTTGCCCTGAAACATTGGTGACCATGGATTTGTCTTTTATCTCTATAGTTCTGCATTTTATATAATATCATATAATTGAAATCATAAAGTATTTAGACTCTTTGGTTAGCAATATGCATTTAAATATTCCATGTCTTTTTTGGTTTGCTAGTTCATTCTTTGTGTGTGTGTGTGTGGAATGGTATTGTGTTGTATGGATAAGCCACAGTTTATCTGTTTACTTCTGAAGAACAATTTGGTTACTTCCAGTTTGGGGTGATGATGAATAAAGCTTCTATAAGCATTTATATGCAAGTTTATGTGTGGACCCAGTTTAGAAATCAGTTGGGTAAATACATAGGAGTGTGATTGCTGGATTATAAGGTAAACCTATGTTTAGCTTTTTAAGAACCTGCTGAGCTGTCTTCCAAAATGTTTGTAGCTTTTGCATTCCCACTAGCCTGGTAATTTTTTATTGAAGCTGGACATGCTGTACTGAGTAATAGGAACTGAGGTAAATAGGATTTTAGCTTAAAGATTTATGTTAATCTGTCTAGTGGTTCACTGTAGTTCTAGGTGCCAGAGGCTTCAAATTCTCCAGTGTCCTAGTTTTTGTTTCTCTTCTTGAGTTTAGGCTTCCCTAAATAATCCTCCTCAGAGTTTTCATCTTGTAGCTCTTTAGGTGTAATCTACCACTATTATATACCCACAGGAGTCCTGTGGATGTGGTGATTAGATGTGGGGAGAGGGAAGGAGTCTGTGTCATGTGATTAAATTTAAGTGTTTTAGTGGGCCTGCATCTCTAGGCTGTGACCTTCACAAGTATTTCTCTCTCTCCCCATTCCCTTCCCTGGCTACAGCATTCCTAACCTATTTCCTTGAAGCCTTGACCCTGAGGATATTTTTTTTTCCTTAAGTGACATAAGAATCCTATTGGGAGCTGGTGTTGGAGGAATGTCCCAAGCTGAGATAAGGCTCTGGCAAAGTCTTCTCTTCTGGAGGTTAGCTCTTTGTTATGGAGAAATTACACAAAGATTACTTTTCCCCAATGCCTGCTAAAGCCAGAGCTCTGAACTAGGGGAAACTTCTCTGATCTTCACCATGAGAACCTTGTGAAATTGCTGGAGGTAAAACTCATGAGAGTGTGGGGCCCTTTCTAAGACTGCAGTCCCAAAAGTTTCTCACTCTCATGTTAACCTGAATTTATCCTTCCACAATTCATCAAAATTATCATGTAAGTCCCCTTACCAGTGTATGGCTCCAGCTGCTTCTGTTATAGACAAGCAGATCTTGGCTGTATCTCCCTAGATGTGCCTATATTTCCAGACTGGGTTTGCCTTGTGACCTCAGTTATCTAATGGGGTCCCAAAATGTTGTTGATTTTTAGTTTGTCCAGCTTTTTCTTGTTATGAGGACAGGAGTGACAACTTCTAGCCTCTTTCCATGTTGGAGCAGAACCTGGAAGTCTTCCATGCCAGGATCTTTACATGCACTAATGTGTTCAACTTTCAAAACAAGCCATGAGCAGTTACTATTATTGCCCCCATTTCACATATGAGAAAAATTGATCAAACTATTGACTCTTAAATTTTGTAAATGAGATTAAAAACTAAGATCAAATACATGAAATGTTAGATGAAAAAATAAAAGATACTTTCTTGGAGAAGGCAGCTTCTCAAAGTGTTGCCTGTATTTGTTTTTGCCAAAACATACTTGATCATGACTTTATAGCTAATGGCTTCTTCTAAGAATCAGTGTTGAATGATTAAAAAGTAAGGTTTTATAATACATTATATGTTAAAAAAAAGAAGATAGTAGGAAGGGAAAAATGAAGGGGGGAAATCAGAGGGGGAGACAAACCATGAGAGACTATGGACTCTGAGAAACAAACTGAAGGTTCTAGAGGGGAGGGGGTGGGGGGATGGGTTAACCTGGTGATGGGTATTAAAGAGGGCGCATATTGAATGGAGCACTGGGTGTTATACACAAACAATGAATCATGGAACACTGTATCAAAAACTAATGATGTAATGTATGGTGATTAACATAACATAAAATAAAATTTAAAAAAAGTAAGGTTTCTTTTGTTTTGTTTTGTATTGTTTTTTTGTTTTTTGTGTTTTTTTTTTTAGCAGAGAATAGTTATAAAAATTAACTAGGTCACTTTTCATTAATTTCTGCCTGGTATAAAACTCAGGTATGCTCAGTTGCATTGTAGCTTCATTTTCATGCTATAATCTTCATCCTATAATCTTTACACATGCCTTAAGTTTGACTTATTAGAAAAACTAGGCTGTGGTGATGTCCTTCTAGTAATCCCAAATAATAAAATACCTTGGAATAGATTCAACATGTACCAAAAATGATGGACTCTATAGTTGGTTGTATTTCAGTAATCTTCAGAATTATTCTTTATATATGTAAATGGCAATTTTTCTATATATCAATATGTTTTTTCACTTTATCAGAGACAACATAAAAGTACATATTCATAGAATAAAATAAAAATGGTTACATTTCTGTTCATTCTTATCTGTAAGTACGCAGCAGTTGAAAGATGGATTGAAGAGGTTAAGTGATGTTCTCACAGATTCACTATGATGTGTAAGATAAAAGAGAACCATTAAATTGTATATCTTATTTATGGGGAATCAGAGGTGGGCCCTAAATACTGTGTGAAATATAACAGAGTCTAGGGAATGCAGTTTTGCTAATCCTTCTATTGTTTGTCTGAGCCTCAGCAGTAAGGTAGTTTGCTCAGTAGTGGCTCAGTGGTTTATCTGTTTTCATGGCATTTGTTTTCATAATTATGTTTTCAATTATGTTTTCATAATTAATGTTTAAATTATGCTAATGAGTGGTTCATGCATTCTCTTTTGAGAAGGCCCTCAGTCACATGACACAGAGCCCTGGCAGCATGCCTAGCCTAGGAAAGTTCACAGAATGTCAAAAGCATTGAAGAACCTGGAGGGTGATTAAGAAATACAGATGTTCTCTTGTGCTCAAGTGATGAAAATGAAGATACTTTATGGCCAATTTTCTCAAGTGACCTGTTGGACATTTGGACTGCTGAATAGGCAGAGATGTAGTCTTTGGATTAGGGACTCTATTTCCACAGTGGCTTTGGGCAAAGCCATGAAGTACAGTTTCAGAGGTACAAATACAGAGAAAACTATACCTTGCAAGTATAGTCATCAAGTGTAGTCACCAAGTAGGATTAAAGGTATAGTCACCAAGAAAGGGTTTCTGCTGCTGATTAACTGCTTGTGTCCAGGGGCATTTTGAAATGAAGAAATAGGAAGCCCCATTAGAAAAAGGATAAATAGCTTCTCTAGCTTAGAAACAAATAGCACTTTCAGAAATACAAACAGGAACAAGAGCAAATAGTGTAGATTACAATCCTAAAGTAGAGAAATGTTTAATATTCTTTATTGTAGGGATTCTTAATCTGAGATTCATGCTGGCATAGGGAAGAAAGGGGAAGTTTTAATAAACCTCCTGATGATATTGGCAAACTTGGTCATGTATATTTATTCTGATGGAGAGAGAGTGCTTTCATCAGATTTTCCAAGACCTCCAGATCTATTAGCCAAAAAGTATAAGAAAGATTAATAAACAGTGACTTAGTTACATCTTCAAGTAGACACTAAAAAATGTATTTATATCTCTTAAACTGTAAGATGGATGAAACATTACTTTGCAGGTAGATTTGAACTACAACTTTATTGCTTTAAATAATTTTGAGTAAATCAGAGTTCTTTGTAAAACAGAAACTCTCTGCTTCATTGCACTATCATAATTTTGTAGATGAGAAATATAAATGTAATTAGAAAACACCTAGCAGACTGCCTGGCATATAGTGGGTGCTCAATAAATATTATTTCCGAGGCAGGATTCGAGAGTTGTTATGATATTTATGATTTACTTTAAAATACTTCTGCAAAATCAAGTGACATGTGTGATATATGTAGGTACTTAGTTTGAGTCACATGCTATACACTGTCCTAATCAGAAATTCAATTTTCACAGGTGACCAGATGATATCTTATCAGAATTTCCACAGTCTAAAATGTGTGTACGACAAGTGTTCCAGTCATATTTATTTTTGATTAGCACTGGATGATAGAATGAAAGCTAGAAATGAATTTTCATTGGTGGAATTTGTGGTCCATTAATTAGCCTCACGTAAGCTTTCACTGGTGAAATGAGTAATATTCTTGGTATGTGGAATGGATAGAATCTTTTAGAGACAGTCCCCACACCTCCATAAATCTAAGAATCTAGCAGGACCTGTGTAGCCAGAACCCTCAAGGTTGGTCCCTACAGCTCTACCCTGTATCTTACTATTAAAATCCTACTTCTAGAATATTGATCTACCTACTGCTAGTGAGTCTCTTGTGCAAAGGATGCTACCATCCCTTAAGAAGACAGGGAATTCGGTATTTATTGAATTTACAGAACAGGCTGTACAAACTGTTCTGTGTCTGCTTGCTAGTAAAAATGTATTTAGTAAATGTCAGTGTATTTGGGAGACTTTGGTCAGAAACTTGCTCTTACTGAAGAAGCTGCAATTGTATATATGGCTATAATTATATACCAAAAAGATCAAAAGAGATGTGACCCATTTGGCTTAGGCTAGTCTGTAATAAGTGTCCTAGAGTAAAACCTTCGGTCTGAACAAAGTAAGTAAACCCAAGTCCATGCATTAATGAAAAAAGAAGGTAAAAACGGGTCCACTGGGCAGATATGACAAACAAGAAGGGCACAATTAACTGAGATCAAAGGAGGTAAAAGGCCCCAAATGCAGGCAAACAGGAGTCAGGAGGACTGAGGAATTTGAAAAAAAAAAAAATTCAGATTCTATATGATCCAGCAATCTCACATCTAAACATTTATCCAAGAGAAATGAAAGCATACAAAGACTTGTATATAAATGTTCAAGCAGCTTTATTCATAATAGTCCCAAAGTTGGAAAAAACCCATATAGCCATCTGTGGGTAAATGGACAAACAAATTGTGGCACATACACAAATGGAATACTACTCAGTAACAAAAAGAACAAACTGTAGTAATCTGATCTATTATTTGCCCAACTTTATGTATTTGTATGTTATCAACTTTGCTGCTTTGTCAGCAGCATGGAGTAGGAGAATTATTGTAAGGAATGAGGTTTACAGAGGAATAACAGAACGGGTAGGGATTCCAGGCACAAATACAAGTCCGTGGAGAAAATAGTTTTAATATGGGCGCCTGGCTGGCTCAGTTGGTAGAGCATGGGACTCTTGATCTCAGGGTCATGAGTTCAAGCCCCATGTTGGGTATGGAGGAGGAGGAAGAGGAGGAAGAGGAGGAAGAGGAGGAAGAGGAAGAAGAGGAGGAGTTGTTGATTTTGGACACGTAAGTGAGGCATTTTGGTTCCTCTGGATACACGCCCTCAAAAATTTGAAACTTAGCAATATTTGTAACTTTTTCACCAGCTTCTTTCCCTTTTAAAAATGACAGTTTTTAATTTAAGACTTAGTCAGAGGATGGTTGAAGCCAAGACTTTAAAAGAAAGCAGGTTGTTTCTTTATGTACGGGTCTTTAGGTCAATAAATGATTATTATGTATCTAACCAAGTCACGGTTGAAATGAACAGAAGAGTTTTCTTTAGCAATAGTTATCGGTGAAGTTCTCGATGAACTGGTTGTAGGTTTAACTTGTGTTCTCCTAATGAAAATTAGCTGTAACTTTATTGTCTTCTGAATTCCTCCCTTTGTGAAGGATGGGAAGGGGTGGCACAGGATTGCCAAAGGGAAGAATCTCTAGCAATAAAATTGGAAACTTTTCATATAATACAAAGGAGATAAAATTAATAAGCTGCACTTTAAGTATCGTCTCTGCCCCATCCTCTGGAATAGAGATGTGTACAGAGCCCTCAGTTAATTACTAGGCAGTTTTAAATCAATTTCTTTCCTGTAATGCATTCACAGAAAATGTTATAATATCTAGTGTTTTGTTCTCCCACCCACCCTCCTAATGTGAGTGCCATGAAGCAAAATGGGTGGAGGGGGTAGAAATCAGGCATTGGAAGCAATCAGATAGGCAGGCTTTGGGGCACCTGGGTGGCTCAGTCAGTTAAGCACCCGACTCTTAATTTTGGCTCAGGTCATGATCTCAGGATCGTGAGATTGAGTTCTGCCTCTGTCTCTGTGCTGGGCATGGAGCCTGCTTGAGATTCTCTCTCTCCCTCTTCCTCTGCCCACTGCCTCCACTCATGTTCTCTCTCTCTCTCTAAAAACAAAACAAAACAAAAAATAGGCAGGCTTGCTTGGACTCTCAGAGAACATTAGGAACATATCAGGTAACATTATTGAGGCAACTGTCTCTATAAAAACTAGTGCTGTCTTAAGACAATAAAAAGACAATCCACAAACCGGGAGAAGATACTCGCAAAACACATATCTGATAAAGGACTTACATCAATAATATACAAAGAATTCTCAAAACTCAACAATAAGAAAACAAATAATTCAGTTTCTAAAACATGGGTAAAAGATCTGCATAAACTCCTCACCAAAGAAGATATAGAGATGAAAAAAAGATATGAAAGATGCTCAACATTATGTGTCATTAGGAAATTTAAATTTATATTTAAATATTTGCAATAGTGATAAATGTAAATGAGCTATCAAGACAGGAAAATACATGGGTAAATCTTTAATGTATATTGTTAAAAGAAAGAAGCCAGTCTAAAAAGGTTATATACTGTATGATTCCAACTATATGACATTCTGGAAAAGGCAAAACTATGGAGATAGTAAATAGATCAGTGGTTGCCAGGGGCATAGGGGTAGGGCGAGAGGGATGAATAGAGGGAGCTCAGAACATTTTTAAAGTGGCAAAGTTATTCTGTATGATACATTAATGGTGGACTCATGATATTATGAATTTGTCAAAATCCATAGCATGTGCAACATCAAGAGTTATCCTCATTGTAAACTGTGACCTTCAGTTAATAATACTATATCAGTATTGGTTCATCAATTACAGCAAATGTGCCAAGTTAATGCAAGATGTGTGTGTGTGTGTGTGTGTGTGTGTGTGTGTGTTGGGGGCCAAGGGTATATGGGAACTCTCTGTACTTTCTAGGTAAGTTTTCTGTAAATCTAAAACTGCTCTAAAATAGCCTATTAAAATGAAAAACAATAACAAAAACTATGCTTTCTTGAGATTATGGGCTTTCTTGAGATTACTCTAATTAATTAGGAAAAAACCTTTAACCTTTCCTTCCTGGCTTTTAGAGGTCATAACATCTGCTGACATTTATTATTCATTCAGCAACTACTTACTGAGCACCAATAGTGCCAAGCACTGTTTTAGATCCTGGAGATACAACAGTAAACAAAATGAATCAAGCAGCTGCTCCTTTGGAGCTTACAGTTTGTGGGGAAAGACAAATACATAAAAACAAAATCATTAGAATAATTTCAGATAGTGACAATCGATATGAGCATAGTAATGGAAGAGATAGTGATGGAGTAGGAGTTAGTGTAATCAACTTTAGCTAGGGTAATCCTGGGTGGCCTCCTTGAGAAGATGTCTTTTAAACTGAGTCCTGAATGTTGAGGAGACAATATGGATGAAAGTACATTAGGCAAGAGAAACAGGAAGCTTAAAATCCCCATGTGAAAATATATTTGGAATGACTGGAGCTTCAAAAAGATAATCCGTGTCACCAGGCATAAAGAATGAAGTAGTAAATGGCAGAAAATGAGGTTGGAGCAATGGAGGCACTGGATCCTACTGATGCTTGTTTCCTTCTGTTCAGGGAAAGTTCCAGAAGATGAAAGCTATCCCAAATTCCTTCCAGATGACTTTTTTGAATTCAGCAAATGTGTACCAGTCATCTGGGTGGATCTTCACTGTCCATTCTATATATTCATCTGGTACCTACCTTACATCTGCAGAAGTTATACAGTAAGAAATAACAACTACCACCAATAAGGCCACACCATATTTTTTAAAAGATTTGATTTAATTTATTTATTTGAGAGAGAGAGAGAGAGAGCATGAGCAGGGGGAGCAGCAGAAGGAGAGGGGGAAGCAGACTCCCCGCTGAGCAGGGAGCCCAACTTGGGGCTCCATCCCAGGACCCTGAATCATGACCCAAGCCTAAGGTAGATGCTTAAGCAACTAAACCACACAGTCACCCCAAGACTGCACCATATTTTGCCTAATATTCTGCAACTAAATATTTTGTTCAGAAACATAAAATGTTTCAAACATGATGAAACTTAACAAAATGGGTATCAAAATACTCACAGCCCAGATTTATTGGAAGTTAACCATCTGCCATTTTGCTTCATTGCTTTCCTTTTTTTTTTTTTTTAAGGTATCACAGAATACAGTTAAAATCTAACCTCCCATCCCTTTCCCCTGCTCTTCTCTCCTGAGGTAGTTACTCTTAAGTTGGTACCATTTCCAGACATATTTTAACCATTTTCTATAAATATACTTTTACCCATAAACAATACATAGCATTTCTTCATGTATCTTTTCTATGACCACTCTCTGGGCTATATCTTGATTCTTTTTGACAGGATGCCGTTGAATAGCTGTCAAAAAAAAAAATCAGTCTGAAAGAGCTGGAGATCCCGGCCTCATTCATGTAGTTGAGCATACTAGGGAATGACACAGCCATCATGAAGTAGGTTCAGGTAAGAAGTATCTGCTCTAATAATTGGCAAGCAATGAAGGAAAGATCTTTCTAGAAAATATGGATGTAGGGAACTAGCACTGAAACATACTGACAAATAACAATTGACTGAGATTCATTCATTTATTCAATCATTTTACCAAGATTCATGGAACTATGTGTCCCCTGAGAATACACTAGTGATTAGGACAAAAACCTTGCCTACAAGGTGTGTAGGTACGTCCCAGGTTGAACTAGAATGCTAGTCTCCTCTGGGAGTAAAGTAAAAATTTAAAAATATTTAACTTTTATGAAGGCAGAGAATAAATCCTTGGTGGTGATTTCAATGATATATCTTGAACCAAGAATCAGAATCCATTTTAGGAAAATGGAGGCAAATGTTGGGAAAATCATGACATAAAATGTATGTCTTCTCACTTCCTCAATGGCATCATGGCATCATTTTGATGTTTTCTACCTTCCTTTATCTTACACTACTTCCTTCACTGCTAACTTTCAAAGGTATTTGCTCCGTGTATTTTTAAGATTTGCATAAGTAGTGTCATACTTCATATATATTTTTGTTTTTAACTTGCTGTTTTCCCCTCAAAGTTGTTTGAGCTATATTCTAGGTTAATTTAAGTAAATAAGATTAATGATTTTAAATCATGTATGTTGATGTATATTGTTTCATATAAGAATAAACCACAGGTTATGTATTCATTCTCATTCTGATAGGCAGTTTAACTATTTGAAAGAGTGCCACAGTGAAAATCCCTATACATTTCTCTGTCTAGCCATCTGAAAGAGTTTCTCTAAAGCATATACCTGAGTATGGACTTGCTGGGCCATAAGGTATGCACATGTTCGATTTTATCAGGTGAAGCAGAAACTTCTAGTGTCCAACCCCAGTCCTCATTCTTCCTTGATTTTCAGTTGGACACATGGACATCTGAAAGAGACATTTCCCACCCTCCCTTGCTAAATGTGTCAATTTAACTAAAATTGGGCCAACAGTATGTAAGTGGAAATGTTGTATGGTAGCTTTCAGTATATTACCTTAAAAGACAGCTGGCGTTATATCCTTTGCCCTTCCTTTTGCTTTGTTCCTTTCCTCTCTGCTGGCATCAGGAGTATAGGTGTGATGACTAGAGGTGAGGAGTCATTCTGGACTATGAGCACAGGGGACCCACTGCAGGAATGTCAGAACCAGAAGGAGCCTGTGGGTGCCCTTCTGGAGCCATTTCACTAGCAACAAACTTTATTCCTTGAGACTTTGTTGGAAAAACCTGAATTTCTTTCTTGTATAACCTTCTATTGTCTTAAGTTTTCTGTCACAGCTAGCCAGGTACAATACTAACAAATGCACTAAGACTCCACACTAGTTTCCACTGGTTATACCGTTTAATACCCCCGCAAGCCACAAATGAGCTTGTGATTATAATACCTTATTTTATAATTGTTCAAAGCATTTTATAACTACATCTCGCTATGTCATGTGAGAAAGAAAGACAAGTACATTAGGATCTCCAATCGGTAGCTCAGAGCGTTAGAACCTAGGAAGTTCAATGACTTGACCAAGGTCTCTGGTAGGTTGGTATCAAGGATAAATATGATGTCTCACAGACAGATGCTGTGCTCCTGTGGGGCTACCTGAAGAGAGATTCTTTTCAAAGTGATCTAGTTATGCTGACAAACCTTACCTGCTCTACGTAACATTGTGATAAAAGTCTATCATTAGCTGTCCTATTGCTAAGCAAGAGCATATTGAGTCACACGCTAGAATGTGCATTTTGGGCATTGGCTTGGACTGGGGAGAGTCAGTCCAACTCAAGAAGCTAATTGGTTACAGAGAAGGCAGGGGAAAGTGTACATTCATCAAAGAACACTAGTCAATTGCCTGGTCTCTTGGCACTGATTGCCAGCCAATTTTCAGACTGATACTGGCATTGAATCCAAAAAAGTCACTGATCTCCCTGCACAGCTGGAGGGCATTGGGCTAAGAAGGAGTGGAATTTGAAAAGGAGGAAGAAACTGAGACCTACTTCTATTTTAAACATATTTCCCCCCTTTTTTTGCTAATATGGGAGTGACTTACAGAAAATGGAGTGGTGTCAGAACCATCCAGGCTGCTGGGCAGGGTGGGAGAAGCTGTGCTAGAGTCGCTCCTGAAGACAGAAGTAAGTTTCCTAGGAAATGTCCAGAAGTGCTTGTTGACTGGGACTTGAAATAGTCTGAAGATGTGTTTCTGGCTGCTGGGTCCCTAACGGGGTTTCATAAGCACATCAGAGTGCACACATGCATTACAGGGAACTTTGGGGTTTGGTCGATGTCAAGTCAAAGGGGTCATGAGTTCCTTTCTCCCGTCAAGAAGATGTTGGCCACCATCACCTTCTTCGTCACCTCTGATGTCCGCATGCAAGGGCCCCTGAGTGGAGAAGCATATTTGTTATAGATATATGGAAAGAAGAGGCTATGTGGAAAGACAAGAGACAGACAACTCTGTATATTTTGGTTTCCTATGAACTGAACCCTAAATCAGGTAATTCTAAATATATTCTCTTTAAAAGCCTCCCCTCTGCCAAATGTGTCTTCAGCTATTAGGGGAAATTAAACTGCCAAATTTAAATCTATTTTCAACACCACTGAAAATTATAGAGAAGAATTACCTATAAATCAAGCTCACTATGCTACAGGATACAATCCAGTTCATATATGCCCAATAAATGCCAGCGAATTTTCCAAACCAGAAGTTAACTGTCTGTGCTTGATGTGGGAGGGCAACATACATACTTAATAAAATTTAAAATCCAGGCCTCAGGGCTCAACAAATTCAGTTCCTGCTACTGAATTTCTCCTTGAAAATAACATAGTGCATTGAAAGTGGAAAGTCTAAGGAACTGGAATTTCTACTGAAATGAGACAGAAGGCTCTGCTGCATCTAATCAACTGACATGAGACACCTGGAGCTCTGGTTGAACCATAAAGGCTCTGTTTTTATCAAATTCTGCCTTCTATGGATGGGGAGGACTGATGATAGAGTGCCATGTGGACAGTGTTGTGAGCAGAACATTATGCAGCGGAAAGACAATACTGGATAGGGATTCTGGACACCTAGTTTTTAGCTCCCGTGTTGCCTCTAACTAGTTCTGAAATCTTGGGTGATCTTTGAGCCTCAGTCTCCATTACTGTAAAATAGGAAAATGGAAGATACTCTTTACTACGTAGTCGAGCTTTAGTGGTCTGCAATTACCTCACGGTGTACTCCACTGATTGGGATTGCTTCTGATTAGAATAAAATATAACGATGTGGTGAAAACTTCCAGTGCTTAACCATATCCAATTCTCTCCTTTCCGGATCCATTACATAGGTAGGGACATGTGACTCCTTCAGATCAATGGGCGGTAGATATGATGTCTGCGTGGGTCAAAGATGGGAAGAGCAATGTGGGTTTTTCATATTCTCTGTTCCCCTGACATACCCTGTAAGCGAAATGTTGATACAGTAGAGCCACAAGGTGGAAATGACCAGATCACTGATAGTTGAAGAGAGCTGCCCTAGAGAGCCATTAAACTTGCAAAGAACTCAGGAGAGTAAGAAATACAAGAGATTTTGAGGTTTTTAATTGCCATGCTGTCTGGTCTGTATGCAACATATCATTGCCCCAGACCCAGGAGACACACCCAGCAGGACCATTTACACCCATGCAGCCAATGACTAGTTGTTCACAGGCAAGAGAATACATGTCCCCATCTATACTGTTAAAAGCAGGCACAGGAAGAAATATGAAGCTAGAGATATTTATAACACACAGCAATTGCTCAACAAATGCTTGTTTTATGAAAGAATAATATGAAGTTCCCCCTCCTGTGTGTGTGATAGAAGAAGAGGATGTGGAGGAGGATGAACTCGTTGAGAGCATCTCTGTATCCTGATCACTGTAGCACATGGTAGTGCTCGAGAAGTGTTTGTTGAATTCAGATGAATTGAGTGAACACTTAGTATGGTGAAGCATATGGCTGACTTTAAAACTGACAATATAGAAATGAATATTGGTCCCATTCCTTACTCATAGCCTCCACTTTAAAAATAGAAAATATCTAAAATCTATACGTGTGGAGGATTGTCATTCACACATTCATTCATTCAGTAAATATTTATTGAGTGCCTGCATTGCTCAAAGCACCGTGTTCAGCATCAGTGAGATAGGACTGGAAAAGTCCTCATGAAGTTTACAATCTAGGGCACTGGGGCTGAAGGATAGGAGGAACAAGGGGGTGAGAGACACTACTTATTTAAACAACACTGTGATGAGTATCACCACGGGGAATTACAGGATGCCTTGAGAGCAGATGATGGGGCCCCAACCTAGGCTGGTGGTCAAGGAAGGTGTCTAGTTTTAATCCAAGTCACGGTTCCTGCTATGATAATTTGGTAACTAAAAGACTTGCTGAATTTTTCAGCCCACGTGAGGAATCTTGTGACTGTGGCCCTGCTTACAGACACAGTGGTTGCCGAAGTGTAAGCAAGGCAGATGTTTTTCGAGCATTTGTCTTGCTTTCACTTTGCTTGAATTTCGATGCGGCAGCATTAGTCAAACACACTAAATATTGCAGGACTCTGGGAAATGGAGGAAAGTGGGGAAAGGATTCTATCCTTCTTTGCAACAAGATTTGCACGTGGTTTTGACACTGTGTAACCCAGAGTCCCTCCTTATGAAGGAGAGACTGTTATTTCACAGATGAGGAAGCTGAGAATGGAGGGGTAGGCAACTTGCCCAAAGTGGCATAGTTAATAAATGCCAGAGGGAGAATTTGAACTCAATCAATCTGGCTATAAGTGAAGACATTTAACCCACCCCTACTTTACACTGCATCGCCTCTCCCAAGACTGAATTTTGTAAGAGCAGAGTCATCTTACTAGGAGATCAAGTTCTGAGGTTAGCATGTAGCTGAGAATCACTGTTAGCAAAATTATCCTGGAAGATTCTTAAAAAGATCTCTTAATAAATCCAATGTGGACATTTTTTCTGCCAGCTTGGAATAGATTATTGCTCATTTGATTGAACACCTGTTAAAATAAATTGATCATGTTTTGGGGCCATGTTTCTAGAAAGGTATATATCTTCAGACACTAGAGTCACCTGCAACTTGGTCAGGTGGTCACTTAAAGAGGCACAGTGATACTGAGACTGACCAAGGGCACATATCCTCTTCTATTTTATTTCCTTTTTCTGAGTCTACATAATTGAATCCTAGCAGGCTAAGTATACTTTGGATATAATACTACCATATGTTGATTTGTTACATTTCTTTTTTTTTTTTTTTTTGACGATTTTATTTATTTATTTGACAGAGAGAGAGAGCACACAAGCAGGGGGAGAGGCAGAGGGAGAGTGAGGGAGAAGCAGGCTTCCCACTGAGTAGGGAGACTGATGTGGGGCTGATCCCAGAACCCTGAGATCGTGACCTGAGCCAAAGGCAGACACTTAATTAACTGAGCCACTGAGGCACCCCCATTTTTACATTTCTTATGTAATAGAGTCCTTTTATAGACAATATCTATTTCCCTTTCTCCCCTACCAAAAAAAGTCTAATAGAAATTTTAGGGAACTTGGGGAGTGAGAAAGGAAGATTCTTTGCAAATCATACCACTTACATGAGTATCTCTGAAAGGATGATTGGGACACTGCATTTTTAAAGTAAGCTTCCAAAGTGATTCTTATGTATTCCTAAAGTTTGAAAGTCATCTACGTGTCTATCCCATCCTAATCGAGAGGAGAACAGTAGGTCATCCTAGCCATTAGGTGAACAGTGGAGTCTGCCTTTCATTTTAGCATTTCCCGCTGTGCTATGTCCTGGTGCTCTACCTGTGACCCCCAGTGCTTGTTTCCTGAGTGTCAGATCCAATGGATCTCAGCGGAGTAAGTAGGGCACTCACCCAGGGCCAGAGAGAATTCTCCTGAATTAAGTTCACACCACATGTAGGGCAAGGAACTTGAGTAGCCAAATATCACTACAAGCAAGAGTCGCATCTGTTCACTATAACAGTATCAGCCCAGGTTCATGGCTGCAAGTATCAAAAGTGACTCTGTCTATTTTGAGCCCAAAGGGAATTTCCCGATTATTTAGAGAGCTCTGGGCCTACCAAATCAGTGGAGATCTGGAGGATCAGGCAGAAAAGCAGCAAGAATAGAGAAATTCTGGAGGACTGAAGTAAAGAATCCGCAGCAAGGGGGCGCCTGGGTGGCTCAGTCGGTTGAGCGACTGCGTTCGGCTCAGGTCATGATCCTGGAGTCCCTGGATCGAGTCCCGCATCGGGCTCCCTTCTCAGCAGGGAGTCTGCTTCTCCCTCTGACCCTCCCCCCTCTCATGCTCTCTCTCTCTCTCTGTCATTCTCTCTCTCAAATAAATAAATTAATAAAAAAAAAATCTAAGAATCTGCAGCAGGAACAGCCTGGTGTGCTTCATGGTACCCCTTCAAATTCACCTCCCAAGAAAGGGTGGGTATCTAAGCAGCTGAGGCTGAATCAGGTGCTTCCTGAGGGAGGGAGGAGTTGGCCCTCACCCCTTAGCTCATGAAGAATGTGGGGGGCAGCTCTCAACACAACTGCACTCAAGGGAACCCCCCCCACAAAGGGAGGCTTAAGTGGGGTTGATGGCTGGGCAGTCCCAAATGACAAAAGCAAATACTCACAGGCCTGCTTGGGGGGCAGCCTCCTCCCTAGAGGACCTGCTGGGCCTCTTCCTCTAATGGTGGCACCACCATCTTGCTCTTCTCATTTCCTATTTAAGAAATAGGAGCTTCTAGGGGAATATTGTTGTGATAAATATAGGGACTCTTTAACGCAAAGCAAAACACATCCTCAAAGTTCTCTTTTTCTGCATATCGGCTAGGTGCTTTTATCTGCTATGGAAAATAATAAAGAAACCAATTAAGGAATTTGAAACTGTCAGGAGTGTGGCATGGCTTAAAGAAAGGACATCGTTTTTTCCATTTGTTTTTTCTGCTAAGGGCCTTGTAGGTGCCTGAGGTAACTTATCATTTGTTATTCATTTATTCATTTTGGTGCGTCTCGGGATCCAGCTGTTGAACCCTTGCTGACTTGCAGCAGCTATGACACACAGTTTCTTACTTATTGCTCCTGTTCTTGCTGCCTGTGCCTCAGCTCCAGGTTTTGCTGGAGCTTGACTAGCCTACCTCTTCAGACTGGTAATAGTCCCATTTGATTGTTAATTTGGAACTTTGGGAAAGCTATCTGAATCATTCTACTAGGAATTATTCAACCCCGATGGTGTCCTTGGGTAGCAATCGCAGTTGTTAGTTTCCTCTAACTGTAGGAACCGATTGGGCATGAGCAAAGGGGGTGGAGGACAGGAGAAAGGATGGAACTATATCCTTATACATAGGTAAAGATACTGAGAGAGAAAACAATCAGAAATGTGCCAATATTTCACGTATTGCATGGAGCACTGGGTGTTATACGCAATGAATCATGGAACACTACATCAAAAACTAATGATGTATGGTGATTAACATAACAATAAAAAATTGAAAAAAAAAACCCAAACTAATGATGTACTGTATGGTGACTAACATAACATAATAAAAAAAAGAAAAAAATAATTCTTTTCTCTT
The DNA here is from genome assembly GCF_029215605.1 of Mirounga angustirostris. Lineage (NCBI taxonomy): Eukaryota > Metazoa > Chordata > Mammalia > Carnivora > Phocidae > Mirounga > Mirounga angustirostris. Next base: position 66,990,045 of record NW_026991717.1, on the reverse strand, counting down.
AAAAAAAAAAAGAAATGTACCAATATTTACTGAGATATGCAGCAAAATGTTCCCATAATGCTGACTCAGATCCATTCTGGAAATAGTAGGGGTATACATTATAAATAAAATGCCAACTATTATTTAGAGGTTAAAAAAATGACAATCAACTTACAATGTCTGAAAGAAAAAAATGATACTGTTATGGCAAAGGAAATTGAGGCAGAAAGATAGTTTTTGTTTTTGGAGTAGATGCCATACGAAATGGAAGCTCTACTAAACCAGACATAGAGCCAGTAAAAGAAATCTCTCCAGGATTCTCATGGTAGACCCTTACGCACATGCTTGCAGCCATACCTGAATATGAGGTACAACATGCCACCTTTTGAACTTCATTACCACTTACTCCCCCAAACTGAAGGCATATTTGAAATGCTAAGCAATTTATCCTGTATATCAAGGATTACCGTCTTGCTCAAACTATATGTGCCAAAAATATTGACACATGACCCAATGATGCAAACAACCTATTACTTACTTTCTGACTGACTTGTAACCCTTTTGTTTAGCTAAAAATTTGCCTCCAAATCATTCTAATGATTATCCTCCTGACTCCTCATGCATGAGAGGAAGAGTCGTCACAATCCCATTTTCTACTTTTCCAAGTCAAATTCTTAGCAAATTTATTCTAGATTCAAAAAATAATTGCTATTTTCTTTCTGTCTCTTCTCAGGGGGGAAAAAACCTTCAAGGGCTGCCATGCCTCCCTCTCACGGTGTAGCTGGGAAACGTACAACTCAGGGCTGCTAATGCATGGAATAAATGGACAGTCTTGCTAACTCCTATTATCGTCATTGTGTCTAGAGTCCATGTCAGTTCGAAACTAAAATGTCCTCCTTTGCATCCACAGTACTTTAAATATCCCAACAGTATCTGCATTTATATAATGCCCATCTGCACAATATCAAATCATCTTGACAAATGTTCCATATTTCCAACTTTGTGTGTGTGTGTGGCTGAGAAAACTGAGAGGTTATACAAGACAAACTTTTTTGGGTTATATGCACATCCAAAACTTGCAGTCTTCAGTGATAGTAAGGGTCATGTAACTTGGATAAAACATGGGCAAAAATGAATCCACGTAGATCAGAAATGATTAGTCAGCTTCATTTTCTTTTCTACCACACTATTTTACATTATTCATTTTAAATGCAGGAGACTGGAAAAAAATTGACTCCTTTTTAATGAGGTTTGATTTATTCAACCTTGTATTATTAGTGAAAATAGGATACCTTGTTAGTTGGAAAATACATTTAAAATAATGCACTGTTTTGAATAAATTATCGGGTTGATGAGTATATAATGATAATATTGATATTACTTTACATTTGCACAGAATGTTGGCAGTTTACAAAGCACATTCATATGCATCACTTTGCTCAATCCTCAAAATTCTCTGGGCATTATTGTTCATATTTTATAGATAGGATCCTAAGGCTCAGGGAGGTTCAATGACAGGTAATAGGTGAAAAGCAAGGGTTTGGTTTCTTTGGGTTTCTGCCTCTAAACCTTTTTCAGAAGTCACTTTTACCAAAGATAACCAAACAAAAAAATGGCCTTCATTGTCTCTTACCGCACTTTTTCACTAGCTTCTTATCTACTATCTCAGGAACAATCTTCCCTACTACTCTTGATCTTCCCAGAAGCAATTCAAATCACAGTTCTTTCCTAACAGCACTCTCTTGGAGATCCTTTGCCTGGAAATTAAATTTTGAACTCTTATATTGTCATCCAGCGTCTTCACAATGGGACCTAAATGTAGCCTCAACGTAGTCCTTCAGTCCCTTGTCCCTTTCACAGGCTTATGTCCAGCCAAACCAACCTCATGAGTCCTTCAACATGCTATGCTTTTCTATAGCTTGTGTCTTTGTACCCGTTTTTTAATTTCTCCCTAGAATGTCTTTTCTTTATTCTTCACCTAGCAGATTTCTACCTATGACCTGAGAACCTGCTGAGACAACATCCTGTATGAAGTCTCTCCTCCCCTCTTAGGACGTGTACACACATTTCATTATTGTCAATACCCAATGAAGTTGAAATAATGTGAATGAGCTTCCTAAGGGTATGGACAGCATCTTGGTAATCTTTACTCCCCAGGACCTAGCAAAAGGTCTGGCATTCAATAACTAGTTATAGAATTAATAAATAAAGTATCTATTACCTCTTCGACTACAGTGAAAACACCTGCATTTAGTAGACATCAAAAAATTTTATAGCAATTTTACTTCTGGGTATGTTTCCAAAATAATTGGAAACAGGTTCTCAAAGAGATATGTGCACCCCCAGATTCTTAGCAGTATAATTTACAAGAGCCAAATTGTGGAAGCAACCCAAAAAACATCAATGGATGAATGGATAAACAAAATGTGGGATAGACCCACAAGGAAATGTTATTCAGGCTTAAGAAGGAAGGATTTTCTGACATGCTACTACATGGATGAAACTTGAAGACATTTACTAAGTGAAATAGCCCAGTCACAAACGACAAATATTGTATCATTCTACTTACATAAGGTATCTAGAATAGCCAAATTTATAGAAACAGAAAGTGGAAAGGTGGTGACCAGGAACTGGGGGGAGAGAGAGATAGGGGGTTGTTTAATGGGTATAGAGTTTCAGTTTTACAAGATAAAAAAGTTCTGGAGATTGGTTGCACAACAGGGTAAATATGTTTAACACAATTGAACTGTACACTTAACAATGGTTAAGATAATACATTTTATTTACTAAATTAATTTATGGGTATTTACCACAAGTACATATTTTTAAGTAAAAAAACTCTTTTAGTGACATACCCTTCTTAGTTAGAGAAATGAATGAACTAAAGAAATTATTTTGAATATTGTAGTATGTGTATGTGGGTAGTAGAGATAAAAAGATAGGATGGAACAAGAAATAAAATACAAACAAAACATTTCTACTCTCACGAGCTTGCTTTCTAACTGGAGAGACAGAAATCAGACATACAAAGTGATGATATAATTTCAAAACAATGAATTCCCACAAAAATAATGTAATTGGAGTCCCAAGATTGACTAAAGAGTTTGGAGTTAAGTTGGATTAATCTTGGAGCTCTTCCTGGAGGAGGTAGATGTGTAACTTGGTTTCAAAGAAGCAGGGGGTGGGCAATATAGATAGGGTGAAATGGATGAGCTATTTGTGAGGGAGATATACTTGCTTTATAGGAATTAATTTATTAAATTCTACAACAGCTATATCAAATAACTACTGTTTATAATCTCTCTTTTGAGGCACAGAGGTGAAGTAGCTTACCCAAAGAGAATGTGTAGTAAAGGGCAGAGTAAGGTTTTAAACCCATGCCACTTGGCTCTGGCATTCATGCAATTCCTCAATAAGCTATGTTTTGCTCTGCTCTCCGCTTGATTCCTTTATGAAGTGGTTCCCAGTGACTCATTTCTACATACCCTTCCTAAGGTCCAGTGGTTTTTAACAGTTTCGAGAATGCAACATATTACCATAGGAGAGCTTGGAATCCAGCTGACTGAATGTTCACAGAGGGCTTGGTGAAATAAAATAGTTTAAGAACAATATGAGAAATTCAGTTAGAGAAACAATTTTTCTGACATGGGTCAGTCCCTTTGACACAGGATTGAGGTTAGGGAATCTACTCTCTGGGGGGACGGTCCCACTGTCACAGTTTAGCATCTCAACTCTATAGCTCCATGGACGTTCTTCCCATATGATGTTCTCGTGGGTTAGCGTTTCACCGAAGTGCCTCTGCATCTTGCACAGTGTTTTCAAGGGTATCAGGCTGCAGACTGTCGTCAACATCACCGACTTTCATCAGAATTTACATCTTTTTCCAGCCCCAGGATTGCAGCAGATGTGTTACACTATTTTGAAAAGAAAATCAGATATGGGTAATAGAGATTGGCTGTATATGAATGGAGTGAGAGGGGTGATCAGGAAAAGCCAACTCTTCCATATTAAATCATATATATTAATATTTAATACTGAGAAAGTGATCATAGTTAGGATGCTGCTTACAGAAAAAGACACTGTGTTAATCCATAGTAAATTATCTGAGGTAGAGTCAAATACTAGAAGAACAAGGTGGCGATTATTTAATCTTTATTCTGACACAAACCACTGAACTGGGAAGTGCTTTACCATGTTCAGACTTCTTTTGTTTTTCCTGCTTAATGTTCAAAAAATATAATTCAGCAAGATTTTGTTAAGTATTTTATTTTATTTTTTAAAGATTTTTATTTATTTATTTGAGAGAAAGAGAGAGAGACAGCATGAGTGGGGGGGGGGCAGAGGGAGAGGGAGAGAAAGAATCCCAAGCAGACTCCACCCTGAGCACAGATCCCATCGTGAGCCTCGATCCCAGAACCCCAAGATCATAACCTGAGCCAAAACTAAGACTTAGATGCTTAACTGACTGTGCCACCCAGGTGCCCCCAGATTTTGTTAAGGATCTTAAAATTACATTCAAATGATCAGGTCATAAATACTTGTTGATAAAAAGTGAGAAACAAGGGTACACATTTTTCCAGGTTCAAAGTGAAGGGAATCTCTTACTTGAAGCATTACTAGTTAGAAAAGAAATCATTTAGAGTCAGAGTATAGACATAGAAAAAAAAGAGAGAAAAGAAAACTATTCAAGTTTTTCAAAAGTCCTTTTGGACAGGAGACCACTGATAAAATATTTCATTTTATTAACTCTGAATGAATTAGAGACATGTGGGTTGTGTTTTCCCCAGAATGGGCAGGGGCTTAAAATGTAAGAGAAAGGGGCACCTGGGTGGCTCAGTTGTTAAGCATCTGCCTTCGGCTCGGGTCATGATGCCAGGGTCCTGGGATTGAGCCCCACATCGGGCTCCCTGCTCGGCTGGGAGCCTGCTTCTCCCTCTCCCACTCCCCCTGCTCGTGTTCCCTCTCTAGCTGTCTCTCTCTCTGTCAAATAAATAAAAAAATAAAATAAAATCTTAAAAAAAAAAGTAAGAGAAAATAACTTTTGGCAAATCCTATTTAGTATTTTGCTAACCCTGAACCAAAAGATTCACTTTTGTGATTGAGTTTAGAAGAGAATACAGAAGTATGAAAAGAATGCATTGGGTTTTTAAACTGAACTGTTTTGAAATCAATGACAATTTAAGGTTCTTCTAGAAACAGGTGGATTCATGCCCAAAGTAATGAATAGCTTCATTGTCTCTTGGTCTTACATCTGAGTGTGCTGGAAAATTTCAAATTTTGCCTTGTAAAATGTATAGACCTGATATATGCTTCAGGAAACACTCTTCTCTCTCTCTCTCTCTTTTTTTAAAGATTTTATTTATTTGAGAGAGAGAGAATGAGAGAGAGACAAAGCACATGAGAGGGTGGGAGGGTCAGAGGGAGAAGCAGACTCACTGCCGAGCAGGGAGCCCAATGCGGGACTCGATCCAGGGATTCCAGGATCATGACCTGAGCCGAAGGCAGTCGCTTAACCGAGCCACCCAGGCGCCCGGAAACATTCCTCTCTAACAGAATCTGAATTTCAGGGCTCTGCCTTTGATTCTGATCTGTCTACCAGTTGTATCACTCATGTGTTCTTCACGGGATCAGCAAATAGCAAGTTGTCTGTTGAGCCATGTGTGTGTAGTTGGTAGGCTCAGCCCTGCTCTATTAAGATTACTATGGCTGCCCTAACTCAAATTCTCCTGTACTAGAGGTTAGGACAATATTGTTATTAATAACTTTTTTTCATTTAATTGATTTTTTTTTTTAAAGAGCAGTAGAACTTTTTCATTTTGGTCTTCATTTGGTCTGTTAAACATGATATAGAGAGATGAATTCTAAACACATCATTGTGGCAGACCAATGGATACCCTTTGATTATCTTGAGCTATGCCTACCAATGCCTAGTTAAGTTGGGGTGTGGGGAGTACCTAAGAAGGATCATGTATACTGGTCTTTTGGCACCAGATATAGCAATTAATCAATAGACTCCCATTGTATATATCACCTGCCCACTCCCCCCAGTGTATATACATACATGCATATATCAGCAAAACAAAATCAAAACCTTTTTGTGTTTTAATAATATTGTTGTCATGAAGATATCATTTCAGGATAAAATGTCTTAGAAGAGTAAAAATTTCTTCATATCTGCAATATTCCATTAATAAATGGTTCTATTCATGGTGCCTATATCAGTTATTACTCTTCCCCAGGAATGGTAAAGCAATTTTCTAATATTCCCTTCGAATTCTAAGACCAAAAGCTCTAGAGATGTGTCTTTCAATTTCATCTTTGAAACTTAGAATAGCAAAAGCAATAACAAAAACAAAGGGCATTAGTTAACGTTTAAAGCCTCAACGTCAACTCCTACAATTTTCAGATATACCTCAGGATAGCTGCAAATTCTGTAAAAGGATGCCTAATCTATGGATGAGAGGACTAACTTAGGTATGTTAGTGAGACTGGAAAAATATAGGAAGATTCCAGAAGACCCTTCATCTTCATCTTTCTGCTCATTTCCTTACTTGCTTAAGAAGTAACCAAGAAATACCTACCATTCTGGCTGGTAAATAAATAAGAACTACTTTGTCTGAAGTCTTGTGATTCTAATATTTTTGACCAATCTATTTCTACACTATTTCAGGTGAACTTCTTCCTTTACGTGTAAGCAACCTGCACCCCAGTGCTCCAATGTGCACAGCCATCCACACATCTATGGTCAGCCCCATACATCATTTATTCATTTGGTTTCTGCCTATCAGAACAAAATCAGGCAGGATTAGACCTAAAGACAAACTCAACTGTATATACCCATACAGGTTCAAAGCGAGCCTTATTATTAGATGAATAGGAAACTAGCTATATGATGACATTTTAGGATACTCTAAGGCATGATGGAAAACAAAGGGATTTCTGGCCTTTTGCTACTGTCTTGGTTGAACATTAAAGTTAGCACTGTTCTTTGTAATTCTTTTGTTAATGGAAGTTTTAGGTATTGGGATAGAACTAATAGTCATAGACATTCAGGGTATTGGAGAAGCTTTATGTAGGGAGATAACTGGATGGCTGGGGCACGAGAAAGAACAAGTACCAAATTCTTGATTTATAAGCCAGTGATAGCCTTGATTTTGCTTTTTGTAAGTACGTGGTTAGAAAAGAAATCTTAGGGAACATGGTTCGAACCATAGCATTTAGATTTTCTCTCTTTTCTTTCTTTCTTTCTTTCTTTCTTTCTTTCTTTCTTTCTTTCTTTCTTTCTTTTCTTTTCTTTTCTTTTCTTTTCTTTTCTTTTCTTTTCTTTTTTAGTAGGTTCCACTCCCAACGTGGGGCCTGAACTCATGACCCTGAGATCAAGACCAGAGCTGAGATCAAGAGTCAGACACTCAACCGACTGAGACACCCAGATGCCAGATTTCTATATTGAAATAGGAAAGTAGGAGGGAAAGGATGGGTAGAGGAGGATTGTAAGTGAGCATTGGCTATGAGCTAGCACATTCCTTACATGATCTCACTTAATTACTCAAACAAGCTTGTGAGGCAGGAATGACCTCCATGGAAGATAAACTCAGAGAGATGAAACATCTTATTCAAAGTTGCATAGCTAGTAAGTAGAGTATAGAATCTGAACCCAGATCTCTAAGCATAAAATAGTTTTATGCTTCTTCTCAAGATCTATGCCATAATTACTTATATTCTATATGTAGATTTAAAAAAAGGTTCAATTATCCCTGGTAAATTCTCACTGATATTCCGCATAGGAACAATTCCTTTTTGACTTTTAGACCCTGCCAGGACATACATCTTCAAACTATACTGCATCAGAAATGTCTAAAAAAAGCTGTGTGTGTGTGTGTAATTATAATGGGTTATTTTGTGTCTTCTTTCCTGATGATTACCAAAACGCAAAGAGGTGATATGAACATGTTTGAAATTTACCATTATGCTTTTATTATAAGTAAACACAAACTTGTTTTCAAAAGGAAATAATATATTCCAGAAAGGGGATTTCTTTTTCTTTCTTTCTTTTTTTTCTTTCCCTTAAACAGCATCCTCTGGTCTAAAGAGGCTTTTAAATTGGGTATCAGAATATAATGTAGAAATAGAGATAGTCAAGAAGTTCCTAAAATTGCCACATTGTACAGCAGACTTTGACTTTGTGTACATATTCCAATGGGAAACTGAGAACACATCTTAAGCCCCATTTCTTTTACTGTCACTTTTAAAATCAGGGAATTGGTTTGGAAAACAAACCCAGAAGTCTCCACCATGCTCTCTCAAGCTCTTGCCTCAATGATCCCCTCCCTCAGCCATCTCCCAGCACTGACTCCAAAGATTCCAAAGTATGAGCCCTTCCAAATGTGAGGGGGGGGAATGAAATGACTTGCCTTCTTAATTGTTTCTCAAGCCAGTGAAACCAGCCTTTTCTTTATCGAAGGAGCTTCATCCACCATGATACGTAATAGGGAGTTGACACTTTGATTTCAGGAAATTCACAGCTCAGAGTACTTTTCCTAGTCTAGTTCAGACACTAGAGCTTGGGCTAATGTGTCTGATGATCTCATCTGCCTGGAGAGAGGAATAGCAGGTCTGAGAGAATGCTAACTCCCATTACGTAAAATTGTTGTTATAAAAGCACTAAGTGCCAGACAGCTTACATACATCTCTTGGTATGTTTCAAAGACAAAACAGTATATGCAGAGTCAAATGCAGAAAAGCCATTAAGTAAAACATCCCCTTTACCTGATAACGTTTTCTGTTAGACTGCGGCAGCTCCTCACTGTTGGGAAGACAGGAGCCTGGGAGCAAGGTCTTTCTGCTCTGCAGTTTCTCAAAGGATTAAGAATAAAAGATGTGGTCCCCCACAGAGTTCTCCTTAAGTATTGAACGTTGAGAGGCATATGTGTGCTAAGTGAGAGGCCGTAAAAATGAAAGATGATATGGCGATACTGGGCGTTATATGTGGATATGTTGAAATTCCTTTTGCCAATCTCTCGATTTCTCTACCAATGATAACCTTAACATTGCATGACTTTTCAGAGATTTAGATTAAGCTGACTTCTAGGCTGTCCTCTTACATAATTTCCGTTACTCTGTCACCCTTCATCTGCCTTTCAATGGTTCCCTCTCTATGTCCTTTGCCGTGGCTTTTCTTAGGTGGGGAATTTTAGGTCATAAGTTTCTCTGCTGCTTATATCCGAAAGTCTCTCCATGAAAGCCCTGTCATATATAGTTAAGCAAACTACATGGCAGTTCATTATAACATGGCTTTTATATAAGTTCTGACACCCTCTTGGTCTGTCATAGTTATTCATAGATCAAATGAAACCACCAATTAATCATACACTGATATTATAGAGTGAGGCTGTGTTTCAACCATGTTGACCTTGTTTGGGGAATACATGAAATCAGGGGCATGTAGGTCACTTCTGGAATACAGAAAAGATGGAATAATCACCAATGTTTGGAAAAGGAGAGTCCCTGGGAGAAGTCAAGATTAAATCTAGATTGGTACAGTAACTACTTTAGGTAGGAGGAATTTTAATACAGGGAAATGCTGAGAAGCCACACAGATGATAGTAGGGTAACTCAGATACTAGCAAGAACAGAAAAGCACCATCACTCTTAAGCTGGACAGCTCTGGGGCCACATTCACAAGCGGGAACCACTTCAGGTATGCCTGATGGTAGCTGGAACCAGTAAGGCAGGGGTATCTGACCTGATTTGGAATAATAGAGGAGGCCCAGTTGCTATCATACATGTCACCCAAAGGAGAAGGATACAGAGACAGAGAGAGACAGAGAAATATATAGATTTTTTTGTCCCCTTTTACACACCCTCCAAATTCCTTCCAGTGCCTTCTATTAGCTGAACCTAGCTGGAAGTTGGTAAGTAGGACTGGAAAAAGTAATTCTCTGGGATATAGCTAGAATGAGGGAAGGTGGGGAGTGGATCTAAGGGCGGACAGGGAGATGACCATATCAGACAGGTAAATGATGAAGGCAATAGAGAATTAGAACCCAAGATTAGGAACCCGATAACCCACCACTAATTCAGATATGTGATCTGACTATTCAGACTGATAGTTCCATCAGGTATGGGACAACTTTAAATGGTATGTATCCATGGGTTTATTGTACCTTAGTTTTTTCAAGGTACTGCCTGGATCCTAAACACATGATTTAGATATTCAATGTATATTTTCTTCCTGAAAAGAGAGAATTACTTCTGTGCAATTTGCCTTTGTAATTCTAAGTAGTTTTTTCAAGATGGAACTACTGGATACCAGGTTCTCATCAATAAAGTACTTGGGGCATTGGGCAGGAGTTGACAACAAAGGAAGTCATTTTATTCTTTTTAAACAAAATTAACTTTTTATTTATGTGATATGAACTAATTTAGAATATGTATTAAGATGATCTCACTAAAGAGTTAAAACTTTCATTTTGAGGCTTCTTTTTTGTTAGCAAATGATATTTGATCAATTTGAGGAGCAATAACCTATCTTTACGTACATTTTGAATTTACATTCCCCTGATACTGAAACACAATTCTTTTTTTAAATTTTATTATGTTATGTTAATCACCATACATTACATCATTAGTTTTTGACGTAGTGTTCCATGATTCATCGTTTGCGTATAACACCCAGTGCTCCATTCAGTACGTGCCCTCTTTAATACCCATTGCTGGGCTAACCCATCCCCCCACACCCCTCCCCTCTAGAACTCTCAGTTTGTTTCTCAGAGTCCATAGTCTCTCATGGTTCGTCTTCCCCTCCAATTTCCCCCCTTCGTTTTTCCCTTCCTACTATCTTCTTCTTCTTCTTCTTCTTCTTTTTTTTTTTTTAACATATAATGTATTATTTGTTTCAGAGGTACAGGTCTGTGATTCATCAGTCTTACACAATTCACAGTGCTCACCATAGCACATACCCTCCCCAGTGTCCATCACCCAGCCACCCCATCCCTCCCACCCCTCACCACTCCAGCAACCCTCAGTCTGTTTCCTGAGATTAAGAGTCTCTTATGGTTTGTCTCCCTCCCTGGTTTCATCTTGTTTCATTTTTTCCTCCCTTCCCCTATGGTCCTCTGTCTTGTTTCTCAAATTCCTCATATCAGTGAGATCATATGATACTTGTCTTTCTCTGATTGATTTATTTCGCTTAGCATAATACCCTCTAGTTCCATCCACGTCGTTGCAAATGGCAAGATGTCTTTTTTTGATGGCTGCATAATATTTCATTGTATATATATACTACATCTTCTTTATCCATTCATCTGTGGAAGGACATCTTGGCTCTTTCCATAGTTTGGCTATTGTGGACATTGCTGCTATAAACATTGGGGTTCACGTACCCCTTCGGATCACTACATTTGTATCTTTGAGGTAAATACCCAGTAGTGCAATTGCTGGGTCATATGGCAGCTCTATTTTCAACTTTTTGAGGAACCTCCATACTGTTTTTCCAGAGTGGCTGCACCCTTCCTTTTTATCTTTATCCTCAGAATGCTGGTATTTGTTCTTAGACTAGTGCCCTACATCCCAAAGCAGCTTCAAGCTTATATCCTCAAACAATAATGTCTTTCACTGGACAGAATGGCACTGTGTGCCCAATTCTAAAACAACTATGGGGAAGAGGAATAGAGTTTACCTGACCGATTTCAACCAAAGTCAATATGCACCTTTGGGCTGGAACTTACTCTCCTTTGAAAAGCATAACCACCAATACTAGAACAAAATCAAGAGTTTGTTAGTTGTGGTTGTATTATTATTATTATTATTATTAATTATTATTATCTTTTAGTAATCTCTTCCAACATGGGGCTCAAACCCATGACTTTGAGATCAAGATCACATGCTGTACTGACTGAGTTGTCAGGCACCCCTACTGTTATTATTAGTAGTAGTAATAATAGCTAAGTCTAATATAGCATTTACATTGTGCTAGGCACTGTTCCACTAGTTATACATTTAAATATCACAAGTATATGAAGTAGTTACCATTATTATCTATAATTTATAGACATTAAATAATTTAAATAGGGTCACACAATTAGACAGTAGTGACACCAGGACTGTATTCCAGGTGATCTGATCCCAGAGTTGGTGCTTTTAACATTAATACCAGGCTGTGTCTATAGATGGGTGTGTATGTGAGGGGGTGAGGCATATGGCTATTAGAAAACCAGTGACTTCTGCCACAGGAAACAGAGCCTGGGACTGAGTAAGTACTAAAGTATTTGTTGAACAGGCAAAAAAATGAAGCATGAATGAATAAGCCCTTTGATAGCCTTCAAGAACAATGCCTTGTATCTAAGAGTCACTCATTGAGTATTCCATTGATAGTGGACAGTTGTCTTTCTGTACGATATCAGTAGAGAATTTGGAATATGCCACAGTTTGTTCTATCATTTTCCTTAAAATAAATGAGGGGTGGTTTTCAGAGAGGGGACAATTTTCCATGATTCCTGTGAGATGGATCGACATTCAGGAGTTTTATTTGGGAAGCCCCGGAAGTCCAGGTTGTTTCCTGGTTGCTGTTTATTAAAAAAAAACAAACAAAAAAAATGCAAATTGGTTCTATTGTTTAAACTTGCAATTATTGTTAAATTTACATTATACAAAGAGCTATCAAGGATTATATCCTATGCTAAGCTCCTCTACAACCTCTATCCTGAAGATATCTGGCCATTTCACATTTGCTTTCCAGCCATTGCTTAGGTTGTGTGCTAGAGAGAACACATCTCATTGACTATAGCTCCAAGTTCCCATAGCACCTGCACAGATCCCAGGATATATGTCTGCGTGCTGTTCACATTTTTTTCTTAAAAGCAGAGAGCGTATGAACTGGCGTGGTCCTCTTTTACATGCAGTTGGGCTCAGTTATCATATATTAGTCTGTCAGAGATACACATTATATAATTTAATACCATGTAGCCCTTCACAAAGACTTGGGCATACTCTATTCTTACTTCAACACTTTAAATAAATGGAGATATTGATTTACAAATCAATATTAAGAAGTGATTATTCTGATTATGGATAATCAACTTCCAAATCTGTGAGTAGGCCAGAGACTACTTGCCAGATTTCAGATTAAAGGGAAAAACATTAAAAAAAAAAAACCTTAAAAGTTTGTATGTTGTAGAAGATCATTATGAAATGCTTTTCTAGGACTCTAGAGCCAAAAGACTAATCTAACAATCAATGCCATCAGTAACTTTCTGTACAGTATTTAATGTTAACTATTGATCCCCAGAAAGCCAAGCCTGATCCAAATGTGTTCTTTTAATTTATGAGCATTTCATTCAACATATCATTCCCCATGTCCCACAACAAGTGAATGACCATAGAGTTCATAGTTTCCTAATTATTAAGAATGGGGAGGGCTGTCCTAGATCATCCAACCCTGACTTCTTGTTTTGTAGAGGCAATGATATAAGGCCTAGTTACTATGCCAAGGCTACATAGCTCATCAAGTGGAGGGCCAGGAGTTGAATATGAGTCTGGGGCTCTTTCCTGTCACCATATTACATAATGAATTTCTTTACATGCCAAAGTCACTACAACTTAGAATCATTGCCTACACAAGTTTGCACCATTCCTAAAGTACAATCCCCAAACCCAGATTACTCCTGTGTGTGTGTGTGTGTGTGTGTGTTTCTGCCTCGATTCCAGAGCACAGAAGGCTCTTGGAGGATGTGGTAGATTATATTTTTCAAAGATGGTTATGTTAGTATTTCCCATTTTATACACTCTTCTACATTATGGCCTTGCCATCCTCTCATTAAGAGTTTGTTTCCCCAAACTGTGAATCTGAGTGACCCCCTGTGATTGTTTCTATTCAGTAGAACACAGAAGAAGTGATGGTGTGTCAGTGCTGAGCATAACCCTTAAGTAGCCTGGCAGCTTCTGCTTCCTGCTTTTTGGAGTGTTTGCTGTTGGGATGTTTACTCTCAAAACTCAGTCTCTATACTGTGAGAAGCTGAAGCCACCTAACAAAGACGTGTCTAGATGCTCCAGCCCAGCTAAGCTTCTAGATGACAGCTAGTATCAATAGTGCGCCATCTAGAACATCCAGTTCAGTTGAGTTTCAGATGACTCCAGTCCTGGGGGACAGCAGGCTAGAAGTGTGTGAGAGACCTGAAGTGAAAACTGCCCAGAGGAGCCCAGTCACCTCCCAGTCTTTAAGAAATATTAATCAGGGTTGCCTGGGTGGCTCAGTCGGTTAAGCGCCTGCCTTTGGCTCAGGTCATGATCCTGACCTGATCCTGCTAATTGAGCCCCGCATTGGGCTCCCTGCTCAGCCGATCCCCACATTGGGGGGCTCCCTCTGCCCCTCACCCTGCTTCTGCCCTCTCTCTCTCTTTCTCTCAAATAAATAAATAAAATCTTTTAAAAAAAGAAATATTAATCAATGTTTGCTTCTATTCCATTAAGTTTGAAGGCGGTTTGTTATAGAGCAATAGGCGACTGGAATAGGTGGCACAGAAGTCCTGGCTGCCCACAGATTCATGACATCAGACCTCAGATGCACTCTCACCTCTGTCAGGCAAACCCTTTTCAAGCCTCCCAGACTCCAGCACATACTGCTCACCTTGACAGATCCAGCTCTCCCATTCTTCCTGTTAGTGAAATCTGTCAGGTTTCAAACTGATGTCAGGGTATGTGGATTTTCAATAGAAATTCTAGGAAACTTCCAAGTTTCTTAACATAGAAAAAGAATACTCTCTTTTTCCATATGAGTATCTCCCTTAGATAACAAGGGTCAGCAGAGGTCATAGAGCCCATGAGTGAGTTGGATATCATGTTGACCTTTCCAGAAAGCACAGAGATAAATTTAATTCAACATAGTAACTATTTTAGCCTGGAGGGACAGTAGATTTGCTTCTTTCTTCTACAAGGTTCTGGTATTTATATATTTTTTTACCTTAACAGTCTTATTGAATACATGTCTTAATTTTAAGACATCTCTAAGTCCTTCTGAATGTTGACAGGGTTTAAATTACAAACAAATAATACTAAGTCCCTTCCCCTGGTCCCTGATGGTCAAGTGCCCTCTAAAATCTATGACAGACACTTGGCTTTTCTCATTTAGAATATAACTTCCCAAAGCACAGGACTTGTACCAATGGCAGAACATGAGAAGTTTTAAAGTAGACCAGAGATTCCTAAATTTTTAATTTTAACAGTAATGTTTTTATTTTAATACATATTAGAAAGGATCAAACTAGTATATCACATATATTATCACACAGAACAAGGCTAAGTAAAAAAAGTGCATTGATTTCAATAAAAATGCTAATTTAAAAATACTTTGTAGATATGGCAAAACCAATAAAGGTGGTGAATAAATGGACAAAGAAACACTAATTCAGAATTTCTGAAAAACTTTCAGGGTTCTAGGTTCCCCTTCTCTTACCAGTGATTTGTCATGGGGCAGTCATATCTTTCTGGCTTATTGATTTCCTGTCTCTTCTTTGAGTCAGCAAGCTATAACCTGCCATGGCTGGAACTCACATAGCCAACATTTTCTCTATATTTCATATCATCAGCAAGCTTAATTTGTACTTTTTTCCCATTTAATAGGAGCTCCTCAAGACCAGCTCAGCAACATCCCCATGAGCTGAAGAGCTGCTTTCTAGAGGTGCTCTTGCTTTTCAGAAGTTTCCCAGAGCTAGGTAGCTCAGAGTTGGATTTCCAGATCATGCCCAGCCCAAGACAGCCCCATACTTGAGACAAAGATGTCATTGTCTTGTCCCATCCCCCTGCCTCCACTGCTATAGCCTCCTCTGCAGATTTTCCAGAGACTGATTATGCCCATTGGCCCCCTGGTCCCATTGCCAGTTAGTAACCACTGCCATTTTCTTGTCTTTCCACCTTCATCTACTCCTGCCATGTTCACCTTACGCATTTTATGTTAGCATTGGAAAGAGTGTATTAACACTTCCTGCAAAGTTACAATTTGTGTGGCTTATATAAATAAATTGCAATTGAAAATGATTCCAGAGACATCTTTAAAAAGATAGATTATTATGTCCTTTTATCAATGGGGAAATGAACTGTTTCTATTTTCGAACTTCAAGTACTGCTTAGGAATACATGCCTCTTCAATCTTAACATCAAATAAACTATCCCATGTAAGCCAGATCAAGATCCATGGGCATAGGCCCTGGTCTTAGATGCTTCACAGACTTCCTCATTTAAGACCTTTGAATTTACCGCCTGCTCTGGAGATAAGGTTCTCATCAATTCCCATTTATTAGTATGTGCTTAAAAGGAGGCACTTTCTGACATGCAATAAAAAGCAAACCTAATGAGCAAATGGCAGTGAACTTGAGGGGCACTTTAGGAGAAGGTCTATCAGTATTCATAACTCTGACACACTATAAAAGATACTTTAGTGCAACAAAAATGTGTCAGAAAAGATATTGAGTTAACCGAAGGGAGAATTTTGTGGTAAAACACATAAGAGCACCCATTTCAAGTGATCTGCACTATTAATATATTTTCACCTTTACTGACAACTCATTTACCAAGTGTCAGATGAATGGTATTAGAGACAGCACTGATATTAACTCCCATATGAGGTTCTATAACAATGAAAGGTACATAAGTATTCCTCCCTAGCATCTTCTCTATAATTAATGCCCTTAGCCTTGCCTAGGCAGCTGATGCCACTCAAAAATTAGAAAAATCGTCTTTGGGAATAATTCTCATCATGCTATAAATGGCACATAATAGCTTATTTTTCACACAACTCATCTTTCACATGATACAGACAAAAGTTAAGGGTTGTCTTCAGGTTCTTAGGGCAAATTCATCTCGATATTTCAAAGCACTATAGGTAACATCACATTAAGGGGCTTAAGTTTATGTGTTTTTTCCCTTAAAAGAGTTTTTTTAAAACCAATTCAGCACAAACAAAACTCCAAACCCAAAGAACAAAGCCAAAATAAAATCTATGCATCTCCTACCATGGAGGAGAAAATGTATAATCACACTGAACACTTCATATAATGATAAGCCTGGTCAATAAATGTAACCATTCCCTAAATCATATTGTTATGCTATTTATATAAAATAATAGGGAAATTTTCTTTTTATCCTCTCTTTTAATAATGGACTTCCAATTAACTTTCCTTTTTGCACTTGATTTATAGCATGTATATTCTTATATTATTCTTTAGAACCATACAGATATGGATGCCATACATTATGAAAGTTAATAATAATATTCACAAGGAATGGAATACAGTGCTTGGAAGCAACATGAATAACAGACCTAATAAGAGCGAGTTTTACTGCCACAGCATCAGATTCATTTATTAATAGTTTCCTGTACGATTTCCACAGGTGGTAATGTGGATTATGGAAGAGCAGAATATTTCTAGAACTATTATCTTTTTTTACCTCTGTATCATTTAAATGAAAATACAGCCAATGAAGGTAATTTTTTTTCTCATGAAGGTAATTTGATTAAATATCGAGCTTTCTCATGTGAAATATAGAGGGGGAAAAAAGCAAATGGGGGAATAAAAAGCAAATAACCCTATGGCATTGACCAGGATTCAAGACCACCTTAAACTCCATTTAATGCAGAAACACAAAGGACTCCAACTTGGCCTGCATTGTATTTCTACGTTCATGATAAATTTGCTGTGAAAGCCACGAGGCCACTTTATCCAGAAAATTGCAAAAATAGACATAAGAATTTCACTGGATAACTTCAAGTCAGACTAACTTAGTCTATTTGCTTTCCAGCTAGCTTCAGTAATAAAGACATGTTTTATGTGATCATGAATCTTTGACTTTCATCTGTAAGCTGTATTACTAAATACTCTGATAAAAGCATGCAAAAGCTATCAGAGTATGCAAGAAAGCATTAATCCATTGCTTCTAATATTCTTTGGAATCTTACCTTCTTCATTTATTCCTTCATCCATTCACTCATTCGTCATTCGACAGTAATTTATTGAGCACCTAACATGGATATGGTTCTTTGCTAGGGCCTTGGATTCCAAAGACAATAAAGATAGTAAAGATGTGGTTATAATCCTTGCACAATTTATAATCTATGGGGGAATCTGAGTGGTGAGAAGAGACTCTTGATACAATATGGTAAATGTATTAGTGCTTACCCAGGGTGCTCAGTTGTATGTGCAGATATGTGGGAGTGGGGTAGTAGGGTGAGGGGGAATTAGCAGGAAAATATTTTTGAGGAGAAGTCTAAATCAAATTTTCAAGGGTGAGCAGGAAATAGCATCATTTTGTAGGTGTTCAGAAGACAAGTACCAACCTGCAGAAGGAGACTATGAATGGGTACTTAGGGAGGTAAGATGAAAGGCGGAGTAGAGATTCAAGGCAAGGAAAAAAAAATATTGAGTATATTTTGATCTCTTTAGGAAAAAAATATTGAGGGCTTGGTGTAGTTTCTTAACTGGTCATTGGTATAACTGGGGTTTGAGCTCATGGGTGAAATGATGAGTTTAGTTACGGATTTATGTGTGAGGCAGCAGTCGCCCATACGTTTGGATACCAAATATCTAGTTGAAATTACATACCTGAGAAATACAGATTTCATGCCTGTATTTGTTTATTCATTTGTATACCAGGCAAATAATTGTTCTAGGGGTTACAGCAGTAGACATAGGTCACGGCTTCAAATCCCTGCCCTCATGTAGTTTATATTCTAGTAGGAATAGGGTGAAGTGGGGAGACATAACTATTGAATATATTAAAATACATCAAAAATGGATTTTTATAGGTATAGGGAGGATGGCATTGCAATTTTGAATAGTTGACCAGAAAAGGCCTCAGTGAGATGACATTTGTATAAAGGAGGCAGGGGAGAGAGTTATGTGGATGTCAAGGGAAGAATGTTAACAGGAGGCAGGAATAGTAAGTGCAAAGGCCCCAAGCCTGGAACCTGCCCAGCAAGTTTGAGACAAAGGGAAAGCAGTGAGGCTAGAGCAGAGTGAGGGAGAGGTTAGTAGGAGGCAGTGAAGAATAGGCCAGATAGTATAGGATCTTGTAAGCCATGGTGTTCTGGCTTTTACTCTGTGGTGAAAAACTATTATAGTTTTGAGCAGGACCAGGAAATGATTGGACTCCCATGCCAGCAGGATCACTCTGCCTGTTGTGTTTAAAATAGACTGAATGGGACAAGGGCTGGAAGCAGAAGAATCAGCTGGGAGGCCATTGTGATAATCCTGGAGAAAGATGATAGTGGTTGGAAAGGATAGTAGAGGGGGAAGAGGAAAGAAGTGGTTAGACTCGGAATTATTTTGAAAAAGAGTCACCAGTAACTGAGACGGTGTGGGGGAGTGAAGAAGATAAGGACCTGGTTTGGGATGTTAGATGGAGGTGAGCATTAGACACTCAAATGGAGATGTTGGTGTATAAGTCTGGAGCTCAGATAAGAGGTTCAGACTGGAAATCTAGATTTATAGTCATCCATGTTCAGACGATATTTAAAGCCTCGTTACAGGATGAGATCGCCAAGGGTTTTGCAGATATAAAAGAAACAAAGTCGACTGAGTGAGTCTGGGGCACTAGACAGTTGAGAGGTCTGGAAGGTGAGAAGCAACCTGGCAAGGAGACTGAGAGGAAACCCCTACTGAGGCAGGAGGAAACCCAGGAGAGTAGGATATCCCAAAAGCAGCCTGAAGACAGTATTCTAAGAAAGAGGAAGTGGTACCCTCGTCAAATGCGGCTGATAGGTCAAGTAAGATGAGGAATGATCATTGACCCGTGGATTGATCTGCACGACGTCCTTGGGGACTCATTAATATACACGTGACACTAGAAGACAGTGTGAAAATTAACTAGTTTCAAAAGTTGGCGGGATCAGAAATCAGATTACTGAGAGTTAAGGGTGAAAAGGAGGTGAGAAATTGAAGACACCAAACGAAGACCAGTCTTTCCAGGAGCTTGATTATAAGAAAAAAAAAAAGACAGAAATCCTTAGGATTAGTAGGACACCAAGGTGTGAAGAAGAAAATACATTCTTTTTCTGAGACAGGTAGGCCAGACTTTATTCCTCCGGGCTGACAGGACTAGGTCGCTAGGGGTCAAAGAAAGGTTGAAGAGTGAGAGGAGAGAGTGTGGTGGGCAGAGGCTCCTGTGTGATTGTAGGACTCCTTCACGCCTCACCTCTGCTTCTGTAGTTGCCAGTGTATTGTCATGCTAGCAGATTCTTCTAGTCTGATGCGGGCAGTCACTGTCAGGGTGCCACAGTCCACAAGACCCTCAATAAATGTGATAAAAGGGCATATGTATATGTGTATATGTACATAGGAAAAAATAAATATGCCACCTGCTAGGTATGTGTGCATATGTGTATACATATATATGTATGTATAGGTATGTATATATTATCAATAGTATGTGTTTATATATAAAATATAAAAATGCATTTCTTTCCTTCCTTCCTTCATTTATTTTAACATTATTATTCTTGAAGAAGGGTATAAGAAAATTCACATTAATTGCTTTCACGAGGAAAGGGATCTGCTAAACATATCCATGAAAGAATATTCGGCTGAGCCTGGGACCCACTAAAATTCTATGGTTCTCAAATGAAAGCTAAACCGAATTGTTTATAATCGAGTTTATATATCCAGTAAGGTGAAATACCAACAAGGATAACACAAACACTTCCATGATGGATGTCTTCAGAGACAGGCAACATATCTCTGATAATATTGCAGTAAACTCAAAGTTTTATGATAAGAAATAGATTACATTTCCTTTATCATATAGAATAAACAATGGAATAAGGGAATAAGCTGGGGTTTTTTAATTCAGAGAAAATAATCGAAATATAGAATGCGGCGTATCTCATCTCTTGCACATGCACAGAAAAACCATCACAAGGGACTGGTGTGGGCATAATGGAGGTAATTTGAGTTCTGTTTCTGGATATTTTATCTGCTGCGAACACACTTTGTTTACCAAATCTAAAAAGAACGACAAGAGCATGGAAACAATAGCAAAATACTTTCACGTCTTAGATGAAAGCTTATCTTTCTTGGGATCATGCTTTCCATGTCCCAAAGTGCTGGCATAAATTGAAAATTAAACAAACGACAGAATTGTCAGAAATCATCACACGCCAGCCCAGCCCGCCCACTTCTGTTCCTCTCCTCCACAAAGAAGCTACGGTGCTGCACTGAACAGCCCCTTAAATCTTTATTGTATTTTGCCTCTGGGGCTTGCTCATCACTGCAGGTCTAAAAGTGTCTGTTACGTTCAGAAATAACTTTAAAAAAATATTGCACCACTGAGCCAACGAGTCGTTCAAATGACTCCAAAATGGTAAACTTGTAAAAAGGTAAGGTAGAGGAAGCACTCCAGCATTTGGAATAAACGGACTCCTTCACCATGTCATCCGCAGTGTTCTTGTTTTATGAAGACTAGAAATACTAAGTTGAGCAAGAGTACCCATGAAACCCCTGAAGGTACTTGAGAATTTTCTTTCCTTTCTCGCCATGAAGATGAATTGCAAAGCCTAGACTCTGTAGCTGAAAGCGATTCTTGAAAGCTGCTACTCGCTTCACGGTGATTTCCACATGTCTGGGTGGAGAATGGCTGGTTGAAAAACATTTTGAATGAAGAATTAAGAGACCAGTGTTTTTAGATCTAAACACATGCACGAAACTTTCTGATATAAGTAAGACCATTCACGGAGCGTCACTTCTCAGTTTCCTCCCGGCAGATGTGAAAAGAATTTTCATGATTTTTTATTTTCGTATTACTGATGTTTGGGGACCTTTTGGTGGTTGTTCTCTCTTTAGGTTAGTATCTAAATGATACTTTAATGATACTTTTTGCTTTAATTATGAGTTTATGGAGGATGGGAGTAGATGGTGGTGTCTGCAGGTGAAATTTTTATTAAAATGCTTTATACACGTTTCAAGAGCAATGCATGTCTTCAAGTTGGCTAGTCAAAATATTTGGAGTTTGTGATCAATCTAAATAAGGAAAATGAATATGATATTGAGAACTTAGCATAATAAAACAAAGGTGATCTTTTTTAGCTTTTTTAAATGAATTTTTTATTCATTACAAGAGACATTTTGACATATGCACTGATGACGTTCATTCTCTTTTAATGTGGTTTTGGCTTAGCTATCTTAAGTGCTGCATATATTTGGACAGGACTGAAAAGTATTATGTGTACATGTGTGTGTAAAAATACATACATATGTATGTTTATATGTATAAATACACATATACACACATACAGTAATACAGAGAGAGCAACAGTAAGATCAGCTCTTGGGCAGCATTTCTTAGAACATTTGGCCTTTAGCCTGCAAGGGTAAAACATATGAGAGAGTATAAGTTGTCACCAGGAAAAATCTCTGGTAAACCTAGAAGCACATCTCAAGTCCAAATTTACATGATTAAAATTAAGTTGCCATGTAGTTGGCATTTGTGCAAGAAGATATGATTGCACAACACTGAGAGATTGCATATAAGAGTTGGCAGGCAACTGTATTATTACCCAACTCAGAAACCATGAAATCTATGTCTCCAGAGTTTAATGACAAAGCCATGACACTCTGTTTACATTGCCAGATCCCGAAGTACTGCATTAGGCCAGTTCGATCTAGACCTAGCACTCCTCATGCTCTTCTCTTTCTTATAAGCCCAAGACTGTGGCCTTTATGCAATAGAAGTTCTATGGAAGCTTTTAATTGCATCGTGTGGAAAGGTATATCTTTGACTCTGCAATCATGTGTATCTAAGGACTTACCAGAGCAACAATAAGGGCACTCTTCAACATCCATAAATCTTCATTAACTACTACTTATTCAATGCACATCAGTGTCAGGAACTGTGTTAGGAATCTTAGAAAGCCTTAGCTCATTTAATTGCCATATGATATTACTTATTCACTGCTTATTGTGTGTCAGGTACCATGTGACTAATAGAACAAAGGGAAACACACATAAAGATAAGACAAAATTCAAAATATTCAAGAATAGCATTATCAAAAACGATAAATATGGCAGTTCCTAGAGAGTCATAATTGAGAATTAGGGTGAAATAATAAAATGAGGATGATGATGATAATAATCTTGTTATTTTTGACTCAAGTCTTTTTTTTTTCTTAATACAGTCAATATTTTTTTATTAACATATAACGTATTATTTGTTTCAGGGGTATAGGTCTGCGATTCATCAGTCTTACACAATTCACAGTGCTCACCATAGCACATACCCTCCCCAATGTCTATCACCCAGCCACCCCATCCCTCCCACCCTCCTTCACTCCAGCAACCCTCAGTTTGTTTCCTGAGATTAAGAGTCTCTTATGGCTTGTCTCCCTCTCTGTTTTCATCTTGTTTTTTTCCTCCCTTCCCCTATGATCCTCTGTCTTGTTTCTCAAATTCTTCGTATCAGTGAGATCATATGATACTTGTCTTTCTCTGACTGACTTATTTCACTTAGCATAATACCCTCTAGTTCCATCCACGTCATTGCAAATGGCAAGATGTCTTTTTTTTTTTGATGGCTGCATAATATTCCATTGTATGCATATACCACATCTTCTTTATCCATTCCTCTGTTGGTGGACATCTTGGCTCTTTCCATAGTTTGGCTATTGTGGACATTGCTGCTATAAACATCGGGGTGCATGTGCCCCTTTGGATCACTACATTTGTATCTTTGAGGTAAATACCCAGTAGTGCAATTGCTGGGTCGTATGGTAGCTCTATTTTCAACCTTTTGAGGAACCTCCATACTGTTTTCCAGAGTGGCTGCACCAGTTTGCATTCCCACCAACAGTGTGGGAGGGTCCCCCTTTCTCTGCATCCTCACGAACATCTGTCATTTCCTGACTTGTTAATTTTAGTCATTCTGACTGGTGTGAGGTGATATGTCATTGAGGTTTGATTTGTATTTCCCTGATGCCGAGCGATGTTGAGCACTTTTTCATGTGTCTGTTGGCCATTTGGAAGTCTTCTTTGCAGAAATGTCTGTTCATGTCTTCTGACCATTTCTTGATTGGATTAGTTGTTCTTTGGGTGTTGAGTTTGATGAGTTCTTTATAGATTTTGGATACTAGCCCTTTATCTCATATGTCATTTGCAAATATCTTCTCTCATTCTGTCGGTTGTCTTTTGGTTTTGTTGACTGTTTCCTTTGCTGTGCAAAAGCTTTTTATCTTGTTGAAGTCCCAATAGTTCATTTTTGCCCTTGCTTCCCTTGCCTTTGGCGATGTTTCTAGGAAGAAGTTGCTGCAGCTGAGGTTGAAGAGGTTGCTGCCTGTGTTCTCCTCTAGGATTTTGATGGATTCCTGTCTCACATTGAGGTCTTTCATCCATTTTGAGTCTATTTTTGTGTGTGGTGTAAGGAAATGGTCCAGTTTCATTCTTCTGCATGTGGCTGTCCAATTTTCCCAACACCATTTGTTGAAGAGACTGTCTTTTTTCCATTGGGCATTCTTCCCTGCTTTGTCAAAGATTAGTTGACTGTAGAGTTGAGGGTCCATTTCTGGGATCTCTATTTTGTTCCATTGATCTATGTTGACTGAAGTCTTTAAATAGTAAAGTTATTTGTTTCAAAGTCTTTAAAAAAGTCATTTTAAGTTGCCCAATTTCTAGGTGTTATTGAAAGTAACTTTAAAAACATAGGATGAGATAGTGCTTGAATAAGAGGCAAAAATCAGTTTGCCTTACCTCAATTCATTTTGGTGGCACAATATTTTCTTAACTCCTCATTCATGGGGACACTGTTAGATTGAAACCAGTTTAAAAATTACACTCTGGCCTTCCTCACCACTTATGTTACTAATGAGGTCACAGCTGATCTTGTAGTAGGTGTGAGCAAGAGACTCACAAATGCCAATTTTAATTGGAAACTTCATTTTATTAACATATTCCCCAGTACACATTTGGCTCAAAACACTTCTTCACAATCTAAAAATTTTACATACTACTTTATAAGGGGAAGCACACACTTCCACTTTGGAAGACTGCTTTCACATGGTAGCTTTACTAATCAAATATGAAGAGTACTTTAAAAAACAACTGACATGTAACATTAGCACTTCATATTTTCCTACCCAGATTCCAATATCCATTTAAAGAAATCAATTCCACATAAGAGTGTTTCTTTTCCAACATGCCACTATCTCTATGTTGATTTAAAAGTTACAATGTTTTGGGGCACCTGGGGGACTCATTCGGTTAAGCATCTGCCTTTGGCTCAGGTCATGATCCCAGAGTCCTGGGATCCAGCCCCACATTGGGCTCCCTGCTCAGCAAAGAGTCTGCTTCTCCCTCTCCTGCTCCCCCTGCTTGTGCACTCTCTCTCTCTGTCAAATAAATAAATAAAATCCTAAAAAAATAAAAATAAAATTTACAATGTTTTATGGACACTGTGATGGGCAGAAAGACCTCCCAAGCTGTCCATGTCCCAATACCCCAAACCTACACGGCAAAAGGGACTTTGTGGATGTGATTAAGTTATAGCCCTTGTGATGGGGACACTATCCTGGATTATCAGCCATGGGTCCATTATAATCACAAGGGTCCTCATAAATGGGAGGCAGGAGAGTTAGAAGAGGTGTGACAGTGAAAGCAGAGGTTGGGTGATGTGGCCACACACCAAGGAATGTAGGCAGTTTCTAGAAGCCAGAAAAGGCAAGGGATGGTTTCTCCACGGGAGCTTCTACAAGAACACAGCTCTTATGACACCTTAATTTTAGCCCCATAAGACTCATTTCAAACTTTGGACCACTTGTACTATAAGATAATAAATTTGTGCTGTTTTAAGCCACTAAGTCTGTGGTAATTCAGTAAGCATCGGTTGTAAACTAATATACCACAAAACACACCTTTAGTGGGGTTAGCTTTTCTTCTCTATTTTATGACTCATTTTAGCTTCCATATTCCTCTTCTTTCTCACCTTCTTCACTCAATACCTATGGCCATTTGGAAAAAGATGTGTAATTATTTAAGATCTTGGTGTTCAAAGTGGAAGTGATGAT
Organism: Mirounga angustirostris; assembly: GCF_029215605.1. Classification (NCBI taxonomy): domain Eukaryota; kingdom Metazoa; phylum Chordata; class Mammalia; order Carnivora; family Phocidae; genus Mirounga; species Mirounga angustirostris. The sequence goes on along the minus strand of NW_026991717.1, from coordinate 66,964,034 downwards.
TACTGAAAATAAATATTTCATCTGAAAGCATAGTAAAGTATATTTTCAAAATATCTGCAACCATTATTTTAATGAGGAAGAAGCCCTTACTTAGAAAAATTAAAGTACTCTCACATAATTGAAAGCTTTTTGCCTCAAAATGTGCAAGCATTTAAAATGTTTCTGCTCTGAGGGAAAAAAAAAAAAACCCTTATTACTTTGTGGTGTATTTTTATTGACACAGCTAGAGAGTAATGCCATATAGAAAAAAAAAGTGCTTTGGTGTACTGTTCTAGTTGGACATCTCTTAGCTGACACTATTAAACAGTAGAAATTAATGGGAAAAAATTATAACCTTCAAGTACTATAAGATTTTGAAGTGTCCTTTGGATTAAAGTTTAAATTTTCTCATGATGTCAAATGTATCTTTTCCAGGTTTGAATTTTTGGAAATTGGAAACCAGAAAATAAAATTAATCAGAATGTTCTTTCCTTTATCATACCAGATCAAGTAGATTATAATGGAATAAATTTTTTAAACCTTTTTCTATTTAAAGGATTAAAGCTTAATTTTCACTTTGGGTAGTATATATCTATCTAATATCTAGGTAAGCATGATAGAATAGAAAAAAACATGAAGTAGGAATCAGAACACTGAGTTTAAGCCCCAGATTAGTACATGACCTTGAAAAGCCACTTAATATCCCCTAATATCAGTCCACTTCTAGCGTTATTTGCCCTAGCTACCTTGCAGAAAATAGTGAGATATAGTAAGTTTTAAAAAATGCATTGCAGACTGTAAATTACTATTCAAATGAAAGAGATGACTCAAGAAGGACTCTGCAATATCCAATAGAATTGTAATACCTACGAGTAAAATGTCCCCAAAAGGAATTCTTCCATTTTCTCATTTGGAATTATATGCGTGTGTGTGTGTGTGTGTGTGTGTGTGGGGGTGGGTGGGTGGGTGTATGTGTGTGTGTGTGTTTATCCCAGGCTGCTTATCACTTGCTAACAAATTTCAAAAGACTTACACATCTTCACAATAACTATAGATACTGAATTTTATATACATTATTTAAGCCTATTTTTTCAAAGTTAAGAAGTAATAGAGATTTACTTATATGATTGTAGGCATCTAGAAATTAAAAAAAATGAGCAAAATTGTTCTAAGGCTCTAAAGATGTTGTTATGCTTTGAGTTAAGGTTCAGGTTGATCTTTTTAATATTGCAGCAAACTCACACATCATTAATCACTTCGAAGTGGCCCCAGGTCATGGTAAATGGATGGCCTAATAATCAGACGAGATGTTTGCTATTTCCAAATTATTGTCAATAAGTAGAGTGAGGAGGTGACAATTCAATAACTAATGATTATTAACTTAACTTTTTATTTTTCTAATGTTAATCAAGAACATAAGAAGTAGGAAGGTGAACCAGAGCATAACACATATAATTATAGACAAGCAGGAAGACAGTAATAATCATGATAAAAGATGTGTTTATTAAAAACAACTCACATCTATCATTATGTATGAGTTGCTCTGTAGCTAGAGGTATTGTTTCTGGTTGTCTTAACTGTGAGTACCTAACAAAAAAGGTGGGACTCAAGATATTTTCATTCTGTGGGAGCAAGAAAATGGTGGATATAGGGTTCATGAAAAGCAGGATGAGGATGGATGGGGATCGAGCAAAATGCACATGTGGAAATAGAAAAGAAAATGAAATACAGAAAAAGCAATCCACATGGAAAATGGGAGGGAAAAGGCAAGAGGTTGAGAGGAAAGAAGACGGGGCTCTATAGTCAATGCAACCTACTATAGCAGTGAGAGAGATTTTGAGGTCAAGGCTCTTAAAAATAACCAGTTATAGAGAATATCTAAGAATATTATCCTTTGACACCCACTGGAGAAAGTTACAGTATGGGACAGTCAGCGTGAAGCATGGTCCACATTCTTAGGAGCCTGATCGCCTGTTAGTGGAGGTGCTATAGAACAAGCTGGGGAAATATGGTAAAACACAATACAGTGAAAAACAAACATTAGCACTGGCCCCAGGAACCAACTGATCATCAATGTAAAAGGAAGGATTCTCATGAAATGGAGAGTCCAGGAGTCCTGGATTGGCTTGCATAAGCATGGGGTGAAGAAGAGGGAGACAGGGGCGCCTGGGTGGCTCAGTCGTTAAGCGTCTGCCTTCGGCTCAGGTCATGATCCCGGGGTCCTGGGATCGAGCCCCGCATCGGGCTCCCTGCTCGGCAGGAAGCCTGCTTCTCCCTCTCCCACTTCCCCTGCTTGTGTTCCCTCTGTCGCTGTGTCTCTCTCTGTCAAATAAATAAAATCTTTAAAAAAAAAAAAGAAGAGGGAGACAAAAGCGAATCCCAAGAGAGGGAAATGAAGACAATAAGCAACCACTTTGATGTTCTTAAGCTTCTGTTAGGACAGTGAGGTAAAGTGGAATTTGTGCACTTACTAAAGACAAAAGATAGGGCTTCAAGTTCCGGTTTTGGTCTTGGAGGACTACGGCTTGATGAGAAAAGCACTGGCTTTTCAGTACAAAACCTATGTTCAAATCCCAGCTCAATCATGAACTAGTTAAGTAAGATCTTATACACAAATTGTTGAAAGCCTAAGATTTTTATTATTTTTTTCATCTATAGAATGAGGATATTAATAGCCCCTATCTCCAGAATTAAATGAGAAAACCCATGAAAAAGTCATAGTATTTATGTTGATGCTAACGTTAGCTATACCACCATGAATAGTAACTACAGAATCTTAAGAACATCCCTGAAGCTCTGTCCATGTTAGTTGACCAATCTATAAAATGGGAGTTATATGGTAACAGACTGATGGTCTGGAGGGAGGCCTAAATGAGATCATTTATACACAGTAGGCTCACAGTAAGTAGTAGGTACTTTTATTTTAAAATGCACTGGTTTCAAAGTGAACCAAGTTTCATTTTGTTCAGGTGACAAAAATGTATTTAGGGGTGACTGGGGGGCTCAGTCGGTTAAGCATCCAACTCTTGGTTTCAACTCAGGTCATGATCTCAGGGCTGTGAGATGGAGCCCCATGTTGGGATCTGTGCTGGGCATGGAGTCTGCTTAAGATTCTCTCTCTCCCTCTCTCTCTGCCTCTTCCTCCTTCTCCCCTCCCCCTGTTCACTCTCTCTCTCCCTCTCTCTAAAATAAAAATGTATTTAGAATGCCTGATTTATTTTTCAGTGTATATACTTGATGTATTTCATATTAAGAGGAAGGAACCCCATCGGTTGAGATAGTGACATTTATATTTTTCTTGGGAAGAGCACTAAGGACAAATAGCTTCTGAAAGTCATTAGACCACCAAAATTCTGTTGTCTGTCCAATTAGCTTTAAGCCTGCTTCTCATTTTCAAAACTCCACCCACCTCTTTTTAGCTATTATCATGTCTTCTGCTAATAAAAGGACATAGTGGTTACCTCTTGGAAAGAGAGAGTTCTGGTTATACCAAGGGTTTCAAAATGTGTTCTCTGACATAAGAGAAGGAAGAGACCTGTAAATTTATTTTTTAAAATACTGCCTGATTTCCAATAGCCCTGGTTTCCTTCACATTGCCATTGTTCTCTCTTTTGCTATATATAGCGCCTAGCACCGTGCTGGGTGCATAGAAGCCATGAAGTGAATCGTTATTCAGTTGGGTGCTTAGAAGCCTAAGAGAGAGTTTTCCTCATAATATTTGCTGTATAGTTGTATTCAAAGACTCATATCAGCCATGTTTTTGTAAACAGAGATTTAGAGTAGGTGCTTAACTGAAAGCTACATTATTATAATTGATTCCAAATTTTTAAAAAATGCACACACACACACATCTAAAACAGCTATAATTAGAGCAAAATGCAACCCCGTCTTCTTATTGGGGATCCATATTGCTGTCATTATAAATGTCACTTTTCAGCACCATGTCTCTTACCAAACAGAACTCATTTTGAAATGCCAGTTTTTTTGTGAAAAACTTTATCCGTTTGTCCAAATGGTATTTGGACAAGAGAAGAGGTTTTTTTCTTTGGGTTCATTTTCAGGTTGTTAGCCTAACCTAAAATAGAGCTTCTTTAAAAGTCTGCCCAAACGTTTACTTAAAACAGAGAAGGGACAGCTGAGTGTTGAGTGGTAGTGTTACATTGAGTGAAGACACGACTGTAAATAACTCTGCAGTTTGGAAATGAATGATGCTTTTGACAGAGACGATTATGTCGTATTGACAACATTGATGTCAAACGTGGAGTGAAAATATGAGATTGACTATCAGCAGTTCCCACCAGTGATCACTTGAAATAGCTTCTCTGAGATAAAGAAACAGTAACAAATGCCTTCCTCCCGTTCCCTCTACTTACACTCTTTCCTTCCCTCAAAGCTAGCTTAGTCCGGTTCCACTATGGGGGAAAGGGGTCTAGTGTTCACACTTCATCAAAGGACGATCAAATACTCTTAGCTGTTTCTTTTTAAGTTAATCGTTTCCAGGGCATCATTAGTTACTTTCCCCTCTCCCCCCAAAAGGGAAGCCACAATACCTAAGAAAAAATGTCAAGCCCTGAACTTCTATAAAAGTAATTGCCATTTCCAAGTCAGACCTGACATATCTAAAATAAGGTCTTTGTAATGAAAACCTCACATGGGGTTCTTCACAGCCTTCAAAGTCATTGTTTCCGTAACGGCTAAATACTGGCTTACATTTCTGGGTGGAGAATATTCTGCACGGTAAGTTTTCCAGCTTGGAAAAACGTCATATACTGGAGAGTCTTGATGAGTAAATAATTTTTTCCATGTCTATCTCTCCATTCCATTCATTTGTTGTATCATGGAGGCTCTTTGTGTTTTTATTGAATAGAAATTATGCTCTTTAACATGCTCTAAAAACGTTTGCATTCTTTAATATTCATATTTAAACATGTAAAATAATTTTCATATTTAGTAAAGCTAGGATACAGTGTAAGAGTTAACAGGGCACATTTACGTTCTACAGTCAGACAAATAACATTATATATGTCAGAGCTCTGAGCCAATAAATCTGGACTTGGTCAGAAGAATTTAGGGAGGAATTTCTGAGGGCATAGAATGTCTGTGAGGAAAATGTTTGGCCCCTCATTCTCAGAAGTTACAATAGGATATTTATCTTGGCATGGAGCAGTGTTACACGCCCTTGTGTTAATCCTGTCATTGTAGCTTCTCATGCAGCCGCGAGGCAATGATGCGGGTCATCCATGGAAGGCACACTTCTTACAATAGGTATGACCTTTCTGTTCAGGGTGGGGAGATGGATGGGTGACTTTTTTGGTTCGTTTTGAAAAACAAATGGTGTGAGCTTTCTGTAAAAGGATATGTGACTTTCACATGGTAAAAAAGTATCCAGTATCTGAGGCTAGAACAGAATTCTTTAAAGCAAGTACCCGTCTGTGAAATATGTGTCCGTTTTGGAAGGCTTAAAACTTAGTAAGGGATTTATGAGTTCACTGTCAAAATCACTGACATAGAGATAGTCTCTTTATAGAGTGAAAAATAAAGCCCGTCAAAGAGGAGAAACCTAAGAACACATTTTACTTAAATAAAACAAAATAATTAATTAGTTAAATGACAATAGTTGATACTCTATTTCATTAAAAAGAATGCCCTGAAATGTTATTTAATAATTCACCTTTGCCACCGGGTTCTATAAATACAAACATGTATTTTTTGTTTTGTTTTGTTTTCTGTTTTTTTTTTTTACTACAACGTCTTAATCTCTTCATGGTAGGAGACTGATGGGGTGAAGAAGACAGCTTTTGATGTAAAAGATTACCTAAAGGCTATCTTCTTATAGAACCAGTGTATTTATTTTCATTTCTTAAGTAGTACATGTTAACTAGGTTTTGTATTAGCCACTAGGAAATAACAGGTGTTTTTGCCCTAGACCTGTCTCATTATACAGAAATATGGGAGACCATTCATTCCTGTGGACTTGCTCATTTTACCTCCGCTGCCTGGGTCTCAACTCCCTTCCCTGCAAGATGATAGAACTGAACTAACTCGCATGTACAGTCCTTCTGGTTCTAAAATGGCATCAATTTATGATCCGTCATGAGAGAACTAATTCGGTATATATTCTCATATGAATGTTTTTCTGTTCTGAGCTGAATTTTTCATTATTTTATTCTTTTGCCTAATTTCCTGTTTTGAGAGAGCTAATAAAGCTCCCCTCTTTACCAACAATTGCCTCTCTGGAATTTGTCTCCATTGTGTTTAGACAGTCTTGTTCATGTTCACAAAGTACGAGAAAATTTTATGTGCACCTCTTATGTTGGCATTTTCTTTCAACATCTTCATTGCGCTCTAGTAGGTCAGAGTGATGAGATAATTTGTATTTGTTCAGGTTTAGAAAAATGGGTGTATTAAAAGCCCTTGGCTGGTATTTCTCTCTCCCCCGTCCTCTGTTCTTTCAACAATATTAAAGAACACCCACAAGGGGTCCAGGCTGTGCTTGAATAGACATTACTAAGTGGCAAATAGGAGTTTTTGCCCTTATGCTTACTATCTAGTGGGGATACAAATAAATTTATAATTACAGTAGGAATGAAAGGGAGAAGATACAGAAAAAGTAAGCGTCCTGGTAGAAATGGTTTATATTATGGAATTGAGAAATACCTGTTTTATAAGGTGGCCTTAAGTGGACTCTTGGTGAGAGAGTAGGAGTTGGCCTGGCAGATGGTTCAGAGGGAACGCGTTGTTCTCAGAGGTAACAGCATGCGCCAGGACTCTGAAGCAGAGAATAGTTGGTGCCTTCAAGTTGGCTAGTGTAGAATAACAGGAGATGAGGTTAGAGTAAATCATACGGGAATTTTGTATTTAAGAGTAGGGTGACCAGGGGCGCCTGGGTGGCTCAGTCGTTAAGCGTCTGCCTTCGGCTCAGGTCATGATCCCACGGTCCTGGGATCGAGCCCCGCATCAGGCTCCCTGCTCAGCGGGAAGCCTGCTTCTCCCTCTCCCACTCCCCCTGCTTGTGTTCCCTCTCTCGCTGTCTCTCTCTCTGTCAAATAAATAAACAAAATCTTTAAAAAAAAAAAAAGAGTAGGGTGACCATATAAGTTATCGTCCAAAATGAGATACTTTGAAGAATGAAAGTGGATCCTGCTGATAATTAAGCAAGGACAACAGGCAGAGAACAGGACGTGTCCCCAGAAAACTGGTACAAATTGTTACCACTTCAAGAGAATAGAAAGACAATTAAATCCTTTAGGCAGAGGAGTATAGAATCTGATGTCTGCTTTTGAAAGATCATCCTTGTTATTGTGTACAAAGTGGATTGGAAGACAGAAATGGAAGCAGACTCTTGCAATTGTCTAGATGAGGAACGAGATGATAAAGAGTGGACAAATTTTAGATATAAGTTGGCAGTACAATTGGTAGAACTTGGTATTGGATTGGATATAGGAAGGGAGAAGATGGTGGTTGTCAAATGACTCAGGTTCTATTGCATATAACAGGGTGAATGGAAGTGCCATTTATTAAGCTAAGATACAATTAAAGAAGCAGATTTGGGGCAGGAATGGGGAAAGTTCAAGGGATTATTTGGGAGAGCCTTAATATGAGATGCCTGATGAATCTCCAAATTGAGAAGTCATGGAATAGCGATGACTACTTGGAATAGCGATCTATGTGGTGGATAAAAATATATTGGTTGTAAACATTTTGGGTGCCACATACAGCATGAGAATGTCTGGGATTATTGGGAAGGAGTAGGAAATTGATGAGAAAAGACAGCCCAGGACTGAGCTCTGAGGACCACAAAAATTAAACAATAGGTAAAGAAGGAAGGAACAGCAGTCTTTTGGACAATTAAGGGGAAGTGTGCTGTATACTCCTCAGGAGGCCTCAGAGAAATTAATATCTTTACCCCTCTGGCCTACCACATGGACCCTGATAACACAATTCTATTGCTTTTCTTACTCTACTGCCCACTTGGATCACCTTTCACATCAACTACTTGCACACCAGTCCTCACCTTGGGCTCTGCTTTGGGTGTGAGAAGGGAGAACCAAAGGAATAGAAATATGACCAGGAGAGTATATGACTGAAGAAGCAAAAAGGCTATGTCGGGAGGGAAGGGATGGGAAAGGATTTGAACGTTGCTGAAAGGTTGAGTAATGCAAGAACTGGTCTGATCATAGAAATCGGTGGTGATCTGAGAAGGAGCTGGGATTATGGAGGTGTAAGCAAGATTGCCTTGGGGAGAGTGCGGTTGAACTTGGGTCTGAAGGGAAGCTGAGAAATTAGATACTAATTGGGGATGTGGAATCAAGGGAATTTGATTTGTTTTGATTCTCATTGTTTTTTTAGAATGTGAGAACTATTAGAGAGTATGTGAATGCTGATGAAAATGATCCCTTAGAGAGACATGGAAGAAATAGGAAAGGGGATAGTTACCTGAGACACAGAACAGATAGAATTCTTAAAGAAAGGTTGGCTCCTCCTTCATAGTAAGAGGGGAGACGATTGGATGACTGCAGATGTAGATCTGGTAATGAGAAGGTAACGTGGAATGTATTATGTGGTTTCTGTGTCCTCAGGGAGCTTTGAAGCAGGTGATGTGCCGAGAACTAAAGAGATTTGGACAGTAGGAGGGACATGGACAAGGTGTTGAATAGTTGCTGTGGTGGTGAGGGGGAGGTCACTCTGATCTCTCAGTGTTGAATGAGTATTTGAGGCTGGTGACCATTAATGAATCATGATCACAGTTTCTCTGTGGTAAGATTTTTGCCCAGCAGTGTTTAGCTCTGTAGATGCTGGCCCAGAGGAAATGCATCGCTGGATTCATCAGTAAGGTTTGCAAACTGGATATGATGGAAGGAGAAAGAGCCCAGGGAATCCGAGGGTGCTTACAAAAGAGTCATTATAAAGAAGGGCTCTGGAACGAGGGCTATTGAAGGAGGGAAGTGAATTCCTGAGGGGGTTGGTCGATAGAAATGAAGCAATAAGGATAAAGGATTGCAGTTCTCTGTGAGGTCAAAGAATGGTCGCAGTGGGAATGCTCTAGAAGAATGCAGGTGTGATAAGAAACGGGGATCTTTGAAAGAATGATTCTGCTTGTGGTATGCTTTTTGGTGATGAGTTCTGTTAGGTATTACAATTCTCGAAATTCCTACAAATTCTGTTCTGTGCTGTGATAGGGCCACACAGGAATGATGTACATTTTATTTTATTTATCTTAGATAAATCACCTTTACCTTTTCCTTATTTGTCAAAGGCACTCACTCCTTTGAACTGGGCTTGGATGATCACATTGTCTGTTCCCGGAAGGCATCATGAATCTGATGTGGTTTTCTACGATTCTGGGAGCCATACCTGTCTCCTTCTGCTTTACCGTGAGACTTCAGGAATAGACCAAGTTGAGGAAATCGTGATACTGAAAACAAATGTCATTATTTCCTCAAAGGAGTTTATGATGTTCAATTCTAGTAATATGCCAACTCTCATCTTATGTTCTCTATATGCCAAACTATTGACATGTATGTAACTATGTTATTTTTTCTTCTTTTCTGGGCATGTTTGCTGGAAATGGCTTCCCTCTGTTGTCTCATATTCCTCTTTCAAACATGGTTCAGACATTGTCTTTTGTGCGAAATCCAACTTGACTATTCCTGAGCTTCTTCTCAGTCTTGTTAGTCATTCATCCTCTGTGCTGAAATGGAATTTTATACTTTATTTTCTGTCTTACTTTATTATAATAATTTATTTACGTGACTATCTCTTTACTTGACTGTGAGGGTTTTTTTTTGTTTTTTGTTTTTTTTTGAAGGCAGGGAACATGTTTATTCATCTCTGTTTTCTGAATGCCTCGCCTAATTCCTGGCATATTTTAGGTGTTAAGCAAATATTTGTTAAAAAAAATTAAGAAATGAACTGATGAATTCCATTTACCTTTTTATAAAGCATGCAGCCATCACTAACAACCATCGTGATGTGAAATGGCACACAGAGTCATAAGCTTGTTTGCTGACTCTTACATTGTTGACTGTCAGAAGAAAAGTGTCACCAAACACATTTTCATAATGAAGCAAATCTATAATCTGGCATTTATCACTCCTGTGCTGCTATGGACTGAGTGTGGTTTAGGAGGTGGGGAGAAGGGGGAGACGATGCAGTTCTTCCCAATTTATGAGAGGGCAGAGGAGCAGAGATTAAAATGCAGAATGGCAATCAGATTAAAAGGGTTGATGAGATCCTAAATACATCCCTCAGGCCACAGGGGAGCCCGAGGGAGCAATCTTGGGAGGACTACAGGCCATGGAGGGAGGGAAAAACTAGGCTTCCCACCACTACAATAACAAGAGATAAAATGAAACCTACTTATCTGATTTTAGAATTTTATTTGGACATAGAAACCTTCAAATTATTTATTTATACATAGTGATATCAAGCTCCATCTACTTCCACTCCAAAGGGAACTCTTAAATAATCAAATAAAATGTTGAGGTTTCCTGCCTGAGTTACTCAAAGAGGAAGAAGAAAAAAGATACAATAGGTTTTTGAGACACTCTTTTTCTAATAACATATTCTTAAATGTGTATCAAGAATTATTCCTTGTTTTATTTTATTCAACAGAAAGAAGCCTCACTTTTTACTAAGTCCATTTCTATGCATCAAATCTGTGTATTTTTAATTTTATGCAAGCCTAAATACAAATACTTCCTTTTATCTTTATGTTGTAGACAATGAGACATTGGCTAAATGAGAAAATCCCTCAAATAGGTCAATTTTCACTCAAAAGTGGGGTTTAAATGTTTATATATTCTAATTTACAATAAAAACTCATTTTAAATTATTTTAACCACTTATGTTTAGCATACATCTTAGATACTTAAGTAACATGCTTTTAATGATGCCAATCTTCCAGTCACACCAGCTTTATTTTGACTTTAAAAAGGTATTTCCTTTTTAACAGAGTAGCTTAAACTATTAAATCTGTTACCAGTTTCAGAAGAATGATAGGGTAAATGATAGATATTTTTCTACAGGGGGAAATTGAGGGAGACAATTTGAGTTATCAGAGGCCATGGCCAAAACTTGGGAAGTATATAACTAAATTTGGGTTTACAAGACACAAAGGCAAATTAATGATACAAATAGATTTGGATGCCCTGGTGCCCGGACAAGTAGAGTTTTATTTATGGGTGTGTCTTTGCTTCTTTCTTCTTTTTTAGAGATTCTAGGTTCAGAGATGAAGGAGAGGGGGCATCTGTGTGGCTTCAGAATATTTAAGAATGATGTCCGATTTAAAGAAGGAATAAGGTAAGAAATAATAAAAGAGAACGACAAAAAGAATCACAAGTTAGGATGATAGGGAGGAAGCAAAGAACGAAGGACAGTGTGAGAGAGATCTATATACATGGTTGGGATTTTAGGGTTCCAATGTTCATATCCAAACCCCAGCCCAGTTCCTGCTCAAACAGGCCCATTTTCAACAAAAGGCAAAATGTCTCCTGATGACAGTCAAATAAACAAGTACGTAAACCTGCTTAATTTGGAGTGTCAAAGAATAATGACAAGAATGGCAATACCCACCTACATAGGCCAAGGATTAAAAGTTAGGGAAGATGAGAGCCGACATGAACAATCGCCAGATATTCCAAGTTGAGAGGCAGAAAGTAAACCTCAGATTTGGGTTTATGCATTGGAAGAGAAGAAAAGGTGAAAACAAAAACGCGTTGAATAGTCTCTCCTGATTCTCATATTTCTAAGCAGGTCAACTTCCTAAATATCAAGTTGTTGCTTCCAGATGGTTGATTTTCTACATTTATTCGGAAATTCCTGTCTTTTTTGGATTGACACCCATTACATTATACTGTGTTCAGTGTTTCCTCACGGATGTTTTCTACCAATCGCCAGGGCACTTGTCTGCATTCACTGAAGAAAGAAGCACTGCTGAATATTTTCCCACAGCAATTCCATTCACCGTCCTAGAGGTTTTCCTCATTCATGTGGAAGACACGTCAACACCTTTCCTTAACCTCTTCAACCCCGATGATCTTCATCTTTCCTCCTCTTCTGTCACCAGTTCAGGGCTCAGAACTGCTATTCAACCAGCACCCAGCACTGGATGCGAAACACTTTCTGCCCAGATGCTCCCACCCCTCTGCCAGTCCCTCTATGGGGGGGTGGGGGTGGGGGAGTGGAGTTACAGTCCCTGGTAAACTCCCCTGTCCCTTATTACTCCAAATTCTGACCTCTCTCCTCTCGTGACTAACCTGCCTCCCAGTGTAGCCACTTCACTTTCACCAGAGAGCCCCCCTATTTTGGGGAGAAACTCAGTGTTCTCTGACAGGAATGCACTCATCTCCAGTTTCTGGATTTTTGACCACTTCTTAGTGTCCTTCCTTTCAGAGCTGAGGGAAGAAGTTTCCCTCCTTGGTCCAAGGCCAAAACCCACCTGTTGTTTGTTTGTTTGTTTTGTTTTGTTTTGTCTATTTCATCCTTCCCATTACCTCTCAGTCTCTCCTCCAACAATGATTCTGACTTTCTTTCTCTGCACTGGATTGCTTCTCTAAGCTTGAAAATGTGCTCATGCTCATCCCATTTAAAAAGAGAAAGCCCAGCGCTTCTCCACCTTTTGACTCTTCTTGCTACCACCTAGTTTGTCCTTTCACACAATCATTTTGGTTATTCACCCAGCTCCCATTCCCTCTGCAGCCTCGTAAGTCATTGAAGCCATTCTAATTAAGGTCACCATTGTTTTCCCATTTGTCAAATACAGTGGATTTTTTTTTTTTACTTTTATTTTACCTGTCTGAAGTGTGTGACATTGTTGATAACTTCCTCTACCTTACACCCTTGGCCTACAATATCTTCTACTTTCTTTCTGTGTGACCACTCCTCAGCTTCATCCAGTTCATCTATCAACTGAAGCATTCATATTCCCCTGGATTCTCTTAGTCCTTGTTTCTTCAAATGTTTCCTGATGACCTTATCTGTAACAAAGTTTTAATAATCACCTGGATGATATTTTCATCTGTCTATGGAATATCTCCAGCTGGCTAATGATAATGGCATTAAAAATAACACTAGCTATTAATGTTACTGGCATTTGTTAATCATTTTCAGGCACTGTACAAAAGTCTTTTATTATATTAACTGATTTACATATCAAAATCCCTGAACTTTTCCCCCACTTTTACATCTGAGAGGTAAAGCAATTTGCCATGTCACACAGAAGTTAAGAGGCAGAGGGCTTTAAATCCAGCTTATCTGACCCCAAAGCCCACACTAAACCTGACATATGCAAAATTTAACTCATATTCCCCAAATTATTCATCTCCTATATAAGCTGTTTCGAAAAACATAATCATCGTCAGCAGAGCCCCAAACAGAAAACATGAAGTCATGTTAGATTCCTTCCTTTTCCAAGCAGTAAGCCACTATGTCCTGTTAAACTTTTATACTTCTTCCTTATAGTCTCATCTAATGGTACTCAGTTCAGTGTCTCATTATTTCTCTCCTGCCCCACTCAAAAAGCTTCCCAATTGGATTATGCCCCTCCTTCTAGGCTTGGTCTTCCAATTTATTCTCTAGGAACTATTTATCTTCTTACATCATATATCTGATTATATCACTGTTCTGATAAATCCCTAATGACTCCCCATATCCTGGAAGCCATGTTTCTCACAGTGAGTTTTATGTATCGTCTTCCATCAGAAAGTAGATCCTCAGAAAAAAAAAAGAAAGAAAGAAAAAAGAAAACAGATGCTGAGGAACCACACCAGGATTTCTAAATTAGAACTGATTGCGGGTCCTAGACCTGTATTTTTAAAGATTTATTTATTTATTTTAGAGAGGCATGTGGGTGGAAGAGAGTGGGCAGAGGGAGAGGTAGAATCAAGCAGACTGCCTGCTGAGCATGGAGCCCCATGGCGGGGGGCTCGATCCCAGGACCCTGAGATCATAACCTGAGCTGAAATGAAGAGTTGGATTCTCAACTGACTGAGCCACCCAGGAGTCCCTCAACTCTGTATTTTTTTTTTTTTTAAGATTTTATTTATTTATTTGAGAGAGAGAGGGAGAGAGAGCACACAAGCAGGGAGGGGCAGAGATAGAGGGAGAAACAGACCCCCGCTGAGCAGGGAGTCTGATGCGGGACTCATCCCAGGACCCTGTGATCATGACCTGAGCCGAAGGCAGACACTTAACCTACTGAGCCACCCAGTTGCCCCCTAGACTGTATTTTTAACAAGCTCCCCATGTGATTCTTTGTCACACTAAAATTTCAGAGTGTCTGGTCTCCAGATCAGGTGCAAACACTTCAGAATTGCCAATAAATACCATCTGATGCTAGCTTCTCTTCTTTTTTTCTCTCAGTTCTTTCCATTCCTCCATCTACTCTCTGCACCAGACTTGTTACGTGCTCCCTCTCATGCCAAGCTTTCGTAAATGTTGGTGACTTCATATGTGTTTTGTCTTCTACCTGAAGGTCCTTTTCCCTGTATGTCCGGCAATTCATATGAATGTGTGTGTTGCATACCTTGAGTCCTCATTAGACTGAAAGTTTCTCCCAGGACACTGCAAGCTGTATAGTTATAGGAATTTGGGGTCTTGAAATCTCCATTTAAAAAATAACATTCCAAGTTCAGCTTGTGTGAGAAACCAAGGTATGGCTGAGAACAATGGAATTAATGTGCACTTGGTATGTACTCAGTATGTAGGTACTTGGATCTTTTAGCAATTTCTCTTTGGTTCATGACTGATTGTTTGGTTTGTGATTAAGCTTTCTTAAGGGAAATTTCATGTCTGTAGGCTTATGTACAAATGAGCGCACCAATGGAAGTGGAATTTTAAAAAAAAGCTATTTTGATCACCAACCAAAAGCTCTAATTAGAGAAATATTAGGAGTAATTTAATTGAAATCTCTATATAGACGTCTCATACCCCTGGGAATACGAATAATCCAGGGGATGGAGGGATGTGGGTAATCATGTTTATGCTCTTGATATTGAACTCAGCTTCACTCGTCACAGTTTGCCTGTAAATGTGTGATCCTCTCTTTACAGATGAGAAGATTGTGGTCAGACATGCCAAGAGACTTGGAAGAGTCACCTAGTAAATAGGAGACAAATCTGGAATTTGAATGCAGGTATGTTTGTCCTTCTGTTAGACCTGTGTTGTCTTATGTTGGAGTACATGAATGGAAATGTTCTGTGTGGTTTTTCCAATAAAAGACTGTTTTCTTCACATAAATTAGTTTGTTTCTCCAAGTTTTAGAAAATGACATTAAGGATATTTTTTTTTCGAAGCTTTCCTAGTGGATCTTTAGGCCTTCAACCAGCACGGGGGAGTCCTCAATTGCCCACGACTTAGTGAGGGCGCCATTTGCTGCTATTATGGATTTGCCAGATTGGTCACCCGACTGGGGGTAACATGGGGAAAAAGAACACTGAGGGCTAAAAGCAAGGATTTCCCTACACCCTTCTTTCCCCTCCCTTCTCAGCACTCTCTCCCTTCCCAAACCTCATCTTCAGGAAACTGGGACAGCTGGTTATCCATCTCATTTTCCTCACAGTTGCGTGCTGACTCTGTCACCAAGCTGTGCATTTGCTAGAACAGTTGATTTTCTTTATAAGACTGATGAGGAAGAGAAAGCAAAAGTCTTATGCATTGTTTCTCTTAAGGTTCATCATGGGGGTGTGTGTGTGTGTGTGTGTGTGTGTGTGTGTCCCTAAGTGAGGGGAAGCTATTAGGAGAGAGCCAGATCTCTTTAATGAGCCTAGAGGTAATGCAAAATTCATGTGTTTTCACCTGCAGCTGGGTAAAGCCTGGTGCACAAACAGAAAGGGGGAAGGCAGGAAGGGTTGGTTATTTATGATTTTGCTGAAGCAGGTACCCTGGCTGCTACTGGGCATCCTGACCCACTTGTTCATTTTTTAGGAAGAAGTGGATACTTTCAATGGGAGAAACTCAAGCATCAGATTTGCTCCTTGGAGCATTAATAAAAGGGCTCAGTTAGCTTCATCTCATTATTTTACTATGAGTATTGACTTTGGCCTAGAGTCATGTATAGATAAAATGGTGCAAGGGCTTGTCCTAAGTGATTACTCAGAATTACAAATCATTTCACGTGTAACTGAATACCGCAGTCTAGCTGGCTCCCTGCCCCTTGCTTCTCCCCCTCCCCTTTCTCTAATAGGAGAGCAAATCCAGCTTTGTCTGAAGAGGCAATTAATCTTATTCACTGAAAGCTGAATTTTAATTCACCAGCATGTGGAGGACATATCTGCCTATCACACAGAATTAGTTTAACAGAGAATTTAGAGGAAAAAAAAAATATTGGAGGTCTTGGCATTCTTGAGCAGGCAAAATATCTTGTAGGTACATTCCTTCATTAGCCATCTACATGCTATGGATAAGCTTTTTGTACTAATAACTCTATTAGGGTAAACTGGGTTTATTGTGTATTTGAAAATGGCCGATTACATTTTATTTTATGTAAAACAAAACCAGACCAAGAAACCCCGCAAGATAGGTGTGTTTGGGGAGGAAAATGAACCTAGGTGAGAAAGAGAAATTCTAGTTTTCTAGAGATTCTCAAAGGCTATTATTTTTAAGGGCACGGTTTAGAGATGATCAGAAAAATAAAGGGACACGTAAAAATCTGAGAAAGCCTACATTCATCCAAATCAAACCCTATGGGGGAGTAAATGGGAAGGTTCAAAGTGGCAGGATTGCCCATGCTACAAGGGAGATGCTCGTGCGAAATCTGTTTGGCAAATACTGGGTGTTTCTAGTGTGTCCGTGTTATATTTTAGCAATTTTTTTTTTCCCTGAGCAAGACCTCAGTGTTTGGTCTGAGGTTTGTTTCACATGTAGACAAAGTGTGCATGTGCGCACACGCGCGGGTGTGTACGTGTGTGTTTTAAACTTCCTGAAACGGTTTCTTAATTCAAGTTACTTAATTTGGACCAGAATAGGACTTAACACATGCCCACGCTTAGTTAGATATCAAATTGCCGTAAGGTCAGAAAACACATGGGCTCTGGCTTGTACTTCTATTTAACACAGCACTGTTCAGAGGCTACCTGGTGGTACAGGCAGATATCAAAACATGTGACTGTCTCCTCCCCAGTGGAAGAGGGGATGTAATAAAGTACAAATGCTCTTATATGACAAATAATAATTAGTATAGCATAAATCTTAAGGGTTTGCTCTAAGGGAATTAAAAAGATGCCATTGTGGGTTTTTTTTGGGGGGGGGTTGTTTTTTGTTTGTTCGTTTGTTTTTTGCTTTTTTGTATCTTTCTCTCCACTCATGATGGTCTCATGCCCCTGGAATTAACCTTCATGATTCCTTCCTTTGCTTCTTCCAGAAGTGCACGATTGAATACTTGCAAATGAGTTAAGGACTTAGGAAACAATGGAACTTTTTTTTTCAAAACTAGTCCTAGTGCTCCAGAAGGTTTTTTGTTTGTTTGTTTGTTCTACTGTCAGTGGGTCTGGAGTGGGAGTGGACCGAGGGCAAGGAATCTACCAGATTAAGTGTGCCTAATGGTCACCAACTGTCACAGTGTAACTGTTCAAGCACAGGGCTGGGAAGTCACAAAGCTTTATTGCCTTGTCAAACCATTCGCGGTGCTGAAATTGGCAATTACTTTTAAAGGAAACAATTTAAAAATTCAAGGTTTTTTACATTATTCCCAGAAAATACTGCTTTATGTAGTGTCAGTGCCGTAAAGATGGATTTTTGGAATCCCTTGTGTAAACTTTGCGTTATCTATATAATGTTTAGAATTTAAATTACACAGATTTGGAATTTGGATATGTGAACGCCCAGGAGCACATGTTTGAAAATAATCACTTGCAAATGTTCCAAGACTTAAATGATGCACTGAATGCACAGCGGTGTTAGGGTTCATCCATTATTTATTTACTTAATTTTTTGTAAGCTCTGCTGCTATATAAGGTGCTTAAGCTTATTTTGAGAGGAGAGGTGGTCTTTTGCCTTTCTTCTGATGCCTTTATGGTGAGATTTTCAGTGCTGTCAACTATTCGACCTGAAAAAAAAAGGGGGGGGGTGGAGATAAAATGAAGAGGCATCCCTTTCAATATTTCTTGTTGCTCCTCAAAGTGTACGAAAATGTTCTCTTTCCATTCCTTGCAGACATGACATTAAACCCACACACTTAAGGGAGTTTTTGGGTGATCTTCAACTTGCCCCCTCATTTCGGCTTGGTGGGGCTCATCAGTATTGTCCTTTCCAGCATGAAGGTGAAGAAGCCCTCCATCAGCAGCTCCTTTGGGACAGAGGGCTTATTTCTCCTGTCTTTTTCAAAAGATGGGAGTTCTGCTCAGAATTCTTAATGAGATCCCAAATAAGTAGTTACATTTCCATGCAGAATTCCTTCCAAGCCTCTAATTCTCTATCTGGGTTGTTCTGAACATTCCCAAAATCTGTCTATTGGTAGTCTGTTTGTTGAGGCAAAATTGGGGTTTTAATGAATATAAAATAAGTTAACAGCCTTCAGGACTAACAAAGTTCCATGTACAACCTTATGAAGCAGGTTCTATTATACCTATTTACAGATGGGAAACAGCTCTATTAGTTATGTGTCCTATATTTTGCTCAAAGTAGAGGGGATAAAATTTGAACAAAGACCTTTTGACTCTAGATCCCCTTCTTTAAACTATCTTGCCTTCTTATAAGCTGCAGAAAATAAATTTCAATGTTTTCATAAAGTGACCAAAATGGAAAGCAGGGAGAGAACTGAAGTCAATAGAGGAATTTCTTTCCATATCTTAAAACGGCTAGATCGCATCCCTGTTGTAGCCGTGAGTGGAGATTTTCAGATGATTCCCCGAGCCTCTTGACAAGAAACCCTAGGAGTGTAAGGGCCTCAGATAAGGATCAGCCTTCTCTAGTACATGGATTGCTGGGTTTATGGGTGCAGACTGGGAGTATTTGTTAAATTCATTTTGAAGACTGTTAGGGTGTTTTGGGTTGTTAATTCATCAGAAAACAAATATCCCAAACAGTATGGGGCTTTTAAAAATTGTCATGTATATGGTAAGGCTGAACGTGGGGGATCTCAGGGTTGGGTAATCCAGCAGGTCAACCACATCACAAGATCCAGATTCTATTCTTCCTCTGCCATCCTCAGCATGACAACTATTACTCCTCTGTGTCTCAAGATGGCTGCCCCTCTCCAAGCATCACACCTCTAAACACTAACACCAGGGGCAGAAAACGTAGCTGCCTATATCTTGTGTGTTTTTGTTAAAGAACTCTTTCCCGGAAGTGCCTCTACAATATTTCCCCTCCTTTACCATATATTGCCATTTACAATGCAGTTGCCTATCTACCCTAAGACCAATCACTGGTAAAGAGAATGGGATGCTTCCCTCTGATTAATGTAGGTACAGTTGTAACGATTTCCTAGAGTCTTCTCATCTGAGGGGCCCCAGAACAAATCCGATTTCTGCCATCAGAGTATCCATAGGGGAAATCAGCTCCACTGGGTGTCCCAGACACCCCCAGTGCTGCAAAGGGGGAAGAAATGAAGCACGCGGGAGTCAGGAGAAGCTCCTTCCTCTTCTAGTGTCCCTCCAGCACCCTCTACTAACAAAGATGAACCTCGAGCCAGCTGGCAAGGAGGGAATGTTCCAGTATCATAAGCAGGCAATGAAGGGTAGCTTCGGAGCTGAGAGGCAATAAATTGGTAACTGGCACAGTTGGTTTGGCTGTCAAATGCTAATTCTTTAATAAGGGCCTCTGAGATGCTGATAACATGAACACCCAAGGAGGCTTTATGAAAAAATTTAACACACAAAATATTTAGCTGGAGAACTTCTTTCAGAAGTTCTATTGCGGGTTCTGAGAGCGATAGCTCTTTTTTTTTTTTTTTTTTAACTCCTAGCAATAGATTAGACATCCCTATGTCTTTTATTTATATGTAAATATATATAATAGACGCATAAAATTTCCAGGTATATGTACATATAGATGTATTATGTCTGTAATCTTTTAAAAGAAGATGAGAAAAAGAACATGGAGGAATTATTTTCTGTAGGAAAGGGAGTAACTTTATATCGGAGTCCAAATAATAGTTCCCCAAATCTTCGTGGTTGAAAAACAGGTTGGAGAGAAGAAAAGACAGAAGGAGTATCAATGTGTTCTGGATATTTCATTTGACACTCTAATATCCTAAGGTGTGTCCTAACTCCTTTCCCCCCTTGTAGTGCGTCTGGGGAGAGAGGACAAGTGGGCAGTATGCTAAGGTTGACCATCAAGCTCTTCTTCCATTGTTGCATCAAATATTTACCAAATGCCTCCATGTGCTATGCACTGTGTTCGGTGCTGGAGTGAGGAAACAAGCAGAGGGAAAAGGAAGGTGAATAAAACTCTAAATGAACTTCAGGGCCTTAGTCCTGGACAAAACAGGCTCTGTCAAGATCCGTGAACTGTAATGCACTAATATATAATTTTTTTTTCAGGAGATCCAGGTGGAACTAGTAGATGGGAGGGGTTCATGTCCTCTGTTATTGTTCTATGTTGTCTGTTGCAATTCCCATAACTGGGCGCTCGTAGGGAGGGGCTTCCCAGTGGAAAAGACCCCTGATCTTTATTTTCTGCCCTTTCTTAAAAGATCTTCAAGCCATAAAAGGACTGTAGAGACAGCTCTCTTTTTAGGTGAATCTGATTGTCATCAGTCCTCCAGTTCCTTAAAGCTGATGGAAACCCTGCCTTCTACCACAAGAAGGCAACTCCTGCAAGATCATCGAAGCACAACCATGTTTCTAGTGGAAAGAAGGCTTAGCTTTAAGAACATTTATATGTAAAAAAGCTTCTGACTTACTGTTAGATCTAATAAAGCGATTGTTTATCCCATCCATTCTCTGAACCATTTTTAAATAAAAGTACTCAAATTTATATATCCAAATGGCTTTCCAATAAAATGTGCCATAGGCCCTGAAGACAACTTTACAGAAGTTTCAGGGTTTTAGCAGTATCTGTATTTGTTGGAATAAGTAAAGCCACCTAAAGTGACTATTTTGAATGCTCCCCTATACAATTACTCAAAAAGTGATTGACTTAATTTACACTTCAGGGGGATACTGCCTATAAAACAGATTCCCTTTCCCTCTATATCAGTACCTGGTTAATGATCCAGCTGACAGTGGTTAGAATAAAACTTGTTGGATGCCCAGCCTTTAAGAAAATGAAATATGGAGAAATGGGAATTCTACTGTGCTATCATGGGCAGTATCTAGAAATCAAAAGGAGAGGGTGGAGGGGGAGTGGGAGAAGAATAAGATGAAGAGTGGAGGAGATGAAGATAAGCAGAAGCAGAAAAAAATATTTTCTGAAATTCCAATGGGTTATTTTGACAGTTACAAGGATAATGACTGGAAAAGAATTCTGGATAGTTGTATGAAGAGCTAGCACATGGAGAGATAACACCTTTGAGAATTGTTGGCAACAGAATTTTAAACGATGTTATACTTATTGTGAAATTGTATTGCTTCTACTTCATGGAATATATATGTCTTTGGGGAGCCTGGTTAACATAGTTTGGTTGATTATTATGTTGTTTTAATATCCTGTGGTGAAAGCAATCTGGCAAACTAGCCACATTACAGGACGGATCCTAAGGAAATTTACCAAAAGAAAGCAAGCTGCTCTCAACTCTGTTTGTACTTGGTGGCCCAGTTGAGAACATGATTGGAAACACTGCAAGAGCTTACACTGTGATAATCTGTCAAAATACACTGAACATTCAACTGTAGGATGCTCAGTACTTGTTGTTACCAATTTATAAATACCATGTATGGAACTCTGATTGCCATTTTAGATATGCTGGATGCAAAGGTTAATAAGGTATGAACCCTTCCCAGGAGCCTAGAATTTGGCATGCCAAATAAACATTAGGCTACTGTAAGAGGAAATAAAATGCAAAAGCTATGCTTCTATGGCTATTAAAGAGTCACTGGGTCTTGGAAATTATTTTTCTATTAACCTAATAATTTAGTATGGCATGTGACTTACTACTAGGACTTAGTAGTTCGACCTTATAGAATTTCTTGAGTTCTTTGGCATTGGTTTGAAATAGTTTGAGATTGGGCAGCGCTAAGTTGAGAGTGAATATGGGGCAGGGGGATACAAAAGAAATTCTTGTTAGCAATTCTATTTGACAAATTTTTTGAGGCTTACACATTATGTATCAGTAGTGGATCAGAGGGTAGTCATCCTAGCCCAGGGAATCACGGAGAGTTGGCGAGAGATACCTTGCAGGGCTCTGGGAGGAAGGTGTATGGCACAGGTGGTTGGAGTTCGATCACGGGGATAAAGATTCTCACTAACAAAGACAGGATTGCCTCTCTTCAGTGGGCTCAGGTTCGAAATGCGTCAGAGCTTGGATTCCTAGAAGCAGGGGGAGAAAAGCAAACAACTTTCAAAAAGAATTAAAAGTTACTAAAGATGGCCTAGGAGCACCTGGTTGACTCAGTTGGTTTAACCTCGAACTCTTGGTTTCAGCTCAGGTCATGATACTGGGGTCGTGAAATCCAGCCCAGAGCTGGGCTCTGTGCTGAGCATGGAGCCTGCTTGAGATTCTCTCCTCGTCTCCCTTTACCCCTTCCCTCCCCATCCCTTCTCCCCTCCTTCCCTGCCACCCAACCAGTAGGCTGTGCCTGTGAGTGCTCGGGGAGCATTCTCTCTCTCTCTCTAATAGATAAATAAATGAAATCTTTAAAGATGGCCTAAACAGCTCCTTGAGATGCTAGATTTTTCTGTTAATGAATCTGTATCTCATGTTTCTGAACACTGGCATTTTTTTCACTGTTACTTGAAATTATGGGGACCATTAATTCTGTACCCAAAAAGTCAGATGGTGATGATATAAATTAAATAAACACAGAGGAGGAAATCTAAATAAACGAATTTCAGATAACACACAGGACAACACAAATGTTTCAACAAAAGAATTTGTTAAAAAAATTAGAAGCGGCAGAGCACCCCAAATTTCTTTTTTTCCCTGTATCTGTCTTTCTCCATTTCCTTAGAACAAGGTTTAATATGATTTCACCCCTGAGTACACTTTTTTTTTTTCTTTTGCAGGGCTGAAAACAAAACACAGGTTAACACAGTAAACATATTCAGAAACTATAACTAACTTTGGTCGTTTTTACGGTTCTATTTCTTCAGAAGATTGTATTTTGTGGCAATTCCTTAAGAAAATTAACTAAAGTCCTTAGGAATATTGACTGAGGCTAAGTCTCTATCAGAAAATCAAAGTTTCTGATATCCATATATATGGAATTCAGACATAGCATATCCTTGTTGATAGTACATAGTAACTATTCCCTAAGCGTATATTGAATTTTCTTTTTTTTTTTTTTAAAGATTTTATTTATTTGACAGAGAGACACAGCGAGAGAGGGAACACAAGCAGGGGGCGTGGGAGAGGGAGAAGCAGGCTTCCCGCCAGCAGGGAGCCCGATGTGGGGCTCGATCCCAGGACCCTGGGATCATGACCTGAGCCGAAGGCAGACGCTTAACCGACTGAGCCACCCAGGTGCCCTGAAACTCAACATTTTATTATTTATTTTATTTTATTTTATTTTAATTTTTTAAAGATTTTATTCATTTATTTGACAGAGAGACACAGCGAGAGGGGGAACACAACCAGGGGGAGTGGGAGAGGGAGAAGCAGGCTTCCCGCCAGCAGGGAGCCCGATGTGGGGCTCGATCCCAGGACCCTGGGATCATGACCTGAGCCGAAGGCAGACGCTTAACGACTGAGCCACCCAGGCACCCCCATATATTGAATTTTCTAAGTTATAATAAAAACAACCAAAAAAGCTCAATCCAAAGAAACCATTTTCTATTTGATAAAAGACACAGGGAGCTTTTGTGTAGTGGTTGTTTCTCAATGATGTAGATGAAGCCAAATTTTTTCTGTGGCACAGGCACTAGACAACTTAAAAACATGTTTCTTTTCTTTTTTTTATTTGACCTTCTGAGGCAATTAGCCCCACCTAGCTGAGTTATGGCTCAATGAAAGAGAATTCGGAAGATTTTCTTTGTTAGTTTCATGTTTGAAGTAAACACCCTGAACCTTTTGTAAATGTAATGATTTTCTCTTAAAACTCACTAATATCCTAACTATACTAATAAAAGCATAATGTATATTATTAGGTCTGAACTCTTGGCCATGGGTATCTGTACATTTTAGAGATGGTCTGCGCACAAGTGTCATAAATGACCATTTTATAGATAGATAATGTTCTTAATCCGTAATTCTTTATTGCTGATGGTTATTGCATTAGATGATGACCCATGGCTATTAAGAGTCAGTTTTTTAATATCACAACCATTTAGAAAGGTTAATGGACTCAGTTTTGAGACTTAACCTTTGGATGCTGCAGGTTAAGAGGTTATATTTTGCACTAAAATGCCAGAAAATATCTACTTATTTTCATTCTTCAGTGTACTCTCCGTAGCATGGTTATGTACAGTAACTGTTATTTACCAATCAAACTGAAAGAAACAGTGTGTGACATATAAGATAACAAGTTTCTAGAGCAGTGAGATTCTTTTAAAATATACATTTCATATTTGGCTTCTATTATTTTTCATTTAGACACAAGAATTGAAATGTGAACAGATGTAACCTAAATCAGTTGAGGAATATTTATTATGGCTGTTAAAAAAAAATAGACGGGGATTATAATTCATAGTTTTCTTGGCTAGTTTGGAAAGTTCACATGCATTGTAATGGGGAACTGGTTGTTTAGGGAAGTCATGAATTCCTTACGGATGATACCTGTCCACAGCCCAGAATTTTCAGAGAATATAAAACAGTGTCTATGTGGATTCAGTTCCATTTCAAAAATCTAATTAGGGTTCCGTGGTGACCATTTATCATGTATTTTTGCCACCCATTTTCCATTATTCTTCTTAATGTCACCTTGATTCCCTTTTATTCTGTTAATTCATTGTGACTTGGCTTTGTCGGAGGAAGAGTTCAGGCACTTCCCTTTTATTATGGAAGCCAGAAGCTGAGTGTGTAAACAGTTACAGTAATGGCTTTCAATGATTTACATATCCATGCAGTTGTGTCTCCATTCCACATGGACTCTGGGCTTGACCGTGCGATTGGTTTTGGTCAACAAGGCATAAACAAACATAATGCAAGCAAAGACTGGAAAAGTGCTTGCCCATTAGGCGATGCTCTTTTGCTTGCTGCTTTTGGAACCCATCCACAATATGGAAACGCGTAGGCCATGATGGATGAAGAGGAACCCTGAACCAGTGGCTTCTTGCAAAATTAATCATCAGACATGGGAGGGAGGCCATCCAGGACCGGTCAGTCCTCGGCTGATCTGCCTGTCCCTATTCCCAGCTACTTAAATTCCCAGCTACTTAAATGACTCTCTGAGTTTCTTGACGGCTTTCTAAGAAATTGCCTTTTGCTAATTCAGCCAAAATGGGTCACCAATGCCACCAAGAATCCTAAATAACATAGATTCTTAAATTGGGACTTTGAAACCCAAAGGGATTACTTGAGAATAGCAGAAAACCACATGGATGTACTTATACAGATGCACTTAGGAGTTAAATCATGAGTGGAGTGTATGTATATTAATTAGTTTTGGTTATCAAATCTTCATTACCAGGGAGTAGCTGATAGAACCTGTTGTAAGTCAGACAGTGGTATTAACTTTGCCACCTCTGGGTAGGAATCTGAGTTTCCAGTTCTCATTTACTGATTGTGTATGTTGTGTGGACCTCAGTGTGGAAGTTACTCAAAGAACACTGTTTCAAGACTTCATGTCCTGGGAAGCATTCTCCACCCCCCCCCCCCCCCCGCCAACTTCATAGATAAAATTGACATGTAACATTGTATTAATTTAGGGTGTTGACCCCATTCTTTTTATTCCTGAATTCTCTTCTACTTTCTTGTCTATTTCTCCCCTTTGCTGCATGATTCCACCTTCTGTATTCCACACTACGGTGGGATTCTGCTCCTGCAAAGTGCACGGTCCCAAGTGCCTCCCAATGTTGCTTTAACATTTCTGTGTGCTGTTCTTTCGCATCTGCCCTGAGCTCGTCATCTGTGTTATGCTACAGGAAACTTCATATAAAAAACCCTATACAATCCGTGAATTATCCTGAAAGATAGGGCACATTAGTGGGTTTTTTCATCCATGGCTGTTCTTACAAGCTGAACTACATATTTATGGATAAATGTTTGTTTTCACCACTTTGACAAAAGCCACACCTTCTCATTTTATTGCTTTAGTTCTTCAGTTCTAAGCTGGGATGGATGGGTGACTAAATTGTGGCCTGTGTGGATGGATACATTTGTAGTGAGAAGAAATGGACTCTTAAAGCTGGCTATCATCAGCTAGCATGCTCACTGCTTTAGAGATAATGCTCAATGAATATTAATTGACTTAAAATTAAATGAAGTAGTTCTCCAAGACTGGAGAATTGGTCCTCATTTTAGAACAAAGGAACCTAGAGTTTCTGATATTATGTAACCACTTCCACAGTAAAAGGGAAAGAAAGTTATTCCCTTTTGATAAAGGGATAGGCATTCAGTCAGAGGAGACGAGGGGACATAAGAAGACCGAGAAGAGGGATGAAATCTACGATCCAAGAGAAAAAGAGGCCTTGGAGGTTAAATAACATTTCCCTTTTTTCCCCAGCACCACTCCACCAAAGCTATCACAATCTAGTCAAAGACTGTAAATTTGGTATTTCACACATTAGAAGGTGCATTCAACTGACAATGCTAAAAAATCCATTTTTACAACTTAACAGTTTCTGTCAACATTTAAAAAATGTTTTCTGTATCCATTTCTTGGGAGACTCATAAAGCTGGCTTTCCTGAGTGTTCTTGGTTTCTGCTGTTTGTTCATTCTTTATTTTTTCCTTCCATTTCAAGGAAAAGCTGTTGGGCATTTCTCACCTTCTTTGGCTTCGGTGGTGATGCTAGGTGATTCCAATATAATTAGGTGAGATTTTTATAGGCCCTCAAAGGCTAACAAAATAATAAATGTGGCAGTTCAAATAATAGCAATCAGCAGGTCAAGCAAAAAAAAAAAAATCCTTTGGACTGAGATTGACAAATCCTAATGTTATCAGAGTTTGGAAATGCAACAATCTTTCTTGTTTCCTTCTTACTGGTTTTCACTTTGTTTTTTCACTTTTTTTTTTTTTTTTGTATTGCATAGGGATATTTTCATTCTGTCTGTTGTTACTATTTTTTTATTTACATTTTCAATGCACAGAGTCTGCTTACTAAGAAATACTCACATATTACTGCAAAATGAATCTTTTTCCTTGAGATTATATTTATTGTAGACTCTCAAAGGTTATTGATTTCTCTATTCTTACAAATCGAGACATTACAAACATCTTCAAAATGCTTTTTTATCCTTTTGATTTTAAAAGTAGTATGTGCTTATTGCAGAAAATTAAGATACTACAGAAAGGCACAAAGAAGAAAATTACTATCATTTCTCTAATAATAACTACTTTTATATCCTTCTAGTCTTTTTTCTGTGACTAGATGTATCCGTATATATAATGTATCTAACTGAATCATGGTTTTTTGATTAAACATTAATAAGTGTCTTGACCACTCATGTAAAGGTTTATAAAACTTCGAGCATTAAAATTTCAAATGGAGCCCTTTTTATAATTAAAACATGACAGAAATCAAATTTCTACAGTGTGGATGGGAGTAAAATTGCATTTCAGGTATGAATAGCTCTTGCTGTTTTGGTGGGAGCTTGTCATAAAAATTAATGACAGCATATATAAAATGAGAAAGATTTCAGATGGCCTTACAAGTAATGTCCTGTGATCTATTTTGATATTTAGTTATTTTCCAAATGACTTTAAGACGGCTCACCTCCCAATCCTCACCTGGCTTCCTCTTTGTCATGGAACTCCACCATTCTACATGCTTAACTGGTTGTAATAAGCAAAAATAAAGCCCACAGCATTTTTCCTTCCTTTCTTTTACCTTAAAAAAAACCCCAAAACCAACATAGCTTTCTTTAGTGTTTTCCACCAACACTTAGAAATGTGGCTTCTGAAAGCTAACAAGGCATGTTTCCATAGCATGCCATAGCCTTCCTGTCTCCCCCACTCACTGCTAACTCTTTTGTTTGTACAATATTCTTTTATTCTGAGCAATATAACATTTTAGTTCTTGTAATAAATGCCTTCATGTGAAGCAGTTCAGCTCAGAGAATGTTATTAGACTGTGCTCCCAGGCAGCGCACCTCCACACGATCAATACAAAGCTGGGCCTCAGCTCATTCCCTCTTTGCTTAAATTCCCTGCAAACGTGCAAGAGAAGCAGCAGAGAGTGTCATCAATCACAGGCCACTGTGACATATGCTGAAACCTGACCAGGGCCGAGATGTTTTAATAAGACATCCATTAAAACCCTCAAATAAATTGCAATTTGAAAACAGAACATAATACCAGCCAAGTTTTCCTCATCCATCTTGTGGCATGTCATGTAATGTAATTGCGTTGTTAATTTATCCAAGAACTTTCTCAGTACACTGTTTCGTTGGCACCGTTTAATTTCCCTGTAGACTATTTGTGTGTGTGTGTGTGTGCGCGTGCGCACGCGCGTGTGCACATGTAAGAAAGCGAGAGCAAGCAACTAGAAGAGAAAAAAAAAAACCCACAAAAGCTGTATTTATTTCTGTGTGTTTGTGTGTCTGTGGGTTCCTTGGAGGAAACAGTCATGTTTCTGTTTAGCATGGCATTAGTCATAGAGCTAGTCAGAAATTTGAAATGTTTGACGTTTTGTCAATGACCCCTGACCATCCGGACGCTGCTTCACTGGCTCTGGCCTACAGTGGGACCACCTCCTTCCCCTGTTCAACTTGCCATTGGTTTATGCCCCTCCAGAGTGGGATCACTCAGAGTGCCTGTGGATCCCATCAATAAATATTGACAAAAGTGTTTAGGGGCCACTTAGGATCACCACACAATGACACTCAAAACAGGACAGGACTGATTTTGGTTCCCTAGCTCTTGGGTCATAAGTGAAAAGTTTTGACAGGGTAAGAAAAGTAAGAAGTTATAAATCAATAGGAAAGAATAAAAAAGTATTTCTCTGGAATAATGTCAAAGTGATTGCATACACACACACACACATATAATTTTTTAAAAGAGCTTGGAGGAAAGAGGCAGGCAGGGGCTCATATAGATTGCTTTGTCTTCTAAGCATAAATCTAAAAATAAGTAATGCAATTCTTCATGTAGGGCTGCATCAGCAGATTCCTCACCTTTATTTATTCTTCTGGGTTTTCTTAATCAATCTGTTCTCTCATTTTCTCTAAAAGAAGCCATTGGAAGGCAGAGGGTGAATCCAAGCCACACATTCCATCTATATCTTGGATGTAACAGTAACCATGATGCCAATCAAATATTGGTTTAAAACTGTCAAATGTCCTTTCTGAGCCTACTGTTGCAAAGTGATAAGTTGTTGAGCTAATGACAGAGGAAAGAAGACAGTATGACAAAAGGGGGAAAATCCACCATAAATTGACTTGTATAGCTGCTGTTTTAAGATTATTAATGAAGAGCAAAATAGTTACTGAGATCCAGTAAAAAAAAGACAATTCATTGTAAAGCGTACCAGACAATAAACTAACAGCCACCCTCTTGCAGTAGATCCTTATGTCTAAAGCTGTGCTGTAAGTTGGCCCGAAGAACATGGTGACATTCTAATAATGCAACCTGCATACAAACCATTCTTCTCCAAGGCTCCAACTTATCACCCATGCAAACTATTAGACAATCACGGAGTATGAGAGGTGCCAGGGAAAGCCAAATTAGTTTCTGCTTTCTGCTAATGGATGACCTTTGTGATTTGGATCAGGTGCTGAAATTCATTTAGTCCGAAAGGCGGGAGAGTGGGGAAAACACCTAAAATAATTTTCTCTCCCTCCAGAGAAGATGCCTGGCTACCACCTGCCCAATAAATGTCAATTGGGTTATTTCTTAAAAAATAAGCAGCCTGATCCAAAAGCATTGGTGGATGCTGGGTTGAGAGGTGCAGGGAAGCAGGAGTGAAATTGCTTAGAAATATAAAAGCAACGGAAAGCCGAAACCAAAACATTACAAATTAGACATGAGAATGGTTAGTTCTTTCCTGGGAACTTGAACACCTCAGGGTTCTAAGTAGATTCTTAAAGCTTTACTGAAATTTGAGCTGATTTATTATGCTTAGGAGGAATCATATTTGGTTTCTCATCGTTGAAAATATTTTGAGGTTTAGCTGAAATTTGTTTGGAATTGGGAGCGTAATACCCCAAGCAACATTCAAGGGATCAGAACCAACGGGAACTGGAATGTACAAAAACACTGTCTCTTTCGCTCCACGTGAGCCTGGGTTGCCAACTTTCACATGCTTCTAATGTTAGCTCAAGCTTTCTGGCAGTCCCATTGTAAGCTCCATTTCACACACATCCTCTGCTGTTTTGGCATTTGAACGTTGGCCTTCTTTTTATTTCCTTGTCCAGAAATACAGTCACTTAAAAAAAAAAAACAATTATTATTAGATGTGCATTTTTTTAAAAAAGTTGCAGCTTGAGACGGATTCTTTTTTTGCAATATTTAGCCACTACCCTTGAAATGCATGGCAGGAATAAAACAGTAAAGACACAGAGGACATGGACCTTTAATTCCTCTCGTGTATTGCAAGGGCATGAATGAAATGTCAGTTCCCAAGCTGATTATATAGCTCATGTTGGCAAGAATGGAATAATTGTGTCCTACACGTGGTGGGAGAAATATACACGGGGAGATAAAATTGTAAGGGGACAGACAATATAGGGTAAGCACATGTACGGCACAAAAGAACTCAATTGGGTGGATGACACAGGTCTTCGGCCTTTGTGGAAATCAATGAACTGCTGTTCAGGTGTCTTTTTCAAAGCACAGAGACGTGGAAAGGATAAAGCCTTGACTCCGATACACTGAGGCTTGCTCAGTTAACCCTAGGGTATTTTTAAGAGAGTTGATTTGTTTTCTTCTTTCTTTCTTCTTTTTTTTTTTTTAATTTCCTTTTTCTCTCAGCTTCCTTGAACTGATTTACAATTCCTGCATCTATTGCTGCCTTTAGCTATGTGTGCCATTATTCTGCTACCCTTTTTGTAATTAAATTCTGCTTGAATTGCTTATAGGCCTAACCTCCCTCTTTAACTTTAATCCGTGACCTCCTGTTTCTAAGTTAGTTAGCAACGTTGTATTGGGTGCGTCATGAATAACCTTTCCTGGCTGCTAAAATACCTGGGTCTGAATTCAATTTGAGGTTTCATCTTTGTACAAAATTCCCTGCAAACTTGCATGCAAATTCAAAGCCTGATCCATACAAATCTTCTAGCAATATCATTCTAATTTCAGAAGCCTGGTGAGATGAAGCCATGTGTTCTGTTATAAACACCCCAACAAAAGAACTGTGATCTTACCATGTTATTTTTTCCCCCAATGTAATTTTGTAAATGTTGTTGATTTTGCCTCAGCATTTGGAGACTCTTGCATGTGTTACACTTCCAAATTCCCTGCTTTAAAATTCCCTAGAGCCCCATAAGTGCTGGGTTTCTTAAAGAAATAGGTTACCGTCACCCCTACCCTCCCACCCCCCACTCCTCCAAAAACAATCCCCATACAAAAGTGCCAATAAACTAACTCAGCCGCATACAATGATATTGTCAAGAAAACCTCCGGAGAGAACCATTTAAATTTCATGGCATAAATCTGAGCTCTTGGCCAACCTTCCGTTAGCAAGTAGCAAGTACAAGTCTCATGCTAATTCTCCACCAAACCTCGAGTTTTATGAAAGCTACATTTTATCTGTTTGGTTATTTGCAGTCACTCGAGAGTTGGAAAAGGAATATTAGCACCACTCACATTTTATTGTGGGAGTCACAGTACTTGGTTGACCCCCTTTTCAGTCCTATTGAATTTCCTATACAAAGGAAATGAAAATGTTTTATATTTAATACAGCCGCACATAACGAGAGGCTTAGTTATTACACCGAGAGCTGCAATTTTCTGCCTTTGTTTCAGCTCTTACTGTGGAGCTGAAATTTCCAAGCACATTTTTTATGATTTGTTTATTGCTGGCTTTAGAGATGACAGTGAGGGGGAATGCCACCCTCACGCTACCTACTCCACAGAAAAGGGCTTTTTGTTTGGACTTCTGTACCCCACGAAAGAGTGGCCCAGCTTTTTACTGACATCCCAGTTTCCTGCAGACAGGTCAATTTTAAGAGCCTGAGAAAAAGGAAACCGGCGGATCATAGATGGAACAGAAGGCACTTTCCTGGTTTTACTCCCCTGTGCTCTGGGGTCACAATGGTGAGAGAGATCCAACCCATTATGACAACGGTGACAGCGGAGTAGCAACCAGGGACTCTTGTTACTATCGCTAAGCTCTTTCTGCAGATGAGGAAACTGAGGCTTGGGTTTTCTAATTTGTCCAATGTTGCCTAGTTAATAAAAAGATGGCCCCACAAGTTTGGGGCTCAGGTCTGTCTGATTCCAGAGCCTGCTTCTCCTCCTCCTTTGGATAATAGTAATCATGTATTCTGTGTTAATTTTTTTTTTTTTTTAAGAAATTTACTTGCTGCTGCTTTATCTTAAAACTTAAATTTATTTTCTTTTAAAAAGTAATATAACACACATAGCTTTCAGCTAGACTCGCCGATTTTGTCATATTTGTTTTCTTTCTCCCCCCTCTGCAAATATGAATACGAATGCATGTATATGTGTATGTATTTATTTCAAATGGTTTCTGCTAAGCCATCTGAAAGTAAGTTACTGTCATTATGATACTTTAACCCTAGAAAGAAGAACATTCTCTTCTTTAACCACAGTGCCATTTGCCACATCATAAAAATAAGCATTCATTCAATAATGTCATCTACTACAGTCCATATGCGAATTTCACAGATTGCCCCCACAGAGAATTTTATTACTTATTTCTTGACCAGGGTCCAAGTAAGGAAGAGCCTTCCCTGTGGACTCCTCTACACACAGCCTCTGCAAAATACTGGATGTAGAGTGAGATCCTCACAGGTTATAAGAATTACAAGGCTTGTGCCTAAGTGTGGCTATTATTTCAATTTATAGAATATCCTACTAGGTTCATACATGCTTAGGACCCTTGCTGCCCTAACCTTCTTGGATCCGATGATTCTTTGACACTGGCTACCTAGAATGGAATAATGGAATAGTTCAGGGATTCCCTAAGCCATTCTATAGTCATTTCCTCTCAGAATTCGTTATAGCTACCATACTCAGCCTAATTCTATCTTCTTCCTTATATGAGTCTAAACTCGCCTCAGCAAATCTCTTCCTAAACAGGTAACACAAACACTCCAGGATTCAAAAAGTCACTATTGAGAGAGAAGAAAGGGGATGATGGGTGGGGATGGAGGGAAGGAGTTAGAAACCAGAAATGGGAGAGAACTAGGGGGAGAATGTGAAACAGAAAAGCAATCAGAATCGGGTTGATTCAACTTATAATCACAACGACACGGTAATAATGGCCAAAATATATTGAGTACTTCACGTGCCCAGAGAAATCAGGAGATTTTTAAATGTATTTCATTTAATCTTTACAAATAATGTTCCAAAATAGGTTACTGTTACTCCGTCACCAGTTTACAGAAGAATTACTAAGTCTTACAAAGGTTAAGTATCTTGTCCAAGGTCACCTCGGTAATAAAATGCAGCTGTGCTCAAGCCCAAAACTGGAGGAGGAAGGAGGGGGAGGAGGGGAGCTACGGAATGGTGATGTTGGCAGGGATCCAGTGGTCATCTTCTCCGACAATGACTTTTGTTCCCGTAAGTTCTTAGTCAACACGACCTGAGTCACTGGTCAAGAATCTCATTTTTTCTCTACCTCTGCTACCACAGCTTTAGTTCCAGCCAACTCCATCTTTTGCCCAGATGCCTGCAAAATACCTCTCAGCAGATTCCTGCTGCTAGTCTCTCCTTCCCTTAGGTTCGATGCCACAAAATGGCCAGACCGTTTGTTCCTTTCAGTGATCTTTCAAACGTGTCACTCCCTTGTTTGAAATTATTCAACTGCCCATCACTTAGACCAGGGGTTCTTAACCCTGCCTGCATGTGAAATCACTTGGGGAGGTTTAAGAGACCCTGGTGGCCAGACACCACCTCAGAGATTCTGGTTCGATTATTCTGTAGGGGTAGGAGGTTCCCAGGGAAAAAAAAAATAGAGGACACCTAGTCAGACTTGAATTTCAAGCCAACAATAAACACTTTTATTAAAATGTGTTCCAAATTTTGCACTGGACATACTTATAGTAAAAAAAAAAAAGTGTTTATTTAAAATTCTGATTTAACTGGGTATCCTGTATTTTTATTTGCAAGGTCTGGCTATACGTTTGTGTGCATTGTGAGGGAGAGGAGCTACAAGTATTTAAAAAATTTCCCCAGCTCAGTCATGCATACTGCCAGGGTGGAAACCACTGGCTTATAGAAAATAATTATGGATGAGTTAATATCTAAATGCCTTCTCCTGGTATAAAAAGCCCTACAGACTTTGGCCCCTGCCTCCTTTTCAGTCTTACCTCCTCTCTCTCTCCACCCACACCCACCCTTCTAAATGCCACGTACTTCCTTATCTCCATGTCTGTGCGCATTCTGTCTCCCAAGCCTGGAATTTCCTTTCTGGGCTGTTGGAATGCCCAGTCATCCTTAAAGACCCAAATTCAACTTCCTCGGGTGAAGGGAATTGTATGGTCCACTCTATACCTTGCAGAGTTTTGCATGTGTGTCTGTTGTTCTAGCCCCGTTATTAACAACTGTATGCAATGTCTACCCACTTTTTACTAAGCACCATATTGTCACTGTACCTTGAATATCTCAAACTCTCACAATTAAAGTATAATCATTTGCTAATTTGTGAATTCAAGTTAATAACAACTGACTTTGTTGAATGAAAATAGAACCTTTTCAACAAATGCCAAACATCAATTTTGAGCAGATTAACCTGTGTTGTGCTCTAAGTATGCGCTAAAGTTATATATATTAAATACGGCATATACTAGAATTGTACATTTATTTTTACCAAGATGCTTTTCTCTCCCTCCTACCCACCAGCCAACTGAACAAAACAAAAAGCTTAGACAAACACTTGTCTCCATGGCTTCAGTATTTAAAAACATGTTTATATTTCTAATCTCCCCAGCTGCAACTTCCTAGGGGCACTATGGTTTCCCTCAGTAACATTATAGATGTGTCATGTATTTATGTAAAGCTTAAAATGTTATCATATTTGATACTATATATTTTGATACATTTTCCTTATATCTAACAATGTGAACATGTGTCTTATAGCAGAATTCATCGTTTTGGATTCTATCCATAATAATAGATTAGGATTTGGACAGAGGTTGTGTTGTGGTTACTTCTCACATTCAGCTTCATTTTGCCAAATAATCTCTTTTGGAGTTGGAAACAGGGGGAGAAAATAGAAATCTCTGCTGTTTCATAGTCCTGGAAAACCTGAAATAGGTTTCCAGTTGAGTAATGAAGGGAAAACTCAACTGAAGGAGGAAATTCAGGTGATCACAATTACCCCAAATATGTCATTCATGTTTGTTCCATTTAGAAGGGAGGGGAGGGGAGCAAGATGGTGACTTTTCCTAGTTGAGATCTGAGATTTGGAGAAGCTACTGACAAAATTACTTAATTTTTTTTAAAGGTTTATTTATTTTTTAGAGAGAAGGGGCAAAGGGAGAGAACATCCATGCAGATTTCCACTGAGCACAGAGTCCAATGAAGGGGCTTGATCTCATGATCCATGAGATCAGGACCTGGGCCGAAACCAAGAGTCAGATGCTTAACCGACGGAGCCACCTAGGTGCCCCTCAAATTAGTGATTTTAAAAAAATGTTTTACCAACTGCTATTTGACCTTGTAACATTTCTTGCCAATTTACAAAGCAAACCAAAGTTTGCAATGCACCCCAAAGTTTTGGTTTGTCGCAGGGGAAACACATCCTGCTTCATTGAGCTCTTCCCCTGTTGTAGGTTTCCCTTTTCCCTCTGGTAGTCTCTATATGGCCACTTCCCTATAGGTACTCTTAGGTAGTGTCAGCCTTCTTCTACTTGATGTTAAGCCTTCCTAATTTTATTTGTTGGTTAATTGCCTGCCTCCTCACGAGGTAGATATCTCCCTAAAGACAGAGACTGTTACTTATTCTATGGCAAGTATTGTGCTTACCACAGACTGGGTTTTCAGAATGTTCATTTGTTCAAAATTTGACATAGGACATTTGTTGGAATATAAACTACAACTAACAAAGTTAATTGTTATGAACTTGAAATAACAAATCAAAAAATAAAAAAATGGTTACCTTTTAATCATGAGCATTTGAGAGATTCAATGTAAAGTACCTGATAAATTGCTTAGCCAAAAAACCCAAAGGAAAAAAAACCCAATGCGTGCAATTAGTAGGAGTAGTCAGAGCAGGAATGGAACCTCGCAGGAATATTGAGGACTCTCCATTCACTTTGCCTACGGAAGTCAGATTTGCTTAAGACCCAAATCTGGCAGTTCACCAAACAGACCAGAAAAGAAATCTCAGGTTTGGGAGACCCCATGTGTGACGTCATGGAGATTAGAAAGGATATGGTGTTTAGGAGGGTAGGTGTGGAGCGTGAAAGGATAGAGGAGGCTAGACTCGAAAAGGGGCAGGGATGAGGCAAAGATAACTAAATGGCCAACAGAACCATGAAAAGGTGCTCAGCATCACTCATCATCAGGGAAATGCAAATCAAAACCACACTGAGATATCACCTCACACCTGTTAGAATGGCTGTCCTGGAAAAGACAATGAGTGTCAGTGAGAATGGAGAAAAGTGAGTCATTGTGCACCATTGGTGGGAGTATGAATTGACACAGACATTGCAGAAAGCAGCATGGAGAGTCCTCTTATTTAAAGTAGAGCTACCGTATGACCCAGGAATCTCACCTCTCTGTATATGTCCAAAGGAAGTGAAAACAAGATCTCAAAGAGAGATCTGCACTCCCGTGTCCATTGCATGTTCATCACAACAGACAAGATACAGAAATAACGTAAGCATCTGTCAACAGATGACTGGGTAATGATATGAGGTATGACTGGATAAGGAAGGTGTGTGTGTGTGTGTGTGTGTGTATGTGTATGCACGTGGACACACACACACACACATACAACATGGAACTGCCACACCATGGATGGACATTGAGGGCATTATGCTTGTAAAATAAGTCAGACAAATACTATATGATTTCACTTACATGTCAAATCTAATGAAACCAAACTCCCAGAAACAGAATAGTGGTTACCAGGGGCTGGCAGGTGAGGGAAATGGGGAGATACCCGAAGGATACAAACTTCCAGCTGTAAGATGAGTAAGTTCTGGGGATCTAGTGTACAGCATGGTGATTATAGTTAGCAATACCATACTGTATATTTGAAGGTTACCGAGAGAGTAGATAGTAAATATTCTCACCACCAAAAGGAAATGTTAATTAAGGGTTGGTGATGGAGAAGTTAGCTAAAGCCATAGTAATAATTTGGCTATATGTAAATGTATCAAATCTATGCATAATGCATGTTAAAATTATACAATCTATATGTCAATTGTATCTCAAAAAAAAAAGGGGGAAAAGTTTTAGGGCCCAAACTCTGAGAACATTTTATACCATAATAAAGAGTTTAGATATTATTTTACTCAAAATTTTTCCTTGAGGCCAGTGGTTTCAACCCTGGATGCACATTTAACTGTATGTGTTTATTCAGTAAATGATTAAACACTTATCTTTTTCTAGACTGAGAGCTTATTTTCATATGACTCATCTGCCTAATATCCTGACTTATTTAAAGATAAAACTTTTGGAATAATAATGATAAACATCATTTAGGTTTACATCGTCATTTATACCTTTCAGAACAAATAGTTTACAAAGAAAAAACAAATACTTTGTTTCGATCCTCAACATCTTTGTGAAATAGATAGGGAAGGTATTATAATTATAAATAAAAAGTGAAGTTAAATAATCTGATTCTATGTAGCAAGCAAGGGTACTATTAACCATCTCCTGCCTTATTACCCACTCTATTTAACATGGAATTATAATGCCAATAACACAGAGAATATTTTATTTTCTTAGAAGTTTGTTTGAGAATTGCTTGAAGGGGAAAACCTACATTTTGGGGGACACTTTCATGATGAGCCTTTTGAGATAAGCCTGGGACTCTTAAAGAATATACTAAACCCACCAAAAAATGGTTTCTAAATTGTTTTCTAAGATGAGTACGGTCTGATAATATCAGGGCTTTGCTTTAATGAACAAAGGTAGGCAGTTTCAGGATAGAATTTTGATCTAGATTAGGATTTCTCTACACAATAGAGGGGAGAGGCAGCCGGGGTAGGAGATTGTCATATCTAGGAAGGAACAAACAAGACCCAACAAGACTAGATCACTTAGGAAGAAAAAACTGTCCTGTCTCATGACAAAAAGAGCTGAGAACAGGAGCTATGCCTGAGGTTGGTAGCTTGAGCATGTAATGACTGGAATCCTCCCTAAGTGTACACATTGCTTCCTAATAATTCTGTGTGGAAGCTAAAAATGAGAATGAAAGGGTACCTGACATTGGGGTGCCATAACACAGACAGACATAGTAGCTGTGTGACCAAGAAGACCTCTGTTGCCTAAAGTGGGATAATGACACCTAACACATGGGATCATTTCAAGGTCTCAGATAGTGGTAAATTACATATGGCAGTTAGACTGAGAATGCAACCCGACAGCCTGTTATAAACCAGGAGCATGATTATTGATGCAGCTAAGCTATCTGCACTGACCGGTCATAGAAACTTACATACTGAGGTCAAGAGAGCCTTGGAGCTGGTAGCCACAGCATGCCCAGCCGCAGCCAAATGAGCAGACTGGGTTCAGTGCACCCTTTGTGTGTCCTTCTGACCTTCCCCTGCCTTCAATCTTTGTGCACTGTTCTATTTGTAAATGAGGACTAAAATCTCATGTACACTAAGGTTTTAAGATACAAATGGCTTACAAGTTTCAACCAAAGCTTTTCAGGGGTTGAAAGAACACTTATGGGTGATGAATGTAATTCATCCCCTTTGATAGGGGAATGATATCAGGCATCAAAAGCTGGGTCAGTGAGAGTGAAGGAAATGCCTCGAGCCCGTAAAAATCATACCAAGCTGGTAGTCCCTTAATCTGCTTGTGCATGAGGTCTGCATGGTTCCATTGCTAGGGTTATATTCAGAGGGTCTTACAGTCCCACCATCAGTCTTCCCACAGAATCCATGTACTTGGGATGTGTGCCTTTCCAAGGTCTATGTGGCAACCCCAGCAGTTTTAAGAAATACCAGTTTCCTGGTCTTCAACATCTACATGTACTTTTGTCTTGCAATGGGTCTGTGGCTGAAGCATTATCTTGATTCTTCAGTATCTCCTCTTTAAAAACTGCTCCTGCTGGAGCATCTGGGTGGCTCAGTTGGTTGAGCGTCCGACTCTTGATTTCAGCTCAGGTCGTGGTCTCAGTGTTGCGAGGTTGAGCCCCGCGTCAAACCCCGTGTAGTGCTCTGAAGTGTGCATGGGGTCTCCTTAAGATTCTCTCTCTACCCCTCCCTACTCTCTCTCAAAAAACAAAAAATTAAAAACTGTCTCCTACTTTATAAAAAAAAGTCCTACCACTCATCAGCCTGGCCCTGTGTTTTAAAAAGCTCCATCATACCAAATGAGGCAATAATTTTTAATTTTTAATACTGTTGTCTGGGAAGCCTCTTGTAACCAAAGTGCCAAAAACCTAAGTTGTTTCTCTTCTTTAAACATATCTTTATTAAGAATGAAGAATGACATTTGAAAGGGGCCCTTTGGCTCAGGATGATATATTCTAATTCAAGTGTATTTGTAAAGTGGGTGGCAGAGGTTCTATTTTCTTCCACGAATCTTTTCATTTTCCTTCGCCAACTATTGTCAAAGAATGAACGATTCTCACTAGAGAGCCACTTGGGAACAAAACAAAGAGAGAGACTGAGAAATACAGAGGGTCAGGAGGTAAGAAATTTATGGCAAATCTCCATGTCTGATCTATCCTTATACCTACCTACCTACCTACCTACCTACCTACCTAATGTAACTTAGAGCTAGAATTGAGAAGTGAGATGTTGTCACAGTGATGCATAATAACATCGGACCTTTCTTCTATCAAAAGGTTATTTTGATTTGATTGGTTAGACAATGAAAACTAGCTTTGCCACGTAGGTTAAATGGTGAACATCTTCCCAAAATGGAATGAAGTAAATCTTCAGCTCCAAGTTTTGAAAAAAAAAATATATTCAAAGCATGTGATAAGATGAGAACATTTTATTTAAAAACATATTGGCAAAGATGAATTAAAATTAACGTTTTTATTTTCCCAACCTTTTTTGAGTGTATCCAGACTGAAACAAAGTGCTTCAAAGTAAAGAAATAGCAGGAATAATTAACAGTTATTTGATCGATAGTGGTAAAGCCTTCTTGGTCTCCTTCCCAGAAACTGAAGCAATGGAGGTCTCTAATGACTGGGTGACAAAGTCTTTCACAAGACAGGTTGTTTATAATTCTCTGCTTTCAATAAAATTAAAAGAATCAAGTTGTTAGCTGATAGGACACTAGAAATAACTTTGATAAGTGACTACATGATATTTTGACATATAACTCAGAGGAATACTGAGAATTGGGTTATGGTGTTATAATAAAATTCCTTCTATTTCCATCCCCCTGCTCAGGTGCACAAGGTTTTTCAGTGTTCATAAGTGAGGAAAGGAATAGAATCGATGTTTAACTCTGTTCCATTCTGGCAGTGATATTCATCCATAAATACATGAATCAATTGAAAATGAAACCAGACCCGTCCTTCTCATTGATAAATGTATTTCCAATGAAGTTTATCATATATAATTACTTATCCAGATTTATAACTTATTTCTGCTGTTTCCATTGGTTTGCTAATATGAATATTTGTAATGATAACCAGGTTGGAAATATTTTTTTTCTTTACTTATAGCCATACACCAAAGGAAAATAAACATGATTCTGATTTACAGACATTTTTATTGCAGAGAAATAACATAAAGCAATCAAAAAAAAAAAAAAAACCTTCCAGGATAGAAATATATGTATTAGGATAGAATGTAGTGGGCAAATTACGATAAACACATAATCAGAGAAGAAACAAGGAAAGCTATAACATTTCCAACTGTTAAAGATAATCTCACGTATTTTTAAGATTATGGTAGATTAAATCCCAACAGTATTTAAAAATTTTTTGAAGTGTCCGTATTCACAGCAAACCAGAAATTTTATACTTTTTGACTGTTTAACTTGCTATGAGAAGTTTTAGGTATCAACTTAAAAATAGATTTTCCCTATTTCAGGGATCAGGAGAGCAAAAAAAAAAAAAAAAAAAATACCGTAAAGGGAAAGAGAGAGTTGTGAAACTGAGTTGTCTTCTCCTTTTTCCCATTAAGCGAAGTTCTCAAGCTGCAGTCAGGTCCACGCCTAACTGTGCTTGCAAAGGCATGTGCAGCTCGCCTCCCACCGTAAGAATGTGCAATAAAAATGCACCTGCGTGTGGAGCTATGTACCAGCACATTTTTAGAGGTACCGAAGTTGGACCAAACCAAAATTTTTCTGGTGCAATTATTTTACATTAAGATGCAAATATTGTTAACAGAATCTTAGTCCCCAAACATTCACTGTTTAGAAATAACACACATTGAGTTCTTAGGAAGATCCTTCCCTCCCTGGTTCCCTTATCATTTTTTTCAAATGGAATACAATGAACATGATTAATATAAAGTTTAATGGGGATTTGGCCACAGTCCAAATATATACTAACCAAGGGGAACCAGGGATTTGATAATGTGCTGACTCCACAGAAAATCCCTTTGTTCCTATTAAGAATAGTTGATTCAGGAGTAAAGGATGAGCAGCTAAATTTTATCCAGATGTACTAGGAAATAGCATTTTTATGAATACAGATGCAACTAGAAGTGGTCACCTATAAAGATTTTAAAGACCACATCAAGGTGCAGCCTTGACTAAAGACAGACTAATGAACCGAATGGCTGTAATTATTAGTATGCTTAACAATAATAATAGCCAACAGTTTT
Source organism: Mirounga angustirostris (assembly GCF_029215605.1). NCBI lineage: Eukaryota > Metazoa > Chordata > Mammalia > Carnivora > Phocidae > Mirounga > Mirounga angustirostris. The sequence continues at coordinate 66,921,819 of NW_026991717.1, read as the reverse complement.
CTGGTCTTACATGTGCTTGTCGTGAGTGCTTACCAGATGCTATTCTGGATGCATTAGTCACATTAACTGAGGTAATACACACACACACACACACACACATATCTAGGAGTTAGACTAATATCACTTTCATTTTACTGATGGGGAATCCAAGGCACAGAGAAGTTAAGTAACCTTCCAAAAGTCACCCAGCAAGTAAGTTGAGGGGAGCTGGGGTTTGAACTCAGACGACCTGGTTATAGAGCCCAGCACTCAACCTTTCTACTACTCATTACTTTATGGGAACTCTGCTGCCGTAGACAGAGAAATCTGTACTTCTCGAAGGTGGGTTTTCAAAAAATATGGCAAGGGCAGATGGAGGCGGGGGTTTAGGATAGTTTGGCCCTCTGCCTAGAATTAAACATTCACTAATTTTCTTTTGCTCTCTCCTGTTTCTAAGTAAATTGCTATACACACTTATTTTATTATCATTATTTCTATTTGGCATGCTGTGCAAGAACATCACGACTTAAAATATCTTAATAACAACCCAAAGAAAGGGACTTACAAGTAATGTTTAGAGAGAAAACAGATGGCCACCAAGTGCAGATTCTAAATTCTTATATTTTTGTATGGGGAATAGTTGTGGTTGGTAAAAGGTTATGCTAATAAGCAAAATGTTCTTGTATTGTTATGAGCTTATTATTTAAAATCATTTCTGAGATCTGTGAAGTTGTTAAAATAGTAACCAAAGTGGATTCTGGCAAAATAAACTCCAAGTCTTCCTGAGGAAGATTGTCTGATTGAAGCAGATCCTTGAGACTCGGTGAAACACTCAAACGAAGGATTAAATATTACCGATAGGATGGAGCAACCTGCCTTCAGTTAGGGTGTGTGTTCTTAGCTCATATCTGAAAATACCAAGGTTCTTGTGTAAACCTGGGCTCTACACTGAAGCTAATTTTAAATCCCTGTAAACTTCCTGTGGAAAAATACCATAAATAGGGCCAGAAAACTTGAATCCAGGATCCCGACTCTTGAGGCCTTTCTGGGTCACCTTTGAGCCCTGTCTTGCACCATCCTCAGTGCACCCACCCCTCCCCCAACGCTTTCCACTGCTGGCTGGAGTCTCAGTCTCCAGCCAGTTCATGCCCTATTTAAGAGCCCCCGATGTCCTTTTCTTCACCCTTTCTGCATGACAACTGTTTCCTTCCTGTTTTAGCTGTGGAAATAGTAATTTTAGATTAAAAAAAAAAGATAAGTCATCTCTAAAACCCCCCTACACAATTCTACAAAAAAGGATTTATTCCTGTTCCTGATCTGGCCCCGTTGGTGTTATCCGCCTAATCCAGCTGTAGTGATGTGTTGTCCTGGCTGCCTGCCACACGCAAAATTCTACCTCGGGACATCCTGCTGGAGGCAAAAGGCCAACCTGGCCTGTTTCTCAGCAGCTGGATTGACAAGCCAATCCCCTAGGGTGATGACAGCAGTATGTGTATATATGTATTTAGAAATACACATACTCTGCGTGTGCTTATCTGTGCGCACGTGTATACAAACACACATCTATAGTATCTGTGCCATGTATGCTGTCAACTGTCTGGGTTGTGCATGGGCGCGCACGCACACACGTACTCAGATTCCGGATGTGCTGTAAACTTCCTATTTCTATTCTGACATGAAATTGATAGCCTCCAACTTTCCTTTCTGTCCCTCTCAGTCTGAAAGGACATTGCCCCCTCTTCAAGTTGCTCTCAGAGGGTTACTCAATCCTTCTCTACCGCGTCGATGTGTTTTCACTTTGGGGATCTTTCAAGCACTAACACACCTTCTGACGGGCAAGTGGCAAGCATGATGTTAAACATCAAGCTTTGTGTTTTGGGGCGAGCCATTCACATGTCCTTTTATTTTTATAAGCATGGAAAGGAAATACCAATCTAAATAGATATCAACATAAACCTTAAACTTCCAGACCTTGCGGTTTCATGTGGATTTGCCTCTACTCTATAAATCACTGTCCTAGATTCTACTAAGTGGAGCTAAGCAAGCTATATCAATATTTTGTCTGACAACACAGATGCAGTTTGGAAACAAGTGAAGGAAAAAAAAGGTTACCAGTCCTGGAGATTCTTGGACGTTTCTCTAAATCTCCTATGCAATTAGAGAACGCAAATTTGGATGAATTTTAACAGATTAAAAAGAGAATTGTAATGAAGCCAGGATTTCCTCTTGAAGAATTTTTATTCAAAAAGTGTCTGGGATAACTGTGCACAAAGGCAGCAATGTGTACTTTAAATGAAAACACAGTGGGAAGCAAAAGGTTAGGGCCAGAAAAATTGAAAAACATCAGAACTATCTCTTTCTTGATAAAAAGATGACTTAAATGTGTCAATATATGTTGTAAATACTTTAAATCCCAATATAAGTCAATTATTAAATAACTTTGAATATATTTTGCGGCCCCCAAACTGTGCAGCTCAACATGTAGACTCTCCTCTTAATTATCTTATTTAAGTTTAGCAGCTCTTTCTATTTGAGACTATCGTCTGATGATGAGTCATTTGGAGTTTTTCCTCTAGAAATAATTTACAACAGAATTTTGGTTTTCCTGAGGCACAGTGCTTGAATCTCATGTCATCCATGTGCCTTGTTTTTTACTTCAGTGATGAAATGACAACACACGGGTTATGATGAACAAACTTGCATTCAAATAGCACTTAAGGTCACGGTGCACAGCATAGTCCTCGGTTGGGGACAGAACCAGTGTCGGAAACTCTATTTTAGGAAGAAAAACACGAAACAGTTTGAGAAATTGAGCAAGGAGAAATGAGCGTAGAAATAAATACCCATCTGTGAGTACAGTAGAAACGCAAAACCTAAGGATGATCTAGAGAGTAAGGAGACTTGGAGGATGTGATTGGACACCGTATCCTAGCGACATCCCTCCTTCACTGTGGCAACTGTCTGTATAACAGAAAGTCTCTAATCATATGCAGTGAACTGAAATTCACTCCTCCAATGCCAGGCCATGTGTTTTCTCCCCTGAAAGCCATTTCAGACCTTCCAACAGAAGACCTCATTCCATCCTCGGTGCTATTTCTGTGCTTTATGCATATATCCATTGCTGTACTTCTCACCCTCTGTGGTCATTTTATTATTTACAAGTTGTTTTCCTGTACTTGACTGTGAACACCTTGAGGGTAGTAACTGTGAATCCTAGTACCGTGTCTTACTCAAAATAGGTATTTTATGGGTTGATGGATCGATGGGTGTTTGACGAATAGTAACAATATCAAGCTGAATGCTTGACACTAAGAGTGAAAAGACTGTGCTGAGACATGTCATATCAGCTTTTTCACTATGGCTTCACTCAATTGCCTTTCTCCTCAAGTGGGATTGAGACTAATGATTCTGAATAGCACTTCCTTAAAAAGTGCCATTTTCCCTTTAAGTTAGGTTAGGAGGGAAATTTCGGAATGACATTTCTAAATGACTTTATTTGTAAAATATGACTACATAAGGCATTATGAAATCATTTAAAAGGATTTTATCCTCCTTTTCAAATTAAATCCTGACAATGAGATGAGGGCCCAGCAGGGAACGCTCCTGGCCAGGGAAGAGCACTTCGTGACCTGCTGAATAGATCTGAGACACATTGTACAGGTGCTATGAACGTCAAACTATATGAATGGTACTTAGACTGTATCACTGTGTTTTCCCTATTCCATATTAATTGTTTATGATATCCATTATAGCGAAAAATCTTCTGATTTCCAACTAAAACAGGAAAAAAAATTGTTGTTTTTTTTTGCTTATGTCGGAGGCTGACTTTTGAAGTGGTACATAAAGTAGTACAGCATAAAAGAACCTGATTTTGACCTGATTTATAAAATTTATTTAATTTATTTATTAGAGAAAACATGCACATGAGTAGGGGGAGCAGGGAGAGAGAGAGAGAGAATCTCAGGCAGACTCTGCATTCAGCATGGAATCTGATGCGGGGCATGATCTCATGACCCTGAAATCATGACCTGAGCTGAAATCAAGAGTCTGATGCTTAACCGACTGAGCCACCCAGGCATCCCTTGACCTGGTTTTTTTTTTTTTTTTTTTTTTTTTTTTTTTGACTTTCAAGTAACTGAACTATTTTTTAGAGTATTTGCAATATCCGTGTAGTTAAAAGTGTACCTTTATTTGGGATACACTGTTTATTTATAAAATATTCCTCTGCAGCTCTCTTTTATATTTGCTGCCAATTGAAAATGAAAAAGGTAAACATTTTACTTGCAGTATCATGGACCTTCATTACTATTGCAGTCGCCACTGATCAGAACAAATATTTCATTCCTATTTTTCAAAGAACTATGTTTCACCTGAAGTTACATAACAGTCAGCTATAAAATTAGATCCTAAGTCTTCCTCTCAACAAAATATCCTAATATGGGTCATTTGGCTTTCAACTATGATCGATAGCCTTAAAGATATAATGAAATCTGCATTTGAATTTTTTGAGATTATTTCCAAATAGAAAAAATAATAACAAAAATGTGGGAATCAGAACTTTATTAGGTTTTCAACACTGCCCACCAGTGTTACAGTACTTTCTTACTTACTATATAATTATTTCAGGTTTCTATTACTTTCCTTGAGCCCATACTCCATAGCCTCTCTTCTTCAAGAATATGCACAGCTTCTATTCTGCCAGGCTTATGGGCATCTCATTCCTGTCATCTCTCTTATCTTGATGTAAGAAGATCCCATCCTCATATCAAGGCAGAGATAGCTAACTATACTGCAGATCCCATGCCTGCCCCGCCCCAGTCTCTAACTCCCTCGGGGACTTCTCTCTGTCATAGTGCAGATTGGATATTTATCTTCAGCCTCAACCTTCCCACCAGATATTGATGTGTTTATGTCTTTCTAACATTAAAAAGTCCTCTAGTTACTGCACCACCACTCTGCTTACCTTCACAGTGAAAGTATTTAAAACAATAGCATCTGTCACTTGATCTACTTTGCCTTCTCTTTCTTCCTGAGACACAATGCAGTATGGTTTCTGAGGCCACTAGACCCCTCCCCCCCCCAAAATGGTTATGCCACCTTTCTAGGTACAATGGACGCTTTTCAATTGTTTCCCTGACTATGCTTGAATTGGAGAAAATTAGTCACTCAGCTCTTTTTGAAAATCATGTTTGCTTTGGCCTCCATGAACAGTGTTCTTCTTCCCAGTTTTCTTGTTTCCTGTTTTTCTAGCTATTCCTTTTTAGTATCTTATGTCCTCCTCTGCTCGTATTTTATCTATTCCTCAATCCCTGTTTTTCTTCTTGTCTTCTCACTCCGGTTTCTCTTCAGATCACATAAATCTTTCGCCTTTTACCATAAGTCGCTCTTCAATGACCCATCCACCTCCACTTCCATGGTTTCATGAACTAATTGATTCCACAAATACATTTATGACACAGTGTAGGCAGATGAACTCCAAATCGGCATCCCTACTCCTGACCTCTTTTTTGACCTCCAAACCAATATTCCCATTGAAGTCCTCCTATTTCACAATACCATTAAAAAGGGCCTACAGGCACCTCAAGTTAGGGATCCCTTGATAAATGTAGGTACAGAATAAGGAATCAGTAACTGATTACTGAAGAAATTATTGAATTTCCCCTGACTCTTCAGGAATTGCAAAAGACTCAGAATCACAAGAAAAGCCACACTCTGAAAGCAAGGAGGACAAAGTATAAAAGTAAATGTTCAGTTGTGATGAACTACTCAAATGAACATTCAAGGGACATATTTCACAGCCTCACATTTAAACATATGTCAAGTCCCAGTTCTACCTTTGGCCAGTGAGGTGACCATAAATTTCCTCATGTATTCACTCAACAATATTTGATGATTATTATGTGCGTGACATTGTCTAGGTGCTGGAGGATATCTTACTGACCAAAATAGACAAAGTTCCTGACATCATTTTCAAACTCAGTTTTTTTATCTGTAAAAAATGTGTAATTTCTACCTCATTTTTGTGAATATGAGAATATGTGCAGCTCACCTAATCATGTTAGCCCATCAAGCAGGTTCTCAATAAGTACGGTGGGGCCATTGTAAGATTTCACCTATGTAATTCTGACAGTTTGGGCTTTAGCCAACAAAATTAATTCTGACCACACCAGGTCCTTAATTTTCACTGACTTCTGAAGCTCTTATCAGGCATTAGGGGAAGTTGGTCAATTGAACAAACTAAGGTGAAGTAGATGGAGAAATGCCACTGGATTTTGCTGGTTATTTGAGACTCTATAGCCACCTTTTTAAAATTTCTAGCCTAGAATTTAAAATAATAGTAACAGTAATGATGATAGTAATGATACCTGCTACTTATATACATCCCATGTGTCTTATCTTTTGTTCAGGTGTCTCTCATACATGAAAGACCCTACAAAGGGGGTAGTACTCTTACTTATTATTACTATTTTATGAAAGAGCAAATTCAGGTTCAAAGAGCTTGGTCAATGAATTAATGCCACATTTAATAGGTCCAGGGGTAAGATTTTAGTCTGGCTCTTCTGACCCTGAGCCAGGGCTTTTCCCACTGTGCATCACATCGCCCTTGTGACTATTCTGCTTTTCTCACACATCTTTACTTTGGCTTAGGGTTCAGTTCATTCTGAGACACTCAGTTACTGACAGCTTTAAACTGCATGTATGCCAGTGGACTGCAGCCAAGAGGCCAAGGATGGGGCAGATCAAGGTCTACTGGAGTGTCTGTCCTCTAATCTATTTCCAAACCCTCCTTATAGCTCAGGGTGGGATTTTTCCATTTGCTTTAATGTCCTCTGGTAGCATTCTGAATCCTGTGCCCTTGTGGCTCTGCTTAAGTAGGCCATGGAAATTCAAGGATACAGGTCCTTCATCTTTTTCCCTATGGCTACTTCCAGCCGTTTTAACGACAGAAATCACCATCCTAGAGAGAGTGGTTCAGGATTGTTAACATTAGTCGCTGTTCTGGGCGAAGGCTTGCACAATAGCCTGGCCCCTAGCTCCAAGTGTTCTTAGATCCTGCTTCCTTGAAATTCTCCAGGGCATGTTTCTCCAGGTCCCAAGCTCTCTGAAGCCTTGGTTTCCCTGACTGTTGACTCCATGAGGCCTTGACCTATCTGAATGGTGGTGTCCTGAACTCACTTCCTGGCTATCATGCACTAACACACACACAGCTTAACCCTTTCACTCCTAATCCATCACTCGTTGACCACATATGTCACAAATCTGAGAGTTGAAACAGTTTGTCAGAGTCCCAATGGTTTCATAGTTAAGACATTTTTGCTAAGGTGTAATTTATTTGATATTTTAACAAACATTTTGTGAAAATTAAAATCTTGTATATGGTGACTCAGAAACCTGTGTATTAAAAAAGACCAACTAAATTAGCACTTATTTTTATAAGGTGAGTTATCCATGTTTGGTATTCACTTTCTACATTTACGATAACTAAAGTAGAATACGGTAACTGCTTGCAGTTTCCTACAAAACTCTTGTAGACATTTCCTGTGTTAGGTACCTAAGAGTGCTTACTTACAAAGTGCTCCATTAGTAGTCTACTTTGTGGGAATTTTAATTAGTAGATCTGAAAAGTTAATTAAAACATATATTTTATAAACATAGTTTATAACACAGCACTTACTGCAAGATCGGTTAAAACTTGGCTTCTTTAGACATTTTAGATAACAAGACTACAAGAAGGAGAAGCTGAATTTTAAGAACTATGTGTAGTTAAGATGCCCTCTGAGAAATCCTTGTGGGCTGCAGAAATTAGATGACAAACAGAGAAGATAAGTTTGTTTTTTTTAACCCCTATTAAGAACTAGTGACGTTCAAGAATATTCATCACTCTTTAGTTTATAATAGTAAAACAGAAAATAGCCTAAATGCCTGACACGTGGGGGGAGTGGGCTCAGTTTTGAGGGTAAGGGGTAGAAGAAGACTTGTAACTGTGATCTTCTATAGGAAGTCAAAGGAAAACAAGATTTAGATCAAAGACTAGATGTTTGTTAAAAAGCATCTCCATTTGTACAGCAGATGTTCCATATAAAATTTCTCTACATCTATATTTCAACCCCAGCTAGTTATCTGGAATTTAGCCTGAAGTCAACCGGGACTTAGAGAAAAGGTCTGAGATAGTCTCTGTTGAGTGATAAAATAGGCAAATTCATATGAGACTTAAAAGAAGCAGAAGAACAAGAAAAGTACAGAAGGAGAGAACAGGATGAATTATGGAAAAGTGAAGAAAAAATAACCAGATGGTGTGGAGATTGGCAGAATTCACTTGTTTTAAGGACAATATATAGTCTGAACTTTCATTGGTTTTGGTGAGCTCCATTTGGCAGTGCAAGGTTTACTTCAATTTATCAAAAGGTTCCTTTCCTAGTGCATCCAGGAATGAGTAGCATGATGTTAAATCCCACTTAATCCCACTTAAGCATCAAACTATAGGTAAACCCTAAATTTCATTTATTTTTATTTTTTTATTAACATATAACTTATTATTTGTTTCAGGGGTACAGGTCTGTGATTCGTCAATCTTACACAATTCACAGCGCTCACCATAGCACATACCATCCCCAATGTCCATCACCCAACCACCCCATCCCTCCCACCCTCCACTCCAGCAACTCTCAGTTTGTTTCCTGAGATTAAGAGTCGCTCATGGTTTGTCTCCCTCTCTGGTTTCATCTTGTTTCATTTTTCCCTCCCTTCCCCTATGATCCTCTGTCTTGTTTCTCAAATTCCTCATATCAGTGAGATCATATGATACTTGTCTTTCTCTGATTGACTTATTTCGCTTAGCATAATACCCTCTAGTTCCATCCACGTCATTGCAAATGGCAGTATTTCATTTTTTTTGATGGCTGCATAATATTCCTGTGTGTGTGTGTGTGTGTGTGTGTACACCTTTATCCATTCATCTGTTGATGGACATCTAGGCTCTTTCCCATAGTTTGGCTATTGTGGACATTGCTGTTATAAACATTGGGGTGCACATGCCCCTTCGGATCACTACATTTGTATCTTTGGTAAACCCTAAATTTTATAAATAACATGATTCAGTGAAAGTGTGTATATCATGGGGCACCTGGGTGGTGCATTCAGTTAAGTGTCTGACTCTTGGTTTTGGCTCAGGTCAGGTGGTGTGATGGAGCCCTGCCTCAGGCTCAGTGCTCAGTGGGGAGTCTGCTTGAGATTCTCTCTCCCTCTGCCCTTCCCCCCATGCTCACTCACATGTGCTCTCTCTCTCTCAAATAAGTCTTAAAAAAAAGAATGAATATCATTGGGAAACCTAAATCTTAAATACAATTTATTAATAAATCAAGCAGAATATTTGTTAAAATCCTTTATTTTTGTAGAGGTTTGGAATCATCACTAACCTCCTTTACTTTGAAGTAGATAGGACATTGAACAACATTCTATATAGCATCCTGATCGAATATAACTTAGAGACTCAAATCTTAGCAACTGTACCTGCAGCATAATGTGCATACATCTGTTTTGTACACACGTAAAACATTAGCACACTTTGAGCACCTATTTTCCTCTGGAAATTTGATAGACTTCAAGGGGAATCTGGGAACATAGGGCAAAGATGGAATGGTGAAGGAAGGGAGAAAAGGAGAAAGAGTTGAGAGGTAAGAATGAACATGTTTTTGTGTGTGTGTGTATGTGTGTGTGAATTTTCACATGGAAGGTATAATATTATTTCCCTGCTGAGATCTCATCATCCTTCCTTTTTACTTGATAAACTCTTCAGTGTATTCCCGTTGAGTGATTCTTTGAGGGCTACCCAGAAGCTCTGACCTGGGCAGCAGTGGAAAGAAGGGATGACTTAGAGATTGGCTCCCAGAATGTTCCCACAACATGCTCTACATGGCAGTGTGAGGGATTTAGGTCATTTGAATGGTGAAGATTGCCACACACCGGGCTGAAGTGTGAATAAGCTTTCAGACCTTCATTTGCCTTTCAGCTCACCTTCTCTCTGTGTATTGTTATTAATGAGAGACTGTTTCCAACAGAGAGAAATGTTTGTCAGGGCTTGGTGTAAGTTAGTACATTCCTTGATGTCTTTTTCTGAGCATGATAGAGGTAGTATTGAATAAGGCTTCAAAATGCAGCCTCAGGAGCCAGATGGCCTGGGTTCAAATCCTGGCCTGGCCATTTTTAGCTGTAGTTGGACAAAAATTAACCTCTTCATGCCTCTGTTTACTTATGGAACGGGGAATTCTAAGGATAGTACATATTTTCTAGGGGTTTTGTGCAAATGAGCTATTAAATGCAAAGTGCTTGGAACAGTGAATGATAAATAAAATGTACTCAGTGAACAGTATTACCATCGTGTTACTGTGTTTTCTGTTCTCTCCTGTTCACTTTTATGAACATATTATTCATGAGGGTTAGAAATGCAGTTTGTGGCCATAAGAATTTCCTCTTTCTAGAGAGCATGTTTTAACGAGCACTTTCTCTTCATGTTTGGTCTGAGCCCCAGGTAACCTGAGAATGAGCACATCATTAACATTCTCATGCTGGTTCTTTGCCCAAAAATAAATGGATAGAAATCTTTAGGGAGAAAAATTGAGTATGTGATGAGGTTGAAATGTCCCAAGGAAGTAAGATATTTGTTGTGCATACAGCTTCACAGGAAGCTGGCCCATTTTGAGGCCAGGCCCAATTTTTTAAGAAGGCGTCAGGTCGCAGGAAAGATGGTGCCACCAGCCCACCGCCACCGCCACCTCCACGGAGAAGCCTCTTTGCTGGCTCACACGTGTGAGGCCATAACCCATAGTGCTGGCAGTCTACAGGTTTGGGCCCAGAAAATCGGTTTCTAAAACTTATCTGCTTTGGAATATCTAATACCTTTTAGTTTTTATGACCTATTACTGTGTTCTTTATCTGTCTTAGAATTTATTTTTAATGTTGTCTACCTATCTTTGTGAGAGCAGTCACAAAATAAAACGGCCCATGTCATTACCTTAGAATAGCATACTATTTCTAGCATATTTGCTACTGTAAATAAAAGATGAAGAGATAGAAGCTAATGTTTGTTTACTGAGGGGTGACCATGTGCCATCTATCCTGTTTAATCTTCATAGAACTCAGGGAACTCTCAGGGTCAGAGAAATTAACTGACTTGCCTAAGGTTTTCCCTGCTCATAACTAGTCAAGGAAGTTCAGGTATGCAGGGTACCAAATTCTGTTTTCACCTCACCTAGCCCACCACCATCCAACACATTATCAAGTCCTGAGTCCCAGATCTTTAGAAATCACAGATACAACCACTTCTCATCACCCCCACTACTACTATACTAGTCTAACCTCCATCACCTCTTGCTTAGATTATTACAAGAGGGCCTGGACTGGTCTTGCTACTCTACGATTGACCTCCTACAGTCTATTCAGATAGCACGTCAAAAGAATTCCACCTTGATCAGAACAAAAGCCAAAGCCTTTATGCTGTCCTAAAAGATCTGCTAAGTCCCTGACCTCATCTTCTACAGCTCTCTCTCTCATAGTGTTTGTTTTCTTTGTGTTCATTCTGACATGAATATTTTTTTTATTTATTTTATGTTCAATTAGCCAACATATAGTACATCATTAGGTTTTTTAAAACTTTATTTTATTATATTATGTTAATCACCATACATTACATCATTAGTTTTTGATGTAGTGCTCCATGATTCATTGTTTGTGCATAACACCCAGTGCTCCATTCAATACGTGCCCTCTTTAATACCCATCACCAGGCTAACCCATCCTCCCACCCCCTCCCCTCTAGAACCATGAGAGACTATGGACTCTGAGAAACCGACATGAATATTTTTACAAATAACGTAAACTTGCAGCTATGGGAATAGAAAGATAAAACCTATGAAAAGATGTTATGAAGGCTGTTTCTGATAGTAGAATAAGGCAGGGGATGGGAATGATAAATGCAAGCCTACATGGGCCAGAAGAGTAGAGAGCAACAACTTTCCTACAACTTTAAAAGACAGGAGCAATAAGGATGGTGGGAACAGATTCTGTTAGCCTCAAAATAGAGAAAAACAGAAAGATGCAAGTTTTTAATCCTTATATTCTATAATTCTTGAATCTGGTATAATCATGACTTCTTTCTCACTTAATTCAGGTCTGTAATCAAATGGCATCTTCAGAGAAGATTTCTCTCACCATTGTATCAAAAACAGGGTAGCCTGCCATCATGGTTTTTTTTTTTTTTTTTTTTTTTTTTGAGAGAGGGAGAGAAAGTGGGGGAGGGGGCAGCTGCCATCACTTTCAAATACCTTGCCTGCTTTATTTTTCACAGCCCTTTGACTTGATGTTGCATTAAATTTTTTACTTACTTTGTCTCATCACCAGCGCCATGAGACCAGGGATTTGTCAATCCTGCTCCTAATGGATCCCTCCTGCCTAGGAGCCCCTGGCACATCAAAGTGATTAACAAATATTTGCTGAATGAATAAATGGGTCAAAAGGAATTTGCGGTGGAAGTGAGAGGGACAGTTGAGGCAACACATGCTGACTTTCACTTAGGTTAAGGGAGCTGCTCAAACTCAAATGCTTGCTTGATGGCAGAACGAGGTCTGAAATCCACACCTCCTCAATTCATGGTGTGCTGATCTTCATATTATAGCAAGTGGCCTCTCTTTATAATAATTTAGTCTATTTTGAGAACGGTGTACAAAACAAGAGTTCCAAAAGTCTCTTTTTCAGTAAAAATATTACTCTTATTTTTAGTATTTAAATCTAAAGCCTCATACTTTGATATTGCACAACTACTTAGAGTACCTTAGAAGAGCAGAGTGGAAAATCTGTGGCTTTTCCCCAAAAATGTTTTCCTAAGAAAACCTTCATGTGGATGGAGTGTATAATGAAAAGCGAATATGGGAGATGATAGAGGAATGAATGAGTCAATGAATGTATTTTTTTCTCGGTCTGGGTTTTCTCTAGAGACTGGAAACTCGTTTGGCCACCACCATCATCATATCGAACCCTTGCTCAGCACTGAGCATTGCACTAGACACCTAACAAGTATTTTAATCTTTAATCCTCACAATCCTGCAGTCTCATTTTATAGGTACAGAAGCTAAGGCTCAGAGAGGATATGTCACAGCTAGGAGGTGACAGAACTATATTCATATGAAATTCTCCAACTGCAAAGCCTTGATGCATCCCACTATTTCATAAGACAAAAATCATTTCTGATATGTTCACCGAAGCACCTCAGTGCTAGCTATATTATAGATGCTTAAAACATTCAGAATAAAACTTAAAGTTGGAAAGAACTTTCAAGATCGATTTTCCTAGGAAGGAATCTCTGACTAACCCTTTGGAATACGACTTTAAGAAATCTCTTATTTCTTTAGAAGCCAGAAGTGGACAGAGAACTGAGCCCCTCGTTGTTGGTGGTTTTTTCACTACACCACAGCCCTTCTGTGTTAGTTATGAATATGATGCTTCTACACCTGTTAAATTATTTACATAATTATATACCTAGGATTGTATCTTGAATGTGCAAATTGTTGTTATTTAGCAGCATTCCAATTCAAATTCTTCTGTCTTCCACACAGGTAAACAAGAAAGTTAACGCTTGGTCTGAATCAAAAAAAATAAATAAATAAACAAAAAAAAAATTATTTTAAAATTATACCCTCATCTCACAAATCGACCCTACAATTTGTATAAAAGGTCAAATGCTGCGGATGCATCTGCTTACGTGTTGTATGCACATTTGCATGTATATTCTACATAAGCATGCATCTATAACCTGGCAACACTCCTCTGTGATATAAGGATTATGTAAACCCAAATGGTGAAGAAACCCACTTACATCCTCAGGCAAAGTTAACATTACTGGAGAATTGCGGTGACATTCCTAAGTTCATATTTTTGCTTTCCAAAAACAATCATTCTGGAGACTGTAAAAAATGCTGGCCCCAACCAAAAGATTATATACCAGGTAGGGATGCCAAACGCAGTTCACACAAAGCAATTACAGTAAAAGCTGTGAGTTTTACTACTGCTTGGGGAATACTTTACACATTTACTTTTCCTCTATGAAAGGAACTTGTGCTAAGAAACCACTGCCTTCTCTATGCAAATGGAAGATGTGGAATACCTGAAGAAAGGGTAAAAATGCAGGTTCATTTCCACGTGAGCCTGGTCAAATCATTGTAAGAGTCAAACACGTGGGGGAAAAGTAAAGTAAAAGCCTTCTTGTCTCTGAACGGGCTCTCCTTCCTTCTCATTTTCTTCCCAGGGTATAATCTGATTCAGAGCAGGCACATACAGTACAGTTAACATTCAACTTTAATTGCAACGAGGTGACAACATACTGGGTAATGAGTTGTTTATGAGTTGTAGATGTGTTTACAATGAGTTGACAATGTGTTGGATAAAGTGTTCTTCTAAAGTTGTAGATCTATTTACAGTGAGCGGTGGGGGATGTTCATTAGTTGTCGATTTGTTTGTTTACATTGTTTTCGATTTGCAATTGCTATGAAACAAATTGCGCATTGATGAAGGATGATTGTTTGTGTGCCTTAATGATTTACTGTAGTAGCTTGTCTGAAAAAGTACTTAACTCTGCCTCATCTGTCAGTTTCCACTGCAAAAGCTCCTCATCACAATAGTTTTATTAGCACGGCATGGACCATTTGTAAGAACATTATGCAGCTAAGAAATCTCAGGACTTTGCTATTCAGACCATTGTATTTGGGCCAGCAGACCTGAACTGAATTCTTTCTGCTTGGTACACATTTATATCTTTTTAAGTTATAACATGATTAATAGTTGGTTCTCAACTCCCAGCTACAGAAAGAATTCCACAGATCCTTCATAACACAAGGGACTGCTAATTTTCAACCTTAACTTTGAACCACTAAATTCAGCAAAAAGTCTTTAAAAACAGAATCAGACTAATTTGAGGGTTATAATACAATTTTATGAAATGTATTTTAACATACTCTAAGACAAGAACAGTGTGGGCCCTCTATTTAAAAACTCACAGTAAGCCAGTCCGATCTGTATCCATATATATCACTTCTATATCTTCTGTATTGAAAAGCTTTTATTGATAGAAGGGAAGAAATGAGAAAAGAAGCTAACTCCACCCACATCCTCACCATCTCAAAATTCACTCTGTCCCTTTCTACATGTACAAGACCCATATGTATTCACATAAGGAAGCTGATGTACACTGTGCTTCATTTATATTCCATTCAGACATTATGATAAAATCATCTTGTAATAATTTGAATGGAAAAATTATGAGCCAGAATTCATGGGCCAAGCCAAACTAAAGAACCTGTAGTCTTCAAACCATCAAGAATGAAATATTGTGGTTAATACCTGGGATTAAGGAAAAAAAAAAAAGAAAATTAGAAGAGAGAAAAGAAGCCATTAAAAGCAAGAATAATAGGAGTTCAGTGAATGGTAAATAACATTCAAGTTTTCAAGGCATAAACATACTATCCTATTTAATCTACATAAGGGCAAAAAGTAGATTTTTATCTCCATTTTACATATAAAGTGACTGAGGCCAGAAGCCTACATTTTTACGCAAAATCTGCGATTTATAAATGCTGGCTTTACTTTTAAATACATGGAGCAACTTCCCCTTAATAGAAAGTCCCCATTTTACATAGAAAGCATGTGATAGAATCTGATGACTTCTTGAAGTCTGATATCTAGAAAGGACAGAGACCTAGCCCAAACGTTCTGATTCAAATCTGGTAGTGGTATTGTCAGTTCCAGTTCTGTTTTGTTTTTATTATGCTAGAAGTAAAATCTCAAAACATGAGCCAACACTTTTCCTTGTTTAATTCATAGATAGAAATCTAGTGATTTTTTTTTTTCTCCTTCTGGTATGCTATTTGCTGTAATACATTTCCCTCCATTTGGGATTTCTAACTTAGGGAAAAATGGGAAATTTGATGAAATTCCACAAAATTGGTGTTCTCCTAAACCCCTGACCCTCACTTTTTTAGAAGTACCCTGAACAGAAAGACCTATTAAGTCTCATTTCCATGCTAGTCCCTGAAGAACATATTTTGCCTCTAAACCAGAAGTCACCTTCGTAGGCAGGAGTTCCCATGCTTCATGAGAAAAAGGAAGACATTTTAGTTGCTGAAAGTGCTTAAGCTAATAGGTGTGCAAAACAATTATTTCTAAAGATAAAACCCAAAAGGTCCTAAATGCTAAACTGGGCTTTTGGAGACCATGTAAGGGCTCTCCTTGACTCATACTGGGGCTGCCAAAGAAAACAGAGCTTGCATTTTCCTCTTCCAATGTGCCATTTACCACTGTGAGCTTCAAAAAATAAATTCTTCGTGCTTTCCAACATGCTGACCCTAAAACAAATCTGTCATAGGAATCTAAAGAAAAGGCACTGGACGAAGTGCTGAGGTGTCGCTTCCAGGGAGTCACGTTAGCATATTCATGTTGGAAAGGATTTCATCTTGGAGGCTTCTGTTCATCTAACCAGATACTTTGCAAGTAAAAATGCATGAAATTTAAACCAGCTTTTCACATGGCCATTTTTTATGGCAGACCATTTCAGCAGTGTAACAGGGGTAGACACCTATAAATGTGTAATGTGATGGATTCGATTGTAATGCAGCCTGGATACATATGGAGGTACTGTTTGCCCTTCAGTGCAAATCCATTTTTATGTCAAAAGGAATCCATTGAAATTAATAAGGCATTATCCAAGCACTAAGTGTACATTGTATATACAATGCAAAAATTTCTAGCAGGAAGACAAATTTTCTCTAAATAACGTGAAAAATAACCATGCTAAGAGATAGTAAATTAGCGCATTAAGAAATGGTGAAGCTTTGAATACTTTTTACAAGAAAACAGGCAGGGAGATGACTAAGATCTTTAACCTTTAGTGGAATAATACCTATGAGCAAAAGGAAATGCCTTCTTTTCTAAACCTACGTTTATTTTGGGCACAGGCACACAGGTTTACAATTATTAGTAAATGCACCAATGTCACTGCATGTATTTTGAGTCTATAATGCAGTTTACTTTGCTGGTCAAGCAGTTATTTTATTCATTCATATATATTAATTTAAGAAATAATTTTGGCATTCCTGTCATGTGCCAAAAAAGCAAGTTAAACAGGGAATAGAGTAATAAATGCAGCGGGTATGATCTTTATTTGGTTGTGTTAAAGGCTAATCTTGTCCATTACTGAACCTGATTTGTAAACTTTCCTCTGAAGCATTATTTTTAATATTGAATTATTCTTTGAGTCCCCTATTTTTATATTTTACCTTCTTATGCCTAGGTGTTTCTTAAAACATGACATGCTCCCCTACTTTTGTTCTTAATTTCTATCACTTTGTCTAGTTTTTTACTATTGGGTATGCTCGATTTTTCCCCCATCCTCAAGAAGCATTTTCTGACCATAAGGAAGATAGTACATCCAGCCCTCAGCTGGTACTCTATACATATTAATTTTTCCACCCCACCCTCAGTATAAACTACTGGTTTCTTAATTCCTCTTATGCTTTACAGAATTTAATGAAGAACTATTAAAGGGAGTTGGGAACTGGAGTTATATTCACATACAATCAATAGTTGTTTACTTTTGCTGTCAATACTAAGTCACTGATAGCCACTGGCCACATCTGGAATGACCAGATTCAGGCATCACTTGATTAGGACAACTTGGTAAATGGTATCTTTCTAGCAGTCAGGTGCTCAAGGAAAAGGAGGGCTACAGACATTGGAGAATGGGAAAAGCCAGCGGCTGTAGCTAAGTGCTGAGTCTAGCTTTCTGTGGCATCAGGTAGGGGCATGCAGTACCTATCAGGAGATCCAAAGCAAATGAGGAAAAGCACAAAATATGAGTGGGCACAAACAAGCCACTTGACATAAGACCCTGAACCTGAAGATTCAGAGAAAAGATAAATTCTCTCAATGTAGGTTGATAAGACATTCAATGTCTCAGAGTTGGTGGAGCACGGGGAGGGAGAGACAGTAGGGAGTAGGACCCCCCCCCCAACAGATTCTAAGCAGCAGGACAATAGGTTATAGCTGAAGCCCACTGGACATTTCTTCTTTTTAAACGAATTATACAGGCTGATGAGTATGATCTGAGGATACACCTCACTGCCTTTCTCAAACCTGAATGAGGGCTCTTCCTTAAGATCTGTGAGGTGACCACCATCTGGGCCTTATTGGCTGTTTGAGCCTTGACCTCCTCATTGACTTCCAGGACAGGCACCCAGGAATGAGGAGACTTGATATAAATGTGTCCCTGCATCGTTAACCTCCTGCAATTTGCACACCCTACGATGTATTTTCAGGTATTTTTTTTTGTGGGGAAATTGCTTTTTGGAATCTTTAAGCTATAAAAGTTGTTGAACCAAATGTCAGGTATTTATTTAGAATCAATAAAACTGGTTATGTACTGGGGAAAGGGTGAAATAAGTACAACCTTCTTTGAAAAGACAGTTATGCCACCTGCACTTTTGTGATTGTGGCCCACTGACTGAACAAGGGGACCACTGGCTGGTTCACCCGATCCACGCTCACACGGAGCCGTGGGTTTGCTCCAGCTCTCAGACTTTTCTAACAAGGCTGTAAAAGAAGTTTATGTGGCACTTCATATACTACATAGGACAATTTAAAAGAATTATCCACTTATAATAAAATGATGTTCTACCCATCCTCCAAATGTTCATGAGCAGCACACGGTGTGCAAGGACAGACCTTTTGCATCAAGCCGAACAAAAAAGTCGAGAACGGGTCATTTAGAAGAAGGCGACTTGTTTTTGTTTTTGTTTTGTTTTAAAGCGATGTGAGGAATAGAAGTGATTTTCCTGCTGGATGAGAAGGTAGAAAGGTTACTGGGTATGGAGAAAGAGAGGTAGGATCTAGTTCTAAGTTCCCTAGTGGTCAGACCACCTCTCTACAGCACAGAGCTACGGTTTCCAAAGGTGTGCTTAAGAATTACCTGGAGATTTTTTTTTTTTTTGAAGATTTTATTTATTTATTTGCAGAGAGATAGAGCAGGAACACAAGCAGGGGCAGAGGGAGAGGGAGAGGGAGAAGCAGCAGGGAGCCCAATGCGGGGCTCCATCCCTGGACACTGGGATCATGACCTGAGCCGAAGGCAGATGCTTAACGACTGAGCCACCCAGGCGCCCGACCTAGAGATATTTCTATACCAATGTCCATTAGTGAGACGTTCAAGAAACTTCTGCAAACTACTCTGAGGAATGTGCACCACATTGTTTATGGGCAGAAATCAGAGTCAACTCCACCAAGACTCTAGATTAGTGTTTCTTGCAATATGATCCATAAACCATCTACCTTAAAACAGCACGTGAAGTATTTTATCAAAAATGCAGATACTTGCATCAAAATCACTGAAGGTGGAGTGTAAGTTGCCTCATTTTTAAAAAATCTCCAGGTAAGGGGCGCCTGGGTGGCTCAGTCGTTAAGCATCTGCCTTTGGCTCAGGTCATGATCCCAGGGTCCTGGGATCGAGTCCCACATTGGGCTCCCTCCTCGGCAGGAAGCCTGCTCTCCCTCTCCCACTCCCGCTGCTTGTGTTCCTGCTCTTGCTATCTCTGTCTCTGTCAAATAAATAAAATCTTAAAAAAAAAAAAAAAAAGAAAGAAATACCTCTAGGTCTTTTAGGAAAGGAGTTACATGTAACCACATAGATCTTCCCAAGTAATTCAATTGTTAAATTTCATATTGAAAAGTACAGAGTAAGGCTTCAAGTGATACCAGATCTGGACTAGAGAGAAAAAGATGTCATCTCCCCTTAGAACAATGGAAACCTCAACAAGTAGAATTAAAAGGCCAAGGAGACGGTCAGAGATTGCATTGTGAGAAGAGAAGAGCTATCTAGCAGTAGACCAGACTATTTATTTGAATTTTTCTATACCCTTTAAATATCAGCTTTTTCGATGTTACTTTTCAGAGACTGTGACCTTTTAAGAAGTGAAAAAGCACCAAAATGCTATACACTATATTGAAGCAGTTTATCAAAATGTCACCCAACAGTTGATGCCAATTGCTAACAAGATACTATGTTTCCTTATTTAATTGGCCAGCTTACCTAATTATGGATGTTTTGGGGTATCTATCGATGGGCTTTTTCAGAAGAAAAAGCATTATTTGAGGCAATTTCATATAAATTTATGAAAAGAGAATATAAAGTAAGGGAACACCCCCAATGAGAATTGTGACTAGGTAATAAAATTTACCTGTTTGCACGGGTCCCTAATTTATAGAAACACCTCCATAACATAGCCAACACAAATCTGGATAATTGCCAATTACCTAGGCTGCTGTACCTTCCAAAAGTTATCTTGGCATACAGCTCAACAGAAAAATAGGAAGTGCCTTGGAAATTACTCACAAAATGTGAATACCACATGTCAGAATCGGTGAGCTTTGGAAGAACTATAAAGAGTTTTCATTATTTAGGTCTATGAAAGCAGAGGAAACAGAAATATATCTAATAATGTAAGGCAACGGAACCAGGAAATTTATAAGAAGGCTTAATCTGTGGATTTAACTTAAAATATTGGGCCATGTTCAAACTGCAACATTAAAAACATTATCTCTGGCTGTAGTGATCACTCAGAGGTCAAAAAGAATAGGATGTCAAACTTCCCAGGGTTTTTAGACAAAGGACTTTTAATGAGTCCTTTCCCTTAAGTTTTCTTTTTTCTTCTCTTATGTGGACATGAAAGACAAAACCTTAACACATTCCACAATCAATGGAGAGGCTCTGTAGGAATGCTAATAAAAAATTCCAAATCACAGTGAATTAAACAGAATGATACCCAAACTCACTGTTCCAGATATTACCACCAAAGTGTTACTCAGCTTTGGGAGCTACAGAAAATATATGAGGTTTAGAAAATGATCTTAGGTTCTGCCTACAGTGTTCACTAGGTTTGGAGAACTTCCTTGGAATGAAGTCTGGACATGTCTGGTTTGCATAGTTTGAGATTCTCAGGAGGTTTATACCCAGGACTTGTTTATACCTGAGAAGAACAGTATCTGCAGGGAAACTGAATCCTGAAGCCTTGAAGACATACCTACCCAAAGGCTACAAACCCCTTGATGAAGGACCCTTTTGAGCATCAGACTATTCCACGTAATAAAGCAGAAGATTTTGGTGTGCACTGCAAACAATATTATACCTTAGAAGTCTTATATTTCAAATCCTCTTTGGATCATAAATTGCTTGAGCTTCTGTGGGATAAATACTGGATGAATATGCTGAATTCCTCTAATTTGCTTACTGATGCAGACTTTGCCACCAGTCAGGCCTTTGATTTGTCTGAAAAGATAGAGAAGTCAGGAGTCCTGCTGGGACGAGAAAGTTTTACCTTGGGTTTAGAAACATATGGCGAAAAACCAGAAGACAAACTTGCTAAGGCTACTTGAGACTGCTGTAAAACTACCATAAAAGCTACCATAAAAACTACCATAAAAGACTGGTGTCTCAGAATAAATTCTTTAGTCAAATTAACATCTCTTAATCACCTGGTAGTACTTCTACCTGAAAGTCACTATGAGAGAAATACTCAAGGAACACTTTAAAACCAGTTCCCCAAAATTAGATTTGGTACAGTATAAGGGTACTCTGAAGTGTCCTGAATATTAACATTTTGTAATAAAACTCTTTAAAATAATAATGTGCACACACACACACACACACACCCCCAAAACCTTGGGTACCGCTCAAGTGCAGGAGCTAAGATCTATATGTCCTACTGAGCAAAGCAACCCCACTGACACAGTTAATTTCACGCCTGCAACATTTATAGCGCTGAAGCCCGAGAAAATTAAATGAGGTAAACAGAACCAGTTAAAATTGTTTAAGGTGCTAAGTTAACTATAACAAAACCAGCACCTGTTTGGGCACCTTTGGGGAGAGGGTGGAGGGAGACAACTTGGGCTTGAAACTACTTCCCTTATCTGGAAGGCATGGCAGACTCTAAGAACTCACCCTGTGACTTTTGTCAAAAACTACCTGAAAATGTCAACTGCTACTTTGGAGATCAGCATTTTATTGAACCTATAATTCTTTTCTTTCTATTTCCCTCCATGAACATAATTGCATTTAGGTTGCAGTAAGAAACAGAAATACTATTTATTCATTCATTCATATATAAAACCATTTATAAAACTTGAAGAATGTTATAAATACTGTTAAAATGAGATGATCATTTACATAATTTTTATTCTAAAAACAGTGAATTTATTCAACCTAGTTCTTTGAACATGGTCTGCGTGCAAAATGGTAGTTCTATCTAACAAAAATATGTACTCAGATTCTGTACAGTGTTGTTTCTTTCCTGAGAATGTTGAAAAGTCACAGTGGTTCACTTAATCATTTTCAAATATTCAAATTAACCATGAGAGCAGCTTCAGGATCAGCCATTAGAAATATAATAGGATGGGAAAAAAAGAAAATATAAGAAGATGAAGAATAACAATACAGTTAATCTGGCTTACCCACTAGAATTCCAACCTCTTCAGACACAGGGAGTGTTAATGAAATGGATTCTATAGGATAGGTGTGAGATGGTGTTATAGACTGAACTGTATCCCCTAAAAATTCCTTTGTTGGTGTCATAACCCCCAAAGTTACTGGATTTGGAGATAAGATCTTTATGGAAGTATTTAAAGTTAAATGATATCATAAGGGTGGGACCCTAATCCTGTAGGACTGGTGTCCTTATAAGAAGAGAGACGTGAGGGATACACATATGCAGAAAAAAAAAAGACCATGTGAGGACACAGAGGAGGCCACCTATAAGCCAAGGAGATAAGCATCAGGAGAAATCAAAACTCACCATATCTTGGTCTTAGACTTCCAGCCTCTACAATCACAAAAAAACCCACCAAATTTCTGTTGTGTGAGCCTCCCAGTCTGTGGCATTTTGTAATGGCAGCCCAAGCCAACTAAGGTAAAGTCCATGGATGACCCTGTGTATTCTCCCTTTATCCTGCACATGGTACCTCATTGTCAGGCCTTCCATTGTTCCCAAGGTGCATTTGGTGTTCCTTTTTGTGGACATTTGATGACGGCTGATATCCCTGTCTTGTCTCCTGTTGCTCACACTGTTTGCCCCTCAAGCTCCTATGTAGCTACCATGTTGGCCTGGGCGATTCTATAGTAGTCAGCAGGGGATGGAAAAATGCCTCTAATTTGTGGGCTATATTTTGACATCAGAGCCACAGTGGGGCTTCCTGGAACTCTCAGTTTATCCTTTGAGACACTCTGAACAAACTGACAGTATCACACACTTTATTTGCCTTTTTTTTATATAACCCAACTCTCCCCAGAAATCTGCCCCCCAAATTTGAATAAAACTGGAATTGTATTCTTCCAACTTAAGATCCATCTCAGCATGTTACAACCACATAAAATACCACTCTAAAGCCTTAAAAATATTGCAAGTCTTTTTGAGATATACTTGACATATAAAATATTAGTTTCAGGTGTACAACAAAGTGATTCAATATTTGTGATCACCACTAGTTAACATCCATCAGCACACAGAATTACGATGTTTTTTCTTGTGTTGAGAACTTTTAAGGTCTACTCTGTTAGGAACTTTCAAATACACAATACAGTATTAACAACTATAGTCCCATGCTGTACACTAAATCCCCATAACTTATTTATTTTATAAGTGGAAGTTTATACCTTTTGATCCCCTTCACCCATCTTCTTTTTTTTTTTAGATTCAACATGTAAGTGAGATCATGAAATATTTGTCTTTCTCCGACTTATTTCACTTAGCATAATGTGCACAAGATCCATTCATGTTGTCACAAATGGCAAGGTTTCATATTCTTCTATGGCTGAGCAGTATTGCGTTGTGTGTGTGTGTGTATAGTGTGTGTATATATATAAATGTGTGTGTATATATACATATATGATATATATAAATATATGCAAATCTTCTTTAGCCATTCATTCACTGATAGACACTGAGATTATTCCCATATCTGCCTATAGTAAATAATGCTCTAATGAACATGGGGGTGCACATATCTTTTGAGTTAGGGCTTTTGTTTCTTTCAGATAAATACCCAGAAGTGGAATTGCTGGATCATATGGTAGTTCTATTTTTTTTTTTTTGAGAACCTTCCACACTGTTTTCCATAGTGGCTGAACCAATTTACATTCCCACCAACAGTGCTCTTCATCCACATCCTGGGCAACACATGTTATTTCTTGCCTTTTTGATTATAGCCATTCTAAGAGGTGTAAGTTGATGTCTCATTGGGTTTCAATTTGCATTTCCATGATGATAAATGGTGCTCACCATCTTTTCATGTGCCTGTTGTCCATCTGTATGCTTTCTTTGGAAAAATGACTATTCAGAATTCTTTACCCATTTTTTAATTGGATATTTTTGCTCTTTGTATATTATGTATCTTAACATCAGATATCATTTGCAAACATTTTTTTCCCATTCATTAGGTTATCTTTTCATTTTGTTGGTTTCCTTTGCTATGCAGAGGCTGTCTAGTTTGATTTTAGTCTCACTTATTTATTTTTCTTTTGTTGCCTTTGCCTTTGGTGTCAAATCCAAAGAACTATTATTAAGATTGATGTTAAGGAGCTTATCACCAATGTGTCTTCTAGAAAATTTATGATTTCAGGTCATACATTCAAGTCTTCCATACATTTTAAGTTAATTTTTGTGTATGATGTAAGATAGTGGTCCAGTTTCATTCTTTTGCATGAGGCTATCCAGTTTTCCCAACACCATTTATTAAAGAGACTGTCCTTTTCCCATTGTATATTTTTGGCTCCTTTGTTGTAAATTATTTGAAAAAAATATATACACACACACACACACACGTGTGTGTGTGGAAATAAATGGATTTATTTCTGGGCTCTCTATTCTGTTCCATTGATTTGTGTGTCTATTTTTATGCTAATACCATTACTACTTTGATTACTATAGCTTTGCAGTATAGTTTGAAATTAGAGACTGTAATGTCTCCATCTTTGTTCTTTCTCAAGACTGCTTTGGCTATTCAGGATCTTCTGTGGATTTATACAAATTTTAGAGTTGTTTGTTTTATTTCTGTGAAAAACACCATTGGGATTTTGACAGAGATTGCATTGCATCTGTAGAATGAATATTTTAACAATATTCTTCCAATCCATGAACACAGAAAATCTTTTCATTTATTTGTCTTCAGTGTATTTCATCAATGTCTTAGAGTTTTCAGTGTATAGGTCTTTCACCTTGTTGGTTATATTTATTCCTAGGTATTTTATTCTTTTTGATGCAATTGTAAATGAGATGGATTTCTTAATTTCTCTTTCTGATAATTCATTATTAGTATGTAGAAATGCAATACATTTTTGTGTATTGATTTTGTATCCTGCAATTTTACTGAATTTGTTTATTCTAACAGTTTTTGGGTTGACTCTTAAGGGTTTTCTATAAGTAATGTTATGTCATTTGCAGATAGTGAGTTTTATTTCTTCCTTTCCTATTTGGATGCCTTTTTTTTTTTTCTTTTCCTTGCCTATTTGTTCTGGCTAGGACTTTCAATAGTATGTCAAATAAAAGTGGGGAGTTAAAATCCTTGTTCATTTCTGATTTTAGAGTAGAAGTTTTGATCTGTTCACCTTTGAGTATGATGTTAGCTGTGAGTTTGTCATATATGGCCTTTATTACGTTGAGGAATGTTCCTTCTATACCCACTTTGTTGAGAATGTTTATCATAAATGAATGTTGTTAAATTTTGCCAAATACATTTTCTACAGCTATCCAATCATGATTTTTATCATTCATTTTGTTAACATCAGGTATTACACTGATTTGCAGATGTTGAACCATCCTTGCTTGCTGGAATAAATTGCACTTGATCATGGTGTGCGATCCTTTTAATATATTGTTGAATTCAGGTTGCTAATATTTTGTTGAGAGTTCTTGCATCTATCTGCATCAAGGATGTTGGCCTATAATTTTCTTGTGGCATCCTCATCTGGTTTTGGTATCAGGGTAATGCTGCCCTTATAAAATGAGTTTGGAAGTGTTCCCTCTTCTATTTTTGGAAAAATTTAAAAAATGCTGGTATTCTTAAATGTTTGGTAGAATTCACCAATGAAACCATCTGGTCCTTGATTTTGTTTATTAGGAGTTTTTTTTTTTTTTTTTTTCTTATGGCTGATTCAGTTTCCTTACTAGTAATCAGTTTGTCCAAATTTTCTATTTCTTCATGATTCAGTCTTGCTAGGCTGTATATTTCTAGGAATTTATCCACAACTTCTAGGTTGTCCAATTTGTTCATATATAGTTGTTCATATTAGTTTTTTAGAATTCCCCCCCTTTTTTTCTGTGGTAATAATTGTGGCATCTTTTATTTCATTTCTGATTTTATTTGAATCTTCTTCTTTTGTTTTTGTTTTTGTGTGTGTTTGTGTGTGTATATGTGTGTGTCCAGCTAAAGATTTGTCAATTTTGTTTATCTTTTCAAAAAGCCAGCTCTTAATTGCATTGGTATTTTCTTGTCATTTTAGCCTCTCATTAATTTCTGTTCTGACTTTTATTATTTCCTTCTTATATTATTTATTAATTAAATTTAGGCTTAATTTGTTCTTAAGTTAGGTTAATTTGTGATTTTTTTCTTAGTTCTTGATGTAGGCATTTACTGCTAAGAGCTTCCCACCTAGAACTGCTTTTGCTGCATCTCATAATTTTGGTATATTTCCATTTTCATTTGCTTCAAGGTATCTTTTGATTTATCTTTTTTCAGTTATTCTTTGGCCCATTAGTTATTCAGTAGCTTGTTGTTTAATCTCCACATATTTTTGAATTTTCTCGGTTTTTTTTCTTATATCTAGTTTTATACCACTATGGTCACAAAAGATGTTCGATATTATTTCAGTATTCTTAGATTTATTAAGACTCATTTTGTGGCCTAACATATGATCTATCCTGGAAAATATTCTATGTGTGTTTGAGAAGAATATGTGGTCTGTTGCTTTAGGATGGAATGTTCTGTATATGTCTGTTATATCCTCTGATCTAATGTGTTGTTTAAGGCTGATGTTTCTTTGTTGATTTTCTGTCCAGATGATCTATCCATTGATGAAAGTAGATATTAAATTCCCCTAATATTATCATATTGCTCTTTATTTCTCCCTTTAGACCTGTTAATATTTGCTTTATATACTAGGTGCTTCTATGATGGATGCATAAATATTTACAAATGTTGTATCCTCTTGTTGGATTGACCCCTTTATCATTATGTAATAACCTTCTTTGTCTATTAGAGTTGTTGTTTTAAAGTCTATATTGCCTGATATAAGTATAGCTATCCCAGCTTTCTCTGATTTCTGTTTGTATGGAATATCTTCTATTTCTTCACTTTCAGTTTGTGTGTGTTCTTACATCTGAAGTGAATCTCTTATAGGCAGCATATAGATGGGTCTTATTTTTATTGTTGTTGCTGTTGTTTTTGTTTTTTAACCATTCAGCAACTCTGTCATTTGACTGGAAAAATTAATGCATCTACATTTAAAGTAATTATTGATAGGTATGTACTTGTTATTTTGTTAATTGTGGCTGTTTTATAGTTCATTTCTTCTTTTGCTCTCTTCCTTTGTGAGTTGATGGTTTTCTGTATGAGTATGCTTAGAGTCCTTTCCTTATATCTTTTATGTATCTACCATAGATTTTTGTATGTGGTTACCATGAGGCTGTAAGTCTTTATTTGAAATCTTCTGATGAGGAAAAGAAGATGGGGTGGGAGGGGTGGGAATTGCATCACTAGATATAATATTTCTATTGGATGGACACTTAGGTTGCTTCCATATCTTAGCTATTGTAAATAATACTGCAATACATATATCTTTTCAAATTGATGTTTTCCTTTTCTTTGGGCAAACACACAATAGTGGAATTATTGGATTATATGGTATTTCTACTTTTAATTTTTTAAGGAAACTCCATACTGTTTTCTGCACTGATTACTTGAGTTGACAGTCCCATCAACAGTGCACAAGTGTTCCTTTTTCTCCACATCCTTGCCACCCACTTGTTATTTCTTTGTCATTTTGATTGTAGCCATTGTAACTGGTATAAGGTGATATCTCATTGTGGTTTTGATTAGCATTTCCCTTATGAGTGATGCTGAGCATCTTTTCATATCTGCTGGCTATTTGTATGTCTTTTTTGGAAAAATGTCTATTCTTGTCCTCTGTCTCCTTCTCCCTCTGCCTGGGGATCCCCCTGCTTGTGCACTCTCTCTCTGGCAAATAAATAAAATCTTTTAAAAAAAATCACCTTGTCCTAAACTGAGCAGAGCATTGTACCCCTAGAAGCAACTGGCAATCTCAATTTCCCCAATTATCCAAACTTCAGATCACTTTGTTATTTTCCCTTTTCAGCAATCTGTGTTGAGGGCATTCCTTTTCACAACTAAACTTGAATTCAGAGCCAGCAAATGTCACACTATGAAATATAAATAAGGATCAATTCCACATGTAAGGAGCTTCATCCTAAATAAGAAGCTGAAAAGATTGAAAAAATCAACAACCCTTTTAGGATCTGTAAGAGAGGAGGGGGACACAGGGCAAATAGCTGCCCACAAGATTGGGCACATCAACAGACAAATACAGAGAATAATACTTTATTGAGGCAGAGACAAAGTAGAAATCATTGTAGGAGCAGTGCTGGGTTGGAAAACCTGAACTCTGAATGATGAACTGCTGGAGGTTCAGTGTGGACAACTCTGTGAGTTAAAAACTCCAACGGGAGCTCCAAAATTGTATGAGATTTACCATCAGGAGCTAGACCTGGTTTTCAAAGTAAATACTGGAGAAAAATCCTTTTATGCTTCTGTCAAGGAAAGGGAAAAGGGAACCATTTTGAAATGCACTGGAGCACTTTGTTCTTCTTAACAAGTCCTGCCCTGAGGAGAAACTAGTTAATGAGAGCCTGATCTGTTAGATTATTATCCGGGCCTAACTGATTTGGGAAAGGGGAATACCTAACTTCAGTTCCCTCTGGCCATCCTGTCCCACTTAAAGGGGGCCAGAAAAAAATCCTGAGAAACACTTGTGGAGTTCACAGTCTAGAAGTAGAGGCTTGCTAAAGGACTGAGACCCACTCATAGGACTATAGAACATTCTATCCTCATACCTTACCACCACATTACTAAAGGCCTATTTACAAAAGTTCTTTTTACTCAGTACCCCATGCCATTATTAGGAAAAAAAAGTTACAAGGCAAAATAAAAGGCAGAAAAAAAGCAAATTTGAAGGGAGAAGACAAACATCAGAACCAGATATTACAGGGATGTTGGAATGATCAGACTGGGAACTTAAAACAGTTATGATTAATATACTAAGGTCTCTAATGAATAAAGTAGACAGCATGGTATTGCTAGCATCATAGGATGAATTTGGAAGTTTTTTTCCTTTTCTATTTTTTGGAATAGTTTGAGAAGAATAGGTATTAACTCTTTAAATGTTTGGTAGAATTCATCTGTGGAGCCATCTGGCCCTGGACTTTTGTTTTTGGGGAATTTTTTGATTACTGATTCAATTCCTTTGCAGGTTATCAGTATGTTCAAGTTTTATATTTCTTCCTGTTTCAGTTTTGGTAGTTTATATGTTTTTAGGAATTTATCCATTTCTTTTCGGTTGTACAATTTGTTGGCATTTATTTTTTCATAATATTCTCATTGGTTATTTCTCCTCTCTCATTTGTGATTTTTATTTATTTGGGTCCTTTCTCTTATTTATTTATTTATTTATTTACTTATTTATTTTACACTTTAGTATTTTTTTATTATGTTATGTTAATCACCATACATTACATGATTAGTTTTTGATGTAGTGTTCCATGATTCATTGTTTGCATATAACACCCAGTGCTCCATGCAGTATGTGCCCTCTTCAATACCCATCACCAGGCTAACCCATCCCCCCCACCCCCCTCCCCTCTAGAACCCTCAGTTTGTTTCTCAGGGTCCATAGTCTCTCATGGTTCATCTCCCCCTCCGATTTCCCCCCCTTCATTCTTCCCTTCCTGCTATCTTCTTTTTTTTTTTTCTTAACATATATTGCATTATTTGTTTCAGAGGTACAGGTCTGTGATTCATCAGTCTTACACAATTCACAGTGCTCACCATAGCACATACCCTCCCCAATGTCTATCACCCAGCCACCCCATCCCTCCCACCCCCAACCACTCCAGCAACCCTCAGTTTGTTTCCTGAGATTAAGAATTGCTCATATTAGCAAGGTCATATGATACATGTCTTTCTCTGATTGACTTATTTCGCTCAGCATAATACCCTCCAGTTCCATCCACATCGTTGCAAATGGCAAGATCTCATTCCTTTTGATGGCTGCATAATATTCCATTGTATATATATACCACTCTTCTTTATCCATTCATCTGTTGATGGACATCTTAGCTCTTTCCATAGTTTGGCCATTATGGACACTGCTGCTATAAACATTGGGGTGCACGTACCCCTTCGGATCCCTACATTTGTATCTTTGGGGTAAATACCCAGTAGTGCAATTACTGGATCGTATGGTAGCTCTATTTTCAACTTTTTGAGGAACCTCCATACTGTTTTTCCAGAGTGGCTGCACCAGCTTGCATTTCCACCAACAGTGTAGGAGGGTTCCCCTTTCTCCGCATCCCTGCCAACATTTGTCATTTCCTGACTTGTTAATTTTATCCATTCTGACTGGTGTGAGGCGGTATCTCATTGAGGTTTTGATATGGATTTCCCTGATGCCAAGCGATGTTGAGCAATTTTTCATATGTCTGTTGGCCATTTGGATGTCTTCTTTGGAAAAATGTCTGTTCATGTCTTCTGCCCATTTCTCTTTTTTTTTTTTTTAAAGATTTATTTATTTATTTGAGAGAGTGAGAAAGTACATGAGAGGGGGGAGGGTTAGAGGGAGAAGCAGGCTCCTCGCCGAGCAGGGAGCCCGATGTGGGACTCGATCCAGGGACTCCAGGATCATGACCTGAGCCGAAGGCAGTCGCTCAACCAACTGAGGCACCCAGGCGCCCTTCTGCCCATTTCTTGACTGGATCATTAGTTCTTTGGGTGTTGAGTTTAATAAGTTCTTTATAGATTTTGGATACTAGCCCTTTATCTGATATGTCATTTGCAAATATCTTCTCCCATTCTGTCAGTTGTCTTTTGGTTTTGTTGACTGTTTCTTTTGCTGTGCAAAAGCTTTTTATCTTGATGAAGTCCCAATAGTTCATTTCTGCCCTTGCTTCCCTTGCCTTTGGCGATGTTTCTAAGAAGAAGTTGCTGCGGCTGAGGTCGAAGAGGTTGCCGCCTATGTTCTCCTTTAGGATTTTGATGGACTCCTGTCTCACATCTAGGTCTTTCAACCATTTTGAGTCTATTTTTGTTTAATAAGTCTGGGTAGAGGCACGTAAATCTTATTTTTTCAAAGAACTAGCTCCTGGTTTCATTGATATGTTCTACTTTTTTTTAGTTTCTATATCATTTATTTCTGCTCTTATCTTTATTATTTTCTTCCTTCTGCTGCTGTAGCCTTCATTTGTTGTTCTTTTTCTAGTTCTTGTAGGTATAAAGTTCAGTTGTTTATTTGAGATATTCTTCTTCTTGAGATAGGCCTGTATTTCTATATATTTCCCTTTTAGGACTGCTTTTACTACATCCCAAGGGTTTTGGACCATTGTGTTTTCATTTTCATTTGTTTCTATGTATTTTTTAATTTCTCCTTTGATTTTCTGGTTGACCCATTCATTGTTTAGTAGCATGTTGTTTAGCCCCCCTGATACCAAAACCAGATAAAGACTCCACTAATAAAGAGAACTACAAGCCAATATCCCTGATGAACATGCATGCAAAAATTCTTAATAAGGCACTAGCAGCCTGAATGAAATAATACATTAAAAAAATCATTCACCATGATCAAGTGGGACTTATTCCTGGTTGCAAGTGTAGTTCAATATTCACAAATCAATCAACGTGATACACCATATTAATAAAAGAAAGGATAAGAACCATATGATCTTTTCAATAGATGCAGAAAAAGCATTTGACAAAGTACACCATCCACTCATCATAAAAACCCTCAACAACTAGGGCTAGAGGGAACATACCTCAATATCATAAAGGCCATATATGGAAAAACCCACAACTAATGTCACCTTCAATGGAGAAAAAGTGAGAGATTTTCCTCTACGGGCAGGAACAAGACAGGGATGTCCACTCTCACTACTGTTATTTAACATAGTACTGGAAGTCCTAGCCACAGTAATCAGACAATGAAAAGGCATCCAAGGAAGCAAGGAAGAAGTCAAACTTTTACTATTTGTAGATGACATGATACTCTATATATAAAACCCAAAAGATTCCACCAGAAAAACTACTAGAACTGATAAACGAATTCAGTAAGTTGTAGGATACAAAATCAATGTACAGAAATATGCTGCATTTCTATATACCAATAATGAAGCAGCAGAAAGAGAAATCTAGGAATCAATCCCATTTATAATAGGATACTAAAAATAAACCTAACCAAAGGGGTGAAAGATCTGTACTCTGAAAACTATACAATACTGATGAAAGAAATTAAAGATGACACAAACAAATGGAAAAATATTCCATGCTCATGGATGGAGAACAAATATTGTTAAAATGTCTATACCACCCAAAGCGGTCTACACATTTAATGCAATCCCTATGAAAATACCACCAGCATTTTTCACAGAGCTAGAACAACCCTAAAATTCATATGGAGCCACAAAAGACTCTGAATAGCCAAAGCAACCTTGAAAAAGAAAAGAAAAGCTGGAGGCTCCATAATTCCAGACTTCATGATATATTACCAAGCTGTAGTGATTAAGACAGTATGGTACTGGCACAAAAATAGACACGTAGATCAATGGAACAGAATAGAAAACTCAGAAATGAACCCATAACTATATGGTCAACTAATTTTTCGCAAAGCAGGAAAGAATATCCAATGGGGAAAGAGACAGTCTCTTCAAGAGTAGTATTGGAAAACTGGACAGCAACATGCAAAAGAATGAAACTGGACCACTTTCTTACACCATAAGCAAAAATAAATTCAAAATTGGTTAAAGACATACATGTGAGACAGGAAACCATCAAAATCTAGAGGAGAACACAGGCAGTAACCTCTTTCACATCAGCTGTAGCAACTTCTTTCTAGATATGTCTCTGGAGGCAAAGGAAACAGAAAAACTTTTGGGACTTCATCAAAATAAAAAGCTTCTTCACAGTGAAGTAAACAAGAAAACTAAAAGGCAACCTATGCAATGGGAGAAGATACTTGCAAATAGCATCTGATAAAAGGTTAGTAGCCAAAATATATAAAGAATTTATAAAATTCAATTCCACAAAAATGAATAATGCTGTTAAAAATGGGCAGAAGACATTTAATACACATTTTGCAAAGAAGACATCCAGATGGCCAACAGATACATGAAAAGATTCTCAATATTACTCATCATCGGGGAAATGAAAATCAAAACCACAATGAGATACCACCTCACACCTGTCAGAATGGCTAAAACAAACAATACAAGAAACAACAGGTACTCGTGAGGATGTGGAGAAAGGGGAACTCTTTGCACTGTTGGTGGACTGCAAACTGGTGCAGTCACTCTAAACAATACAGAGTTTCTTCAAATAATTAAAAAGAGAAGTACAGTATGATCTAGTAATTGCATGAGTAGGTATTTACACAAAGAATACAAAAATACTAATTCGAAGGGAGATATGAACTGCAGTGTTTATAGCAGCAATATCTACAATAGCCAAATTATGGAAACAGCACAAGTGTCTATCAACTGATGAATGGATAGAGAAGATGTAGTATATATAAACACAATGGAATATTATTCAGCCATAAAAAATAATAAAATCTAGCCATCTGCAACCACATGGACAGAGCTACAAAGTATTATGCTAAGCTAAGTAAGTCAGAGAAAGACAAATACCATATGATTCCACTCATATATGGAATTTAAGAAACAAAACAGATGAATAATGAAAAAAAGCAACAAACCAAGAAACAGACTCTTATTACTTATAGAGAACAAACTAATGGCTACCAGAGGGGAGGTGGTTGGGGGGATAGGTAAAACAGGTGATGGGGATTAAGGAGTGCACTTGCTGTGATGAGCACCAGGTGTTTTATGGAAGTGTTGAATCACTATATTGTACATCTGAAACTAATATTGCACGTATGTTAACTAACTGGAATTGAAATTTTAAAAAATGAGCTATGTTCCAAAAAAATATAATAATAAAACATAAAATTCAGAAAGAAAAATAGACTGCATACAAGAATAGATAGGACATGTAAGCAGAGAGATGGGCACCCTAAGAAAGTACCAAAAAAGAAATGCCAGAAGTTAAAAACAAAACAAAACAAAAAACACTAACAGAAATGAAGAAAGAATGCCTCTGATCACTTCATTAGTAGCTCATTAGTGGTGAACATGGCTGAAGAAAGAATATCTAAACTTAAAGATACTTCAATAGAAACATCCAAAACTGGAAAGCAAAGAGTACAAATAATGAAAAAAAGAACACTCAAGAAACAAAGTGAAAATAAATGAAATCAACATTAATTAGAATGGGTGGTGAAGTCTGAAGAAAATAAGCTACTGTATTTTAAGAGATGGGTAGTACATATGAATAGAAAGAAACTCAGTGGAGGGAGTGGTAAAGCGTCAGGGACTTGAATAAACAGAGTGATTTTAAGAGGTATGTGTAAAAGATCTGGTTAAAGTAGATTTACAACTGGGGAGAACTATGATGAACTTATCTAGCTATGTTTTTGAAAAAAATTAAAGGCAGGCATTTCTGTCAAGCACATCTAAAAGGATTAATGCAGGGCGCCTGGGTGGCTCAGTCGTTAAGCGTCTGCCTTCGGCTCAGGTCATGATCCCAGGGTCCTGGGATCGAGCCCCGCATCGAGCCCCACATCGGGCTCCCTGCTCGGCGGGAAGCCTGCTTCTCCCTCTCTCACTCCCCCTGCTTGTGTTCCCTCTCTCGCTGTGTCTCTCTCTGTCAAATAAATAAAATCTTAAAAAAATAAAAAATAAAAAATAAAAAAAATAAAAGGATTAATGCATGATCAAAACATAACTATGAAACAATGTTGCTGAGGGACACGTGAAAGAGAAAAAAGTTGGATAAAGGCCACTTGAAAACTGTGCCCATTTAAAGTGTTAGCTAATTAGGAACAGAATTAGGGTTATGGCACTGAAAACTGAAATTAATAAGTATGCTATGACTGTTCTGTGTCTTATACATAAGAAATCATGTTTAACATGTTAAAAATTGGTAATTTTATAATAGGTGTAGAAAATGAAATTTTATATTTGGAACAAATGTTAATGATTATAATATCAAGGCTATTTCTGGCTGTTGTAATAAACTCAATATTTTAGGTGCTGTAAAAAAAGAAAGTGAACTTAGATTAGTTGTGATGTAGATTGCAAATTCTAAGGCAACCATTTAAAAAAGTAAAAAATAGAGTATAACTAATATCCTAAGAAAAGAGAGAAAATAGAATCCTATAATTGCTCAATTAAAACCACAAAAGACAGGGATGCCTGGGTGGCTCAGTCAGTTAAGCGGTTGCCTTCAGCTCAGGTCATGATCCCAGGGTCCTGGGATCAAGTCCCACATCGTGCTCCCTGCTCAGTGGGGAGCCTGCTTCTCCCTCTGCCTGCTGCTCCCCCTGCTTGTACTCTCACTCTCTCTCTCTAGCAAATAAACAAATAAAATCTTAAAAAAAAAAAAAAAAACCACAAAAGACAGAGAGTAGAATTAAAAATAGCAAAAAAAACCAAGTGTGATAGAGATAGTAACAAATATGGTAGATATTATTCCAACTATATCAATAATCACTTTCCATGTCAGTGGTCCATATGCATGAATTAAAGGAGAGATTGTCAAAGTTTGTTTTGTTTATTAAAAAAAATTAACTATAAAGGCACATTTAGATTAAAAGTAGAAAAAGAAGAAAAAATACCCCTAACAATGATCAAAAAAAGCAGGAATAGCTATATTAATTTCAGACAGAGAAGACCTAAAAGTCAGGAAATTTATAAGGGATAAAGAAGGGCCTTACATAATAAGGTCAGTTCTCTGAAAAGACATAATAATCCTTAGTGTATATGCACCTAACAAGAAAGCAGCAAACTGTCGAGCAAAAACTGATAAAACTGCAAAGAGGAATACATGAATTCATTATCATGTTGGAGACATCAGCACCCCTCTATTAGACATGAACAGATACAGCAAGCAGAAATCTGCAAGTACATAGTTAAACCCCACAACACCATCACTCAACTGGATATAACAGATGTCTGTAGACTACTTCATTCAATAACAGCAGTTACACGTTACATGTTTCCCGCCCCCCTCAAGTTCATGTGGAACATTTACCAAGATAGACCATAGTTTGGGCCATAAAACACACCTTAGCAAATTGAAAAAAAATAGAAATCATACAATTTCTGCCCTCAGACCACAATGAAATTAAACTAGAAATTAATAACAAAAATAACTGAAAAATACCCCAAATACGTGTAGATTAAACAGTATTCTTCCAAATAACACATGGATCAAAGAAGAAATCTCGAGAAAAACTTAATATTTTGAACTAAATGAAGATGAAAACATAACTTGAAGTTTTTGAAATGTAGTGAAATCAGTTCATATGGGGGAAATTTTAAAATTGAATGCTTATCGTAGTACAAAAGGAGGATCTAAAATCAATTGTCTATGCTTTCTCCTTAAGAAACTAGAAAAAAGAAGAGCAAATTAAATCCAAGTAAGCAGAAGGAAATAAATACTTCTTGTTAAGAAGTGCTTCTTATTAAGAAGAGTACAGAAATCAATTAAATTGAAGATAGAAAATCAATGGAGAAAATCAATGAAACCAAAAGCTTGTTCTTTGAAAAGGCTAATGAAATTTATAAATTTCTAGCCAGACCAACTTAAAAAAAGAGAGAAAACAAGACAGAGGGAGTCATGTGGTGTTGATGCTTTCTAAAAAACAAACAAACAAAAAACAGGACATCACTACGGATCCCATGAAAATTTGAAAAGTAATAAAAGAATACTATGAACAGTTCTAGGCTCATGAATTTGATTACCTAGGTGAAATGGACCAATTCCTTGAAAGACACAATCTGCCAAAACTCCAAGAAAAAATAGGTAATTTGAATAGGCTTGTATCTATTAAATAAATTGAATCAATTATTAATAGCCTTTCAAAACAGAAAGTACCAGGCCTTGATATGCACACTGGTAAATTCCACCAAACATTTAAGGAAGAAATTATAACAATTCCCTGCAGTCTCTTTCAGAGAATAGAAGCAGAAAAAATACTTCCTAACTCATTCTATGAGACCAGGATTACCCTAATACCAAAACCAGACAAAGACATGTATGTTCATAAAACTATAGACTAGTATCTTTCATGAACATAGATGAAAAAACTCTCAACAAAATAGCAACAGTGTATTTAAAACAATATTTAACAGTGTATAAAATAAAAACAATATTTAACAGTGTATAAAAAGAATTCCAAATCACCACTAAGTGGGATTTATCTCAGATATGCAAGTCTGGGATTTGATGCAAGTCAACATTTGAAAATTAATGTAATCCATCACATCAACAGGCTAAAGAAAAATCACATGTTCATATCAACAGATACAGAAAAAGTACTTGACAGTATCCAACACCCATTCATGATAGAAACTCTCATAAGTTAGGAATAGAGGTAACTTTCTCAAGTTGATAAATATGTACCAAAAAACCCCTACAGCTAACATCATACTTACTGGTGGGAAACTGGAAGCTTTTTTTTTTTTTCACTAAGAACAAGCACAAGGTAAGCATGTCCCCTCTCACCATTATATTTCAACATAGTATTTGAAGTCATCACTAAGGCAGTAAGACAAGAAAAGGAAATAAAAGGAACACAGATTGGAAAGGTAGACATAATAGTATCTTTGTTGGCAAATGATCATCTGTGTAGAAAACCTGCAAGAATCAACCAAAGAACTCTTGGAACTAACAAATGATTATAGCAAGATTGCAGATACATGGTTAATATACAAAAGTTAATTAATTTTCTATTTACCAGTAACAGACATATAGCATTTAGACATATAGCATTAAAATTAAAAATATCATTTACATTAGCACCCCACCCTCCAAAATGAAGTACTTAGGTATAAATCTAGCAAAGTTTGAATAAGATCTATATGAGGAAAACTATAAAACTATGATGAAGAAAATCAAACAAAAACTAGTTAAATGGAGAGATATTCCATGTTCATTAATAGGAAGTCTCAATATTGTCAAGATGTCTGTTCTTTCCAACTTGATCTATAGATTCAATGTAATCCCAGTCAAAATCTGAGCAATGAATAAATTGATTCTAAAGTTTATATGAGGCAAAAGACCCAGAATATTCAAAACAATACTGAAGAACAAACTTAGAAGACTGACACTACCTGACTCAAGACCTACTATAAAGCAACAATACAATATGGTATTGGTGAATAGATAAATAGAGCAATGCAACAGAATAAAGAGCTCAGAAATAAATCCCATATATGTGGTCAAGTGATCTTTGACAGAAGAGCAAAAGCAATAGAGTGAAGCAAAAATAGTCTCTTCAACAAATGATTCTGGGACAGCTGGACATGCACATACGAAAAATAAATCTAGGCAAGGACCTTACACTTTTCACAAAAATTAACTCACTATGGATCATAGACCTCAATATAGAACATAAACCTGTAAAATTCCTAGATGATAACATAGGAGAAAACCTAGATGACCTTGAGTGTGGTGACGATATTTTAGATACATTAAAGACACCTAACATGAAAGAAATGCTTGATAAGCTAGATAGATTGAATTAAAATTAAAAACTTCTCCATGAAAGACAATATAAAGAGAATGAGAAAACAAGCCACAGGCTGGGAGAAAATATTTGCAAAAGACATGTGTGATAAAGGTCTGCTGTCCAAAATAAAAAGAGAACTCTTAAAACTCAGTGATAAGAAAGCAACCCAATTAAAAAATGGGCCAAAGTCCTTAAACACCTCATCAAAGACAATATACAGATGGCAGATAACCATATGAAAAGATGTTTCCCATCACATATCATCAGGGAAGTGCAAATTAAAAAAACCAGATACCATTAGACACATTTTAGAATGACCCAAATCCAAAACATTGACAACACCAAATGCTGACAAGGAGCAACATGAATTCTCATTCATTACTGGTGGGAATGCAAAATGGTACACTTTGAAAGTCAGTTTGGTGGTTTCTTAGAAAACTAAACATATTCTTATGATCTAGTAATCAGTGCTCCTTGGTATTTACCCAAAGGAATTGGAAACTAACATCTACAAAAAACCCTGCACATAGATGTGAATGGCAACATTATTTATGATTGCCCAAACTTGGAAGCAACCAAGATGTCTTTCTGTAAGTGAGTGGATAAATTAATTGTGGTACATCCAGACAATTAAATCTTGTTCAGCACTAAAAAGAAATGAGATGGCAAGCCATGAAATGACATGCAGGAACCTTATATGCATAGTACTAAGTGAAAGAAGCCAATCTGAAAGGGCTACTTACTCTATGATTCCAACTATATGACATTCTGACAAAGGCAAAACTATAGAGACATAAAACGATCCAGTTGTTGCCTGGAGTTGGGGGGTGGGGAAGAGATGAATAAGTGGAGCACAGAAGATTTTTAGTGCAGTGAATATACTCTGTATGATATTATACTGATAAATATGTATTATTATACATTTGTCCAGATCCATCAAATGTACAACACTAAGAGTGAGTCCTAAGGTAAACTGTAGACTTTGAGTGATAATGACGTGTCAATGTAGGTTCACCAATTGTAACAAATGTACCACTCTGGTGAGATGCTGGTAATGGGGATGGCTATATGCGTGTTTTGGAGCAGGGAGTATAAGGGAAATCTCTGTAATTTCCTCTCAATTATGCTGTGAACCTAAACTGCTCAAAACACACACACACACACACACACACACACTTTTTAAAAATGTTAGAGGACCAGGAAAAAAATTAAAAAAATAATTTGTTTGGTGCTATATTCCCAGTGTTTTGTGCAGTTCTGATACAGAATGAACATGTATAAATTGTCCTCTGAATGACTTGAATGAATGGGTCACTGTCTGGTAAGAGCATACCACACCAGCCATCATAGATGACAAAATCTCTTAAAACAGAGATTAAAAACCTAGAGACATAGTAACATGATGGAAGTCAGCCTGGTGATTTCTGTTGTAAATTGGAGAAAACATGGCTCATCTTGAAGATGCAGTTGCTACCTGGCCCAAGATAAATGTTGCTTCCTATATTGAAGACAGTGTTACAGATATTTTGAATTTTCAGTAAAAGTTGGGCCTGTGGATTGTTGAGTAAATATCCTAAATATTTAAGTGTTGGCAATTAAGTTTAAAAATATTTAAATACTCTGCAGGCCCATAGATTTTCTCACAGTCTGTACTTCGTTGATTGCTTTCTATGGTGTGACTTAGCATACTTCTCTATCACCTGTATTTCCTGACTAGTGGTAGTTAGAACTAGAGGCTTGACTGGATTCAGTTTTGATTATCTTTTCCTATAAAAATACGTCATAAGTGTGTGTGGGGGGGTGCCTGGGTGGCTCAGTCAGTTAAGTGTCTGCCTTTGGCCCAGGTCATGATCCCAGGGGCCTGGGATCAAGTCCCACATCAGGCTCCCTGCTCAGCTGGGAGTCTGCTTCTCCCTCTGCCCCTCCTCCCTGCTCATGCTCTCTCTCTCTCACTCTGTCTCAAATAAATAAGATCTTTAAAAAAATACTTCATAAGTGGTAACCTGTACTTCTGTCAGGAGATACATTATATCTGATTTTTTCTTTTTCTGATGTTTGCGTTAGGGATTAAAAAATTTTGATATTCTAATCCATCCTTTCCTCTTCATTTATTGGCTAAAATACTCCTATCAGGTGGAATTTTCCTTGTCAAATCAAATAATTTTTACAGGGAATGCAAGAAAAATGCTTGTTTATTTCCATTTTTTTAAATCAGTTTTCAAAATAAGAGTTATTTCCCTGGCATCTTTCAAATATGACAAATTAGTTGTTTTAATATCATTATCTCATAGGTTTAAATGTGTTCTTATGCCTTAGTTGTCTTCACATAGTATCCCTTACTGATGCTTAAATTGTCCTATGTAGGCCACTGGAGACTCCTTTAAGTTGCTTTCTGAGATTTTTGTTTTGTTTTGACATGAACCTAGTAGTCATTGGGAATTTTCTTATTTTTTGAAGTAATCAAATATTTCAGGCTCATTTTCTCACTCAGCCCTAAGAACTTCTATGAGAAAATTTGAGCATCTTTTCATCTGGTTAAAGTGCCATTTGCATATCATTTCTGCAAATTGCCAGTTCATATCTAAAACTTCTCTTTTTTCTATATGGTTATTGATCTTTTGTTTATCCCTTTTTAGAAAATTGTTTTTGTCATGCCTAGGCAGTTCATCAAAATGCAACTTTTTGGCCCCAAACTGAAAGATAATATTCCCATAACAGATCTTAAAGTGATTCAATAGTTTAAGATTATATAAAGATCACCTAATGAAATAATTTATTCTAATATAGGACTGCTCCAGTAATTCTACTCCACAGAAGAAACTGGCCCAACTCCATCATAAAATTTCCACTATTTGGTTAAAATCTAAACTGGCTTCTGGCTTCAAAGGCTTTAAAGATATCAAAGGCTTCAACTTTGACATTTTCCTAGAAAATTCTCAAATTAGGTGAGATCCCTATGACTGTTACTCACTCAGCCTAAGGTTTCATAAAGTCCAGTGGCCCCACATGGTTTGTCAGTGTGCACCCAAAGTAGGACATGTTCTTAAAGATTGATTCAGGTAAGTCAAACCCTTATTTATTGTTATTTTTTAAATTTTATTTATTTATTCATGAGAGATAGAGAGAGGCAGAGGCAGAGGCAGAGGCAGAGGGAGAAGCAGGCTCCCTGTGGAACAGGGAACCCAGTGCAGAACTCGATCCCAGGACCCTGGAATCATGACCTGAGCTGAAGGCAGACACCTAACTGACTGAGCCACCCAGGTGCCCAAAGTCAAACCCTTCAGAGATGGACTTTTAGGTTAGAATGAGAGTCCATTCTTTGACAATGAGAACACACACACACACACACACACACACACTCTTTCTTTCTCTTTCTTTCTTTCTTTCTTTCTTTCTTTCTTTCTTTCTTTCTTTCTTTCTTTCTTCTTTCTTTCTTTCTTTCTCTCATTCTTTCTTTCTTTCATTCATCTGTCTATCACCTTCTATCTTCTGAAGAAGAAGAAGTTATAAAGCAGTCAATAAGTGATCATGATGTGTATCAGTCAGGGTTCCAGGAAGAAGCAGATGGCACATACCAAAGTAGGTAATTGAAGAGAATATAGTTAAAGGTCTATTTAGAGAGATGTGATCCAGATTTAGGGATGATGATGGGATGGGAAACCACTCAAGAAGTCTCAACACAATGGTTAGTGTACCTAATGCTTGGTCTAAAAGGCCAAAGGGAGTAGCTGTGACCAGAGCCTGGTGAGAGTATTAGCCTTTGAAGAGAAGCCACCTGACAGAAACTGAGGCTTTAGGTAGAGGACTGCACCCTGACCCCTCCTCCTGACCTCCAACCTTCTGTTGGTGCACTTTTACCCTACCCCATTGGCTGAGACGAAGTGGAAGTTTGAGTTAAAGGAGCCCTGATGTACAAACTGAGGAGAGCATCCTCCTGGAACATGGAGCAAGTGGGAGAAGGCTGGAGACTGGATCTAGTCCATGGAGTCAGAGCCCATGGAAATCCTGAGTGAAATTTACCAATGATGTGGAAAAGCATAGAGAATGGTTCTTTCCTCAGAAGGCTCCTATCCTCCCAGGTTCAGTATCTCTCTCACTCTGATAGCACTCACAAATGTTCATACTCTCCAACTTATCTTTCTTTAGACTTTTTTCATACTGACCCATCTGTGCTCAGACATTTCTTTAGACAGGTTTCAACACAACTGATTCTTCTCCAGTTTCTAAGTTCATCACATTTCTGGGTTAAAGTTGAGGCTGTACTCTTAGTACCTAGATTGATCTTTGGCATTCTTGAGGCTTCTCAGCCATGTATCATAGTCTCATGGGTAATTTTCTGCAGATAGTTATTACTAACACTTGAATTTTTTTTATTTCACTCTCAGATCCCTATGTTCCTACATGGGAGAAAGGGTCTCCTTATAGATTCTAATATTCTTCTGATGAAGTCTTCCAGACTTTAAAAATTTTCCTTCTCCCCAATAAAAATACACACCCATCTATCTCATGGCATAGGCTAGTCAACAAAAGTATTACTTGAATAAAGAGTAGGTGCTGAACTAACAAGCCTTGTTCTATCTTTGTGTGAGAGAAATGGAAGAGTTAGCAGTCTAATTGGGAAGTTTAAGTTCACAATATCACATAAAGGTAAATACAACTTGAAATAATGGAGACCAAGGATAAAAGGGGCTAATTAGAGTATAGATTTAGATTTAGGAAGAGAAGGTGTGTATTTGGGAAGAAAGAAGAAAATTGTATATGCAAAAACACAAAATTGTATGTATTGAACAATAAAATTCACCCAAAAGAGTATGAAAACAATTAGATAAGGTCAGACAGAGTAAATTTAATGTTACAAGCACAAATAAGACCATGGAGCACAAGGCAGCTCAAGAAATTGTTTCTAAGGTTGAAAGCTGTGTGATTATCCATGTTTGGATAATGGTTAGGTTCTAACTTATGGTGGGTAATGTGGAGATGAAAGAAGATGTGGGTCTCTTGGTTATGTATAGTGCACAGGTGGTGATAAGAATGAGGTGACAGAAATGCCTGTAAGGTCTCAAAACAAAAAGATGGTAACAACATAGAAAAGAATAGCAAACTGTGGAGTGTAAGGAAAATGAGAAGTTTGATTTCTGAGACGTCCACCTTTAGGTTTTGATAGTATAAACAATACTTTTCAGAATTCAACTGAAGCTTCTGTAAGAGGATATGTTATCAAAACTGAGAGCAGACAAACAAAGTT
Source organism: Mirounga angustirostris (assembly GCF_029215605.1). Classification (NCBI taxonomy): domain Eukaryota; kingdom Metazoa; phylum Chordata; class Mammalia; order Carnivora; family Phocidae; genus Mirounga; species Mirounga angustirostris. The sequence continues at coordinate 66,877,606 of NW_026991717.1, read as the reverse complement.
GGTAAAGTGTTTCTTCTGAGTATATGAATTCCCTAAAGCAAAAAAGCAGAGAGATTCTGTAAATATGCTTAGGAGTTACCATCTCTCATGGCAAAGAATAATCAGAAAATAGCAGTCAGAGAATCAAGGTCTGGAGAGTAATAGATCATGGAAGTCAGGAGTGGAATTACAATGTCATATGCCCAGAAGAAAAAATCATTGGTTTCCAAACAACAGACCATAAATATAATGTAAGCTTTCATTTTTAAAGATTCTGTTCCTTCTTTGTTTCCTGCACTAAATATAACAATAAGATTTATTAACAATGTTGCATACACATAAAATAATTAAGTCTACCCAATAATTACTCAGATGATAAATCGATCACAGAATTCAATTTGTATTTTGCATCACAAAATCTATGAAGTACTACATGTAAGCAATCAAATTATCTTGGATCTTGATAATAGATATTTTTTCTGATTTAAGAAATATAAGTTATAATATGAGAACTTTTAATGTAATTATGATCAAGAAATGAGAGCTATAACTGGATAATTTGTTCTGTGGTGATTACATGGAATGCTTCATATAGTTTAACTTCCTTTAAGGCAATGTTGACTATAATTTGTGCATGTACAAAAAGTGTGATGTGTCTGTGTGTGTGTGTTAGATCACAAAATGAAATACGTTAGGATTTCTTTTATTGGTAGAAAGGTCTTGAAGATTAAACAGTTGAGATTCCTTTCCTAGTCTCTATTCAAAGAATGCTTGTTTTGCACTCAACTTTTTGATGTATGTTGTTGTATGTGTGTTTTGAGGGGGAGGGCATTCCTCATAAGGTTTCCCAGAACTATGTTGCCTTAAATGGTAATACAGATGTGAGATCAAACTTCATTTGAGAACATCAAAGACCATATCAGGAAGCCAAGTGATGTCAGATTATTATTCATCATGCTAAATAAACATCCATTGTAAAGTATACTACATGGACTGGAATTGCTCCTTCACTGAAGGCAGTGTGGGAAAATTATGTGCAATATGGAAAATAGTCTAAACACAAGGTTGGAATAACCTTATATAAAACATTCCATCCAATAAAAATATAATACACATTTTCTTCAAGTACACATGGAAGAATCCCCTGGTTAAATCATATGAAAAGAGACATAACAAATATTGCAAATTTAAGAAGTCTAAAATCATACCAAGTATATTTTCCAATCACAATGGTATAAAATTAAAAATGATAAAACAAAGCTGGAAAATCTGCAATGTAAGTATTAAATATTTAACATGTAAATATTAACACACTACTCAAGCAATGGGCCAAATAAGAAATCAAACAGCAAATCAAAACATGTCTTAAAACAAAAAACAATATTCCAAAACCCATGGGATGCAGTAAAAGCAGATGTTAGAGTGAAATTTATGCTATAAATGCTTGCACTAAGAAAAAAAATTCAAATAACATTACACCCCAAACTAGAATAAGAAGAAACTTAGCTGAAATTATCAGAGGAAGGAAGTAACAAAGAAAAATCAGAAATAAAATAGAGACCAGAATAAACAATAACATTGAAAGTAATGACCAGTTTTTCCAAAAATATAAACAAAATTGGCAATGCTTTAACTACATTAAGAAAAAAATCAAAAATAAGAGAATAGAACAGATAACCACAGAAATACATAGGTAACTATTATTTATAAAGTTAAATTGGTATCTTGCTGCTGGTAATGTACATTGATATGGCTAATATATAGCAGTTTGGCAGTACGTCAAGGGCCTTAAAAAAGTTAATTCTCCTGGACCCACTAATTCTAATTCTGATCAAGAGTTCTGAGGAAGTAATCCTAAAAATGCAAAATGCTTTGTGTGTAGATGTTTATTCTACAGTTGTGAAAAACTCCATAAATAACAAAAATGGCCAACTATAGAATGGTTAAGAAAATTGCCACATAGACTTGGTAGAATTGTATTACTTATGAATTACTATGGATTTAACTTGGAAATTCTTATGATTTAACTATTAATTGTAAATGATAAATGCAATATAAGCCAGATCAAAAATAGTGTTTCAATGACTGACTGACTTGACTTACTGACTGACTGACTTAACAAATGAGAGGACTGTAGATCTATCTGGCACATTATTATTTCTTCCAGGCACTTCTTGTGTCAGTAGACTTAGAATAATTAGGCACTAATTTACGGCATGCCATTTGGGGATAACCACCAAATGAGATTTGCATTAAAAGAGAAAAAATTAGTCAAACACATATTTTTTCAGTCTCTAGGAAAGTTTTGGCACTATTTTTCATTCCTGACATAGAATTTTAAAAACAATTAACAGTTTAATATACACTCCATAATCAACAAAAAGAAGTTGTTGATAGCACTAACAATAAAATGATGAATTTTTCTCCAGGTATACTTTTCCTCTTTATTGAGGCATAATTGGCATATAACATATTGGTTGCTGGTATACCACCTAATGATTCAATATTTGTATATATTGAAAAATAATCACCACAGTAAATTTAGTTAATGTCTATCACAATACCTAGTTACAAAAATGATTTTTTTCTTGTGATGAGAACTTTGAAGATGTACTCTCTTAGCTACTGTTCAGTATACAAGAAACTATTAACTATAGTCACCATGCCGTACAATATTTCCCCATAACTTATTTTATAACTAGAAGTTTGTACCCTTTGATCCTTTCACCCATTAAACCCACCACTTACATCCTGCCCCTGGCAACCACCATCTGTTTTATGAGTTTGGTTTTGTTTGTTTGTTTTTATATTTTTGGTTTCATTTTTTTGCTCCAAATTTTAATTTAAATTGCAGTTAGTTAACATGCAGTGTAGTATTGGTTTCTGTTGTAGAGTTCAGTGACCCATCACCCATATAAAACACATATTGCTCATCACATATTACACATATGAGTGCTCATCACTGGGTGTTGTATGTAAGCAATGGATCACCAAATTCTACACCAGAAACCAATAAAAAGTAGTTTTATAGCAACAAAATATTCTTTGTTCTCATTCCATGGTTCTGGGTGCATTAAATTCCTTTACAGGAATTTAAATTCTTGCACTATGATATATTGGGAAGGCCTACTTTAACATGACAAAGAATCTGATTCCTAGGTAAAATCTCATTTTAGTTTTCTTCTAGTGAAATAAACAAGTTATGTTGTCTCTGAGTGGCTGTCATCTACTGGCATTATTTCACTAAGTTATTTTTTTATTTTTTGTTTCAAGTTTTTATTTAAATTCTAGTTAGTTAACACATAGTGTAATATTGGTTTCAGGAGTAGAATTTAGTGACTCGTCACTGACATATAACACCTAATGCTCATCACAGCAAGTGCCATCCTTAATACCTATCACCCATTTAGCCCATCCTCCACCCACCTCCCCTCCATCAACCCTGTTTGTTCTCGCTAGTTAAGAGTCTCTTATGGTTTACCTCCCTCTCTTTCTTTTCCCCCTTCCCCTATGTTCATGTTTTGTTTCTTAAATCCCACATGTGCGTGAAATCACATGGTATTTGTCTTTCTTTGGCTTATTTTGCTTAGCATAATACAGTCTAGCTCCATTCACATCATTGTAAATGGCAAGATATCATTCTTTTTTTGATGGCTGAATAATATTCCATTGTGTGTGTGTGTGTGTGTGTGTGTGTACATACACACCCCCTCTTCTGTATCCACTCATCAGTTGATGGGCATTTGGGCTCTTTCCATAGTTTGGCTATGGTTGATAATGCTGTTTTTATAAACATCAGAGTGCATGTATCCCTTTGAATCAGTATTTTTGTATCCATTGGGTAAATATCCAGTAATGCAGTTTCTGGGTCATAGGGTAGCTCTATTTTTAACTTTTTGAGGAACCTCCATACTGTTTTCCAGAGTGGCTCCACCAGTTTGTATTCCCACCAACAGTGTAGGAGGGTTCCCCTTTCTCCACATTCTCACCAACATCTGTGTTTCCTGTGTTGTTAATTTTAGCCATTCTGACAGGTGTGAGGTGGTATCTCATCATGGTTTTGGTTTGTATTTCCCTGATGATGAGTGATATTGAGCAGTTTTTCATGTGTCTGTTAGCCATATGGATATCTTTGGAAAAATGTTTACTCATGGCCATGTCTTAACTGGATTATTTGTTTTTTAGGAGTTGAGTTTGATAAATTCTTTGTAGATTTTGGATACTAACCCTTTATCCAATATGTCATTTGCAAATATCTTCTCCCATTCCATAGACTGCCTTTTAGTTTTGTTGATTGTTTTCTTCACTGTGCAGAAGCTTTTTATCTTGATGAAGTCCAAATAGTTCATTTTTGCTTTTGTTTCCTTTGCCTCCTGCAACGTGTCTAGCAAGAAGTTGCTATGGGGGAGATCAAAGAGGTTGCTGCCTGTGTTCTCCTCTATGATTTTGATGGTTGCCTGTCTCACATTTAGGTCTTTCATCCATTTTGAATTTATTTTTGTATATGGTGTAAGAAAGTGGCCCAGTTTCATTCTTCTGCATGTTGCTGTCCAGTTTCTTTCCTGTTTTGTCAAAGATTAGTTGACCATATAGTTGTGGGTCCATTCCTCGGTTTTCTATTCTGTTCCACTGATCTATGTGTCTGTTTTTGTGCCAGTACCATACTGTCTTGATGACTACAGCTTTTCAAGTTTGCTTTGGCTATTCAGGGTCTTATATTTTTGGTTTTAGATTCAATATATAAGTAAGATCATACTGTATTTTCTTTCCCTGTCTTCTTTCTCTTACCTTAATGTTTTAAAATCCATTTATGTTGTAGCAAATGGCAACATTTCCTTCTTTTTTATGGCCAAAAGTTATTCCATTATGTGTGTGTGTGTATATATATATACATATATATATATTCATACACACATAAGTATGCATGCGCATGTGCACACACACACACACACACACATGCCTACCAGATTTTCTTTATCCATTCAGCTTTTGATGGACACTTATGTTGTTTCCATATCTTGGCTATTATTTCCACAATGAGCAAGGGGTGCATAATTTTTTTTAAGTTAGGATAAATATCAGAAATAGAATGGCTGGACCATACGATACCTTATTTTTAATTTTTTGAGGAACTTCCATACTATTTTCCATAGTGGCTGTACCAATTTATGTTCATACCAACAGTGCACAAAGTGTTATTTTTTCTCCATATCTTCTACAATACTTGTTATTTCTTGTCTTTTTGATAATAGCTATTTTGAATGTGGTGATAATCTCACTGGGTTTTGATTTGCATTTTCCTGATGATAACTGATGCTGTCATCTTTTCATGTATCTGTTGGCCATCTAAATGTATTTTTTTGGGGAAATACCTATTCAGATCCTTTTTCGATTTTTTGAATGAATTATTTGCTTTTTTTGGTTATTGAGTTGTCTGAGTTATTTACATATGTTGGGTATTAACCCCTTATCAGATATATGATTTGCAATTTTTTTTTCTCATTCATTATGTTGCCTTTTTATTCATGGTTTCCTTTGCTATTCAGAAGCTTTCTAGTTTGGTGTAGTCCTAATATTTGGGGGGGGGGTATTTTTGCCTTTGCTTTTGGTATCAAAATAAAAAAATTATTACTACAACCAATGTCAAGGAGCTTACTGCTTATGTTTTCTTCTAGGAGTTTTATGGTTTCAGATCCTATATTTAAGTCTTCAATCCATTTTGAGTTAATTTTTGTGTATGGTAAGACAGTGGTTGAGTTTCATTCTTTTGCATGTGGCTGTCCAGTTTTCCCAACACCATTTGTTGAAGAGACTGTTCTTTTCCCATTGTATATTCTTGACTCCTTTGTCATAAATTAATGTCATTAACCCACATATACATGGATTTTTTTCCTGGGCTCTCTATTTTGTTCCATTGATCTATGTATCTGTTTTTATGATAATATCATACAATTTGGTTACTCTAGCTTTTTTAACATAGTTTGAATCAGGGAGTGTGAGTTCTCCACCTTTGTTCTTTTTCAAGATTGCTTGGCTACTCAGTCTTTTGTGGTTCCATACAAATTTTAGAATTGTTTTATTTTTTGTGAAATATGCCATTTGAATTTTGATAGGGATTACACAGAATTTGTAGATTGCTTTAGGACCTTTTAACAATATTCTTCCCATCTATGACCAATTATTATCTCTTGATTTATTTGTGTCTTCAAATTTTACTTCCTTGGTTACATTTATTCCTAGGTATTGTATTATTTTTGATGCAATTGTAAATGGGATTGTTTTCTTAATTTCTCTTTCTGAAAGTTTACTATTAGTGTAAAAAAGCACAACGGATTTTTGTATATTGATTTTGTTACCTGTGCCTTTACAAAATTCACTAATTAGTTTGAATAGTTTTTTGGTGGAGTCTTAAGGGTTTTCTATATACAATATGATGTCATCTGCAAAGAGTAGCAGTTGTATTTCCTTTCTGATTCAGAAGTCTTTTATTTCTTTTCTTGACTGATTGTTCTTAGAACATTGAATAGTATGTTGAATAAAAGTAATAAGAGTGGACATTCTTGCCTTGTTCATGATTTAAAAGAAAAGCTTGCAGCTTTCACCATTAAGTATAATGCTAGTTGTGTTTTTGCCATATATGGCCTTAATTATGTAGAGATATGTTTCCTATAAACTCAATTGAGAGTTTTTATTGTAGAAGGAGTTGAATTTATCAAATGCTTTTTTCTATATCTATTGAGATGATCACATAATTTTTATCCTTCATTTTGTTATTGTGGTATATCACATAGGTGGTATATCACAAAGGACCAGCTCTTAGTTTCATTGATCTTTACTATTGTCTTTTTAGTTCCTATTTCATTTATTTCTGCTGTAATCTTGTTATTTCCTTTCTTCTACCAACTTTCAGTTTTGTTTGTTCTTCTTTTTCTAGTTTCTTGAGGTGTTAAGTTAGATTGTTTATTTGAGATTTTTCTTTGTTACTTGAGGTACGTGTTTATTGCTATGAACTTACTTCTTAGAACTGCTTTTGCTGCATTCCATATATTTTGATGTGCTGTGTTTACATTTTTATTTATTTCAAGGTATTTTTTTTATTTCTCCTTATATTTCCTCTTTGACCTGTTGGTTGTTTAGTAGTTCAGTAGCATAACAGTTAATATCCATATATTTATGAATTTTTCAATTTCTTCATAGAATGATTTCTAGTTTCATATCATTGTGTTCAAAAGATGCTTGGTATGATTTCAATCTTTTATAATTTATTAAGACTTGTTTTGTGACCTAACATAAGATCTACCTGGAGAATGTTCCATGTATACTTATTTTCTGTTGCTTTTGTATAGAATGTTCTTTATATAACTGTTAAGTCCTTCTGGTCTAATGTTTTGTTTAAGGCCAATGTTTCCTTATTGATTTTTTGTCTGGATGATCTATCCATTGATGAAAGTGGGGTATTATGGTTTCCTACTATTGCTGTATTGCTGTTTATTAGGGTCTGTTAATATTTGCTTTATATACTTATGTGCTCCTATGATGGGTACATAAATATTTATAAATGTTACATCCTCTTGTTGAACTGATCACTATATCACTATGTAATGCTCTTCTTTGTCTCTTATCACAGTTTTTTTTTTTAAGTCTATTTTGTCTGGTATAGGTATAGCAAACCCAGCTTTCATTTGGTCTACATTTGCATGGAATATATATTTTTTTCATACCTTCATTTTGTGTGTGTCCTTAAATCTGAAGCAAGTCTCTTATAAGCAGAATATAATTAGGTTTTGTTTTTTTAAATCCATTCAACCACTTTGTCTTTTGATTGGAAAATTTAGTCTGTTTACATTTAGAATAAGTATCGATAAGTATGAGCTTATTGCCATTTTCTTACTTGTTTTTTGGCTGTTTTGTTGTTTCTCTGTTCCTTTCTTTCTTTCTTGTGGTTTGATGACTTTTAGTTTTATACTTAGATTCTTTTCTCTTTATATTTTGTGTAATGGCTATAGATATTTGCTATGTGGTAACCAAGACTTTTATATATAACGACTTGTATTTGTGAGAGTCTATTTTAAATTGATAACAACTTAAGTGTGAACATATTCTAAAGCTCTAAATTTTATTCTCCCCCTCCATGTTTTATGTTTTTGATGTCACATTTTACATATTTTTAATTTGTGTATTTTTAAATTATTGTAATTATGGTTCTTTTTACTACTTTTCTCTTTTAAACTTCATGCTAGCTTTATAAGTGATTAACCTATCACCTTTACTATATATTTACCTTTTCCAGTGAGATTTATATATATATATATATTTTTTGAGATTTTATTTATTTGACAGAGACACAGCAAAAGAGGGAACACAAGCAGGGGGAGAGGGAGAAGCGGGCTCCCCACTGAGCAGGGAGCCTGAAGTGGGGCTCAATCCCAGGACCCTGGGACCATGACCTGAGCCGAAGGCAGATGCTTAATGACTGAACCACCCAGGCACCCCAAGATTTATACTTTTATATATTTTCTTGTTTCTAATTAGTACCCTTTCTTTTTAGCTTAAAGTCCCTTAAACATTTCTTGTAAGTCTAGTTTAGCAGTTATAAAATTGTTTAGCTCTTTCTTGTCTGGAAACTCTTGATTTCTGGAGGTTTTCTCTTTTCAGTACTTTGAATATATTATGCCACTCTCTTCTGGCCTGCAAAATTTCTGCTGAAAAATATGCTGATCATCTTATGGGGGTTCTCTTGTACGTAACAAATTGTTTTTCTCTTGATGTTTTTAAGATTCTCTCCTTGTCTTTAACTTTTGACACTTTAATTATCATGTGTCATGGTGTAGGTCCCTTTGGGTTCATCTTATTTTGAATCTCTGAGCTTTCTGGGTCTGGATGTCTTTTTTTATTTCCAAGTTTAGGCAAGTTTTTAGCCATTAATTCTTCAAATAAGTTTTCTTCCTTTTTTCTCCTCTTTCTGAAACCCCTGTAGTGCAAATGTTGGTCTGCTTGATATTATATTAAGCTATCTTCATTTGTTTTACTTTTTTTCTTTTTTCTTTTCTGATTTAATGAGCTCCACTCCCCTATTTTTGAGTTAATTGATCCTTTCTTCTGTTTCATTAGTCTGCTATTGAACCCCTCTACTGCAACTTGTTGTTCAGTTACTGTATTCTTCAACCCTGTGACTTCTATTTGGTATGTTCTTATATTTTCTGTCTCTGTTGAATTTCTCATGTATTCATCTATTTTTCCAAGTTCATGAGCAATCTTTACGAACATTATTTTAAACTTCATTAGATAATTCACTTGTCTCCATTTTAAGGATTTTTTTCCCCTGAGGTTTTATTTTGTTTTTTCTTTGGAACATATTCCTCTGTTTCTTTATTTACCTTAACTTTCTGTGTTGATTTCTATGCATCAGATAAAATAGCCATCCTTCCCAGTCTTCAAGGAGTGGCTACATGAAGGAGATCAACCTTATTGTTTAACCCTGCTCTAGCATTTGTTGTCTCTCAAACCCTTGTGATTGTCTAAGCATCCTATTCTATTTTTAATAACTCCCAGTATTTGAGAGGCTTCCAAGACCCACTGTGTCCCAAAGGGGAGGATCTCAGTTAACATTTAGAGGCAGGGTGATTGGAAGCTGGACCCTTATGCAGTAGCTTTTGAAGTATGCAGATATATACAGTTCTGTGGGGTCACAAGTGTAAGCCCCACTGGCCACAAAAGTTGGCATTTGAGAGATGTCTACTGGCAGCAGCTACAAAAATAAGGGACACAGGGGTATAAACTCTTCTGGGAGATGCTGCTGAGCTGGAGTGTAGCAGGGCGAGAGCACAGAGTGTGTCCACTGGTCACTGTTCCCTAGATGTATGTATGTAGGTCACTAGATGTGTGTCAAACTAGAAGACTGCCCTCCTGGTTGAAACTCCTGGACAAGCAAATAGGCCTCATTCACTGAAAGACTGGAGTGTGTTTCATTCTGCTTTGTGTGCAATGTCCTGGGTTATTACCTAATCAAGAACTTTCTCTCTCTTATTTTTACAGTCCCATGGAACCCAGGAATACAAGCCCAACTGGCCACCAGAGCCATGAGATCAAAGGATATCCTTTGGGTGGCACCCACATAATCTGGACAATAGACATAAAAACTGGAGCACAAGATGTGTGTAAAAGTTCACCTCTAGGAGATAAGGTCCCTCTGGAGCATGGCAGAGGGAGAGTGCAAAGATGACAGCTGTCCTCCAGGATCTTAGGAGCTTCCTCTCAGGCTGCAGCCATGAAGATAAGCTAGAAGTCCTCTTTCACAGAAAGACAAGACTCCTCAGACTGTTGCCTCTTGGTATGCCCTGAGGGTGGTAGTCATTTAAGAACTCCTCCATTGGTTATAGTCCTGTGGCCCCCAGATTTGGGAAATTTAGAGGTGTTCTGTGGGTGGTAGCTATAAAAATTGGGGCACCAAAGGAGGGAACAGAATCCCTTCTTTCTGGGAGGTATCAGTGATTTGGAGCTAAGGCAAAGGGTGAATGCAAGGATAGCACCTGCCAGCCTCCATCCCAAGAATACCCCAGCAGCCCTCTACATGTGTGCTAAATTAGATGGCTGCCCCTCAGGCCAATGCTTTAAGATAAGCAAATAAGTCTTTTTCACATAAAGTCTGAGCACTCCTCAATTGGCTGCTTTTATACTAGGCCCCAGGGGATGAGTCTGAGTACTTTAAAAGCCATTTCTCAGTTCACTGTGGCCTTGTGGGTCTTGTGGACAAGAGCCCCACTGGTTTTCAAAGCTATATGTCTTGGGGCTCATTTCTCATGTTCAGGTCTTAAAAGTTGGGGTGCCCAATGTAGGGTTCAAACCCTTCACTCCTCAGGGAGATACTGCAGGGTTTTAGTTTTCTCCCAATTGTGGATCTCTGTGCTGGGGTGGAGTTCATGTGTCTGCCTCCTCTACCCACTTTGATGTGGGTTTTTTTCCCATTTGCCTGATGCATAGGAGTCACTCAGCTACATTTTAGTTTTTTTTTGTTTTTTTTTTCCCTGAGGAAACTGTTCCATATGTAGCTATAGTTCAGTGTGTCCATGGAAGGAGGTGAGTTTAGAATCTTCTTACATTGCTATCTTGAACCAGAACTCTATTAGTAAATATAATTTTTTTTAAAAATTCCAGAATATTCTTAAAATGTCTTTTATACACATATTTCCTGTAATAAACCAGTAAAAAATGTTATTTTTAAAATCTAGTGATAGGGTCATGTGAATGGCTCAGCCGGTTAAAGCATCTGCCTTCAACTTAGGTCATGGATCCCAGAGTTCTGGGATTGAGCCCCATGCCTGGCTCCCTGCTCAGTGGGGAGACTGCTTCTCCCTCTCCCTCTGCCCTTTCCCTGTGCTGATGCTTGTGCTCTATTTCTCTCTCTCAAATAAATAAATAAAATTTTAAAAAATCCAGTGATATATTGAAATATTTCATCAAGGTATTATAGCCTCACAATTGAACTATGAGGTCTCTAAACACTAGGGTAGGTAGGTCTGTAGAGACATTAGTATAAGAGGTTTGTGTCCCTTTATAAACAATTCTCCATCACAGGGTTTTGCACTCTTCATTATATATTGTCTTCAGTTGTCTATATCTGTTAAAAGCCCTGATACTCACTGGATGATATATGTATTGGCCTGTTGTGAATAACACTTTGTTCAACTGATTCTCACTCTTTCAAAAACATGAACACATTTGGAAAACTGTCATGTAGCTAGTCTAGGGATTCAGACAATGTCTGAATGTTCTAGTCTATTAATATTATATCTGAATAGAAAATATAGTTCCTATCAATGGTCACTTTTGCTTTTTGGCATACTCAATATTAAAATCTGAAATTAGTCTCACAAGAATGACTATGCATCTGACCAACCAAGAACTTTTCTTTCTCTCAGAATTATAACTAGAATAACCATATAATTTTCCAGCCAAAAAAATCTTATTTTTGAGTGAAAGGAAAAACTATTTATAATTATGTAGAGACAAAAATATAAATGGGGAATGCCCTTGCAAACAAGGACATATGGCCCTCTTAGTTATAACAGTCAATATGAATATCCTTACAGAAACTTGTTAGCTTAGTGATTTAAAAAGTTTTTCGTTATGGTGATTAATCTTCAATGAAAATAGAACTCTAAAGACTCATCATTTCTAAGTATATTTCTTATTTAGTTACTTATGATGATGATGATGATGATGATTCTGTAGGATGCTCTGACAGTGTACCAAACTCTACTTATAAGCTAATAAAATTGTTCAAATTATGAGAATACAAATTCACAGAATGAAAGAAAATATCTTAAAGTTTATCTAGTCTAAGATTATTTTTCAGATAAGAAAAATGTAGGAAGGCAAAGTAAATTGCCCAATGTTGTACAGTAAATAAATTGCAGAGACAGAAATATATCTCTGGTATTCCAGTTGCCAATTAACACTTATCAGATTTTAAGTACATTACTTCAATTACTTTATATCTACTTTTTTTGCTTCTGAAACTACTATTACACTATATGTTAACTGAAATTTAAATAAAGACTTGAAAAAAACAAAAATAAATAAGTAAATAAATAAAATGATATTTAGGACAACTATAAAGTAGAATAAAATCACTTGAGGGTGCCTGGATGGCTCAGTCAGTTAAGTGTCTGCCTTCAGCTCAGGTCATGATCCAGGGGTCCTGGGACTGAGTCTGGCATCAGACTCCCTGCTTGGTGGGGAGTCTGCTTCTCCCTCTTCCTCTGCCACTCCCCCCTACTCGTGCGTGCTCTCTCTCTATCAAATAAATAAAATCTTTAAAAAAAATAGAATCACTTGAATCAGACCAGCAATCTCATTAAAAACCACTGGAAAGGTCATACAAACTGCAAAACAAACAAACAAAAATAATAAAAATAAAAAATCTGTTAAAGGCATCAGAGAGCTGCTGAAGCAGCCAGGACAAGAAGGAAAAATATTTACAGAGAAGAAACCACAAATATGAGTTTACATTCTGTAGCTATTTTTCATGAAGGCATTTGATTCTATGCACAGGATGAAAACTTGAGAATCCAGATTCTGTGGACAGAAGGCCACTCATGGGTCACAGAGAAACAAGCAGACTTATAAGACTAGACAGACAAAATTGGAAGCTTGAGGGCCTAAGATCAGAGTGAGAGGGCATGGAGAACTGGGCCTGATATGCAGCTGGTTTCCCCCTCAAGGTATTGGCTGAGCTCTGAAACTGCAAGGGACAAGAGGTCGGGAAACTAAATCTAACACCTATAAAAAACAGGGAGGGTTTTGTTTTTTTTTTTTTCCCAATCTCGCCTTACTACAAAAAGGATGTAGAGTACAGAACAAACCCCTGCCTTCCTCTATACAAATACATCACTGGCCAAAAAAAGAGGGGATGGTATTTCTGGTGAACATACCTGGTGCTAAAATGAAAAGAGAGATACACCTTAAGAACAAGGATGAACTAGGAGCTTTACTAAAGCTGTACTCTAGTCTTAGCTCAGTTTCATACTTGATTGAATTGAAGTGATAAAACCTCCATTCTGTCTAGTAGAGAAAAGGATGACCCTCTCTAAAAAAACATGATGTCAGGTGGAGTTCCTATGATTTTTTTTAATATACAGCATCTACCATTCAGCCAAAAATAATCATGCCAAGACAAAGGACCATATGACACCTCCAAACACCAAAGAAGATTTTTTTAAAAAAAGGCAAGATAAGGTGATCCAGATATTTGTTTTAGCAAAGACTGAAATAACCTATTAATGATGTTTAAAAAAAAAAGGAAAAGATGATAAAAGAGATGGAAAATGGATAATTTCACCAGAAAATTAGAACTATGAAATAGAATCAAATGGAAATTCTGGAATTGAAAAATACAACTAAATGTGTTCAATAGATGGATCTATTAGAGGTTAAACACGGAAGTCAAGATTAGTGACTTAGTCATGGTGCATAGAAAATATCCAAACTAAAGCACAAAGAGAAACACTAATAGAAAAAAAATAAAAATAAAAGCACAAGAGACACATAGGACACATTGTAAAATACATAACATATTATAAATTGGAACCCCAGTAGGATTAGAGAGAATGGGGAAAATATAATACTTGAAGAAATGGTAGTTGAGACATTTTAATTATTTTGTCATTTTAATTTTTAAAAATTTTAATTCCACTATAGTTAACATACAGTGTTATATTAGCTTCAGGTGTACAATATAGTAATTCAACAATTCTATACATTACTCAGTGCTCATCATAATAAATATATTCTTAATCTCCTTCACCAATTTCACCCCTCCTCCACCTCTCCTCTGGTAACCATCAGTTCTCTATAGTTAAGAGTCTGTTTTTTGGTTTGTCTCTTTATTTCATTGTTCATTGTTTTGTTTCTTAAATTCCACCTATGAGTGAAATCATATGGTATTTGTGTTTCTCTGACTTATTTCACTTGGCATTTTACTCCAGATCCATTCATGTTGTTGCAAATGGCAAGATTTCATTCTTTTTATGGTTGAGTAATATTTCATTGTGTATATGTACCATATCTTCTTTACTCATTCATCTATCAATGGACACTTGAGCTGCTTCCATAATTTGGCTATTGTAAATAATGCTGCAATAAACATAGGGGTGCATGTATCTCTTGGAATTGGTGTTTTTGTATTCTTTTGGTAAATACCCAGTAGTGGAATATATGGTAGTTCTATTTTTTAATTTGTTGAGGAACCTACATACTGCTTTTCACAGTGGCTGCCCCAGTTTGCATTCCCACCAATAGTGCATGAAGGTTCCTTTTTCTCCACAACCTTGCCAACACTTGTTTCTTATGTTTTTGATTTTAGCCATTCTGACAAGTGTGAGGTGATACCTCATTGTGGTTTTGATTTTTATTTCCCTAATCATGAGTGATGAGCACATTTTCATGTGTCTATTGGCCATCCATATATCTTCTTTGAAGAAATGTCTGTTCAGGTCCTCTGCCCATTTTTTAACAGATTATTATTATTATTATTATTATTATTATTATTATTAGTGTTGAGCTGTGGGAGTTCTTTAGATATTTTGGATTCTAATCCTTTATCAGATATAACATTTACAAATATCTTCTCCCATTCTGTTAGTTGCCTTTTAGTTTTGTTGACTTTTTCCGTTGTTGCACAGAAACTTTTTATTTTGTTGAAGTCCTAATAGTTTATTTTTGCTTTTGTTTCCCTTGCCTCAGGAGACCTATCTAGAAAAAAGTTGTTATGGTCCATGTCAGAGAGGTTACTGCCTGTGTGTTCCTCTAGTATTTTTATGGTTTCAGGTCTTACATTTAGGTCTTTCATCCATTTTAATTTTGTGTATTGTGTAAGAAAGTGTATGATGTAAGAATTTCTTATGGTGTAAGAAAGTGTATGGTGTAAAAAAGTGGTCCAGTTTCATTCTTTTACATTTACATTACATTACATTACATTACAGCACCATTTGTTGAAGACTATCTTTTTTTCCCATTATATATTCTTGCCTCCTTTGCCAAAGATTAATTGACTATATAATTGTGAGTTTATTTCTGGGCTCTCTATTCTATTCCATTGATCTATGTGTTTATTTTCATGCCAATACTATACTGTGTTGATAACTACAGCTTTGTAGCATATCTTGAAATTTGGAATTGTAATACCTTCAGTTTTCTTCTTCTTTTTTAAGATTGCTTTGGCCATTTGGGGTCTTCCATGGTTCCATACACATTATAGGATTATTTGTTCTAGTTCTGTGAAAATGCTGTTGGTATTTTGATAAGGATTGCATTAAATCTGTAGATTGCTTCGGGTAGTATGGACATTTTATCAGTGTTTGTTTTTCCAATCCATGAGCATGGAGTATCTTCCCATTTGTGTCATCTTCATTTTTTTTGGTCAATGTTCTATAGTTTTCAGAGTATAGGTCTTTCACCTCCTTGGTTAAATTTATTCCTAGGTATTTTGTTATTTTTGGTGCAATTGTAAATGGGATTTTTAAAATTTCTCTTTCTACTACTTAATTATTAGTTTATAGTAATGTAACATTTTTGTATATTGACTTAGTATCCTGTGACCTTACTGAATTCATTTATCAGTTCTAGTAGTTTCTTGGTGGACTCTTTAGGGTTTTCTATATATAGTATCATGTCATCCGCAAATAGTGAAAGTTCTATTTCTTCCTCACCAATTTGGATGCCTTTTATTCCTTTTTCTTTCCTGATTGCTGTGGCAAGGACTTCAGTACTATGTTGAATGAAAGTGGTAAGAGTGGACATCCTAGTCTTGTTACTGATCTTAGAGGAAAAGCTCTCAGTTTTTTACCATTTAGTGTGATGTTAGCTATGTGTGTGTGTGTGTTTTAATATATGGCCTTTATTATATTGATATATATATATATTCCTTGTAAATCTACTTTGTTGAGAGTTTATATCAATAGTGGATATTATATTTTTTTCAAGTGTTTTTTCTGCATCTGTTGAAAGGTTTTTATCCTTTCTCTTGTTGATGTGATGTATCATGTTGATTATTTTGTGTAATATTGAACTACCCTTATATCCCAGGAATAAATCCCATTTAATCATGATGAGTGCTTTTTTTTATGTGGTATTGGATTTGGTTTGCTAATATTTTGTTGAGGATTTCTGCATCTATAGTCATCAGAGATACTGGCCTGTAGTTCTCTTTTCTGTAGTTTCTTTATCTGGTTTTGGTATCAGGGTAATTCTGGCCTTGAAGAATGGAGTTGAAAACTTTCCTTCCTCTTATAGTTTCTGGAATAGTTTGAGAAGGATAGGTATTAACTCTTCTTTAAATGTTTGGTAGAATTTGCCTGTGAAGCTGTCTGACCCTGGATTTCGTTAGTTGGGAGTTTTTTGATTACCAGCAATGAAATTGAATTGAATCAGTAATCAGTCTCCTCAAATTTTCTATTTCTTTCTGCTTCAGTTTTGGGAGTTATATGTTTTTAAAAATTAATCCATTTTTTCTAGTTTATCCAATCAGTTGGCTTATAATTTTTCATAATGTTGTTTATAATCCTTTGTGTTTTTGTAATGACAGTTGTTATTTCTCCTCCTTAATTTCTGATTTTTTTTTATGAGTCTGCCTACAGATTTATCAATTTTTTTGATCTTTTCAAAGAACAAGCTTCTGGTTTCCTTGATCTACTCTAGTATTTTCATTATTTTATTTTACTTATTTATTTATTTTTGGTTTCCATTTGGTTTATTTCTGCTCTAGTCTTTATTATTTTTTTCCTTTTATTGGTTTTGGGTTTTGTTCAGTTTTCTTTTTCTATTTCCTTTAGGTGTAAGGTTAGGTTATTTGAGGTTTTTCTTGCTTCTTAAAGTAGGCTTGTATTACTATAAGCTTCCCTCTTAGTACAGCATTTGTGGCATCCCAAAGATTTTGAACCATTGTTATTTGTTTTCATTTCTCTCCATGTATTTTTCAATTTCTTTGATTTCTTGGTTGACATATTCATTCTGTAGTTATGTGTTATTTAAGCTCCATGTATTTGTGTTCATTCCGGAATTTTTCTTGTCATTGATTTCTAGTTTCATAGCACTGTGGTTGAAAAATATGCATGGTAGTACTTCAGTCTTTTTTAATTAGTTGAGACTTGTTTTGTTGCCTATTATCTCTTCTGGAGACTCTTCCATGTGCACTTGAAAAGAATGTATAAGCTGCTATTTTAGGATGGAATGTTCTGAATATGTGTTAGATCCATCTGGTCTAATGTGTTATTCAAAGCCACCATTTCCTTGTTAATTTTCTGTTTGGTTGGTCTATCCACTGATCTAAGTGGGGTGATAAAGTCCCCTACTATTATTGTATTACTGTTGATTACTTCCTTTATGTTTGCTCTTAGCTGCTTTATGTATTTGGGTGCTCCCCTGTTGGTTGCATAATTATTTATAGTTGTTATATGTTCTTGTTGGATTGTTCCCTTTATGATTACATAGTATTGTTCTTTGTTTCTTACTATAGTCTTTTTTTTTATCTTTTTACTTAAATTCAGTTAGCCAACATATAGTACATCATTAGTTTCAGATATAGAGTTCAATAATTCATCAGTTGCATATAACACCCAATGCTCATCACATCACATGCCCTCTTTAATGCCCACCACCCAATTACCCCATCTACCCACCCATCTCCCCTCCAGCAACCCTCAGTTTGTTTCCTATAGTCCATTTTGTCTGATATACATATAACTATCCTGGCTTTCTTTTCACTTCTATTTGCATGATAAAGGATTTCTATTATCTCCCTCTAAATCGTCTTGTGTCTTTAGGTCTGAAACAAGTCTTCTTTTGTAGGCAGCACATAGATAGGTCTTGCTTTTTATCCATTCAGTAATCATATGTATTTGATTGGAGCATTTAGTCCATTTACATTTAAAGTAATTATTGATAGGTATGTACTTACTGCCATTTTGCTTCTTGTTTTATGGTTGTTTTTGTAGTTCTTTTGCAGCTCCTTTCTTCTCTTGCTCTCTTCTCTCAAGGTTTGCTGGGGTTTTTTTGCATATACTTGGATTCCCTGCTTTTTTACTTTTTGCATCTCTATTACTGGATTTTGATTTTTTGATTGCTAGTTACCATTAAGTTTGTATATAGCATCTTATGTACATAGCAGTCTATATTAATTTGATGGTCTTTTAACCTTGAACCCATTCTTTATTCCTCTCCCCCTCCTCCCCATGTTTTAGGTATATGGTGTCATTCTTTACATCCTTTTATTTTGTTAATCTCTTGACAGATTTTTATAGATATACTTAATTATTTTTTACTGCTTTTGTGCTTTTTTTAATTTTAATTTTATTATGTTATGTTAATCCCCATACATTACATCATTAGTTTTTGATGTAGTGTTCCATGATTCATTGTTTGTGTATAACACCCAGTGCTCCATTCAATACATGCCCTCTTTAATACCCATCACCAGGCTAACCCATCCACCCACCCCCCTCCCCTCTAGAACCCTCAGTTTGTTTCTCAGAGTCCATAGTCCCTCATGGTTCGTTTCCCCCTTCAATTTCCGCCCCCTTCATTTTTCCCTTCCTACTATCTTTTTTTTTTTTTTTTTTAACATATAATGTATTATTTGTTTCAGAAGTACAGGTCTGTTGGGGAGGGTATGTGCTATGGTGAGCACTGTGAATTGTGTAAGACTGTTGAATCACAGACTTGTGCTTCTTTTCTTACTCTTATTTATGGTCTTTCCATTTCAAAGAGTCCCCTTTAATATTTCTATTAAGAATGATTCAGTGGTCATGAATTTCTTTAACTTTTGTTTTTCTGGAAACTCTATCTCCTATTCTGACTGATAACCTTGCTGGATAGAGTATTCTTGGTTGCAGGGTTTTTTTTTTTTTTTTTTTTTTTTTCTTTTTCCAGCCCTTTGGATATATCTTGCCACTTTCTTCTGGCTTTTAAAGTTTCTACTGAAAAATCAGCTGATAGCCTTATGAGGTTTCCCTTGTATATAACTATTTTCTCTTGCCATTTTATTTTATTTTTAAAGATTTTATTTTTTTGAGAAAGAGAGATTGAGAGTGTGCACAATTTGGGGGATGAGGAGGAGCAGAGGGAGAGGGAGAAGCAGGCTCCCTGCTGAGCAAAGAGCCCAATTCGGGGCTCAATCCCAGGACTCTGAGATCATTATCTGGGCCGAAGGCAGATGCCCAACTGACTGAGCCACCCAGGCACCCTTCTCTTGCCATTTTAAATATTTTCTCTTCATCACTAGTTTTTGCTGTCTTAATTACTTTGTGTCTTGGTGTTGACCACCTTGGGTTGAATTTGTTGGGAGATCTCTGTGCTTCCTGGATCTGGATTTCTGTTTTCTTCCTAAGATTAGGGAAGTTTTCTGCTATTATTTTTTCAAATTGATTTTCTTCCCCCTTTTCTCTTTCTGGGATCCCTATAGTGCAAATCTTTTTATGCTTGATGGTGTCACTGAGTTCCCTAAGTCTATTTTCATCTTTATTTTTTCTCTCTCCCTTTCAGCTTGATTGATTTCCATTACTGTGTCTTCCAGTCTGCTGATGTGTTCTGCTTCCTTTAGTCTACTATTTATTCCATCTAGTGTATTTTTTAATTTCAGTTATTCAATTCTTCATCTAACTGGTTCTTCTTTATGTTTTCTATCTTTTTGTTAAGGATCTCACTGAGGTCTTCCACTCTTTTCTCATCTAGTGAGAATCTTAATGATCATTACTTTAAATTCTCTATTACGCATATTACTTATCTCCACTTTGTTTAACTCTCTTGCTGTGATTTTGTGCTACTCTTTCATTTGGGACATATTCTTCTGTCTCCTCATTTTGTTTAACTCCCTGTGTCTGTTACTATATTTTGGGAGCGTTAGCTACATATCCTGCTCTTGAAAGTAGTGGCCTTATGAAGAAGAGGTCTTGTGGTGCCCTGCAGTGCATTGTCCCCTGTTAACCAGAACCTAGCACTTCAGGTGTATCTCCCATATGTTTTGTGTGTGACCTACTGTGGCTGAGCTACAGTTACTTTCAATCCAGTCATCTGCAATGGCTCTCCTTGACTGTTGTGGGCAGGCTTTGGTCCCTGTGTTGTTAGTAACTCCATCTAAATCTGCCTTGGGCTTGAGTTGGGTCAGACCAGGCATTTGCCAAAGCTGCTGTAGTACCAAACTCCAGGGAGCTCTCCCTGTTTTATCTCTTGAGAAGCTTTTGTTGGTGGGTGGGGCCTGCAGTCAGACCAGATGTCTTCCCCCAGCCCACTGTGGGTCTGCAGTCAAACAGTGTGTGTAGTTATCTTTCCCTCTCCCTAGGGAAGGAGTCATTTTGGAGCAGTGCTGGGCCCCATCAGGGCTGCTTGCACACTGCTAGTCTTGTGGCACCTCTTTGGATGGAATCCTGCTAAAGGCTTGTTGGAGGGAGTGGGGCCACAGGAGAATGTGGGGGTGGGGCACATGGTGCTGGCAAGGTCCACACTGCTCTACTGTGGGAAAGGACCTAAAGCCACCTGGGAAAGCTCATGCCAAGGTTGGGATGAGGTGTGGTTTCATAGAACAGTATGGGATCAGGGTGCACTACTGGCAAGCTAGATGGAGAGTGTTCATGCTGTGCTGGTTCTCAGAGGTCTGTATAACTAGGCTGGGGGCAGGGGAGGGAAATGGTGCCCACCAGGTCTTTTGGTCTTGGAGAGGTCTCCCAAAGATCTCTACCCCTCCAGCACATGCTCTGAGATTAGTAAATAAATCTTCCTTCCATGCATTTTGAACCTGCTGCTTCTATGCTGTATCTCTGCAGGGCTATTTGTTGTGCTGTGTCTTTAAGGGGGGGGAATCAGCTTCCTAATGTCCTCTGGCTCTCATAGATTTGAGCCCACTGATTTTTAGTTTTTGGTGTTAAACCCCACTGATTGTAAGAACTAGCAATCTTAGGTCTCTCTGGTTTTCAAAGCCAAATGTTATGGGGACCTGTCTTTCAGTGCAGGTCCCCTGTGCCTGAGGTGGGGTCTGTTTCTTTCCCCTCTATGCCTGAAATGTCCCTCCCTCCCTCGGACACTGTTTTGCTCCCAACCACATTTTTGCCCTTCCTACCCTCTTTGATCTGTCCTCTTCATTTAGCCGTGGAGAATCTCTTCTGCCAGTTTCCAGGTCATTTTCTGGGTTATTTACACTGTTATGGGTGTTACCTAGTTGTATGGTGAGACAAGGTGAGGTTAGGATCCTCCTACTCCACCATCCTCCTCAGAATTCTGCTCTTCTGCCCATTTAGTAGGTTGCCTTTTCTCTTCATTGATGGTTTCCTTTGTTATGCAAAACCTTTTTATTTTGGTGTAGTTTCAGTAATCTATATTTTCTTTTGTTTCCCTTGACTGGGGAGATATATCTAAAAAAATATTGCAAAGACCAATGTAAAAAATAATACTACCTATGTTTTTCTTCAGATTTAAGTCTTCAATCCATTTTGAATTTATTTTTGTGAAGGGGGTAGGAAAGTGGTCTGGTTTCATCCTTATGCATATAGCTGTGCAGTGTTCACAGCATTTTTTATTGAAGAGATTTGTCTTTTCCATATTGTATATTCTTGCCTCCTTTGTTGTAGATTAATTGACCATATATGCATGGGTTTATTTCTGAGCCCTCTATTCCATTTCACTGATCTACATATCTGCTTTTATGCCAGTATCATACTGTGTTGATTACTATAACTTTGTAGTATATTTTGAAATATCCTACAAAGACAATGAAAAAAAAAAAAAAACAAGGTTTGTTTGTGTGTGTGTGTGTTTCCATGTAAATTTTAGGATTATTTACTCTAATTCTGTGGAAAATACTCATGGTACTTTGATAGGGATTACATAGAATCTGTAGATTGCTTTGGGTGCTATAGTCATCTTAACAATATTCTTCCAGTCCATGAGCATGGAATATTTTACCATTTGTATCATTTTTTATTTCTTTCATCAATATTTTATGGTTTTAGAGTACAGGTCTTTTACTTCATTGGTTTATTCCTAGGTACTTAATTCTTTTTGGTGTAATTATATATAAAATTGTTTTCTCAATTTCTCTTTCTGCTACTTCATTATTAGTATATAGAAATGCAACCAATTTCTGAGTATTGATAGTTTATCCTTCAACTTTACTGAATTCATTTATTACTTCTAGTTGTTTTTGTTGGAATCTTTAGGGCTTTCTATGTATAGTATGTCATCTGCAAATAGCAACAGTTTTACTTCTTCCTTACCAATTTGGGTACTTTTTACTTCTTATCAGATTGCTATGGCTAGGACTTCCAGTACTATGTTGAATAAAGGTGACAAGACTGGAGGCACCTGGGGGGCTCAGTCAGTTAAGTGGCTGACTCTTGGTTTTGGCTCAGGTCATGATCTCATGGTCGTGAGATTGAGCCCTACCTTGGGCTCTGCACTCAGTGTGTAATTTGTTTCAGATTCTCTCTCCCTTGCACTCTCTCTCTCAAATAACTAAAATCTTTATAAAAGAAAAAAGGTGATAAGAATGGACATCCTTGTCTTGTTCCTGATCTTAGAGGAAATGCTCTCAGTTTTTCACTATTGCATATGATGTTAGCTATGGTTTTGTTATATATGGCCTTTATTATGTTGAGGTATGTTACCTTTGAATCCATTTTGAGAGTTTTTTTTAATCATGAATAGATATTGAATTTTGTTAAATGCTTTTTCTGCATTTTAGATTATATTATTTTTATCCTTGATTCTGTTAATGTGGTGTATCATGTTGATTGGTTTGTGAATAATAAATCATCCTTACATCCCTGGAATAAATCCCACTTGATTGTGGTAATTCTTTTGATATATTGTTGAATGTGGTTTGCTAATATTTTGCTGAGGATTTTTGTACCTATGTTCATCAGGGATATTGGCCTATAAGCTTTCTTTCTTTCTTTCTTTCTTTCTTTCTTTCTTTCTTTCTTTCTTTCTTTCTTTCTTTCTTTCTTTCTTTCTTTCTTTCTTTCAATTCAAACCATGATTAGCAAAGGCCCAGGGTCCCAGTTCAAGTCCTACCATTGAGAGAGGTCATGTTAAATCAGAGACTATTTGGGATGCTTCAAAACCCCTGGCAGAAGCAGTGCAGACCCCCAGGAAACATTGCAATAAGACTATAGTTTTTGGAATCTTCCAGGCATGGAGTAAATTCCTGCTCAAGACATCTCCAATACAAACCTGAAGCTGAGGGCATTTCATGCTCCCAGAAACCTCTGGAGCTGCCTTGGACTCAAAATATATCTTTGGGAGAAAAAGTTGTCCTTAAGTGACTGAATAAAAGGCACTCCTGTGTCCTCCTTTGTCGCTTCTCTGCTTCAAACCAGGAATGGACAAGCCATCGTGCTTCAAACTCTCTAATGGCTCTATGTGTGTATTTTTCCATGATCAGCACGGATTTGATCAAATCTGATTCTTTCTTTCTTTCTTTCTTCTTTTTCTTTTTTTGGTAGCATCCTTGATTTTGGCATCAGGGTAATACTGGTATTAGAGAATGTATTTAGAAACTTTTTCTTCTATTTTTTGGAATAGTTTTTTTTTTTTTTTTTAAATAAGTATTAACTCTTCTTTAAATGTTTGGGAGACTATACCTGTGAATTCATCTGGTCCTGAACTTTTGTTTGTTGGGAGTTTTTTGATTACTGATTCAATTTTGTTACTAATAATTGTTATGTTCAGATTTTTAATTTTTCTGATTCAGTTTTGAAAGATTGTATGTTTCTAGGAATTTATGCATTTCTTCTACATTTTCCAGGTTGGCTTACAATTTTTTCTGGTAGTCTCTTATAATCCTTTGTATTTCTTTGGTGTGGTTTGTTACTTTTCCTCTTTTGTTGCCAATTTTATTTATTTGGATTTTCTATTTTTCTGATGAGTTTGGCTAAAGGTTTATCAGTTTTGTTTATCTTTGCAAAGAACCAGTTCTGGATTTCATAGATTTTTTTTTTTTTTGCACTGATCTTTATTATTTTCTTCCTTCTACAAACCTCGAGCTTCATTCTTTTATTTTCTAGTTCCTTTGCATTGTGTAGTATTTTAGGAAGATTTAGTATTGAGAACAAGATGAAGTTATTGTAATAGTTAAGAGATTTTGAAACAGAGCTTGTCTGAATTCCCACCACCAGACTCTGGAATGACTTAAATACAATGTAGAATGTAGGGTGTTAGAAAGGAGCATCTTCATCATGCTATAGAAAAAAAAATTAGATTAATGCACTGATTTTTCTCCTACCTTCTACTCCATTTACCAATTCATTCTGTATCCTCTGCCCTGCTCAGTGCTCTGACTGGCTGACCTCTACAGACTACATCAGCAACTGGGCTCCCTTGCTCTTTGGCTTTCTGGCTTTCCATCAATAGGAAACACTAGGTAGAGGAGAACATGTTTGGGGTATTTCTTCCCTGTCCGCTCCCTTCTTTGGCATTTCCTCTCTAGAAATAGTTGCCTCTCTCTATGACTCTAGCTCTCTCTGAGCTCCAGTAATAGTTTTCCCATTTGCTTCTTCAGCCTTAGAGGTATTAATGATTTCTTCGTTCATTACTGTTCTTTATAGGTTCCTTTTCCCTGCTCACACCTCTGTAAGGGATCCTTTCATCAGAGCTTCTTCATTTGAAGGATCTGGGAAAAACTCCATTTCCTATTGAGAATCAGATTTACACAATGAAACACTAATGGAGAATCTAAAGATTTATAGAAAAACCAAATTATCATCTAATGGGTGCTTGTTTATTTTTAAACATAGCACTAATATTTTTGAGGACAAAAATCTTTGGTGGTTATCTTGGCCAACTTTATTTTTAACTATAATGATTATGCCTTGGATGGGAGGAGACATGGTGTAAAGGACAAACACAGACAAGGTTGTGGAAGGGACAGGTGGAAAGAGGAGGAAATAGGCATCCAAAGTAACTTTTGCCTACTTCATATTTTTCCCCAGTGCCAATTTTGGCCCTGATACTGAGTTTGTCATTTTAGTAGAGAATGAGGGAGAAAATCAGGAAAACTTACCAACCAGAGTGCTGGGCTAGTAAGTATTTGATACCCTGCGGATACTAGGTTAAGCAATGAACAAAGCTGCCAATTTTATTTAATCTAGAAACACAATCCCTTATGTATTTGTCTTTTGTAATTTCTAGGACCCATATCTTTTTGTGCTGACCATTAGACACTTAGAATTAGGTAAGAACTCAATAGCTACATAAATTTCCCAAAGAGACCTATTTTAGTTTGTTATATAACATTGTCCTGGCCTTCCTCCTTATAGCCTCTTGAGGATCTGGTGGGAATTTTTTGTCTCTATTTGCATTTATTTACATCCTACACTTTGTGACAACTTCCTGAACTTGGGAAATGTCTTTAGTAATTCAAACCATGATTAGCAAAGGCCCAGGGTCCCAGTTCAAGTCCTACCATTGAGAGAGGTCATGTTAAATCAGAGACTATTTGGGATGCTTCAAAACCCCTGGCAGAAGCAGTGCAGACCCCCAGGAAACATTGCAATAAGACTATAGTTTTTGGAATCTTCCAGGCATGGAGTAAATTCCTGCTCAAGACATCTCCAATACAAACCTGAAGCTGAGGGCATTTCATGCTCCCAGAAACCTCTGGAGCTGCCTTGGACTCAAAATATATCTTTGGGAGAAAAAGTTGTCCTTAAGTGACTGAATAAAAGGCACTCCTGTGTCCTCCTTTGTCACTTCTCTGCTTCAAACCAGGAATGGACAAGCCATCGTGCTTCAAACTCTCTAATGGCTCTATGTGTGTATTTTTCCATGATCAGCACGGATTTGATCAAATCTGAAAACCCTACATAATGTATGCCAAGCACATTCAGATTCATTTGCATGTAAATCATCACAGATGATGCTTTATACAGATTTCTAAGATGCCTCTTAATAAGCATTTTCAAGCCTCTTTTATTTTTCTGTAAACACTCTTTAATCTCAAGTTCTGGAAGGTTTGAATTTGGTTTGAAATGGCAAGCCCAGGAATTTTGAGCAGATCCTGACAGGCCCCAGTTCTCCCAGTCCTACTTTTCATCCATCAGAGATTGACTCAGAATCCCTTGGCCAGACGGATGAAGAGTCCCAGCTGTCAACTCATGTCTCCCAATGGTACTTTATACTCATTGGCTTTAAAAACAAGAGTGTTTTCATGTTTTAAATGCTCATTTACAAACCGTTTCTCATCTCTTGAGTTTCTGCAATGTTCCCTCTGAAGCCTCTATGCTCCCAGGGGAATTTTCCCTGGTTTAGGAATAAATAGGAAGAAGGGGGGTGGGAAGAACAACCCTCTTCTGATAAGCTGTCCCAGCTGACAAGCCCTTCCCCTCAGACCCATCCACTTAGATCAATGAACATTTCACAGGCTTAACCAGTTATCTTCATGAGATGACAAGGCCATTACACAGTCACACATATAAAGAGGTACACAACATTAAAAATGCTTCCCACAGATTGCAAGTAGGAAAAGTAATCTAAGTTTCCTATCTTACGCAACCTCTTCAAAATATCCTTCTCCTCTCATTCAATTGTTCTTTAAACTCCAGTCATTCATTTTGTTATTGTTTCCTTATGATTTCTTGAAAAGCCTTCCATTACCCTTCTTATGCAGTGTCATCATTTGTTCTGTATATTTTTATATGCACATATTCTATAATACATAAACATAGATCAACAAATGTGCAATTTGGAAATTTGCTTTTCAGTGACATATTTCAGTGCCTTGTGTGAATATCTGAATTCAACATAGATAAAATGAGTCAGTTTTTGTAGGATCACTGTTACATCGACCTTTTGTGATATATACTCTGTCAGCATCTTCTGCATGTAGTCCACAAATATATATGAAATGAATGAATGCAAGAATTAAAATGTACCATGGTACATTTAATTAATTTATTGAAGTAAAAGTGACACAATACCCTATTAGTTTAAGGTGTATATCCTAGTGATTGGATATTTTTATACATTTTGAAATTATCCCCACAACAAATCTAGTTATCGTTTGTCACCAAAGTTAT
Source organism: Mirounga angustirostris (assembly GCF_029215605.1). Lineage (NCBI taxonomy): Eukaryota > Metazoa > Chordata > Mammalia > Carnivora > Phocidae > Mirounga > Mirounga angustirostris. Next base: position 66,850,067 of record NW_026991717.1, on the reverse strand, counting down.
TAAACTATTATTGACTGTATTCCCTATTCTACACATTACATTCCCATGGCTTATTTTATATCTGGAATTTTATATCTTTTAATCTTCCTCACTGATTTTGTCTGTTCCTCCACTGCCAACCCCTTCTCCCTCTGGTAACCAAGTTTATTTTCTGTATTTACAAGTCTATTTCTCTGTTTTTTTATTTTGTTCTGTTTAGATTTCATATATAAGTGTAATCATATGGTATTTGTCTTTTTCTGACCTAGTTCACTTAGCACGATACCCTCTAGGTCCATCCATGTTGTTGCAAATAAGTTTTCATTTTTTATGGCTAAGTAATATTCCATTTTATATATTGCCAACACTTTTTTTTTTAATAGCCAATATGATAAGTGTGAGGGGATATCTCATTGTGGTTTTGATTTGCATTTTTCTGATAAACGATGCTCAATGATGTTGAGCATCTTTTTGTGTGCCTTTTGGCTGGCTATATGTCTAATTTGGAAAAATGCCTATTCAACTCCTCTGCCCATTTTTTAGTTATTTGCTTTTTTGATATTAAGTTGTATAAGTTCTTCATATATTTTGGATATTAACCCCTTATTGATTGTATGATTTGCAAATATCTTCTCACATTCAGCAGGTTGCCTTTTTGTTTTGTTGATAGTTTCCTTTGCTGTGTGGAAGCTTTTTAGTTTGATGCAATCCCATTTGTTTAACTTTTGCTGCCCTTGCCTGAAAAGACTGGTCCAAAAAATATTGCTAAGACTGATGTCAAAGAACTTACTGCCTATAGTTTCTTCTAAAAGTTTTATGGTTTCAAGTCTTACATTCTTTAATCCATTTTGAAATTTTTTGTATGCAGTTTAAGATAATCATCCAATTTTATTTTTTGCGTGTAGCTGACCAGTTTTCCCAGCACCATGTATTGAAGAGACTTTTTTCCCCATCATATAGTCTTGCCTCCTTTGTCACAGATTAGTTGACCATATATGTGTGAGCTACAGTATATTTTAAATACTAGCAGAAGTGCATTTTGTTTAGGTCACTAAACTGGCTAACACACAATAATCATTATGTCAGTAAAATAGTAATAACAATTATGTAACTAACAATCTGTGGCCCACAAAGTTATTACATAGTCTATTTTCACACATAGCCTCATTTTTCATCTTGAAGATACTGATACAATTTATTTGCAATCTATTAGTCCCAATGTTAAAAGCATCCAGTTATCTTCTGTTACAATTTCCATGATAGGAATGTGAAATTATTTCCTACAAAACCTCTGTTGCCAAAATATATAAGAAAGCTGATAGAGCTCAAGTGTCCATTGATGGATGGTTGGATAAAGATGTGATATTTATATATATAAAAGGACTAGTACTGAGCCATAAAAAAGAATGAAATCTTGCCACTTGCAATGATGTGGATAGAGCTAGAGTGTATTATGCTAAGCAAAATAAGTCCGAGAAAGACAAATACCATATGATCTCACTCACATGTGGAATTAAGAAACAAAACAAGTGAAAACATACAGGGGGTAAAAAATTCTATTTTATGGCTTGCCTTTCTCTTTATAGAGAACAAACTGAGGGTTGCTGGAGGATAGGTGGGTGGGGCTAAATGGTGATGGATATTAAGGAGGGCCTTGTTATGATGAGCACTGGGTGTTATATGTAAGTGATGAATCACTAAATTCTACTCCTAAAACTAGTATTACACTGTATGTTGACTAACTAGAATTTAAATAAAAACCTGAAATATTAAGAAAAAAAAGCCGATTGAGTTCATAAATTTACTCTACTTTCAGGTATATGATAAAATATATACCAGATGTCTTCTCTCTTCTCAACCCTAGTATATTGGTTAGAATACCAGACCAAAATGCTATATAAAGACACTCAAATAATGGAGCAGAACAAACAAATTAGAAGCCTATTTCCCTGTCCTATAATAGTTCAGAGATTAGCAGTGCAAGGCTGAAGGCTTTACCTTTTTCCTCCATAGGATATGTAGTACCCAAGCTGCTAGATTCACTCTGATATTCTTAATATGTGGCTTTCACCTCTGGGCTCACAGTACCTGCTCCAACTATGCCATTTTCTAGCTCAGAGAAGAAAGAGGGAGAAAGAAGTTCTTTAAGGTCAAACCTATTGGAAGAGCTTAGCCACTGAGACATACCTTACCCTAAGGGAGACTAGGAAATATGGTGTCTAGCTAACTTGCTGCATGCCCTGCTGAGGCTTGGAGGTGGATTGGAGGGGAGGTTCTATTACTAATATGAAGAAGGTGCAAATGGACATGGAGAATATTAGCCGTGTCTGCCACAATTTGGTCAAACTGTATTGGTATACTTGGTGTATATTTCCTTGTCTAAAAGTTGGGAAGAACAGAGGATGTATCTGGAAAAGAAACTGTTGTAAAACGAAGCCAAGGGCAAAATTATAATCCTATAGCATTTCTTCCATCACTGAAAGAAAGGAACAGTCCTGAGAATAACATGGAGTCAGCTGCTGGAACATCTTTTCTATCTCAGACCCTAGGCACATGTATCTGAATCTTAAGGAGAGAGAAAGTTAAACATTTTAATCAAGAGACATTTTTTTCACCCAAAGTCTATAAGACTTGATGATGAAAGAGCAATTAGTTGGGTCCAATCTTCCAAGTGTATAAACAAGACAGTACTGGGAGGCAGTTTCAATGGTAACCCTCACCTGAGTGGTGCTGGGGCAGTGTAGGTGGCATCAGGACAAGTGTTGTGGAATTGAAGTGAGCATTAGCAGGCCTGGAGACCCAAGGAGGACCGTAGAGGGTAGTAGCAGGAGATAACTCAATGGAAGTCACTATTGGTAGGGACAAGGCACTGTAAGGTCAGTCGTAATTCCCAGAACAGTCTCTTTGGAAGATGGTTAATTGAAGTTCTCAGGAGAGAAAAGTTGACTATTAAAGTACAAAATTAGTGTGATGTTATTGGGATCGTCCATGTATTTATTTTTTAATATAAAAGAAGTAAAATAGATTTTCCTCCCCGCCCCCCAAAATGTTGACATGTGATTATAGCTATTCAACAGCCTACAGTCATTAGGTATAGAAAAGTTACAGTAGCATTTATTCAAATGACAATTTTTATTATTTAATGGACAAAGTATAAAAGAATCTGAGGGGCAAATGCTCAAATACATTCACCCAGCAGTGTTTCTCTAAATTACTAATATAGAACTCAGAATTATCCCTCTGAAGATTTTATAAAAACTAAACAAAATGAAAGCCATTTCCCCTCTTTATATAAAAGGCTCATCAATTTTTGTCTCAATACACAGTAACCCTATCTTCAAAGTGACAAAAGATGAATCTTTATGTAAATGCTTTGAACTGCCTGTAGTACAGACTTCCACATAAGAGTCAAGTTAAAATTCATCCCACGTGTTCTGAAAGTATAGTATTCTACCAGATGAGTTTGGGTGAATGCAGAACGGCTCAGCAAATTTGATTTTTCATTGACTTGATGTTTATATTGGGTGTTCAATTGTTTTAAAGCATGACTAAAGAGTGAAAAAATGCTACAGGAACTCATGGGTCCAGAAGAAATCTCTGCTCAGCTGAATCCCCTGAGCTACATCTATATGTATTTTTTAGATCTATTATTTTTCTCCAAACCTTTTGAGTATTTTGGGATTGCAGTGATTGAGGAAAGTGGCCATCGCGACAATTTTCTATTTAAAAACCTTTCAGCAAAGAAGCTGCTTTCTCTCTCATAGAAATGAAAGATTCCTCAAAAATTCCAAGAGAAAGAGGTTGAAGAATGGTGATTTTCCATTGAGCAATGAGATGCCTCAGGGATATATTAGTTGACTTTTATATTTTTATCTCTCTCTCCCTTAAAGATAAGGAAGATTTCTAAATCTTGACAGTACACAGACTGGGGGCTGTGGAATAGGGGGTGAAAGTAAGCTTGGCAGTGGGACAGATTCTTAGATGTAATTGGCTTTACTTATGACCTAACTCTGGGGGAAAATATTGCAGGAGGCTCAAGTTTTACTGCCATTTATTATTATTTTTATTTAGTATTGACTTTACCCTTAAAATGTTTAGCCTTTTTCACTTGTCATGATCTTCCCCAGCAAGCAATTGAACACTACTGATCGTGTGGTCAGCTTTGGAGAAGACTAAGTATTAGCTTAGATTTTCAGTTTTCTCTCCCTTCCACCTCCTCCGGAGGTTCTCACATTATAATTTCAAGACTTCTTCCCTTTTCCCTTTTTTATACTGGCAGAACCTGCTTTTCACTTCTATTAAAACTGTCAAAACTGCCCAAAGGGAAAAAGTATATGTTTTCCCCTTGGTACTGAAAAGAGTGAAGAAGCATATTTTGGCAGTTTCAGTGTAGGTGTGAAATTTTTCACACAGCTCTACAAGGGAGGTACACAAGTCTGGCCCTGTTGGAGCATCTGATATTTCATGGATGGCAATTTCTTTAAAAGGTATGGCCTAGGGCTAAATTAAAAGATGGGGATTTAGACCAGAAATGATAGCATTCCATTGAAACAATTGTCAATTATGTGAAAGATGCTGTTGCATATTTAAACAACAAATGGTGCCCCTTTAAATTTTCCCCATGGCAAGTTTTATTGTAAAATAAAGATTTGGAGTTATACATCAAAACGTGTATTTTAGCTTATAGAACCCATACCACAAACAATGCAGAAAATATTAGACTGCGAGGTATTGATTTTACATGAAAGCATATCAGTTACTAAAATGTACAAACCACTAAAGCATCACCATAGTTGGGTAGGAGATCTCTAAACACTATTTTTAATTTAAACAAATTATTGGCTTTGCTGCATTTAAAAAGGTATGGCATATACTCTTTGAAGGTTTTTTAAAAATTCAATCAAATAAATACGTTGGTTTCAGATCCCATATTAAACAAGTCTTACATTAGAGTTGACAAATTTTGATCACTACCATAAAAGTACCAAAGCTGGGCTAAATACCCTGTATTTTTCCCCCAAAGATTGGCTGCCCAAACATGAATATAAATAATGGTTTTTATTTTAACACAATTTATAGGCTGGTCCATTGCTGATTTTACCTCACAATTTGTTTAATTACAATGAAGTGAAGTGTTCATTGACCATCCTCTGATTCCATCACATTTTCTTCCCGGGGTCGGGGGGCACTGGGAGTGAAAGAGAGAGAATCTTAGGCAGGCTCCATGCCCAGTCACCTCAGCGGAAATCAAGAGTCTGATGTTTAACTGACTGAACCACCCACGCACCCCCCACCACAGTTTAAAAATCTCAGGTTAATAACAGATCAGATTCACAGAAAAAAGAATTATAATTTTAAATCAAATGGGATTTGTATAATCAATCCTTTATACTTATTGAGACATCTTTGAATGTTATTTTCGTGCATTTAGTATATCTAAACACTCATGATACACATAAGAACTAAATGTTAGTTATAGTTATTAGATATTAGAAGATATCCAAGCAATCTTTTTTCAGTTCTTGCCTGTTAGGTGACATTGAATCATCTTTTCAGATTTCATATGTATCTATGACTTCGTTGTAAATCTAATTTTTCTAAGGGAGGAATCCTTCTTAATATATCACTCAATCTTTGCTTAATGTTTTTCCCCAGTGAGGACAATTATATTGTAACTGCTCAAATTTTGGAATTGGATTCTTATGGCTAAATGAACTCCTGTCCTCGTGATTTTCATTTAAACTAATTCTGTCTCTAGAGCCACTGAGAATACATTCATCCCTTATGATTATAATTCAGACATTTATGGATGTACATCATACTTCCCTTTGGCCTTCATTAAGTTTAAAGCCCTCAGTTTCTTATCTCTTATCTGGGACATTCATCAACTCTTCCCTCACCATTTTGAGTTTCATCTTAATCTTCTTGTTTCCACCTTAGTAATTTCTCTCCCTTACGAACATTTCTGTTGTTAGAGGCTATTTTCATAAGGATTTTAAAACATTTACTCTGATCAAGAAAACAGGGGCGCCTGGGTGGCTCAGTCGTTAAGCGTCTGCCTTCGGCTCAGGTCACGATCCCAGGGTCCTGGGATCGAGCCCCGCATCGGGCTCCCTGCTCCATGGGAAGCCTGCTTCTCCCTCTCCCACTCCCCCTGCTTGTGTTCCCTCTCTCGCTGTGTCTCTCTCTGTCAAAAAATAAATAAAATCTTTAAAAAAACACACACAAAAAAGAAAACAGATAAAATTATGGCACAGAATTTGGACTTTTGCTTGAATCACAATTTGGGTTCCCAGAACTCCAAGTTTCCAGAATACTGTAGCCTCTCATTGTTGTGCATCTCAGAATTCACCTCATGCAACCATCAAACCAACAGCCTACGAACCAGGCAGGGAATCTCTCAAATGCTCCAAATAGCTGCACATCACTACAGATTATGACTGCTTGGATTTAGGGAACATTTTTTTGGCTGGGGAAACATTCCAATGGGATAGATTAATCTATGTAAACCACATAGCTCAGCTGAAACTGCTGTTTGGCATTCTAAATTGCCAACTCCGTCTCCCTTCCGCACAAAAAATGCACATTTCTTCCTATAATAAAGATATTTTATAATAGCAATAAGGCAACTCCAGGGTGTGTGGTTATCACGAGATAATCATACCCTAGAGGGATTACAGACACTTGGCTGTGCCTCATAACACCCCATGTGTGTGTTTATCTCATGATAACCACACTCGCTTTTGTATCTTATTGCCTAATTATCCTCTTCTAATGCAAAATACTAATTTTTTGTCTGAAACAATATGTGCAAGGATGTATTGCTAACAATCGCAGGAGGACATTGACAAACAATGCTGCTGTTATTCTTCACTCACTTCCCAGAAGAAAACTGATACACAAGAAGAAAGTTCTCAGAGTGATAGGTGAACATTACAGTCCATTTTTGAATGAACTGCTTCTTAAGAGGACTATATAGAGGACTCTGTTTTACCCATTAATGCTAGAAGATAAATTACCCATTTTTTTCTCTTTTAGATATTTCTCAATAATAACTGAAAACTAGAGAATGAGCAGGACTTTCAAACCTGAAAAAATAAAAAGATACTAAATTTCATTTACTCCCAGAAAGTTAATGGGAGAGGGAGATTGCTTTTGATTTATTGAGTTATCTAATTTAATAAGAATATCTGTATGCTACTTATTCACTTCTCCACATATATTTTAACTGTCAACCTTTCAAGTTGAAAAATATATATTAAATGTGGTACCTTACAGTAGTGCAATTCATACAAGTCCATTAATCTTGAATCCTTTTACTAACTTTTATGAAGTGAAATTATTGCCTATATAATTATCCCAATTATACATAGTAATAATTATTTTTATATTACATTATTATATAACAATTAAAGCCAATAGTGGTTACATGTACAGATTTCCTATGAATCTGATCTCAGAAATGAACATTTTCAAGTTTTATTTTCTAAAATCTTATTTGTAAGTGTTTGAATATATTTAAGACCCTGCAAAGGCCATTAAGGACTCCTGTATTTTATTACTTCAGTTAAATTTAAATTATTCTGAGCAAAAAGAAAATCATTTTTTCAGGACTTTTATAAAAAGATAATGCTATATTCTTAAAATTGTATATTTATGTGCATGTGTATGTGTGAATATACATGTGAGTTCATGTTTGTGTGAGTGTTTGTATATATATGCCACCTGTATTTTTCAAAAGTACTCCTTCTGTACGTGCTTCCACAGACCATGACCATTATTCTCAAGGCCACTCCATATATTTTCTTAACCTTACAAACTCAGTTTCCTCTTCCTGGTTTCTGACTTCATAAATATCACTGGGTCAAATTTGCTTCAATTCAATAAACCTGTTCTTTCTGAACTGTCTGGTTACAGGCCGTAAGACAAGTTGTTTGCTCTGTCCCTGGAGTCCTGTTCCAAGAGTACATTCTTGAACTTTGATTTCAGGGATGTATTATTCCCCTGCATTTACTCACAAAGACTGCATTAAATCTCATTCCATAAATGACAGGTAAAAACAGCAACAATTATTAGTGACTTGAGGGCATTAGATTGTTGTAAGGAGTAAAGGGTGAAAAAAGATACTTCAGAAGGTGCTACTCCATTAACAGAGGAAAAATGCAATGTTTACTTAACACTCAATTATTCACTGGCAGGTAATTAATGGGAAATACTATTTTATTGTTTTTAGACACAGGCATATTTTCTTAGAGCTGAAAGGCATCTTAGAGCTCATCTATTCCAATCACCTCTTCATATAGCCAGGAAAATTTGACAACCCCATCTATTCTATTTATTTGTCTTTTACTAAGAACTAGAAAAGAAGATCTTTTCAATCAATACACATAATTATCCACACCAGAGATGGTGTGAGCCTGAAATTAAGCAAACGTAGCTAAAGTAAATCTCTTTAGACTAGTGCTTGGCATCATTTTGTTTTTCCTTAGCATGCAGTTGGAGAACAGAAAGGGTTGAATAGTGTGAATAGGTAAAAATATTGGACAGCATTTTAAACTTTTGAATGCCTTGTATTTTCGTTTGACTTTGTGAATAGAAATTTCCAAGATGTAGTTGGAGAAGATTCTTAGAGTTTACTAGATATTAAGGGAGATACTATGAAAGGCCTTCCTACTAGAAACCAACTAGGTCTTGGATACACTAGGACAATTATGCTTTAATGCATTGGTGAAATCATAAGAGAGAAAGCAAAAATTTCTTAGAATGAGTAAATACAAAGGCACGGGGAGCTGAAAGTAGAGTAAGTGCAAGACATAAGCAAATAGGAAAGTAAATGCTATCCTGGGGTAAATGCTAACACTAATTCTGGGATGAGGACACTATGCTCTAGGCCCTTGCTTTTTTATGGCAATCCAATTTCATAAAATATAACAAAAACATACATTTTAAAAACATACTTTAAAAACTAAAAAAATATATTTATACTTCAAAATATCATGATTTAAGAAGAAAATAATTTGGAGACAAAAAACTTAAAACCAAATGTAATTTAAATACTCTGCAAAATTTATAAAATGCAGCAAAAATGATCATCTGAAGGATATTTACAATCTTAAACTATTATATTAAAAATAATTGCTGATGAATAACAACCTAAGCATCAAATAAGAAATCAAGAAAAGAACAATGAACTTAAATATAGTATAGACCTAAAGCAATAGAAGACTAGAAATAAAAGTTATAAATGAAAAAACAAAAATGCAAAAGAGAGTATCTACAAAGAAGTGATTCTTTGAAGAGAACCCCATAAAATTGATTAAAAAAATGGAGATTATACATAAACAATATTAGGAAATGGGAAATATTTGTATAACAGTCCAAATTTAAATGCAACTAAGAAATTGTGAATATATTAATGACAATATAAATTTGAAAATTGGAAAAATATAAAGACTGAAAAATCGTGTATTCTGTATTAAAGTATTTCAAAATCAGGACCAGATGTTTTTACTGGAAAATTCTACCAACAATTGAGGAAACACACCTTTTCAGTCCCTAACTCCCCTGATGAAGAGGATGGAAACTTACTCTACCAGATATAAAATTCATCATAAAACTATGGCCATTAGGGCAGTATGGTACTAGTATAGTCATAGACAGATGAACATAAAGGAACAACTGTAAGCAGACACATGCATCTATGGAAATGATATAGGAGAAAGATGGCATCATAGATTGTGGGGAAGATGAGGAACTCTGTATTAAATGGCACTGTGACAGTGGGGAATCCAGGTAGAAGTATCAATGTAGAGCCTTACATCAAAAAATACAAGAAAACAAAATCCAAACAGATCTAATTAAATGTCACAGTCAAAACCTTACACTTTTAGACTACCTTTTTGGAGACTATATTTAGAAACTCAGAATTGAAAAGATTTTCTTAGGCGAGACATATACACACACACCTACATGAACATACAAATGCTAACTAAACAAGAATAAATCTTAAATACAATTTTATATTTGTTAAAATATATGCAGATGAAAAGACAAACCACAAACTGGAAGAATATGTAATCAACAGGAATACCAGAATGTCAAAACAACCACGGCAAATACAACAGCCTAATAGAAGAAATGGCAAAATTCACCAAAATGAGGAAGCTCAAAGGAGAGATTAGTTTTAAGAGGGAAATGACAAAAAAAAAAAAAAAAAAGAAAGAAAGAAAGAAAAGAAAAGAAAAGAAAAGAAAAGAAAAAGAAAGGAAAAAGAAAAGAGGGAAATGAAGTTTTTTGGGTCTGTTGAATTTTAAAATGATGGCAGAAGTTGTCAATCTAACCAATAGCCTGCAAATTGGTATAGGGATAAGAAAGGTGTGGGAGGGAATATTTGCTTAGCCTGGCGATTGGGGCAGGTGGGGTGGAATGTTCAAGGGCTGAATAGATGTTCAGCCAGTCTATTTGTTTCAGCCTCATCCTGCATCCCGGCTCAGAACTCATTTTTGCTCCTGCCAACTCCTTCCTGCAACATGACTTGACTTGCTTCTTAGTGACCTTCCCTTACTTCCCTCATCTCTTGTAGATAGTAAGAATTCAACTTTTTTTTTCTTTATTATCTAAGGGACATCTTTCTTAATGTCTGTCTTTATCTCCCCCATTATCTTTGTCCTTGTAAGCTTGCAATATATTTTTTTTATCCTGTTGTTGATTTGGTGAAGGGTAAAGATAAATTCGTATGTCCAATAGGCCATGATTTACTTGAAATCCTCTACTTGGAAATTATTGCTAAATTATCACTCTCCACAATCAGCTGAAGTCTGTACATTCTCTGTGTCTCAGTTGTGTTTTGTTATAGAAAATTATATTCTCTGGGTATGAATTTGGCTCTAACTCTTAACTGTGTAGGGGAGGATGAGCTGTTTCTTGTGCACAGCACAAAATATTTTAAGAATAAATAATATAAGTAAAATTCCTGGCAGAATAGTAGTGACATCCACAGTATGGATCCTTGACTAGAATGGCCTTGCCTAAGGGACATTATAGAGAATTTCTGATTTGGTTGGAACTTTGGACTGAGCGATCATTGGTATTTTCCTCTCGAGAGTCTAACTCCACTTTTCTCTTTTGGTTTTTCCCTTACTTTGAGGGTTAGCAGCAGCAGCCTTTAGCCTGAGAAAAGCTTAAATCAAATGAAACTGATCACTGGTCTATTCTTCGTGGACCCCTCTTGGGGACTGCCATAGAATATCCTACTGAATTTGGCATTGTGGCTTGGATGCCCAACAGTTTGGTGATCTGATCTCAGTCTTGTCTTTAACATGCTAAATGTTATATTCTTAATCCCAGCTCACTGCTTTAGTTTCTTTATAGGGAAAAAGAAGGGGAGAGCATAGCCAAGAAGGTTTGGTCCAGCGATGAATGAATATGAAATCTTAGAGAGAAGGCTGGGCTCATAGTGAGAAAATAATGCTGGCATTAATCCACTTAGAATTGCACAGTGCTCCCACCCCCACCCCCCCACCTACAATGTGGATTGGTTTAACACCCTTTGTTGGTGTTATTTGGCCATTCCCTTCAAATGCTAATGATCAGCTAGTTTAACACCCTTTATTGGTGTTATTCGGACAGTCCCTTCAAATGTGAATGAATAGCTTGCTTTGTTTCCATAGACAGGGGAGCCAAATAACTACAGGGCCTAGAAGCAAATTATTTCTCTGGTATAGACCCACCCTGAATGATGAATTGGGCTCTATGGTGGCTGTTTCACTGAAGACTGATATTTCCCTACCCATCGCAAACCAGGCCAAAAAAGGAGCTAAACCATTTTCTCCTCATTATCACCTCATTAAGCTCCCCAAGCCAGTGCAGGGCTGGGGTAGAGGCCTGCTACAGGTAGCTTAATGAGTTTCTTATTTATAGGCCCTGTGCTGTTATGCAAAAGCTTGTTATTCCCAGGCTTGGAGTATGGCATTTTCTAAAGGGAGTTAAGAAATGTAATTATCAAGCATCTTAGTATGGGTGTCACACCACTTCTTGGCCACTTGATCAACAAGAAACAAATACATTTGCTAGATTTGTAGAATTTGATATTATGCTCTGATGTTTACCCCAATTTTCTCATTTTCTTCTAACAACAGAACAGATGCTGCCCCAGATGTGGAAAATGCAGATGTTTGCCAGCTTCAGGATAACTCCAAATTCATAACTGTACATGGCATTCTGCAGATCTCTCAGTTTGATTTTTGAGGGAAAAAATCTCCCCTCCCCCAAAAATGGTAAGTATTTTTTTCTTGTTGTATATGTGACTTGGAGATACATTTGAGACATGAAAAGCAGTCCCACGTTTAGCTCTCATATGAAGATATTAAAAACTGCTGATTTCATATGCAAATATACAAGACTATAATCAGTGTTCCATATTTTGGGTTTATAAAAATACTAAAATTTCAGGCAATGAACATTTATTAAGCACTGACTATGTATCTGTGTCTGGAATTGAGCAAGGTAGGACAAGACATAAAATGTTAAACATGTAAGTCACTGTCACAGATTTAAAGAACTTTATCATCTGAAGAAGTCCTAGCAGTCATAACTTAGGTGTATATAGAGATACATATGCTTATTCAAGTGTGTGCATATGATATGTATGTATGTACATATATTTCTCCACAAAGACAGTATATAGTGAAGGAAGTAGAGAATAATTTTAAAGCAAAAGTTGGTCAGTAGAGAATAAGCCAAATAACAGGTGCCTCTGTTGTCACTAATATATAGTAACTTATGATATCAGAACAAAATCCACATAAAAGGGACCCAACTAAAAGGGGAAAGAATCTGGCTGTATTTAAGCAGTTAGTTTAGCAAACACTAATAGTTCAAATATTTGAATACCTATCCTGGGTGATATGGTGTATATAGAAATGAATATTATAAACCATCTCTTCATCATGTTTATGAATAAGTTGGAGTAGGGGAGATACATAAAGCCATATAATTGCTCATTAGACAAAGAAAAAACTAAAGAAGTATTAGGAGGAATTCTTCCCATTTAAAAAATAAAAGAAAATGGAATGGATGAGTTAGAATTTGAGCTCATACCTAATAGGTAGGAAGGTTTCAAAAGATTGGTTGCTTCCATATTTTCATGTGGGACAGACTTAGGAGCAATAATTGGTTATCAGGAGCTTTAAAGATAGACCCCTTGTCTTCAAGTTATATTTTCAATACCTGTTCCCTGTTTTCACTTGAGTTTTATATTTTTGAGGTGGCTGACATAGACAAAGAAATGGTTAAATTTCATCCTACTCGGGCGCCTGGGTGGCTCAGTTGGTTAAGCGACTGCCTTCGGCTCAGGTCATGATCCTGGAGTCCCTGGATCGAGTCCGCATCGGGCTCCCTGCTCGGCAGGGAGCCTGCTTCTCCCTCTGACCCTCCCCCCTCTCATGTGCTCTCTCTCTCTCTCATTCTCTCTGTCTCAAATAAATAAATAAAATCTTTAAAAAAAAAAATCTCATCCTACTCTGTGCTATTTCTGCACGAAAAGCTCACAAAGGTGTAAGGTAGGGGATGGCAGATAACATTCAGAAAATAGGGATTAATTTATCCTGGTAAGAACTTGGGAGTATATGCATAACAACAGAAGATATAGATTAGAGAAAAAAGTGTAGATAAGGATAAGAGAAAAGGTAGAGCAATAAAGCCAGGTTAGGGGGACCTGGGTGGCTCAGTCAGTTAAGCATCTGCCTTCAGCTCAGGTAATGATCTCAGGGTCTTGAGATGGAGCTCTGCTTGGGGCTCCCTGCTCAGCAGGAAGTCTACTTGTCCCTTTTCCTCCTTCCCTCCCCCCAGCTTGTGCATATGCACTCACTCTCTCTCTCAAATAAATAAATAAAATCTTAAAAAAAAAACAAAATATTAAGCCAGGTTAGGATTTTCAGCCTTTGTTTTTGAGACAGTAAAGAGCATTTATTTTTCTTCTAATTTTTTCCCCCAAGCAATAGGAAGGAATGATAAGATGTTTTGGAGAGACTGGTAAAGGGAAAAACTAGAGTTTGAGAGATCATTTAGGAGCCTAGTCAACAGTCCAAGTTAAGGTGAAAAAAAAAAAAAAAGAATTTTCTGATAAAGCAGAAAGAAAATGAAATCAAGATAACCTTATGATAGATTAGAGTTGGAATACTAATTTAGCAATTGAGTTAGAATACTTTCATAGTGAAATGTTTGTATAATTGAAGATTAACTAAGATTTCAAGCGTGGATAACTAGGGGAATGACAATATCATTGACAATATGTGAAAATCTACACAGGAGCTTTTGCTTTAGAATTTGGTAGTGGAATAGATGATAAAAATTTATTTTTAGGAGGCTAAGTTGGAAGTTCACACATATTTTGCAATAGTGTGTCCAGCAGGTAATGGCAAATTTGAAACTGTAGTTTGAAGGAATATTTTCATTTACCCTATAGCAGCAATTATAAAAGAGTATAGAAAGAAAATGGAGAATGGGAAGATCCATTATGTACATTGTATGAAAAGAAGAGAAATCTGAGGAAGAAAACAGGTTAGTTCAGTTTTACAGTAGTTTTATATAAGAGGAATATTCAAGAATAGTGTCAAATGTTCTAAAAAAATTCAATAATTGAGAAAAGGTCATTATATTTGGTGGCCAGAAGGTAACAAATGAACAGTTGAATATTAATCTATAAGTTTTTAGCTTAACGGATGTATACAGAACATTTCATCCAAAAGCAATGGAATACAAATTCTTCTTAAGTGCACATGAAACATGCTCCAGGATAAATGATATGTTAAGTCACAAAACAAATCTAGGAAGATTAAAAACCTATCAGCATCTTTTCAACAACAGTGGTATGGAACTAGAAATCAATTACAAAAAGAAAACTAGATAATTCACAAATATGTAGAAATTGAACTGCTACCAAATAACCAATGAATGGGTCAAAGAAGAAATTAAAACAAATACTTTGAGACAAATAAAAATGGAAATACAACATACCAATACTTGTTTAAGATGCAGCAAAAGCAGTTCTGAGAGGAAAGTTCATAGTGATAAATGCCTACATGAAGAAACAAGAAAAATCTCAACCTAACTTTATACCTCAAGTAACTAGAAGAAGAAAAAAGCTCAAAATTAATATAAGGAATGAAATTGAGTTCAGAAATTACTTAAATGAAATGGGGACTATAAAGACAAAGTTGACAATTAAACTCATGAAAATAAAAAAAAAAACTGAAATTAGAAATGAAAGAGGAGACATTACACCTGAAACCATAAAAATACAAAGGATTATAACAGGTTACTATAAACACTTATACATCAACAAAATGGACAACGTAGAAATGGATAATTCCTAGAAGCATACACAACCTACTAAGACTAAACCCTGAAGAAAGATAAAATCTGAACAGACTAAACAGTGGAGAGACTGAATTGGTAACTAGAAACCTCCTAACATACAAAAGTCTATGACCAAATGGATTCACTCGTAAATTCTACCAAACATTTAAAGAATAATTAATACCAATCCTTCTCAAACTCTTCCAAAAAACAAAGAAGGAAGGAACCCTTCCAAACTTATTTTAAAAGGCCAGCATTACCCTATATGAAAACCAGATAAAAACAAGCCTCCTCCCCCCCCAAAAAAGAAGAATAAGACAGGCCAATATCCCTGATAAACATAGATGCAAAAATCCTCAACAAAATATTAGCAAATCAAATTAAAAAATACACCATGATCAAGTGGATTCATTCCTGACATGCAAGGATGGTTCAACATCCACAAATCAAGCAAGGTGATATGACACATTAAAAAAATCAAGATAAAAATTATGATTAGGGAGGGTCCAAAATGACAGTGTAGAAGACCCTGAACTCACCTCCTCCACAAACCAAATCTATACCTATTTATGGAGCAATTCCTCCTGAAGAAGAACTGAGGACTTACTGAACAGCTCCTGTGTAACAAAAGACTGAGAGACCCCACAGAGAATAAGAGAGATGGAGACATGGTAACTGCAAATTGCAGAGGGGAGGGACAATATGGAGATATTGTGAACAGATTATTCTTCCACAGGACATTAAAAAAAAAAACCACTATGGTTTAAAAGAGCAACTAAAGTATAGAGAAACCAGGTCCTAGAACCCTGCCAAACATTCCAAACAGCTGGAACTATTTCTAGGTCAGAGGGTCTGGCAAATGCCATGGCTTACATTCCCCTTCACCATGATAATTCAGAGAGGAGCAGAGTCCAGGTGCCATAGCTGGTATCCTGCCTCAGTGAGACCTACCAGCAGACCCACCAAGGCAGCCTCAGGATGGTGAACACTTCTGGCAGTACTCACTATAGCTCCAGCCATCTTGCCAAAATGACATGGGTGAAAAGCACCCTGGAACACTCCAGGCCTGGACCACTTTGGCTCCAGATGACTTGTCAGGGCATCCTTGGAGCAGAGTGCCCAGGGATCACCCATGTTTACCTTGGCTTTGGATGACTTGCCAGGGCATTTCTGTAGAGAGAGGGCTGGGAATACCCTGGCCCATGCCCACTTCAGCTTCAGCCATCCTGCCAAGGCAGCCCCTGCACAAGGTGCCCAGGGACCTCTCCACACAGCCCTCCTGTGCTAGCTAGCCAAAGTTACCAGGCACACCCAGTCTACAAAGAGGATGACCATACACAAGACCATTTCTTCAAGTTTAGGAGAAGGACCTGTCCCACCTAATTTACAGAAAAAAATACAGAAAATCAAGTAAAATGAGGAGACAGAAATATGCTCCAAATGAAAGAATAAGACAACACCTCAGAATAAAAGAACTAAATCAAATGGGGGTAAGTAATCTACCTAATAAAGGGTTCAAAGTAATGGTCATAAAGATGCTCATTGGACTGAAGAGAAGAGTAGACAAACTCAGTGAGAACTTCAACAGAGAGATAGAAAATATTTAAAAAGTATTGAACAATACAACAAAAAATGAAAAAAATATATACGAGATGGAATCAACAGATTAGAGGATGCAGAAAAATAAATCCATGATCTGGAAGACAGAGTAATGGAAAGCCCAAGCAGAACAGCAAAAAGAAATAAAGAATTTAAAAAATGAGACTAGGTTAAGGGATCTTTTGCACAACATCAAGCAAACATTCATTCACATTATGGAGGTTCCAGAAGGGAGAGAGAAATGGGCAGAAAACTTGTATGAAGAAATAATAGCTGAAAACTTCCTTATCTGGGGAAAGAAACAGACATTCAGGTTCAGAAAGCACAGAGAGTTCCACACAAGATGAACTCAAAGAGGTCTGCCCCACAACACATAATAATTAAAATACTGAAGATTAAAGATAGAGAATTTTAAAAAGAAACAAAAAGAAGCAATTAATTATGTGCAAGAAAAACCTCAGAAGTCTATCAGTTGATTTTTTAGCAGATAATTTTCAGGCCAGAAGGAAGTGACATGATATATGCAAAGTGCTGAAGGGAAAGGAAAAAAAAAAAAGCCCTACAACCAAGAATACCCAGTAAAATTATCATTCAGAATTGAAAGAGAAGTAAAGAGTTTCTCAGAGAAACAAAAATTAAAGGAGTTCATCACTACTAAACTGACCTTACAATAAATGGTAAGTGGACTTCTTTAAATAGAAAAGGCAATAATTAGAAGAAAAATTATGGAATGAAAATATTTCATGAGTAAAAGCACACGTGGTAACAGTAGTAAAGCAATCACTTATAAAACTAATATGAAGGTTAAAACATAAAATAATTTTAATTATATGTAAAAAATTAGGGGACTCACAAAATTAAAAAAGATGTAAAATATTACTACATATATATAAAATATGGAGGGGGGGATAAAAATGAAGATTTTTAGAATGTGTTTGAATTTAGGTGACCATCAACTTATAGACTGCTATATACTTAGGATGTTACATGTGAATTTCATGTTAACCACAAATCAAAAGCTTGTAATACACAAAAAATAAAGCTAAGAGTAACACTAAAAATGTCATCAATACAAGATAACAAGAAAAGAAAGGAACAGAAAAGAACTATAAAAACAAGTGAAAAAGAACAAAATGGCAATGAGCATGTAATTGTCGATAATGATTTTATTTTTATTTTGAGAGAGAGTGAGCAAGGAGGAGGGACAAAGGGAGAGGAAGGGAGAATTTTTAGCAGACTTCACGTCTAGCATGGAGTCTGACATGGGGCTCAATTTCACCACCCCAAGATCATCACCTGATCCAAAATCAAGACTCAGATGCTTAACCAGCTGAGCCATCCAGGTGCCCCTCAATAATTTTTTAAATGTAAATTGTCTAAATTCTCTGATTCAGAGACATAGGGCAACAGGATGGATAAGACCCATCTATATACTGCTCACAAGAGACTCTTCAAACTTAAAGACACACATATAGACTGAAAGTGAAGGGATGGAAAGATATTCCATGTAAATAGAAACAAGAAAAAAAAAAGCTGGGGTAGCAATACTTAGACAAAATAGAATTTAAAACAAAGAATATAACAAGAGATAAAGAAGGGCATTACATAGAGATAAAGGGATCAATCCAACAGGAGACTATAACAATTATAAATATCTATATATCCAACACTGGATTATCTAAATATATAAAGCAAAGATTAACAGACATAAAGGGAGAAATGGACAGTAATTTAGTAATAGTAGGGGACTTTAACATCCTACCAACATCAATGGATAAATCATCCAGGCAGAAAATCAATAACAAAAGAGTGTCTTTGAATGACACATCAGACCAGATGGATTTAATAGATACATACAAAGCAACCCATCCCAAAACAACAGAATGCACATTCTTTTTAAGTACACATTGAACATTCTTAAGGACAGATCACATGTTAGTCACAAAACAAGTCTCAATAAATTTAAGACTGAAATCCTGTTGGGGAGGAGCAAGATGGTGGAGGAATAGGAGACCTAAAGTTTGTCTGGTCCCAGGAATTCAGCTAGATAGGGATCAAACCATTCTGAACACCTTCAATAGGAGATCGAAGAAAAGAATAGCAGCAACTCTCTGAACAGAAAAGCGACCACTTTCTGGAAGGTCAGATGTGTGGAGAAGTGAATCTGAGGCAATATTCAGGAAGATAGACAGTGGGGGAGGGGGCCTCCATCAGCCGCTACTGGCAAGTGATAGAGCAGTGGAGCACAAAATCGAAACTTTTAGAAGTCTGCTCTGCTGAGGGACAACGCTCCAGTGGCTAAGCGGGGGGTGAAACCCTCATGGGACAGTGTGGTCTCAGGGCCCTCAGGGTCACAAAAGACCGGGGGTGCCTGAGTGTGGCAGAGCTCCCAGGTATTGGAGCGGGGAAGCTGGCTACAGAGATGGAGCCGAGGAGTGGGCTCTCAGCCCTGGGTTGCCATAAACCGTGATCTGCGGCACAGTTGGGCCACTGCTCCTCCAGCAGGAACCCAACAAGCGGCAGATCCGGGGAGACTCCCCTTCCTCCCCCAGAAGGAGCGGCGTGGGAGCTCACTGCAGGAATCTGCTGGGTTTGGAGACTCCAAACGGGGTCGTGTGCCAGAGATAAAAATGCTTGGTCACAGGCCGGGTGAGCACGGAGTGCAGCCAGAGACCCGGGAGACGGGAGTGACTGACTGCTTTTCTCTGGGGGCACACTGGGGAGCAGGGCCCTGAGTTCTCGGCTCCTCTGGGGCGGAGATTGGGAGGCCACCATTTTCACTCTCATCCTCCAAAGCTGTATGGAAAGCTTGCACGGAACAAAAGCTCCCAAGAACAAACCCGAGCAGATTACTTAGCCCGGCCCTGGCAAGGGCGGTGCAATTCTGCCTCCAGCAAAGACATTTGAGAACCACTGCAACAGGCCTCTCCCCCAGAAGATCAGCGAGAAGAGCCAGCCAAGACCAAGTTTACTGATGGATCAATGAGAAGGACAGAATGCCAGCACTTGGGGAATATAGCACATAGAATTCATGGCTTTTTTCCCCATGATTCTTTAGTCTTTCAAAGTTAATTTTTTTAGTTTTCTTTTCCTATTTTTTTGGAATTTCTCTTTTTCCCTTTTTCAACCAAAATCTTATCAATCCCTTTTTTAAAAATCTTTTTTACTTTTCATTTTTAGAGTCATATTTTATCTCTTCATTATAGTTAACCTTATTTTTGGTATATATATAAATTGTTCTCTCCTTAAAATTTTGGGATACAGTTTCTTCTAACAGACCAAATATCCCTAAATCTCTAGTGTATGGGTTTGTTCTAGTCTCCTGCCTGATCACATCCTCTCTCTCTCTTTTTTTAAATTTCTCTTCTTTTTTCAACCACCTTCTTATCAATTCCTTTTATAAAATCTTTTATAATTTTCATATTTACAGTCATATTCCATCCCTTCATCATATTTACCCTTATTTTTGTACATATAAGTTTTTCTTTCTTTAAAATTTTGGGAGGCAGTTTCTTCTAACAGACCAAAATGCACCCAGAATCTAGTCTGTGGCGCTGATCTATTCACCAGCCTGATCATATTTGATCATATTCCTCTTTTTTTTTTTCTTTTTTCTTTCTTTCCCTTTCTTTTCCCCTTGGTTTTGGGTCTCTTCTGATTTGTTTAGTGTATGTTTTTCTGGGATTGTTGTTATCCTGTTAGCATTTTGTTCTCTCATTCATCTATTCTCCTCTGGACAAAATGACAAGATGGAAAAACTCACCTCAAAAAAAACAAGAGGCAGTAATGACTACCACGGACCTAATCAATACAGACATTAGTAAGATGTTGGAACTAGAGTTCAGAATGACGATTATAAAGATATTAGCTAGGCTTGAAAAAAGCATGGAAGATACTAGAGAAACCCTTTCTGGAGAAATAAAAGAACTAAAATCTAACCATAAAAGGCTATTAATGAGGTACAGTCAAAAGTGGAGGCTCTAACTGCTAGGATAAATGAGGCAGAAGAGAGAATTAGTGTTATTGATATAGAAGACCAAATGATGGAGAATAAAGAAGCTTAGAAAGAGATATAAACAGCTACTGGATCACAAGGGCAGAATTCAAGAGATAAGTGATACCATAAGATGAAACAATATTAGAATAATTGGGATCCGAGAAGAAGAAGAAGAGAGAGAGGGGCAGAAGATATACTGGAGCAAATTATAGCAGAGAACTTCCCTAATTTGGGGAAGGAAACGGGCATCAAAATCCAGTAGGCACAGAAAACCCCCTCAAAATCAATAAAAATAGGTCAACACCCCGACATCTAATAGTAAAACTTACAAGTCTCAGAGACAAAGAGAAAATCCTGAAAGCAGCTCAGGACAAGAGGTCTGTAACCTACAATGGTAGAAACATTAGACTGGCAACAGACCTATCCAAAGAGACCTGGCAAGCCAGAAAGGATTGGCATGATATATTCAGAGCACTAAACGAGAAAAATATGCAGCAAAGAATACTATATCCTGCTAGGCTGTCACTGAGAATAGAAGGAGAGAGAAAAAGCTTCCAGGACAAACAAAAACTAAAAGAATTTGCAAACACCAATCCAGACCTACAAGAATATTGAAAGGGGTCCTCTAAGCAAAGAGAGAGCCTAAAAGTAACATAGACCAGAAAGGAACAGAGACAATATACAGTAACAGTCACCTTACAGGCAATACAATGGCACTAAATTCCTATCTTTCAATAGTTACCCTGAATGTAAATGGGCTAAATGCCCCAATCAAAAGACACATGGTATCAGACTGGATTAAAAAACAAGACCCATCGATATGCTGTCTGCAAGAGACTCATTTTCGACCCAAAGTCACCTCCGGATTGAAAGTGAGGGGGTGGAAAACCATTTACCATGCTAATGGACATCAAAAGAGAGCTGGGGTGGCAATCCTTATATCAGACAAATTAGATTTTAAACCAAAGACTGTAATAAGAGATGAGGAAGGACACTATATCATACTTAAAGGGTCTATCCAAGAAGATCTAACCATTGTAAATATCCATGCCCCTAATATGGGAGCAGTCAATTATATAAGGCAATTAATAACAAAAGCAAAGAAACACATTGACAACAATACAATAGTAGCAGGGGACTTTAACACCCCCCTCACTGAAATGGACAGATAATCTAAGCAAAAGGTCAACAAGGAAATAAAGGCTTTAAATGTCACACTGGACCAAATGGACCTCAAAGATCTATTCAGAACATTCCATCCCAAAGCAACAGAATACACATTCTTCTCTAGTGCCCATGGAACATTCTCCAGAATAAATCACATCCTAGGTCACAAATCAGGTCTCAACCAGTACCAAAAGATTGGGATCATTCCCTGCATATTTTCAGACCACAGTGCTTTGAAACTAGAACTCAATCACAAGAGGAAAGTCGGAAAGAACTCAAATACATGGAGACTAAAGAGCATCCTACTAGAGAATGAATGGGTCAGCCAGGAAATTAAAGAAGAATTAAAAAAATACATGGAAACAAATGAAAATCAAAACACAACTGTTCAAAATCTTTGGGATGCAGCAAAGGTGGTGATAAGAGGAAAGTATATAGCAATACAAGCCTTTCTCAAGAAACAAGAAAGGTCTCAAATACACAACCTAACCCTACACCTAAAGGAGCTGGAGAAAGAACAGCAAATAAAGCCTAAATCCAGCAGGAGAAGAGAAATAATAAAGGTCAGAACAGAAATCAATGAAATAGAAACCAAAAGAACAGTAGAACAAAGAAAAAAGAAACTAGGAGCTGGTTCTTTGAAAGAATTAATAACTTTGATAAATCCCTAGCCTGACTTATCAAAAAGAACAGAGAAATGACCCAGATAAATAAAACTGTGAATGAAAGAGGAAAGAACACAACCAACACCAAAGAAATACAAACAATTTTAAGAACATATTATGAGCAAATATATGCCAGCAAATTAGATAATCTGGAAGAAATGGATGCATTCCTAGAGATGTATAAACTACCAAAACTGAACCAGGAAGAGACAGAAAACCTGAACAGACATATAACCACTAAGGAAATTGAAGCAGTAATAAAAATCTCCCAACAAACAAGAGCCCAGGGCCAGATGTCTTCCCAGGGGAATTCTACCAAATATTTAAAGAAGAATTAATACCTATTCTTCTGAAACTGTTCCAAAAAATAGAAACGGAAGGAAAACTTCCAAACTTATTTTATGAGGCCAGCATTACCTTGATCCCAAAACTAGACAAAGACCCCATCAAAAGGAGAATTACAGACCAATATCCTGATGAACATGGATGCAAAAATTCTCACCAAAATACTAGCCAATAGGATCCAACAGTACATTAAAAGGATTATTCACCACAACCAAGTGGGATTTATTCCTGGACTGCAAGGTTGGTTCAACATCCACAAGTCAATCAATGTGATAAATACATTAATAAAAGGAAGAACAAGAACCATATGATCCTCTCAATAGATGCAGAAAAAGCATTTGACAAAGGACACCATACTTTCTTGATTAAAACTCTTCAGAGTGTAGGGATAGAGGGTACATACCTCAATATCATAAAAGCTATCTATGAAAAACCCACAGCGAATATCATTCTCAATGGGGAAAAACTGAGAGCTTTTCCCCTAAGGTCAGGAACATGGCAGGGATGTCCACTATCACCATTGCTATTCAACATAGTACTAGAAGTCCTAGCCACAGCAATCAGACAACAAAAAGAAATAAAAGGCATCCGAATGGGCAAAGAAGAAGTCAAACTCTCACTCTTTGCAGATGATATGATACTTTATGTGGAAAACCTGAAAGACTCCACCCCAAAACTGCTAGAACTCATACAGGAATTCAGTAAAGTGGCAGGATATAAAATCAATGCACAGAAATCAGTTGCATTTCTATATACCAATAACAACACAGAAGAAAGAGAAACTAAGGAGCCAATCCCATTTACAATTACACCCCAAATGATACAATACCTAGGAATAAATCTAACCAAAGAGGCAAAGAATCTGTACTCAGAAAAATATAAAATACTCATGAAAGAAATTGAGGAAGACACAAAGAAATGGAAAAACATTCCATGCTCATGGATTGGAAGAACAAATATTGTGAATATGTCAATGCTACCTAGAGCAATCTACACATTTAATGCAATCCCTATCAAAATACCATCCACTTTTTTCAAAGAAATGGAACAAATAATCCTAAAATTTGTATGGAACAAGAAAAAACCCTGAATAGCCAGAGGATGTTGAAAAAGAAAAGAAAAGTTGGTGGCATCACAATTCCAGACTTCAAGCTCTATTACAAAGCTGTCATCATCAAGACAGTATGGTACTGGCACAAAAACAGACACATAGATCAATGGAAGAGAATAGAAAGCCCAGAAATAGACCCTCAACTCTATGGTCAACTAATCTTTGACAAAGCAGGTAAGAATGTCCAATGGAAAAAAGACAGTCTCTTCAACAAATGGTGTTGGGAATATTGGACAACCACATGCAGAAGAATGAAACTGAACCATTTCCTTACACCACACACAAAAAGAGACACAAAATGTTTGAAAGACCTAAATGTGAGACAGGAATCCATCAAAATCCTAAAGGAGAACACAGGCAGCAACCTCTTCGACGTCAGCTGCAGCAACTTCTTCCTAGAAACATTACCAAAAGCAAAGGAAGCAAGGGCAAAAATGAACTATTGGGACTTCATCAAGATAAAAAGCTTCTGCACAGCAAAGGAAACAGTCAACAAAATCAAAAGACAACCAACAGAATGGGAGAAGGTATTTGCAAATGACATACCAGATAAAGGGTTAGTATCCAAAATCTATAAAGAACTTATCAAACTCAACACCCAAAGAACAAAGAATCCAATCAAGAAATGGGCAGAAGACATGAACAGACATTTTTCCAAAGAAGACTTCCAAATGGCTAACAGACACAATGAAAAAGTGCTCAACATCACGTGGCATCAGGGAAATCCAAATCAAAACCTCAATGAGGGGGGCGCCTGGGTGGCTCAGTTATTAAGCGTCTGCCTTCGGCTCAGGTCATGATCCCAGGGTCCTGGGATCAAGCCCCACATCAGGCTCCCTGCTTGTGTTCCTGCTCTATATCTCTCTCTCTGTCAAATAAATAAATAAATAAAGTCTTAAAAACAAAATAAAACAAAACAAAATCCCAATGAGATACCAGCTCACACCAGTCAGAATGGCTAAAATTAACAAGTCAGGAAATGACAGATGTTGGTGAGGATGTGGAGAAAGGGGAACTCTCCTACACTGTTGGTGGGAATGCAAGTTGGTGTAGCCACTCTGGAAAACATTTCCTCAAAAAGTTGAAAATAGAGATTCCCTACAACCCAGCAATTACACTACTGGGTATTTACCCCAAAGATACAAATGTAGTGATCCAAAGGGGTACATGCACCCCGATGTTTATAGCAGCAATGTCCACAATAGCCAAACTATGGAAAGAGCCAAGATGTCCATCAACAGATGAATGGATAAAGAAGGTGTGGTGTATATATATACAATGGAATATTATGCAGCCATCACAAAAATGAAATCTTGCCATTTGCAATGATGTGGATGGAACTAGTGGGTATTATGCTAAGCGAAATAAGTCAATCAGAGAAAGACAAGTATCATATGATCTCACTGATATGAGGAATTTGAGAAACAAGACAGAGGATCATAGGGGAAGGGAGGAAAAAAACAAGATGAAAACAGAGAGGGAGACAAACCATAAGAGACTCTTAATCTCAGGAAACAAACTGAGGGTTGCTGGAGTGGTGGGGGGTGGGAGGAAGAGGGTGGCTGGGTGATGGACATTGGGGAGGGAATGTGCTATGGTGAGTGCTGTGACTTGTGTAAGACTGATGAATCACAGACCTCTGAAACAAATATTATATGTTAAAAAAAAAAAGGAGATAGTAGGAAGGGAAAAATGAAGGGGGAGAAATCAGAAGGGGAGATGAACCATGAGAGACTGTGGACTCTGAGAAACAAACTGAGGGTTTTAGAGGGGAGGGGGATGGGGGAATGGGTTAGCCCCGTGATGGGTATTAAGGAGGGCACATATTGAATGGAGCACTGGGTGTTATACACAAACAACGAATCATGGAACTCTACATCAAAAACTAATGATGTAGTGTATGGTGACTAATATAGCATAATAAAATAAAATTAAAAGAAAAAAAGACTGAAATCTTGTTAAACATCTTTTCCAGCCAAAACCGTATGAAACTAGAAATGAATTACCAAAAAACAAAACAAAACAAAACAAAACAAAACACACACACACAAAACTAAAACTGGAAAATACACAAACACATGGAGGCTAAACAACATGCTACCAAATAACCAATGGGTCAACAACGAAATAAAAGAGGAAATTAAAAAAACAAAACAAAACATGAATACAAGTTAAAATGAAAACAAATAGTCCAAAAATCTCTGTGACACAGCAAAAGCAATTCTGAGAAATTTATGGTGATATAGTCCTACCTCAAGAAAAAAGAAAAATCTCAAAAAATATAACCTTATACCTAAAGGAATTTGAAAAAGAAGAACAAAGAAAGCCCAAAGTTAGTAGAAGAAAGAAAATAATAATGATCATAGTGGAAATAAATGAAATGGAGACTGAAGAAACAATAGAAAAAAAAATCAAACCTAGAGTTGGTACTTTGAAAAGATAAACAAAATTGGTAAACCTTTAGCCAGATTCAGCAAGAAAAAAGAGAGAACCCAAATAAATCAATCACAAATGAAAGAGGAAAAATAACAACCAACACCACAGAAATACAAAAGATTATAATAGAATATTATGAAAATTTATGTACCATCAAATTGGTCAAACTACAAGAAAATGAATAAATTCCTAGAAACATATAATCTTCCAAAACTGAATCAGGAAAAAAAACTCAGAAAATCCAAACAGACCAATTATTACTAATGACATAGAATCAGAAATTTAAAAACTTCCAACAAAACTGTAAGATTAGATGAATTTACAGGTATATTCTATCAAACATTTAAAGAAGAGTTAATGCTTCTTCTCAATTATTTAAAAAAAAAAAAAAAAAAAGGAAGAGAGAGGAAAGCTTCCACAAACATTCTATGAGACCAGCATTACTTTGATACTAAAACCAGAGGGAGACACCATAAAAAAGAAAACTATAGACCAATGTCCCTGATAAACATAAATACAAAAGTCCTCAACAAAGTATTAGCAAACCACATTCAATGATACACTAAAAGGATCATTCATCAGTATCAAATGGGATTTATTCCAGGGATGCAAGGATGGTTCAATGTTTGCAAATCAATCAATTCAATATGCCACATTAACAAAATAAAAGTCATATCAGTAGATGCAGAAAGAGCATTTGACAAAATTCAGTATGCATTCATGATAAAAACAGAGCAGTCTAGAGAGAACATACCTCAGTGTAATAAAAGCCATATATGATAAAACCACAGCTAACATCATATTCAATATTAAAAAAGTTTTTTGCTAAGTTCAGGAACAAGACAGGATATCCACCCACCACTTTTACTCAACATAGCACTGGAAGTCCTAGCCATAGCAAGCAGACAAAAAATAAAAGGCATCTAAATTGGTAAGAAGTGAAAATGTCATTATTTGCAATTGACATACTATACATAGAAAACCCTAGAGACTCCACCAAAATATTAGAATGAATTTAGTCAATGTGCAGAATACAAGTTAATATTCAAATATCTATTATATTTCTATACACTAATAAAAAAGCAGAAATAGAAATTAATAATTTCATTTACAGTTAAACCAAAAATAATACAATACCTAGGAATAAACTTAACAAAGGAGGTGAAAGACTTGTACTCTGAAAACTATGAAACATTGATGAAAGAAATCAAAGATGACACAAAAGGTAAGATATTTCATGCTCATGGATTGGAAGAATATTGTTAAAATGTTCATACTACCCAAAGCAATCTAGAAATTCAATGCAATTTCTATGAAAATACCAACAATATTTTTCACAGAACTAGAACAAATAATCCTAAAATGTGTATGGAACCACAAAAGACCTTAAATAACCAAAGCTATCTTGAGAAAGAAGACCTAAACCTGGAGGTATCACAGTTCCAGATTTCAAGATATTCTACAAAGCTATTGTAATTAAAATAGTATGGTACTGGCACAAAAATAGATGTATCAATGGAACAGAATAGAGAGGCTAGAAATAAACCCATGCTTATATGGTCAATAATATATAAGAATGAAAGAATATAGAATGGGGAAAAGACAGTCTTACTTGTTTTTTTAATAAATAATATTGGACTGCAACATGCAAAACAAAGATACTGGACCACTTTCTTACATTCTACACAAAAGCAAACTCAAAGTGGATTAAAGTCCTAAATTTAAGGACTGAAACCATAAAAGCAGTAGAAGGAAAACATAGGTATTAATCTCTCTGACAGTAGCTGGAACAACATTTTTCTAGGTGTGTCTCCTCAGGCAAAGGAATCCAAAGCAAAAATAAACTATTGGAACTATACCTAAATAAAAAATTTTTGCACAGCAAAGGTATCTGTCCACAAAATGAAAAGGCAGCCTGCTTAATGGGAGAAGATACTTTGAAATGATATATCTGACAAGGGGGTAATATCCAAAATATATAAAACAACTTACAAAACTCAGTATCAAAAAATAAACTAATTAAAAACTGGGCAGAGGAACTGACTAGACATTTTTCCAAATAAGGCATACAGATGGCAACAAACGCATGAAAAGTTGCTTAACATCACTATGCATCAGGAAATGGAAATTAAAATGACAATGAGATATCACCTTACCCCTGTCAGAACAGCTAGTATCAAAAAAACAAGAAATAACAAGTGTTGGCCAGGATATGGAAATAAAGGAATCCCATGCTCTGTTAATAATGAAAATTGGTACAGCCATGGAAAGCAGTATGGAAGTTCCTCAAAAACTTAAAAAATACAAATATTATACTATTCAGTAATTTCGCTACTATTTACCCAAGGAAAGTGAAAAGACTAATTGGAAAATATATACGCACTCCTATGTATATAGCAGCATTACTTACCGTAGTCAAGATATGGAAGCTAACTAAATGCTTATTGGTAGATGAATGAGTAATAACAACACACTGGAATATTAGGCATCCATAAAAAATATGAGATCTTGCCATTTGCAGCAGCATAGATGGACCTAGAGGGTATTATGCTAAGTGAAATAAGACAGAGAAACACAAATACCATATGATTTCATTTATATGTGGAACCTAAAACAAAGCAAATGAATAAAGGAGAAACAGACTCGTAAATACAGAGGACAACCTAGTGACTGTCAGAGGGGAAGAGGGTGTCGGATGGGCAAAACGGGTGAAGGTGAGTAGAAGATACAGGCTTCCACTTGTGAAATGACTAAGTCACAAAGATAAAAGGTACAGAATGTCAATGGTATTGTGTCATACGGTGACAGATGATAGCTATACTTGTGGTGAGCATAACAGTTGTCAGATAACATGTCATACACCTGAAATTAATAAACATTGTGTGTCAACTAATACTTGAATAAAAGAAAAAAGATGCAAGTAATTCCACTTCACTTACTTTGACTCAATCATGCCTTTAAGGAATTATAATTTTTCCTCTTAATACTTAGACTCTGTACTAATAGTAAACAAACTATACTCATATATTCATTGAGCAAACATTATGCACTAATAAATCATTTGATCATCTCCATAGATGTAGAAAAAGCATTTGACAAATTCAACATCCATCTATGATAGAAACTCTTAACAGTGTGGGTATAGAGGAAACATACCTAAACATAATAAAGGCCATATATTATAAGCCCACCATACGCAATGGTGAAAAGCTGAAAACTTTCTCTGTAAGATCAGAATCAGGACAAGGATGCCTAGTCTGCCACTTTTATTCAACATAGTACTGGAAGTCAGAGCCAAGCAATGAGGCAAGAAAAATAAATTCAAAGTAGAACAGGGGAAGTGAAACTGTCACTATTGGCAGATGACATGATATTATATATAGAAAACTTCAAAGATTCCACCAAAAAACAAAACAAAACTGTTAGAACTAAACAACAAATTGAGTAAAGTTGCAGGATACAAAATCAAAATACAAACTCTGTTCTATTTCTATACCCAGATAATCTAACAAAGAATTTAAGAAAACAATTCCTCTTAAAAATGCATAAAAGAAGAATAAGACATCTAGGGATAATTTAACCTATGAGGTGAAAGACCTGTACACTGAAAACTATAAGACACTGATGAAAAAAAAAATGATGAATAAATGGAAAGCTATTTTGTGCTCATGGATTGGAAGAGTTAATACTGTTAAAATGTCCATACTACACTAAACAATCTACAGATTCAGTGCAATAGCTATCAAAATTACAATTGCATATCTCACAGATTTAGAATACACAATCCTAAAATTTGTATGGAATCACAAAATACCCTGAAGAGCCAAAGCAATCTTGAGAAAGAAGAACAGAGCAGGAGGTATCATGTTTCTTTTTTCTCAAACAATAATACAAAGCCATAGTAATCAAAGCAATATGGTATTAGCATATAAACAGACACATTTCAGTGGAACAGAATAGAGAGTCCAGAAATAAACCTATGCACTCATGGTCAATTTATGACAAAAGAATCAAGACTATACAGTGAGAAAAGGATAGTCTCTTCAATAAATGGTGCTGGGAAAACTGGCCAGCCACATGCAAAGGTATAAAACTGGACCAATATCTTTCACCATACCCAAAATTAACCCACATGCACCAAAGATTTAAAAATAATAGCTGAAACCATAAGATTCCTAGAATAAAACTAGGTGGTAAACTTCTTGACATCAGTCTTGGTGATGATTTTTTGAGTTTGACGCCCAAAAGAAAAGCAATAAAAAAAAAAAACTAAACATGTGGGACTACATCAAACTACAAAGCTTCTATATAGCAAAGGATACCATTAACAAGACAAAAAGGCAACTGAGGGAATGGGAGAACATATTTGCAAATCATATATCTGATAAGGGGTGAATATCCAGATTGTATAAATACATACAACTCAAAAGCAAAGCAAAAACACCAAAAAACACCAAAAACCAAAAAACAAAACCCCACAACCTGATTAAAAAATGGGCAGAGGGTCTCCAGAGACATTTTTCAAAAGAAGACCTACAGATGGCCAATAGATGCATGAAAAGATGCTCCATATCATTTATCAGGTAGATGCCAATTAAAACCACAATGGGATATTCCCTCACCTGTTAGAGTGGCTACTATCCAAGACAAGAAATAAGTACTGGCAAGGATGAGGAGAAAAGGGAACCGTTGTGCACTGTTGGTAAACTGGTACAGCCACTATGGAAAACATCATGGAGGCTCATAAAAAATTAGAAATAAAATTACCACTTGATCCAGCAATTCCACTTATGGATATTTATCCAAAGAAAATGAAAAACACTAACTCCAAAAGATATATGCACCCTATATTTATTGCAATATTATTTACAATAGGCAAGATATAAAAACAAACTAAGTGTCCATCAATGGATAAACAGATAAAGTAAATATGGTATATACATACAATAGATTGTTTAGCCATAGAAGGAAATCTTGTCATTTACAACAACATAGATGGATCTTACGGACAGAATGTTAAGTGTAACAAACAAAACAAATACCACGCTCATAAGTAATAGAACAGCCTGGTGATTTCCAGAAGCAGGGGGTGTGAGATAGGCAAAATGGATAAAGGAGGTCAACAGATAAAAATATGGTGAATAACTTAACACATACACCTTATGAAAAACATATTACCAAAATGGACACAAAAAGGAATGGAAAAACTGCAGAGTGCTATATTTTTAGAGACCTCAAATACTTAATTTAAAATCTTTCCACAGGAAAAACTTCTGGCCCAAATAGCTTCACAGGTAAATTATTCCAAATATCAGAAGGAAAAAAATAGTACCAATCATACACAATGCTTCCAATGGTAGAAGAATAGGAATACTTTCTAATTAATCTTAGGAGAATAGTATAAACCCATGCAACCAAAACCTAATAAGAACATTAAAAAAAAAAAACAGTATTATGGGCCAAACTTTTTATTTTTTAATGCAGACAGAAATATCTTAAGTTATTAGTAAACTCAATCCAGTTCCCTATATAAAAAAGGATAGCACATCAAGGTGGGCTTATTCTAGGAATGCCAGGATGGATTAACATTCAAAAAAAATTAACTAAATTTGCCATGTTAAAATACTACAGGAAAAAAAGCTTATGATTTCAATAGATCCAGAAAAATATGTGAAAAAAAATGTAATGCCCCTTTATGACCTAAATACTCCTATGCATACACAAACCAACTCAGCAAACTGAAGAATCAAGAGAAAATTCTTTAATCAGATAGAAAGCATTTACAATTTTTTTTTCTTTAGAAAAGCACATACTTATTCAGATTGTCAGTTTCTTCCTGTTTCAGTCTTGGCAGTTTCTAAGTTTTAAGGAAGGCATCCGTTTCTTCCGGGTTGCTTAATTTGTTGGCATATAGTTGCTGATAATAATTTCTAATAATTGATTCTATTTCCTTGGTGTTAGTCGTGATCTTGCCCCTTACATTCATAATTTTATTAATTTGGGTCCTTTCTATTGTCTTTTGGATAAGTACAGCCAGAGGTTTATCAATCTTATTAATTCTTCCAGAGAACCAGCTTCTAGTTTTGTTGATTTGCTCTACTGTTTTTCTGGTCTTTATTTCATTGATCTCCCTTCTAATCTTTATTTCTCTTCTCCTGCTTGGTTTAGATTTTATTTGCTGTTCTTCCTCCAGTTCCTTTAGGTGTAAGGTTAGCTTGTGCATTCGGGATTTTTCTACTTTTTTGAGTGAGGCTTGGATGGCTATATATTTCCCCCTTAGGACCACCTTTGCACTATCCCATAGGTTTTAGACCAATGTGTTTTCTTATTTACCCCAAAGATACAGATGTAGTGAAAAGAAGGGGCACATGCACCCCAATGTTCATAGCAGCAATGTCCACAATAGCCAAACTGTGGAGAGAGATGAGATACCCTTCAACAGATGAATGGATAAAGAAGATGTGGTTCATCTATATAATGGAATATTACTCAGCCATCAGAAAGGATGAATACCCACCATTTGCATCAAAATGGATGGAACTGGAGGGCATTATGCTAAGTGAAATAAGTTAAGCAGAGAAAGGCAATTATCATATGGTTTCACTCATGTGGAACATAAGGAATGGCACAGAGGACATTAGGGGAAGGAAGGGAAAACTGAAGAGGGGGATAGAGGAGGGGGAGACAAACCATGAGAGACTATGGACTCCAGGAAACAATCTTAGGGTTTCGAAGGGGAGGGGGTGAGGGGATGGGGTAGCCCGGTGATGAGTATTAAGGAAGGCACGTGTTGCAATGAACACTGGGTGTTATATGCAAACAATGAATCATGGAACACTACATCAAAAACTAATGATGTACTGTATGGTGACTAACAACATAATTTTTTTAAAAAAGTTCAAAACTAGAGCAACATTTTGCTTCTATGAAGTACTGTACTAGAGGTCTTAGCCAATGCAATTCCAAGAAATAGAAATTAAAGAGATATGGAGGTCACAAATTTCCAGTTATAAGTTCTGGGACATAATACAATACTATAGTTGAATGTTGCTGAGAAAGTAGATCTAAGTGTTCTCACTACAAAAAAAAAAGACAGGGTAATTCTGTGAGGTGATGGAAGTGTTAACCCTACTGGTAATCATTTTGCAACATATAAGGGTATCAAGTTATGTTGTATACCTTGAATTTACACAATGTTATATATTAATTATATTTCAAAGCTGGGAAAAAATGTATATGGAATGGAAACGTAAAAATAAAACTAATTATTCAACAGAACACTTGTGCTCCTAAAAACTCCAAAAAAGAACCTATAAAATCCAATATAATTAATAAGTGAATTTAGCAAAATCCCTGGCTACAAGGTTAATCAATAAATATAAATGAATTGCATTCTTATACACTCACAACAGACATTTAGAAAATGAAAATTAATACCATTTATAAGTACATAAAATCGAATCCTAGGAATAAATCTCACAAAAAGTATGCAAGTTGTCTGCACTGAAAACTGTACATTACTAACCGAAAATAAGGCTAAAATAAATAGGGGATATAGTGCATTTATAGATTGAGATTATATTTTGGGAAAACTTCTATCCAAATCCTAGAAAAATTTGTGAATATTGACAAACAGATTCTAAAATTTTTATGGAAACAGAAGACCAAAAATAACCAAAATAATCTAAAAGAAGATATCTAAAGGATTTACACTAATAGATACAAGACTTGCAAATCTATAATAATCAGTAAATAGACCAATGGAACAGACAAGTCTGGAAATAGACCCACAAATACATAAGCACTTGATTGATGAAAGTTACTGCCAGAAAAAAAAAGTTCTAAACCAATGTCAGCAAAATTACCATTTTCTTAACTACTAATGTAGATAATCATTTTGAGTGACACTGTTACACCATTTTACAGACCAAAAAAAAAAAAAAAAAATATATATATATATATATATAAATTTTAACTCTTTTAAAGGTAAATCTCTTTTCCTAAATATTGAAAAGATTTCAATCTTCTCAAAACTAAAATCAACTTTGGCATGTTTTTCAATTTTCATTTAATAAATTGCCATTTTATCACATTACTTAATTATATGGTAAGTGAGCTTTATTGGCATATTAAAATAACTATAAGGAGATTATATACCTAACTGACATAATACCTATTTTAATTTCTAGGACATTGCAAAATTTTATTCTATAAATGTCTACTTTCACATTTGAACTTCAAAGCGTTAAACTTATTTACCTCTAAGGAATGTCTAAGAGGTCAAATCTTCCTAAATATATGGTTTTCACACATAATACCATCTTGACAACATCTGGACTTCACAGAAACCACAGGGTAAGGAATAATCCTCAAGACCTAAAACAACCACATTCCTATCAGGGTAAAATGATTTTCTAAGAAAAGGCTTGATTTTTCTGTAACTACAACTAATATAAATATATCTAAGTCCTGTTCCTAATGTAGCTATCTGATCTTTGTATACTGTTGCAGGAAGGTCAGGCAAACATTTTCTCCGACGATTCAAAAACCTGCTTTTACCCAGACACAAAATGTCAGGGAGAATTTGATAGGCTGACCAAAGAGACAACCTTTTGATAGCACGTAGAGGTTGCTGAATATCAGTGGAAGTTTAGCAAGTGGAACAGGATTCTTTCCAGTTGATAATTGTAAATTGCATCCTTTTCTATCTTCCTGGTGCTTCACGGTAAAGCTAAATTTGAATGTTCATCAGCCAATAAAACATAGTATAGATTACTATAAGACAGGAACAAGAAAATAAAGCTTGTACAAAAGGAAAAATCCATTATTAAAACATGAAAAATCAATATACTCATGATATTTAAAAACCCAATCCTATTAAGTAACTCCTACAACAAGTTTGCAATCAGATTTTGTGGGCAATTCTTCTATAAGCAGTTTCCCAATTTTGCACTGCCTTGACCCACATTGAAGTTACAAGCTCTCACCATAAGGGAAG
Source organism: Mirounga angustirostris (assembly GCF_029215605.1). Taxonomy (NCBI): domain Eukaryota; kingdom Metazoa; phylum Chordata; class Mammalia; order Carnivora; family Phocidae; genus Mirounga; species Mirounga angustirostris. The sequence goes on along the minus strand of NW_026991717.1, from coordinate 66,814,413 downwards.
CTTGGGCCACGTCTGCAGGTTTGATGTGAGCTTTGGCATTTCCCCACTGTGGCAGGTAATTCTCTGCCTGCCAAGAAAGTCACTGGAGACGTATCAGGGCAAAGGACTGACTCAGCAGATTTGTAAAAACCAAGGGCAGGATTTTCCATTCAAAGTGAATTGGAACTTGATGCAAAGAAGTTCACAAGGCAAACATTTGAAGATAACTGAACTCGAAACTGACCCTGGGCAATGGGTGTCAAGAGGGCCCTTGTGCTGCCATTGGGGCTGCCGAGCCACACCCTACTTGCCAACTCAATAGGATTCGGGGATTCAGGCAGGAGCCTCAATTTGAGCTCTTGCTCTACCACTTTTTATAGGACCTTAGGTGAACAATGTTCCCTCTACACTTCTTTAATTCAATCCAAAATCAAGATAAAACACCTGTCATAATTCTCTTGTGGAATTGTTCTGAGACAAAAAGGATAAAGATGTGGGAGCACTTGGTGGCCTCTGGCTTCTTTATAAATACGTGCTCTCTTTGTACATGCTTAACAGCACCAGAGTGCTGTGGGAACAGATTTTGGGAGCAGGGGTGGGGTTGGGGGATGTGGGAAGAACAGGAGTCAAACAGCTGGGTTTAAGTCCTGATTCAATTACTAAATAATATTCTGGATCAGGTGGCATGGTGCATGCTTAGGATGCAAAGGTGGAAAAAAAAATCACTGGGGCTTCTTTAAGATTAAAATGTGGATTAGAAAATATCCACTAATACCCAGAGCCACTTCATGCAAGAGAATGATACACTTCCAACGTGTTGTGCTGGGCTGAGCTATGAGGTTTGCTTTAAACAATTAAAAAAATGGATAATAGGTGTACCTCCTATGCAGAAATGTTCAATTTCAGCATGTAAGTTGCCTAGCTCTTTTTTTCCATGCTTCTCACATTGTTCAAGGATGTAGTCACCCCTCAAAAAAGCCCCAGTGTACAAGTGGGTTGAGCAAGGAATACATTTTGTTTTACAGGCCCTGAAGATTTTTTTTTTCTGTGCAATAATCAAGCTTATCTTTCCTGATAAAACAATGAGATGATTTTCTTTTTCATAAAGCTACATTTGTTCAATGTAAAGAGCTGGACTTCATTCTGAGTTTATATTCTTCCTACCTTCTTATGCTGTGACAAAATACCCTTTTATGAAATGATTATCATGCTGTTAGAGATAGAATTCCAAAATGTGAAGTTACATGAAATACAATGAGAATGTACCACATGACTGCCATGCTTTGGGGAAAAATATTCCTAATAACTGCAAGAGTATGTCTTCACAAGATTTGCCCATGAAACCTTATGTCCTAGCACATCAGACTTTCTGTGTGAGAACACACGTCAAGTTTTGGGTTTCACATTGGTCACCAAATCATAATAGCTTTTCATGACCTTTGAAATATTATGACTGGTCTCTGAACACGCCACTGATATAATCTCCTATGGATGGATGAAGTTCCTGGAGGAGGTGTCCTAAGTAGCTGCTTTTACCACGGTAGGCATTTCAAGGCCATACTACAATTTACTGTCTGCAGACATTACCCAGGTATGTGAAGTGGTGTGAAAATGGGCCTATGATTCCTGTCTGAGTGAAAGGTTTCTGATCTAACACCAGTCTAGGGCTCAAGTCTGTTTGAAAGAAGATTTAGGCTAGAAGACTCAATTTTTAGAAAAATAAAGTAAAATTCTAGGACTGACATCAAAGACGGCCATGGAATGAGCAGTTCTATTTAATGAGTGGACTGGAATGGAGAGAGGGAGTGTGGGGAAGGTTGAAAATTGTCAAACCGGCTACAAGTTGACATTTGCCAGTTTAGACTTACGAAGGCCTCCTTGGAACCCCACTGTGCCTTTGCACAGCTAATTCCTTGTGTTTTATTTTTCTTTTAGATGCCTTTCCAATGGAGCTCACGAAGAAACAAGAAAACAAAACACAGCGGTCTCCAACATACTAAACAACTGTCTCCAAGATCAGAAAGCATCAGAAAAGACCCTAAAGAGTTGTTTAATCCCAGAGGAAGGTCTTGTTTAAACGGAGAAGCGCTTGCAGCAGAAACCTTGGAAATTTCAGGGAGTGGAATTTTATTGTCAGAACTTTCAATGAAAGTGCAGCCGCAGATCCTGGGAGTGTTAAATAAAAATTACCAACAAGCTGTCTTACCTGCGTGCACTCCATCGAAAGGAAGGGCAAACGTGAGCAAGTCGCGCTTGTACATCAGTCAAAACTCTGACAGCTACCCTGTGAAGTTTGATGAGCTGCCATGTGCTCGACTACCTAAGATACTCTTAACTGAACCATAAAAAGACAAATAAATTAGTAATCGCATCCCTCCTGTCAATGTCCTTTTGCGTGAACTTCTCAAGCTGTTGGTTAACATTGTCTGGAATGATTTATCAATATATTCTTCTCTTTCTTAGAAAAGACAGATGCACTTCATTTTTTTTTTTTCCAAATTGTTTTTCGAATTGATTTAAGAAAATGATACAGATATTGCCAGTTTCTGGACCTCTCCTTCTATTCCCTGTTCTGCCTCCTCCCATTAGGAAATCAAACCAATAAGATTAACATAATCTTTCTTGGAATTGACTGTTCTTTTTAAATAGATCCCATGATAGACATATGTAAAAATCAATAACAGGCTCCTCATTTGTCAAAGCTAATGACTAAACTCATTTTGAAGTTCAATAGTGGTTACTGAAGAGTGGCCACACATTATATATCTAATCCTGTAGGTCTCTTCACTTACTCTGCAGAAAAACAGAACAAGGAGGCTTTGTTGCTTGAGGGACAGTATAAAAGCTTGGGTCTCCGTTTTATTTGTACATACTCATTTTTCCTCCAAAGTAGGACGATTTCTTGATTGTCCAGGCTAATATGTTAAAGGCAAGAAGATGAAGAATGAATTCTTATAACAATTTCTAATACCTTTTCCTCCCCTACCTTTTTAAAAACCAACTGCATTATAAGCTCCTTCAATTATATCCTTAACTCCTTGAGGTTATGGACCATGTCTTACATATTTTTAATATCTCCAGAGAGACTAACATAGCGACTGGGTCACAGTTTAGCACAAAATAAAGATTTTGTTGAATTGAACAGAATTAAATTATCCAATATCTTGGTCCATGGCATAGCAATTATCTTAGACCAGACATTCGTATCCAGAGTAAAGTACAAAAGAGCTTTCCAGCAGACTCTTCCTTGATAGATGCCCTGCATCACAGGATGGTTTAAAAGCAGTGTTTGCTGTGGAGGTGTTTTCTACTACCTCCCACAAAACCTTTTCCTGCAACTGCAAAAGGGTGAGGACGGACAGGTTTTAATAAAAACCCCCTCCTCCCTTTTAAATGCCCTCTGATTACAGGTGTATGCCAGCAACCGAGCATCCTGAAATCTAGAATAGAGATGTGGCTGAAACACACGCATGACATTTTCGCCCCCAACTGATTGAGAGCAGATTTTTCAATTATTGCTAACAAAGGCAATAGCTTATATCTGCATGATGCTTTATGCTTTCCATAAGCTTCTTCACACACACCATCTCATTTTCCAACACCAAATCACAACAATAGTTCATTTCCCTAGAAATTCCAAATGGTGGTTCACTGTTGTGTATTCCTCATCTCGCCGGCGTGTTGCCATATTCTGGGCTCCAGGTTGTATATTGGTATTGTATGCCCATTGGACACAGCCATCTCATGGAATCAATAGGTCAGACACAATTTGAAACTCCCTAGGTAATGGATTTTAAAAACTGCTTGAGGGTGGGTGGCGGGGGGGAGAGAGACAGGAGGAAAAGGAATCCACAGAAACAATAACTGAAGTGGAGTGATGCATTCATGATGGGAGCTGGAGAACTCCTGTTCTTTATAATAGCTTCTCAGGGGAGAAGCCGCCCTTTTCCAGAAGGAGGTGTTCAGGGAATAGCAGAGCCATGGCCATCCCATTCTTTTGATGAACAGAAACCTTATCAGTGCAATTCCTCTTGAGAGTTGCAGGGATAAAGGAAGTTTAAAGACTTTTGAAAAATTTGGGTAGCGAGGGGAGGAAAGCCCCACACTCGGCTTGTTCATTTGGAATATCTCCCGTGAAGGGGAGGGTATTCTGCCAAATTTAGGACCCTCTCAGAGCTCACAGATACTGACAGCTGATCTAAACTCAGTGCATGGGTTTATTCTTGCCAGGGGAGAGAGGGAGCGATGAAGTGAAAAGGATGTTGAATGAATTAAATACAAGTATAAAAACAAAAATTCTCACCTCCAACTGTAAATATCACTGTGTGATCATATTTTCTATTGCAGCGGTGCAATGAGGATGTCAAAGCATCAGTTATTAGATAATAAGTAGCATAAATCATTTTGACTTCAGATACCTTGCAGTTTTTAATTATTTTTAGAAGCCCAAAGTATCACATGGCTTTGTCTCATCGTTATAAGACTATGAGGTTGGAAAAAAAAAAAAAATCAAGGAGGCAGGCGAAACTTAAACTGTCTCACATCATGGCTTGGAGGCATATATTAGGCAAAATAAGCTTTATTTTTTCCTGTTCGTACAATCCTCAAAGCCTTACTTATCTGGTGGCATAGGAGGAACAATCTAAAGCAATTCTATGTCCAATAATAGGCTGTTTCTGTAGTACAAAAAAGTTTGTTTGTAATAACACTGTCACATTATTAACATCTCTCATTTGTGTTTGTGTGTGTGTCTGTGAACATGTTTTTAAAATATGACATTTTTCCTCAGTGGCTTTATCAAATAGTGATTTTTAAAAATTATTATTATTAGGTTGATGATCTCTCTCCTGGAGGCTTGGAAATTTTTTTTGAAGTGGGGAAAGAAGTCTAAATAGTAGTAATTCTGAGTATAGGCTGTGTGAGTCTTTATTCTAGTTACAGCTAATCAAGTAATTTAGGGTTAATTTATGGGGATCTGACACTTCCCCCAGAGCCCAGGAGTTTGCACATACAACTGACCCTTACACAACACAGGTTTGAACTGCATGGGTCTACTTTACACAGATTTTTTTTTTATATATAAATATAGTACAGTACTCTCAATGTGTTTTCTCTCCCCATGATTTTCTTTCTTCTTTTTTTTTAAGATTTTATTCATTTATTTGAGAAAGAGAGAGAGCACAAGCCAGGGGGAAAGGCAGAGGGAGAGAGAGAGAAGCAGACCCCCCACTGAGCAGGGAGCCCGATACAGGGCTTGATCCCAGGACTCTGGGATTGTGACCTGAGCCGAAGGCTGACACTTAACCAACTGAGTCACCTAGGAGCCCCTCCCTATGATTTTCTTAGTAACATTTTCTTTCTCTAATTTACTTTAAGAATACAGTATATAATACATATAAAAATATGTGTGAATGGACTGTTACTGGTAAAGCTTCTGGTCAACAGTAGGCTGTGAGTTACATTTTTGGGGAGTCAAAGGTTATATGCAGATTTAGTGATGGCACAGGAGCTGAGGTTGAGGTGTGTGGTTAGCGCCCCTAACCCTGCGGGTATAGAACAGAGTAAATGAGACGAAGGAAATGAGAAGATTTTGGGTATAGGTGTGGAAAGCCTTGTATAACATGTTACCATATCTGGATATTATCTTGTAAGCAGAGAGGGATCAATAAAGGTTCTTAAGTGGGGAAGAATCATGACTGAATCAAAGTTTTCCAACAATAATTCTGGTTAAAGCAAGGAGGATAAAATGAGGAGAAATTAGAATTATGGTTTATGGGCATACTTCAGAAAAGCAATAAAGGTTCAAATCAGAGCAGTGGCAATGGAAATGAGAATAGGGGTTATTTGGGATCAAAGTCATTTTGAAGGTAGAACCAAAGAGCTTGGTAACTGAATAGGATGATGAGGGGAGTCAAGAGTCATGCTGATGTTCCTAGCAGAGCCTACAGAGTAGACAGAGATAATGATAGCCCACGTGAAGAATCCAAGACAAAGCTGAAGCCAGGAAAAGCGGTACCATTAAGGGGTCTTGCATCATAAAAGTTACATGGTTACAACTGAGGATTTTTTTTTAGAGAAAAATGGAACGATCTCTTCTAGGTAATTTTCCCTCACAGTAGGCAGCAATCATTATAATGGCTTTAATATTAAATGAGGTTTATATTGGTATATGTATGGAACTTTTTTAAAAGGTCTGGAAATGACAATGGGATCAGAATGGTAGAATGGAAAGAGCAGTAGGTTATCAATCAGAAGTCATAGTCTCCATTAGACATCTGACTGACCTTGAACAAACAACTCAATCCCTCCAGTTGTTCATTTCATAACTTGTGAACTAGGAGTGATGGTGCTTTCTCTTCCCTCCTCACTGTGTGTAAGGATCAAGGACATGATGCATTTTTCGGCTGAGCGAGAACTACAGAGTGCCGCGTAAGTGATTTGGATGCACTTTAACATGTTGTGAGCTTGATAATTAAAAATAAAAACTCTTGATTGAAAGTAATTTCTCAAAATATTTTTAGGGAAAGAGATTTAAATTCTATTAAAGGATTTAGTCACACTTGGGGGTTTTATCTCTCTCTCTCTTTTTTTCAATTTCTGAATACAGCAAATCTTCCCTTTGCCCAAATATTAAATCTATGAGGCTACAAATATAACCTTACACATGGTATGCATTATAAAAACAAACCCTGAAACATTTGTCTGGGGCAAAATAAAAGAAACTGAAAAACTGAAGATGTCAAGCATTTTTACTTAATGCAAGATATTCCCATTATTTCTTTTCCTTTTAATAAAGTTCACACTTAGTTGCTCTCTTGAAAACCAATTCTTCCCAAAGCTTCTCTCTTCATCTTTAATATGACTCTTCTCTGAAGCTCTCATTTCTATCCAGGCAGTATTATTACATATCTTACAAAGTCAAGCATTAGAGATTAATTACATGTGAAGTCCATCTGATGGCTCTGGGGTTTCTCTGGGTAGTAGTGAAGGCTACCCACTGGTGTCATAAAAGCTGTGTAAATTTAATTAAAATGTAGCCATTTCATTGGGTCTCCTATGCAAGTAGGGCCTCTGGTCTTCTGTAAAAAAGAATGATCTTGTATAAAAACTCACAAAGTTGAAGGAACAGAATAATACATTGTGGTGAGTGATAACCTGCCAGAGCAGCCAGGCACAGGATGGAGAAGGCTAACAGGGAGGGAAGGTCCCCTATGTAATAGTCAACCTTTCAACCTCACCAAGCCCCTTTCCAAGTGGCTCCAATCAGAGAGAATCCCAAGTGCACTTTTCAGCCCTCTGTTGGCTGTTTATTCAAGAAGCCCCAGGGGGTTGTAAGCAGATACCAGTTTACACCTTGGTAATCACTGGCATTTCATTCTCCCAAATAACTAAATGAGCCTTTCTACCCTGACCTCTTCCTGGCACTTCCCCAATATTGAATAAACTTGAATAACAGAAAGGGTCAAGTTTAACGTCAAGTCTGACCAGGAGACCCACCTACAGTTTATAAGCCTCGTGGTATACATCTGCAAGGAGTGGGTCAGGACTTTTGATTCTCTGGAGAGGGAACTTTCTTGGAAGACCCTAGCAAATTTGGTCATCTCATTATTTTGTCAAAAAGTAAGTTGCCAGAGTGCGATCTGAAAATGGAAGGCAGGCGTTCTATAAAATTACTTCTATAAAAAGTAGCATAGGATCTGTGCTAAGCCATTTGGGAAAAGTGTGAAATAAAAGTAATAATAATTGCTACCATTTATTTCGTGATACTATGTGCCAGATATGCATGTACTATTTCCAGCTCTCACACCAATCCTGGAAAGAACACACCACCGTATTGTAGTACAAAGAGCCCACATTTTGAAGAGAGACAAAAATGGTTTGAATCCCGGATTAGCTATGCTCTCGGAATCCGTTTCTTTATAAGCTAATATTTGGCTGGGAAACTCTAAGTGATGCTTAAATGAGTGAAATAAATATATATCTTCCTAACACATTATCTGGCACTTAGTGGAAGATTTGCAATGTTCGTTTCCATCTTAGTCTTCAGCAAGACTCTATGGGACTCAATATTATTTTTGAAAAATTCTCTAAGGATGGGGATTTTGTGATTTCTTGCAGAGTACTAGCTTCCACTAAGTGTTTAATTTTATATATCCAATGTAAAAATGTGCGTAATGTGAAAGAAATAGTTGTTCTATGTTAGATGAGTGTTTAGTTTATCTTAGTTGGCATGTATAGAGAACTATAGGCTTACCCTGCATTAGAACATCTATTTATTCTAGTTACCTTGGTGTGTGTAAAATAGGAAATATGGTGGGGGGAGGGAGGTAATGAAATTTTAACCTCTAACTAGGTCTGGATGTTCTGGTTTAAGATGGCAACATAGGGAGACCCTGAACTCACCTCCTCCCACAGATAGCTACATATGGAACAATTTCCTCTGAAAAAAATCTAAATACTAGCTAAGCAACTCCTGCACTTCAGACAAATGAGAAAAAAATCCACAGCAAAGTGGGTTGGTGAAGCTGAGACACAATTTCACCATAAATGCTACCCCTGGAATGGTGACCCACAGTCAGGAGGGGACTCAAAATCTGGAGCTTTCCCCTGAGGAGCTACAGGTTTGAACCCCATATTGGGCACCCCAACTTTCAAGACGTGCACCTGAGAGATGAGCCCCCAAATATCTAGCTTTGAAAACCAACAGAGCTGTTTTTTTGTTTTTGTTTTTTTTTTTAGATTTTATTTACTTGAGAGAAAGAGAGCAGAGCAGGAAGGAGGGGCAGAGAGAGAAAAGCAGACTCCCCAGTGAGCAGGGAGCCCAATGTGGGGCTTGATCCCAGGACCCCTGGATCATGACCTGAGCTAAAGGCAGACACTTAACTGACTGAGCCACCCAGGCACCTGAAAACCAACAGAGCTTTTATCCATGAGACCCACAAGGCTATAGTGAACTAAGAAATGGGTCTTAAAGGGCTCACAGGCTCAGACACACACTAGCCCTCAGGTACTAGTGCAGAAGCACTGAGAGGCTTAAAGACTTTATGTGAAAGAGGCTTATTTTCTTATCTTAAAGCATTGGCCTGAGGGTCAGGCATATAATTTGGCATATATCTAGAGCCTGAAGGGGCAACTCTAAGGACAGAAGCCTATAGACATCATGCCTGCGCTCTCCCTCTGCATTGTTCTAGCTTTCTGGTACTTCATGGAAAAGAATGGATTCCCCAATTTTCTGGCTGCCACCTAGGAAATACCCCTTGACAGCCTGGCCCTGGCAGTTGGAGGGGGGGGCTTGTGTTTCTGGGTCCCACCATTGTAACAATCAGAGAAACAATTCTAGGCCATTGTCACCCCTAGGGAACTGCATAGACTGCAGACTAAAACACACCCTAGTCATTCTGTGAAATAGGCTTATTTGTTTGTCCTGGAGCTACCTGAGGGACAGGCTTCTGGTATGGCACAGATCTAGAAATTTACGGAAGTGCAACCTGGAGACAGAGGAGGGTGGATCCCATCTTCCACTCTCCCTCTACCTTGCTCCAGCTTACTGGGATTTCCCAGAAAAGAACTTATACAGTCATCTGGGACCCCAATTTTTATGACTGCCATCAAGGGTATGATACTTTTAGATTGTGTGGCTCTGGTTGCCAATGGGGCTTAAACTTGTGGGTCCCACAGGACTGTAAACAATGGGGAGAGTTCTTAACTGGCCACTACCCCCAGGGCACAATCCTTCTACGAAAGAGGCCTACTAGCTTGTCTTCATAGCTGTGGCATAAGAGACTGGCTTCTAATTCAATACATTTAAAGAACCCACTGTAATCCTCCCAGAGAGCTCAGAAGCCAGTGCTGTCTTTGTGCTTTTCCTATGCTATGCTCCACAGAGCCTGTATCTCCTGGAAGGGAGCTTGTACGTCCGTCTGATGCCCTGGTTTTTATATCTGGTGCCCAATTTTTATGGCAGCAACCAAGAGGATGCCCTTGACTGCTGGCTCTGGTGGCCTATGGGGCTTGCTTTCCTGGGTCCCAGGGGACTATAACTGAAAGAGAGACCGTTCCTGGCAGGCTGCCACCCTCAGAGCACTGCACAAACATAAGACTGAAACACACTTCCAGTCTCTCTATGGAGAAGACTCATTTGTTTGTCCTGGAGATTAGGCCTGAGGGCAGGCTTCTGGTCTGGCACACATTTATTGCCCTTCTTAGGCATGCTCCAGGGATAGAGGTTGGTGGACACTATCTCTATGCTCTCCTTCTGCCTTACTCCAGCTCACCAGTATCTCCCAGACAGGAACTTATACCACCATTTGGGCCCTGATTTTTACAACTCCCACCCAGAGGACACCTCTAGATTGCCTAGCTCTAGTGGCCAGCGGGATTTAGGCTTGTGGTCTCACAGGACTATATATAGTTGCACACTTTAAAAGCTGAACTAGATGCTGACTGTGATCCTCCCTTTGGGACACTGACAGGTCTTGGCATACTCTCAAGTACTGAGAGTCATTAAAAATAAACTAGGTTGCTTGGACTACTATGAAAAATTGTATGTCAACAAATTGGACAACCTAGAAGAAAGGGATACATTTCTAGACACCTACAACCTAGCAAGATTGAATCATGAAGAAATAGAAATATGTACAGACTGATTACTAGTAGGGAGATTGAATTAGTAATCAGAAACCTCCTAAGAAACAAAATCCAGGACAAGACAGGTGAATTCTACCAAACATTGAAGAATTAATACCAATTCTTCTTAAACTGTTCCAAAAATTTGAAGAAGGAACACTTCTAAATTTACTTTATGAGGACAGCATTACCCTGGACACTACAAGAAAAGAAAATTACAGGCCAATACCCCTGATGAACATAGATGCAAAAATCCTAAACAAAAATATTAGCAAACCAAATTCAACAACACAATAAAAGGATCAAACACCATATCAAGTGGAATTTATTCTAGGGATGCAGAGAAATTCAACATCTACAAAATCAAGGTGACATTCCACATTAACAAAATGAGGATAAAAATTACATGATCTTAATAGATGCAGAAAAAGCCTTTGACAGAATTCAACATCCACTTATGATAAAAACTCTCAACAAATTGGGTATAAATGGAATGTATCTAAACACAATAAAGATAAGCACACACCTAATATCATACTCAAAAACCTGAAAGCTTTTCTTCTAAGATCAGGAACAATACAAGGATGCCCACTCTCCCAACTTTCATTCAACATAGTATTGGAAGTCCTAGCCAGAGCAATTAGGCAAGAAAAAGAAATGAAAGACATTCAAATTAGAACAGACATGAAACTGTCACTATCTACAGATGACATATTATATGTATATAAACCCTAGAGACTCCACCAAAAAACTATTACAACTAATCAACAAATTCAGTAAAGTTGAATGATGCAAAAATCAAAGAAAAATATGTTGTGTTTTTATACACTAATGAACTATCAGAAAGAGAAATTTAAAAATCCCATTTACAGCTGTATCAAAAATAATAAAATACCTAGGAATAAATGTAACCAAGGAGGTGAAAGACCAGTACACTGAAAATTAAGACAATGACTGATGAAAACTAAAAAAAGAATAAATGTAAAGATTTTCTGTGCTCATAGATTGGAAGAATATTGAAGTGTCCATACCTCCTAAAGTCATCTACAGATACAATGCAATCCCTATCAAAACTCCAAAGGCTATTTTCATAGCAATAGAACAATCTTAAAAATTGTAAGGAACTGTAAAAGACCTCAAATAGCAAAAGTGATCTTGAGACAGAACAGAGCTGAAGGTATCATGCTTCCTGATTTTACACTGTATTACAAAGCTAGAGTAATCAAAACAATGTGGTATTGGCAAAAAGCAGACACATAGATCAATAGAACAGAATGGAGAGCCCAGAAATGAACCTATGCATATATGGTCATTTAATGTATAACCTAGGAGGCAAGAATATACAATGGGGAGAGATCAATCTCATCAATAAATGGTGCTATAAAAAATGGACAGCCATATGCAAGAAGAATGAAATGGGACAACTATTTTACACCATGAATAACTCAAAATGGATCAAAGATTGAAAAAAAACTTGAAACCATAAAATTCCCAGTAGAGACACAGGTGGTAAGCTCCTTAATATCATTCTTCATGATGATTTGTTGGATTTGATACCAAAGGGAAAGGCAACAAAGGCAAAAATAAACAAGTGGAACCACATCAAACTGAAAAACTTCTGCACAGTAAAGGAAACCAACAACAAAATGAAAAGGCAACTTACTGAATAGGAAAAGTATTTGCATATCATATCTGATAAGGCATTCATATCCAAAGTGTATAAAGAATCCATACAACCCAATTGCAAAAAACCCCAAAAATATGATTAAAAAATGGGCAGAGGATCTGAATTGACATTTTTCCAAAGAAGATATATAGATAGATAGATAGATGATAGGTAGGTAGGTAGATAGGTAGATAGATCAACAGGTACATGAAAAGATGCTCTACATCATTAATCATCAGGAAAATGCAAATCAAAACCACAATGATATATCACCTCACACCTGTTAGAATGGCTATTATCAAAAAGACAAAAAGTAACAAGCGTTGGCAAGGAGGTGGAGAAAAGGGAACCCCTGTGCACTGTTAGTAGGAATAAATTGGTGTAGTCACTATGGAAAACAGTATAGAGGTCCCTTAAAAAATTAAAAGTAGAGCTACCAAATAATCTAGCAATTCCACTTCCAGGATTTCATCCAAAGAAAATAAAAGCATTTGAAAAAATTTAAAAAGGTGTATGCACCCCCATGTTCACCAAAGAACTATTTACAATAGTCAAGATAGGAAACAACCCAAGTGTCCATTGACAAATGAATTACAAAGTGTGGTGTGTACAATAGACGTGCACGCACACACACACACACTGGGATATTGTTTCGGCCATCAAAAAGAAGAAAATCTTGCCATTTGTGACAAAAATGAATGGATTTTGAGGCATTCCTGTTTAAGTGAAGAAAGAGAAGAGAAGATAAAGACAAATAGTATATAATCTCACTTATATGTGAAATTTAAAAAACAAACACACACACACACTCCAAACAAGCTCATGGATACAGGGAACAAACTGGTGTTTGCTAGAAGCAGGGGGTGGGTAGTAGGCAAAATGTGTGAGGGGAGTCAAAAGTTATAAACTTCCTATTATAAGGTAAGTCAGTCCCAGGATGTAATGTTCAGCATGGTGTTTATTGTTAATAATGCTATAATGCATACATGAAAGTTTCTAAGAAAGTAAATCTTAAAGTTCTTAAGAGAATATTTTTGTAATTACATAAAGTAGAGGATGAGAACTAGACATTGTGATTTTCATTTTGTAATGTATGGAATCATGTTGTACAACTGAACTATATAATGCTATGCCAATTATACCTCAATTAAACTGTCAGAAAAAACCCCAAACCAAATAAACCATTTAACTAGTTCCACCAAGAGATTCTCTTTTAATCAGAATTACTTTTGTCCAAGATATTTTTGCCTTTGTTCTTTTAGCTACCATTCTCAATCATGACAGGTCTATATAGTCTCCTTTTGTTTTTTATCCATAGGTTTAAGACAGAAACCCTGAGAAATTCTCATTCCATTTAAGGCTAGAAGCTGTCCAAAACTTTGAAGAGTCTGGAATAAAGGTGCAAGAGGGTAAGGCAAGGTTGGAAGGGAAACACAAGCTTGATTCTCTGTGTTCCTACCACAGCTGCTGACATAGTTGTGGAAAAGATAAAATTCCTCAAATTTGTTCTCTGCAATTCTTAATCCTCTATTCTTGGATATTTTATTCCTCAGCCTTTAATAGTCTCATTTACTCTTTTGAGATCATTTCTGTTATATAAACATTAAATATTGGGCAAGTTATTTTTGGAATATCTGAGTTAACAGTGAATATCAGGTGTTTTGATTTGTTTTTTGGATGACATATTTAGAACATAGAAAAGGTTATAGCTGTAGCTGTTTCTAAATAAACTAGAAAACTCCAAATTGAGAATCTTTCAGTGCAACCTATTATTAGAAGGGTACAAAAATGCAGAACTTCCCAAATTTCCCCAAAAAAGTTACATATAGAAAAAAGGACACATATAAAACAGAGTCAGAAGAAAATAGTTTCCACAAGCCTTGCACAAACAACAATTTTTCACTAGGCACCATTCCTTTCATTTAAACGAGAATTCAAAAACACATGATTTAAATTTTTAAAATTCTATGATTTTATTTAAAATAAGAGCTAATAAACATTTATCCATTATAGCACAATAAAATTATAATTTGTTATATTCCCTCTTCCCAAACACATACCAATAATAGATAAAATATACCAGTAGAAGACCAAAATACTTAGTCAATAAAGTCTTTATTTTTTTTACCTAAAAAGTAAAATAAATAACTGTGCAAAGTGAAAACTGAAAGAAATGCAAATAGTAAAATGTTCTGACTACACAGGCTTGCTGTCCTTTAGAAGCAGGTGATAGTAAGCAGAATTTAACATTCTGTATGATAAACAACACTGCTTAAAGACAAGGCTCTCTAGATTATGAAATAGGACTGAGAAAAGTTGCTGAACACTCCCTATGGCTAAGGCTTTTAGCAAGCTTCAGGCTGGGTGTGGGAAGACAGACATTCTTGCAATAAGGCAATGGTCAAAGTAGTCTACTAACTAACTGACTGGAACTACATTGTCCCCAACATCGTCATGGGATAGGAGTCCCTGAAGGAAAAAGATCTAATGCCATAACAGGTACTGTCAGTGCCCCTTATCTCCTTGTTCTCACTGCTCAAGTACATATTGTTCTGATTTTCAAAATCTGCATTTCTTTCTTTTAGCTCTCCTATATGGGCATTGAATCCTGCTTTGCCTACTGGTCTGGTATACTAAAAGTGATGGAGAACTAATGCTTTTGGGGAGCAGCCTCAATCTGACTAAAGGAAATTGGTGCATAAATACTAGCATGACCCTTGGGTAAGATAACTCTGAGAGACCTGTTCTACACTGGCTTCCAGAAGTTGCAGGACTGACTGCTAGTTACACACAGAGGTTACTGGTTCAGTAATACACCCATTATTGGTTGTTTTCTTCTCTATCTCCCTTGTTCATTCTTCTAGTACTGTTTCCTTCACCTCCCAAATAAACTACTTGCACTCACATCCTTTACTTAGGGTCCATTCCATGGAGAACCCAAACTAAGACAGATGCTGAGAAGGATAGCCAAAAATATCAGCAGAAGGGAGATAGATTGTCCCAAGGAGAAATTAACATAGTGGAAGAGTCTAAAAAAATCTTTAAAATAAATGTATTTAGTACCCAAATATAAATGAAGAATAAGTTATATTAAAGAAAAGCAAGGACTTATGGAATAAAAATAAGCAGAAATGAAGCAACACCAAGAAGATATGAAACAAATATAATTTGAAAGTTTGGAAAGGAAATATACAGTCTTCAAAATTCAAAGAGTTGAGAGGTGTAGTAAACCTGGCATTGGACAAAATAGAAGAGTAAGTCACTGAATTAAAAGAGAAACTCACCCAGAATATAGCATGCAAGATTTAAAAAAATAAGAAAATCAGGAAGGGTAGAGAGATAATGAAGTTATAGAGCATAGATACACAGGCTGGTTTCTATTAAACATGCTTCTAAGGTCCCACTGTAATCCTCTGCAAAGTCCTCAGAGGTCAAGCAAATATGTTCATGTTCTACCTCTGCAGTGACCTAGAGTGCCGGTATCTCCCCGAAAGGATTTTGTATGTGTGTGTGGCACCCCATTTTTTATGTCTGGTGCCCCACACATTGTGGGTACCATCTAAGGGATACCCATTGATGGCCTGAGTCTGGTTGGCAGAGGGCTTGTGTTTCTAGTCTCATGAACTGTAATAATGGAAAAGCTATCACCCAGCAGGGGAGAGCAAATAGAGCAGACTAAAACACACCCTGACTTTCTGTGAAAGAGGCATATTTGCTTATCTTGGAACTTGAGCCTGACAGGTACACTCCTGGCTTTCCATATATCTAGAAACTTACTGAGATGCTATCTGGTGAGGGAGGCCAGTGGATGCCATCTTTGTGCTCTCCATCTGCCCTTCTGTAGGCCACCAGTATCTTCCACAAAGGACAGTATACATTCATCTAGTGCTCTGATGTTTGTGACTGCCTCTCATGGGACACTTTGAGGTTTCCTGGCTCTGGTGGCTACTGGCACTTACAATTGAGGTCCCACAGGAATGTGTATATTTGCATACTTTAAGCTGCTGCCTGAGGGTCTGGCTCCAGTCAGCATGAATCTAAGTGCTGACTGAAATCCTCCCCTTTGGGACAATGACAGGTCTTGGTACACCATCAACAACTGGGAGACATTAAAAATGAAACAATCTGCCTGGACAATCACAAGGTTTGAGAGACAACCAAGAGTGAGGGCAAGTTTGAATGGTAAGGCTTATTACCTACATGAGGTCACTCTTCAAGACTGGGGAGGTGGCTGTTTCAATTAAAGCATGGAAACTACCACAGAAGGTCAGTGAAAAAGAAGAATATGTTCCAAACTAAATAAAATGAGAAAACCTCAGAAAAAGTTCCTAATAAAACAGATAAACTCTTTATCAGGTAAATCACTTAACATAATGTTCATAAAGATGTTTCACCTACTCAGGTGAAAGAGGGATGAACATAGTGAGAACTTATAGTAATAGAAAACATAAGAAAGTACCAAATAGAAATTAAGAGCTAAAGAATATAACTCAATAGAAAATTATACTAGAGGGATTCAACAACAGACAAGGCAAAGCAGAAGACAGAATCAATGAACTCAAAGACAAGGCAGTGAAACTCACCCAATCAGAGCAGCATAATGAAAAAAGGGTGAAAAAAGTGAAGCAAGCTTAAAGGACTTAAAGGACAATATCAACCCAACCAACATTCACATTATAGGGGTTCCAGAAAGACAAGAGAGAGAGAGGCAGAAAATTATTTGATGAAATAGTGGATAAAAACTTCCCTAACCTGGACAGGGAAACAGATCCAGAATCCCAGAGACTCCCAAAGAAGGTGAACCTAAAGAGACGTATACAAAGATAAATTATAATTAAAATGTCAAAAGTTAAAAATGGACAGAATCTTAAAAGCAGCATAAAAAAAAAATAATGTGTTATATAACAAAGAAATCCCAATAGGACAATCAGCAGTTTTCAGCAGAACCTTTGGAGAAAAGAGGGAATGGAATGATATATTCAAAGTGCTGAAAGGAAATAAAAATTCCAACCAAGAATACTCTACCCAGCAAAGTTGTCATTCAGAATTGAAGGAAAGATAAAAGTTTTCAATACAAGCAAAAGCTAAAGGAGTTAATCACTACTTTACTAGCCTTACAATAAATTTAAAGGGACTTGTTTAAGTTGAAATGTACAAATTAGTAACAGAAAGACATGGAAGTCTAAATCTCATTGGTAAAGGTAAATATATAGTAAAATTTAAAATAATCTAATGTCCTAAAGGTGATGTAGTAGTCACTTATAAAAATAGTATGAAGGTTAATAGACAAAAGTAGTAAAAACAACTGTAACTGCAATAATTTGTTAAGAGATTTCAAGATAAAATATGGGGATTGTGACCTCAAAAACATAAAATGTGGGCAGGGAGAATAAAAGTGTTGAGTATTAGAATGTGTTCAAACTTAGGTTGTTATCCATTTAAAATAGACAATTGTAAATATAAATATTATATGTAAGGCTTGTGGTAAACAAAAAGCAGACATCTATACTAGATATACAAAAGAGAAAGAGAAAGGAATCTAAACATAACAGTACCAAAATAATTATTTTTTGAAGATTTTACTTATTTATTTGACATAGAGAGAGTGAGAGAGCAAGAGAGCACAAGCAGAGGGAGCAGCAGGCAGAGGTAGAGGGAGAAGCAAGCTCTCCACAGAGCAGGGAGCCTGAAGGTTTCATCCCAGGACTCAGGATCATAACCTGAACCAAAGGCAGATGCTTAATTGACTGAGCACCCAGGTGCCCACTAACAAAATCATTAAATCACAAAGGAAGAGAGAAAGATAAGAAAGGAACAGAAGAGCTATGAAACAGCTGGAAAATGTTAACAAAATGGTAATAAATACATATCAATAATTACTTTAAATGTAAATAACTTCTCCTTAAAAGATATAAAGTCATTGAAAGGATAAAATGATAAGATACTTCAGATGTAAAGACATACACAGACAAAGTAAAGTGATGGAAAAAGTTATTTCATCCAAATGTGAACCAAAAGACACCAAGTATAGCTATATTTATATCAGACAAAATAGACTTTAAAACAAAGACATTTAAAACATTTGTAAATATATATGCACCCAACAGATGATCCCCTAAATATATGAAGCAAATATTAACAGACTTAAAGGGAGAAACAGACAGCAGTACAGTAATAGTAGGGGACTTTATTACCCCACTTACATCAGTGGATATCATCCAGACAGAAAATCAATAAAGAAACTTAGACCAGATGAAATATATATATATGTATTTGTAAATAAAATATTCTATCTAAAAGAAACAATATACCTTCTTCTCAAGTGTGCATGGAACATTCTTAAGGATAGATCATATGTTAGGTTACAGTACAAGACAATAAATTAAAGAATATTGAAATCATATCCAGATTCTTCTCTACCCACCATGATATGAAACTAGAAATCATTACAAGAAAACTAGAAATTTACAAATATGTGGAAATTAAACAACATGTTACTAAATAACCAATGGGTCAAATAATAAGAGAAATAAAAAAAAAAACCTTTAGACAAATGAAAATGGAAATAAACATACCAAAACTTATGGAATGTGATGTAATAAAAGTAGGTCTAAGAGAGAATGACACAGTGATAAATGCCTACCTCAAGAAACAAGAAAAATCTCAAATAAAAAACCTAACTTTACACATCAAGGAATCAGAAAAAGAATAAATGAAGTCCAAAGTTAATAAAAGGAAACTAACAAAAATCAGAACAGAAATAAATGAAATAGTGACAAAAAGACAACTAAAAAGAACATTACAAAAAAAAAGCATTTTTTTTCAAAGATAAATTAAATTGACAAACCTTTAACAAGACTCACCAAGGAAAAAAAGACAGGACTCAGAAATAAAATAAGATGTGGATTAGGGGAGATTACTGCTGATAACACAGAAATATGAAAGATTATAAGAGTCCACTATGAAAAATTATACACTAACAAATTGGACAATCCATAGGAAATGAATTCGTAGATACATACAACCTACCAAGACTGATCCATGAAGAAAGAAAATCTAAACAGACCAATTACAGTAAGGAGATTAAATCAGTATTCAAACGCCCCTAGTAAAGCCCAAGACCAGATGGCTTCACTGGTGAATTCTACAAATATTCAAAGAATTAATACCAATCCTTGTCAAACTCTTCCAAAAAATAGAAAAAGAGGAATACTCCCAACCTCATTTTATGAGATCAGCATTACTATGACACCAAAACCAGACAAGGACATCACAAAAAAGAAAATCACAGGCCAACATCCCTGACAAATATAGAAACAAAAGCCCTCAATAAAATATTACCAAACTGAATATAACAATAGATTAAAAGGATCATATGCCATAATCAAGTGCAATTTATTCTAGGGATGCAATGAAAGTCCAACATATGTGAATCAGTCAATATGATATACCATATGATAAAAATCATATGACCACTTGAATGGATGCAGAGAAAGCCTTTAACAAAAATCAACATCAATTTATGGTAAAAACTCTCAACAGAGTGAATATACAGAGAACATACCTCAACATAATAAAGGCCACCACAGCTAACATCATTTACAAACATGAAAAGCTCAAAGTTTTTCCTCTAAAATCAGGAACAGCACAAGGATGCCCACTCTCTCAACTTTTATTCAACATGGTACTGGAAGTCCTAGCCAGAGCAATTAGGTAAAAAAATAAAAGACATTCAAACTAGAACAGAAAAAATAAAACTATTTGCAGATAGTGTAATATTATATGTAAAAAAAATTCCTAAAGACCACCAAAAAACTATGAGAACTAATCAACAAACTCAGTAAAGTTGAAGGATACAAAAAAAAAAAATCAACATACAAAAATCTGTTTCTATATATTAATAATGATCTAAGAGAGAAATTAAGAAAACCATCCATTTACAATTTCATCAAAAGGAATAAAATACCAAGGAATAAATTTACCTAAGAAATTTAAGGACCTGTATATTAAAAACTACAAGACATTGATGAAAGAAATTGAAAAAAACACAAATAAATGGAAAGATACTACATCCTCATGGATTGGATAATTTGTATTGTTAAATTCTTCATGAACTATGCAATTCAACCTACAGATTCAATACAATCTTATCAAAATACTAATAGTATTTTTTACAGAAAATAAATAATCCTAAAATTTTTAAGGACCCACAAAAGACCCAAAAGAGCTAAGGCAATCTTGAGAAAGAAGAACAAAGCTGGGGGCATCATGCACCCTCATTTGAAATTATATTACAAAATCATAGTACACAAAACAGTATGGTATTAGCATAAAAATAGACAAAGAGTTCAATGAAGTAGAATTGAGAGCCCAGAAATAAACTCATGCTTATAATGGTCAACTAATTTATGATAAAGGCACCAAGAATATACAATGAAGAGACCGTCTCTTCAGTAAATGAAGAATTAGACATCCACATTCAAAGGAATGAAACTGGACCACTACCTCACATCATACTCAAAATTACCCCAAATGGATTAAAGATTTAACATAAGACCTGAAATCATATAACTTCTAAAATAAAACATAAACAGTAATGATTTTTTGGATTTGACACCAAAAGCAGAGACAACATAAGCAAAAATAAATGGGACTACATCAAACTAAAAAACTTTTGCATATCAAAGAACCATCAATAAATAAAGGGCAACCTACTTAATAGAGAAAATATTTGCAAATTATCTAATAAGGTGGTAATATCCAAAGAATATAAAGAACTCATATGAGTCAGTAGCAAAATTCCCCAAACAATCCAATTAAAAGATGGGCAGAATTTTTTAATTTTTTTTTTCAAAGAAGATACACAGATGGCCCAGAGGTACATTAAAAGATGCTCAATATTGCTCATCATCAAGGAAATGTAAATCAAAACCACAAGATATCACCTCATACCTTTAGAATGTTAATTATAAAAAAGATAAGAAATTAGAAGTGTTGGCAAGGATGTGGACACAAGTTAAGCCTTGTATACACTTGGTGAGGGAATGTAAATTGGTGCAGCCACTCTGGAAAATAGTACGGAGGTTCCTATATCACTAAAAATAGAACTACCATTTGATTCAGCTATTGTACTTGTGGCTATTTATCCAAAGAAAAGAAACATTAATTTGAAAAGCTATATGCACCTCATTTTCATTGCAGCATTATTTACCAAAATATGAAAGCAACCTATGTGTCCATAGGTAGGTGAATGGATAAAGAAAATGTGGTTTATATGCACTCAATGGAATATTACTTGGCTATAAAAAATGAAATCTTGGCCACTTAACTGTCTGAGCCACCTAGGCACCCCATCTCTTGGTTTTAGCTCAGGTCATGATCTCATGAGCCCTGTGTCAGGCTCTGTGCTCAACGGGGAGTCTGCTTGGCATTCTCTCACTCTCCCTCTCCTCCTCCACCATCACTCATGCTTGTTCTCTTTCTCCCTTTCAAATCAATCAATCAATCAATCAATCAATCATTCAATCTTAAAAAAAATGAAATCTTGCCATTTGCGACAACATGGATATACCTTAAACTCATTATGCTAAATGAAATTAGTCTAGCAGAGAAAGACCAATACTATATGATTTCACCTACGTGTGTTTAAAAAACAACAACAAACAAACAAGTTCATGGATACATAAGAGTGGTTGCCAGAGATGGGGTGGGGGTGGATTGGGACATGGGTGAATTGGATGAAGGGGTTTAAAAGTACAAACTTCCATCTATAATATACGTCATGGGATATAATGTTCAGCATGGTGAACATTATAGTTAATATACTGTATTGTATATTTGAAAGTTGCTAAAAGTAGATTTTAAAAGTTCTCATCATTAGAAAAAGTGTACCTGTGTGTGGTGGTGGATGTTAACTGGACTTATTGTGGTGATCATTTCACCATCTATGCAAAATCAAATTATCATGTTGTGTACCTGAAACTAATATATGTTAATTACATCTTAAATATATGTGTGTGTGTGTATACACATACACACTCTTCATATATATATAAAATACTATAACATAATATTATAACATACATTTCTTAGTATGTTAATGAATAAAGCAATATCTTAATGAATAAAGCAGACCCAAAAAATCAAATATAAAGATTTGAACAAATAAACATGCTTGATTTAACACATATATAGAAAATTTTGCAGATAGCAAATAAATTTATTTGCAGTAGCAAATAAATATTCTTTTCAAGCACATAGAAAACATTTATGAAAACTGATCAGAAACATGGCCATAAAGAAAATCTTAACACACTTGTTTGACCATAATGCCAAAACTTTGGAACTAATAACAATATGATCCTAATTAAAAAAAAATTATGTTATGTAGTTGGAAATTAAGATGCACATTTCCAAATAAGTCATGAGTTAAAGAGATATATATCATAGAAGTTAAAAACGTTTAGAACTGAATGATACTGAAAATACTATGTATTATTAATAAAATATAGCTAATTAATACTTATTCATAAGAGAAAAGACTCCATCAATGACCTGACACCTAAATTAAACAGGAAAAGAAACACATTGGGAAAAATTAAAAGAAGGAACAGTTAGAAAAGCAATTAAAAAAGAACAAAGTCCCACTACTCACAACAATATGGATGAATCTCATAGATATAATGTTGGTTGGAAGAACTCAGACACAAAAGGTTATATGCCCTATGATTCCATTTCCTGAATTTCAAGAGCAGACAAAACTAATTCGTAGTGATAAAAATGATGAAAAATTTCCTCTGAGGATATTAAGTGGGAAGGGTCACAAGGGGACAAAAATCTCTGAAATGTTCTATATCTTGATCTGGATGGTGGTTTTACAGAGATGTATTCATTTGTAAAAGTTCATTTATCTGTATATTTAAGATTTGTACACTTTACAGTATATATGTAACACTTCAACAAAAAAACTTACAATATAAAGTAATTAAAAAGAAAATAAACATGTAACAGAAACAGCAAAACCAAAAATTGTGTTTTTCTAAATAGAGTAATGAAATCTACAAATATCCACGTGGATTGATTGAAACATTTTATTCTAAATGACCTGTAAAATGCTTATCTAAATGAAGATTTAGATTTTAATAGTAAATCTGAATATCTGACTTGTTTACATTGAGATAGTGTTAGCCTTGCTAGATGTAGTGTAAATTATATATTGATCATGTACAAACTGATTGGCAGAAATCTCAAAGTAGCATTTGGCTATTTAGGCTTCCAAAGTTTGAGGAAGAAGCTGAAGCTAAATAGTGGCTTTTAACCAAATGTGCAGACTGATGTCAAATTTAGCATATGTCTAAATGATTATTAAAACTGGATTGCATTACAAAACAGTCCAACAAATACCAGGCCCAGATGTGTTTTTGGAGGTCTACCTAATAATAAAGAAACAAATTTAAATTTACACAAATAATTACAGAACAGAGAAAAAGAGGAAAACTTCCCACCTATTTTATGAAACTAAGATAAACTTAATACAAAGCCTGAATAAAATATTACCCAAAGGGATAATTCCAGCTAAAATCACATGTGAAATTAGATGCAAAACTACTAAAAAAATATTACCACACCAAATTCTGCCATATAAAAATACACCATGACAAAGTTGGATATATCAAGGATTTCATGGTTAGTATAAGAAAATCAATTTAAATAATTCACTAATAAAACATTAAAAGGAGAATAAAATACCAATTTCAACTGATATAGCAAAAGACTTTGATAAAACTTAATGTTATTTATTATTTTAAGAGCTCAGCAAATTACTGTTTTCAGTGTTAAAGTATTCACTTTAATATTTGAAACAAGACAAGGGAGCTAGGAGATGCACCATGAGAGACGATGGACTCTGAAAAGCAAACTGAGGGTTCTAGAGGGGAGGGGGGTGGGAGGATGGGTTAGCTTGGTGATGGGTATTAAAGAGGGCACGTTCTGGGGGCGCCTGGGTGGCTCAGTCGTTAAGCGTCTGTCTTCGGCTCAGGTCATGATCCCAGGATCCTGGGATCGAGCCCCGCATCGGGCTCCCTGCTCAGCAGGAAGCCTGCTTCTCCCTCTCCCACACCCCCTGCTTGTGTTTCCTTTCTCTCTGTCTCTCTCTCTGTCAAATAAATAAATAAAATCTTTAAAAAAAAAAAAAAAGAGGGCATGTTCTGCATGGAGCACTGGGTGTTATGCACAAACAATGAATCATGGAACACTACATCAAAAACTAATGATGTAATATATGGTGATTAACATAACAATAAAAAATTTTAAAAAAAAGACAAGGGACCTAGGTATCTGCACCACTGTTCAGTATTATTCTTCAGTTCTTGGACAATGCAAAAATAAAGAAAAAATGTGTAAAAGACATAAGTATTGGAAAGTGGAGAAACCTATATTATTCACAGGTAATTCCATTATTAACATAGAAATCCCAAGAGAATCAACATATGATTTATTAGAATTAAAAGGTATATGGCAAATTCTTGGATACCAAATTAATTTCATTTCTGTTCACAATTACAAAGAATTAAAAGTGCAATTTATAAAATAGCAACTATTTATAAAGAATAACAATATAAAATACTTAACATTACAAAACATATGCTACCTCTCTATGGAGTAAAATATAAACTTTATTGAAAGACGTTCTAAAAAGAGAAAGAGATCATGTTCTGAGATTATACTAATGTTGGGAAGATGTCAATCCTCCCCAAATTGATCTTTGAATTCAATTTAATCCTAACCAAAATGCCAACTGTGTGTGTGTGTGTGCGTGAGAGAGACAGACAGACAGACAGACAGATGGGAAAGGGGGGGAGGGAGGAGTGAGGTGGGAAAACTGATCTAAAATTTATAAGGAAGGGTAAAGGGAAAAAATTAAGACATTGCTCCTAAAGAAGATGACTTCATAGGGGGATTTGTTTTAGTAGGTACCAATCTTATAATAATAATGTACTATTTCAGACAATGTGGTTCTTTTGCAAGGATATTCCAATTAAACAGAGTAGAAAATCTGAACATGGAATAGAGATATAAATATTTGATTAATAGCATACTCTTTAATGTATAAAGAGTACGAAGGAAATAATAGACTTTTTTCTTGCTAATCAAATGAGGAATTGCTAATCAAATATTTGATTAATGGCAGATGCAAGAAGTGCTCAATGAAAAGGAAAAATGTTATTTTTTAACAATTTGAAAATTGAGAACTCTGGTTCATCAAATTATGCCACCAAAAAGTGAATAGACTTGGAAGAAATACTTGTAGCATGATAATCAAATAAGTCAAATCCAGAACATTTAACTCTAATGAAGCATTAAGAAGAGGCAGTCCAATGAAAAATGGACAAAAAATTTAGACAGACACTTCCCTAAATAGGAAAGGCAAAAAATCAATGTGCTTATAAAAAGAACAGTCATAAGTACTAGAAAAATGTTGGTTCTGATGTGATTGAAGAGCAAGTTTTATATATTGCTGGTGGGAGTATAAATGGGCTGTGATGCAGAAATTCCATACCTACATATATATCCTAGAGAAAATTTTGTATATGCCCATTATCAGGACACATGTATAAGAAACATTCACAGCAGCACTACATGTAATAGGCAAACATCTAGAAATGGCCAAATATTGAGTTATATTTACACGGAATACACCAGTGAAGCTATGGGCACCAAGATAAATACATCAGAATAATGTTGAACAATAGTAAATAATAAAATATGATGTAAATACATATGGTACAATATGCATTTACAATTATTTGAAGTTCAAAAATATGCAAAAAGTAAATATAAATAACAATGAAATAAATACAATTAAAAATAAATAATATAATTAACAAAATGGCAATATGCACATGCCTATCTATAATACTTTAAATGTAAATGGACTAAATTCCCTGATCAAAAGACAGAGAGGCTGACTGGATTAAAAAAAAAAAAAAAAAGACCCATCTATATGCTGCTTATATAAGACTCACTTTAGATGTAAGGACATACACAGACACAAAGTGAAGGAATGGACAAAAAATATTCCATGCAAATGAAAACCAAAAGAAAGCTGGAGTACCTATACTTATATTCTTATATTAGACAAAATGGATTTAAAACAAAGACTGTAATAAAAGATAAAGAAGAGTATTACATAAAGGGGTCATCCAACAAGATATAGCATTTGTAAATATTTATGTTCCCAACATAGGAGCACCTAAATATGCAAAGCAAATGTTAACAGACCTAAAGAGAGAAATAGAGAGCAATACAATAAGAGTAGGGGATTTTAATACCTCACTTACATCAATGGATCCAGAAATCAATACATAAATACATCAGCCTTAAACAACATATTATAAACATTAGCCTTAAACAACATATTACACCAGATGGACTTACAGATATTTACAGAATATTACATCCAAAAGCAATAGAACACACATTCTTCTCAAGTGGACTTGAAACATTTCCCCAGATAGATCAAAGCAAGTCTTAATAACTTTAAGAAGACTGAAATCATATCAAACTTCTTTTTTGACCACAGTGGTATGAAATTAGAAATTAACTACATGAAGAAAACTGGAATATTTACAAAAATGTCGAGATTAAACAACATTTTATTGAACAACCAATGGTTCAAAGAAGAAAACAAAAGAGAAATTAAACACAATGATACAAATAAAAATGGAAATATAACATACCAGAATTTGGGGATGCAGCAAAGGCAGTCCTAAGAAGCAAGTTCATAGCAATACATGTCTATCTCAAGAAGTAAGTCTCATATAAACAACCTAATTTTATACCTAAAGGAACTAGAAAAAGAAGAAACAAAGTCCAAAGTTAAAAAAAAAAAAGGAAATAACAAAGATGAGAGCAGAAGTAAATGAAAGGAACTAAATAGACAATAGAAAAGATCAATGAAACTAAGAGCTGTCTCTTTGAAAAGAAACAAAATTGACAAACCTTTAGCTGGACTCACTAAGGAAAAAAGAGCTAGAACTCAAATGATTAATATGAGAAATAAAAGAGGAAATGTAACTGATAGCACAGAAATACAAAGGATGAGACTTCTATAAACAATTATACATCAACAAATTGGACAACCTAGAAGAAATGGACAAATTTCTAAAAATATACAACCTACCTTGGCTGAATCATATCATAATAAAAGAGAATATTTCAACAGACTAATTACAAGTAGATTGAATCACTAATCAAAAACCTCCCTGCTCGGGGAGCCTGGGTGGCTCAGTTGGTTAAAC
Source organism: Mirounga angustirostris (assembly GCF_029215605.1). NCBI lineage: Eukaryota > Metazoa > Chordata > Mammalia > Carnivora > Phocidae > Mirounga > Mirounga angustirostris. The sequence goes on along the minus strand of NW_026991717.1, from coordinate 66,786,843 downwards.
GACTGCCTTCGGCTCAGGTCATGATCCTGGAGTCCCGGGATCGAGTCCTGCATCGGGCTCCCTGCTCGGCGGGGAGCCTGCTTCTCCCTCTGACCCTCCCCCCTCTCATGTGCTCTCTCTCTCTCATTCTAGCTCTCTCAAATAAATAAATCTTAAAAAAAAAAAAAAAAAAACCTCCCTGCAAACAAGAGCCCAAGACCAGAGGGATTCACTGGTGAATTCTACCAAGCATTGAAAAGAAGAATTAATAACAATCCTTTCAAAAAATAGAAGAGTAAACTTTTCCAAATTCATTTTATAAGGCCAGCATTACTCTGATACCAAAACCAGGCAAGGAAGCCACAAGATAATCACACACTTATATCCCGATTATCTTAAATGTAAAAATCCTCAATAAAATATTAGAAAATTGAATTCAATAATACATTAAAAAGATCAAACCCTGGGGTGTCTGGGTGGTGCAGTCGGTTAAGCATTGACTCTTGATTTTGGCTCAGGTCATGATCTCAGGGTCATGAGACTGAGCCTCACATCAGGCTCCTCACTCAGCAGGGAGTCTGCTGGAGATTTTCTCTCTCCCTCTTCCTCTGCTTCTCCTTCCACTTGCTCTCTCTCTCTCTCTCTCAAATAAATCTTTAAAAAATAGGATCAAACATCATGACCAAGTGGGGTTTATTCTAAGCATGCAAGGATGTTTTAATAACCACAAATAAGTCAATGTGATATACCACATTAACAAAATAAAGGATAAAAAGCATATGATCATCTCAATAGATGCAGAAAAAGCCTTTGACAAAAATCAACATACATTTATGAAAAAAAAAAAAAACTCTCAACAAATTGGGTATAAAGGAAATGTACCTAAACATAATAAAGGCCGTATATGACAAGCCCACATCTAACATCATATTCAATGGTAAAAAGCTGAAAGCTTTTTTTTTTCCCCCATGTAAAATCAGGAAGAAGACAAGGATTCTCACTCTCATCACTTGTATTCTATATAGTATTGGAAATTCTAGCCAGAGCAATTAGGCCAGAAAAATAAATAAAAGGCATCCAAATTGGAACAGAAAAAGTAAAACTGTCACTATTTGCAGATGACATGATATTATATATAGTAAATTCTAAATACTCCATCAGAAACTGTCAGAATAAACAAATTCAGTAAAATTGCAGGATACAAAAATCAATGCACAAAAATTTGTTACATTTCCATACAAAAATGAATTATCAGAAAGAGAAATTAAGAAAACAATCCTATTTGCAATTACATCAAAAAGAAAAAATGCCTAGGAATAAATTTAACCAAGGAGTTGAAAGACCTGTATATTGAAAACTACAAGACATTGATGAAAGATACACAGATAGATGGAAAGATAATCCATGCTTATGGATAAAAGAATATGTCCATACTACCTAAAGCCATCTACAGACTCAATGCAATCCCTATCAAAATTCCAATGGCATTTTTCACAGAAATTGAAAAAAAAATCCTAAAATGTGTATGGAACTGCAAAAGGCTCTGAATAACCAAAGCAATCTTGAAAAGAAAAAGCTAAAGGCATCACACTCTGTTTTTAAGCTATGTTGCAAAGCCATAATAATCAAAACATTATGGCATTTGCATAAAAACATACAGATCAGTGGAACAGAACTGAGAGCCCAGAATTAAACCACACATATATGGTCAATTAATTTATGACAAAGGAGCCAAGAACATGCAACAAGGAAAGGATGGTCTTTTCAATGAGTAGTATTGGGAAAACTGGGTAGCCATATGCAAAAAAAACCAAAAAAAAGTGGGCTACCATTTTACACCATACACACACGCAAAATGAACTCAAAATGAATTAAAGACTTGAATGTAAGACATAAAGCCATAAAACTGCTAGAAGAAAACAGACAGTAAACTCCTTGACATCAGTCTTGGTGACAAATTTTTTTTTTTCAAAAATATCTATTAACATATTAACTGCATTATTTATTTATTTATATATTTTTATTTTTATTTATTTATTTATTTATTTATTTATTTATTTATTTATTTATTTATTTATTTATTTTTATCCCCATACATTACATCATTAGTTCTAGATGAAGTGTTCCATGATTCATTGTTTGTGCATAACACCCAGTGCTCCATGCAGAATGTGCCCTCCTCAATACCCACCACCAGGCTAACCCATCCTCCCACCCCCCTCCCCTCTATAACCCTCAGTTTGTTTTTCAGAGTCCATCGGGTGACAAATTTTTTGAATCTGACACTATAAGGAAAAGTGAAAAGGCAAAAATAAACAAATGGGACTACATCAAGCTAAAAAGCCTCTGCACTGCAAAGGGAACCATCAACAAAATGAAATGGCAACCTACTGAATAAGAGAAAATATTCACAAATCCTGTATCTCACAAGGGGCTAATATCTAAAATACATAAGAATGCATATAACTCAATAGCAAAAGACAAACAATCCAATTAAAATTATGTAGAAGATCTGAATGAACATTACTGTAAAGAAGACATACAGCTGGGAAACAGGTACATGAAGAGATGCTCTACATCATTAATTATCAGAGAAGTGCAAATCAAAACCACAATAAGATATGACCTCACACCTGCCAGAATGGCTAAAACCAAAAAGAAAAAAGTGTTGGTGAAGATGTGAAAAAAAAACCAAAAAACCCTCATACACTCTTGGTGGGAATGTAAATTGGTGCAGCCACTATGGATAACAGTATGGAGGTTCCTCAAAAAATTAAAAATAGAACTACCATATGATTTAGCAATTTTACTTCTTGGTATTTATCTAAAGAAAACAAAAACACCAATTTGATAAAGTATATGTACTCCCATGTTACAATAGCCAATATATGGAAACAACCTAAGTATCCATCAAAGGATAAATGGATTAAAAAAAATATATGATACCCCCCCACACACACCCTATAATGGAATATTATTCAGCCATAAAAGTACTGAAATCTTGCCATTTGAGACAACATGATGGAATCTGAGGGTATTCTGTCAAGTGAAATAAGTCAGAAAGAAAAAAGACTAATACTGTATGATCTCTCTTATATGTAGAATCTTAAACAATAACAATAGAAAAAGAAACTTACAGAGAACAGTTTAGTGGTTGCCAGAGGCAGGGGTGGGAAAAATGGGTAAACTATTTTCCTTTTTTTTAGCTTAGTAAATTGCATGAAAATGCACTGTTTAGGTTAGTGATATATATTGTAAAAATCATAAAAACTGAATAAATGCCAAATGAAGGAAAGAGTAGTTACTTCTGGGCTAGCAGGATCTGAAATAATGGAGGAACATAGAGTATCACCCATGAGGACACACAATAGCCTTTAAAGAGCATAGTATTTTTCCCTGTACTCAATTGCTTAAAACACAGATATGATAAAAGAAAATATTGATAAGGATGAATTCATACTTTTTAAAAAAACATTTTCATGCAAAAATTAATATAAACAGAAACCACTAACAGACTGGAAAATAATATTTGCACTATACATCACAAGAAATGATATCCCCAATATTCAATGAAATATTAAAAATAAAGAGGAAAAAAGACCAAAAAATAGACAATTAGCCAAAATACAAGATAATTTTTTTAAAATATATTAAAATAGTCCTCAAGTATATGTAAGGATATTCAATCCCTCTCACAAGAGAAAATAAATTAAAATCAAAAGGAGAAACCACTTTTCACCAATCAGTTTAGCAAAAATTTAAAAAGTAGAACATATTTTCTTAGAAAAGCTGTGGAGAGCAGGACTTTCATAATTTGCTATTGGAAATGTCAATCCCTCTCATGGAGGGGAATTTGGCACTACCTATCCAAACTATTTATCATATATATATATTATGTTCCGTTAGTCAACAAAAGCTATTTATCTTTAACCCAGCAATGCCATTATTGGGGATTTAGCTTACAGTTATACGTCTATGCATATGTAAATACACACATACAAAGCTGTTTATTAATCAATGTTTGTAATTTTAAAGCATCATACTGTGAATGCCTGTACATAGACACACTGGTTGAATATATTCAATTTTACAGTCTCTCAATGGACTACTATGCAACTGTGTAAAAGAATTAGGAATATCTGTATTACTTTCTTTTACGACACTATTGTAAAGCAATAAAAATAACCTGACAAAGAAAGGTGTGTAACAAAGAAGGGGAAATAAGAAAATACACCTGCATCTGCTCCTATGTGAAGAAAGGAAGGATAAATCCGAAACTAAGGAGATGGATTATCTACATGGGGTAGCTGGGAATGGGCTCTACTGGCATGAAAGAAATGGAAGGAAGATGACAAATCCTTCTTGGAGTATACATTTTTTGGTATGGTTTTAACTTTTGGAACTATATTCAAAATATAATCAACAACAAAAAAATATAATTGAAAAGGATGAGGGTGAAATTCCTCAAAATGAAATATAAACAAAACCAAATGAACCAAACTCAATTTCAATTGAGTCGCATAACGACAGTGAAAGGGAGGGGATGACATAAGTATTTTTGTAATAGCATTTGCATTATATACTCTCAAACTAAAGACAAAAAGAATTGTAAACAAATGTTGAACTCTGATTATAATTTTTTTTCATACGGAGGAATGAGTAAACAGTTTTAAAGTTACATTCTATATAATCTAGGATTTAGTAAAATAATAAATATTTTGTGGACAATGAAAGACAGATCTTTGTTTCTAAGTATTATTTTTCACTAAAGGAAAGAGGCCCTCCTTGGAAAAATGGCTAGTGCTGAGGACGTGCAAAATGAGCCTAAGTATCTTATTGTCTAAGAGAAAAAGGAAGTGCTCAAAAATGATGGCGACATATCAGAAAAGCATACACAAGACACAGTTAAACATACTAAGTTTTCAGCATTTAAAAAATGATTTAGCTACCCAAATTTCCAATTTTGAAGTATTATAAATCCAGAATATTCTCGTAATTTCTCCTACCTCTTACCAAGGGGGTCTTGACACAGATTTGAGACTGACAGAAGTTGGAACTGAACAGATATGACGAACCTAGTGGAAATACCTCAGAAATCACTGATACCCCAGAATTACCTGGGGAGTTGTTCGTTTTAATACACACATTGATTCTCTCCCAATTTCCAGCACTCTCCACTGATTGCAATAACTCCCGCTGCCCACTCCCCTCAACACCACCATTTTATAGGAAATTAGCTGTAAAGAAGTTGCTCTATTTGACTAAATTCATAATCATAAGGAAAATCTACAAAAACTGAGAAAGAATACCTCCCTCACTTGAGGCCGTTACCAAGAAGCTCATTTGATTACCACTTCTTCCAATGTTCTTCTGTTTCATCACTTATGTCCCAATAGAGAAAGCCACCAAGGGTGAAAGATGAAATAGAGCTGAAAAGGAATTTGAAGATGATTATGTCTGCCCCTCACCACTCAAACTTGTAAAGTGACCAGTATATATTAGGTGCTTAGGAAAAGAAGTTAATTATCTCTCTGTGCCCTCCCCCTTGACCCTCTTCCAATAGCCTTTTAAAAATGTTAGCTTTGGAGAGTGGGCTTTTTTTTTTTTTTTTTGGAAGATCTTGTTTATTTGAGAGAGAAAGAGCAAGAGAGATAGAGAGCACAAGAGCATGAATGGGAGGGAGGGGCAGAGGGAAAGGGAGTAGACTCCCACTAAGCAGGGAGTCCAATGAGGGACTCAATCCTAGGATCCTGAGATCATGACCTGAGCTGAAGGCAGACACTTACCTGACTGAGCCACCCAGGCACCCCTGGAGAGTGGCTTTTTGAAAGGAGTCTAAAATTAAACCATCAAGAACCTAGTAAAAGGTTTAGAAACACAGAACTTCTTTCCCAGCATTTCCCCTACATTTCAAGACTTTCTGTTTTGCCTTCATGTCTCTTCCCATTTCCCTAAACTAGAATCTTTTTGCCACCTGGGAGCCAATAAATTTATGAACATACCCAAAATATTGCTCTTAGAAATTGTAATAAATACTATGTTCCTTGAGTATGGGCCAGAAAAGGGACCTACTACATTGTACAAGCATCACTATTTTGTGTTTCCCTAAAAATTAAGAAATTCTAATTTATGAGATCTCTTTTATTCATATAGTTCATTACTATGTGGCTGGAAGCACCAGTTAGAAAAAACAACAAAAAAACCCCCCACTTAGCATCAGAGCCCTAAATTGTTTATTACAGAAATTTCAGGAAAGAACCATTTACACAAAAACAATCCCACCGTAGTCCTCCTTATGATAATAAGATTATTTTCCCTCAGAAAGGCTAATAAGTTAATACCATCAATATTTCCCCAGTTCAACATTAGATTAAAGTATCTTTATCTTCCAATTAACCTGCAATTATGTGTCTTAATATCTGACATTCTCTTGGATTTTGGTTAATCCATACAATGTCAATATTTAAAGATAAGGTCCCCAGGTCAATCAGCTAGAAACCATTCCCAGAAGTTGATGCTAATCAAATTTGTTCATGCAATTCAGTGACTATATTGCCATGATAAGTTTTAGAACAGATGTTTGACACAAAAGAAAGCTCTTTATGGTAGAATTTAAATCCCTTTTGTTCAGTAATGACAAAGGTTATTAAAATACACTTTTCGGGGGGGTGACCTAATTAAGGCACTCAATCAAAAACAATCAAAACAGCAGCCCACTCACAGCCTCCCCAAGTATGAGGTTTCTCAGCCTCTCAATGTAGCCATGATGAAAGCACAGCATGAGGAATGGATAAAATTATGATCTTGCCTGAGAAATTAGCCGTAAGCACTTGTTAATAAAGGCAAATAGAATTTTACAAACCAACATATAAACTTTGCAAGGTTATTTTATTGCTTTCTGCATCAAGGTAAAGTAGATTGATATAATTACCTCCCTTATATTCTTATTTAATTCATTTTTAAAAATCTTGGTTGATGATGGGAGGTCTAAAAATTAGAACAGATTGAATCTGGCTATTCTTTTAGCTTGAAGCTGCTTGATCCTTGATTAAACAGGTTTTTCTCCTGAAGAAATCCAAATACCCTGCACTTCCCACTCTCATTATTTCCCCGCAATAAAAAAAATGATTATATTGGTTTTCCTAGAAAATTCCTGTTTTGAGGTAAATGGTGGAAAACACACACACACACACACACACACAGAGCTTTCCCCAATGCCCCAAATTCATCATTCTATTGAACTAGCCATTTCATGTTTAAAGTAGGCATTGAAATATTAGGTGAGAAAAACATTTAAATTTAACTGTTTTACATTTAATTAAAACTGGAAAAAAAGAACATTGAATAAACAGCCTAAAAAAAGGATCTTTTCACAAACCTAGTTTTTCCCTTAAACTGTTTAGAGTATGGGATCCTACATTATTTCTTTTCATCCTAAAAAAAAAAAAAATCCCAATCCATTCTCATTTAGAAATTACCAGTGCTGGTAAGCATATCTCATGCACCGTTATGATGAAGTTCAAGTGTGTGTTCATTTGGTCTCTAGGCTGGGCATTTTGAATATATTTATAAAAAGGACTTCAGTTTTGAATATTGTTATTTGTTAATCAGAAAGTTTCCTGGTACAGATAGCATTTTTATTGTTGTTTTTAATAATTATAGAAAGTTAGACTAAGAAAATCACCATAAAATTATCAGCAGGCCAATCAAAGCTCTTATAGCATTTACTAATACCAATCATGATGTTGTCCTTGCAGACTAACTCTTCAGACCACATATGAACTAAAGTTTCCCTGCATGATTCAGATCCTTTCAACCAGGTCTGAAATGCTCTAATAAAGAGATATTTCAGTGACAATCTTCATCGTGATTCTCATGAAGAAAATAAAATTCAAGTTTTCACTAAACAAGTTCCTCAACAAAACCTCTCTATCCCTCCACTATCTCCTTTACAGATTCTAAACCAGAACTACTTAAGCAAAGCTGTCAGGATGTGTGGGAGAGAGTTGCTCTCAGAGGACATCTGTGAAAAGTTAAAATAGGCTGTATCAATTAAAGACTCATGACCACAGGTCACAATATTTTACTTCCAAGTAGAGTTAAAGCTGATCTTTCCTTTTAAGGTTATTAATGAGGCAAGTGTACTAATCAAATTCACTATTAGCTTATGTATATTAAATGAAAATCTCAGAATAAGGGTGAAATCTATATCGTTAGTTAAAACACATCTTGTAAAAAACCATCTTGTAAACGAGCTGTAGCTTTAAAAAACATACCATCATCTAAACCAAAAAGGGACCTTCCCAAGATCAGAGGCCTATTAAAAACCAGAAATGTTAGACATCTGTTGCTGTGTTGCATGAAGGCAAACACCAAGATATATTAGTACCATATGTGAGAGAATAGGATTCCAAAATCCAGCTTTGCTGGTATTTCCCAAAGTAAGTTGCCAGATTTACAGAATAAATAAAATCAAAGATGAGTGGCTTAAAAAAATCCTATCTTAAAAATTAAGCAATTATTCTATTACAGAATCATGTATCTTGATACATGTAACCTGTTATAGCAATGTTTTACAAGTGGCTCCTTGAAGCAGACTGCAATTAGAGGTGAAGTACTACTTACATTCGAAGAGAAGGATGCGAGAAAACTCTTTTAGGAGAAAGTGACTCCTGGGTCAGATGCTTGGGGAATGACAGGGAAGTAGGGACTTGAGGCCGAAACAGGATCTCACCTTGTTTAGTAATATACTAACGGTTCCTGATCCTTTTTTAAGTTCAAGGGCGATCAAAATTTGCCACAGAAGTCACAATTCACTCTGTGGTGCCCCCATTCTGGGCCAATAGATGGAATATCATTAACAAACTATAGTGTTGTTTCTGCTTGAGACATCTCTACTTGGATTGTGACAGTTTAACAACAAAAAAGGGGCAAGGGGGGCTTCTAATGACCAAAGGAAAGCCCTGGGATCTGAGGAGTGGGGTCCATTCTTTGGACACAGCAACTGTATCAGTTCTTTCAGGACAGAATAAGGAAAATATCAACGTTCCCATTCCCAACTTGGGGCAGCAAAGAGGGTGGTAGTGACATTTAGTAATGAGAATTGGATCCTTCTAGGGGGAAAAAAAGGGCAAAACAACAGTTGAATTATCCTGGCAGTGGTCAAAATGAGGAAGTAGCTAAAGCACTATCTAATTTTGGAGAGCTCACTAACCTTGTAAAGCACTGATTAATCTAACTAATCTTTGTGTAATCACATTGTTTCTGAAGTAATAAGTAAGCCTATCTTTAAGAAAAGAGAGGTGGTTTTCTTAATCAGTTTATAGCTATAATTTCCAAACAGGAAAATAGTCTTAAGGGGCAAATATCTCAGGGAGTAGATACAGTAACTAGATCTAGAGTCAGTAGAAGCAAGAAGTCTATACTCATGAAATTAAAGCCCATATATTACCAAGAAACTGTTCTGGGAATGAGGAACAAAAGGAAGAACGGTTGTCTTGCTGGAGTGGTGTACAATAAATCCTCTCAGAAGGAAAAGAGAAGGCCTCCTGAGGTAGCTTCTGTCCTCAGGACTTCACAACTATCCCATCTATCCCCAGAACGTGGAATATTTTCTATTGTGGTGGGGGAAACTTGTAGAACATACTTGCAAAGAATCTGCAAAAGAAGTACAGAAGCAATGCTTAATGCCAGGTGCCCAGGATCCTATTCTTAAGGATGGGAAAGGATGCGTAAGTTTCTTTTAGTATAAGTTCATATGGAGGATATACAAGATAAATTTTAATTTGGGTTTAGTGTGACCAGGTATTAGACAGATAATGATCAAAAGAAGAAATAGACCTCTTCTCTTTAATCTTAAGTGGATTTTCTTGGCACATTACGTGGTAAACATGTCAGCTTTTCTAGGTTCCACTGAGGTAACAAAATACTCAAATCTCAGAGCCTTACAACAACAAAAGTTTAGTGATTGCTTAGGTTAAATGCTGGAGACCGCTGGCTATCACTACTCAACAACTCTTTCTCAGAGCTGTATAGGTGTCCCCCACTTTTCGAAAGTATATAATGGCCACTTTGCTTTTATGAAAGACGTACATTAGTACCTATTTTCACTAACAGAAAGAAATTCAAAGAGGATTTTCACTTTTCCAAAAAAAGCAGAAAACCAAAATAGTGTTTAGCGTTTGTTTTGTGGTGAATCTGAAAGAGATAGCACACAAATGACCTGAGAGCAGCCCCACCAAGCTCCTTCCCCAGGAGCATCTCAGCATCAAGCCATTACAACTTTGAACTCTGTCTCTGAGCATCTGTGCTTTATCTTGATTTGTTTTGTGTATCCGTTAGCAAGATGTATCCTGAGGTATCAGAAAAGCCTAAGAGAGATTATTTCTTGGGCTGGGAATGCTCAACTATTTTCCCATACAAACTAATGGTATTTGCTTCTTCACCTTATGTCATTTCAGTTTACAAAATTTTCATAGGAATACTCTACTTCCAGGTAGCAGGGGAAACCCGGATCTTCTTTCTGGGTCTGTGGTGAAAAAAATAGCTTCTCTCCAGGGTCTGCCTTCTTGTTGCCAGTGGGTTAGCAAAACTGTATTGGTTCTTAAGGCTTCTGCTTGCATGTCATTGTCTAGGTAAGTCATATGGCCGCATCTGATTTCTGTTAGGTGGGGAGTACCCTCATCCCTACAATAGGCACTGGGTATCACATGGCAATGGACAGGGATGGATAAAGCTTTCACCAGATGGACGGAGAATATATGGGACCAGTAATACAATATATCACAGTGGAAACTTTAAGTGTGATCAAGAAAGAATAATCTTTTTTTCAAGTTTTTATTGAAATTCCAGTTAACATACGGTGTAATATTAGTTTCAGGTGTACAATTTGGTGATTCATCACTTACATACAACACCCACTGCTCATCATGACAAGTGCCCTCCTTAATCCCCATCACCTATTTAACCCATCCCCCCTCCCCACCTCCCCTCTGGTAACCCTCAGTTTGTTCTGTATACTTAAGAGTCTGTTCCCTGGTTTGCCTCTCTCCCCCCATGTGCCAGCCCCTCATCATCTGGTTTTTGGTGTTTTGTTTTGTTTTGTTTTTCTTTTGACTTTCTTAACTGGCCAAAGAAATTTCAAAACAGATAACACTTTTAACTACACTGGAAACAATAGAATTATTTCTTGGACATAATCTATCAACATATTTTAACTGGGGTATGTGGGAGTTGGATGAATAAACCAACTGAGCCATCAGGGACAACTATTTTTTTTTGTATTTTTTTTAATTTATTCATTTGAGGCACAGAGATACAGAGAGAGAGAGAGACAGAGAGACAGAGAGACAGAGAGACACAGAGACAGAGCATGAGCAGGGGGAGAAGCAGGCTCCCTGCCGAGCAGGGAGCCCTATGTGGGCCTCGATCCCAGGACCCTGGGATCATGACCTGAGCCGAAGGCAGATGCTTAACCATCTCAGCCACCCAGGCGCCCTATTTTTTAATAGTTTAAAACAAAAACTATCTGAGGAATATATAAGTAAGTTTTTCTTGCTGTTGAGAATTAAGTCATTCAAAGGGTACTACTAGGAGTGAAAATACAGAGAAGAAAGTTCAGGTAAGTTTAGATGAGTTGTCACCTAGCCAGGTCACTGACCTAACCTAGTCAAGTTGAATGGCACAAAGTCCACACTCTAGGTTAGGATGACATTGAGATTAAAATATATAATAGAAAATTAATTAGCTGGAACCCAATGAATTGGAAGATTGAAAAACCTGGTATATTTTATTCTACTTAAATTTCAGGAGGAAAAAAATAGCAGCAAAACAAATATATTGAAAGAGCTGGCATATTCTCTTAGTTTTTTAGAAATTCACCTAAATCTCTTCCATCTACACTTAAGTACATGGTGATCTAAGAGTGCTGCCAAAAAAACAAAACAAAAACAAAAACAAAAAACCTTCAGTGATTATATGTTCAATCTCTATTATTTAAAAAAAGAAAATTAAGTATGGCTCTGCTCTAGAAAATTTGACACCAAATTTTAAAAATTATTTTTAAGCATTAATCAGAAAATGCAGTGAACTACTCCATTCCCTGAATGTGTAGTTAACCTAACTTTATGTTTTTAAACCCTAACAGGAATAGGTTAGCTCATATTCCTATAACTGTGAAAGAGATTCCATTCTTTTACTCACATCAGTCATCTGGCTATTCATTATCACGAAGCTGTTTAAGACGTTACCTAACCTGTTAGCCTCAGTTTGCTTCTTTGTAAAAAGGAAATTAGTTCTTGTGAGCACTAAATGAGATAATTATGGAAAGATTTAGGATAGCAGCCGGTGAATCCCATGAATGCTTGATAAATATTGGCTATTATTTTATAATTTATTCACCCATTTAACAAACATGAAAACAGTGTCATTTAGTCAGCCAGGCCAGTGGTTGGAAGAGTGGTGAGAATGATGGAATGAGCAGAAAACTTGAGGCAAGTACACTAGAACTTTCTGTTCCCTTTGAAATCATCCTTTCTCAATGGCATAACATTTCTTAATTTGAGCAATATTCTTAATCTTAAATAAAATGCTTAAAAAAGATTCATCAGAAAATTTTGTTAAATAGATGGATATAAAAACTAAGCCTATTGTATAAAATACCACTTTAATTCCCTAATCTTTTTCCAAGCAGATAACAAATGCTATACTCCACTGTTTCAAGAAATGCTTATTTTCATTAAGAGAGAAAAAGCACACTTAAGCAATTAAAGGCAAATGCCTTTAACCAAAATTGTAAGAAGCACAGTTTCATGTCTGAAGTGATTTTCCTCTAATCTAGATTCAATTGGTGGCCTGAGTTGACTGCCTACCTACTTTTGTTGGAGGCATAGCCAGAAGTCATCAAGGTCAAAGAAGCACCATTCCTTCCTTCAGGAGGCTTACAATCTAGTCCATGGGTCAGTTTTGGTATGCAAATGGCTAGAGTAGAAGTTAAACTACTTGTAATTCTCTGGACCATCCATGTTCACAATCAGTGGTCTCCTAGTTAACTTGCTTTCTTAAAAAAATCAAAAGTCCTAATTTAGAAATGTTTGCTTCTATCCATGACAGAAATACTCCCAGCACAGCTGATGTCAAGTTACCAACAGTTGAACAACGAACAACTGGCTCTTCAAATTCCTGAATATTTAACAGTCCATTCTTTTGGGGCAGCACAACCCAGCTCAGCTTCCTACTGCTCCACCTCCATGGCCTCTGCACTAACTTATCTTAACATTCCCCTTTTCCTCCTAGCCTGGTGATTTTCTATACAAATTTTAAGTTCCCACTCATGCCATTTGCTTCAGGAAGTTTTCCCCAAATCATCTAGTCTGAGATTTGGTTTTCCTCCTTCTTCCTTATTTCTCCTCCAGTATTCTGGACTTAACACAATATATATCATCCTGTATTGAGAGCATCTGTGTGCTTATCCTAACCTTTTCCAGGCAATTGTGAACAACTTGAGTTAGAGTCTGTGACTTATCTCTAATTCCTTATTGCTTGGCACACTTCCCTTTCTTTTCAAAACAGAATCAACATATGCATGAAAATAAATGCCATGGGAGAAGTACTGCGTATGTACCCTGGGAGTTCAAATGGGAGGAAACAAACAAAAAAAAAGTGATGAAGGTAGGTCTTGTGGAAGAGAGAACGCCTGATGATAGGCTTGAAAATGGGTAGAAGTTCCACAAGGAGAAATTGGAAAGTGAGAAGAATGCTCAATGCAGAAAAAAGGACATGAACACAAATTTCAAAGATAAGACTATGGGGCATATTCAGTGGGAAAACAAACCATCTATAAAGGGAGGAACATCAGTTACATGTTGGAAAGAAGAGTGGAAAATCAGTCTGGTTGGGTTTTTAGCATCCAGGATTCTAAAGATTGGGTGTAGAACCTGTATTTAATTTGGTAAGCAATGGGGGATTGGAAAGGTTTTTTGATACAGGAAGTTATACAAATAGATCTAAGTTTTAGGATGACTGACAGGAGAATGAAAGAGAGACTATTACAAGGAGAGGAGGCAGAAAAACATGAAAATTAGAAAAATAAAAATGAAGGTGTTTGTGTGTGTGTGTGTGTGTGTGTGTGTGTTTTAGATAGAGAGTGCAAGTAGGGAGGGCAGGGGCAGAGGGAGAAAGAGAGAATCTTAAGTAGGCTCTATGCCCAGCATGGAGCCCTACACAGGGCTTGATCTTATGACCCTGAGATCATGAACCCAGTCGAAATGAAGAGTTGGACACTTAACCAATTGGGCCACCCAGGCACGCCAAAACTAAGGGATTTTAATGAGGGTGTAAATTGGGGGTGGTGAATTTTAGAGCACAGATCAGCTGCACTTTTCCCCTTCAAATACAAATAAATTGTAAGCAGACAGATTCAACAGAAACCATGAACTTATATAGTCCCTTGGCCTTCAAATATTCTTTTTTTTTTAATTTTTATTTTTTTTATTCTTATGTTAATCCCCATACATTACATCATTAGTTTTAGATGAAGTGTTCCATGATTCATTGTTTGTGCATAACACCCAGTGCTCCATGCAGAATGTGCCCTCCTCAGTACCCACCACCAGGCTAACCCATCCTCCCACCCCCCTCCCCTCCAGAACCCTGTTTTTCAGAGTCCATCGTCTCTCATGGTTCGTCTACCCCTCCGATTTCCCCCGCTTCATTCTTCCCCTCCCGCTACCTTCTTCTTCTTCTTTTTTTTTTCTTAACATATATTGCATTATTTGTTTCAGAGGTACAGATCTGAGATTCAACAGTCTTGCACAATTCACAGCGCTTACCAGAGCACATACCCTCCCCAGTGGGCCTTCAAATATTCTTCTCTCTCCCTTTGTTTCTTTCCTTCTTCCTTTTCAGTATTAATAAGCCTTTAGCTCTGTATCAGAAATGAAGTATTCTCTACTACAGGAGCTGTAGAGATAGTAACCAATATCATTCTTTACGTCCAATATTTCTGCCAAAGAACCATGTATATTCTCATTAATACAAGATTTTTACATTTTAAAAAAATGGTATATGCAACCATCATGCTTTGCATATCTCAAGTACTATGAAATAAATTTTTCCATCAGCTTTTTAAAACCTTATGTGAAACAATATATCATTATATATTGGTGAATCTAAAAATAAGTTTATAAACAAAAATCAGAATCATGCATCCAACTCTGGGTTATAAAAGCCAGATGACATAAGTAATAATTCTCCTATAGCATACCATGTAATTACTAGCAAATTCCTCCCTTGACTTGATCATAAACTTGCTCTTCAAAGCAAATTTGCATGCTTTGTTTTAATCTTTAATGGCTAGGTAAATTACAAAAATCCCAAACACGATGTGCTCTACCTCATTTCTCATCCCAGACATCTTTAGTTTAGATACTATCAATATAGGTAGGTTTCCTTTCACATACTTCCTCTTGTTCATTATTAATTTTTCCAGTTTAGGGCTATGGACAGCTCACAGACAGTGGATGAATTTATGATGTTATAGAACAAAGATGTAGATTATATGGATTTTCTTGGTGGAGCTCTGTATTAAATAAAAGGACTTCAATAAATTATTAAGACCAAAAGCATCTATATAAATCACAAAACTGGATAAACAGAGAATTAAAGCCCATTGGTGGTAGTACAAGTTCTATCAGCTTCTTTATTTCCTGAGTAGGAAGAAAATGAGAATAATTATGGGTCCCCTCCTGGCCTAAGTCCTCTTCAGCTATCACCTTCCTTGTGAATTTTTTTTTATTAAGCTTACTTTAGTTGTATATCAATATGGATAAAAATATTTTACGTAGCATATTACATTGAAATGATTTGTTTATATGTTGGCCTTCCCTTGAAAATGAGGGCATTGTCTTTCATTTTTGTATACTCCCATGCTCTGAACAGTGCAGAGCCTAACACACAGTAGGTCCTCTATAAGTGTTTGTCAAAATGAACTGGTGTGTGCTACACTGAATTTTTGCTGTTTCACATTTATGCATGTATAAAATACAGCCACTTTTGTAGCCCATTTACCCACAACTTCTAGGGAAGAAATATTAGCCATTTCATTATGAAACCACAAGTGCTCATTAGTAGACTGGAGGACACTTAAAATACAACAGTGTGAAGTGTTGCAATAAATAGACATCATCATCCTGAGTGCATAGCCTAGATGCAGAATTAGAGAATTTTGAGGTTAGACACCTTTTATTGTATATGGATGAAATATCAATGGAAAGGAAATGTGCTGATACTTTAAAAATGCAATAAAAAATGTAATTGCGTTACACTGCTGCAGCAAACCAAAGCTGGATAAAAGTAAAAGTTTCAACCTCTATCAGCCTATCAAAAGACAGGTCATAGTGTGAGGACAATTCTGAAGGCTATGCTTTTAATCATGAAAGATTGTGGTACAGGGATCTTTTTCAATTAGTAGGACAAAAGCATAATGCTCCCCAATAGGGATGTTGACTATAAAGCCCAAGAAGGAACCCGAGGAATAAATTGGATGGTTAATTCAGTAAATGCATACCTGCTGAAAGATAGGCAACCATAAGATCAAGTGTATAAAGATATCACCTCCTAAATGGGTTTTGAGGTTTCCAACAGGTAATACAATAGATAATATTTCCCCTACAATTAAGCCAACATGGTAACTGATTATCCTATTCAGAAGGCAACCATGCTTTCCAATGGTTATCATTCAAAGGAAGGCTGAGGAAAGGATCTTCCTTTCTGGGTACAGCTTCTATATGTCAGTTCATTTATGTGAGAGATATTCACTCAAGGCTGGTATTCAAATCACCATCCTTAATTAGAATTGTTGGCTGCAGTGAATAATCTGTGGATGGTTTTGAGTTGTTGCCAAAGATAATACATCTTAGTGGGGGGGGGGGCAGCTAAGCTTTATAGGAAGAGAAGCTCTTTTCCCATAAATGATGAATCAATCCATTATATTTGTGATAATCAATGCCCTGGATCCTCTTCGTGTCATGGTAGGGGGAGGGAAAACCTTAGTGGCCAATCATTATTAATTCATTCATTGCAGTAATATTAATCATGAGGAGCTAATGTGATATTAATGTGACTATAATGTAGACTTCAATAAGAATTTCACTCAAATAGAAACAGGGTATAGATTTTGTTTTCTAACTTAGTTACCTAACAAGTGCTTTTTAAAGATTTTAAGGGAAGAAGGAAAGCTCCGACATGCTTTCTACTTGCGTACAGAACTAGGGAGAATTATATTTAGGGCTCACCCATAAATTTCCTGGTTGGCCCAAGGGTTGTCTGAGTCAGTCAGCATTTCTGACAGTGAAATGTTCTTCCAGGAAATACGTATTGCTGAAACTGCTGGGGCAGGAGCGGCAGCGGAGGCAGGTTTCTGGGAATGGAATCTAATTTCTAATGGTGCCTGTCAGTTTTTGAAAGGAGTTTGAGAGAGATGAACAAGGAGGGCAATAAAGCCTATGTTTTAATCTTGGATTTGAGAGCCTCTCTGGAATGACTTTAATGCAATCTCTTCAAATGCTTAATGGGACTCATTTCTGAAGACATTGAGGGGAAAACAATCTCAGTTCAACAGATTCATTGTTTCAATAGTCAAGAAAAGAGTGGTCAATGTCCATGCTTGCTGGCTTAGTCCTCTTGCAGACCACCATCTTGCTGGAATAACTCAACAGCTGGGTGATCCCACAAACTCCTGAGGCTACAGAAGAGCCTCAGACACGCTGTAGAAGCCGATAAGCTCTTTATATCGGACTCTCCTGGCTTATGCTTCCCCCTTATCTGTTACTGCTCACATCCAGTAAATCAGCTCAGAATTCCTCACATGAACCACATTGTTTCTCACCTTCTTGCTTTATTCATGTCAACTTCTCTGTCTAGAACTTCCTTCCTTCCCATCCTCAGACTAGCTTCTTCCTTATGTTTTAAGGTTCAAGTCAAGCATCTTCCTCCAAGAAGCTCTCCCTGTTACTTCCTTCCCCTCATTCATTCCTGTGCTCTTTTAAATTTCTGGGCACATGTCTATTGGGATACTTGCAACATAGTTCAAATGATTGTTTTACCATCCTCCCACTAAACCATGAATTTCTCAACACTTAGGTGTGTTTCTTACTCATTTACCTATCCTCAGCACTTAACAGAGTACCTGCCACATAGTAGAAAACTAAAAAAAAAAAAAAAAAAAAAAAAGCTAAATGAATAAGTAATTTGAATATATGAACAAATATGTTAGCAACATGTTTGAACATAGGCCTTTTATTTTTATTTTAAGTTGTCTTTGGTCCTACTAGGCACATCATTAGTCTCCTGCATGTTTCTCCAGTATACTTCAATTTGTTAACTGTTTTATAATTTGTTCATGTTTTTTCCCCTTAGTAATCACCAATGTCACCCTTTCATAATTCAGCCAAATCTGTTGTCCAGTCTAAGGTTACACTACCATTTATTTCATCCTTTCCAAAGAAAACCACTTCTTTTGTTGATTATGTTTGCTTATATTTGGAAGAAGATCTTGGATGTATCTTACTGACATAATCCATTATTTCTCCATCTATAAAACTAAAAAAAAAAAATAATTAGCTCTGAGTCTTGTGGTTACAAATGACATGATAGATAAATGTTGTTATAAAGCCATGCTAATAAATGCCAGGCCTCTTCCTTTTCTATGCCTCTGATAGATTTTGATATACCTTGGAGCAAAGAGAGGGATGAAACATTTTTCTCCTTTGGGTCAGTGGGTCAGTGCTCTCCTAATTTCCAATTATTTATACATCTAACTTCCCACAAGTTTATAATATCATGGATCTTCTTCCGGCTCTTCAAATTTGACACCTTTAAAAAATAACTGGAGATCTTCACACATATTTCCCCTCTATTCCCCATGGAAGTCAGTTACATTAGCACTCTTCCAGTGAGAGTGCCATCCCAAACTCGTTTTCCCACCTGGAAATCCTAGTCAGGGATGGCTTTATTTCACTCCCCCCACTGGGTCAGTCATCTTGTGCTCAAGCTACCACTTTAACTTCCAAATTATCTCCTGAGAGTTTCCCTTCTTTACCGCTTCAGGGTCTCTATCTTAGTTTGGGACCTTAGATTTTGTCCAACTTATACAGTAGCTCCTGATTCAGCCCCTGCCTTCTAAGCCCCCCTCACCAATATATCCTTCCTACTCTCAATGACTCTGTATAGGATTAACTCTGAAGTCCTCAGCTAATACACAAGGCCTTTTCCAATACATCCCCCAAATATACTTCCAAGTTCATTCCATGCCATCCCAAACTTGTTTTCTTCTGGTCACATGCAGAGTTAAAGCAGAGTATTTTATACTAAGAATAGGCTGGGAAGGCAGGAATGAAATATTTTAAAGGGCCAAGGGTTATGCTAGGACCTTGTATTTATTATCTCCTTTAATCCTCACAAGAACCCCATGAAGAAGCTATCATTAAATCAATTTTTAAAATGAAACTACAACAGCCCCTAGCCCAGAGGAACTCCATTCCAGATTTCTGACATGGTAGAGCACGCATTCAACCTGGGATATGTCTGCCTCAAAGATCTTCCCATGACATCCTGATTAGTGTTCCTCAAAAGTGTTTTTTGTCTGTCCCTACATGGTCTTTCAAGGGGAGTTTCTTCTTTCTGAAACACTCTTGTCCCTTTTACCGTACTCTACCTGATCATCTATTTAGCTTTTAATACCCAAATTTAATATAATTTCTTCTATGAAATGTGCACCATCTATTTTGCTGTCTTGATGCCTCACACACAAATCTGCTCTATTGCTTATTGCAAACTTGCCACCTTCCAATGACAAGAAAATCTTATGCATATTTATTTGTAATCCCAGCTCCTTATATAATGTCTGACACATAATAAGACCTCTGAACATACTTTTAAGGGATGGATTGAATGAATGTGTTCATAAAATGAAGGTATCAGATAATATCTTTCTCTGAAAATTTAGGTGTGAAGTATATATTTAATTCCTTATCTTTTTAAACAAATTTAGCTGAATCTTACCCAAGTGTCCATCTTAATGAGTTCATGGTAACTTTAACTGCATCATTTTGGGAGGCCTCAAATATAGAAATCTTATGTGGTACCCAGAAGTTGGCAGCCAGGGTAAGTACCCTGGTTTTAACTCCACCATGGCTATATTAGGTTTTTCTACTGTCTAACCTACATGCTCTCGTGGGAAGTGGTCCTGTTCCTTGTGCCACACCTGCCCAGGACATCTCTGTTGATGCTTAGAGACTCATGCCCGCAGTCTCGCTTTTTCTTGCCTTTCTTCATTCACCACCTGGCCCCTGCTCTCTGAGGTTCTGCCTTCTCCCTTACAGTGCTCTTGGTCTTGGGGAATATCCACATTCTTTCCTACTGCTTCCATAGCCCTTTTCCTCCCCAACATAACTAGATCTTGCCTCTGTCCCTCACCTGAACATAATCCTTTCATAGAGGGGATGAGGTGAAGCTGTCGGAGAAAAGAAGCAGGAGTGAAACTTTGCTCAGTTGACTTCTGCTTTAGGTCCTGGAACACAATCACAGCTGAAGTAAGCAAACACAAAGGCCTCAGCTACTTTCTTTGAGAGAAAGGCAATAAGACAGGGAATGAAAGCCTGACAGTGACGCTTCTTTCTGATCCCTCTCAACTGTGAAAACAAAACACAAGTTAATACCTAAAAAAATTTAGCTTGCCATAATTGTCTATGCACTTGTTCTGGATTTTACCTTGTCTATTATTTTGGGGGGAGAGTAGCAGTGCAGAACTCAGCCAGAACCTGAATGCTTTAGGTTCAAACCTTAGTTCCATTACTTAACTAGCCTATCTCTTTGTGTCTTTCTTTACTCTTCTGTACAATGGAAATAATAATAGCACCTTCACAAGGTGATGTGATTATGGAATTAGTTACTGTATGCACAGTACTTAGAATAATGCTTGGCACATAGTAAGTTCCATATACAGGTTAATTATTTCTATGTACTGTGTTCTTTAGCTACCTAACCCACTATTTTGCCTTCATCTCTGTGGGTGACTCACACCAATTTTTTTATTTCTGTTATCTCTTGTAAACACTAGTTCTGAATATCCAAAAGGATGTTAGATAATGTTCTTAGGTATTTGCTGACATGAAAACCAAAACTATCATTCCATCTAGACACCTCTGTTCTCATTAACTTTGTTTCCTTCTTGTCTTGTGGCCCTCAAAGCAAGTCGCCAGGTCCTACTGAACCTCCTTCCTTTCCACTGGCACCACGCTGGTCCAGACCTATTTACCTATGTCGGGACAAACAAAATAGTATATGAACTGCCTCAAATTACAAAGTATTTTAAACTGAATGAAAAACACAATATTGTCAAAATTTGAGGGATGGCATTTAAACAGTACCGAGGGGAAAATGTGTAGCACTAACTGCCTATATTAAAAAAGAAAGCTCTCAAATCAATGACCACATCTTTTACCTTAAGGAACCACAAAAAGAGCAAATTAAACCAAAGTAAGCAGGAAAAAAGAAGAGATAATAAAGACCAAAGCAGAAATCAATTTAAATAGAAAAGAAAAACATCAATGAAACCAAATTCTCTTTCTGTGGGATCAATAACATTGATAAACTTTGAGTCAGGGTGAACAGGAAAGAGAGAAGACACAAATGACCAATATTAAGAACAAGAGAGGCGTCTTCACTACAGATTTGACAGATATTAAAAGGATAAGAAGGAATACTGTGAATGATTCTATGCCAATAAATATAACAACTTAGAGGAAATGAGCAAATTCCTTGAGAAATACAGACTACCAAACTCACACAAGAAAAAAAAAAAGATAACCTAAATACCTGTATATCGATTTTTAAAAATTTGATTTTTTCTGTGGAAAAAAAAAAAAGCTAAACTAAAACCTTCCACAAATTCTTCCAGAAAATTGAAGAAAAATAGTACTTCCTAACTTATTCTAGGAATCTAACATTGCCCTAATAACAAAACCAGAGACATTACAAGAAAACTATCTTCAAATATTCCTCATTTGCATATAGATATGTTAAAATTGCACAGATCTAAAATTTACATAGATTTGAAAATACTCTAAACACACACTTTAATAATCAAATCCAAAAACATGAAAAGAGGATAATGCATTATACAAGGTAGGGCTTATTTCAGGAATACAAGAATGGTTTAACACTAAAAATCGATACAATTCACCCTATTAACAGACTAAAAGTGAAAAACCATATCCATAGGATTTTCTTAATAGGCATTGAAAAAGTTTGACAAAAAAAAAAAAAAAAACTCCCAGCAAAAATAGGAATAGAAGGTATTTTCCTCAGTCTGATAAAGGACATAAAAAAAAACCAATACCATAGCCAACATCATACTTAATGGTGAGAGACTACATGTTTTCCCCTGAAGATCAGAAACAAAACAAGGATGTGTTTTATCACTTTATTCAACATTGTATTAGAGGTTCTAGCTAGTACAATAAGGTAAGAAAAAGAAAAGCCACCTAGATTGGAAAGGGAAAAGTAACACTGTCTTTATTCACAGATATATCATCTGGGACCATCCAAGAAGAAAATCCATTGGAATCTATAAAAAGGCTACTAGACTAATAAGCAAGTTTAGCAAAGTTACAGTTCACAAGATCAATATTCAAGAATCAATTTTGTTTCTATGTATTAGCAACAAACAATTGGAAATTGAGTTAAAAAACACCATTTACAAGAGCATCAAAAATATTAAATTTAGGGATAAATCAGACAAAAGATGTGCATGATCTATAGCCTGAAAATTACAAAAATACTGCTGAGAGAAATTAAAGAGGACATAGATAGACAAATGTATTTGTTCATGGATAGGAAAATCCAATTGCTAAGATGTCAGTTCTGCCCAAACTCACCTAGAGATTATTTGTATAGTGATCATTTTTACTGTTTTTGACTAGGATGCTCATGTCATGTGTATGTACGTATGTCAAAACTTAAATTTTACACTTCGAATAGGTGAAATTTCTTTGCATAACAATTATACCTTACTAAAGCTGTTAAAAAATAAAACCACAGAGACCTCTTTATTGGCTCTCAAAAGCTTTCATGTGGTAAAATTCAAGGTCTCCAGTGAGAAAATATGGGCTATAAGATTTTCCTACCAGCTAATTCTCCTCAAGAAAATCATTTCACCTCTTTGAGTGAGGGTTCTCTTATGTATAGAACAGAAATGATAAAAACTTGCGGAAATAGTTGCTGTTAGGAATAATTATAACATCTTATTTAAAGTGCCTAGGGTGGGAGAGGGGAAAGATGGAGGAGGAGTAGGGGACCCTATTTCAACTGGTCCCCGGAATTGAGCTGGATATCTACCAGACCACTCTGAGCACCCACGAAACCAGCCTGAGATGTAAGAAGATCTGGATCTCTACAAACAGAATATCACAGGCAGTTGGTTTTGAGGTACAAAGCGGAGAGCCGTGATTCTGCGGGCAGATATCGGAGGATAAACGGCAGCGGGAGGGTGCCTGGCCATGGGGATCCTGCACCACCGGTAAGTGACAGCCTCGCGCGCTGCGGTGGGGGCACAGACTCGCAGACTGGTAGCGTTGGGAAAGGACTTTAGGGCAGCCCCCTGGGTGGAAAACCAGACCGGCGGGGTTGTGCGCATGCGAACCACAGCCGCCCCGACAGAAACACGGAGCAACGGTCGCGAGCATGCGAACTGCAGCCTCCGAGCTGGAAACCCGGTGCGCCGGGGTCCCGCTGGTGAACTGCAACCTCCAGGGTGGAAACCCCGAGTGGCAGAGTTGCACGCACGTGAACCACAGTCCCTGGGACAGAACCCCAAGGGGCGGAGTTGCACGCGCGCTCGCACCAACTGGGAGCAGCTGGTGGTTTTAGAAGCACAAAGGGCAGAGACGTGCCCCGACCTAGAGGTAGGACTGGGAGCGCTGCAGAGGAGCGCACAACTCAGGACGCTGCAGTTTATAGCAGCACGGACAGAAACGGAGATGGTGTGGCCTGGAGAGCTCACTGAAGAACAGACTAAGGTCTCTCTGCTCTGAGGCAGAGGGTTGGAAACGGTCTCTTCTGTTCTGACTCGCAGAAGACACGCGGAAAGCCGCCAGGGAAAGGTGCCAGAGAACAAAAGCCCCAAAGACTGATTCCCACTGAGCCCATCCCCCACCACAGGGGCGCAGGGCAACTCCACCCAAACAGGGTTGCCTGAGTAACAGCACGGCAGGCCCCTCCCGCAGAAGACAGGCTGGGAAAACAAGAGGCCAGCAACCCTAAGGTCCCTAGAAAACAGGTGCATCTTGCTTGGGTTCTGGTCAATAATTTGGACTCTATACATTCCCTCAAACACCCATCAACAGAATGACTAGGAGGAGGAGCCCCCAAAACAGAAAAGACTCAGAGATTATGACTTATGCTGCAGATTTACAAATGGATGCAGATATAACCAAGGTGTCGGAGATGGAATTCAGGCTAGCAATTGTGAAGACAATGGCTAGAATGGAGAAATCAATTAATGGCAACATAGAGTCTCTAAGGGCAGAAATGAAAGCTGAATTGGCAGAACTTAAAAATGCTATCAATGAGATCCAATCTAATCTAGATAATCTAACAGCTAGGGTAAGTAAGACAGAAGAACGAATTAGTGACCTGGAAGACAATTTAATAGATAAAAAGGGAAAAGAGGAGGCCAGGGAAAAACAACTCAGAATCCATGAAAATAGAATCAGAGAAATAAGTGACACCATGAGGCGTTCCAATGTCAGAATCATTGGAATCCCAGAGGGAGTAGAGAGAGAGAGAGGGCTAGAAGATGTATTTGAGCAAATCGTAGCTGAGAACTTCCCTAATCTGGGGAATGAAACAAACATTCAAGTCCTAGAGGCAGAGAGGACCCCTCCTAAGATCAAGGAAAACAGGCCAACACCCCGGCATGTAATAGTAAAACTTGCAAATCTTAGAACCAAGGAAACCATCTTAAGGGCAGTTAGGGGGAAGAGATTCCTTACATACAGAGGGAGGAACATCAGAATAACGTCAGACCTATCCACAGAGACCTGGCAAGCCAGAAAGGCCTGGCAAGACATATTCAGGGTACTAAATGAGAAGAACATGCAGCCAAGAATACTTTATCCAGCAAGGCTTTCATTTAGAATGGATGGAGAGATGCAGAGCTTCCATGACTGGCAGAAGTTGAAAGAATATGTGACCACTAAGCCAGCCCTGCAAGAAATATTAAGGGGGGGTTCTATAAAAGGAGAAAGACCCCAAGAGTGATCTACAACAGAAATTTACAGGGACAATCTATAAAAACAATGTCTTCACAGGCAACATGATGACAATTAATTCATATCTTTCAATAATCACTCTCAACGTGAATGGCCTAAATGCTCTCATAAAATGGCACAGGATTGCAGATTGGATAAAAAGACAGGACCCATCCATATGCTGTCTACAAGAGACTCATTTTGAACCTAAAGATACATCCAGACTGAAAGTGAAGGGATGGAGATCTATCTTCCATGCCAGTGGACCTCAAAAGAAAGCTGGGGTAGCAATTCTTATATCAGACAAATTAGATTTTAAACTAAAGTCTGTAATAAGAGACACAGAAGGACACTATATCATTCTTAAAGGGTCTATCCAACAAGAAGATCTAACAATTGTAAACATCCATGCCCCCAACATGGGAGCAGCCATCTACACAAGCCAACTGTTAACCAAAATAAAGAGTCATATTGATAACAATACGTTAATTGTAGGAGACCTCAATACTCCACTCTCAGCAATGGACAGATCATCTAAGCAGAAAATCAACAAGGAAACAAGAGCTTTGAATGATACATTGGACCAGATGGACCTCATAGATATTTACAGAACATGCCACCCTAAAACAACAGAATACTCATTCTTCTCGAGCGCACATGGAACTTTCTCCAGAATAGACCATATACTGGGTCACAAATCAGGTCTCAACTGATACCAAAAGATTGAGATTATTCCCTGCATATTCTCAGACCACAATGCTCTAAAACTGGAACTCAATCACAAGAAAAAATTTGGCAGAAATTCAAACACTTGGAAGCTAAAGACCACTCTGCTCAAGAATGTTTGGGTCAAGCAAGAAATCAAAGAAGAACTTAAACAATTCATGGAAATCAATGAGAATGAAAACACATTGGTCCAAAACCTATGGGATACGGCAAAGGCGGTCCTAAAGGGGAAATACATAGCCATCCAAGCCTCACTTAAAAAAATAGAAAAATCCCGAATTCACCAACTAACTCTACACCTTAAAGAACTAGAGAAAAAGCAACAAACAACGTCTAAGCCATGCATTAGAAGAGAAATAATTAAAATTAGAGCAGAAATCAATGAATTAGAAACCAGAAACACAGATCAGATCAATGAAACTAGAAGTTGGTTCTTTGAAAGAATTAATAAGATTGATAAACCATTGACCAGACTTATCCAAAAGAAGAGAGAAAGGACCCAAATTAATAAAATTATGAATGAAAGGGGAGAGATCACGACCAACACCAAGGAAATAGAAACAATTATTAGAAATTATTATCAACAACTATATGCTAATAAACTGAGCAATCTGGATGAAATGGAGGCCTTCCTGGAAACCCATAAGCTGCCAAGACTGAAACAGGAAGAAATTGACAACCTGAAAAGGCCAATAACCAGTAACGAGATTGAAGCAGTGATCAAAAACCTCCCAAAAAACAAGAGTCCAGGGCCTGATGGATTCCCTGGAGAATTCTACCAAACATTCAAAGAAGGAATAATATCTATTCTACTGAAGCTGTTTCAAAAAATAGAAACAGAAGGAAAACTTCCAAATGCATTCTATGAGGCCAGCATTACCTTAATCCCCAAACCAGGCAAAGACCCCATCAAAAAGGAGAATTTCAGACTGATATCCCTGATGAATATGGATTCCAAAATCCTCAACAAAATCCTAGCTAATAGGATCCAACAATACATTAAAAGGATCATCCACCACGACCAAGTGGGATTTATCCCCGGGATGCAAGGGTGGTTCAACATTCGCAAATCAATCAGTGTGATAGAACACATTAATAAGAGGAGGGAGAAGAACCATATGGTCCTCTCAATTGATGCAGAAAAAGCATTTGACAAAATACAACATCCTTTCCTGATTAAAACTCTCCAGAGTATAGGGATAGAGGGAACATTCCTCAGCTCATAAAATCCATCTATGAAAAACCCACAGTGAATATCATCCTCAATGGGGAAAAGCTGAGAGCATTTCCCTTAAGATCAGGAACACGTCAAGGGTGCCCACTCTCACCACTGTTGTTCAACATAGTACTAGAAGTCCTAGCAACAGCAATCAGACAACAAAAACAAATAAAAGGTACTCAAATTGGCGAAGAAGAAGTCAAACTCTCTCTTTTCACAGACAACATGATACTTTATGTGGAAAACCCAAAAGACTCCACCCCCAAATTACTAGAACTCATCCAGCAATTCAGTAATGTGGCAGGATACAAAATCAATGCACGGAAATCTGTTGCTTTCTTATACACGAACAACGCCACT
Source organism: Mirounga angustirostris (assembly GCF_029215605.1). Taxonomy (NCBI): domain Eukaryota; kingdom Metazoa; phylum Chordata; class Mammalia; order Carnivora; family Phocidae; genus Mirounga; species Mirounga angustirostris. The sequence goes on along the minus strand of NW_026991717.1, from coordinate 66,759,252 downwards.
GTTGAAAGAGAAATTAAAGAAATGATTCCATTTACAATAGCACCAAAAACCATAAGATACCTTGGAATAAACCTAACCAAAGAGGTAAAGGATCTATACTCTAGGAACTACAAAACACTCATGAAAGAAATTGAAGAAGACACAAAAAGATGGAAAAATATTCCATGCTCATGGATCAGAAGAATAAACATTGTTATAATGTCTATGCTACCCAGAGCAATCTATACCTTCAATGCCATCCCAATCAAAATTCCAATGACATTTTTCAAAGTGCTGGAACAAACAATCCTAAAATTTGTATGGAATCAGAAAAGACCCCGAATCGCCAAGGACATGTTGAAAAAGAAAAACAAAGCTGGGGCATCACATTGCCCGATTTCAAGCTATATTACAAAGCTGTGATCACCAAGACAGCATGGAACTGGCACAAAAACAGACATACAGACCAATGGAACAGAATAGAGAACCCAGATATGGACCCTCAACTCTATGGTCAAATAATCTTTGACAAAGCAGGAAAAAACATTCAATGGAGAAAAGACAGTCTCTTCAATAAATGGTGCTGGGAAAATTAGACAGCCACATGCAAAATGAAACTCGACCATTCTCTAACACCATTCACAAAGATAAACTCAAAGTGGATGAAAGACCTCGATGTGAGACAGGAATCCATCAAAATCCTAGAGGAGAACATAGGCAGTAACCTCTTCGACTTCGGCCACAGCAATTTCTTTCAAGATACGTCTCCAAAAGCTAGTGAAACAAAAGCAAAAATGAACTTTTGGGACTTCATCAAGATAAAAAGCTTCTGCACAGCACAGCAAAGGAAACAGTCAACAAAACAAAGAGGCAACCCACAGAATGGGAGAAGATATTTGCAAATGACACTACAGATAAAGGGCTGGTATCCAAAATGTATAAAGAACTTCTCAAACTCAACACCCAAAAAACAAATAATCAAGTCAAAAAGTGGGCAAAAGATATGAAAAGATACTTTTCTGAAGAAGACATACAAATGCCTAATAGACACATGAAAAAATGTTCATCATCATTAGCCATCAGGGAAATCCAAATCAAAACCACACTGAGATACCACCTTACACCAGTTAGAATGGCCAAAATGGACAAGGAAAGAAACAACAAATGTTGGAGAGGTTGTGGAGAAAGGGAACCCTCTTACACTGTTGGTGGGAATGCAAGTTGGTACAGCCACTTTGGAAAACAGTGTGGAGGTGCCTCAAAAATTTAAAAATAGAGCTACCCTATGACCCAGCAATTGCACTGCTGGGTATTTACCCCAAAGACACAGATGTAGTGAAAAGAAGGGCCATATGCACCCCAATGTTCATAGCAGCAATGTCCGCAATAGCCAAACTGTGGAAAGAGCCGAGATGCCCTTCAATGGATGAATGGATAAAGAAGATGTGGTCCATATATACAATGGAATATTACTCAGCCATCAGAAAAGATGAATACCCAACTTTTACATCAACATGGATGGGACTGGAGGAGATCATGCTAAGTGAAATAAGTCAAGCAGAGAAAGTCAATTATCATATGGTTTCAATTATTTGTGGAACATAAGGAATAACATGGAGGACATTAAGAGAAGGAAGAGAAAAATGGGCGGGGGGAATTGGAGGGAGAGATGAACCATGAGAGACTATGGACCTGAGAAACAAACAGGGTTTTAGAGGGGAGGGGGGAGGGGGGATTTGTTAGCCTGGTGATGGGTATTAAGGAGGGCACATACTGCATGGAGCACTGGGTGTTATACGAAAACAATGGATCGTGGATCACTACATCAAAAACTAATGATGTATTGTATGGTGACTAACATAATAAAATAAATAAATAAATAAATAAATAAATAAATAAATAAATAAATAAATAAATAAATAAAAATAAAGTGCCTAGAATAGCACTTGACACCTGACATTTGAAATGCCTTAAATTTGCAGTAACAAGTATAAACAATTATCAGTTATTGCCTTAGGGATCATTGTTTAGAAAGAAGAAATGAGGACATATACCAACTATCCCTTAGTTCACATTTTGCCTAAGGCTCATCCTGAGTTTGTGTCATTTAATAATTTATAGAACTTTATGTCCTACAATTTAAAAAAACTTATAGAGAATCACAATGGACCACACAGTTTGTTACCAATACTTGAATTTGGATACATTTTTGTTTGCAAAAAAAATTTATACAGTCACAGCCTTAATATGTTAAGTGAGAACTCTGTTGCCAATGACATTTTAAAAATTGATGAATTTTAACATAAAGCAATTTTGATAAACCATATATACCATTTGAAATGTATAATTTTTCACTGCATCTGTATATTTGGGGTAAATACCTAGTAGTGAAATTTCTGGGTCCATAGGGTAGTTCTATTTTTAATGTCTTGAGGAACCTCAATACTGTTTTCCAGAATGATGTAGTATAGGTTGGCTAACTGAACATAATAGAAAAAAAAGAAAGAAATGTATAATTTTATTTTCTCTAAAACAAACAGCAAAAACTTAACATTTATTTATGAACTTTAAGTAGTGAGTGTAACTAGCTTTATGATCATGGGCAAATCAATAACATTTCTAGATCTCAGTTTCTTCATTTTTATAGAGTAAGGCTTAGATTATAGGACTTCTAAGATCTTTGCCTGCGTCAAAATTGTACTGCTGGAAAAATGTGTCAAATTATTTAATTCTTTTTGAGGGTGATGAATCAAACAATCTTGATTACTTCAAAGCATATTGTTGAGTATTTAAGATAATTTTATAACTATCATTGTATTTTATCATAGCACGTTATTATAAACATTGATATTTTTCTTGGGTAATTTGGATCAACAGAGAATCTAGAGCTCTCTAGATTGAAAAAAAAACTGACTAGGTACCAATTCCATAATGAAGGACACCATTGTTTTAAAATAAAGGTCAGTGAGCAGGGCCAAAGGGTAGCATGGTTTGATAATTATATTAATTATTAAAGTTTTTTTTTCTTTGTCAAGTATGCACAGAGATTTAATTTTTCTAGTTTGGCACACCTGGAATATTTACTTCAGAATACTCAGCTTCATTCTCTTTCAGAGGGCAAAAGAATAAAACTGGACTCCTAGGATAGCTGGACTTCTCAATAGTCCGTATTTTATAAAGGGTTATAAAACTTGGAAATGAAAGAGAGTAGAGGTAAGTAGGATTAATTTGTGTGAGGGTGCACAGACATATGCACACATAGGTGTTATTGCCAAGATTTAAAAGAAAGTCAGTAATGATATGCAATTTTTTTGTTCATTTGCCTCATTGATAAAGTTTTATCTTTAAAAGGGCATTGTTCTGGGTGCCTGGGTGGCTCAGTTGGTTGGGCGACTGCCTTCGGCTCAGGTCATGATCCTGGAGTCCTGGGATAGAGTCCCACATCGGGCTCCCTGCTTGGCGGGGAGTCTGCTTCTCCCTCTGGCCCTGCCCCCTCTCATGTGCTCTCTCTCATTCTCTCTCTCTCAAATAAATAAATAAAATCTTTAAAAAATAAAAAAAAAATAAAAAAAATAAAAGGGCATTGTTCTTTCCCTACTTGCCTACCTCATGTCTGTGCATACGTATTGTAAACCCATACAAATATGTTTTGCTGAACATAATGCTATAGAATTTAGGAGAGGAAATTTAAACTTAATGGTGTCTAATACTTTAAGAATATTAGGGATCATGAACATGTGTATTAGTAAACAAAAATACTTTTATATATAAACATTTGTATGTATATTTGTGTGTGTATACAGAGAGAGATGCACACAGATGTGTGTGTGTGTGTATATATGTATACATAAGAATATTTTAAAAGAAACTTGTCAAAAATAACAGAAGTTGAAGAGAGCATTTCACAAAAATCTCCAAACCTCTAGATGATACCCAGAATAATTTTTTTTTTAGAAATGGAAAAATAATTATAAAATATATTGTGTTAATAAATCAGAAAAGGCGCTTGAAATAATCTCATAAAATGTTATATCTTAAATAATGCCCTTCATCAGTATTCTTTGTTTAACATTTTATGTTTATTGATAAATGAAGATGCATTTAAATAATTCAAAGAAAACATTAGCTGCAAGCAAGGAATTAATAATTGATAGGACTGGAAGGACTCTTTTCACTTGGGAAATAGATAATATTAGCTTAATGCGGGGCTGTAGGAACAGAGGAAATGTAATGGATCTGCCTGCTTTAAACTGATGATGGTTATTGTGGTCTAAAAGTTGCTACAAAGGCAAAAGCGGGACAGCTCGGCAAGTGCAATAGATTTCACTCATAGGAGCTGACAGTGCAAATTGTGGTCTGATGTGCCAGATTTATACATGGTAGGAGACCTAATGATCATGACATATAATGAGATGAAAAAAAAATAAATGCAAGTTAACCATAATTGGAAAATGGAAAGAAAAACCCTTTGAACGTATCAAGATGATAAAAATAAAGAGATTTTATTTTTCTCCCTCATCATGCTTGAGGACAGAGGCCAGTTAGAATGGGACTACCTTGCTTTTGAAGAGAAACACCCATCACGAGGTTTTGGTTATATTCTTGCTGCAGTTCATGCAGCGGCTTCAGCTACACATGTGGCAATGCCAACATCTTTGGGGAGTCATGGAGGAGGAATGCCCCCAGATAGAGGAGATACATATGTTGGCTATTTTCATCTCACCTATATTTGTCCTTCTCCAAATATGAAAGAAAATTGAGTCCTACACATCTGGGAGTTGCAGAGGTCATTAATTTTGTCCTGCCTTCTCTATATCCTTCACTCCCACACCCTGGGCAATGGAATTATTCTTGAAAGTGCCCAAGGAATGTTCAAATTACTCCTTGGTAAATTCATCTTTGCCATTGGAGGAACTCTTTAATTTCTAATCTGGCATAATTTAAATATACGTCTTTAAGAGTTACATTTAACCCGTCTTGGTCAAAAAGAGCCTTGAAATACTAATAACTATTTCTTAAGTCATCCCTCAAAGTTGTCACTTTTGCCTTAGAATGTTAATTTCCAAAAAAAAAGAAATTGCAGATATGGAACTAGTTTCAGAAAACTAACTTTTTTTTGCTAAAATTTCAGGCACTTACAATGTCTGCTGATTCCGCAACCTACCCTTTTGGTCTGAGTGTGGAATTCCAACACTTGTATACACTCAACTCTAAGGAAACAATAATACAGGACCTATCTTTTGGTTAAATATTACAGATCAACATCCTTCCCCACCCCCCGCCCCTGACCTGCCTCTCCACACAAAATGCATGAAAGAGCATTTAAGGACAGAAAGGCAAAAGAAATCTCTCTTTTCCCCAAAGTTCTGTTTCTTCCTCCTTTGAAGAAAAGAACAGCTAGAATGGAGTCACAACGTCAGAGACCTCCTAAGGCTGGAGGCAGGCAAAACAAACTGCTGTAGGAAGCTAGATGAAGGGGAAAAAAATCCAAAAAGAGGAAAGCGTGACCAGCTAATGATGCCCAAGAGCTCTAGATGGTTGATGTCATGCACAAATATGGATTAGGCGCCGCCATACATTCCATTTTCAAGAGACACCAGAAATGGGATTTTTATTTTGTGCATCTCTCAAGCTTGAAATGTCAGATTACATTCAAATGAACCTTGCTTGAATGGGTCCATGCTGTGCAGACCAAATAAATGTGTCTGCCTGATCAGAGGAAGTTGGAGTGAGTCCAGTCAGAAACCCTGGATGCATCCTGAGCTCCCTTCTTACCTTCCCACTAAGGCATGAACTCACTTCCACTAGGAAGTCTCTCATTCGTGCAAACTAAAAGTTGACTATCAATTTGATCATTCCTTTACTTTGTAAGCCAGTCTTCATGTAGTCAGCAGATACCATACTATTTAGAACTTAATGATAATTTTAAGATTAACTTTGAAAATGCAAAGTAACTTTTAAACTGATCATGAAGAATTTGTGCTTGTTGTAGAAAGGATAGAAATTGCCCGTAATTCCACCATCTGAAAGCAACCACTGTTACTAGTTTAGTGTACTGCCTTCTTTTTCATTTTCCTATACATATAAATTTTAAATTGTATAGTAACTAAAATCTTATGTATATTTAGTTCTGTTGAGATACTATTTTTTTGTTATTGTTAGGAGTTCTCTTATGTGGACTAAAGCACTATTAGCAAAGGAAATTATTATTTGCATAGCTTTAAAAAATATTTTTCTCCTAAGACTTAGATTTGATCCTTTAATAATTGTTTTTGTTGAGGACAAAAGTTTTATGCTAGACAATAATGAAACAAGTTAGAATGTAGGTCACTGAAGGCATGTTAAGAACAACTAGCTTACAGATGTATCAGGAAAATTTCATGATCAGTTAGGAGATTGCTATTAATCAGCAGCTAACCTTCATCCTGAGTTTTCCGATTTCTTAAGAATATACTTAATTCATTTATTTTTTCATATGCATATTCCTTTATTTAGCTTTATTTTTATTCTTGCTCTTGGTGTTCTAGGCATTGTGCTATGTGCTGGCAACACAGAGACAAATGACCCCAAGCCCAGCATTTTACCAACTGTTTTAGTAGGAAACTGTTAAGTAAAGGAAATAGACAACTAAAATCTCATAAAAATACTATTATAGAATACTGCAGAGGCTGGAAGACCTGAAGCCCCAAACATGAATGGAAACCTATAATGTCTAAGCAGACCATAGCATATTAGTAGTATTTCCTAATGATTCCCACTTCTTCCACTGTCCCCTTAGGACATCTGGATTGTTCCTGACCATGTTTGTTTGTCATTTACTGTTCTACATAATGCTCTATATGCTTTTGTAGCTTATTTTGGCACTCTAATTTTTTTGCTTTTATCTATATGAATTACATTCTTTCTTTTGATGTATTTTCTCAGTGTGTAAATGCAATTCTATAACTTTTCTTCTCTGGGTATTAGTTTTGAAATTTACTATTCACCTCTTGATCATGTATTATCTCAAGTATTAAAAAAATCATTTATAAGAACCATATTAATGGGGCACCTGGGTGGCTCAGTCGGCTGAGCGTCTGCCTTCTGCTCAGCTCATGATCTCAGGGTCCTGAGATTGAGCCCCACACTGGGCTCCTTGCTCAGTGGGGAGTCTGCTTCTCCCTCTCTCTCTGGCCCTCCCTGCCACTTGTGTTTTCTTTCATGCGTGCTCTCTCTCTCTCCCTAGCAAGTGAATAAATAAAATCTTTAAAAAATATTTTAAAAGAACCATATTAATATATACACCTTTTGGGATATCCATAGTCTTTGCGCTCAAAGAATCTGCATTTTAAATAACAGAGCTGCTAAATGGTACTCATTCTAAGGTCAACTCCTCTTCACTCTTGAATTTCCAAACCAATCTTAAGTGTATTATAAAAGACAGAATTAAATGACCAAATTACATCATTTTATAACATATTTGACTTTCCATCCTAGTTAAGTATCTTAGCCTGTAGTGGTACGAGAGGGGAGTGCATGCTTTCCAACTGGAAGCAAACACACGTGACAGTTTGAAAGTCTGCACCCAAGAACCTGTTATTGGGTAGCAAGATTGGCAGCTGTCTAAACTGGGGTAGGCTAGGAGTAGAAGCCTGTATTAGTCTGTTCAGGCTGCTACCCCAATAGAACACAGTCTGGGTGCCTTATGTACAACAAAAACTTACCTCTGCTCATTCTGGAGGCTGCAAGTCTAGGGTCAGAGTACTAGCACAGTCCAGTTCTGGTGAAGTCCCTTTTTTGGGGAGCACACTGACAACTTCCCAACTTCTCTGTCCTTACATGGCAGAAAAGGGGCTACAGAACTCTGTGGGGTCTCCTTCAGAAGAGTGCTAACCCCATTCAAGAGGGCTCCACCTCAGGACTTAAGCTCTTTTCAAAGGCTCACCTCCCAATACTATCACACTGGGCATTAAGATTTCAACATAGGAATTTGAAGGAGACACATATTCAGACTCTGTAGAACCAAAGCAGAGACAGTGAGAAGATCAAGTTTAAGGGAGGAAATCAGATAGCCAGACCAGACCAGACAACATGGTAGATTCTGTAGGAATAGCAAAGGTTTGTGCTTTACAGAACCCAGACAAAATTCTGTCTGATTGCTCAGTATTACCCTCACTGATTTTTTATTTCAGCTTCTAAAGTGTTCTGTCCCATGCCATCAAAAGTACATTCTGGCTTCTGGTTCTAGAGCTGTCCAACTATTGACTATCCAATAAACCTAAGATATCAATACAGAAATTCACTGTATCTACTTATTTATAAAGCATAGTATTTCATAAGAACTAGTTACAATCTGTTGCTAAGAGTGCTTATCAATATTTAAGTTAAAAATTAAAATAGATTAAGTTAAATATTAAACACATTTTAGCTATTAATCAAGAGTATATTCAGAAATAAACTCACACATATAGGGTCAATTAACTTATGACAAAGGAGTCAAGAATATACAGGGGGAAAAGACAGTCTCTTCAATAAATGGTGCAGGGAAAACTGGACAAGCACATGCAAAAGAATGAAACTGGACCACTATCTTACACCATACACAAAAATTAACCCAAAATGGATTAAAGACTTGAATGTTAGACCTGAAAGCATTAAAATCCTAGGAAAAAACAGGCAGTAAGCTCCTTGATATTTGTCTTGGCAATGATTTTCCCTGCTTTGGATTGGACATCAAAAACAAAGGCAGCAAAAGCAAAAATAGCCAAGTGGGACTACTTCAAACTAAAAAACTCTGCACAACAAAGGAAACTATCCATACAATGAAGAGGCAACTTACTAGGTTGGAGAAAATATTTACAAATTACATATCTGATAAGGGGTTAATATCCAAACTAAGAATGCATACAACTTAGGAGCAGAAAACAATCTAATTAAAAAATGGTCAGAAGCTCTGAATAGATATTTTTCCAAAAGCACAAAGATGGCCAATAGGTATATGTAAAGATGCTCAACATGATTGAACACCAGGGAAATGCAAATGAGATATCACTTCACACCTGTTAGAATGGCTATCATCAAAAAGAAGAAGAAATAACAAGTATTGATGAGGATGTGGAGAAAGGGGAACCCATGTGCATGGTTGGTAGGACTGTAAATTGGTACAGCCACTTTGGAGAATAATATGGAAGTTACTCAAAAATTAAAACTAGAACTACCATATTATCCAGCTGTTCTACTTTCAGGTATCCAAAGAAAATGAAAATACTAACTGAAAAAGATATATGCACCCCATGTTCATTGCAACATTATTTACAATAGCCAAGATATGAAAGCAACCTAAGTGTCCATTGATGGATGAATAAAGAAAATGCGGTGTGTATACAGGCACATACCCACCCACCCATCCACACACAGGAATATTATTCAGCCATCAAAAAGAGGGAATCCTGCCATCTGCAACAACATGGATGGAACTTCATGTCATTATGCTAAGTGAAATAAATCAAAGACAGACAAATACTGTATAATCTCATATGTGCAATTAAAAAAAAACAAAAATAAAAAATACTACCACCACCAACAAAAACTGAGCTCATGGATACAAAGAACAAACTGGTGGTTGCCAGAGGTGGGGAGCAGGGAAGCAAAATGGGTGAAGGGTATCAAAAAGTACAAACTTCCAGGCACAAAATAAATCATGGGGATATATTGTACAGCATAGTGACTACAGTTAATACTTTATCATATACTTGATGGTTGCTAAGAGAGTAGATACTAAGAGTTCTCATCACAAGGAAAATAATTTTGTAAACTATGGATGGTGACAGACTTATTATGATTATTTCACAGTATATACTAATATTGAATCATTCTGCTGTAGACATGAAACTAATATGTTATATGTCAATTATATCTCAAATATAATTTTTTATATATCTTTTATATTTTTAAAAAAGAGTATAAGCCCTCTGAGAGTACTGTAAATGATGGATAGTAAACAGCTTTTCCTTCCTCTCACCTCCAGATTTACTGATGAGAATAGACATACATACGTGAAACAACTGGAAAACAGTACAAGAAGAAATTGCCTCCTTAAAGTCCAATACCTCTTACTACTCATTGGAAATTCCATTACAGAGAATTTGGGGAAAAAAGCAAAACAAAAGCAAACAAACAATCCTTCCATTCTCATCTGGCCATAGTAAACATCTGAATGTGGTGAAGTTGTGAGAATACTTTAACCTCAGGGCTCTATTCCTAGAAGCTTTCAAACTGCTTGAGTGTGGCCAGTTCAAAGTTTAATGAAATTCAAATTTCTTGGATTCTCCAACTTGGAGCTCTAGCTTTGCCTAATGGGTTAAATCAGGACCTATTAGGTTAATTAACTATTGCTGGCAAAGAGGAGAGAAAGATAAGGGAGAATACACTACAAAATCGAAAAGCAGAATTCTAAGTGCAGTCAGAAATAACTGATCAGTGAGAACCCAGGGAATCAACCCTTGGAGGTGAATCTCCTGCAGACATAAAGATTCCTCAGACCACACATACAAAGGATGGGCTAATGTAGCAGGGGTCTCTTGGGTTTGAAATTTCAGGCCACTTAAATTCTAGCTCCCAGTTGCTCGCTGCCCTTCTGTGGAGGTTTCCATAGACAGGTACATAATGTGGGGCCTTAGGAATTGCAGTGGAAGAAAGCAGTGTCCCCCCCCCCCCCCCCCCCGCCCCCAGCAACTGTATCTCCACTCAGAAAAACTTTGAGCTACATGAGTTGGCAATGACAGTAGACACATGCCTGGGATTTTTTCAGCTTTATGTACAGCTTTTAATGGCATAATTACAGCTGTGCAGTAAGTGATGCCTCTAAACTGAGGACTGCAATGAGAAGCAGCCCAGCCAGGAGAACCAGGAGCAACCTGTTCTTGTTATTGCCAGTTAGTGGGGATAGAACATATGGTCACTTTACAAAGGTGAGTTCCCAACAAGCAGGAATCCCAGCCAAATGATTCCCAGCTGGATTTCTTCTTTTAAATTCATTTATGCTTTCTGTCCAATTTTTCTTCTCGCTTATTTTGAATTACTATTTTTCTTAAAATTGGGGTGGGACTATAGGAGAAAACGCATTTGCAACCAGAAAAATAGCTTAGGAAATAAGTGATCAGAGTCACACCCTGCCGAGAACTTATGGGTGATGAAGAAACTCAAGAAGTAACTAGTATGGATACTAATCTTCAAACGGCATTTCTTTGCCTTCCTGGTGACAACATAGAGCCGGAGAGAAGTCTGAATGTAGGAGATCTGAAAGTGAATGCAAATCACCGTTTCCTCGTCTCCGAAACAGAGAGAGCTCCTTGAGACCCCCAGCCCCATCATGCCTGCTCCTGTGGGAGAATGGCCCCATCCCCCTCCTGGCAGTAAAGGAAGAGGCAGACCACGCTCACTTGGTGGCGGCTCAGTCCATCCAGCCTTTGCCGTCGGAGTTGACGTTCATCAGCACGGGCCCTTCCACCAAGTGGTTAGGAACGTCAGAGAGAAAGAAACACTGTGTAAGGGTTTTTATTGAAGACGTCACTGATGACGCAACTCACTACAGCTGCGAACCAGCCTGGCGCGCTACTTCCACCTGCCACGGCGTGACCTCCTCGCCACCTAGGGCCTTTCAAGATTTTTTCATCTATTAAGAACCTATGCCTATAGCAATGTTTTCCACCTCTTTTAATATATCTTTAACGGTGGTCTGTTGTAAAACTGATTAAACGTATCTCTAATTAAAAAAAAAAACAATTACGTGTGTGTGAGAGAGAGAGAAAGAGAGAGAAAGAGACAGAGACAGCTTATTCTTTGTGGAAAGGTTGAACAAAGTAAAAAATGTCCTGATCCAGCCCTGCCCCACAGGTTCCTGGTCATGCCTCTGCTCCCACCTCCACCGCTCCCCATGCCCCTTATTAACATAAGGAAATGATTTGAAGGGAATTCATATATATTAATTATACTAAAAATATACATTAAACAAGACAAATTTAGCAGAACTGCCAGCAGCATTCACTCCATGCCCTTTACCCGTCGCTTCCTCCCAACCCTGAGTTCCCTCTCCTCTTACTGCTCCCATCAAGTCTCTTACTCTCCCAAGTCCCCAGTACCATGACTACCTATGGTGGCCAAAGGAGACTTCCAATTGGCGGACTGAATGAGGGAGAAGGGGAGGACACTTGTAGGATGGGCTGAGGGGTGCGGGCATCAGGAAGTGAGGGGCTAGCCTGACAAGACTCACCCAGGCACTAAGATTACCAAGGATTACACAAAATAATAATGGGAAACTATCTAGTACAATTCATGTTTTATAGTAGTATTTAGCCAACAGATAAATGTATCCCATCAAAGTTTCTGAAAGGTAGCTTCTACTCATGCACAAATACGTGATGTGGATATGAGGAAAAGAAGGCTAAAACTGTAAGAACCCTGTAATATTTGGAGTAAAATCATGATGTGGAGAACCTTGCTATGAAGAATTTCATAGTACTGTTGTTCTTCATCTCCTGTGATCATATTACGGTCTATATAGGCAAAATAATAGAAAAAAATATAAATATATTTGCTTATGTTATTCATTGTTGTTACCAAGGACACACACAGACACACACAGAGACACACACACACACACTATACAAGGTAAAATATAAAAAATGGTGATGAAATCAGGGTGAAGGAAACATTGGAGTAGAAAAAAAGTGAAATTAACTTCTGGAATGTTCTCTGTAAAATTTTTTGCACCAGTCTTGGAGACCACAGATTTTATTCTGAGCTTGCATTAATTATAATGTAGGAGGGCAGCTAGATTTTAGCTCATCTGGAGTTATTCTCACTTCTGCATAGTCATTATCACTAGAGTTTGAAGTTCCAAAGCAAATAACACCACCCTTCCAACACAGAACACAGTCTACATAACTTCTGTTTATTTGGTTGAAGTCTTCCTAAAGCTTAGTTAAACATATTCTGCATCCAGTAGAAAAGTTACGCTGAATCTAGGCAGGAACACGTGCTCAGATGCTTGTGATTGGCAGAAAGGGAGATATGGGAGAGAGCTGAGCTTGGCCAACTGGAGAACACCCCCAACTACCACCCAGCCCAGCCTATCCTGCCCTATGGAAATGTGGATGTGGGCCCAGTGTGGTCAGCATCCCTTTGTCAGTCCTTTCATTTCTGGGGATTACTTGGTTCAACTTCTCAGATCTACTTGTTTACCAGGCAATAGGCCTAATCAAAAAAACATGTACATAAATACAGATGATGATAAAGTCAACATTCCAAACAAGAAGAAACTGACAGTTCTGTATAAAAGAGAGAAGTTAAATAAAAAAACGTTTTTGAGAATGCTCTCTTCCTTGACAGAATTACTAATGAGACCACTTTCCTTAAAAGTTCATGCAAAATCCATGGCATAGCCGTGTTTATTTTCATTAAAACACAAGCCAAATTCAAAACAATTTCAACTCTCCTACAAAATCTTATAATATGAACTGATGCTCTAGGGAGATGCAATGTTTTTATCGTGTGATTTCAAGGACCTGTCAACACTGCTGAGTATGCCCCGGGAGTATGTGTAGCCCATTTGAGAGTCAGCCACTACATAAATTCCTCCAAATCTCCCAATAGCCTTTCCGTGGAAGATGAGTACATGTTCTCATATCGCAGATGTAGAAAGTGAGGCTTAAGAAATGAAAGGCTTCACTCCCACTTCTAGTTAGGGATGACTCTGAACCTAAAATCCAGATCCTTTAATTGCATAATTTTTCCTCATTTGGAACCTCCAAATTCATCTTCTAAAAACCTCGAATTTATGCTTTGTATGAATGCTATCGTAACTTTAGGTCATCTTCAAAAACCTGAAGATGAAAAGTTTACCTAAATAATTCCAGGGACTGAGACAATTTTTTGGTGCTGATTCATTTTCAAATGATTTCTTTTTGTTCCTGATGCAAGATAGCCAACATATTGTATGTCAGCATTTGATGTGCGGAGAAGTTCTGCTTTGCCATATATTTCCTCTCTGCTGATTTTGTTCACAAATATGTAAGCAAAGGAACAATCTTCTTTTTCTTTCTTGTCGCAGCGGCCATGTTATAGATTGTTGGCGACAGGGGATGAAAATTGGCTCTACCCTTTCCGATGGCTGGTATTAAATGGAACAGTCTTTGAGAGGTGCCAATTCTTCATAACTGATGGTGGTCTTTTGAAAGAGGTTTTTCCAAATGTGTTTGCCTTATGAAAGAGTAGTGGTTGGGGGCAGTCCATTACCCTTTCCAATAAGGAAGATGGATTAGTTTTGACTGACTCTGTGTAAAAAGCTTGGTTCTTGTCCAATTGGCAAGAGCATAAAGCAAAGTAATTACTTGAAAGTAAAAGGAAAGAAAAGAAAAAGATAAATATTGTATCTAGTATCCTCCCTGGTTACTTGGGATTCTGGCTTTCTTTCCAATTAAAAAAATAACAATAATCTTTTTTAGGACCAAAAAAAAAAATTCCATAGTATCCCAGTGGAAAATCTCATTCAAGAGTGGTTTGGGTGTTTATAGTGGTGTTCATTTTTTTTTTCTTTTGAAAACCTTTATCTGAATCAGATTAATTAGTTTTGTGCCAGAGTCCCAAAATCTATATGGAATAATGTGTAAGATAAGTGAAAGCCTTAAGTAAAATGGGAAATAGGAAATACAGCCCATTTCTTGAGACGACTGCTGTTTAATATATAAGCTATCTTTACCCCATAACATTTTTTATGGTGATGAGAGTCTAGAGAAAAAGTTCTGTGTAAGCAAATCTATCATCTATCATCTATCTATCTATCTATCTATCATCTATCTATCTATCTATCATCTATCTATCTATATTTAGTGTTGAACTGACATTATAAAATACAATTTTTTCATAGTTTGAAGGGAGCAGAAGAGCAAAAGAATAGCTTAAGATTTCAAAATGTTTTAGTTACATCATCTAATTCTTCATATAAATACCCTTGATGATTCAGTGACATCACAGACTGATAGTTTCTAATTTATAGCTATCAGAAGTAAGACAGGTTTCATCGCTTGTTCAAATGATGCATCATAGGTTTATCTAACAATCATGCTAGAATAGGCTTTTTCATACACTACTAAAAATTTTAGAATTTACTGGACCTCAAAAAAGTTAGAAAAATGTAGGGACACTGATATTAAAAGAAGAAAAAAAAAACCCTTCAAATGTATCAGTTTTTGTCTCAGGGATTTCCCTTCCCTCAGTTCTTCAGAATTAAAAATTTAAAAAGTATTTTCATACATCAAATAACTCATCCAAACTGTTTAATCCCACCAAAAATATTTCTTAGAAACCAGGTCTCGAGAAAATATGCTTCCCCATTTTTAAATTGCTCTTCATAATTCACTGTAATTTAAGTTATTAAAACCTTTCCAGTTGGGGCACCTGGGTGGCTCAGTCGTTAAGCGGCTGCCTTCGGCTCAGGTCATGATCCCGGAGTCCTGGGATCGAGCCCCACATCGGGCTCCCTGATCAGTGGGAAGCCTGTTTCTCCCTCTCCCACTCCCTCTGCTTGTGTTCCCTCTCTCGCTGTGCCTCTCTCTGTCAAATAAATAAATAAAATCTTTAAAAAACAAAAACAAACAACCTTTCCTGTGGTGAGCTCTAGTTAGCAGGCACGGAGCTGGGGAGGGAGGCCACCTCGCCACAGTTAGACAAAGGGGCTTATCACTGGTTGAGAGCTACATGAAACAGGACTTCATCTGTATTTGAACACCCAAAAATGACAGACGTGCTTCTGCATGAGACATAGAATCTGAGAGAGAAACAGATAATTTCTATATAGTCCTATACCCTCACTACCCACTTTTAAAAGCTTCGAACTTTCCAGAAGTCACAGTACCATATATTATCATAGTCCTATTATCATAGGACTTAGAAAGAGTGTGCTGGGGATGGTAGGGAAATTACTTAGCATTCAATACAGCATAGGAACAGACCAATTGTAATAAATACCAACTAGAGGAAGGTCAGGAAGCCCCTTGGTGGTCCAGGCTTCAATCCTTTAGTGTCTGGATTGTGGGAGGTCTGACAGTCTTCAGGGTAGTAGCAGTGGAAAGTTAGGGCAAAGAAGTGGCCATTTAGCAAGTATATAATAATGTTTCAATATTTTAGCTACTAGAATAGTTGTAGCACTGAATGTCAGCCCTGGTATGATCTAGTAATATTATTGAGAGAGTAATTCAGTTTCTAATTTGGTGAATTTGGAATCTAATTTTAAGTTTTCAGTGGGAAAATGCATTCTGAATTCTATTTACTCTTTATAAATTTTATTTTACTATCTACAAATAAACTTTTGAAACACAAACTGATTTTGTATTGTACACTGTCTGTAATGTTAATACTGTATCTTACTGTCTGTGGTATTCACAAGAGATATGTTTTGGATAATGATATTAATCTCCCTCAGGCTCTTCACCTAGCCAAATGATAACCAAGTGTCAACATAGCTTTGTAATTATAACTTCTACTTCTTTTTTTTTTTTTTAAAGATTTTTATTTATTTATTTGAGAGAGAGAGAATGAGAGACAGAGAGCATGAGAGGGAGGAGGGTCAGAGGGAGAAGCAGACTCCCCGTTGAGCAGGGAGCCCGACGTGGGACTCGATCCCGGGACTCCAGGATCATGACCTGAGCCGAAGGGAGTCGCTCAACCGACTGAGCCACCCAGGCGCCCATAACTTCTACTTCTTAAGCTTTAAAAACGAATTCTACATTTAGCTGTTTCAGGTTTTCAAATTCTAGAATTCACTCTAACTTATAAAATCCTCCTTAGATAAGTAAGGCGGATATGAGGCTCAGGTAGAGAAGGCCCAACCCGAGGCAGAAGATGATGAGCAAAGGGTCTTAGGAGCTTGGCAACATGCTCCTACTTCACTGAAAACCACAGGCCTAATATGTAACAACTGACATTGTTTAGAGCTGCATTGGCCAATACAGTAGCCACTAGCCACATGGAGGGATTTAAATTCAAATTTAAATTAGATCAAATCAAATCAATTTAAAAATTTAGTTCCCTAGTTGCATTAGCCACATTTCAAGTATTCCATAGCAACATATGGCTAGTGGCTAATATTGAACAGCACAGATACGGTTCTAGTTCACTGCAGAAAGTTATATTGGACAGTTCTGGTCCAGAGCTTTATTATATCTTATTTTAATTTCTCTCAATAAAAGTAAAAACACTTCATCTTTTTCTGTCCCCAGAGGAGGGAGAAATAGGTAGGCTTATCAGTCAAAAATTATTTCCAGGCTTCTCAAAATGATTCTTGTCATGCTTTTCACTTCTGTGCTTTTAACCAGCCAAATGTACAAAAAGACCTCTCTAGTTCATTTTATTTCAACCCATGGTGATATTTCTCAAAATCTAAAGTTTTCTGTGCCTTTATTTTACATTATAATTTAGGAACTACATAAAATTCTGTTGTAGGGATTCAATGTTGAGTATGTCATATTTGGCACTAGAAATTTCCCTTAGATAATTTTCTACTAAAAATAATAAGACAATGGCTTTTTTAAAAGACTATTTATTTGAGAGAGAGAGGGAGAGAGTGAGCGCATGGAGGGGTAGAGAGGCAGAGAAACAGACTCCCCCTGAGCGCGGAGCCCAATCTCCCAACCCTGAGATCATGACCTAAGCCAAGAGTCAGTGCTTCACTGACTGAGCCACCCAGGCGCCTCCAGACCATGGCTTCCTAACCACTCCCCTGCCTACAAAAAAAAAGATTTGTCTTAATTCTTGTCAGCAGTGTATCAATGTTATTTGGGGTCAAAACTAATATTCAGGTAATTTTCTTATGTTGCCCAAATGTAGACTCACCCAGAACAAGGAGAGAAGGCTTTTGGATTAAATTCAAGTTTTCCTTTACTGTATTTGGGAAAACTAGTTTGTGTGGGTAGACATCTCTAACATTGTCAAAGACACCAACCTGAATGCTGAATATAATTTCTTTGTGTCTCAGTGATTTTTTACTAGACTATAGTACACTGAACCAACCAGATGAAAACTAGGGAGAACATTCCACCCACTGTTTGATCTGCATGATGCCAAGCTCACGTAAGATCAATTGCTTCATTGGATTGCCTGATTCTTTTGGCAGCATCTATCTATCTGTGAAGATGAGAAATCTGGACACTAGTCGTATCTCAGTTTTCCCGGTTGTATCACCAGACAACACAGGCGACAACAGACTCCTCCCTTTGCAGTGATTTTGTAAGTGTCCTCTGGTTGTATCACCTGCCATGGAAGCAGCTATTTCTCAAGAAAAGTTTGCAGAGTGCTGATTCAAATCCTTGTGTCCTTAGACCCCAGAAGACAGGACTGCAGATGAGGGTGTGTTTTTATAGTTTCGCCCCTGGCACTAATGGCAGTTGTGTTGGCACTGGGCTTGAGAATGGTGTTGAAAGGATGTTTCCGCCAAGCTTGCTGGCATTTGGTATGCTTGTATTGTATTGATACAGTATTTGCATTGGCATCCTTACTGCTATCCTTCTCATTTTTTATTTTATTTTATTTATTTTTTATTTTTTATTTTTTTAAGATTTTATTTATTTATTCATGAGAGACAGAGAGAGAGAGAGAGAGAAGCAGAGGGAGAAGCAGGCTCCCAAGGAGCAGGGAGCCTGATACAGGACTCGATCCCAGGACCCTGGGATCATGACCTGAGCCAAAGGCAGACGCTTAACCATCTGAGCCACCCAGGAGCCCCTATCCTTCTCATTTTTTAAATGTTGATGTTAAGAGTGCAAATTTTTGTGTATTTTTCACTGTTAGAAGAGAAGAATAAAAAGTTCTTGATACTTAATCAACAGGATGTGATTTGCCAGGGTAAATTTCTTAAGCTAATTTCCTCTTGAAAATATTTGAGTTCTAATTTTTTTTAAAAAAGTTACAACTCCTCATTGTTTGCATTAACACATGCTTAAAATGAAGATTGAGAGGTAGGAGAGAATTTATATCAATTCTACCAACTCAATTTCTGGAATGTAACTAGTTTAGGTAAACCAGGCTTTTTAATTTTGTTTCATCTTGCTTTGTTTGTGACTTAAAAAAAAAATCTCTTACTTCCAAAGCTTCTTTTTGAAGTGCCAGAAAATCTTTATTTTAATCCTTCAGGTTTCTTCTCAAGCCAAAGATCAAACCCAGCCATACTGCTCCTGAAATACATCCATCACGGGTCTCATCAAGCCTTTTTTTAGTGTAATTGTGTTTATAGAAAGTGGTGAAGACAACTATTTAATCATATTTTCCCATGTTTTGAAAAGCAAATAAATTGAGCTTGTGAGACTGCAAGGGATAAACCATTGCCAACACATGTATGTCAACAAATCAACTGCCAAATTTTGATGATCTTTCCTGCTGTAATTCTCATTTATAAGCCTGTTTTCCATTCTTACATTATCTTTTTCCTGGGTCCTTATAATAATCTCCTAAATATTCTTCCTGAGTGGGTTCCTGTATTTATCTGCCTTTGGGATTCATTTGTGTAAAATAAATTCCTAGCTATATTGCAACACGGACTCCTGTCTAAAACATGAAAAGGTTGTATATTGGGCAAATCTGTTTGTCTTAAGTCTGGTTCAAAGCTCCCCATGGTCTGGCCTCAAATAGCTTCTCCTAGGTCCTTAAGGGCAAGCTCAAGTTTTATCCAGCCCACCTGGTATGCAGATAGTGCTCAGGAAATTTGTTGAAATTCCCTAAGTTCCCTATAGCTGTCAACTGAACAAGACTCCATTCCCATGGTCATATCTTTATATGACATAAGAGTCTTACAGTGTTCTCCCCACCTAAAATTACTTCTTTTCTTCCATCTCCTGTTTCTATCTTCCAGCCCCCTCTTTGAAGATTCACCTCAAATGTTTCCTTTCCCAGAAATTCTCTCTGATTTTGAAAAGTAAATGTACCCTTCCTTTGAAGTTCCTTTCAGAGTATTTACAGCATGCATTACATTCCGTATTATGTTATACCTATTTGTCACGTCGTTTTAACCTCCCTACTAGATTCTAAGTTCCTTTGGGACAGGAAATTGTGTTATAATCATTGTTGTTTTACCCACAGTGCCTAATATAATGTTATGAATCAGGCAATAAGCAAACTGTACCATTTTGAGACTAATCATGTAAGAGGCTTATTATGTAACAAATAACCTAGTAGAATCAATCAAAAGAAATCCTATCTTGTACACTTAGACAGTACCTTTCAAATGTTTATATCCCCTCACATTACAATGTTATAATACCTTAAATGAAGCTCTTTATAAGGACATTAAATAGGAATAAATTAGATGAACCAAAATAACAAATAATTTTCCACACAAAAATTTATTAAACTCAAGAAAATATCGATTAATTCTTTATAATATATGTAGAGATCTCATTTTATCATTAATTGTCACTTGCTAGAAAAAGATGTTTCTCTTCTAGTCATCTTAGAGTCAAGGCCTAATCTACCTCCTTGTCTTCCCTTTTTTGAGTTACATTCTTGACCTCACTGATTAGTGATATCTCAGGTGTCTTCCAGGTTTACTTACCAGCCAACTGCTGTAGTGCATGGGCTTTATGTTCTTAACTCCATAAAATGCAAATTTGTGGCTCCTCTTGTGTCATAGTCTCTGCTATTTCTCCTTACAATTGAACAACTCATGGATTGTCAAACTTACACTTGAAAAGAGTTAATTTCCAGACATGTCATTTGGAAGGCAGGCCTTTTCAGGGATCTAGTCTGACCAGGAAAAAAATAAAAGCCATGTTGAGATGGAAAAATGAAGCGAACAGAGGGATAACTCAGAATATAGTGGTAGGAAATTTGTATTTGTTTCAATAAGTAACAGGTACATAATATAGGTCCCTGAAGAGGATGGCAGATGGTATTAAAAGTTATATGTAGGGGAGTTTGAAGTAGGGAGAGACTGAGGCTAGGAGCTCTTGAGTATGGTAATAGCATAGCCAGGTAACTACTAGGATGCTGCTCTTGGGAACAGAGAGGTAGAAATGTAGTATTCAATTGGAGTGGCACTGAAAAGGAAAAATCAATAGGATTTGGCAACTTCTGGGATATGGGAGAGGTATGGGCAGGTCAGATAAGACCTATAGAGAATAATGGCTCCATAAATAGAAATTGACAAAATGGGAAACACAATTATTTTTGCAATGGGATATGTCTTAGTCCGTTTGGGATGTTATAACAAAATACCATAGACTTATACAAAAAACTGAAATTCATTTCTCACAGTTCTGGAGGCTGGGAAGACCAAGATCAAGGTGTTGGCAGATAGAGTGTCTGAGGAGAGCCCAGTTCCTGGTTCACAGGCAACCATCTTCTTGCTGTGGCCAATGAATCTGGGGGAAACAACAACATTCAGCATATAGCAGGATACTAAGTTCAGCTTTAGATAATAGTTGCAATGAGATGATGTATAATGAATATTGCTTAGGTCTGAAGTGGAGAAGTCTCTAGCCAGAGTTAGGTTTTAGGTCGCTCCAGAAAAAAGAACATGGTGGGATGAGTACTGGCAACCAGCTTTGCTTACTCCACAGGTTTGATTCAGATCTGCTTTAATTTTTGAACCTTTCTAAACTACAATGTAAGCATTAGCTTTGTTAAAACCTCTCTCTTGAAAGTGCTTATCATCTATTTACTAATTCATTAACATTCATAGCACCAAGTAGCATAATAATGGGGAACAAAAGCAGGATAACCCACATTCCCAGAGTCATAAGATGGCTTTGTCAATTTCTGAGTAAATTGCTACCCTTAGATGCAAACATGCTGGAATTTTGCTAAATCATATCCACAGTGGAGCCAAAGCCAATAGATGGTAGGTCCAGTTAAAGCAGTGATTCTCAACTGAGGGTGATTTGCACCCCCAACCCCCACCAGGAGACTACTGGCAATGTCGGGAGACATTTTTTAGCTGTCACAACTGGCGGAGGAGTAGAGGCCAGGGATTCTGCTAATCTATGTACAATGCATAGGATAGCACTACAACCAAGCATCATCTGGCCCAAAATGCCAATGGTGCCGATGTTGAGAAAGCCTAGATTAGAGTGGCTTTCAAGGAAATTACTGTTAGTTTATGTCCTAGATGTCCTTATACACACAAAGTACTTTGTGAAGTAAGTATTAGTTCATTTTTGATGTATTGATTGATATACTGAAATAAGATCAGCATAAGATGTATTTGCCCTAAAGGCTTTCCCATGGCAGGGATGCCATGGCAGTATTTACTCTGCTTCTGATTCTGGAAATTGGCAATGTCAAATAAAAGACCAAAGCTGTATCCCTTTTCCACCCTTAAGTGCAAAACCAATGTTCTTGTGCCTACTTTCTTTAGTCAACAGGTTTACATTTTTTTAAAAAGAAAATAAAAATCTTACTAATTTTTAGAATCTTACAAAGAATGCTGCACCCTGAATTCCATTGATGAAAAGGAGAAAAAAAAAAAAAAGAAAGAAATAGATTCAGAATGTCAGTTTGCCCTTAAGTGATGTATTAGCTACAAGAAATCTCATTACAATTTGATGCCTGAATCCCTTGAAGGAAAGATCTTATATTGTGAAGGTAGCATATGTGTCATGTGATGTAAGTACTTACTTTTATTGAATAGGTAAGTATATAATAGCTAAAAGCCCCATAAATCAGCTAAATGTTCTCTCAATTTATAGAGAATATTTGATCTGAGAACATTACTGTCTGGTGAACGACGGGGAGGAAAAGGAGACACGAAATGCAATAGAGATGGATATGGTGGGTAATTCCTTTGGATTCAGAGTATCAGATTTCACGTCACAAACGGACAGCCTGCACGGTTTCTGTCCTGTCCATAGACTGCTCAGGCAATTTTAAAAATGTAAGACTCAAATACTAGGCTTGGCGAATGGGGAGCTACATGTATATAACCAAATCACTCCAGAGGGACGTCCAAAAATAACAGAGAGGATGGATGCAGCATAGATATGTTCGAGGAAGTCATTTTTCACTGGACTTTTTATTTAAGCAAATTGAATGGTGATGAAAGAAAAAAGCAACTATATTTGGTCAATATCTGTCAGAGAGCCTGTTCATCAGCAGAGCTAGGAAATGCTCTGTCTGGCAGGATAGGAATAAAGAAGGACAGATTTAAATAGCCTAGCCCAGAGAGTAACCTGACATTTGCCTAAAGGTCAGAGGAATGAACTGGATTATTTTCTCTTTTCCCATAGCAGGAGGAGGGGGACAGTTTCTTGCCAACCATGGAAATTCTTCAACCCCTTTCTCTGCAACGTTTTACTTTCTAACCATTTTACTTTCTAACACGAGGTATACGTTCTTATACGTTAAAAATCTCATCCTTTGACCTTTCACGATTAGCATCTTACTTCTTTCTATTTTCTGCTGCCAAGGACTTGAATGAAAGCTAGAGCTACTGTCTTCATTTCCTTATCAACCTCCTAACCCCTCTGCAAACTAACTTTCATCCCCATGATTGTTCCCACTTTCTAGGCATGACCAGTCTCTTTTTAGGCAATTAGAAGCACTGCACATCATGCATAAGAGCCTTGGTCCCCCACTAACTCTATCCAAACTTCTATCCAAACATCCTTTTCTTGTTCCTCAGCTTTATAGAGCACTCAGAAGCACTGAAGAGTGCTGAAAATCCTCCTGGTTCTCCAAATCCTCTGACCACTCCTTTCTCCTAGTCTGGTTTCTTTTGGACTTCCTAACCCAAAGTATCTTTTAGAACCTAATCCCTTGCCATCTATCAACACACACAGGCTCCAAGTTCATTTACTAAGGACCTTCAGACACAGTGCTTGCCCTCAAACAGGTTATGATCTAATTAGGGAGTTAAGTCTACTATATGAAGCGAAAATACCGATGCCAGGTCTCCAGGAACTCCCATAGCTTTCGTTAGAACAATATCTAATAAAGGTTAGATGGGCAGATGGCTGATGGATGAATAGATGGATAAATGAGTGAGTAATTACAGAGAAGGAGCCAGATTAGTGCTGAAGAACAGGGAAGATGGCAGGAAAGTACGTGAAAGAGATTTAAACTGGTCTTGAAAGAAGAGAGTAGTGGATTGAAAGAGGGGCAACTTTCCAGGCAAAGGCAACAGAATAAACAAAGCTTTGGAGATAATGATAAGAACAGATCGTCTTTGGTGCTCTCTCATCTACAGTTTTCTCATTTATACAATGGAACCGATCATAGAAATCACTTTATAAGACTGTTAAATGACTTAATATTTATGAAATGTTTCTGCAGTGCCAGGCACAGACAAAGCATTCAATAAGTGTCCCATTGTAATTATCATCCTTGAAGGAACCGAAACCTAAAACATCTGTTTACAATAAAATATACCAAGCAGCTAATCTGCTAATATGAAAGCATATATGGTTTCATTATGTATTGCTCTGAGGAACATTTGAAAAGTGCTGAAGCATTTCAGAAAACAAGAGAATACTTAAAATACCCTGTTCTTACCTGTTGATGCTCACCTTCAATAATTTAAAGTATATATTATTTAAAAATGCTGCTCATGTAGTAACTTTTACTATGATAAATTTGGGTATTATCTGCTTCTGAACTTTTGAACCTGTTGTGGGATTGAATCCACAACCAATACAGAAACGTTTCCTGTCATTTTATAATTCATGAAGTTAAATACCTTTGCTCGCTATGGTTATTGAGGGAAAAGGTATTGAACTGGTAGGACTGAACTCCAAATGGATCTTTCATATACCTAGAAAATGTTGATTTGTGAAAGCTCTGTTGTACATCTTCTTGGGTTTGTCACTGAGTGAGATTTATATTGTGGCAAAAGTTATAGTGCAGCCCAGGCCTGCCCTCTGATTCGGAGGCTTCGGCTGTTTGCTGGGCTTATTTGCTGCTGCTTATTTCTTTTTCCTGGGTTACTCCTTCCCTCAATGAATGTAACACATTCACATCCAAATCTTTAGAAATTACATCTCCTTAATTCATGTTTTTTTCCAAAAGTTCCTGAGATCTCACTTAGCACTAATTCATCCACTGAAAACATATTCTATAAGAGCCATGGTCCTAGGTGGTAAAAAAATTCATGCAGCTCTAACGTGGCCTCTAATTTCCAGGAAGCACTCTCCTGTATGGCAGAGACAGAAGGGTAAATTGAACAATACGGTCAACCACTAGAGCACAGACACTGGAATTACTCACACTGGGAGAACCAGGGAAGACGTCACAGATGGGCTGACACTTGAGCAGAGGCTGAAGGATGGCAGGTGGAGAGGGATGTGTGTGTAAAGGACTGCGAAGGAACGGTGACACCTTCAGGGAGGTCTGGAAGAGAGTAGAAAGAAATGAGGTTGTGGGGATGGGTAGGAATGGGAGTGGGAGAGGCACATCGTAAAGGATCTTGTATGCCTGGCCGAGAAATTAGAAATTTTACACAAAATTTATTATATATTTTTCCAAACTTTTTTTTCTATATATGAAACTTGGATAATTCTTTTCTTATACTTGCCCCATTTATTATTCAGATTCTCTAAGTACTTCATAAGTTGCATAGAGTATAAATGTGTATTTTTAAAAATTTCTTTATGCTTGTATTTACTCCGTTGTTATCTCTCAAGAGATTTTAATCGGCATTTGTGGTCGAACTTGAAAATTACTTAATTGCTGCTCTCAATAACATCCTATTTCTTTCATGACCTAGTAGAATGATTCTATAATCACCTTAGCCTATATTTCAACACTGAATATGGTTAGGGGCAGAAAAAAATGTGTACAAGTAAAAACTGAGATTCTATTAACCTACCTTCACTAATGGTCTAATGCCTACGTCTACTTACTTAGCTTTACGGATCTTTTTTTTTTTTTCCCTCAGCCATGTAATATTCTTTTCAACTCCAATGTTTCTTATTTTTCCCATTTCCCAATTCCTTCTTGGACTTTACTCCGCACTCAGCCATTTGAACTGTGCTCATCTGTTTATTAACGTATCCTTTATTGAGCACCCACCATGTGGTAGGCACAGCTCCATTCTGAAGTAGTAAATTCACTAAGACATACTTGAAGCTGCCTTTGAGTTGCTTATGGTTCAGTGGGGAGGCAGATGTGAAAGATTTGACCCCAATGCAAGTGACGTGGAGGTCTACACATAGGGAAAAGCATCTGGGTTACAACACTGAATCATGGTAGGAGGAGACTTTTGAGTGCAGTTGGCTTAAAAAATGCTGGGAGTGCAGGTAATGGGGTATGCACAGTTCAACAGGCCCAGGGAGAAGGATCAGGCTCTTCTCCATTAGCCTCTAATTGTTTGGTTAGACCCAGAGCAAATACAACTGGAACAAAGATCATGATGAAATTATGAATTAGTTAACTTTTAAATCATATTTCAACTTTTAAATCTTCCTACACAAAAAGTACCCTTCACGTTTCTGAAGGAACAGAAAAGAGAAAAGAAGCAAAATAATACTAAAGGTCATAGTTCAATTTCACCTGTTTCTATAGTGCTCAGAATAACTTGTCCACCAGATCATGAACAAATAAGGGAGGAGGCAGGTTAGACTAAGTTGAATAAGGCTCCCTAAAGTAAATTGTCTTTGTTCTTATGCATTAGCTCATTGCTCTGAGACCAGAGGTATGTAGGATATTGAGTAATGCAGATTGACTTTGTCAAGTCATAGAGCCCTTGGGGTCTTAGCCCACAGACCTTCAGATTTCCTTCTCTCCAGCATCAATCTGTCTTAAATTTCTCTTATAGAGGACAAAAAACCCCGAGAGATTGTAATAGTCTCCAAAATGCCTTTAAAATAATTCAAAAAACACTTTAAATAAAAAGTCAAATTTGCTAAGAACAAGAGCAAATATTTTGTGAGCTTATAGCAGAAAGAAAACTGAATTTAAGTTCTTAGACATTTTATATAGACTACAAGGAGAAAGTAAGATCCATTTCATCACATTTAATCAAAGAATGATGTTTACAGTTTAGGATTTTTCACAGTTTAGTATTTTTTGAGGATTTATTATATGCCAGGTACTTGAATAAGTTTTTTCATATACAATCTCCTTCAGTCTTCACAATACTTTTATTCAGTAGGTACTAACAGTATTCCTAATGGGGAAACTGAGGCTCAGTTAGGTCGAGAATTTTGACCAAGGGCTTATGGCCAATAAGTGGCAGAATTAGGATCTCTGTTTAAGAGTATTATTATTTTTTTAATTTAAGTTTAGTTGACACACACTGTATTAGTTTTAGATGTACAACAAGTCTATATGTTATGCTATGCTCTCCACAAATGTAGCCACCATCTGTCAACATTCAGCATTATTACAATACCATTGACTATATTCCCTATGCTGTACCCTTCATCCCTGTGACTTAGTCATTCCATAACTGGCAGCCTGTATTTGCCACTGTCCTTCACCCATTTTACCCATCTGCGCCCACCCTTTTTTATTTTTAGATACCTCTTCTTCAACCCTCGCCAAGTGCCTTTCCCGCTTACTTACAGCATTTGACATATTCTCAGTGTATTTTAATTTTTAGTTTACCATTTTTCTCTTAAATCTGCACATCTTCACTGTCTAAAGAACATAAATTTACAAAATCAGAACTTGATACTTCAATTATCTCGAGGAGCCTTTCAAAAAGGCAAATGTATTTTGGACAACTAAATAAGTAAAATGGATTAGGTATATACAAAATATCAAGAAAACATACAGGGAAAAAAGTAGTAAGGAATTCCTTTAATAACAAATGAAGCAATTTTCAAATTACCTGGAGCCCAAGGAAGGAGACAGTGATGAAAGATTAGAGTGCCTCCCTACAAACTCCATGGGGCATCCAGGTGATGATCCCTGCTTGCTCCTTGGCTGGATGCCACCCCATTGGCCAGAGACTGTGCTTTGTACATTCTGAAAATCCTAGAGGACCAGATTTTGTCAGGAAGCCCATACTTTGTATTTCTGAACCTATGCTTCAGCTACTCAGTGCTGAAAATACATTTGGATCATACTCAGAATGAGTTTGCGGCAATGCTGTGCTTTTCATGGTCAAACTAAGAGTGATGAGTCCATAAGAATGTATGTCTTGGGGATGCCTGGGTGGCTCAGTTGGTTAAGCATCTGCCTTGGGCCCAGGTCATGATCCCAGGGTCCTGGGATCGAGTCCCACATCAGGCTCCTTGCTCAGCAGGGAGCCTGCTTCTCCCTCTGGCTGCCGCTCCCCCTGCTTGTGCTCTCTCTCTCTCTCTCTGACAAATAAATAAATAAAACCTTAAAAAAATATATATATATATATATGTCTTGGAAAGGAAGAGTCTGTTCCAGAACATAGCAAGGTAACAAAAGACAGCAATGTGGATTTGGGGTTCAGTACGTGTCCCTAAGACACAAAATTGTGTGTGCCTCCAAGAAAACATAGTTCTTTAAAAAAGGAAACTTACAAAAGATATTCATGAAGAGTGGTTCTTTGCACTACAAAACAGATCTACAGCTAAGGCTTTTTAGATACTTGCCCCCTTTCTTTTCTTTTTTTATTATGTTATGTTAATCACCATACATTCATCATTAGTTTTTGATGTAGTGTTCCATGATTCATTGTTTGCGTATAAGACTCCCTTTTCAGTTATTCTGTCATTGTCCCCTGCAACTCTCTCTGCTCTGTGATACTGCTTCTGGGACCCTATAAACTGGGACTCTATAAACCTCATTCCTTAGGATTTGTTAATAAGGGGCCCTGGAGGAGGGTTTGAAGACAGGGAGATGCGGATTTCTGTTTTTCTTGTTAGAGCTCCCTGAGTCACCTGAGCAATGACTCTTCATTCTGGAAACGTGCTTTAGAACCAGCCAGCTTCACAGCACATGCCCAGAGCTACCAGCTCCACGCGGGTACTAGGTATTCCCCTCCCACAGCAGCTTTGCCCTAGGTCTGTAGGACCCTCCTACAAGCTCCTGAGGTAGGCAGCCATTCCTGTTTAGAGCAGAAAGTCCCTCCATATTATGACCCTTCCTCCACAGTGTCGCTGCTCCTCACCCTCCTCAAGGTTCTGAAAACCCTGTCTGCTCCCTGACCACCCCCCAAACACTAGGGTCAATAGCTCCTTCCACACTCATTATCTCTGTATTACATTCGTGGTCCCTTTTTCCTTTTGCTGCTTTCCAAAATCTGAGCAACTGAAGCCCATAGTAAATCTCTCCAGTGAAGTAGTTAGTGTGGTTTCTATTTTATTTTTATTAGATACTGACAGATATACATCCTTAGTGAGTTCTAAGGAAAATTTCTTCTATTTAAATTTAATGTATTAAAGAAAACTATTCAGAAATTCCATGTTAAATTTGGTCTATCTCAAAGATAGACATAGCTTTTGGATGATTGGTGTTAATCTATATTATATATATATATATATATATATATATATATATATATATATATATATATACACATACACACACACACACAGAAGGGTATTAAATATACTACTTAAAGTAACCGAAGCCTAGAGCTTTACATTTGATAGAAAATCTCTTTTTACTGTCTGTTGTAGTTGAAGTATTATAATCAAGACCTTTCATATTTATAATCTGCCATGATTATTATTTAGATTGGAGTAAAAGTTGAATTTTCTAAGGACAACTTAATTTATTTGTAACCAAGGGAGGTTTCTTCTATATTTAAAAATGAAGAGTCCAGTGAATTTCTAGACATTAACTTATGTTAACAAATACTATATGGATGAATTAAGTATAAGTAAGGACAAAATACATGTACTGTGTTCTCTTTAAATTTCAATTAGGTTGAGAAATAAAGGACTAAGAAGTACCACTGCCAAAATGTGTTTTATTGCCAAATCCAAAGGGTTGGGGGAAATAGGGGTGATGGGTTGGATTCACTAAAGTTGTTATGTGAAAACAAATCACAAATGAGCCCAAATTTATCTAATGGCTACTTTAGCTCTATTCTTCCCATCATCTCTCAAAAGAATAAAATAAATAATGAGCAGTGTAGATCATCTATCTGATATGGTCTGTTGGCAAGGACTCCATGGCAGAAGTAGGGAACAGATGTTTACCTCTGAAGCACCTCACCAGCAGGGCAAGCTTTCTATGGGCAGCTCTGTCCTCAGTGTGGCCATGTATTGTGAAATGAATTAACATGCTCTAATAGTGTTTGGCAAGGTGAGTTAAAGAAAAATGCATATTGCCTCTTTGTCATTTGATAAAAAGGTATAATATTTTAATTTAATATTTTAATAAGTAAGAGTTTTTTTCCCTCAAGTATAGCTAAGTGTTCAGTAGATTCTTAAATACAACAGAAAGAGATTTTTATTCCAGTAGTAAAATTTTAGCAGGAAGTATTGTCAGTAAATCCATTGAGAGTCATATAGGATTTGCATTTTTCTCAAAATGAACAATATGTTTCTTTAGCCTGTTTATAAGCCATTAATCATCTGCTTTTTGACACATATTGCTTTTTCAAATAAAATCATAAAGTATTTCCATTAAGATTTGATAGCAGTAATATCAATAAACATTTAGATTAATAACTACTGAAAAATTTTTCTGTAGGGGATGATCATGGTAATGAGGCCAAGAAAATAAACTATATATAAATGGTTATATACCAATATTAAATTGGAAACATGTTAAAGTAAAATAACCAACAAAAGGAAAAATGTAAATCAGTTAATATTCCAAATGCATGTCAACTTTACGTGCCATATTGAATTTTTCTCCTTGAGTTTCAATTTCCAACATTAAGTAACCTGAGAGGCATTACTAGATATTAGGTTGAGGAGGGACTTGCAGGACTTTTATTTTAAGCTTATAGTCCCAAATGGTCCTGGTTACCCTCCATCCAACTCTATCGGACCTTAGTCCTAATAGCAAATCTGTAACTTGTGTGCTTCTAGCAGAAGTTAACGTGCAAACTGTAAAAAGAAATACCGTCCTAGAAAATATATTTTTCTAGACAAGTCTTATTTTTCTCATAGCCAAATATGATCAAGAAGATGAAGAAGAGGCTAATAGATTCCCTAAGTCTGTGGTAATAACTAAACTGTTAATACTCAAAGATAATCTTTAATCACTTTACTCCCCAAAGCAATGTGATGGATTGCTTCATATCCCCATCAGTTAAGGGCTAGCAATAAGAGAAAGACCACTTTGACGTAATTAGTACCAAATTTTAACTCTTCTCACATTTACCTAGTGTAATGAAAAAGATGCTAAGATTTAAACAAGGGTAGGAAAACAAATGTGAAGAAACTGCAGCCATTTATTCAATTCGTTCATGTATCTGTTTATTCTACAAAATGTTGGTGAACATCTTCCATGAAATGCAAATAGCTCTCTTTTTGTAAGCATTATTTATTTAGCACATTCTGGATGCAGGCACCTTGCTACAAAATGGCACAAGAGAAAGCTAATGAGCCCTGCTCACAAGGTCACAGTCTGGTGAACTTTTCCTTCTGTTGGCTCTTACTTTTTGCCCTTTGTCATACCTCCTACCAAGAGTCACCATTACATTAAAGCAAGCCTTCCATTCCATGATTTCACTATGCACGATCTCTGAAGGAAGTTTAGGTTTAACAACCATGAATAAAGCCCCATAACTGGGGAGCACCAATCACCTAACAGATAGTCAATGAATACTTGTAGGTTGTTTAAAACTGGAAAGAAATATAGTCCCTATAGGGGAATACTCCTTAGCCCAAGAGGAAGAGACTATAAAGGAAAAAGAACAAAGAACACGAGAAGGCAGAAAGTGGGAGAAGGGTTTAAAAATAAAAGGAAAATGAAGAGGGGGAAACAAAATGAAAAGTCATAAGTGGAAGGGTAATGCAGATGAATTTTATATACTCAGACTGGAATGATATTAAAGCCCCCACAAAAGAACTGGAAGGCCATTCTACCTCACTCCATCATATCTCAAGTTTAACTTATACATGAGCGTAAAATAATAAGTCTTATTTCATTTCCATCATGAGAAACCTAGGGTAGCTGCTGCATTATACAATCCTCATCAGTCACTGACATGGCCCTCAAGTAAATAATGATCTCTTGTTCAGTGTGAAGCTGCTGCCAGTAATGAGCATATAATAGTGATATATTAGCATGTTAAATAATGACATGCAAAATTACAGTCTATATGTTGATGCCATGTCACTGCTAACCTGCAACTTGCACTAAATTTGTCATTCTCACCTTAATTTGCTGTTCCAGATGGAAAATTTAACTTTGTCTCGCTTCCTTCACCCACTTCCAACTCGATCCAAAGGAGCTCAAACCTCTTTGGGCTCTCCACTTTCTCCCTATTTTTGCCACCCCTTTTCATCATTCTGTCACTAAGAAAACCAGACATGTAGCTGGCAATGGGCACACAGATGGACAAAGGAAAAGTCTTCTGCTGGAGACCTCACACTTGCTTTGAAGTCTGCGCATCTGGGAGAAATCCAGGTCCAGAACCATATTTATATTTGTTATGCAGGCAAGGCAGCAAAAGAACTGAGAGTGCAGGGATGGAGAAACATATGGGAAGACTGGCTATTCTGAGTCCCTTGTGGGGTGGTGAGCATCTCGGATGGAATGAGCTTTCAAAATCATCAGGAACTACAACACAAGCAGTGTGCCACATGACACCATCTGGGAAAAGGCCTTCGAAGTTCAAAAGAAAGGAAAACAACTTAGCATTCAGTCCACAATCCACAACTAGAGTTTAGATGATCATGAAAAGTTACATGCTTCGGACTAACCATTGTGTGGTCAACACTGCTATGTGGAATCTTCCACTGAAAGATAGTTCTAGGGCTATAAACCTATGAGTACAACACAAGCTGCCTAGAGGAGATGAGGTTTGATTCTTATTAGTAACTGATATTATTCAGCTTATCACTTCATTTCATCCTTGCAACAATGACATGAGTTGGGGTCTTTCTATTTACTCTAGCGATGAGAAAAATGAAGGCACGTGTCACAGTGATAGTTACCGAAAGAGGGGGACCCAAGTGTCCTGTGTCTTGGTTTAGTTTTCTTTCTTTTGTACTATTTGATTTTGCACTATTTGATTATGAATTTGAATTTGAAATTGCTGCATGGACAATTGTAAGCAAAGAACACTTATAAGGAGGTATATATTAGAAACCAAGTTTTACATAAATCCCCATGCAGTATATAAGGTCCTTCCCTCAAGGGTCAAAATAACTTGGGCTAAACAGTTAGCAAAATGAATTAAAGCAACTCTCTTATGATTTCAAGTCACCCTGTTTTCAATAAGGCAACTATCACAAATCACCAAGGACAAAATTTTTTTTTGTTGTATATTTTAAACTAAAGGAGCCAGTCAGATGTCTGAATGTACAGATTAGTGTTTCTCAAAATGTAAGTAGTGTCCAATTATGATAAAGTAGGTAGCAAGTGTGATTGTTTTTGATAGCATGAAGACTTGGTATTAAATCGTAGCTG
Organism: Mirounga angustirostris; assembly: GCF_029215605.1. NCBI lineage: Eukaryota > Metazoa > Chordata > Mammalia > Carnivora > Phocidae > Mirounga > Mirounga angustirostris. Next base: position 66,725,799 of record NW_026991717.1, on the reverse strand, counting down.
TTACAGTAATAAATTTATTTCATTGTTGCTTATTTTTCAATCTGTCCAATTATATCAAGTACAGAATCTCAGTCTGGTTATAGTTTTAAAATCTCTCTATAAGTTCAAGGCTTCCTTTAAAACACAGAGAGGTCAGGCTTCAGCCTCTGAACCTTCAACAGACAAATCATCCAGGTAAAACTCATTATATTGTCTATTTAACTTTATTTCATTTTATTTTTACCTCCTATTTTGAGTAATATTAATATCCATTACAATAATCATTTGAAGTTTTGTTATAAAATATATTCTTATGATGGAAATGGTTAAAAATATTAAGTTAATTATCCAATGTGATACTGAATGAAGTTTGGGAAATCCTGATGCTGGTACAATTTTGTCAGGAGTTAAACTTGAAATAACTGCTTAGGAATGCCTGCTTGATCTGTAAAAGAATGAGAATCTGAGAGAGGAAAGTAGCCCCTGGAGGGTGGAAACTGGCTTGGCACCATCAGTTAGGTCTTAATAGTACCAGGAGCTGACCTGGCACTCAGAGCCAGAGTGTGGTGTTCTCCCACTGAACATAAACAATTCCACAGAACACTGACATCAGACAAGGCCACTCTGTGACCACGGTGGGTTGAGGACAAAAAGAAAACCTCTCATACAAGATTAAACCACAAAAACAACCAAGAATCTCCCTATTGTGACTGATATGATTGTCCTTTAGACTTGCTTTAGGCCTTCTACCATCCTTACAGGATTTATTAAAATACTCAATCATAGCGATGCCTTGGTGGCTCAGTTGGTTAAGCATCTGCCTTCAGCTCAGGTCGTGATCCCAGGGTCCTGGGCATCAGGCTCCTTGCTCATCAGGGAGCCTGTTTCTCCCTCTCCCTCTGCCTGCCACTCCCCCTGCTTGTGCTCTCTCTGTCTCTGTCTCTCTGACAAATAAATAGAAAAATCTTAAAAAAAATAATAATAAAATAAAATGCCCAATCATAGAATTACTACTGCTTCCTAACAGCATCCAATCCAATCCAAAGCCCTGCTTTCTTGAACCTGCCCCCAAATCACCTCCAGTCCCAGGAGTCCTTCCTAATGCCATCATTCTTAGACATCTGTGGTGTGTTCTCCCTCATTGCAATGGGCCAATAAATCAAACTCTGTTCTACCGGAGGTGCGTTTCTACTGTTCTTTGGCCACAGGGCATTGACATATTGCAGTATTTGTGTTCAATGATCAGTGTTGAAATATTAGTCCCTCTCAAAAATAAAGCAAAATTTGAAATTCTAAGCAGAAAAATAATATTTAGCATTTATAATTATTCACAATTGCAATCTCTTTTTAGTCCCTCTACTGAATCAATGACTATTTCACACCACTGCTTTAGAGTGGACCTCATACTCTGGCCCATGCTGTGGTTCCTTCTCCCTCTCAAAACAGTTCTGTTGAGAGTATGATGTGACCACAGCTGACAAAAAATAAGATAATAATGACTACCATTTTTGCCTGCCTACATATCAAACTCTGTGATACATGCATCTTATCTCATCTAGTATTTATTACAGTCCTCTGAAATAGATACTATTATCCCTATTTAACAGACAAGGTAACAGAGATTGGGAAGATTAATTAATTAATTTACCCCCAATGACTCACCTAATAAGGTGATAAAGCAAGATTGGATCCAAGATCTGGATGACCTCAATGTTTACGCTTGTTCCATTCCCCTTTTCTGTCTCATAACCAGGAGAGTCAAGTTCAAACTCCAAATGTGTAGGAAAAACGATTACAGTTTGACCTAAATATTTGGTATTTTTTATGTCCTATTCTTCTTTTGAATTGTTTAACAAAAAGAGATGACTGTTGAATCACAGACCTGTACTTCTGAAACAAATAATACATTATATGTTAAAAAAAAAAAAAAGAAGAAGAAGGTAGCAGGAAGGGAAAAATGAAGGGGGGGGGAATCGGAGCAGGGAGACGAACCATGAGAGACTATGGACTCTGAGAAACAAACTGAGAGTTCTAGAGGGGAGGAGGGTGGGGGGATGGGTTAGCCTGGTGATGGGTATTAAAGAGGGCACGTACTGCATGGAGCACTGGGTGTTATACTCAAACAATGAATCATGGAACACTATATCAAAAACTAATGATGTAATGTATGGTGATTAACATAATAAAATAAAATTTTTAAAAAAGCGCTTGAGAGGAGAGCAGGGAGGCAAAAAGGTAAAAAAAAAATTAAATTCTGAGTGCCATGGTGGAGGCCTGTATTCCAAAAAAAAAAAAAAAAAGATGAAAATTGCTTATGAGCTACAAGACTAGAGGCCTATAAATAAAATAGTACATAAACTGTTTTTACAGAGAAATTTATTTTTTATAGTAGTAGAAACTTTACTGAAAACATTACCCAAGCTAAATGATAACTGATGAGAGGATTGGACCCACTGACTAGTGAAAAAGAGTGTTTTGTGGTCCTCCTCTACACTTACTCTGTGATCTTTCCTTATTAGTTTCAAGGAACTGGCAATTAACCTGAATAGTCTGCTATTCCCAGCTTATAGGACTGCCCCTCCCAAGAATAGTTTTATCTTAACAGAGAAATCATAAAACACCCAACAAAATACTCCTGAATGACTCTAAACAATCAGTCTTAAAACATGAGGTGTTCTTTTATCTCCAAAAACACATGTGTAATAATTCTTATGTTTCAGGTCTATACTGGTTTACCTACACAGTTTGTTTTATTTTCCCCCAATCCCTGTGATATAGGTAATAGGATACCCATGATAGAGCGTGCAAGCATTAAGTAGTCTATCCAAGTTCACACAGGCAGTAGACGGCAAAGCCAGGATTGGAAACCGAAATTTCAGATAAGCTGCAGGGTGCAAAAGTGGGGAAGGTCCCCAAAGGCAATCCCCTTTTGACCTATATTTTAGGTTGATCCTGACCAGATGATGTGCAGAGAACACACGAGAAGAGACCAAACGTGTCCTAGGACGTCTTACTTACACCGTGTGACCTCACTCTGCTTAGGGTTGTATGGTTGAAGTGTAGCAGAGGAAATGTTGAGGGAAGGACTACGTGAAAGTACGCCGTGCAAAGCTCTGTGGAAAGGCTCCACAAATCCTAGTTCCCTTAACCCTGACATATGGGAACTATATGTCTTAGTGCTGACTCGCTTGTCTGTCTCAATGCCAGGAAACCTGACTGTGCTTGCATTCCAGAATGTATTTGGATACATTGCAAACAAATGTCAGAGCAGGCATTATATCCCCCACTAACGTACATTTGCAGGTCAAGAGGGTGATGCTGGAAAAGATTAATCCCTTGCTGAGTATTATCCATCAGAATGCTTTTAAATGTTGGCATATAGGCAGGTAATAGATTATGTACCATAAACACAGCTGTTGGAAGAAAAACATTTCACAAGTCATACAATTAAAATCTCTAATCTCCAAAAGTACCAAAATAAAGAGAAAAGGAGGGGCAAGGAAGGGTGAAAATAGAGCTTCTTTTCTCGGAAATGACTCTCTGTCTCCAGGATGTTACACGTCTTTGATTCCTGTTGGGTACAGGACACTCTTACGGAACTCTTAGTAAAGGAGCCCCAGAAAGGACTGCCTCTAGATGTGGCAAAAGGAAGATGGATCTGGGAAGGGAGGGAAAAAGAAACTTATCTCAAACTTGTATTTTTTCCGTTAATATATACAGATCGTGTGTTTGTTTGTTTGTTGGAATATACACAAATAGCACTGGGAACAACAAAAGGCTGCCCATACTGTGTATTTTTTTATTGTCTTATGTAACAATTATAAAGAATTACAAAGAAATATCAGTAATGCAATTCTATCCTTCAGAAGTAAAAGTACAAGATTTTGTTATGTATCTTTCAATTTTTCTAAGTATTTGTACATATATACATTTCCCCACAAATTGCGATCGTACAATATACTAACTCTTTTATATAACATGATATTATAGGGCTGCATAGTATTTTGTCACTTTGATATAGCTATAATTTATGTAACAAATTCTGTTACATATTCTGGTATTTTTTAACTTCCAAAAGTATAAGCAAATATCCTTGCATGCAAATCCATGTGTGTATCTTGATTATTTAAGATATATTTCCAGAATAGAATTCCTGGTGAAAACAAAATGACTATTTTAAGCTATATTTATTCCTAATTAAGTTCCTAATGAATATAACTTTAAATTATTACTAATGAACACTCATGTTGGAATTTCAAATAATACAGAAAAGTACAAAAATTACAAGTCACCCTAAATTCCATTGCTACTATAATTGTGTTCTATATTATAATTTTGTTCAGTGTTTTTGTAGACTTCAGATGACTAGACTTTTCGATGTGCGTGTACGTTTAGGGTGGTTGCACGTGTGAGATCATACTTCACATGTCCTTTTTAACCTGCTTTTTTCATTTCACAATTTGTCACAGAGATCTTTCTATAATGTGAAATAGAAAGGTATCACATGTTTAATGGATGAAGACAATTCCATTTTATAAATGGAGAATAATTTATTTAACCAATCTCAACTGATGAACTTTACTTCTAGTTATCATCTCATAAATGATGCTGCATATATATACATATATATATATTTGGATTTTTAATAAATTATGTTTTTGTAATAAATTCTTTATAGCTTTACTGAGCTAAAGAATATATACATACATGTGTACTTACTGAACTAAAGGATACATGTAATTACATAATACATCATATTTATATATGTATTTAAATTACTCATATATTATATATGGAATTTATAATCTGTTAGATGGAAAATATCTCCAGTATATTAAAGTATAACTTGCTAAAACTTTAGCCAATGCTTTATATTATCAATATTTTAAATTTTTACTATTTTGATAGCTATTAGTCTTTTACAGTTATTGGAAAAAAATTCTTCCCTCTAAGATTATAAAGTACATTTATCAATATTTTCTTCCAATACTTTTTAAACATTAAAAACTGATCACAGCTGTAATTGAATTCCGTGTGAGGAACGAGGCAAATATCCAATATATTTCTCCAAATGGCTAGTCATCTCATCATCTATTGATAGTCCATTCTTTTTCAACTCTATTAGTTTTGTAAGGCCACCATAACAAAGGACCACAAACTGGCTGGCCAAAACAACAGAAATGTGTTGTCTCATGGTTCTGGAAGCTACAAGTCTGAGATCAAGGAACCAGGTTGGTTCCTTCTGAGGGCTGTGAGGAAGTCTGTTCCATGCCTCTCCCTTACTTTGTGCTGGTTTTCTGGCATTCCTTGGCTTGTAGAAGCAGCACATCCCTCTCTGCCTTCATCTTTTTTCTTTCTGTGGGTGTCTGTATCCAAATTTCTTCTCATGTGGATACCACTCATATTAGGGGCTTACCATACTCACTAGTATGACCTCATCCTAATTTAACTAATTATATCTGCAGTGACCCTATTTCCAAATAAGTTCACATTCTGAGGTACTGGGGAGTAAGTATTTCAATATATGAGTTTTTTCGTGGGGGGAGACACGGTTCATCCCATAACACCAAATAATCTAAAATATCTCAAGTCTTGTTCCTTTGATCAGTATGTCTATCTCTGCAGCAACAATACATTTTTTTAATGACTCTAATTTTTAAATATATCTTAATATTTGATAGGCTAAATTCTTCCATTACTCATTCTTCTGAAGAATTTCATAATACAGTCTACGGGTTTTTTTTTCTCCATATGAATATCAGGATGATTTAGTAAGGTTTCTAAAACATTATGTAATTGGCATTTTTTTGGGGGGAGGGAGGAATATGGTTGAAATTATTGGTAAATATAGGGAGCAGTTGCATGTTGATAATGTTGTTCCTCTTATATAAGGAAATGTTATCTCTCTATTCATGCTTTTGTTCACGTTTCTCAGTTGAGTTAGTTCTCTTCATATAAACACTGTACATGTCTTAAATTTATTTCTATTAATTTATTGTTGTGAAAAGGGTATTTCTTCATTTTGTTTTCTAGGTGGTTATTGCTGGTATATAAGAAAGTTACTGGAGTTTTTTTTGTTTTTTTTTATATACTGATACTGTTATTAATCTTATACTGAACTCTGTTATGAGCTTTCTTTGATTTTCCAGATACACAATTATACCACCTGCATTAACAAGTATTTCACATTAATTCTAGGTTTTAATTTTCGATTTTCCTTACATTTTCTAGTAACCTACATTTATATCTTGGCTGTGTGTGTGTGTGTGTGTGTGTGCGTGCCCTGTTTTTATGAATGTGTTTGCTTTTGGGTGGCAGACCATCCTGAGTAATTCTTTTAAAATTAGTTTGTGGGTGGTAAAATTTCTAAGTCCTTGGACATCTAAAAGTGTGTTCATTCTTCATACACACTTGCAAGTTAGTTCATCTAAGAACAGAATTCTAGATTGACCACCATCTAGCATTGCCAATGTGGTGCCTGATGTCAATCTGATTTTCATTCCTTTGAGATATGAAAGCTCTTTGGGAACTTTTAGAATTTTATCTATGTCCTTGAAATTTTGAGCTGTGGACAAAATATGTGTAGATGTGTGGGTCAATTTAATTCATTCTGTTTTATATTTGGTAGGTCCTTTCAACCTAAAGATGAGTGAGCTCCTTAGTTCTAGATTTTCATTTTGTTTATTCCTTGACTATATCATATATATATAATATATATACACACATATATATACATACACACACATATATATGTTCATATAAATACAAAGTTGAACATGTATGTAACTTTGAATGTATATATACATAATTATGATGCATATATATGGATATTGAATATGCATATAATTTTGTTATATTGAAGTTTAATTTATATATGGTTAAGTGCATAGATTTAAGTGTATGTTTTGATGGGTTTTGAAAAATTCATGCTAGTAAGATACAATATTTCTGCTATGGACTGAATTGTGTCCCCTCAAATTCAGTATATATACTGAAGCCCTAACTCCCAATGTGATGGTATTTAAAGGTAATTAGGAGGTAATTAGGTTTAGATGAAGTCAGGAGAGTGGGGGCCCTCATAATGGGATTAGTGTCCTTACATGAGATACCAGAGACCCTGTTTTCCCCCCTTCCCCATTACCCAAACACATCAAGCAAATACCATGTGGGAACATAGTTAAAAGGATAGCAGTCTGCCGGAATACAGTTGCCTTAAAATGGTTCAGTATTATTACTGCTATACCACATATATATTGTCCTCTCAGCCATTTCTAAAGCCAAACTCTTAAGCCTTTCTTGGCTACCTCATTCTTACCATATTCTCAACCATTCAACAACCAATGAGAACCTATTTTACTAAGTCTATAATGCACTGAAATAAGCATTACAGAGAAAAGGAAAGACAAATATACATGATGTTAAGCAACTAACTGATCACCTGGTAGGGGAGAAAAACATGCATAGGGAAATGGTAGCCAAAACTGTCTGATCATTAGAATCGCCTGGGATGGTTGTTGAAAATACAGTTTTCCAGGTTCTACTCCTAGAGGTTCTAATTCACTGGGGGGGGGGGGGGGGGGGGTGGAGAGGCAGGGGCCAAAAAGTTTGGTGTTTCTCAACATCTCTATATACATAGAATCACCAGTAGATCTTTTAATACGTATCAATGCTTTGGCCCTACTCCAAACCAATAAAATCAGGAGTATAGAGGCATGACTTATTAGGGCACTGAAATCATACATTTGGGCTTGAATCCTGGTTCCACCATTTAATATAGTGTCATTAAACAAGTTATTTAACTTCCGTAAATTACAGTTTTGCTTTGTTTTAATCTTCAAATGGGGATAGTAATGCCTACTTCACTGGTTATTGTGAAGTTAAAAGAGATAAGGTAAGCAATACTTGATGTATAGTAAATATCTGATAATAGTAGCTAACATTTATCAAACATTTCCTATGTGTCTGACGCCTTACATGAACTAAAACAACTGGTATATTTTTACTCTCATTTTGTCAATAAAGGAACAGATGCATGGAATAGTAAAGATACAGTTATATAATTAGTAAACAGCAAAGCCAGTACTTGTGGCTATCATACTACATACCTCAGTAAATAGTAGTTATTTTTATTTGCTATTATTATGGAAGAAAAACTAATTTTCAGACAATCCATAGTAAATGCCAAATGAACAGAGCTGATATTATTACATGAGTTTCAAGTTGTTGTTTTTTTTTTAAAGATTTTATTTATTTATCTGAGAGAGAAAGAATGAGACAGAGAGAGCATGAGAGGGAGGAGGGTCAGAGGGAGAAGCAGACTCCCTGCCGAGCAGGGAGCCTGATGCGGGACTCGATCCAGGGACTCCAGGATCATGACCTGAGCTGAAGGCAGTCGCTTAACCAACTGAGCCACCCAGGCGCCCAGAGTTTAAGTTTTATGAGTTGAGTTGGGTCCTTTTCTTCTAGGCTTTGTCATATGAAACCTTTCAAAATTAAATCTCTGATAAAGAACGGCTATTTTCCCCCCAATACTTTTTATTTTATTTTTATTTATTTATATATTTTTAAAGATTTATTTATTTATTTGACAGAGAGTGACACAGAGAGAGAGGGAACATAAGCAGGGGGAGTGAGAGAAGGAGAAGCAGACTTCCCGCTGAGCAGAGAGCCCAATGCGGGGCTCCATTCCAGAACCCCAGGATGATGACCCAAGCCGAAGGCAGACGCTTAATGACTGAGCCACCCAGGCGCCCCTCCCCCAAAACTTTTTAGACAAAGAAACAGACTTAGAAAGATAAGGAAATTGCCAAAGTTTACATAGCTGGGAAGTAAGGGAAGGTGGGATTTGAACCCATGTTTGTCTGAACATCTCCCTTCAAATGAAAAGCAGTTACTCCAAGATGGTGATGTAAGTCTGGTCCATGTGTTTGGTGTTTTCCAGGAGATGGTGGAGAACCACTGATGCATTTTCAATGGAAAAATAACAAAAATGAAATTCACAGATCATTTCACCATATTTACTCTGTAATGGCAAGTGTCTGACAATAAGCATGATGTGATGGAGTGGGTGGATTTCTTTTTCACTTATAATCAAAACCCAGAATTAAGCTTCAGTTCAGATTTTTTTTCTATGTGGCATTCCTTTATCTTACAAACAATGAGATAGACTCTTACATTTTCATCAACACAATTGAGACCACTGCAGAAGAGCTCCATGCCAAAATTCATTTCGATCAGGGTTTGCATCTGATCATTCATGTATTCACTCCACAAACTTAAATCAAGATGCTATACTAGGTTCAGTGATTAATTCAAAGATGTGGCCCTTGCTCTCTGAAGCTCATGTTCTAGAGTAACTTAAGTACAATTATGCATACCTTAGTGGACCTCCACCCTCTTTGTAATTTTAGTGACTCAATGAAGTCCAATCAGTTTTCCTTGTTTCAAGAGATTGCACAACTCTGTGGAACGTTGTTTACTCTTGGTTGACAGCAAAATCAAGGCTGAGCTGCCAGATGGAGCTTGGCACCATTTAAAGGTACCAAGTAGGCCAAAGGTTCTCTGCCACAAGACCTGGTCTTTGCATTTCTTTTCACATTTTTTTCAACATCTATTGGAGTCTTAAAAATAGAAACACATGCCTTTGCCAGCCACCCCCCCCCATGGGATCCCAGATGAGAAAGCTCTGAAGGAGAATAACAAAATGCAATTTGAATCAAAGTGTGTGAAGCTTCCCAGACACACCCAGCCAGAGCTAGGAACCAGCTGGGAAGATGCTGACAGCCCACCAGCAATGAGACCACAGGATCTGTTGCTGGGAGGGCTTCTGCTGTCATCCTCCACTTACCAGACTTCTCCCTCCTCTTTGTTTTCCACACACTGTGTCCCCACGCTAGGATTTGCCCTAAATGAAAAGAGGCTTTGGAGATGGTTTCAACAAAACAGAGTAGTAGCTCCTTACTCAAAACTCAGTGCCATTTATCCCTGTGGCTTTAGCTCTGGTCTCTACTTTGAGTTGAGCAAGAGTGGGCTGATCCATACCACTGGAGGGAAAGATACAACAAAAAGTTGTGAAGCTCTCTCTCTTCGGTGATGTTAAGTTGCCCTCACCCTCTACTTTTGGATTCCCTACTTTCTTAAAGCTGTCCCCAGGGAAGAAGCTAACAATTGCTATTACATTCATTGCCTCTTTCAGGAGTAAGAGTTTAACAGCAGGGCAAAGGGGAAACTTAGAGGGTGGTAGTTCAAAAATTGATAAAATGGTGAAGGCTATTTTTTCAGCATTCCCAAAATCATAGTATGTGAGCAGCCCTGATGGAAGTGAATGCAAACTGTGTTTTCACTGTGATTTACCTTTACTCTATTCACACATACAAGAGGTTCTGCTGATGGAACTTGGTCCTCAGTTGTGCTATTGTTTATTTATATTAACATTAGATTACATTAAATACTTATTTATTTATATTATATATATTATATCTATATTACATATTATTTATATTAACATAAAATAAAATACCACTCACTTAATGACATTTAAACCCCCAACAACCTGATCCTGGACTATTTTCCTAACTCTGTCTATCATTACTTCCTGAGATTCAGTCAACCCCTCAATTGTTTATTCCCCATGCTTGTTCCTAGGTTGTTGCAATACTAGGCCTTTACTCAAAATGAGAGTCAGCCTGGGACAATGGAAAGAGCACTGAACTCAGAGGGGCCTGAGTAGGAAACATGGCTTAAACAAGTTAAGTGACTTTTGCAATGCAATATTTATGTAATTTGGGGCCTTTAGTTTAATCATCTGTACAGTGAAGCATCCCACCCCGCAATGTTCTTAGAAGGGTAATGTAGGATATGGCAGGACTTCACAGATAAAGCACTCAGTAAATTCATTCTATCTTTTCTGAATATGCAAACCTTATTCATCCCTCAAGATGTAGCTCAGCTAGCACCTTTGGCATAGTGTCCACTGACTGCCTCCACGGGGATGCAATCTTTCCCTCTTCTAAATTCCTATCTCACCTCACCCTTGTCTCTCATATGGTGAAAATATCTTTCTATTTGTGTAGTGCAGCGCATCAAATTGAGGTTCATATTGTGGCATATGTCAAAATAAACGGCAGAGGACTCCCTTGGGGGTCTATGTGCATGGGTTGCTCTGCCTGGGGGCTCATGTTAGGTCAGAAGGAAGAGTAGCATTGGGCCCTTTCCAATTCCCTGTATCTAATTTTGTGTTCTTGTGTTCTTTCTCTCAAAGAGGTCCCCAGATTGTATGGGTGTTGGTCCCCACAAAGCCTGATTAGCATCCTGGAAGAAGAAGGGATATGAGGACAGTAGAGGCACCCAGAGCTGAAGGAGTTATGTTGATGAAAGACATCATGAGATTGGGAATGAGTGGGCTATTTGGAGTTGGGATAACAAAGTGTGGCAAAAATTGGGAGTGTGTCCACAATCCATGACTATTCTGGCAATATGAGGATTAGCAGTGATGGCAGCAGGTACCCATGCTACCCTGGATAGGGCAATCAGCATTCTCTTGATAGACACTGACATTATCAGCAACTTCTCAATGGAAAGCCCTGCTCTGACCACCTTTTCTAACAGCCTCCACCAGCCTCAGTCTTGTTTACCCTTATTTGAAGCTCTTGTCACTATCTGAAATCATCTTATTTGCCTTTCTTTACCACCAACCTCCCCCACCACACACACACACACACACACACACACACAAGCACTAAGTCAGGGGCTTTTCCTGTTGTGTTCATTTCTTAATCACCATGAAGAAGCAGATAACACTCTTGAATGAGGAATGAATGAATGCAAAGACTTCTCAAGGAGATTCATGAAAAGAAGAAAATGATAAAGGGAAACTAACATAAAAGGAAAGGTTTTGTAGATGCTTCATAGTAACTTAAGCTGACAACCCAGTTTGTGAACACATGGGAAGCACTCTTTCAGCTTTCCTAGAAATGCTCGAAGGGATGCTGGGTCTAGAATCCCCGTGGGAGTAGGTGGGAGATCTCAGTCCTCGTTAGCTAGAGAGGCCTGGGAGAAATTAGGTTATATGTGTACTTGAGCTGTTTGTATGGATCTTATCTTCCCTCTTAGGCTCTTAGGAGAAGTTTGGACATCTCTTCAAATTGCCCAAAGAACCTAATATAGGGTCTTGCAAAAATTAAAGAATTACATTTAAATTAATGAATGAAAGAATAAGAGAGGATATGATCTTGTTCCATATGAAGTCTTTTTTTTTTTTGTATTACAAAAAAAAAAAACCAAAACCAAAACAAAACATAATAAGCCAGAAATGTTCAGCCATTAAAAGCATTGGAAGTTTTCAGTTTACTATATGGTATAAAAGATTTCTACCGGAAATTCCTAAGAAGGCATCCATTAGAAGGTAGGAAGTCCCTTGCTGTGAAGTCTAAAACATCTCTTTTGCCACAAAATGACATGGTCCACAAACTCAAGTAAGTATAACTGGTAACTTAGCAACCACAAATATTTACAAATATGCAAGTCAGGGCCTGTCAAAATATCAAGGCAATTATTGGCAAATTGTATACCATGAAAATGCTTTGCAACCACACAAAATAAGCCCAGTTGTGGGTGGTTGCCACAATTGCTCTTAACTGCTGCCTAGAAGTGTCTCTCAGTCTCTTGGGTTTTGTTGGGTTGGATTGATGTGACATAAAATTACATTGCAGGCCTGGTGAATGTATAGTTTACCTCATCATGCTCTACCACCAGTCTTCCATTTGGGTGTCATGCTGGGTTAGCCAAGTTAACAAGCTGCAGAAATCAGAATTATTTACTAGATGATCTCCCTCAAAAGACAGCCAATAACTTAAAAAAAAAAAAAAAGGCAGAGAATCTGGAAATGTGTGGTAGTCTAGAAATTTTTAAAAATTCACTTTTAAAGGGGTTTTTATATTATATACCTTTAACATTTTTCAGAATTAGTCTCAAAGGTTCTCTTAATGTCTATCTGAAAGTGAACATATGTGCTTTTTTAAAAGAAAGACAGGAGGGAGGGAGAGAGGACAGAAGAGGGAGAGAGAGAGAAAGAGGGAGAGAGAGAGAGAGAACGAGAAAGGCAAAAAGATTAAACATATGGGCACATCGAGTAAGAGTTGGTGGAAAAAGTAATACTAAATGACTCGTCCTTTATTTTGTGAATCTGAATGATGCCAAAATGGGCAGGCAAAATAATTGCATGATGTTCCAATTAATACTTGAACTAGAGACAAAGGGATCAACTGAGTTTCCTATGGGCCTGACTGAGAGAGAAAAAAAAAATCCTCAGATTGCATTACAATTAGATTTGAATGCAATTTTATACTCTTTACCCCTTACAAAAATTTTAAATTTAATCTCTAGAAGATCTCAAAAATAAAATGTATTCTAATTCTCCTTCTGCTCTCTTGCATCTCCTGCACAATAGAGCTTACAGTTGGAGCCAATTTACTTTGCCTTTCACAGTATTTCAGATTCTTGGAGAGAAGAGGTTTTTTCTGCCAAGATTCACACCAAAGCAACTTGATAGTCTTGCCCAAGAAGGATTGAATGTGAAACTAGACGGCAGTGAAAATTGTGCAATGTGCCCTTCTCTGCAGCCAGTCAAGTGCAAAGAAATCTGCGTTGTTGCACTTGTGAGGCTTTTCAAATGTTCAGAGAAAACAGGCAAGCAAGGGGCTTCTGGCCTGCAGCGCCGCCCCACTAACCGTTTGTTTTCTCGTCTAAAACTCTAGGGGGAGAAAGAAAAGGCAAACACAGCCATCCCACCCTTCCTTTTAAATGGGGTAACCATGCCAGATATTGAGTAATTTATTCAGCCCAAGGCTAATAAGCTGAACAACTTGTTTTGGCTAGACATTCCTCATCTCCATATGGAATTGCTTGTGTGAGTTTTTGGACTATTATGTGGTCAAAGGGAGGATGTTAGACGAAAAAAAAATCCTCAGCACTTTCCTTTTCTCTCCTATAAATCCACTTTCAAGCCTGAAGTAAACTGCATGAATTGCCCAAATCCTTAGGCAGAAGACATCACAGAATATCACGTACGTACCATCTTTAATAGATTTGAAGGCATGCCTCTTAAATTGGACTAAATTTGCTAATAAATCCACCATATCTAAACTTGCCTACTCTGAACCTAGCCTGGGGCCTTCTATATAAAGAAGGCATATTTTCACTGAACCAAAGTAAATCTTAATTACGTATTTGCTTACCAGGGAGAGCCATTTGGCTTCTGAATGGGAGCCTGTAGCCGACAAATGTGGAAAGTGGGTTGTTGTGGTATATTTCACAGGAATCTATCAGAAGATACACATGAAAAGGAAAAAAGAAATCCCAAATTTTCAGATAAGGTTAGATAATTTTGAGATTAGCAGACTTGGTTATTTGCCATTCATTCTTAATATTTATTTATAGTTTTCTAACAAGGGGTTAATCTGCAAGGAGGCTCTGCAATGAGTCAGCAGGCTTCAGTAAGAGGCACTGTTGTTCACTCACTCATTCATTTATGTAATCATCCATTCAGAATACAACCATAAGCAATTTTTACATGCTAGTCACCGGGCTAGGTGCTGGGGATATAAATATGTATGATTACTGAGCTCATGGCATCATAAAGTCCATTCCTAGCGTGTGGTGGCTTTCACAACTCAGGCTGAGTAACTGCCCAGGATGCCAACTTCCTAGAGAGATTTCAGAGTCGAAAGGCCACTGCTATACATTTCATCTTCTGTTAAAGCTCAGAAAAAGTGCAAGTGAACATGTAAATTGAGTCAGTGCCCAAACATCTCTTTTTTGTGCTTTGCTTTTCAAATTGTTTGTGTGAAATATAACCTACGTAGAGGAAAAAGTACAAAAATATTTATACACATTAACAAATAATTTTTTTTTAATTTTTTTATTCTTATGTTAATCCCCTTACATTACAACATTAGTTTTAGATGAAGTGTTCCATGATTCATTGTTTGTGCACAACACCCAGTGCTCCATGCAGAATGTGCCCTCCTAAATACCCACCACCAGGCTAACCCAGCCTCCCACCCCCCTCCCCTCTAGAACCCTGTTTGTTTTTCAGAGTCCATCGTCTCTCATGGTTCGTCTACCCCTCCGATTTCCCCCGCTTCATTCTTCCCCTCCCGCTACCTTCTTCTTCTTCTTCTTCTTTTTTTTTTCTTAACATATATTGCATTATTCATTAACAAATAATTTTAAGATTTTTTTTTTATTAGAGAGTGAGAGAGTGAGAGAGAGAGAGCGCAAGAGGGGTAAGGGTTAGAGGGAGAAGCAGAATCCCTGCCGAGCAGGGAGCCCGATGTGGGACTCCATCCCGGGACTCCAAGATCATGACCTGAGCCGAAGGCAGTCGCTTAACCAACTGAGCCACCCAGGTGCCCAACATTAACAAATAATTTTAAAGCAAACACACATAAACTCCACATAGGTTGAGGGAGAACATGACAAACGCCATAGAAATATCTTCTCTCCATGTGTCCCTTCAGAATCAAAACTCCTTTTTTCCTCCGGAAGTAGTCACAACCCTGACTTTTGAACTTGATGTGCATGGACTCATACTGTATAGTATCTTTTGTATGTTGCATGTAGTTCTAGTTTGTTTATTTTCATTGCTGTGTAGTATTCCAGAGTATGAACTTAAACCACGATTTTCTTAACCATTCTACTATTGATGGACATTTGGGTTTGCTTCTGGTTTTCTGGTTTTCTGGGTATTACAAATGTTGCTATTAACGGTGGACCTGTTGGGTTATAGAGTATGCTTGTAGCCAACTTTAATATATATTACCAAACTGTATTCCAAACTGGATGAATCAAGTCTGCACTCTGACAAAGCAGCCTGAGAGTTCCTATTGCTTCATGTGCTCACCCACCAATCTGAACAGTGCAACTGGTTCTCTTACAGCACCTTCAAAGGTTACACAGTTTTATCATTCATATTTAGTTCTCTAATGCATTGGAAGTTTATTTTTGTTTATGATATGAGAAAGGGTCCAATTTTATTTTTTATGTGACTATTCAATTCCCAAAGTGCCATTTACAGAAAGGCCTTTATTTCTCCACTGATCTACTATGCCATCTCTGTCATGTATCAAATGTCCATGTACACATGAATCCCTTTCTCCTGCCTCTTCTTTCCAGCTATGCCAAATCACAGTTGGGGTAGATTAATGTTCAATCTTGATATCTACAATACCAAGTACTACTACCTTGTTTTCCTTCTTCAAAATCTTAGTTACTCTTAGCCTTTTATATTTCCATATGCATTTTAGAATTAGCTGTCGAGTACTAAAAGAATCCTACTGGGATTTAATTGAGATTACGTTAGATGCAACCGAGATGCATTTGTTGGGGCTATATAAAAGCCTCGGCTTCTATGTCCCAACTCAGCACAAACCTAGGAGCCCACTTTCACTCCAGAACTCCCTAGAGGGATTGGCCAAGGACTTTGTTGTGGCTGTCCTATTGTTCCCCCTGTCCTTTACAATCTCATTCCTTCAGTCTCCCATAGGTGATGATCCCAAGAGCACTCCTCAATAAATATACTAAATACAAATTTGTCTCAGAATCTACTTCCCACAGAATCCAATCCGTGACATAGATTAGACAATCTGGATTAGAGTGTTTTCCAGGCTGTCATGCTATATCTAACTCTAGAATCTGTGGAGTGTCTGAACACTTATACTCCCTCAGGAAATGCTACACAATATTGCTCCTGAATAAGGAACAAACTTTGCAGCAAAATAAGATGCACCATGGGCTACATTCCATGGCCTTCACTGACTTTATCATCTATCTCATTGCACGGAGACTGCTTACACAGAACAGAAATGTATGCTCCAAGCCAGAAACAAGATATGATGCTGTCTCATTGATAGCCATATCCAAGCATCTGGAAACCAAGGCAAACGGAAACAGAAGTTGTGGCTCTTGCCTGTCCAAGTGACAACTCATTAACAACCTTGTACCCCATCCTTCTCACTCTTGGTTCTCCTGGTTTAGAGGTTTAGTACCTCTGAGATATATGCTTCTGCCATGAAGCATCGACAACTTATTGATAAGTTAAGACTGCAGTCTAGCAATTTTGGAGCCTTCGTGCCAAAAGGCGAACAACAACAATTAGGATTATGATATTGGCTAGGGTGATAATCCTAACAATGAAGGGAAATGTTCTGTAACTGCCATGCAATGGAAAGTATTTGGATGGGACTGGCAGATTTCAGAAATGCCTCTCATATGACAACATCTAGTGATAAGAAGTCAGTGAAAGTTACTACAAGTCTAAACAAGCAGGACTATCATGCTTACAATATCCTTTAAATATATATTTTTTCTGCTCAAGTATTCCAGGATCCCTGTTTGTTGCTTGGAACAAAAATTTTGACCACTACAGAAATGTGCATACTAGCAGGAGAGTGTAATGATTTACTGGGCCCAAAATATGACAGTGATAGAAATTTTTCCTTCTTAATTCATAGAATAAAACTCTTTAGATTTAATATATTAGATGTGCTGGAAAGGCTGAGGTTAAGATCACCATTTTGACCCTCTTACGCATAACCTTCCCTTTCTAAAGCTACAGTCCCCAGAGCTTTACAATTTGTCCAAATTCACTTCTATCCTCAAGCATTCCCTAACATGTCTAAGTGAAATCCAAGATAATATATTCTCTTTTTAAAAAATCCTTTTTGTAAATTTACCACCACTTGATTTTCTAACTTCTCCTATACCTTTATCTTATAATTAGAGTTTACAGTAGAGTGTATTTAAATGGAAAATATGTCAGCAACCAAATGTGAGCAACTAAAAATCTTCATTTTTTTTTCTTAGTGGCAAAGGTTTGCTCAGTATTTACTGAAACATGTAGATATCAGATAACTGTCTCGTGTCCAATAACTATCAGCAACAGAGTAGATTATCCCTGTGCTAATCATTCTATTCCCAGCCAAATGGTTTGTTAATTTACCTGATGGCCAGTGTTCTGATTATGATCTCTTGACATATGCTTGAATTCAATGAAATTCTCATCACCGTTATACATTAGATAGTTAATTTACTAAACATGCTGTTATAAAATTTCCCACTCTAAAGCTCTATTTTCAAGTTAGTAGGTCATAGGTTTAAGGTCTGATATTGGTAGTAGATAGTCTAAATTTAAACCAAATTGACAGACTGGATGTTGATAAGTCAACAGGATCAAGTGACCTTCGTCTAACAACTTTGGGGGGAAATCCACAGTGAATTTATTCAACTCGTGGCTAGATTGTCATTCTAAAGTCTCTGGGCCAGAGGTCAGCCAGATTGTTAATATAACTCACACCTTTCAATGCATTCTGGAATTTTAGAACCAGTAAGTGATTTCATTAATGGGACTGTTTATAAAATAAATACATAAAAAAAAAAACAAGCAGTCTCCTACAATATCATTAATAACCAGGTCTTCTATTTAATACGGGTAATATCAACAGCCACCACCTAAAAATAAAACAAACAAATGAAAAACCTGATGGTCCAAGGAATTAATAGGAAAATTACAGGAAAAAATTGTAAATATTGCCTGAGAGATAAATTATCATTTAGAAAAGAAAACAATGTTTCCAGATGTCAGTTTTGAAACTAATATATAAATATAGTCCAATTCCAAACAAAACACAGTAATTTTTGATGAACTTTCCAGGGTGGATTCTTTTTCCATAACAATGTTAATGACCTATATTTTGCATATCATAAAGCTCACTCATTTCAAGTGCACAATCCAGTGATTTTTGGTAATCTCACTGCATGGTGGAGCCATCAACCTAAATCACTTTGAAAATACGTTCATCTCTCCAATAACTTCTCTCATGCACTTAATTCCCCTTCCTATCTCAGCCTCCAGAGAACCTCTAATCTACCTTCTGTCTCTTTAAATTTGCCCTATCTAGACATATCATATAACTGGAATCATATGGGTGTGTCTGGCTCTTTTACTTTAACATAATGTTTCTGAGGCTCATTGTTGGTGTAGCATGCCTCAATACTTTGTTCCTTTTTTATTGCTAAATAGTATTCCATTATATGAACATAGCTGCCAAAATAACTGTGAGGTTACTGATGGAATGAATATTTCAAAAGAGCCAAAACTTTTTGAAAATGTAAAAGATGAGGGAGTCCTATCCCAATGACATTATAAATCTACAATAAAATAAAAATGTGATATTAGTACAAGAACAGACATAACAGTGGAGAAAACTACAATAGTTAGACCTAAAATGCAGTATTTACAAGAACTTAATATATGGTGAGAGTGACACCTCAAATCAGTGAGGAAGAGAATTCATTATCCAATGAATAATGTTTAGACAACTGGCCAAACATAAAAATAATCTTAAATTCTAACTGCACATCTGATACCATACAATGAAATTAATCCCAAATGGTTTAAAGATTCAAATGTATAAAGTGAAACCATAAACATACGAGGTGAATATTTATAGCCTTTAGCCTCACAGGAAAAGTAGAAACCATAAAGAAAAAGGCTTAATATATCAAATTTTTGAAACTTATGCATGATCTAAATCATATGAAGTAAATTGCAAATGACAAAAAGGGGAAATATTTACAGAATATAAATGCCTAATAAATGGTTCATATTTCAATATATAACATTTAAAAAGTACTTGCAACACATTGAAAAATTCAACCCTAATGCAAAATGTATCAAACAACCATATAAGCAAGTGAGCAAGGAATGACAAAGAGCCAATAGAAATAATATTATAGTAAAAGTGCAAAGTAGGACTCTAATGAAGTATGTATCAAAAAATTGATATTGGAAAGGATTTTTTAATATTAATCCCTAGAATTAGCTAGGGTGTGGGCAACAACTGCTCCCAGATTCTCTTGGTGATAGTGTAAATTGACACAACCTTTATGGAGAACCATCAGAAAAAACTTTACAAAAGCCATAATATGATGCATATTCTGACTCAGCAATTACTTCCTTAGTATTCTAAGGATAGTCATGGATGGTTGGTTACAATATAAAAATCTAAAAGCACTGAAATATCTAACAGTAAGAGATTACTCAATAAATGATAATAAAGGCATATGATTTCTCTTCAGCAAGTAAAATGATGAGACAATTATGAAGAATGACATGAAAAGTTGCTAAAAAATATTGTTTAAGAAACAGATTTTAGAATAGATTTAGAATAGTTTGATATATGATCCCATTTTTGTTTTACAAAAAGGAATAAAACTTTTCAAAATATAGATAAATGGTAGAGAGAGACTGGTTCTGTGGTGATTACGATCATCATAATTTCTACTGAGCAAGAATAATGAATATATTTAGAATGAATTTAAAATATAAAATTATTTGACTCATCTATATTTTCCAAATTTTCTATAAGAACCATGTATTACTTGTATCAACAATTATTATTATTATTATTATTATTATTATTATTTTCCATCCAGTTCTCTAGTCCTGATTTTTTTGGTGTCCCTACGCCAAAACTCCATGTCCCACTATGGTCAATCCCTGACCCACCTCACTTTTACTCAGGAGTCTTGGCAACAAGTCAGAGGAAGTCTCTACCCTTCCTCCCTGTTGTCCTTGCACACAAAGGCCAGAGTTTTTCTAGAGCACATTTGTGGATGGGCGGGATGGGCTGAGAGCAAGAGACAGTGGGTTTGGCTGCTCCCTGTGATCTGGACTTGGGCAGGCCCCCCCCTCCCCACCCTGTGAGTGTGAGGCAGAAGCCTCATCAGATTTGCTCTCCTCTGTCCTGCAATTGGAGCTCTCAGGGCACATTTCCAGGGCTCTCCTAAATTAGAAGGCAGAAAGCAGGGACCTGATGCTGGATTCCACCTCCCAGGTATCCAGCCTATTCCCATCATTAACAATTGGGGAAGTTGACTACACCCAGATTTCCCCAACACATAAGGCTGCATGTGATTTAGAAGCTGCAGTCCCACTGTATCATTCATTCTATGTTGTTTTCCCATTCATAGTCCAGTATCCAAATCCTCCTCAATGGGCTAGAAGGAACCCTTCATGCTAGACAGAAGCACCATCTTCAGACTCTGCATCTTACCCTCTTAGCAATGATGGTCTGAATGATTGGATAAGGGGTTTGACTGATGCTTCCCTGCTTGCCCCACGATGAATGCAAGAAATAAAATCAAACTGTTGTTCCTTGTCTGGACAAGAAGTAATCTCTGACTTCCAATCACATCGGTGCTCCTGTAATATTTACCAAATGACCTCAGATCAGCTGGGACAGTGGCCTCTACCCAATGTGTGAGTCAATGAAAGCCAAGAGGTTAATGATTCCCAGTGTCACACAGTTATTTGGTGACAGAGATGGGACTGGAACTCAGTCACAGCTCCCAGGCCACAGCTGTTACACTGAACCATGCTTGTCCCATATGATACCAGCCTTATCAAAATATGGCAGTTTATTAAATCTATGATCCAAATGCACTTTGGGGACATTAGGCTTTGAGGCAAATGGTCTTCTTCACCTTACTCAACACTGAATTTTGCTGCTTACCCTAACCTGGCTCATTCCCCTAGCACATGAAGAAATTTTATGCTAATGTTGCTCTGAGAATCTTTTTTAAAAATTTTTTATTAAGTTTTTATTATTTATTTTTTAAAAGATTTTATTTATTTATCTGACACAGAGAGAAAGAGCACAAGCAGGGGGTAGGGAGAGGGAGGGGGAGAAGCAGTCTCCCCACTGAGCAGGGAGCCCAATGCGGGGCTCGATCCTAGGTTTCTGGGATCATGACCTGAACTGAAGGCACCCGCTTAACCGACTGAGCCACCCAGGTGCCCCATTGATGCTTAAGCTTTTAAAATCAAATGCCCATCCCGCCCCCCTGCCCTAGTACACACATACACAGAGAAGCCATTGTATCTATGTAAATAGGCATAGACATGATGTGAGCTAGAGTGTACTTAGTCCATCATCTTCAAATAATATTTGGAAAGATCCAAGGTGTAAACAAATGTACTTCTCAAACATTTCTGCGTAAATACACTTCTCTTCAAAAAGAGCAAATGAAATTTTTATCCAGGATATTGGGTTACTAATACTGATAACAGCTAGTTTTTTTTATTCAAAATTGTAATTCAGAAGATATATATAGAAAGACTATGAAAAATCCAATACCCATGTACATATTTGTGGGATTTGAGATACCTTGGTTCCTTTGGGAGGGATTCTGTCTGCTATGTCTGTATTCAAAGTGAAACATTATAACCTATTTAACACCTACAACAAGTGTATTTTGAGACCTGAATAATCGAAGACACATAAACCTAAGATTTTTTTTTTGAATTCAATAAGTTCAATACTATTTGTTTTAAAGGGAAAAGGGAATTCTTTCTCGAATCCTCGTGACTATTTTATATCTGGCCAGAGAAATCTGTTACTTTCTGGACCTAAGGTTGAAAAAAGTTTTTCTTCACACTCTGACCACCAGATGACAAGTAGACAAACAAGGCTGTCATTTGGTAGATAAAACACTTTGGCAATACATGTGTGTGTGCAAGTGTATGTGTGAGCACATATGTGAGTGAGCACATGCAAGTGTGCCCTAAGTAATAAGGTCCCTGAAGGCAGAGGCTGGGTCTTATTTTTTCTTATATCCTCAGTACTTCTCTCAAAATAGGCACTTACTGAAAGTGAATCAATAGATTGGCAGATGGACAGCTGAAAGAATATACAACCAGGGTGTGTGGTGAGCAAGATAGAGAACTCCATAACTTTGATATGAAGTAATTAAGCCACATGTGGGTTTCTTAATAAAAGACATAGGCCAAAGAATTTAAAAAGAGAGAGAGAGAAACAAGAAATGTTTGTGTTGCCTCCAGGAGTTTCTTCAAGTTTGCAACACCGATTAAATCAAGCCATTGCCTTTCATACAGTCAATTATAATTCTGGGATGACTCTTAACCTAGTTTAAATACAGGTCCCATCATTGGTTTCCATGAGTACAGTTTGAATACAAGCAAGCCTTTTTGTTGAACAGATTTTATTTTTCACCATCGTTTCCCTTTTCTCCTTGTTTGAAATTTTCTTTCTTGTCCATACTCCTAACTTTACAGAGATGGGCAGAAATTTTAAAAATAAATTTGTGAAGACAAAGAAAAAATTGTTTACTATCATCAGTGTAAATTAACATTTTTTAAAAAACACGAATTCTTTGACCGTTGAGCCTAACAACATCTACTAAAGTTAGTTTCAACTTGATTGTTGTCACTGACTTAGAACTTTCTGGAAACAATGGCTAGAAATGAGGAGGAGGAAGGACAAAAAGATATGAAGGGCTGTGCACGAGAAAAAAGTGGGAAATGCCTTGAACATTACTCAGTGCCCTTCTGTAGAGCACGGCTCAGGGATATACATGAAAACATGTGTAGGTCAGGGTCATTAACAAGAAAGCAGTGGCTCTTTAAGATCCCAGCTGTAAATAGCAGGGAAGAGCCCGCCTCACTGTATATCTTCCAATGGCATTATCACAGAGTATGATGCCTTTAAAATACTCAGATAGCAGTGGGGATTTTCAAGATTTACTTGAGAAGTATAAGCATGGAGGTAGTCAGTTTGCAAGGACTCCCAAATCCAGCGAGTTTGAGTTTATTGAGTTCCATATGTTCTATCTCCAAAGGTTGCTTGCAGTGCTGTTTCTGCCCGAGTAGGCTATAGCTGTCACAAAGCCCCCGTGACATGTCATTGTCTTCTGTTACCATCCTTGCTCTACAGCCTGTGTCCCGGTATCACAAACCACCTTCTCGGTTTGCCAGCATGGTCATCAGAATAGGCGATGTTGCTTTAGTATCTCTTTTGAACCAAAGGGAGAGAGGAAAAACAAGCCATTATGCATAAATGTTTTGGCTTGGATACAGAATACTAGCTCAAATAAAATGTCACTGCAAATAGCACAAATCATTGTAAACAAATACTGCATCCACGCCTGGTGTAAAACATCCACAGATAAGACTAAGACTATCAAATGCTGCTTTGGGACATGCTTTTGTCTCCTTCATCTTTAAGCTCAGAGCTCAATCCAATTATCCACGAATTTCGGTTCTGTTCCTGATTTATGTATACTAGGGTTGGAGGGTTGTTGTTTTAAAAATATTTTTGGTATGACAAGTTGAAAATTTTAGCTCATAAGCTAAGATTACCTCAAAATAAATATGTTAAATTAAATCCACAAGATATGAATGCAAGTACTCTTGGCATACAAATAAGTTAAAATATAATTCTTCATAAGGAATTGACATTATTCATAAGATTCTTTACATTCTCTCTCACCATTTATTTTGAGAATGTCCAATTTGTGCATTTTTCATCAACTTACACTGTTAAGTGTAAAGTGTTTCCCCAGAAAAAAAGGATTCCTGAAAGAGTCTTGAAATTGCCTTCTGTAGTTTCCTTCCTCACTGTAGCTAACTATAAAACCCTTACACTGTGTAACTAAAATGCTAGATTCTTTCCATAATTCATATTGATTTTTGCATAAAATGCCTATTCTGAGCTCAGAACTACATAATCAAACACAACCATCAGTTTCTGATGCTAAACAAAATTATCCCTTTGGGGGGTTTATTCACACCTTCTCTGGAGATAAAGAGGAAAATAATCATCTAACTTCCTGAAACATTATAGTTTTACATTAGATAAAGCAGACACCTCTATCTGGAGTCAATTTCCATGTCAGGTAAATCAAATAGTCATAGCTCCACAGTGAAGAACTAAATTTCATCTGTAAGTCAAATTTCTAGACAGTTCCTGAGGCTTTTAAACCTTCAAATACTCAAAGGAGGTGGTCATGAAAGAGCTTATGAAAAGTGATATTTTTTCTAGGGAATATTTATCTAGTATTAGCCAGATGCTTCACCCTTCATGTTGGTCCCTTCTCAAAACAAATCCAGACTGCCAAATTAATTTTCAGCAGAATTCATCTTCTGAGAAGGTGTAACCCTAAAACCCTATCACTTCTTTCCTTTCACATCCAAAGTTGTTTGGAGAGCAATACACAGGCCCATCTCCTCCCCGACCCCTCACCCCCTCCTCCTGACTGGGCACACCCACATTGCCCTTTTCTCCTCTTGTTGGTCCTTGCTTGGCTACTTGCTGTGGTTTCCTCTTCCTGAAAAGTTTTGTCCACATACATTCTGATAGGGCTTTGTCTTATTGTTCAAGTCTCAGCTCAGACGTTGCCCTCCCCGAGAGGCTTTCCCTAGCCACCCATCAAAAGTGGCTTCATCAGAGATTTTGTCTCATCCCTTTGTTTCACTGGCTTTGTAATATTCTCATGATCTGAAACCAATTTGCCTATTTCTTTGTTTATTATCTGGCTTTGTAATTTCCCATTGGAATAGGAGTTCTAGGAGAACGGGGTTTTTACCTGTCCTCTGTTGCATTCTAAGTCACCAGCAGTGCACGATATGTGTTTAATAGACCAGAGACAAAGGCAGATTCTATTGTGTCTGAGAGAAAAATATCATATCCTTAGGCTAAGTCTCCTTCTCCCCAAGCTCTTTATTTCCTCATCCAGATCAGGAATTTTTCTCTCTTTTGCTAGCCGAATTGCTCAGACATCCTCAAACCACCTGACTTTCATTTAGTCTCCACAAAATGAATACTCCATCCCAACCATGCATTCCATCACTTCCCTACCAAATTGATATTCCCCAATTCCCTGTGGAATTTTCCCTTCCTTTCAAGAAGTGCACAGTGCCTGCAAGGTTACTAAATATGAATGCAAGCACCATCGCTGATGACTTCCAAATATGGCATCACGACAACCCCAGTGACTTGTCGACATGATATCGTATCTCTCGGCGGCTGGTTGGGCTTGTTAACTTTAAAATGAGAGGCAGGTTTAAAGATTAACAATTTGCTTGGATAAAGGAAAAAGGAAAAATATAATTAATCATTTGCCTGTCCCCCAACACTAGTTTACAAAACCATGGTGCAACTTTATTGAGCTCAAAATTGAAGGGTGGCAAGGTTAATATGTAGCTTTAGACCTCACGGTTTCATTAACAAACACATTACAGGCTGTAAAGCTGAACTGACATTAATGCTAGGCCCAAACAAAGTAAATAATTACTGGCTTGGCAAATGAGGAAGTACTTGCAGAGTTTGTTTACATTGGGTTTTTGGAAAATTCATGTTGGCAACAAGTCAAATACAGTTTGACTAGTAATTGTGACAATTGCTCACAGATGCTGTTGGAAGAACAACAAAAGAATGGATTTATGGCTTTTTTCTCCCCCTACATTTTACCCCTTTGTTGCCTTTTTTTTTTTTTTCTTTACCATTTTGGATCAATAAAGAACTTGCAGCCACAAAGATAAGTGGGTTACATGGCAGATGGGCCTTGGAATGTTTAAAAATCTCATGTTGCATTTTGTCTCTTGGCCGTAGATTGGAAAAGACACAGCTGCATTCAAGCTGCAGTCATAAAATCCATGCTCCTTGAAAATGCTTATGGGTCCCCTTAATAGAACAGAGTGTAGATGAAGCCTGCTTAGAAATTTTCCAATAGAAAGACCGGTTTGTTTTGTGCTAGGGCACTGTTAACAAGCCACTGAGTTCGTAAGACTTAAGGACGGAGTTCTGGCTGAATAGGATCCATTTCATTTTCCCTTGCTGGATTGGAAAAGCATAAACAGGAATCAAGGAATAAAACAACTCACCAAACTGGAAAATAGTTCTGCAGAGCAACTGAGGTCTGTGACATATAATTTGAAACAATTTTGGTTTCCCTCATCAAAGATCAGTATTTTGCCAACTAAAAGCTAATATTTCACACACACACATACATTCTAGTCCTTCTAAACCCTTGAATCTAAATCTTTTTATTCTTGGAAGATAGAATTTCAATGATTTTAAGTATAAATACAAAGCCTAGATCTTTCTAATTCTATTTCTACTAACTTCAAGTGGTAAAAGCCAGAATATCCTGGGATTTTATAGTGCTTAACTGAATCGTTCAACAAGAGAATCTAAAGCCTTAATTATTATTTAAGTGCCTTATCTAGATCCATGATCTTTGTGATATCAAAGCCATATCTATTGTCTGTTCCAACACGTTCTATCATTCTTTGAATCATGTTTCTCTTAATACTCCTTTGGGTGATCATTGCATAAAACCTAATAAAAGTATATCATTATCTGCTAAATAACTAAAGTAGAAAGGAATATATGCCCCAATAGGCCTTCTAACCACTTAAACACTGTGTTCATCTATCAATACCATACTCGATTCACATCATCCACGTGTTCAGATTTTTCTTACTCCTGACCTTGAAACCATAAATATTCCTTAGAAGGGAAAGCATTAGCTGTGAAACTTACCAGACTTCAGGTGAAATACCAACAGTTATAATATTTTAAACTCTAAAATTTCCTAACTCCAGACTTTCTCATTGCCAAGACTTCTCTGACCGTGGAATTTGGAGGCCAAGGGCAAGACACAGGGAGAGGTTGGCTGGCAGCAAAATTCCTCAGATTTTGCACCAAAATCTTTGACTCATGTCTGAATTATCATTGGCTATTAACTCATGGCCAGGGACAAAACTTCTCTGATGTCCCTAACTACACTTGACCTAACAATTACCAGTGAAACTTTCTGATATATTTTTTTTTAAATTATAGGCTAATTATCAATGGTAATAATTCAGGGTAACATTCCACTAAATAATATGTCTGTCATCCATGACCAAGATCATTATAACAGCCTCTTCACTGGCTTGTTTGCCTCTAACTTTTCACTTTCCAAATCTTTCTCCCACATTGCAGTTGACCACAGATATCATGCCATCACTCAGAATTCTTTGAAGTCATCTTACTGCCTACAGGATGAAGACCAAACACCCACAGATGTCTCTGAATGCTGACATAATGTGACCCCAACTTAGCTTTAACTGTCTCCAACCCTACCCTGTGGCTTGGTTGACATGTGCTCTCTTCAGGTCTTCTTGGCATTTTCTGAAGAATCCTGGTACTCTGCCTAACTGAAGACTCCCAGGCAAGAGAGTGACTGCTCTTCAAGGCTTATTTTTGAGGCTTTTATCATTGGCCATCTTTTGCTACCACAAAAGAATGATGTCCTTTTACTCAAGAACCGGTAGGCCACTTTAAAGATTTTGAATATAATTCCAGCAAAACTCCTGGAACTTTAAGTTTGTACTTACGTCACAAAGCCAGATCTTAAGTTACAAAACAAAACAAAACAAAACAAAACAAAACAAAAAAGCAAAAATAAAACCCCCAAAACAACACATTAAAAAAATCTTGATTTTTTTTTTTTAAAAAAAGAGCAGTTTTTACAGATTTGAAAATATGGTGACCTAATCTCATCTGCTGCCTGGTCACTACCTGAAGCAATAACAGGACTAGACTAGAAAATTGAACTCAATATTTATATATATGACAACCATAAAATCAGAGAATGTTACCTATCTCCCAGGGTAACATTCATCGAGTCATAAAACTGACTCCCTGACTGCATTGAACTTACACTGTTGAATAACATGCATGGAAGGAAACCAGAATTACAACCACATGTAAAAATGGACACATTAGAGGTGGATTTTGGAAGGAGTAAGAAAGAAATAGAAAGCATAGAAGGGGAGCACTTAAAATTAGGTATGAATGGCTTACAATATTGATTAAAGTATTTTTGAAATCTATAAAGGAACACTTTGCACCAACTAGCTTTCAGAAACCTGAGGAAAGACCATTTGGTTCAGTTCAAAGGTCAGAAGCCTCTGTCCCAACAGGTAAAGAAAGTGGTTCCATCTCCATTTTTAAAAGAACAAAGTACCTCCAAGTTCAGAGTCTAAAATTGTGTGAATGATCAACTCTAGTCAATTTTTTTTTTAAGAAGAAGCAAGCTATGTTTGGAAAAATGCAGTATCTAAATTAATATTAAAATTATAATATCTTTTCATTATATTTATTTTATTACATATCTCATATCTTCTATCAAATTGTAAACTCCTTAAGGGATCTTTATATCACATAAATGCAAATTTTTTTTTTTTTAAAGATTTTATTTATTTGACAGCGAGAGAGGGAACACAAGCAGCGGGAGTGGGAGAGGGAGAAGCAGGCTTCCCGCGGAGCAGGGAGCCCGATGCGGGGCTCGATCCTAGGACCCTGGAATCATGACCCGAGCTGAAGGCAGACGCTTAACGACTGAGCCACCCAGGCGCCCCACATAAATGCAAAATTTAATACTATATCCCTGGTACAAAGGGATATTTTGAGTTGGACTATATTCATTCAAGAAGTCTTTTAGATCTTCTCAAACTTTCTGATTCTCTGTCATCTTGCATTTCCCCCTTTCAACTAAAGAATATGTTTCAGAGGTGAGCTACCAATGGTTGTTTGGATGTCTACAGGGAACCTATTTGTGATAGCTCTACCACATCCATTGGACAACAAGCAAATCAAGGACAAGAACTCTAACTACTTTCTTTTTAATTTCCTGCAGAGGATGTTTACCACACACTCTTCTGACTCATAGATTTAACTCACACAAGTCACCACCAGGACTGGCCTTGAAATAAGCAGAGGCTGATGGGTTAATAAAAAGAAGTATCAGGGGAGAATAGTGGCAAAAGCTTCCTGCCCCAAATCTATTTTAGAGACTAGCTACATGATTGTAAAGAATATTAAAATGAGAGCTTGCCTGTTACCTAATTTGGGCTGAAACCCTAGAGTTAAGAAATCGAAGTACTCCTACATTTAGAATAGCATCCTGGGCCCTCACAGGCATTCACAGATGCAGGAAGCTGGTTTGGTGACTCCTAGGCATCACCCACCCCAGGAAAAGCCTGTACCTTCAGAGTTTGATGAAGCAAGGCAATATATGATTGCTGTGGTAAGATGTGACCTCAGAGAAGACTTGGGTTGTCCTGGATGCTGCCTGAGAGGAACATCCATAGGACAAAGTGAACTCAACAAATAACTTTGTGTGAGTGGACTTCCCTAAGTCAGGTGCCAAGTCCTAGGCAGCTGGCAGAGGATGCAGTACCTATGCTGGAAAAACTCAGCAAGAAGTCTTGGGAAACGGGCGAAAGTGTGTACATGTATGCATGTGTGCGTGAAGCTCCAAAAAGATCTAAAAAGACTCATGAAAGAAGGAAAGAATGGTTTTAAATTTTTCATTTAAATTCAATATAATGTAATATTAGTTTCAGGGGTAGAATTTAGTGATTCATCAGTTGCCTATCACACCCAGTGCTCATTATATCAAGTGCCCTCCTTAATGCCCATCACACACTTACCCCATCCCCCAACCCAGCCCCCCTCCAGCAACCCTCAGTTTGTTCCTTAGAGTTAAGTGTCTCTTACGGTTTTCCTCCCTCTCTGTTTTATATTATTTTATTTGAATGAAATTCAATGAAACTCAAAGGGTACCAATGCTAGTTTACCAACGGTGCCAGTCAAGGGAGACACTTTCAGTCTCTGACTTCTCTCCCCATTTTCAAATCCTGGAGAAGCCAAAGGCACCGTGGTGTGCGGGAACAAAGTATATTGGGAACAAAGTGTGGAAAGGTGAACTGAAACATAGCTCAAAGTTGAGCTGTGTTTAGCCTGCGCTGAGGAAGCAGGGAGGTAAAAAAAAAAAAAAAAAAAATCTTAATTTGCATGAGAGTTTGAGTATTTAATATTAGAATGTTGTTTTGTTTTATGCATTATTGTGCAAAGAAAAAGTTATTTCCAATCAGACTGGTTCCTGACCACATGGGGATTGTGTGCTCCTCCAGGCATGTTTATAAGGGTTAACAGTGTACAAAGAGATTGGGCAACACAGCGTTCTACATATAGTCTTTTTTTTTTTTTTTTTACTGTAGAGTTCTTATTAACTTTTCCACTTGTTAAAACTGTGGGAAGATATTTTGGTGAATGTGTATAGAACCCATATTTTACCTTTAGCCTCTCTAGTCAAGGGACATCATATGATGTAGGTATTCTGTATTCCATAGGAATTGGAATTTCTAGTTTTCTCCTTAAGTTAGTGCTACACATGGGCATTTACTTCTGGGGTCTCCTAGGCAGGACCCATGACATCATCTAGAGGCCCTGAGAGAATGGCATCCAGGACATCGAATTCTGATGAAAGGAAAATTCCTTTTTTTTTTTTAATTTTTTAAATTCCTAGAATTCCTTTTTAAATTCCTAGAAAGGGAAAAGCAGAGGTAACTCTAGAAATGGAGGGAGGAAGATGAAGTGTGGAAAATAATTTTGCCTAGGTCACAGTTTAGCTTATGGTCTTCCATGCTAATTCCTTCTACAGCAAAGGTAGATTTTCATTTGTCTATTTGTTTATTAATAAATTGACAATTCCTGCACAGACATTTTTAACATCATTTCAAATTTTGATCTTTTTTTTTTTTTTTTTGGCATTTCCTTTGTGGAGGCTGGGATGCATTTCATAGAAAGAAATTAAGAATATGTTGGTTTCTTATTTGTTTTCCAGATTGGAAAAAGCCCAACCTCTTATAATATAAAAGGATCTTTTTAAAAACCACCACTCAGATATAAATTACATCTGCTGGATCAGCATCCTGTTGCTATGTAGTTGATAAACAGAAGTTGACTTCACCACACATGGTGGTATCTCTTCAGATGCTAGTTCTGTACCTCCAAAGCAGTGCAGTGTGTATGAATGCTAATATGCTTTCTTTTGGATCTGTTGAGTCAGCTCTTAAAAATCTCCTCTCTGGATGATGGACTCTGAAAAACAAACTGAGGGTTCTAGAGGGGAGGGCGGGGGAGGATGGGTTAGCCTGGTGATGGGTATTGAGGAGGGCACGTTCTGCATGGAGCACTGGGTGTTATGCACGAACAATGAATCATGGAACACTACATCTAAAACTAATGATGTAATGTATGGGGATTAACATAACAATAAAAAATTTAAAAAAATCTCCTCTCTGGTGAAACTACATGGCGAAGCATAGGATTATTTGGTCCACCTTCTTTCCAAATTGAAGGGTGCCTGAGCATGGTGACAAAAAGAACTTTAATGTAATTCATATCATAAATGACAATATATATACTACTTCAAGACAGCCATCCTCCTCTGCAGCAACTCAGCACTGATATCTAAGTTTTCAGCTTTACCATATGGAACAGATCTCTTCTCCAGCAAATGTCAAATCCATAATAATTAGGTCAGTGCTGTTCACTTCTTCTCCCAACCCATACTGACCTCTTGCTGAGTAGATTGAGAACTAGCTCTAATTTTAGCTGTCCAGGAAACCTTCTGTCACCTTTTATGCTCCTCTGACCTGTTTATTATTACAAAACTTCATAGCAGAAATGCTCTTGCAGCTTCAGGGACCTCACAAATTTTTTCTTAAAAGGGCCAGATAATAAATATTTTAGGCTTTGTGGGTAATTTAGCCTCTGTAGCAACTACTCAACTTGGCCATTGTGGTGCAAAAGTAGCCATAGACAATATAAAATGAATGAGTGTGGCTGTGTTTCAATAAAACTTTATTTGTGAAAATAGGCAGACAAGGTGGATTTGGAGGCTGGGCTGTAGTGTGCTGTTTCCTGCTTTAGTTTATGGCTCTAAACTTGGCTAAAATGAAGAGGCTTACAGAAGAAATTTCTTTAACTATGAACCAGTTTTATTTTCTTTACCAAGAACTGATTTTAACAAGGAGAGGGCCACCCAGAAGATACTGGGCACTGATGAAAGAATTTTTTATCTTATCTTTTTTAAAAAGCCCTATACTTTGCCTGCTATGAAAATTCACAAGTGAATTTTTAGTTGTCATTTCTTAGTATGATACCTTCTAGTTGAAGTTGTTTTCCAGATGAAAACAATACGCCAGAGGCAGAAAAAATCGTAAGGACTCATTCCATTGAAAATTGAGATGAGTTGCAATTGACAAAATGGCTAATAAAATAGTAAATGGTACTAACACATGGTGTCTAGAGTTTGGGGAATGATAGTCCCTTCAGTTAGATATTTATATCTATTGAGGCTTTAATTCAGTTCTGGGTGTCAAGAATTTGAGTATCACTGACAAACTAAAACAGATTTGGAAGAGAGAAAAATCTGAGTGACTTGCAACATTGTTGTGTGAAGAACAAAGAAAACTAGGTTGTTCAGTCAAAAAAAGAGAAGACTCAGAGAAAACAATAATTTTCTTCATATATTTGAAGGGCTGCATTTAGAATAGGGAGTATGTTTTCAGAAGTAAAAACCAAAAAGATAAATTTTCAAGAAAATCACAGCTAAATTTTTTAAAGAATTTTCTAAGAAAATTGAGGATGGAAAGGACTATGTTAAAAGTGGTGACCTTCCTTCCTT
The DNA here is from genome assembly GCF_029215605.1 of Mirounga angustirostris. Classification (NCBI taxonomy): domain Eukaryota; kingdom Metazoa; phylum Chordata; class Mammalia; order Carnivora; family Phocidae; genus Mirounga; species Mirounga angustirostris. The sequence continues at coordinate 66,692,436 of NW_026991717.1, read as the reverse complement.
CCTTCCTTCCTTCCTTCCTTCCTTCCTTCCTTCCTTCCTTCTTTTCTTTCTTTCTTTCTTTCTTTCTTTCTTTCTTTCTTTCTTTCTTTCTTTCTTTCTTTCTTTCTTTCTTTCTTTCTTTTTTTAGGGATGTTTAACCTTAGTATGGTGGGCATGTAGTTCAGGGAATTCAAGAATCAGATGGGTCATTTGATTAAGTCAATGATCTCTGAACATAAATTTCATGGACCAGGAATAAATATATATATACATATATATTTAAATGGAAACTGGAAAAAAAATGCTCACTAACTTTTTGTAATGCCAAGTAAAGACCTTCAAACCAAAACCAATGACCAGTATCATTTCATAAAATAAATTATATTTTAAATGAAAACATAAGAGCATGTAATTAAAGGCAATCTGCAAAAATAAACAAAAATTGTAAAAGGCATAGATCCTAACTTAATTGGACAAAATTTAGCTAGCTAAATCAAGACATGACATGAGTTTTATTTTTCTCATTTTGATACAAATGCAAAACCCCTGTTATGGATTAGCATGAGTCCCTTGATCAACATTTGGGAATTACTGAACCTTTAAAGTCCCTTCCAATTTTAAGACTCTGAATCTTTGAGTGAACATAACAATACCAAAGTATGAATTTGATTCTTCTTCCACGTACATAACAGAGGTAAAAGCTATCTTCAAAATGTTCTGCATGTGAATTTATTATTCTAAATGACTTCATTTACATACAAGTGGCAAAATCCTATACCATGAGCAAAGCATAGCATTTACAGGATGTTTTGCCATCCTTGTGGTAATGAAACTAAAATACAAAACGTTGTAATTTGATAAATAATAGTTATATATTAGTTTTTATGGGTTAAATTATGCCCCTGGCACCCTTCCCCCCGTCAAAAAAGGCCTAGCAAATAATACATTAACTTTGATAATTTTAGAAGCAAAAAGAAAAATCCAATGACAATATGAAATGAACAGTAGGCTTATCCAGGAAATTTTCTAATAAAACTTAGTCTTTCAAGATAACTTAACCAGGGGTGCCTGAGTGGCTCAGTCGGTTAAGCGTCCAACTCTTGATTTCGGCTCAGGTCATGATCTGAGGGTTGTGAGATTGAGCTCCCGCATCAGACTCCACACCGGGTGTGGAGCCTGCTTAAGAATCTCCCTATCCGTCTGCCCCTCCCCCCTTCTCTCACTCCCTCTCAAAAAAAAAATAACAATAACTTAACCAAATTATATTCTCAGCTAAAATTCTAACAGAAGTTATAAATAATGTTCAAAAGATCCAGCCTCTCATAAAACTCTGCCTCAGGTGATTTTGTCCCTTTCCTTCCATTTTCCTTCAATGGACATACATTGTATGACTCTTTCTACAAATTATTTTGAGGAATATTTTTGTGAATTCAATGCATAGCTGGATTTTGTTTTCCTAACGATCAAACATGTGTGCATGCACACACACACACATATACACACACTCACACTAGCCCTGGTAAGAGTGAGGCATAGTCACTAGTAAGGGGGCAAACACGAAAAAATACCAGCTTCTACTCACAGCTATGTCAATGCACATAAATTCTAATTTGTAACACCCCTGCAGTTCCATTGTATGGCTCCATTAGTCTATGCATGAATTATTCACACAAGATACATCATAATGGCATCAGAACCATTCAGGATATCAATTCATACTATTATAAAAAGGTAATCTTCAACTGTCCAGCACAACATGTGTTAATTAGATCTCCAAGAAACTTTGCTAGTCAATCACCTTCTTATAGCCCAACTCTGGCCTCACCTCCTCCAATAAGCCTTTCAATCACTCACTCCATCCTACATCCATACCTTTCATTTTTGTACTATCCATGGAATACCTGACACAATTTAGTAGTTTAGACTACATTTCTTTGTGTTGTTCTTTTCATTGCTTTGCAGATTTAACTCTTGTGTCCCTGAATGGATTATTTGATTCTTGAAGGATGAAACCACAATATATGGTTCTTTTGTAACTTCTGCAATACTTAGCAATTGACCTGTTAAACTGCCATGCAAACAGACACAATTCACAAATTTTTAGATGCTGGGCCACTTGGTTTAGCAGATTTCAAGTTTTTGGATAATCACACAAGTTTTGGTGGTATGGTTTATTATTTTGTTATGAAATGTTTTGTCTTTTTTTGTGACTCTTAATTCTTTGAAGAAATAAACTGTGTTTTGTGTGATATTATTAAAAGCAGGATTGTCGTGAAGTTAGGAGAAATATATGTAAATTGTCAGGACATGGTAAGTGACTCCCAAACAATGTATCATCACCATTATTATTTTTCCATTCTCTAATACTTCAGGGCATGTAACAGTGGGCAATTATTAAAGTACTTATAATGGAAAAGCAATTTATAAGAGAGACTCACATAGCTCAGTCCCATGCATTCAATAGGTACTTAATAATTCACAATTCAACTCTTTATAGCATACATACAGAAACATGCAAGTATTTTCAATGCACAGCCCAAAGGAATGTTCACCAAGTGAACACACCTGTGGAACCAGCAACTAGTTTAGGCAACAGGACATTATCAGCATCCCCAAAGCCCCTCTTGTGCATCCTCCAAGTCCATACCCATCCCCCCATCAAGTATAACCAGTATCCTGCCTTCTTACAGCATTGATTAATTTTGCTTTTTTTAAACTTTACATAAATGGAGTTATACAATAAGTACTCTTTCATGGCTGGCTTTTCTCATTCAGCTTGGTGTTTATGAGATCAATACATACCACTGCAAATAGCTGTGGGGTTTGTTTTTTCATTTATAATACTATTTATTATTCCACTCTATAAATATACTACAATTTACTTGTTCATTCTATAGTATGTGGGTTGTTATAAATAGTACTGTTTTGAATATATTATGTCTTTAGGTGAACTTATGTATACATTTCTACTGAGTATAAACTTGGGGAAATTGCTGAATTATTATAGTCCTGTTTACTAGATAATGTGATTTACTAGGTTTAGTTTTAGAAGAAATTGCCAAACAGGTTTTCAATTTGCTTTTGCCAATTTACACTTCTACCAGCAGTGAATAAGAATTGGAATTTGTCCACGTTGTCACCAATTCTTAACATTACCTGTTTGTATGTTTAATTTTAGCCATCCTGGACTATGTGTAACGGTATCACAAGGTAATTTATGTTTCCATGGTGACTAATAAATAAAAATGAGAACTTTTCACACCTATTGGCCATTCAGTAATCCTCTTCTGTGAGTGGCTAGTCAAATATTTTGCTTATTTTTCTACTGGTTGTATCTCTTTCTTAAAGATTTATAGATATTCTTTATATGTAATGTAATCACTGATCTACTTAAATTTACATCTACTATCCTGCTCTTTGTTTTCTATTTGACCTACCTGTTTCATGTTTATTTTTTTCTTCTTCCTTTGTCTTCCTGTAGGTTAATAAAAAAATTATTATTTATCCTACTCCATTAATTTCTTAGTTATGCATTCTTTTATTATCCTTTGTGATGTAAAGAGATTACAATATACATTCTTGACCTAGGACAGACTACTACAAATTACTGTTCTTATCTCTTCCCCAATAATGCTAGAACTCTGGAATACTTTAGTTTACCTCCCTCTTTTGCATTTTTATGTTTACCTCTGGGACATTTTGTTAAAGAACTTCCTTTAGTATTTGTTTTAGTGAAAGTTTGCTGGTGACAAAATCTCTCAGCTTCCATTTTCCTGAGAAAACATTTCACTAATGATCAGACTATCTTTTTAACTTAATTTTCACTACTTTGTTTTCACTTATCGATGGGTAGTGTGTTCTATTTTATCTTTTTTGCACTATTGCTAGATAATTTGAGACCTTCTTTTTCTGGCACTTTCAACTTTCTACCAGCTTTCATCATTTATGTTGAAGAGGCCAACTGTGACCTTATTATTTAGTGTCATTTTTCTCTGGATACTTTTAAGATTTTTCTCTTTGTTTTTGGTTGTCAACCATCTAATTATAATATTCCTAAATCTTGTTTTCTTTGTATTATTTTGCCTGGAATTCACTGAGCTTCTTGAATTTGTTGGTCATTATCTCTTACCAGTTTTAGAAAATTCTCCCCCATTAGCTCTTCAAGTGCATCTTCAATCTCATTCTTTCTCCCCTTACGGAAGTTCAGTTACATGTATGCTAGAGCTTTGGATATTGTTCTACGTATTTCTTGTGCTCTTTTCTGTATTCTCAATCATTTTCTTTCTCAGTTTGGCTTTGCCCAGGAACTTGGTTTCTGGCTCATACCCCGAGTTTGCAAATATAACCAGGGTAAAACTACAAAATGTCAGCCCACTACTCCATGGCTCTCCCCTTTCCATATTCTTAATTGCCCTGTTCTCCACTGCTTCAATAGCTGTCTACTACTGTTAAACATAAGATCCTTTAATTAATCTATCTTTTCTAGCTGTTCTCAATGGGAGCTTTGGTATGGCAACAACTATTCCATCTTACTCTCATATGGAAATCCATCTAATGATGTTTTGATTGGATTATAAGATCTCTTTATTAAAATGTACAATTTTATTTGAAAATTTGGCAGATAACACCAGCCTGTATGAAAATAAAATGTTGATGTAAAATGTACAGTGACAGCAAAGTATTTTCTTTTTTAACCAAAAATAATTTGTTTCAAAATTGAAGAAATATTAAAAATGAGTATGATGAAGCCAATATCTCAATTTTTTAATTCTATCTTTATTACCCACTTATACAATAGTAGCAAAAGCATTTGTAGAGGTAAATGATTATTTGGTGGGAAGACTGCCTTCTGAATATATGTCAGCAATTCAGCTTTTCTGGGTATTTACTCAGGTGTAGGGTGTGGTGAACCAGGCATCCTTAAGTGATAATTGAATGGATACAGAGACATTTTTCAGAATGGGATATATAATCAGAAGTCTCAATGGAAGATGATTAATTTGTTATTTTTAAAAAACACATTAGTTATGGCTCAATATAATTCAAGTGCTTCTGGAGCTTTGCTTCCTAATTTTTTTCCAATATTTTTTAAGGCCCTTGTTAAATTTTATATTATAATATTAAACTAAATTTGAATAGATTACATATAACTTCAATGGCAAAAATTCTGAGATCCAAATCATGTGGTAAGAAATCTAGTTAATGACATGATAGTGGTATCTGGTAGTTGTTTCAAATTTATTAGAATACCATGTCAGTCCTGATAAATAAACAAGCAAAATGTTATATATTTATTTTCCCAAAAATCTCAGGCAGACTATGAAGGGTACATCTGGACATTCAAGATTTAGTGAATAATTCAAATGTAATTGCTGAAGCCAATGGATCCTTAGCTAGATCCAAAGTTTAATTAGTGATCAACTTTTTCTTGGACTGCATGATCCAATAAACTCCTCTTTTCACACAACTGAATTTGCTTTGAGTTTCTGTCACATAAAACAAGCAAGAAAAACCAGAGATGATACAAGAAAAATCAAGATCAAATAACCAAGGAGGAAAAAGAGACTATATATATACTGGAACCTAGAGACTAATTACAAATAATCAGGGAAAAGCTGTGATAACTTCTAGAATCCAGAAGGCCTTGGATCACAAATAGATGAACTGGGTTTGCCTGTGATTGAAAGAGAGGGTGGGACCTGCTGAAGTATGGATTCAGGGACTGCTGACCTCCAATCTTCCTTCCTTCAAAGGACCTTTACCCTCCCAGAACTCAGAATCCCCTCCGACCCTGACAAGAATTTATTCAGAGGGCATTTTGTCTAGCTATTAATTCAGTTTTGGTTAGCATTTGCTGCATCTGGTAGTCTTCCTAACCTTAGCTTGACTGCTGGCAGAAAATTCTAGAAGGGTAGGGAAAAGGAACGGGAATAGACATGGAGAGAATAAACATTTTGTTGAAAACATTTTGGCACTCTTAAAGACCACAAAATCATTGGTTCTACTGTTTTCATTTTCTCTCTCAAAATATTATCTTGCGACTTACATAGATAGAAGATGCAAAGCAAGAAACAGAAAGATTCTAAAGAGAGAAACATTTTCATTGATCTATTAAGATTATTCTAACTCAAGCTTAAAAAAATAAAAAAGAACTTTCTAGAAAGTTAATTTATTTAATGTCCCCAAATGAGCTTGTTCTGGAATTGGCAATGAAAATGTAGGCTTGGAAGTCCCACGTCAAAATGGACCTTTAAAAACGATTTTCCCATAAAATGGTCAGCAAATATTTGACTTTTTTAATTGCATTAAGATATTTATATTAAGCCATTATTTCTTCGTACTGTAGCTTCTCCAAAAGCACACAGAGTAAACAGAGGAGGAGATATATTATAGTGTAAAGATTACTGTGTTCTACTTTGATCTGCCAGGGATTAGATCTCTGGCCTCGGACAAGTTATTTAATCTCTCCAAATCTTAGTATCCTCTTCTAAATAATGCAGAATTTGATACGTCCTCCAAAGTTATTTTAAAGATTATTTGAGTTAACAAGTCTAAGGTGTTAATACAAGACTACAGGTAACACATGTTCAATTACACTGTTCCCTTCCCTTTTTCTAAAAACACACTGAGATAGCTTTGTGGCATGACATAGATCCAAGAAAACCCCCATTAAAAGTGTGTTTTATTGTTCTTTAGGTATAAAATTCATATATTTGTAAACTTTTGACATATTATCTAGCAACACAACAACTATGAGGAAGAGAAGAGAAGATTTGGGAAATAAGACAGTTTTCAAAAATAATCCAGCAACAAACTAAGGGTTGCTGGAGTGGTGGGGGTGTGGGAGGGATGGGGTGGCTGGGTGATAGACACTGGGGAGGGTATGTGCTATGGTGAGCGCTGTGAAGTGTATAAGACTGTTGAATCACAGACCTGTACCTCTGAAACAAATAATACATTATAAGTTAAAAAAAAAGAAGAAGAAGATAGTAAGAAGGGAAAAATGAAGGGGGGGCAGTTGGAGGGGGAGACGAACCATGAGAGACTATGGGCCCTGAGAAACAGACTGAGGGTTCTAGAGGGGAGGGGGGTGGGGGATGGGTTAGCCTGGTGATGGGTATTAAAGAGGGCACGTATTGAATGGAGCACTGGGTGTTATATGCAAACAATGAATCATGGAACACTACATCAAAAACTAATGATGTAATGTATGGTGATTAACATAACATAATAAAAAAAAATAATAATCCACCCATTAGGAGGTCTATAGGTCCTACATAAATGCCATGTGCCATTCATATCTATGACTTACTAAATTATAACACTAATAGTTAAATGTGTATTGTGTGTCAAGCACTATGCTACATCCTTTAATTATGTTAGCTCATTTAATACTTCATGCTATGAAGAAGGTACTGTTAACTAGTCACATATTACAAATGAAGAAACTGAGCTTCAGAAATGGTAAATAATTTCCCAACATCACATAACAAGTAAGTAGCAGAGCCTGGGTTCAAGCCAGGCACTCTGCCTTCAGGGTTTAGTGTTCTTCATGTGGTGTCACTGCCCATGGACAGCAAATTCTGGATCTCCCCAAATGCCATCCCCAAAGCACTGGCTGACACCCACACCTTTGCTCCTGCTTGTTAGCTGCACGAGCCGTGTATGTGGTGGCATTAAGTCCTCAAATCCTCTCATAAGAGAAGATCTCAGAGGATATCAGCAGGGAAAATGAGAGCCCTGGGAGCCTGAGAGGAGAAAAAAGCAGGTACAAAACAAAGATGAAAAGGACAGAAAATGCAGGGTGTGCTTCCCACAGCATCATGACATTTTGAAGTGGAAGGGACAATCCTGAGGCCCTAGAAAGGTTAAGGACATCATCCAAAGTCATGCTGAGTCAGGTATAACATCCGTGAGTCTGGTATATTCCACTTGAAAGCCTTCAAATAGACAGATCCATGCAGTTTAGAGGAGAAGGTGAATCCTGAGAATAGCAGAATACCCAGCTTTCTAGGAATAAAGACCATTTCAGTATATTAATGGACTGTGTTTACTTCAACGATAGAAGAAAAATACCTAACAAGTCCCCAGTAACTTTCAGGTTGGGTAAAAGCCAGCTGAGGGAAAGCATAGGCAGGTTTTAACCACAAGAAGTAAGATTTAAACACAGTTTCAGAACTGTTAGTTTGAGACCTGAGTAAAGGAAGTATTGCTGTATGGTGCATTTAACTATGTTCTTAGACTCTCCTTGCGGTGAGCTAGGGAAGTGGTGAGGGTTTATGATAGAAACTGATCAACTGAGCATAGTAATAGTCGACTAGGCCTATAGAATAAATAATGCTTTTTAAGCCTGTGAAGTATAAGTAAACCTGAGGAAATCTGAATAAGATCAGTGGATTGCATTAATGTCAATATCCTGGGGTGATATTATACTAGAATTGTGTAAGATGTTTACCAATAGGGGAAACAGGGAAAAGGGTGCACAGGATATCTCTGCATTATTTCTTCTAATTGTATATGAATCTATAATTATTTCCAAATAAAATGTTCAGTTAAAGAAGTACAGGTTCCTGAATTAAGTATAAGATGCCAATATGTAGCACAGTGATAAATATTAGCGGAATGAATGAGTGAATAAACGATTGTCAGGTTATTTTGTGTTAAACTTTATGGTCACCCTATAAAAACTGTTTCTCCTCATTTTCCCTTTAGCATCATTCCTGTGCTACTGGAATAGCTCTCAAATTGATCTCATTATTTGCAATGTTTGCTTTGCACAGGACTACCAGATTTCTCATTGTAAAACACAATTTTGATGACTCTTCCTATCTCAAAGCACCAATAATTCCTCATTGTCTACAGAACAAAAATTAGTTTAACCTAGTATTCAGACTTTCTATCTTTCTAGGCCCCTACCCCAATATTTTTTTTATGATTATCTACTCCAGACAAGCAAATCAACTTCCTGTTGCTAGTGTATGCCCTAAGCTCCCTTGCTTCTGTAAGCTTTCCATTCCAACACACCCTCATTCTTCATGGACTCATTCCTCATGTTGGCCCTTATCTGCTAAGTGATCTCAGGGAAGCCCCTTGTTCTCCCAGTCTTAGTTTATTCACCAGAAAAATGAGTGTAATCACAATTACTTCTAGAGCTTCACGAGGAATGAGATAATATATTCAAAATTCCTAACACAATACCTGGTACCTGATATGATTTTGGGAAATAGTCATTTTCTTACTACCTTTTGCCTTGTAATCAAACTGGTTGTCACCCTTTTCTGCTCACTGGGGTCCTTTTCTCAGTGTATTTTATACCTTCCATCTTCCAATAACTTCTCTAAATCACTTTTATCTTTTTAAATCATTTATTTAGAAAAAAATGTTGTTAGAGAAAGAATTTTCTTCAAAGCATTTTGGCACCATCTTCTTCTGCAGTAAAACTATGTACAGCTCAACCTCACACCCACACAATGACAATCCATAAAGTGAAAAGTGCCCACACCCTCCTTGAATTAGAATCTGATGGGAAAAGAAACTGCATATTGGTGTTTTCTCAAGCAGGTTGTAGCTGCTGAATGAATAGCCCTGAACAAACATTGAGAGAGCTACTCAGCTTTCTAGTATTATCATGCGGCCTACTTTGGGGCTCTTTCAAGAGATAATAAGGAGATATGACCTGCATAAATCCAAAGAACAGTTCAAACATAAATGGTGCCTGAATGAATGAAGGAATTGAGATCTCCTCACGTAGGAGCTATAAATCTAGATAAGTAAAATAACATTGGATTGTCCTCTTATGAAAACAGGCCTAAGACAGACAATCTTCCTCTCTGTTCCCCTTTCCAGATTCTCATGCTCATGTACTTTCTCCTCTCCTGTGTGAGATAGAAGAAGGATATTACTGTTATGAGCTCCCAACCTAGACATCCTGTGGCTTTCTGGGAGGTGGGAGTCGAGAGGAGTATAAAAGGCACAGAGAAACAAAAATGCCCTCAGAGGGGTTTATGTTATTTTTTAAAAAGCCATTTATGATGCCCTGTAAACTAGGGTTGGAGAGAGGGACTGTGCTTCTGGGAGGAACACTCTGCAGTCAAAAGGTTTTGACTAGGGGTTGAGAAGCCTGGGTTCTACCACTGGATTTGCCATTTCCTGACTCCATAGCTCCAGGCGTCTCATGTCTCCTCTCTGGGTCTCAGTTCCTTCCCTCACAGAGTCAGGGCATCGGACCAGCTCACCTCAAGGTTTTCCAACATTGACATTCTCTGCCTCAAAGTTTGGTCCTTTGATTTTTTGCCTATATTACCTGAAAGGTCAATTCTAGTTCATGTGAGAGAAAAATAAGGAATTCCTCATAATTTTAGTTACAACTGATTCATTGGAAAACAGGAAGAGTAAGGCAAAAAGGAGATACATAATAGTGTGGGGGGCAGGCATGGAGTGGCACAAAATAAGAGTACAATCACTTGCAAGTATTAGACCCTAGGAATATGTGCTCTTCTCAAAGAGTTGGAGGGCTTCTCTGATAGCAGGATGAGACCAACAAAGATGCCCTGCTTACTAGCTTGGAAGAGGAGACAGGCTCTCTTCCCAAAGCATTAGGATGTGACTAGGATGAGAAATGGCCTCGAGCCTGGGGAGCTGAATGAAGCAAAGTTAAACTGTGATCAAAAAGGATCTAGGTGATTTTTCCCTCCCTGCGATGTCCAGGAAAAGGTTGACTCTATAGATTGCTCGTTTACTTGGTCACATTTCGAGAGTGTGTTTTCTCCCTCAAGGCATTTGGAAAAAGAAGATAAGTCATGATGTTTGATTCCTTTATGATCTTCAATGCAGCACTTGCTCAAAAGTAACAAACTCCCCATCCTTTCAAAGAACTTAATTTTGTTGTCAGTTTCCTTTCTTTCTTTTTTTCAAAACATCTTGGTGAGAACTGTGGGAAAAAGATTATCCAAAGAAACAGTGGATGGCAGTATTGGTTTGCAACTCTAAAGGAGAAAGCAATGGAAAGTACTATTTTTTTAAAGAAGAAAAGGAGCATATACTCAGTCTATTGAACGAACCTCACATGGGCGTGGGTCTAAAACCATGAAAAGTTTGTTTGCAGTTTCAAAACCTGATTAGGCAGATATATCAGATAATTTGAGAGTATTGCATGGAAGAAATGTGGATGGGGAAAATATTGGCCCAGAAAGAAACAATGGCCTGTTTCAATTCAAAGTTTTGCATAATCATCCTCACAGTAACTAAACAGTAGTTAACATCTAGAACTAGCCAGTCAATAGCCTATGAACAAGAAATACAAGGGGCATTCAAAAGCACAATAGCAATCACATGCTGTATGCAGGGATAGAAGAATTTAGATTAAAAGAGTGAGAGGCCAGGATGAGAAGGAGAGTAGGATGGAGTACAGACAGGCAGCTTATTGTGAATTTCATTTTTCATTTTTAGTGAGGAATATGCATGTTTCAGTACTTACGTAGCACCTGTTACCTTAGGAATGCAGATTATTTTTTTTGACTAACTCTTCTCCTTTTTGAGTGCCTCGCATGTACCTTTGTGCACTGCTTTGAACACTGATTTGTTCATGTATGTATTCCATCATTCATTAACAGATATCTTTGAACATGTATGAAATGCAAGGTACTGGGGATACAAATGCCCTAGGAGGGGAAATAGACATGATAAATAGAAAAGGGCCGTGCAATATGGTAACAGCTAAGTGGTTTATTGAATTGTTGTCTCAGATGGGTGGCTGATGACATGATATACTTTTCTTCCTTAAGCCCATTGCCCCTTGCACTGTGTCAAATCTCCCTATCTTGTATATACTAAATCATGTCTTGGGCAGATCTCAAAATCTCTCAAGCACTTTTGAGTTACTAAAGTCGCAATTTTTCACTTTCAATTGTTATCCACTTTAAAACTTGTTTTTCCAGCACATTTATTTATTTTTTTAAGATTATTCATTTATTTATTTAGAGAAAGAAAAAGAGTGAGTGAGGGTGGGGGAGGGAGAGGGAGAGAGAGAATCTCAAGCGGACTCTGTGCTAAGTGTAGAGCCTGATCCGGGGCTCCATCAAACGACCCTAAGATCATGACCTGAGCTGAAATCAAGAGTCTGATGCTCAACCAACTGAGCCACCCTGGCGCCCCTCCATCACATTTAAAGATAGTTATTTACCCAGTTTAGGCCAGCTTTGTGGCTATAGGGACCTAAAGAAGGAAAGAGAAAGTTGTCCTTCCTTCTTCTTTCCCCTCCCTGATCTTATTGTGGAGGCTGTAGAATACTTGTCATCTGTTCTGGGACATATACTGCACCCTCCATTTTCCAGGCCTAATTCTATAGCCATCTGCCTGGGCTGCCTATCTCTGTTCTTCTGGCTGTTGCGGAATCTCTATGTGCAGGCATCATCCTCTTCCCAATCTTTCAGCTCCTGCTCCCATCAGAATACCAGTATTCTCTTTCTGAGTCCCTCTGTCCAGCCTCCAGTCCTGTGCGATGCCCAGTGACCTGTAGGGAGCTCATACAGTTTTGCGTCTGATAGAGGCTGCCTTGCTTCTGTGCCCTTGCTCTGTCACCTCTCCCTTCTTACTTTCGTCCTGCCCATGTAGATGCAGGGCAAATGACCAAGCCAGCTGCCCAGACAAATGACTAACTGAGAAACAAGACCCGATCTCCCTTCTTGCAAGCATCCTCCATCTTTGGGAACACCCCTTACAAAGTTTTACTTTATAAAGACTGTTTCTCCAGAAATGATGGTAGGATCTAAAATGGAATGGAATGTATAAAGTGAGACTATGAAATGAGAATGGTGACCCCCTGGATGAGGAATAAGAAAGATGAAGAGGCTGGGGATGGCTCCGATGTTTCTAGCAGTGAAGATGTAGTAGATAATGACATCATTCTCAAGAGAGGGAAGAGGGCACAGGAACATGTTGGGATGGGAAGGTAAGACATTTAGCTTTGGACATAAGATGATGGATATCCAGACAAAAATGAACTAAATCAAATGCTAATTAGAACTAAAAAATAAATACAAATTACAAGATTAGTTAGAAGGGATTCCAAACCTGAATATAACCTAAGCCTTGATGAATATGCAATGAAGAAAATGCAAAAAGAGTAAGGTGGGTAGAATACTGGTTTCTGAAAGATCCTCTTGGGATGTCCATGGACTTAATGAAACATGAAAACTGGCAAATTAGATCAGACTCAAAAGTAAGGCATTCCAAATGGGGAGAGGTCAGGAAACAAGTTTTTTTAAAGTGTTTTCATTTCAGCAGTCCAAAAATAATAGGAGAAAAGGGTAGTTCAAATAATAAAAGAAATAAGAGAAGAAACTACTCATTCCAAAACAGCTCATATTCAGACTATTTTTTAAGATTTTATTTTTTTAAGTTATCTTTACACCCAGTGTGGGGCTCAAATTCACAACCCCCAGATCAAGAGTCGCATGATCCACTGACTGAGCCAGCCAGATGCCCCTAGACTTTTTTTTAAAACAGCAACCAACACAAGCTCAGGCAATCAAAACAAAAAGAAACAGTAAAAATGCTATTAAAAAAATAGCTTCAAATAACAACGAGCAAAGAAATGCTTGGGAAAATATACAACTTGCAGATCACTGGCAGTCAAAAAAAACTTGGGATTTGAAGGTATTTTACAAATCTAATTCAATGTCTTCATTGGATAGATGCAAAGCTCCAACCCCAGGCAGTGAACACAAATTGAATAACTAGTGAGTCCAGGGCCAGCTCTCTTTCCTTAGCCATCAGCATCACTTTTACTAAAAAACTAAAGTATCACTAAAGGCCCCTCTTGGACACCTATGAGGCATCTTTGAGAAGAGCTGGTGCAATAGCTTCTTTTTTTTATGTTTTAAGACTTTTTTTAGGAGTAGTATAAGTTTACAACAAAATTAAGAGGGAGGTACAGAACTTTCTGCCCTTAGACATGCATAGCCTCCCCAGTAGCAGCATCCACTTCCCAGAATGGTACACTTTTTTTTGTTTGTCTTACCAAAGATGAGCCTACGCTGGTACATCATAATCACCCAAAATTCATAGTTTACCTTAGAGTTCACTCCTGGTATTGCACATTCTATGGGTTTGAACAAAGGTATGATACATATCCATCATTATGATGTCACACAGTGCATTTCACTCCCACAAAAATCCTCTGTGCTCTGCCTGTTCATTTCTCCCCTGCCACCCCCATCTCTAGCAATTGCTGATCTTTTTTTTAAAATTAATTTATTTATTTGAGAGAGAGAGCAGGGGGAAGAGTAGAGGGAGAGAGAGAATCTCCAGCAGACTCCCTGATGAGTATGGAACCCACATGGGACTCCATCTCACGGCGCTGGGATCATAACCTAAGCTGGAATCAAGAGTCAGAGGCTTAACCGACTGAGTCACCCAGGTACCCCACCACTGATCTTTTTTTGTCTCCATAGTTTTGTCTTTTCCTGAATGTCTTATGATTGGAGTCATATAGTATGTAACATTTTCAGATTAGCTTTTTTCACTTAGTAACATGCATTTAAGGTTTCCAGTGGCTTCCTTTTTAAAGAAAGAGTGAAGAAATCTAGGGAGTCTTCCCAAACACACCCATCTTGGATTCTCTATGACAGTAGGAATTCCTGAATAATGTCACCAGCCTAATGACTTGATTAAATCAAGATCATAGTCCATGGGCGCCTGGGTGGCTCAGATGGTTAAGCGTCTGCCTTCGGCTCAGGTCATGATCCCAGGGTCCTGGGATCGAGTCCCGCATCAGGCTCCCTGTTCCTTGGGAGCCTGCTTCTCTCTCTCTCTCTCTCTCTCTCTCTGTCTCTCATGAATAAATAAATAAAATCTTAAAAAAAAAAAAGACCATAGTCCAAAGGAAGTCATCATGGTCATTTTTTGAACTATTTGTACATTATGACTAGTTTCTATTCCTGCTATTTATTTAAAATTCTATTTCTGAGAAAATGGAGAGTATGACCACGACAGAAGCGGTCATGATTTTCCTTATCTATACTGGTATCAGTTAATAAAGGAAAGAGCTCTCCATAATTCTTGATGAGATTGTGACATGGAAAGGAAAATAGTAGCCATGGCCCAGATCCTTAAGATTACCATTGATTCTGTCAATAATTTTCTGTATTTAAATATCAACTAAAAGAGCAAAATACTTAAGAATGCTCCAAGTGGCTGCTTCCCATGATTTTTGTATGTCTAGTAATTCAATTCTACAATGTAAATAGCTGGCAGCAGCCGTGTTGTGTGTTAAATATCTCATTACAAAATGCTGGAAAACTAGAGAATTACTGACAATTAAGGGTTGGTACACACAAGTGGCCAAAATTGCAGTTTACGAAAGAATGATAATTGCTCAAGAAGATAGAATTGATGCATATAATTGGATTTGGTCATTTTACTTTTATCATGCATTTGCATTACCTCGAATGGATGAATGCAGTTGCTATATGAATTAACAGGCATCATTTTGTACACAGCTTTCCTTTCCACACCACTGCCCCACAACCTTCAGCCTCAACGTCGGAGCTTTTATTTTCTATTTTGACTCTCTGTCATTGTTTTCTTTTCTTTGTGCACCCTGAGATAGCATGGGCAACAGAGTTAGACAGTAAATTTTCCAATGCAAAAGAATTATCAATACTTGAATTAATATCCACAGAATGGAACAATGGTTGAATGTATCTAATTATCGACAAATGGCAAACCCAAACTTCAGAGTGTGGTATGAGGACCACAGGTTGGATTAACATTTGTATGTTTATTCTTTTATGAGTGTCCTCCATTAACTGTTGCTTCATTTGTTTCCACAGAAAGCATCATTGCTCAGAGCATTCACTCGGGTGAGAGGACCCATGGTTTTCAAGAAGAAACATAAATGACTGCCATGTGGCAAATCTAAGGGATGCCCTAGATAGCATACTACAGACATATAACAAAACAAAAATTGGAGAAGGCCCAAGTTATCAGGACAAGATAATGATTGGTCTTTAAAAAAGTTGATCCTCATAGGTTTTTCCTTTGCTACTATTTTCTACCAAGATGAAAATCTTTCTGTGTTAGCACTGTTGGGGAATCGGAGAATCCTTGGTGATACTTGCCAATTTGCATGACTGGTTTCATGTAATTAGATCAGTTCTATCACATTTCTGACAATTACAAAATATTTTCCAATTATATCTGATGATTTTGAACATTTGGAAGACAACTGCCATTTGGATGGGTTAGGTGAATTGACTCTACCCCTAAGAACCTTGGAATGGTCTATGCAAATAACATCTTGTTTAAAAGTGTCTTCTGCACACCTGAAACCGTGAAGTCTTTTTATCTGTAAGATTTGTTAAAATTTGAACTTTGCTTGAACAGATAAATTCTTACTCCCTTAAAAGCCAACTGTAAAGACAACTTTGGAGAAGATGCAGCTGAGAAAGAGGAAAAAATGAAAGATATAGAGGGGATGGGAGACTGCTGATTTGAGTTTTGGGATGGTGGAAGTGGACCACAGAGACCCTTGTCCTCCACAAACACTTATTTCTATGTTCTAAGTCCTCATTCCTAAGTGAAGGGCATATCCTCCTCCAAACTGCTATATCCTCATGGTTCCTCCTCACAAACCTTACCTGTTTTCAGTCACTTTATTCCAACAGCACCAGCATTTATGCACCAGCATTCTTTTTGCCTGGAAATAAAAGAAAATCAACTTTGATGTCAAATGCTTTTGCCACTTCATCTCAAGATTCTATGATTCCGTGAATACAAGATAATGACAATTTAAGTCATTTATGATTTTTATTTTAAGATTATATACCCAAAGATGGTGTAATGCTTCTATTTTTCTCTTGTGTGTATTTTTCAATGTTCACTTTTATAATTTAAATATAGTTGAAACAGTTACTAAGATTACAAAAGACAGCTCAGAGGAACAGAGATAAACAATATAAAATTCTCATTCTATTTGGCAAACCTGGCATAACCCAGAAAAGTTACACAGGTAGAGGGAATAGAGATCACTTGAGATTTATCCTGAAAAATTCAAAGTATATGGATATTCAAAGGAAGAGATGCAACAAACTATTAATTCTGAAAAGTTTTGGCATGTGATTTTCCTTGACATCACAAGTTGGGCTACATTAGCAGAGATTCAGTGTTTATAAGCTAGAAAACCTCCTTCTTCACATCATTTAAAGAACATAATTAAAACACCATCACAGATTTACCAAAACAACAAAAATAAAAGTTAAAAATGAGAAAAAAATAAATAATACCCTTGATTAGAGGAATTGAACCATAATGAAAACACAAAGAACTAAATGTAGCTTGAACGATTGGAAACTGAGGGAGGGTATGACTAGTCAACCGGTTTTTGAAGGGAACACACAAGAAATGGAGCAATTGGATGAAATCGAGCAAGGAAATACCTGAGCTGTGTATTAAGAAGCATTTTCTAACACAGTTGTTGGTTGGACTCTGGAAAAGTCACCCCTTTAAGGGAAATGATGAAACCCTTTTTCTTACTTTGTTTAAACTGGATTGGATCAAGCTTTGCCTCTTAGGGGTATAGGCCTATTTGGATGGATTCTAATAAATCATTTTGACTCCTGATTTCTGTGAACCAAAAAGTTTAGGGCATCTGGCCATTGATTCTAAAAATAAATTCTTCCCCCTCTAATACTTTAACTCTTTTTTCTCTTCTCCCAACCCTATGATCTACTTTTAAAGGAAATATAAAGGACTTGTAGTACCATTTCATTATTTTCCAGAGTAAGATGAACTAACTAAATAAAAGTATTTGAAAGCGGTCCATTTTGGGTTTGGAACATTCTTGGAATGGAAATTTACATCTATTAAATAAGAGCTAGCCATTTGGCTCTTGTTAGGAAAATGTTTACTATGAATGTCAAAATTCTGAAGTAATGCAGAATTTAGTTCTAGTTATAAAATCGATCTATTAAAACAATCCCTTAAAATGACCACCATCCAAAAGCTATTGTTATTATATAAAATTTGTGGTGTGGCCTAAAATTTTAATTCACATACCTAATAAAGGCATGTTATTTACATAATTATATTTATAACTCATATAAGCATAATATATAAAATACATTTATCTTCTCTTTTCTGTAAGCACTATATATTGTTTGCATAATAATAATTTCCACATCTGACAAGCTAAGATGTTATCAGTGTACTGGTTGCAAAAACACAACTTATTTCTTTGGGCTTAATAAAATGGTATAGCTTTTCTATATGGACAGTAAGAAACTTTCAGAGACACAAAAAATTTTTGTTTGCTTTGGAACAGATTACAAATTTTGTATGTTGAAATAAAAATAGCAAGTAGTATTCCCACATTTACCCTTCAACCTAAATGTCAGTGCTATGGTATGTGAGAACGGAGATGTCTCAAATATGAATGAGAAGGGGTTACCTTATCTCCTCCTAGGTAAGATGCATGATTTTGATGGGGTCAGCATTACCAAAAATGACTTAAGACCCCTAGTGAAAGATCACATCTTATAACCAGATAATAATTGACTGATGTTTGACATCCATTTGTGTTGCTGCTTAGGAAACTGTCTGGAAGCCACTGTCCTAATCTTCTCGTTGACCGGCCTGAACCAAGAACATTTGATCATTCTAGGCAAAGAGCAGACTTATTGACATAAAATGTTTTTTATAGAGCTGAGCACAATGATGCTACTTGCCTCCTCCTTAAAATGAAATGCTCAGTAATGTAGGGGGCTTCTAATCTGTTTACCAGCTGTACTGATGAGCTGGATTTATTTAACTGTTATCACCAAACTGACCTATGTTACAGTGACAAATAATGTTTCAATGAACAAAAGTAACATCTTTCTCAGGCTTTTCTTTTCCATGAAAAGAGAAATTTATGTTCAAAGATTCCACTTTTCCCTACTCTTTAAATGTAAATATGTTAGAGATATATTAAAATGGCATTTGATATAGACTACTATTTTTAAAACAGAGTTGTTATTTGACTCCTGGTGAATTGCTCATAAATTCAGGACTGAATAAAGAGATCAGATTACATTAAATGCATTTTGGTATCTATAACTTTCTGCAACGAATTAAAACTGGCTGATCGTGTCTCCAGTGCATTTCATTTTCTGTTGATTCATGTACTGTAATATAACCTTCAAAATTCCCTTATGCCAACAAACTCACTCAGATATGCTGAGTGCAGGAGGAGATTAAAGTGGCTATAAGATTGAAAACTGTATGAAGGCATCAGATAAAGCAGTAGAGGTATAATGAAAGTGTAAACAAAGTCGGTAAATGTAGAAATTACTGTTCATAGAATCCACTGTTGAATTCAATGGAGAGTTTAGCTCCCTGACAAATACATATTAATACCAAACAAATTGGCAAGATCAATACACCAAGCCTGTTTCATTCTTATTAAAGTATTTTTCTCTTTGAGACAAAGCATAAGTAAGGCATGCCATTCACCTTTGGAAAATGTAATATTTCCCCAACAGGAATTTCACATTCAGGTAGTACTCAGATTCCCAGCTCTGAGAAACTCACATCAGATGATTTTCCGCCACTCTTTAAAATTGAAGTTCCTTACAGAAATAACCTTTCATATTTTCCTGGGCAGTAGCTTTTTGTTTCTGCATTGTGGTAGCCAATCCATCCTTTAAAGGCTCTTTAAGCTGGGGGCTGGGGGGAGCATTATTACTGAGCTAGGAGCCTCTATTGTTTCAGTAGTAGCTAGAGCTATGGATGAATGCTTTTAACAGAAGTTAAAAGAGATAATGAGTCTTTAATGATACAAAATCAGAGCCTTGTGTGCCTAGTGAAGCTTGACATGAGCTCCAGCTTGCAGCTAGCAAGAAAAGCTCATCCGCTATCTGTTTTATAGACTAAAAATACCCAAAGTCCCCTCTTGGAAAATTGTGTATCCCTTAAGATAGGATCACTGGTATCTGTTAGGTTAAACTGTTCTGAGATGCAAAACAAAATTGGACGAAAAGTCTATCCTTCCCTATACATCTCTTTACAGCTTACGGTAAACACATTTCCATCTTCAAAGCAGCATCTTCTATTTTATTCCAGACTTTTTCAAGAGCAACTTCCTTTTGTGTGTATATTTATTTTTCTTCCTCTCCACCAAAAGTACAAACAAGAAACTCTAGTGTCACCTGCCTGGGCACACCCTCAGCTGTGCTCAACTGAGAGAGGTTTTTTTGTCCACCAAGTATTAGGAAACTGGTTTGAATTTCAGCTGTGTAAATGTGTTAAGTACCAACAAAAACTTCTGGAGAGCAGTGGGAGAAAAACTCCTTCATGAACACAAGCCAGGCTCCTTGATGTTAAATCAGATTTGCTTCTGAAAGGATTGGCATGTCTGATATGATTAGGAAGCTTCAGTTGTGCTGATTATAAATTAAAATTAAGAAAAACAGATTGATCTGGAAAATAAGAAACATAAGGGTACATTGCTACACTCTACTCTTTGCAATGATGCTTTAAAAGTGATGGATATGGGAATTATTTATTGTAGGAATCCTAACTAGGTTATTGTATAAAGATTTGCATGCTATCATCATTGTATTAAGGTGCCAAAATCAGTTACAGAAACGAAGAAAGGAAAACATCAACATAACTTGACTTGGTATATATTCAGCATGCATTCTTCTTTCATCTTCAAAAAATGTTCATGAGTGTGAGTGAACTGGGGAGTCAGGGGAAGGTGGGATTCAGTAGGCAGATAGCCCATAATCCATTGAAAACAACTGAATTATTCAGCTGGGTTTTTTTTGGGAGAGAAATTTATTTAATTTTCCCTCCTTTCT
The DNA here is from genome assembly GCF_029215605.1 of Mirounga angustirostris. Taxonomy (NCBI): domain Eukaryota; kingdom Metazoa; phylum Chordata; class Mammalia; order Carnivora; family Phocidae; genus Mirounga; species Mirounga angustirostris. The sequence continues at coordinate 66,671,617 of NW_026991717.1, read as the reverse complement.
CATTCATTTCACCCCGTTCCCGTTTCATGCCATTCACCTCCTCTTCCACACTAGTACCAGGAAAAAATAATCATTCAAGTTGAAATATAAGGTATTTTTAAAAGACTTAAAAGAGTGGAGAACAAGGGAAAAGGGAGGCAGAAGTATATTTTTTACCCCAAAGTACTATTTTGAACCATTTTCTTATTTACACAAAGAAGCAAAAATTGTTGATCACGTGGGCATAATTTTAACAACTGATTAATTTTAATTTGTTTTTAGATTTTATTTATTTATTTGAGTGAGAGGGAGAGAGATAGAGAGCATGAGCAGGGGAGGGGCAGAGGGAGAAGCAGACTCCCTGCAGAGCAGGGAGCCCACACCAGGCCCCTGGGATCATGATCGAGCCCAAGGCAGACACGTAACCAACTGAGCCACCCAGGTGCCCCAAGAACTGATTAATTTTAATTTTATGAGGGTGACGTTTCTCATCTATTACCTGACATTAATACAAAAGTATAACTCTAAATTTGTGAGTGTATTCTTAGAAAATCTTCTTTCATCACCGAATAATTAAAGGTTCTTCCTCACAGAAAACTCTTATTGTTAAACAGGAGAATTGTCATAATTATACCCACCATCCCAGCCCACAACCTTTCTGGGAATATAGAAAATACCAGGTGAATACATAGAAACTCTAGGTCTGGAAAGAGCTATGACTTATTTTCCCCATTCTCTCCCTCAGATTTTCTCAAGGATATTGTACAATAGATAATGGCTTGTGAACTGCTGCCTTTTACCAGAAAGCAGGGTGTATTAGATATAGTTAGTTTTCTTAAACTCAGTTCATGAATCAAGGCCCATAGACAACCTCCCCTGAAAAATGGACAACCCTGTTTTCTTCTGGAAAAGTCTTCTACCTCTACGGAACATAAAGTATCTAAAACAAACAGAATTTCTGAATTCTGAATGCAGTACTTTGCAAAAGCATATAAGTCTATAAAGATGGACTGCAACACTGCTTTGCAAAACTAATATATTGCTACTATCTGAACAATCAAAATCTGGGTGCAGTCTAAACCTAAAAACACTGTCCAGAAATAAAATCTTCAATCATAGGAATAATTTAATATATTTGTTCAAGAAATATTTACCACGTGCTTACTATATTCATCACTCTGACAAAAAAAAAAAAATTTGTCATTCACTGTTCTATGTGTTAAGGATATAGCAGCAAGCAACACAGACAAAGATCCCTCCCTTACATTCTAGTCTCTAGACAAGATGCTGAGAACACAGCAGTGAGTAAGATCAAAGAGTCCATGCCTTCATGACACTCAGTCTAATGGAAATGAGAGTCAGAAAGCAAGCGAATACATATATACACTTACATACATACATATGTAAAGCAGAGAGAGAATGTAAATACGCAAAACAATGGTGCAGAATATGTGACAGAGACACAGAAGAAGCTGATGTGGAAAATCTAGATTAGATGGAAAGGCAAATCTTTTTGGAGACAGAATGATAAGACTTTTTGGAATCTTCTTGGGACTTTTCTCTTATACTTATAACCAACTTTTCAAAAGAGATACCATTGAAATGTAATTCTATATCATTATAATAAAATGAATCAAATAAGAATACTTCAAAGAGATGGATATATTTTCTGAGAATATCTGTAAGGAGCTTTCTTTCTTAAAACACACCCACACAGGTGAACATAGTAAGGTAGGATTTATTCAAACAAAGTAGAAGGTTAAGATGATTCTCTAGATGATTCCAGAAATACAGTTTGAAGGGAAAAATAGGATTAAAATCTTGGGATCGAAAGAATCAGATTATTGTTCTATATTAATCACATACTTTACATAGATTTTCAACTACTTATTTCATGGTAGTCCTATATGTGCAGTAGTATATGAAATTTTACAGGCTCAGGAGCCATGTCAAAGATGCTGTTTCTAGTGTTCTGATTATGTTTTCTTATCTATAAATGTTAAATGTTAATAGCAGCTTGGAAACAAACTAGTAAAAGCCTGTTGTAAATAAGATACACTGAAATACATATGGGACTTAATACTCTTTGTTTAAGAATTAGACCATAACTTACAGCTTATAGTCAAGAATTCCAATTTTTTTTCAAGACTTTAATGTCTGTATAACACACAATGAAGAAAAAATGAGTTGGTTCCATGGGATCAAATGGAGAAATAAATAAGCCAATGAAAGGTAAATAGTACCTTCCATCAAATTTCATACTAAAATTATTTGCTTTGCTTTCCAGTAATTGAATTTGATACTATCCAACCATTTTATTATTTTTGAACTGTATAAATCCTACAGTACCCCCGTTTTTCTTCCTGTTTGATATTTTAAAAAGGTTACTTACTGAGCTTTTAAAGCTTATTACTAAGTAATAGTCTAAGAGTATTATTCTTTCAATTTCTCATAATCAATTGTTACATAAATGAATTTTTTCTATCATCCACTGCTTTCATTTCATAATATTAATAAATTTCCAGGTAGATAAAAAAATGTGTGTGTGTATAATCAGAATTTTGATTATTAGTCAACATTAAAAATATTTTAATGAAGTATGCATTTAAAATAAAGCATAGACAATATCATCCCCTTACTCTAAAATACATTGTCTCCTGGTTTATGTCAGGTGTTTTATTCTGCTCTGCGAAAAAGATAAAAATGAACATTCAGCTCTAATCTGTGAAGAGCCTGTAATACATTGTAGCATTAAGGATGGAAATGGTAGTAGTAGCAGCTGTTACAAAAGTCTTGGCAGCAAAGAGCACTTGATTTTGAGTCCCCATTATGATACCTATTATTTATGCAATTTTTCTTTTGTTCCTATCTATGTCAATTTTAAAGTTTGACCTAGAGATCCAGGCTAAATGGACAAGTAAATGAAGTCAGGAGAATCATCATGGATCAGGAGAATAGAGAAGAGCTGGGAGACTGGTGTTCTCAGCAATAAAGAGCAAGTTCAGTAAAAGAACAAGGATAAATGGAAATTAACCAAAAAATAAAAATAAACATGTTAGCCTTTATTTTTTTTTACTTTACAGTCTTCACAAATCAATTACGTACACGTATCTGAATATTAAATATTTTTTAAAACATAAACTGAGGGGCGCCTGGGTGGCTCAGTCGTTAAGCGTCTACCTTCGGCTCAGGTCGTGATCCCAGGGTCCTGGGATCGAGCCCCGCATCGGGCTCTCTGTTCAGCAGGGAGCCTGCTTCTCCCTCTCCCTCTGCCTGCTGCTCCCCCTGCTTGTGCTCTCTCTCTCTGTCAAATAAATAAAATCTTTAAAAAAAAAAAAAACATAAACTGAGACTATGGTATGAATTTATTCTTTAAAGTTTCCTTTAAATGATTTCCCCTTAAATATTTTTTCTTTCTCCCCTTAAGTCCTAATATCCATGTCCTTTATCTCAAACCACAGTTAATTTTCAGAGATTATGTGTACCATACTCTACTGCAGAAATAACACAAGACATAATTAGAGTTATTTACCGTTCTTTAACATTTCATTGTTTTGAATTGGTGCATTATTAGACATTCTAGTACACATTTTATAGCAGATCTCTGTGGAACTAAATATTCTTTATAACGTAAATCTTCTCTGCAGACTTTCCAAAGAATATCCCTACCAAAGTTGGACCAAAGACAACATTCTGATAGATACTGCTATCCTGAAAACATCTACTCTATAATAAGGTAGCCATTTCCAATGAAAACATTGGCTGTGCCAGAGAGCACTTAATAACACCTAGTAAAATTTATGTGAGAAGTAAACGCTCTAGCTTTCCATTTCAAGAAAGGAATTTACATGGAACAGATATAATGTTTTAGTCATCTTTGGATACATATTCTTCCTTAATATTTAAAATGAGTACATAATTTCTATGCCAAATCTATTTTATTTTCATTTCATTTATTTATTTAATTTATTCATTTTGAGACAGAGACTTTGTGAGGGGGAGAAAAGTGAGGGGGGGAAGAGGCAGAGGGAGAGGGAGAGAGAGAATCTTAAACAGGCTCTATGCCCAGCGTGGAGCCCCACATGGGGATTGATCTTAATAACCTCTAGATCATGACCTGAGCTGAAATCAAGAAAGAGCACTTAACCAATTGAGCCACCAGGTGCCCCTCTGTTTTCATTTTTAAAATAAAAATACAAAGTTTCAATTTCACTTAGTAAGCCTTCCTGGGAATTTATTTTTATTTTTATTATTTTTTTTAAGATTTTATTTACTTGACAAAGAGAGACACAGTGAGAGAGGGAACACAAGCAGGGGGAGTGGGAGAGGGAGACGGGGCTTGATCCCAGACCCTGAGCCGAAGGCAGACACTTAACGACTGAGCCACCCAGGTGCCCCCCCGGGAATTTATTTTTCTAGTTTATCATTACCATCTAAATGACTTTCTATTTGCTGTTATTCTCATTCTTTTGGCTTTATTGAACATTCCTTTAATTCCGTTCTTTCCAGGATATTATAATGATAATGGATTACACATGATGTAAATTAATAATGCACAAATAAGTAACTATGTTATTTTAGGATTCTTTTAGTAGTAAGCAACAGAAACCCAACCAGAACTAGCTACAGCAAAAAGGAGAAATATCCCCAAATGAAAAGGAGGCAGGGAAATATCAGTATACTCTGGTTCTATCTGTTGCCTCTCCTTCTGTGTGTCAGTTTTAATCTGTCTTGTTGCCAACTAACCATTTCCATGAAGCTGAGGCCATACTACTGATGGTTTCCACAGTCATCCTTACAGCTTGGACAGTGCCTGTCTCAAATCCTGGGGGAAGGACTCCAACTGATCTAGTTCAACTTCTGTGTCACATCTCAGAGCAACTGTTCTCCATAAAAGGAATGCATTCCCTAAAGAGGCATTTTGGAAATTTGTGAGGGTATATTTGATTACCACAATAATTGGGAGGTGCTATTGGCATTTAGTAGGCAGAAACCAGAGATAATGGATGTTCTACAATACACAGAACAATCCCACGAAATTAATTTTCCTTTTCCAAATGACATGTTAATATTCTGCTATATATTTGTATAATTATCTAAGCCAGAATATAACTATTTTTTATAAACCAAGTACTTCTGCATAGTTTCAATTTATGTTTATAGTTTTCAGGAATCAACATGCTTTGTTTTGTTCAGAATTCTACCCAGGATTATTCACTATTTCAGAAATATCACATCAGCAAAATGACTGTGGTATTTGAATTACAAATATAACTTATATGTATCAGTCTGAATTGATAGTGTTCATATTCATAGTGAGGGAAAAAACAAATTAAAAATATGACATTAGGTAGTAGAAATAAATCTTAACAGTAATTATAATAAATTTAAATAGATTAAACTCACCAATTAACATAGATTGCCAATTAAGATAGATCAAAAAAACAACCAAGATCTAGCAATATTTGCCTTAATGGGGCTATTGAAAGTATAGTCTGTGGAATAAAATTGGTCTGTACCCTATTTGTTACCATTCTGTGACAAGAGTAATAGAAAAATAGAGATCATTTATAAAGTTTTATAGAAACTTGACAGAGAAATTTCCTGTCTATTGAGTTTAATAGTTAAAGGGTAGTCATGTATTTTGTATGGCTTTGTTTTATTTTCTTTGCTAGAAAACCATATTTACCACATTTTATAAAAGTAAAATACAATGGAAATAGAATAGAAAGTTGAGAAAACCTGGTCCTTCACCAGAGTGGTTTTGAGAAGCACTGGTCTACAAGGTACACACTTTAATAATATAAAAAAATTGACAGTTGAAGGATGGAAATAATGTGTCAGGCAAGTATAAACAGAAAGCTAAGGTAATAAACCTTATTTCTGACAAAGAAGTATTTAAGGCAAAAAAAAATCAAAATACAAGAGGTACTACATAGAGCAAAAGTAACATATTTGCAACTCACAATATTGTCTAGAAATATATGAAGCAAAAACTAACGAATTCACAGGTAAAAGTAGAAAAAATAATCATTGTTGTTGATTTTAACATATTCCTCTTACAGGGGATAGATCAAACCACCCAAGAAACAAGTTTTGGCAAAGATGTGGAGAAAAAGGAACGCTCTTGTACTGTTGGTGGGAATGCAAAATGGTACAGCCACTGTGGAAAACAGTATGGAGGTTCCTCAAAAAATTAAAAATAGAAATACCATATGATCCAGAAATTGCATTACTGGGTATTTACCCAAAAATACAAAAACACTAATTCAAAGGGAAACATGCACCCTCTATGTTTATAGCAGCATTATTCACAATAGTCAAATTACAGAAGCAGCCCAAGTGTCCATCGATAGATGAATGGATAAAGAAGGTGAGTTGTATATACACAATGGAATATTATTCAGCCATTTGCAACGACATGGATGGAGCTAAAGAGTATTACACTGAGCGAAATAAGTCAGTCAGAGAAAGATAAATCCCATATGATTTCACTCATATGTGGAATTTAAGAAACAAAACAAACAAAGGAAAAAGAGAGAGGGACCAAGAAACAGACTCTTAACTATAGAGAATAAACTGATGCTTACCAGAAGGCAGGTGGGTGGGGGGATAGGTGAAATAAGTGATGGGGAATAAGAAGGGCCCCTGTCACATTGAGTACCAGGCGATATATGGAATTGTGGAATCACTTTATTGTATACCTGAAACTAATATAGCACTGTATGTTAGCTATACTGGAATTTAAAATGTAAAAAAAAAAAAGATGTATATATATACACACACACACACAAACACACAATGGAATATTATGCCGCCATCAAAAGGAATGAAATCTTGCCATTTGCAACAACGTGGCTGGAACTGGAGGGTATTATGCTGAGGGAAATAAGTCAAAGAAAGACATATATCATGATCTCACTGATATGCGGAATTCTTAATCTCAGGAAACAAACTGAGGGTTGCTGGAGTGGTGGGAGGTGGAAGGGATGGGGTGGCTGGGTGATGGACATTGGGGACGGTATGTGCTATGGTGAGCGCTGTGAATTGTGTAAGACTGATGAATCACAGACCTGTACCTCTGAAACAAATAATACATTATATGTTTAAAAAGAAAAAAAGAAGATAGCAGGAAGGGAAAAATGAAGGGGGGGGAAATCGGAGGGGGAGAGGAACCATGAGAGACAATGGACTCTGAGAAACAAACTGAGGGTTCTAGAGGGGAGGTGGGTGGGAGGATGGGTTAGCTTGGTGATGGGTATTAAAGAAGACACATACCGAATGGAGCCCTGGGTGTTATACACAAACAATGAATCATGGAACACTACATCAAAAACTAATGATGTAATGTATGGTGATTAACATAACATAATAAAAAAAATTTCTGTATAGCAAAGGAAACTATGAAATGAAAAGGTTAAATAAATAATTCAACTAATAATAAACATTATAGCTTAAAATATATTCACTTAAAAAATGCATTCACTTAAACAGAGTATGCGTATTTTCTTTTTGAACATACATAGAACATTTATAAAACTTGTTCCTGTATTTAGCCATAAAGGAAGCTTCAATAAATTACAGAGGATGAAATCGTATAGTTTTTGTTCTCTGAAGACAATACAATAAATTAACAACAAAAGACTAGCTAAAAATTCTATATATGTGATATATAAGTAATATACTTCTCTGTATTTAAAAGGAAGCACAAAAGAAATAAAATATTTAAGATTAAACAACAGTAAAAACTACATAGTCCAAAATCTGTGATATATAACTAATATAGGAAAATTGAAAAGACAAAATAAAAATGGAGCTAAGCATTCTGATCAAAAGGTTTGAACAACAGGTACAGAACAAAACTAAAAACAACAAAACAGAAGGAAAGAAGAAAGATAAAAGAAAACTCAATAAAACACAGAACAAAAAAAAACAATAGAGAATACTCATAAAACACAAAGTTGGTACTTAAAATAAGATGAACCTCTGGTAACTCTGGTAAGACAGATTCAACAAAAAAGACAGAATGCAAATAAAAGAAATCCCAATTATATAAAGAAAAATAATCCAGATTTTAAAGCAGGACTTTTAAAATAATGAAAATATCAAAAAACCTATAGGCTAATAAGTTTGAAAACCAAGGGAAATAAATACACCTCTGAAAAAACATGGTACAAAATGAAAAAAACTAGCATAGACCAATAACTTCAAAACCCAGATTCAATTGGTTTCTAGGTGAAGTCTATACAGTTTTCAGGGAATAAGATAATACATAATTTCTGTCTTATGCAAGGATGAAAAAAACCTATTGATATTATTCACAATGCTAATATATTAACTAGAAAAGAAATTATGATTGTTTTAATATAGGCACAGGAGGAAATAGTCTTATTAGCAAACTAATAGAAGGTAAATTCCTCAATGTGAAAATGGTTATATACCGAGCTGATTGTAGGGCATTAATTCCTGTAGGGAATAAACTGAATTTTTCCAGTAATGGTTTGCCTAGAATCACCTGCATTCTTACTTGGTTTTTCTTAAAACAAAACCAAATGCTGTATTATCAGAGTGCGTGTGTGTGTGTGTGTGTGTGTGTAACAAGTGTATCTAATAATATACATTCACATCATATATATGAATATCAATACATAACATGTTTATCAAGATGGTCTTGTGTTCTAATTAGACAAAATTGCTTTCTTATTCATTCTATGCAAGTTGCCGAATTGGCTGGATGCCCTGAAATGCAGGTGTCACATAAGTTATCATGCTCTGTTCTTGTCCTTATTTACCAAGAAATCCCTCCAAACAAAATTGACAAAATGTGCTCTTGCTATTTCTTTTGAAGCTGTCTTCTTGTCAATAAAGTTTACACATTTAAATGAATACTACGCTGTATAATTTTCAGATTATATTACACATTTGCAGCTGGAACAGATACTAAAAACTGCTATAAAGTGTGCTCACTTTCTATGCATAACAGCTGCTTTAAGAACCTTGATATCCTACATATTTCCATGTTTTTTGTTGTTGTTTAATGCACATGTTTTGAGAATTTTGGTGTTGGTGGTAGGGAATTCTTTCTTTGGATTGAGGTTGGGACAACAAATGATCATAAAATTTGGCACAAAAAGTACTAATCTGTGTTGTTGCTCAATGAACTCACAGGTTTAATGTTATCAATGTTTAAAGAAATTAAGTTTGAAAAGCACTACCAAAAAAAAAAAAAATTCCAAAAATGCTGTAGATACTGATAATGACTACAAAGCTGTTCACAAAGTGAGGCTTCCAACCTCAATGATGTTAGAAAACAGATTCATCCTCCCTGTGGTACTATATTAACTCTATGATCACAGCTAAGTTATTCAATCATCCTAAACCCGTTTTGTGATTTGTGAAAAATGGAAATGATGCCCTACTCGATGGAATTCTTTTGAAAATCAAATATGATAATATATGAGAGCACACCAAGTACAACATAATTATTTGATCCATTTAATGGGCTTCAATCTCTATCTAATAAACCTTTCATGTTATGTGTTATTAAGAAGGTAATTGTGTGGCCACAGCTCACCCCATCAGTAAGTGAAGTGTGATACTCATTATAAGTGGCCATGGAAGGCCATCTTCAAGTTTGAAGGCCTAAAATGACCCCAGGAGACTCAATATGACCACAAAAGTCACCCAGGGAATCATTCTGTTGTCAGTGGCTTTGAGGAATTCTCTCCTGCTTCATTCCAATCACTCAGAAACTCAAAAAGATTAGCTAGTTGATAATAACAACAACCATATTTTTACTGCTGCTGTAATGAGTGCCCCTGAATTTGACAACATTCCCAGTTTAGCCTTTCCTTTGGTATCCAAAGAAATCAAGTTATGCCCACATCTATATAACTGCAGAAAAGAAATCTATAAACATGTCTGAGTTTCCTGAGGGGAGAGATTTTATATCATTACTCAAGCTACATTTCTGCTGCTAGTTTTCTCCTCAGGAACCTCTAGTTGTGTCGTTTGGGCCTTTCTATGCTTCTCATCCCTAAGACCAAATCAAGGATTTGGTTTGCCATGAAATGAAAATGAAGGTTGAATTTTCATTCATTCATAATTCATGCACATGAAAAATGTTTTCCAAGATTCTGCTGGCACAAAGAATATAACAGGAAGCAAGACAGGCAGTCCCTGACCTCTTGGAATATATATTCAACAGGAGAGACTGATATTAAACAAAGAATTACATGACAATTTAAATAATGTATTACAGGGTTGCCTGGGTGGCTCAGTTGGTTAAATGACTGCCTTCAGCTCAGGTTATGATCCTGGAGTCCCAGGATCGAGTCCCACGTCAGGCTCTCTGCTCAGTGGGGAGTCTGTTTCTCCCTCTGCCCTCTCCCTTCTCCTGCTCACTCTCTCATTCTCTCCCTCAAATAAATAAATAAAATCTTTAATAAATAAATAAATACATAATTTATTACAGATGCAATACCCTCCCCCCAAAATACACAAGGTTCTGTGAAAGTGTATATTAGGCAGACTTAGTCTAACATAGAAGTTATTGAATGAAGGGAACAGTGGCAACAAATGAGGCTGTACAGAGGCAGGACCAGATCAGGGAATAACATTTTGGTCTGTGACCTAAAAAAAAAAAATGACAAGCAACTTTTAGGTTGGAGGGTGACATCTAAAATGTCCCAAAAGGGGGCACCTGGGTGGCTCAGTCGTTGGGCGTCTGCCTTCAGCTCAGATCATGATCCCAGTGTCCTGGGATGAAGCCCTGCATCAGGCTCCCTGCTCTGCGGGAAGCCTGCTTCTCCCTCTCCCACTCCCCCTGCTTGTGTTCCCTCTCTCGCTGTGTCTCTCTCTGTCAAAAAAATAAATAAAATCTTTAAATAAATAAATTAATTAAATAATTTTTAAAAAATAATAAAATGTCCCAAAAGGTCTCTCAGTATGTTTAAGTCACTCAGAATTCTAATCACATAAATTTAATGGTGTATACTCAATTGAGAAAAATATCCTTCAAATTTTGCTATCACACATTTGGTATAGTCTTCTGTTTGGATACACAGAATCCAGGTACTTATGCTCCTTCAGAGGGATCTTGTATGTGAGAGGTACAGCTTAGTTCCCTGCTGTTAGAGAAACCTGCTGAAAGGGAAGATTATGAAGATTGAGAAAGTGACACAATCGCCCAAGAACCATTAGAAATACTTTCAATGAATCCACGAGTTCAGTGAAGGACTTGTGGTTTCAGTTCTGCCGTGGAAAAAAGCTTGGGGGTCTTCATTCTGTCCTTACAACAAGAAAAAGCTGGATAAATGAAAATCAGAGACATTTCTCAGATCCACCAGAGAACGGATGTCTTGTGGTAAACAGCCATACCAAAATCTGAAGACATACATAGTCACAGCTGAGATCTGCTTGCCTAGAGCTGAAGCTGGTTGTGCCATAAACTGATAGCAACTTAAATGGCAATGTTGGCCAATTGCTGGAGACTGCGTTTGAGGCCAGTATGAAAGTGAGAAACTTCTGGGAGCCACAGTTTTAAGGAAGCTCTCATACTTTTGCTTACTTTGCCTCCAGAAACCCTGTCGGGTTCTCATGGTAGAGATCTGAGAAAAATTCCCTGTTGGATCTGACAAGGAGAGGAGAAGAGGAATCATTGAGAATACATCCAGAGCCTTCTCCATAACAAACACCCACTTTCCACAAGAAAAGACTTTGCTGGAGCCTTCCTTCAGATAGAGGAAGGGAATTCCACTCTAGTGCCCTCTAGCCTTTCTGTATTACCCAACCGGTATGAGGAAAACATAGTCAAGAGTGATCAGGTCTTTAAAGGAAACAGACTGGGAATACTACAGCCAGAGAAGAGAGAAGGGGGGAGAGGATAAGAGCTATCCCGCTGGAGAAACACTTATGAGGGCCACAGACTTGTGACACAGGCCCACTAAAAGACTAAGAGATAATTGGCAGAATATAGAATGCTCCTTCTCCCCCACAATTCACAACCACAGCAATAAAATAACAGCAGATTACAGCTGAAAAAGCTGCAAGACACATACTCTCTCTGAGGAGGAATACTTAGGGAAGCCCTAAATCAGGCGTGAAGACACAAAGACAGAAAAGGAGTCTGAAGCCTCCGGCACCCCTATCAAACATTAACACAACCCAAGTCCTAGTCAGGTCAACATAAATCCTACACGAATGGCTTATGTATCTCAGTTCCTAACACCTGACTCAACATGTCTGACTTTCCACTAAAAATTAAAAGGTATGTCGAAAGACAAGGGAAGACAGTCTGAAAAGAGCACGTATCACAATCAGACTCTGAAATGCCACTGAGGTTGGATCTATCAAACAGAAAATTTAAAATAATTATAATTAATATGTTCAGTGCTCTAATGGAAAATGTAGACAATTTAAAAAAAACAGATAAGTAATATAAGCAGAGGTATGGAAACACTAAGATATAAAAAGAAATTTTATAAATAAAAACAGTGTAATAAAGAAAACCTTCAATGAGTTCATTTATAGACATGACATGGCTGAGGAAAGAATCAGAGACCATGAAGATAGATCAATAGAAATCCTCCAAACTAAAATGCAAAGAGAAGTAAAGAATGGCAGGGGGTAGGGGCGGGGGACAAGGGGCAGGGGACGGGGGCGGGGGAAAGAATAGACACTGAAGAATTGTGAGACAACTTTAAAAAATGTATTATTTGTATAATTGGAATACAAGAAAGAAAAGAAAGAAAGTGAGCAGAAGAAATATTTTAAGTAATATTGGCTAAGAACTTTCCAACAGTAGTGATAGACACAAAAGCAAAGATCCAGGAAGCTCAGAGAACACAAAGCAGGACGTATGCCAAACACACACACACAGACATGTAATAGTCTAATTACTGACAACCAAAGACAGAAAAAATCTTGAAAGTAGCTGGGGCCTGCAGGAAGAAACACCTTACTTAGAGGAACAAGAATAACAACCACAGCGGACTTGTACAATATGCAAAAGTTAATTACCTTCCTATATAACAGCAATAAACAATGACATTTTGAAATTAAAAACAAAATACCATTTACAATAGCACCAAAACTTGAAGGATGTAGATATGAATCTAAAAAAAAAAAACAAAACAAAACATGGGTCTGCATACGGAATACCATAAAACACTAAAGAAATTTAAAAAATCTAAATAAATGGAGAGATATTCCATGTTTACATTAGAAGACTCTAAATTAAGATATTCATCTTCCCAATTTCCTCTATACATTTAATACAATCCCAATCAAAATCACAGCAAGCTACTTTGTAGATATCAACAAGGTGATTCTAAAGTTTCTATGGAAAGGTAACAGATCAAGAATAGACAACTTAATACTGATGAAGAAAGACAAATTTGGGAGACTGACATTCCAGGACTCCAAGATTTGCTATAAGCTATGGTAATCAACAGTGTGGTACTGATAAAAAAAAAAATAATAAAAAATAAAAAAAACAGACACATTGATCAATGGAACAGAATAGAGAGACCAGCAATGGGCCCACACAAATATACTCATCCCATCTTTGTTTGATAAAGGAGCAGAGACAGTTTGATAGAGAAAGGACAGTCTTTATAAGAAATGGTACTGGAACAACAGAACACCCATATACCAAAAAACAAAAACACATATTTAGAAACTGGGTAATGCATTGAATGTTTGTGTCCTCCCACCAATAAAACCATTATAAAATAAAATGTTCATAAAAAAGAGAGAGGGTTCGGTGACATGGCCACCAGTGCCCCCTGGTATAGTAGTAGCAGCAATGACAGCAAAAGCCCAGTGGCGTTGGCACCAGCAGCTGGTCATGGGATCTTGACTGTACCTTTGCTTTGACTAGTCTTCCAACAGCTGTTCTGTTGATTCTGGTATCTGTAAAGTTTTTTCCTGCCTAAGTTTATCAGGGCCAGTTTTTTTTTTTAAAGATTTTATTTATTTATTTGAGAGAGAATGAGAGACAGAGAGCATGAGAAGGAGGAAGGTCAGAGGGAGAAGCAGACTCCCTGCTGAGCAGGGAGCCCGATGCGGGACTCGATCCCGGGACTCCAGGATCATGACCCGAGCCGAAGGCAGTCGCTTAACCAACTGAGCCACCCAGGCACCCAATCAGGGCCAGTTTTTGTTGTTTGCATATAAAAGTCTTGACTCCTCCTGAAATTGGTAACAGAGAATGGGATACAAACAAGAGCAAGGAAATGGGAAGAATCTTGGGTTGGAGGTCAAGTTAAACACAGTTAAAGTCCAGTATTGCTTGGAGACTCCGGTACTCCTCTTTTCTGAGGTGGAGATCTCTTAAGAGAAATCAGGTTTTCTCATGCTCCCCCTCCCCCATCCTCCACACACACGCATCCCTCCTTTACCAACTTCCAAACTATAAATTCAGAATCCAGCAGTCCTCAGAGAAATTATGCAATAAAACTCAGAAAAAGAAGGCTATACTCCAGATGAATTTTGGAGTTTTGCTACTTTATTTGGAGATATTTGAAATTTGGAGATATTTGATGTTGGAGAATATGTATGGGAATAGATTCAGACTGGATAGGAGAGAACCAATTTTGAACTGATATTATTTTATGGAATAAATGTGCTTATATGAGTGAATGGAAGTGGTATTAATTGACTACTTCATTGTGTAGCTAAATTATAAGACATATTCACTGCAAACTAAGATGAAATGCCGTAAGTCTCTTGACTTAAAATAGAAATCCAAAAAATTAGGGACATGGAACTATTGGAGTAGATTATCATGTATCATGCACCCACCAATAAGCTAATTATATCCTCTAAGAGGATCTAGAAGACTCTCAAAAGAAACCAATAATAAACAGGAATAGAAGCCAAGTGACCACCCCCCAAGGGTACCTCCAGGTATTTCTATATCTGGAATAAAAGGAAATGAAAGACTACTGAAGCTATATTACCTAATAAATGTCTATTTAAGATTTAACTAACAATATATAAAACTTAAAATTCAGCTTCTCCATCTCATTAGTCTCATCTTGAGCATTCAATAGCCGCATGTGGTCAGTAACTGCCATGCTGTAAAGTGCACATTGTGGAACAGTTTCCTGGTCGCAAAAGTCTTATTAGATAGCATCACATGGAGGCAGTACCATCAAGGGCTACTGTTCTTCAGGAACAAAGATATGGGACACCCTAGTGGATAAGGGGTACCAATTAGATGGGGTATTGGCTGAAAGCAAAGAAAACATGAAAAGTGAAAGAAAGTTATCTGTACCACCTAAGTCCCCATTAACTAATCTAAAAACAAGGACTCTGGCCTCTCCACAAATTTCTTTTCTTGCTATTCATGTATGTAGTTACTTAAGCTACTTCCTTTTTCCTTTATTATTAAAGATAAGGTATGTAGCTTGTTTAAACATAATTTAATCCATGAAGTACAGAATATTAAAATCAGATTGTGAAAAAATTCAGAGATCTGACTAATATTCTTTAACTTAGACTTGAGGTTTGATAGAGTCAATTACAAGATTTTATTTACCATTCTTTTAGGGAGGGAATAAGTCCATTTTTTTGATTGCACAGAAATGATGTCATTGTTCCTGAAGCTTTTATCTTCAATGTGACAAAATTGGAGGGGGTGGCAGGGAAGGGTACATGAGAAGGTTAGATAGCAATAGTTAGATATTCCTTCTTCCAGGGGTTCCTGGGGGGCTCAGTCTGTTAAGCATCTGACTTTTGATCTCAGATGAGGTCTTAATATCAGGGTTGTGAGTTCAAGCCCTGCATTGTCTACTTTAAAAAACAAAACAAAACAAAAGATATTTCTTCTTCCAGCCAATCAGTGAAGTCTTGTGGGGATAAATTAATATTATGAGGATTGTTATAATTCACTGTTTGCTTAATAAACCAGAATTTTTTGTGTTGTTTGCCCCTGTAACACTGAGTAGTTCAGCCTCCCAAATTGTAATTCTCCAAAATAAGTTTGTGACAATTGAGTTTCTTCCTCGATATCAAAAAATGTTCAGTGCTCTTGATATGTTTCCAGAATATAAATTATTAACTCATGTGATTTTATAAAAGAAGGATACCACACAGCTGTCTATGGAGAAAATAAATAACACAGCAAAACCAAAAGCAAAAAAAAAATCTGTTTTAATTATAAAATATTGGGAATTACTACTCAAATTGAAGAATAAGAAGGACTTGCAAAGAAATTATTTCATCCTTGTCTTTAACAACCCTTTGTGGACACTAATAGTTGACTCTGGAGAAGATAAATTGATACACAGTCATTTAAAAGAGAATACTTGGCAGATAAATTATAAACCCAGAAAAGAGCACTAAGAGCAAAAGCAATAGTCCTAGGTGGGTCCAAAACTCCATATACCACACAGATAGTACAATGTTGACTATAATTATGTCCAGTCTTTTCCTTGGAATCTATTTGAATCTAAGTCTATTCAAATTCAAATCTATTTGAATCTAAAGTTATTGCTGTATAGCAAAACATACCATAAATAAGCTTAAAAAGGAACCATATTTGGATCATGATATTGTGGGTTAGAGAATTAGGCTGGACTCAGCTAGGTGGTTCTTCTGGTCTAGATTAGCCTCACTCACATGCCTGATGGGACTATGTTCGCGACTGGGCCATGTGTATCTCATAATCAGCAGGTTATTCCAGGTGCATTCTCTTGGCAGAGGCAGAGGGGTGAGAGAGAGAGCAGATATATAGAAGGCCTCTAGAGGCTTAAGACTCAAATGGGCACACCATTAGTTCTATTGCATTCTACTGATCAACAGAAATCACAGTTTAAGAAGGCCAGTCCAGATTCAAAGAATCCCTACCTCTTGATGAATGAATATACAGGGTCAGGGGGACATTTGGGGTCACTTTTGTACTTAATGTTACCACGTACTTAGATCAAAATTTTACAAGAAACGGAGGTGGGTGTACACTTAGAAAAATTTTGCAAAACTTTAGCTTGCATTAACACAGCATTATAAGGTCAGATACATATATATATGGGATACCAAAGTTAGGAAAACTATAGTAAAGCCACTAAATGTAATTGTTAACAAAGTTCACTTCCGTTTCTTCTGAGTAAAAACAAGTATTTGGTGAAAGGAGAGTGCTAACATAATGAAAGGTTTTTGTACCTAACCAGTGAAATAATATGGTGAGCAGAAGTGAAGTATTTTGGTGTGCTTGATTAGCTAGAAAACTCCCATTAAAAGTAAATATTATATCGAGACTAGAAAGAGAAATCTCACTTCCCTTAGCCCTCAAACAAAAACCTACAATCTACAATATCAGAGAAAGATGTTCATCAGTGGCGTATTTTTATCTTTTTTCTCTTTTGTTTGCACAAGATTTCTTTTAAGGAGACAATCTCATTGTAAATTGTTATATATTTTCAAGGAAAATATGTAGGCATCATAAAAGAATACATAGACATAAAAAAATCTTAATATACAAAATTCAAATTTGCAAGATAAACATGGGGGTTTATTTTTTGATGATGTGGACATTGCTGTACTACTTTTAAGGCAAATGAAATTCCTCATCCAGAGTCCAGAGTGATAGGCAAACCCTAAAGACACAGAAGAAGAAACAAGAAAGAAGTGATGAATTTGGGTCACACTTTAGATCCTCTACTATGATGTGCTTCCATTACTGGGTGATCGTTATGAGCACTGGAGTTTCCGGATTTTTTTTTTTCCTCCACTCAACTGTAATAACTGATTTGCAAAGGAAATATACAGCAAAAGATGAATCTTCTCTTGATCCAAAGGTCATGATAACCAACAAATAAGTAAGCTCTTTTAATTTTATAAGGACTCAAAATAAGTGCATAAGGACCTCAGGTAGAACGCAAATCTAATTGTTGGGCCCAAGCAAGAGGCAAAATGTTAATACTCAGAACTTCAGTCCTCTATTTTTAAACAGAAAATGTTCTGATGTAAGAATCCTGATAAATGTCAGTCAAGTTTCTATCTTATAAACTCTAGGATATCTTACTACTTGATAACTTAAATGGTGCAGCCTATATCACCACCAAAAGCTAGAAAATAAGGAACAATAATGTTATATAATGCCTGTGATGTTATGTTTAAAAGAAGATTTATGCTTCATTCTCTTTGTTTTAAATTTTATTTTCATACTTCAAGGGGCAAGAGTATTGATTATCTGAGCTGAAATACTTTTTCAGAGATGAGGCATACAACACTGACCAGCAATCTTCAGGAAATAATACCTTTCATCCTGGAATGATTCAATGCCTGAAGTGTTGATAATAAAAGCCTGGTTCATGCTCATGAGTGAAGCATCCACCAGTGTCTATTCTCACTTTCAAAATCACCCACTGGGGTTTATGGATGGCAAAGACATAAATGAGAAACTTGCTCTCAGAGGCCTGATGGGTTTGTCATGAAGCTTTTCTATATAAATAAAAGAGACACCGAGAATGGAAATTACATTATTTTTAGTGCTGTGTTAAAGGGAAAGGTCAAGTTAACCCCTTAAGAATTCAACGAGCAACATGATGTACTATGTGTCCAGCAAAACAATCCCCGAATGGCCCTTACGGACATCTGGTGTAAATCATCCATCTTTTTGCCCCATTAAAATCAGTGGCACCTCATTAAAACAGTTCAGCAGCTGAGCGCACACATTATTTGGTTTTCAAGGAGTTAACGGAAATAGCTATAGGGATCAGGAAGGTTTTTGTCTTCAAGCGTTCATGGTCGCCCAGACAAAGAAGCTAGTTGAAGCATTTCAAGAAGATCTACTTTCCCTGTCAAGGTGAGAAAGGTATTGCCATTTTTGAGATGGGATTAAAAAAAAAATCATTTCTGTCTCCTGCAGCCCCTCATATTGCTAGCAATTA
This sequence comes from Mirounga angustirostris, assembly GCF_029215605.1. Taxonomy (NCBI): domain Eukaryota; kingdom Metazoa; phylum Chordata; class Mammalia; order Carnivora; family Phocidae; genus Mirounga; species Mirounga angustirostris. The sequence goes on along the minus strand of NW_026991717.1, from coordinate 66,652,742 downwards.
CATCTTTTGGGGTCTGATAATTCTCTGGTCAGTAACAGTGCTGTCATATGTACCTTAACCCTAACCCAAAAGAATTAGTGAGTTTCAAAGAGGATATTTCAACCAAACCAGATGAGTATTTTGAAGTGTTACATTGTGGTGACCCCAATCACTCAGGCTTCAAGACAGGGAAGTTGGGTGGCTTGAGAGCAAGGACCTGCACACTTTCTTTGACCAAACACAGTGACTTAGAGGCATAACCGGGTCATATCACTCAATGCTACTCTGAACTTGCCTTTCCTCATGTTCACTATTTTCCACTGTTTCTTTCCATTCTCTTCCTAAGAATCTTTAAAATCATGTCTGTTGTGGCCTTAGAAAATGAAACGTTTCAAGGAACTCGATCAGCTTTTCGCAAATCACTTTTAAAAACGTTAGTTGAACAGTAACAGAGAGAGTGGAAATGGCTCCAGAAGACATACACAATATCGTCTGCTACGTAGAACCACACAGTCCTGAAGGTTCCACACACCTTATATTCTCCCAAAGTAAACCATATCATATTCAGTTATAAACCACCAGCTGGTACTGGATAGAGTAACTTAAGTATTTTTTTTCATTTCTGTTCCACCTTCTCAATGAGTTTGAAGTGTTCTACCTTTAAAAATAGTTAATATAAACAATAAATCATTAAAAATACATAAGACCATTTGCTCAACTAGAATGGATCACCAGTTTAGTTAATCCTGTAGCTCCAAGTTAATGTGCTCATAATTCAAAATTCTTGCAACTTTAAAAGAAAAAAAAATCCTTTATGCACACTGCAAAAACTCTACTCCATATCTACACCTCTCTACATATGAGGTACCTTACAGCTAGCATTTTATATCTATCATACTGGCAAATTTCTAATAGTAACACTCATTTTTTTTGAGTGCAAGAACTTTCAATCACTACTAGAAGTATAAATTAATATGTATCCTCTGGAAGGCACATAAAAGTATCAATACCTCAAAAACAGGCAAACACATTGATCTGAAAAATAGATTTAATGAATTTTTCCTATTGAAAGTATTTAGAAATATGTGTCAAGCCTTATCTACAAAGTTCATTACATTGTTTATAAGAATGAAAATAGAGTTATAATTTAATTGTCTAAGGTAGGAAATTGGTTAAATAAATTATGGTATATCCATACAATAGATTACTATGAAATTATTAAAAATGGGATTGTATGTAGTATAACACTTAATGATATACAAAAAAAATCATGCCTATAATCATAGCAAAAAAATCAGATTACAAGAATGTATTTTTAAATATTTTAATGCATATGTATATATATATACATATACACACACAAAGAAATAGAGGACTAGATGTATATATTACATGAATAATGTGATGATTTTATAGGCATTAGAATTATAAACAGAATGTATTTTCTTCTCCCTCCTTATTTCTAAATTTCAACTATTAATAGATATATCACTAGTATCTTACAAATTTTCAGAAAATCTAACCAAAACCAGCTTATATGAGATAATGTGGTGAATAAGAGTGAAATTTTTCAGTGTGCTTGGATAATTGGCTCACTCACATTAAAAGTAATGTATCTGTTTTACCTTCTCCTTTCTATGCTCTGCTCTTGTGCTATTAATCCTTTCCTCAGGCATCTTCTTCCCTGGTAATCCCAAAGCGGCTCTGGCAATTCTCAAGGCTCTAGGCTTCTTTCTTCAAGTCCAGAAGGGAAAACGGCGTCCATGCCCAGCATTCCAAGCAAAAGTTTTGAGACTCTAACAAGCCTTAAAGGTTTTCAAGTTCCCATTCCAAACCCATTCCCTATTAAAAGATGTAATTTAATGTGCTGATTGGCTTAAACTATTCAAGATCATCTCCAGGAGCTGAGTACGTATCAATCTCAGGCAAGCCAGTTAGCTGAGACTAGGAAGGAAGGCAATATTTTCTAAAAGATATTCAAGGGCAGCTCCCAGAAGAGATGGAAAGGATCCTGAAAGGAAAAAAAAAACATAAACATCCACTGTAAACACACAGGGTATTTGTCATATTAGAAAAATAAAAGTTACTATGTTAAAATGTGTATTGTTGTCTCACAGAACCATCTGGATATAAAGGACATAAAGCAATTTCCCACTCCCACAAGGAAGGCGGCCTTCTGGAGCAGCTATCAATAAAACAGTGGAGGCCTTACGTTTACTCAGTTATTTGCACTTTACGCATCTCTCCACCTTTCACGGTTTAAGCTTTCCCCAAAGCTTGCTGCCAGAGTGCGTTCCTCAACCAATGCCCAACCCAAATAGTGCCTCCTGTTTTTGATCTCTCTGTTTACGCTACCCTGATCGACAGTCTCCAGGGCTTTCCAATTACCCTTTAAAGGACACACATAGAGAGCTTCTCCAACTAATAATATCACTAACATCTCTGGCTTATTGGGTATATCATTTGTGTCAGGTGAAGAGGATCTCCAATTCTAACAATGATCCTACCAGCTACCAGGTAGGTGTTACTATCCAAAGTCATAACTGAATGAGGGAAAAGAAGCTCAGAAAGTTTAGATTTTTCCAAAGTTACATGTTTAGCAAATGGCCCAGACAAGATTTGATCCCAGCTCATTTGGAATTAGAGCTTTGTGGTAACCCCATGATGTGTCATGGTAACCCCATGATGTGTCGTGCTCCCAGGGGAACAAAGTGAGCCTTGCACTCTGACCAGATTCCAGAAGCAGGACAGAAGTTCTTGTCAGGCTAAACGATAAGGGGAACTCTTCCTAATTTGCGTTACCATTTTACCAAGGTAAAATTTAAATATTAAAAAAACATTTAAATATTTCTTAAGAAGCCTTTTCCTTTTAGAATCACTTAAATCTCTGTCCCTATTACTCTGTTCTGAAGTGTGCCTTTGGGTTTGGCTGTCTCCATAATTATAATTTGCTGCAAATTCACAATGAATACCTATACAAACCACATCTGGTATCTGAGCTTTTACTACTTTTGACGAGAATTTCTTTTTTTTCTTTTTCTTTTTTTTTGGGGGGGGGGAAGAAGAAGAGTGGGAGGCAGGATAAAATTATTCTTTGTGGTATAATATACAGTTCAGATCCCAGATGTAAGAGAAAAAAACTGGAATTGGGATTACAATCACAGTATGAATGAAAATATATATTCAGAGGGCGCCTGGGTGGCTCAGTTGGTTAAGCGACTGCCTTCGGCTCAGGTCATGATCCTGGATTCCTGGGATCGAGTCCCACGTCGGGCTCCCTGCTCAGCAGGGAGTCTGCTTCTCCCTCTGACCCTCTGACCCTCTTCTCTCTCGTGCTATCTCTCATTCTCTCTCACTCGAATAAATAAATAAAATCTTTAAAAAAAAGAAAATATATATTCAGAAAATATATATTTATAAGATTACAGATTAGAGTCTAAAGTGACATATGACAGATAAGAACATTGACAGTCATAGAAATTCAGTGTCTGATCCAGAATCATAATTCATGGAAATGCTACCACCACAATCCAGGTCTCCCAAAAAGTCAAGTGATTTTTTTCTATTAAATCACAAATCTAGGTTCTCTTAATAATTCACTATTGTCTTGTTTTTTTTTCCCAAAGAGAAATATATTAAAAATTAAAATACTGCACAGGAAATTTTCACTAAAAAATATAAGGAATATGAATTTTACTTCTCATTTAGTCTTTTTATTATAACATCATCAAATGCTAATAAAGTTTTCATACATAGCCCTACAGTTCCATGACAATGCCTCATTATTTTTCACCAAAATATTTGTCTTTGTCCAAGCCCAGTATATATCTGAAAGCTCAGGTAGTTCAATAAACGTCTCAACAAAACCATCTGACTTCAGGATTTGAAAAAAAATCTTCCTTCACTTGTTAATCCATTATTTCCTTTCGTTGTTGAAGTCTTAGAATATCTCATTAGAATCTCCTGATTTTTCTTTGAAGAGGCAAAAATAACATTTGGTCTTTCAAATTTCATCTTCTATTTCTGGGAGCATCCTCATATTACAAAGTTCTTGTAGAAAACTGAGATTGTATAACCTCTTAGTTTCCAGATAGAGTAAATTCATAAGCAGGTAAGACATGTAGCTGACGATTTAGGTGACTTTTCTGGGAAAAAAAAAATAGAACCACTTTATTTTGCATATTTAAGATTTTAAAAAGCTGAACAAAGATTCATGATCGAAGAAGTATCCCAAAGAGAAGCAACATTCCAAACGGAAGTTCTTCTTCTTCTTCCCTAGATCAGAAAATGAATGAAAGTGAGTTATGATCCTTGCTGTGCATTTCAGATTAAAGACACATGACACAAAAGTTGGCTTTAAATCCAAAGGGTCAGAATGGAAAGTGTAACTTTTAAGTAATTCATCTTTTAGGATTGGTATCAGACTACTGTTCTACTAGAGGAGACACATGCAGAAAACCTGTGGTCTCTCCCATAAGGGCTTTGATGTGGATTCTTCTTTTTTTTCCTTTTCATAAAAATGTAACTTGAAAGAAGAGACTAGCTCTACCTCTGAAAAATGATCCTGCTCTATTAAGAAGCAGACAAGGCAATAAGTTTAAAACAAAATTTAGGTGGGCGGGGGAGAAACAGCTGTAGGAATTAACCTAAAAGTTCAGTAAACCTTGCCAAGACATGTGACAGTGCTTAACTTGCCCAGAGTAGCGACTCTCCTTAGAGACCTCTTCGAACATTATCAAAAGCATTCCCTTTGAACAAGGCCAACTCCTGATAGTAATACAAGGGAATCAAACTCAGGCATCTCCCCATAATGGGATTCAGATTCCTCACAAACTTGAGAGTGTTGAAGGTTTAATTACCCAGTAAAACAAGAAAAATGCATTATACAGTAGAGATAAATGAATAGGAACACCAGGGAAACATGTTTCTCCATAAGTCATTTGGTCACATGATTTCTTCCCCATTTCCTTTCCCTATTATTATAGCCATTTTATTACATTGCCCCTAAAGACAGAGGGCAAAAAGCGAAATACTCAGAGCTTCCTTGAAGTACCTCCCAGATTAAATGTAATAGAGCACAAATTCCTGAAACGGCTTAAAGCTTTATAAAGGTTTCTTTTTAGTATTTCACAGATAGGAAAAAGCTGGTCACCACCAAGTGCTGTAAAACCAAGTAGGCACCAAAGAATGGCAAGAAAAATAGCGTCTTGAATGTGTTCTTTTCTCTCTCTGATTTTTTTACTGGAGCATTTTTCTTGTGTTTAATTGTTACCCTTTCAAGGCTCTATTAATATTCGAAAAACACCTAAATTATTTAGGTCATAAGACTCGGTAACAACAGCCAAGAACTAAATTGCTCCTTTTCCACACCTCACCCAGGAATTGATGAACTGTAAGTGGATACAGATCTTCCTCTCTTATTGGGACATAAACTCATCCTAGGTTGAAGATATCCTAAGTCAAAAATGCATTTCATATACCTAACCCACCCAACATCATAGCTTAGCCTAGCCTACCTTAAACATGCTCAGAGCACTTACATTAGCCTATGGTTGGGCAAAATCAGCTGACCCAAGCCGATTTTACAATAAAGTGTTGACCAGCTCGTGTAATTTACTGAATACTCTACTAAAAGTGAAAAACAGAAGGGTTGTATGGGTACAGAATGGTTGTAAGCGTATCAACTGTTTTCCCTCCTGATCGCCTGGCTGACTAGGAGCCTCAGCTGGCTGCCACTGCCCAGGATCATGAGAGCACTGTGCCCCGTCCCGTATCACCAGCTTGGGGGAACATTCCAAATTCAAAAGTTGATGTCCAGTTTCTACTGAAAGCATATTGTTTTTGCACCATCATAAACTCAGAAAATCCTAAGCCAAACCCTTGTAAATCAGGGACCATCTGTTCTCCCTTGTCATTTTCCACCATGGAACCAATCCTAGCCTCTCCTCTGTTTCTTCTGATCCTTTAACACTCCACTTTCCTGGGAAACTTTAATGCTTAGTTTTATTTATGGATGTTAAACCAAGCTGTGATCTAAGGATTTGACATTATGTGATACAGATATAATAATAATAATGAAGATTGAGAAATTTTCCTTCCAAACTGCCATGGAACATTGAAATATGTTATGAAGGAGAATCATGATGACACAGATCTCCGAAGTCACACAATATAACACCACTAATAACTTTTGGACACAAAAGAATAAATTAAAAGAAAAGCAAATAGGAAATAAAATGCTGTTACACTGCTGCATTTATAATTTTCCCCCAAAATATGAAAGAAAAAAAAATAGAATGCTAAATATTACTAGGAATAAAAATGGCTTGAAAACTACAAGAATGGATTAACCATATAGAACACACTCCCCCAAAACACTGTTTACGATTTCTTTAGAGAGGCAAAATGTGCAATAAAAATGAGGACCAAAATGTAAGAAAAGGAAAGGCGGGCTCCTTTCTGTTACAAAGTAGAAAAAGAGAAGAAGAAGAAAAAAAAAAAAAAAGCCTGAAGCCTGAAAAATAGGTATAAATATCTTATATGAACACCATTTGTAATAAAAAAAAGAAAAAAAACAAACAAAAGTAAATGAAACCTGAGAGCATATTTTAAGTAGAGTACATTGATATTCATTTGCCTAAAGTTGTTGTCTGATCTAAAGAATAAAACTCTTACAGGACAACTAAGCATCTTCGAGTCTCCACATACATCATTCTTATAAGAATTCTCAAGTTAAAATCAAAGAGAAAGTCATCATATGCAGGTGAACCTAAGTTAAGTTATGCCTGTAGTTATTCTCACATAAAGAGTCAATTAACTCTAAATGGCCAAACAACTTAGAAGTTCTGAAAACATTTCCAATCCGATTTGTTTTTCCTCACCTGCCCTCTTTTCTGTTTTTCTCAGGTGGTCTTCATCAACATCCCTACAGTGCAGAATGATCTAGCCAAACTGCCCCAACAAAGAGTCTTCATCCTCTGGTAGCTGCCAAATCATAGCCATTTGACTGTTAATTTCAGAAGTAATGACAGGCCTTCAGACTATCATTAAGGTACTTTAGGCAAGAAAGTCTAAACTGGGATTTTTTGCTTGTGCATGTGTAGTACTGAGCTAATTTAACGTCAGTGCAGTCAGGAACCCTGAACAAGCTGTCTAATGTGCCCACTCCATTTCTGGTTGACGACGAAGCGCAGAGATTAGTGCTCATGCCATGTCAGCAAGAGCGACACGAGCTTGACCTTTCTCCAAACAGGAGGGAGACAGCGCTTCCTCAGCCTTTTCCTGTATGAGCTCTTTGCAGGGCATTGTAACATATCATTACCAAGACATCACTGCCAAGGGTTGCCATTTTAGAGAAAACATACAAATGGCCCAGTAATGGGTTTCTTCATGCGTCAATGGAAACCGGTAAAAGGAGCTTTGTTTGTGTCCTTATTGTCTGATGTACTGGAACTAGAGTGTCTTTTTGACCTCTGTATTGTCATTCATATTTATCAAACACAATACAGCCAGGCTAAGAATCAAAGAAAAAAATGTTTGCAGGAATCAGTGGTAACCGTGCTGTCTCATCTGGCCAGTCTGGAGACCAAATGTGTAGTAAGCTGTCTGTTCACATTGAGCTAAATGGGAACGAGGAGTCAGGACTTATTCTTCCTTCTGCATGGAGAGAGGGCCCAGCTTGCAAGATCACCACTGACCGCACCGTGTTCTCCTTTGTCAAAGCAGATTAGCTGGGACTTCTGTCCAAGTGGGGTTAATGAGAACACCTTGGCCTCCAGACTGCTTACACAAAGAGCTGGTAGACAAGGGGGTGGTGTTAGTCCCTGAATATACTTATATATAAATAATTTGAAGTAGAAGAGACCCGTGCTTTGTCTTGCTAAAGGATGCGCATCAAAGAAAAGAGAAGGCTGATTCATAAATGTGTGGTGAGCATGTTTTTTGACTCTGGCATTGATAGCTTCTTCTTTCTGGCAAGAGACTAGATTTGGTTTGGGCACCTCCCACCTTGCCCTCAGTCTAAGTGCGTGGGTGGGGCTCTACCACGGACTCAGCAGGGGAGCTCGGTGCTAAAGGCTGAGGGTGGCATTGCCCTTGTCACAAGACTGGAGAGGAAGGGAGAGAAAAAGAGAAGCACTGAAATGTATATGTGTTCATACAAGTATTTATAAATCTAGGGTTTGAGCCCAGTTCATGGGTTTTGGAAGGCTTTTCATCTGTTTGACTAACCTTATCGGGAAGAAGAAACGGGATTTATAATTTTAAGTTTCTAAGTACATCTGCTGAAATGAATAGCTTACTGTCAGAACCATGTAATATGTTTCGTTCAACAGAACATGGGCTTATATATTGCTAATCATATTGAATAACAGCCTAGGTTGAGGGTGCCTTTATAAAACACAATTGCTAAATAATAGCTCTATGCAAGATAATTCAGTTTTATTATTCTCAAAGAATCCCAAGCAGTATCTTGAAGAGATGCTTTAAAATCAAATACGGGTGTAATTAATAATATCATCAGTGATACCTCTTATTTTCTTATTTTTATCTAAAAGATATGTTAAAGATGCTGTTTTTGTGACTGAACATATCACTTTTTTAATATGAGAGAGCAATCAAGGCACCTTTCATGGTCATGAGCAGAATGTGGGAAAATGTCATTAATTCATGCTCCAATAAATTAAAAGAGCCAGGGTGCCTGGGGGGCTCAGTCGTTAAGCGCCTGCCTTCGGCTCAGGTCATGATCCCAGGGTCCTGGGATCGAGCCCCACGTCGGGCTCCCTGCTCTGGGGGAAGCCTGCTTCTCCCTCTCCCACTCCCCCTGCTTGTGTTCCTGCTCTCGCTGTCTCTCTCTCTGTCAAATAAATAAATAAAATCTTTAAAAAAAAAATTAAAAGAGCCTATCATTTCACTCAAACTGGGCTGAAGTTTGCTTTTGTTCTAATTTTTAAACCTTTTTATTGTGAAATATACACACAAGAAGGCCATACAAAGCAAAAATGTACAGCCTAATGATTTTTCATAAACCAAATACCTGTACACTACATCAAGAATTAATTCGCTGCCTGTGCCCCAAGTGTGCCCCCTCATCTTCCTTCCCAATCACTACCCCCTCCTTTTCATTATCCTTTTCATAGTCATTATGCTGATTTTATGGAAAGTTTTATGGAAATTGCTTTTTCTTACCTTTATGCCTAAGCATGCCTCTCTCAACCTTATAGTTCATTTTTGCCTGTTTTCTTTAACTTTACATAAATGGAATTATACAATATATCTTCTTTTGTGCCTGGATTCTTTCCCTCAACATTGTCTTCGTGAGGTTCATCCATGTTGTTGCATATAGCTGTAGTTCGTTTATTTATGTTGACATACATTCATGATTATTAAGTGACATTTTGTTTCTAGTTTTTGCCTATTACTAAACCTTACAATATTGCAAAGAAGATACCTATCATTGCCATAAACATTATTATATATGTCTGTGGGAACACTGGCATGCGTTTTTCTTGAGTATATACCTAAAGGTGGAATTTTGGTAGATGAAGTGGCAAAGTAGTGTCTTGAGCCCATGTCTCTTTAACTCCAAAACCAAAGCAATGTGTTAAATTCCTAAGATATAATGAATTAAAATAATAGAAGTAGAGATTTAAAAAATTATACTTTGATAAAGTTGTTTTTGGCAGCTGGCTTATCAAGACAATTCATTATAAATAAAAATGATAAAGAATGGCAGTAACTTTCTTCAATATTACAAGGGCAAGAGATCAAAACATTGAGCAAAACCAGGAAGGTGATTTGCTTGGGTACTGGTATCAATTATATTAGAGAAATTCTGAGGTTTTCATCCATCCTGTGGATGCAGTGAGCCCATGAGTGTTCGGCATTTTATGTTTCAAGAGATCAGTATAAGCAAAGTTTTGTAGGTCTCCGCTTAGAGTAGTTACATCCATTGTCCTCAGGGTCTTGCACATCTGTACTGAACTAGCCCTGGGCCAATAAAGAGTGTTAGGAATCCCAATTTAGGAATTACATAAAGTTTGCTTGGCTCATGAGATAACTAGTCAAGAAAGACAACAGCTACACTGGATCCTAATCTCATAGAACTGTCACCTGCAAGTCCTTGAATCTAACACTTTGACTTAGAATGTTCTGTATTTTTTAAATAGAATTCATATTGTTATAATTTCATGCATCTCTTGAAGGGTTACTTCATCCTTATAAGAAACCCACGCTTAAGCTGGCCAAATAAAACACAAGACACCAGCTAAATTTGAATTTCAGAGAAACAAGTTTTTGGTATAAATATGAGAAATATTTATTTGCTAAATCGGGCAACCCTGCCCAAGCTTAAGCTTCTTCATGCTGATCTGTCTATATAGTCACTATATACTTTTATCTATCTCATCGTGACCCATAGAAAATATGAATTAAGAGGTTCTATTCTCCTCACTATTTTTTTTAAAGATTTATTTATTTATTTTAGAGAAAGAGAGCATGAGTGGGAGGGACAGAGTGAGAAGGAGAGAGAAACTCAAGCAAACCGTCCGCTGAGCACAGAGCCCAACTGGGGACTCCATCTCACGACCCTGAGATCACCACCTGAGCTGAAACCAAGAGTGTGACACTTAGCCAACTGTACCACCCAGGCGCCCCTCTCCTCACTATTCTTGATCTAATGGCAACAATAATAGAACTGGCTTTGAATATTGTTTCCTGTGACAATTTTAATATTCATGTTAAAAGATTTTCAAAAATGATTCCTAGAGTTTACTAATATATAAGCCAGTTATCAGGTGTGAGCCCCCATGTCTCTGGGATATTAATGAACTTGACTCAACCATTGCCATGTCTCCAGTGTCCCAGTGGAATGGGAAATACAAGCTCCTTGCCAAGAGTTCAACACATTCCTGAGGACTTGATGTTCATGACCCTCACTTCTCTTGGGCTCCTATCTCCCTATTGATCAACTCAATTGCTGCTCCATAGTGAGCCCCAAGCCTCCCTTCAACTTTTGCTAAAAACTCGACACACACAAGCTCCTTATGAGTAAAGTTAACTTTACATAAGAGGGGTTCCTATAACAGCAGTGCAAACAACTTTACAGTAGTGTTTTGTTTGTTTTAATAATTATATTCATGAACCATTGAAACTCCTGACCTCCATAGGGTTTCACTGACTATTCAACTAATCCAGGACTCAGGCAAAGCAGCTATTGACTTCTAAGCCCTCAGGGAGTTTACCTTCTACCATGAGCATGCATTAAAGTAATTTTAAAAATAAAAACAATTTTATTTGAAAATAAACTTTGAGCTTAGCTGTCAAAATATCAACATTTTCTCCTCATTACCTAAAATTACTATACTTACACTCTGTACACTGAGTAGAAAGAATAATGTGCTATAATCTTTCTGGGGAATAACTTGGAGGAAAGTATAAAGTAAATGAAAAGCATTTGCTTCCTATGACCTAGAATTTCCACTTGTAGAAATTCATCCTAAGGAGACAATCATGGGTAAGTATAAAGGTTTACAATATGGATGTTCTTACAATTTGTTTGTAACAGAGAAAGGTCATAAATAATGTAAATGTCCAATAATAGGGGACTGCCAGAATTGATAATTTTCATCCATAAAGTGAAATACTATTAAGCTATCAAAATGTCATGTAGAGTAACATTTAACAATATGAGAAGATATTTTGATATATGATTAAATAGAAAAAAGAAGCAGGTTTCAAAATATTCAGGAAACATAATACCAATTCTTTATAAAGAATCTCTCATCTCAAACACTTATAGAAGGTATGTATCAAATTAACTTTAATTACCTCTGATGACAAAGTAAAATGTGATTTACGTTTTTCTTAGTGTTTCCAGTGTTATCTAAAATTTCCGTTATGTATATAAATAGTTTTCTTACAAAAAATAAATTAATAATAATTACATTCTGGCAAAGAAGCACATCATTTTTTAACAGTATTCAATTCTCAGATGTTTCTACTGTGTATTTATCTTCAACTAATAACATTAATGTTTTAATCCCCTTTCCAGAAAAAAAAAGAATTCCAAGTTATTATTAGAATACACACTTTATTTTGCATGACATGAATTATTATTGTTGAAGGTTGCATGTTAAGCCATCAAAAAAATGTATGAGTAAACAGGGACTTTGCTTACTGTAAATGTATTATAAAGTGTACATTTATTTCTAAACAGTGGGATTTTATTTAAGAACCTTCATTGCCATCTGTCCATAATTTCATTCATTCGGCAAAATATTTTGAGCACCTGCTATGCACCAGGTGAAGTGTAATGTACCAAAAAGATAACAGAAAAGAAATCGAAGTCGTTTTCTCCTCACACAACTTATTATAGTAAGAAATGATAAACACTACAGAAATATATATAATTTATAAATTGCATATAGATATATATTTCTTATATATATTTCTTATGTAATTTATAAAGTAAGTACGATGTGGAGAAATAAAGGAAGAAGCAGGGTGAAGGCACCCAGAGTAGGAAGGATCCTCGCTATTTTACGGACTCTCAGGAAAGACCCTCTCACAAGATAACATTTGAGCTGAGATCTAAATGCAAGTTTCAATGTAGAGAAGATGGTAAAAACAAAGCTAAAGAAACAGCAAGGAGTCAGGATGCCTGGATGGCTCAGTCAGTTAAGCATCTGCCTTTGGCTCAGGTCATGATCCCAGGGTCATGGGATCAAGCCCCACATCGGGCCCCTTTCTTGGCAGAGAGCCTGCTTCTCCCTCTACCTGCTCTGCCTGCCACTTCCCCTGCTTGTGCTCTCTCTCTGACAAAATAAATAAATAAAATCTTAAAAAAAAAAAAAAAAAAGAAACAGCAAGGAGTCTTGCTAAAGCGGGATTATAAAGGGGGAGACAACTGCCCGTGTTTTTACAATAAACCCACTGTTTATAGACTAACTTTAAAAGCTACTTTTTCCCCCTTTCAATACTTCATGATGAGCAGAGTCTATTCTCACTCCTTTCTATGACTCCTCTCTTAAAAATTATGGACAATGGTTTTCTCTTTCCACTCCATATGGCTATCATTTACCATACTCAGTGTTGTCTTCTTTACCAAAAAAGCATGCCCTCACAGCAATAATATGTACTTTATGTATTTGGTTTATATATCTGGCTTTGAATTGCCTTAGGGTGAGTTATCAAAATAAAATTTATAGAGTTGAATAGGTTATAAAACATAAAACAAGAACAGTCGTTAGCATAATGATTTAAAAATGCCATCATAAAATCACATAAACTCATTAAAACACACACACACACACACACACACACACACAACCACTAATCTCGGAGCCAAAAAACAGGTTTCATTTTTTTCCTAAAGGTTATCTCGCAGACAGAATTCATTAAGATTGGAAGAAGATAGGGTCTGTTATTAGTATGGATGCTATGTTCTTGGCAAGAAGGTTCTGCTTTCTGCTTTCCTTAGATTCCACAAAATGAAAGTAATATAGGAGGAACTTGGCATATTAGTTACAAACGTTTGATCAATTCATGTTCTTCACAAAGAAGAGCTCTTTCTCAATTCCTAGATATTTCTTTTTTATTTTTCAATCCCTAGATATTTCTGGAGAGCCAGGCCTCCACTAAATTTCCGTGCTCCTTATTTTGAGATTCAAAACCCTTCCTGCTGAGTCATTAGGTGAGTATAATTTTGCCCACTGAAATTGAAAAATGACCCGAGGATCTGTGAGCCATTTATGATGACTTTTGAAAAAGTCCAGGCAGCTGTGCCCGGACAGTTGGTGACCCTCAGGATGGCTTTCCTATAATGAATCTTTCTGAATGGTGTTTCATCATTGCATGCCACTTTATGTGAGCTCGTTATGAGTGGGTTGTAAGGGTGTGCTCACCTGTATTGCTCCCATTGGGAAAGCACAATAATGATGAAGATATCATTTGGGTCTAATAGTTCAGTGCTCTTGGCCAAGGGATTCTTCAAAGTTGGAATTTTGTAAAAACAGCAAAAGCATTCATTTAAAAGACTGCACCTACACTATGAAATCAACCATAGATTACTAAATATCTGAAGGAGAAAAAGCAAGAAATGACTGTAGGTGTAAGTAAAGATAGGTAGGTACAGTGTGCGTTTGAGTGAACTCAGCACTAGGTTTTGGTGCAAGCCTTCGCTGGTATGGCCAAGGGTCACATCGCTGTTCTATGTGTGGAGTCTCTTCTTTCATTATCCTAATTCTGTGTTGTGTGCTTTGATATCTTGTGCAGCGTTAGAACTCCCAAAGCTTCAATTCATTTGGACTTCTTAAAAATGCCCTCTGATAAACTTCTATTAATGCTTTCTGCACCTGTAGTTATAGAAGTTACCCTAGTATTCAGAGAAAAGGGACCTGGACTAAAATGCTGCATGGAATACTTATCTCCATTTTACACGAGACATTTGTTCTATAATTCTTACTGGACACCTGGCTGTATGCTTAGAATGAAAAGCAAGTTCCTTTGGTCACACGGCAAATTTAGTAGAGTTTTGCATTTAGCTGTTTCATTTCTTTCTAAGGGAGAGCTACAAAAGGATGAATGAAATGCCTAGAGATGTATCTCCACAAAGATTAATGAAGCAAAGATTGAAAAAAAAAAATGAATTTGAGTCGGGACTACGTGCAATGGTATCTCGTGGACAGCTCGAGATCCAAAGTGGACTGCTACATTTGTTCACAGTCTAGCCAGCCTGCATATATTACCTTCCCCATGCTCCATTCACTCATTTAACTAGAATGTGAGTGCCCACCCTGCAGCGAGCCCCAGCTGAGGTTTTGAAAAAGAGAGACTCGGTCTCTGGCCTCATGGAGCTTATAATCTATTTTATGTGTTTATAAATTTTTTTTGCATTGTTTAGAACATGCGTAGACAAACTTTGAAATCTATTAGCAGGATGAATAGGTAATAAATGCCTTACAATTTTCTTAGGGATACTCTAGTTTTATTGATAAAGTGGTTTATACAAGATTCGTTTCAGGCTCTGGATGTTTGTCCAAATGACCAGGATACTATTTACCTGAAACATGCCAGTATTTTACTTATATTTGCCCGGCAAAAGGAAGTCTGTTTTTTATATCTCCAAATAAGTCTTGTGGAATATTTTTCAGTTTAAATAGTTCATGATGTCAGCATGTCAGAGGTTTAAATTTACACAGTTAAGAGTCTTTCTAATGGGGCTCAATAAGGCATGTATCCAAGCAGAATTTTGCCGACTTTAATCTTGAGCTTTATAGTAAGAGTTCACTATATCTATTTAATGTGAGAGAATGTGAACTGGCAATACATTATTCCATATGTTATATATTTATGAGGCCTGCATATCCAGAACTCACAGCCCAATTATTACTCTGGCCAGAGACCTTATTTCTAGATTCATGTTTTCTCCTCATGTACAGCTGTAAACCACAAGTGAAGTTTCTAATGTTAGACAAGGTGTATCCATTAGTTCCACTAAAAAGCTCTAACCACCGGAGCTCATTGATTTTTAGTTTCATATATCTTTAATGGGGAGATTAAATACTTGTTTAGGAAGCAGAGCTTAGCTTAAGTGGTGTTTGTTCCTTCAGCGTGTACAGTTGAAGACCTCCATAATCTCTCCCATAGGTCCTGCCATGGAATAAGCCTTTTTACTACCCCCCCAAAAAACTTAATGTACTTCTGTAATTGTGTAAATGAGCATATTATAATCATTTTTTAAAAAGCATTGAAAATAAATAACAGCAGGAGAGGCCAACAGATATTTCTAATTGTCTGGTATCTGAGCATCTATTCTATGTTGTCCATTATTCATTCTCTATAAGTGCCCAACAAAAATGCCAAGTCCAGTTTTCAAATGAGGATACAATATATCTTGATCATGAATTTGTGTAGACTATGGGAAAAGAGAAATTCTAAATTCAAGGCCAAAAGCAGTTCCATCTTACTTCTCTTGGGTCATCAAAAAAAAAAAAAAATTAAAACTGGCCACTGTTTAGAATATTCTTTAAGCATATAATAACTCTAAAATAACTACAGTGAGAGATGATACCAATTCACTGTTGGCATAATGAATAAAATATCTAGAGATGTATCTCCACAAAGATTAATGAACTAAACAAAAGTGTGATCAGAATACAGAGTATCAAGCCACGTTGCTTGGTTGATTATGCACCGTAACACTAAGTATGGAAGGCTGCAAGTCCCTTAAAATAGGATCAAGCAGAGTGATATTAGCAGTGTCTGCATGCAGAGCTTTTTGTGTGTGGGTAAGCAAACCATACTCTAAAAGATCTGCTGCAGGTCCCTAGGTAATCTAACCAGACAGTGGGAAAAGAAGATCAATTGATTGCTCACTCTACTTTAAAAAAAAAAAAAAAACAAACAGTAAAGAAAAGTAAGTTTTCTCCTTCAGGGAACAACAGAGATAAGGTAGTAATGGGGGGTGAGGGGTGAGGGGAGAAAATGGAAGAAGCATGAGCATCTAGTAAAGCCCAATTAGTTAAAATGTATCTGGTTCCCTTAGAAAATGTTTTGTCATACCTTTAACAATCTTGTGATTGGTTCTCCATAACACTGAAACAGTAACTAATAATTTCAAAGTACAAAATTATTTTTTATATTAATAATCTATGTAAGTCCGAACATCTGTCATTTAAACAAGTTTATTCAGAGGCTATGGCAGCAAGATAAGAATGTGATGGGAGAGGCAAAATCCAATAATTCTCAGCCTGGGGGAATACATTTATAACAAACACAGAAAAAGATAATATCCCTAATATGATGAGCTTTAAAAAAAAATCATTAAGACTAACACAAACATCCTCAAAGAAAAAAAAATAGGCAATGACTGGGGTTTGGGCAAGGAACATGAAAAAAAGGCTAATAAGCACATTTTTAAACAACAAGCTTCTCACAATTTGATAGGGTATTTCTGAAAAACAATTTGACAATATATATCAGGATCCTTAAAATGTTCAGAATTTTTGGCCCAGTAATTCCAGTTGTAGAAATTCATCCCAATAAAATCATTAGAAATATTTCTAATTACATAGAAACTAGATACCGAGAGGTTGGGAAAATTCTAGATGTCTAACAACAACAAAAAAGGAAAACTGAAAGAAACTATGGTATATTCATCTAATGAAATATTCTTCAGTCATTAAAATTACATTGAATAATAATTTTAATGACATAAGAAAATGCTTATGATATAACCTACATGAAGAAAGCATTTATTTATAGCATGATCATAATTATGGAAACATATACATAGAGAAAAATAGGAAATATCTCAGTATCTTAATTGTGGTTATAACCACATTGTGGAAATGTACCTGTCATTTTTATTTTTTTCTTTATAACCTCCTATTTTTTTCAATTTTTCTAAAATGAGTATGTTTTACTTCTAATTTGTTTTTAAGAAAAAAATTAACAGCAACCAAAATACCTCAGAAACACATCCACCCTCTAAGGAGAGCAGAAGCACAACTGAATCTATCTGACAAGTGCTGGTTTAATATCCCCCCCAATTTTTGTGATATCAAAATTTTACTTTAGCCACAATGTATCATTTGAGCTACCTAGGAGAGTGCAGATGGTGAAAAATAATAATATACTCCTACACCATAAAGATCTTTTCCGTGAAAATTTTCCACATGTAGAATAATAAATATCCTCCATAGTAATTCTTGCTGGTCCCAGAGGTCATTGGCAGTGGACACAGTAGCTGAGGAGAACTTTTTTCCTTCCATGTACATAGAAAGAGAGGTTAAATCTATGTTTTCTTGTATGGTGTGCCATGATTCAGCATAAAAGAAATGCTAGGCATGGAGGGTCCACTGCAAGTCAACTATTTTCAAAGACAGTATGTGTGTTGTTTGAAGATATATGTCACTGTAGCTCAAAAGGGTAAAGAAGAAAAAGGCGATCTGCGAGGATCCAGCTACATAGCTAGTGCACTGATTTGGGTTCAAAATTCTCCACTTCCAAAAGGCATGACAGACCCAGAGGTTGGGACTGTGCGGTGGTTTAATTTTTGCACAAGTTTAAAGTAGCCTTAATTTTGTTCTCATTTTCTTCTTTCTCCCTTTTAAGCTAACAACACTTCAGAAGATGATTCAGAAAATTATCTTTAGCATGCCCTAAAGGCATAACAATAATGCCCCTTTCTATTGAGCCCTGACCCCTCATATTTTTCTAGGCAAGACCTTGAGAGAGGTAGAAAATTGAGAGGGTGAAGGGGAAAATCTTCAAAAGCAGCATGCCTCTAAATTGATACCATGTAAACCTCGCGTAGCATCGGGGAAACCACTGCTGGGGGTAAATGAAATGAATTCACTGGGGCATCTAATCCTATTCCTGGAACATTTAAACGCTTTAAATGCACTGGCGAGCAAACAAACTTCAAAGCAATCATTACACCCCAGACACTGTTGCTTGTGTGGCTGAAATCTTTATGAGATTAGCCCCCTACAGGGAGAGAAGTTAAACAGGGCCAGAACCACTTTGAAACTGTCGGGAGGATACCCATTTACCAGCCAAGAATCAGGGCAAATGTGCCTAATTCCCAGACCCAGATCCAGACGTCACCTACGGAGCCGAGCGCTCTACCCCACTCTCCGCAGCCGAGCCTTGTTTCTGGGCTTGGAAGCCACATCCACACCGACAACGTTAGACCAGCATCAAAATTCAAGGTTCTCGTCTTCACTGACCAAATATTAAATGCCGGATGGCACATATTGTAAAAGGGTGTGACTAAGAGGTTTTAGTTGTGGTTGTTCTGTTTTGTTTCAAATATGTGAAAAATGATGAGCAAAAATAGGAAAAATTATTTATTGTTAGTTTTTTTTTTCCTATCAACTGTTTGACTCTTATACTTGTCAAATACTCCCCTAAGTTTTCTTCCTGTCTGATCCCAATCCTAAATCTATAAGGCAAATATAATATTTCATTAGTTAACCAATTTATGAATTAAACGTTGGCTATTCCTAAACTAGCAAAGTGATTTTTACTTACGTAAACGGGGCTTAAAAAGTATTAATTCATTCAACCAATATTGACTTCCCTACCATATTAGACAAACAAAATTGATACTAATGCTGTAAAGACATAAATCAAATGGAATCATTTCATCACAGGTGGATGAAATGTTCCATGGTGGATATTATAAGGCAAACAAATCTGAGGATCCAACATGGCTATTTCAGGTGCACAGAGGAAGGACAAGTAGATGGTGATGGAGGCTTGAGTATGTTTTCTTCCCTGATATTTTCATACCCATGGTTCTTAATTTCTGAAATTCTACATTCCTGGGATGAGTTTGTGCTATCAATTTTCAGACTTAAATTTCAGAGATTGGAGTTATTTCTATTTGATTTGTCTTTGTCAGTTCACACTGAAAATTTTATGAGAACATAAATCAGTTTTTATTTACTCCCTGACATGATGCTGCCAAATGAATTTGGTTCTCTCTGAACATTGTTGCCAAGATGTTTCTCCATTTCCTTAAAGGGACTGTTCTTATTGAGGGAAAGTGTTGGCACAGCCTGGGGTCACCACTGTGGGGAGGCAGAAAGGTCTATTCAGGTACATGTTTCTGTCACTCCTCAATTTTCACAGAAGTATGTTAATCCTACTTCCAGTGGGACTAACAGTTGAAGCATATGGCTCAGCCAGGCTAGCCAGTTACCTAGGCCAAGTACTTAAAAATCTCAAGCTCAAATAAAAAAGAAAATAAGAAAAATAAGAGAGAGGGAGAGAGAGAGCGAGCCTCAAGAGGATGCAGAACCCATCCAGTCCTTAGTATACTTTAAAATCTGTCTTTCATTATACCGTTCCAGCAGGAAGCATCACCCCTCAAGCACATTCTATTAGTTCCCTAAAGATTTATTACTTTGTTGCTTTGGGGTATAATTCTACCAGGCTATGTAGTAGAAAATTATAAGTAAGCTCATTGTAAAAGTACTATAAGAATATAGTCTCCCATGTTCCAGTGCTCTCTCTGAGAATCCACAAGAGAAATTTATCTCTGGGCATAGAATGGGAAAAAATTAGAATATTCATGAGCAATGACCTGGCTTGTTTTTTATCTCATTAAACACTGTGAATCATAAAGCTGATCAGGTCTTCTTTAAGCTGGCTGCTCAAAATTTTAGAGCCACATGCATGGCCCAATTCACTCAAGAATAAAAAACTCCCAACATCTGATGCATATACTAGTCTCAACTCTGATTTCTTATTATCTTTCTAATATTCTTGTCCTTTACCGCATTCCTTCATCTATTTTAAATGTTAATTCCATCTTGTTGGATTATGTACATTTTGTTAAGTAGTCTTAAATCTTTTGTTGAGTATAATATTTACACAAAATAAAAGCGATAATTAAATATCATCATTCTCAAACATGCCCCTTTCCATCTCATCCTTGGAAGACCCTAGCTATTGTTTCCTGACAATGCTACTAATATTTGCCAATCCAGCAGAAAGTTTTGCACAAACGAACTGGTGTAATAGGATGTTAACCTTTAATAAGAGTTTGCCACATCACAGTCACACTATGGGGGATCTGCCATTGATTTTTCAGTAAATATGGCAAGTGGTAAAAAATATAGTGTGTGCTCCTCAGCACTAAATTTTTCAGTGACCGTTTTTCTTTCTGCTGTTTTCTATTCTGCTGTCTTCAGGTGATATTTAATAAAATGCTCTCTTTTCTCAGTGTATGTGCTTATACTGACATGGCTTATGGGGCCTATGCTAAAGCTGTCATCTGTTTTGCTGTTTAATGCATTTGTAAAGCTTGCCTTCATTCTTTAGTAAAGCACAAAAAGCAAATTAGGTGGGGAAAAAAATTACTGTGTCATGGAATTAAAGAGCAAGCATAGACCATGCCTCCCCCAGGTCCTTTAGGTTATTCAAATCCTTGCAGGCCAAAAGACAGTTTCTTAACATCTCAAAAAGTGAAACTCAGAATATGGTAAAAGTGCATGACAATTGTTGGAAAGGTCTTGTTTCTACTTAGCCTTGGCTGTTCCTTCTGGAACTCAGCTACCTTTGTTTATTATTCTATTCTCATTTAACATAAAAATAATCACTATCTCTAATATGAATCCTTTGGGAGGTCAGGTGTGATGAGATCAAGATGTCATTGGACAATGCTTCCTCCCTTACACACAAGATGGCATTTACCTTGCAAAGTTGTTATAAGCCAGGGTCTGGTCCTCTGATTTGTGCAAGCTCCGAAATCTGATTTTGTCAGCAAGGGGAGAAAGGAATTACTGGTCATGGGAAGAGGTAATCAACAGAGTTCACTGAGACGAACACATAGACCCAACTTCTTTTCTTGGCGGCATGACTAATCCTTTAGCTGACTTAGCAACTCTCTGTTCCTAGGTATGCAGGCCATCAGAAAATTGGAATATGGAAAGTCTATTATTCAATTAGTTGTTCCACAGACTTTGAACACCAAGCATGTGAAGACACATGAGATACCAAGTCAACCAAGATGGATTCCCTGACCTCTAGAAGTGTGTAGTCTACTTGGCAGACAAAGACATAAAAACACAAATTCAATGACAGTATCGGCTTTGGTTGAAAATCTGTGTCGTGAGTGTTCAAACACATCATATCAAGTCAGCTCTGTAATGTGAAAATATTTGCCCATGGAAGAGGAATATTTAAAATCTGCTGCCCGAGACTCCCTCTTCTACAGAAAGTGATTACACAGAGAATCAGAATCAAATCTGATTCTCTGTATAATTGTTTTATAGTTTATCCATCAGAGAGGAATCTTCTTTCCCTTATTGTCAATGTTTCCCCTTTATCTACACACAAACTCCCACCATGTAAAGAAGACAGTTTTTAAATTTTTTAAAAAGATTTTATTTATTTATTTGACAGAAAGACAGAGAGAGAACATAAGCAGGGGGAGCGGCAGGCAGAGGGAGGGGAAGAGGGAGAAGCATGCTCCCCGCTGAGGAGGGAGCCCAATGCGGTACTAGATCCCAGGACCCTGGGATCATGACCTGAGCCAAAGGCAGACCCTTAACAGACCAAGCCACCCAGGCGCCCCAAGAAGACAGTTTTAAAGCCACTGTTGCTCATGTCCAATTGCTTAAATGACATAATTAAAAAATACAAACCTTCAATGACTGGAAAATGAAATCCAACTATCTTTGTTGGGATATCATGCAAGGCCTATATTTCCCACCTTGTGTTCTTCATCTCCCTTCTCCAATCATTATGCTCTTGCTAAGTAAACCATTTACTTTATTCAGTCAGTCAGTCTATAAATATTTGTTCAACACCTACTATGTGCCAAGTACTATACTTATGATGGTAAACAGGAAAGCAGCCAATAGACACACTGGTTCCCTCAGCCTGGAGGCGATTTCGGTTCCATTTGTTTGATTAAAAGCTACTTAATATTCAAAGTGTAGCTGAAATTTCACTTCCATCATTATATTGCCTGGAATCTACCCAGCTGAAAGAAATGATTGCCTGTTACACATATTCTAATCCCCAGTCCCAGGTACTTTCTTGCAGCGCTTAAATACCTCCCAGTTATTTTTACCTTCACTTGACTACTAATATGGAGGTCTCCTGAGAGCAGGATTTGTAGATGATTCACCTTGGTTTCCTCCCAGCATTTTAAACATAGTAGTTGCACATGGAATAAAGGAATAGAGCCAGATTCTTGTAGCATTTCTGGAGTTAAAAACCTAACGCTACAATGATTTAAGAAGACCTCATCACTAAGCTTTGTGTCCTCTATGGATATAGGAGTGTGTCTTTATTTTGTCAAAAAAAAAATTTAACTTTACTGCCATTCAAATATGCCATGACATTTTAGTTTATATTTGTATATTAAATTAAATATACAAATTTCTTGTTACTTGCTTTATAGCTGCTCTTACAGAAAATAAAGTTTTTCTCTTTTTAATATCTGATATACAAAAATGTTGGCCGATCATTTCCTCTCAAAAGCTACACTGATTTTCATGGTCCTTCTCAGGGTATTTGATGCTAAGCATGTATCACGTAAGAAAGGTATATTTGAACAAATTTGCTGCTCTGTTGGCTATTGGCTGAAAGAGGGTCCCGGGATATTCATTTCTGGATAGTTTTACACCATAAAGAAATTAAGATAGAGTGTCTTAGTTTCAAGTTGACCCGAGAGAGGAAGAAAACATGAATCCCAAGGAATTGTCATTTAGGCATTTATGATCAGATCAGTGTAAATTTTACTTTAGCACCTTCTGTTCTTTTTATGT
This sequence comes from Mirounga angustirostris, assembly GCF_029215605.1. Taxonomy (NCBI): domain Eukaryota; kingdom Metazoa; phylum Chordata; class Mammalia; order Carnivora; family Phocidae; genus Mirounga; species Mirounga angustirostris. Next base: position 66,629,475 of record NW_026991717.1, on the reverse strand, counting down.
CAGCGTCCTGGAAGTGGCAAGGCCATGCAGCTCAATGGACACCTCGGAAATGTGTGCCTTAAATCCACCAGAAAACCCAGATGAATTAAAAAGTCATGATAGCATCTCCTCCTGACCTCTTTGTCTAATTCCCTTATTTTCCCAGAGGTCAAACCTATTGTTTCAGACTAACTCTGTTTTCTGTGACTTCACATAGCCTGGCTGCCCTCCTTCTTTCCTAAATGTTATATTTGACATGCCCCTCCCCGCCCATTACAGAGAATTGCTTCCTTTTTTTTTTGGTCAGGAAAGCTACATGCCTTTAAAGACCATTTCCCAAGGTTTTTTTGCTCCAGTCCATGAGATATGATTAATTTCACCCATTTTCCATGTGTTGCCCCTCAAATTAGTCTGGCAAATATGGGATTTGTGAGACTATTCTTGAGCTGTATGCCATTTGGGCTTGAACCCCTGTTAAATGGTAAATATTTTGGAAACATGGGATGTCTCTTCATTATTAACCAACATTATATTTTCTTTATAATCTCAGTGACTAACTGCAGGCATGTTTTAAAATGTCCACCTGATCATTTTTAATCCCAAGAAAAATTTAACTTGTGTGGCTTACTTAGAAAAGAGAATGGTTTTCCTTCATATACCTTACCAATGATGAAGTTCATAGATGTTGGAATTATCTACCTAGAAAAGAAAGAAGAAGGTAGGCTTTAAAATTAAAACAAAAACAACAACAAAAAACAGAGAGGGAGGCAAACCATAAGAGACTCTTAACTCTAGGAAACAAACTGAAGGTTGCTGGAGGGTAGGTGAGTGGGGGAGATGGGGTAAGTGGATGATGGATATTAAGGAGCACTTGATATAATGAGCACTGAGTGTGATATGCAACTGATGAATCACTAAATTCTACCCCTGAAACTAATACTACACTGTATGTTAATTAACTTGAATTTAAATAAAATCTTGAAAGAAAAAAAATAAGATTTTTTTTCTTTCTTTTCTTTCTTTTCTCCTCTTTTCTCTTCTTTTTTTTTTTTTGTTATAATTGTGAGAGGCATTTTAGGGAGGTGACTTTAAATATCAACTTAGCCTTTCTTACTGAATTAAGTAATACTGAAAGGAAAGAGGATTGACCTGTCAGAGGTAGAAAAGTTTAAATTCAGTGAGAATAGAGTTTTTGGAAAGAGTAACTCTAGTTCTAATAGGATTTTATTCCAAGAATTTGAATACTTAAAAGACTGAGACTAGACACCTACATCCACAAAGAGGAGCTGCCAATTATCTGGCGAGTTGAGCAGTTAGCTATCTGCTAAATTTAGCCAATTTGAAAAAAAAAAAAGAAAAGAAAGAAAGAAAATTCTAGCCTCAAACTCCTACTTTCTCAATAGTGGATTAGTTTTATCTGAAATATCTGGCTAATTAATTCAGTTCTGCACTCCATTTTGCCTGTGTGAACAGAGGTTGAATGTCGTGTTCGGATCCAATTCTCAGAGGTAGGGAGGCATTGGGAGGGCATCCTTTACATTAGCGTTCCTCAGAATGACATTATAGTTCAGTGAATGAATATAGAATTAGACTAACTTGCACATTCAAACAATGTTTGATTACTTGGGAAAATACAGGTATAAGCCTGGCATGGATTACCCTAAACCACAGGCATTTGACAGAGAATCAAATTAGGCACAAACTCAACTGTTATGAAAATTTCCATTTAAAAGGAGAGTTATGTTGAATATATTTGTGCACCAGTTCTGATACTTCTGTAAATGATTTTAACATCTCAAAGCCCAGATGAAAGTATTATAATTGCTGAGAAATAGAAATATCACCACCAAACATAAGAGGATCCTTTTATTATTCTTAGTAGTAGAGAAATTGGTCCAAATTTTCCAAACTGTTGGTGAGATAAATGCAAGACCATAAATCAGTATGTGAGAGCAATGACTCCAGATCCCTCTCTTCTTGCTTCCTTTGCCCAACCCAGATGTAAATTCGAATTACACAACAGTACAATAGTTAAAGGACTATTAACAAACTCAAGAGGCAGAAAACTGAGGCAAGAAAGAAACCAGATAATTCATTTCTGAATAAACAGAAATTCTTCAAGAAGTTTGTGAGAAAAAAAATCATGCTACTCAGGAGGAAAAAAATGTCCAAGTCTTTGAATAGTAACATTTTTTTTAAAGATTTTATTTATTTATTTGAGAGAGAGAGAGACAGAGACAGAGAGAGAATGAGCGGGGGAGGAGGGGCAGAGGTAGAGGGAGAAACAGGCTGAGCAGGGAGTCCAACATGGGGCTCGATCCCAGGACCCCGGATCATGAGCTGAGCCGAAGGCAGACGCCTAACTGGCTGAGCCACCCAGCCGCCCCAAATAGTCATATTTTTTTAAACACCAAGTTGGCCTATAATTTCCCCCATGAAATTAAATAAAATATATCAGCCTTTCAAAACTTTAATAATTCCATAAATGCAGGATTAAAATGATTTATAAAACAATGGGATTCCTTTTCAAGGCCAGCCATTTATACCAACAACCACAAAAAGTTATGGCAGTTGTTTTGCATTTCACTGGCCTTACTTTGGACTACAATGAACCATCAAGATCTTCTATGATGTGAATGTTAAAATGGTGAGTTGGCTCGCCTGAGGCTAAACTACTCTCTACAAGGACAACTCGAGCAAATAGTCCAATTTTTGCTTCTGAAAATTAAAAATTATAAATTGCTAGAGAACTTTGGTATGCAAACAGCTAGAGACCCAACTAGTAAAGAGAAAGACATATACCACACTCAACAGCAAAGTTAATCTCACCTCAAACCAGCCAAGCTGCATTAGATAAATGCTTGCCAGACTTCACATTTAGCTGGGGGCTATGAACATCATGTTATTTCCAGCAAAAATCCTGAACAGTGTATCCTAACACCCCACCCCATCCCCACATTAATCATAAAAATATCAAAGAGATTATAGACAGTCTGTTGTTTGGCAAGACCTGGCAAATTCTTCCTGCTTTCAAGTATAAGCAAAGCAAACAACAAACTAGAGAGCGATTATACATTTTTAAAAATCTGTAACGTAGAAGAAAAGAAAAATTGGTCTAATGAGGTAGAGGGAATGAAACCTATAAAAATTATTTTTAAATAAATAAGAAAAATGAAGAATACCTCTATTTTAGAATGCATTGCTTTGTTCTCAATAAAACATATGAAAACATAAACTTTATCACACAAGATAAGATGAAAGAGAGTGTTATTAAAAGATAAAGTATAAAGCAAACCAGCTGCATAAGGAATGAGGGTTGTGGCATCATTTCAGTTTCCCCTCACTTCTATCACTCATAGCAAAAAAAATAAAAAGATAAAAACAATAATCTCCATCCTCATGAAACCAAGACACAGTCACAACCCCGGGTCTCAGGTTATTTAAAAAAAAAGCTTGCAAATACAATGAATTTAAGATGAAATCAGAGAAGAGCCCTGAGATCATGTGCAAAGTTCTATAGTTCTCCTAGAGGATGCAGTGTTTCTTAAAGCTTCTAGATGTCAAATTAGCAAAAGCCCTAAGCAGCTGTGTCAGAGTGAGAACAGTCACATCTGATGGTGTGGGCAATACACAAGTTGGTCTAGGGGCGCCTGGGTGGCTCAGTCAGTTAAGCATCTGCCTTTGGCTCAGGTCATGATCTCAGGGTCCTGGGATCAAGGCCTGTGTGAGCCTCCCTGCTCAGCGGGGAGTCTGCTTCTTCCTCTCCTCCCCACTGGTGCTCTCTTGCTATCTCGGTCTCTCTCAAATAAATAAATAAAATATTTTTAAAAAATAAAAATAATACACGAGTTGGTCTAAACAATGCTTTTCCACACATTTTTATAAAGGAGTAGCTAAATGAAGTATTATAAATACGCAATAGTTAAAAAGAATGTAGCAGATTTGTGTATGTCAAGGTTACATCATGCTAACATACACCCTTGGTACTATATGAGAATTTTACCAAGTGCAAATATTATTTTATTTTTTAAAATATTAAAATTTTACTAAAATGTAAAGTATAGGGTGAAGCAAACCCTAGGGGAAAGCCTTCAGATGAGCCATTTTTGAAAGAAGCAGATGGAGAGAATGTCAAAGTCAGGGAGCAATCAACTTGGAGGCAGCTAATGAAAACGAAAGAAATATATACTAAATCATGACATGAAGTGCATTAAAATGATAAGGTTTCACTGTGAACCACATATACCTTCTATTCTGATGAAGAAAAGGAAACTGTCGTACAACAGGAGTGACATGCAAAATATTTTTAAAAACCGTGTGAGTCATATACTAACCAATTGGAACAAATCCTGGCCAATCAGAACGAAAGGAAATACATGAGCTATACATATTGGAATAGAGGGGGCAAAATTATTCTTATATGCCAATAATATGATTACATACATAGAATCTCCAAAAGAATCAAATAAAAAAAAAGTAAAGCATAATAATAATTCAGCAAGGTGAATACAAAGATCAATAGCTTTCCCATACACAATTGAGTTAGAAAATAGAAGGATAGGAAATAACACATTTTAACAAGTAACAAAAAAAACCCAAAGTGACTAGAGATAAATAAAACAAGAAATACTGACTTGTTTGGAAAAAACTATTTTAAACTGTTAAAGGACCTAAAAGAGGTGAGAAACCAGAAGATAAAACTTGGTTTTAAATATATGAATTAATACTGTATGGATGAAATTCTCCATAAATGAACCTATAAATCAAGTGTAATTTCAATGTAAATATCAATGTGATTATTGGAGGGAAAAGAGGTGCCTGATAGCAGTCATGAAAACTGTGGGGCTTGGAGGGGTGGAGAATCTAAGTAGAACATTCATACAAAATAATAAAACATATTCTAAAGCTATAGAAATTAGAACTGATGTTTATCCAGAAATATACAGCATATCAATTGAGGAGAACAGAGAGTTTAGAAGTAGGAAAAATGCATTATTCAATATTAGATTATAATTAATATGACATTTTAAATCAGGACAGTGGGGAAAGAGTGATTATTTAATTAAATGATGTTAGAATGCCCATTTTATGTTATTAAAAAACAAAGCTAAATCTCTATCTAGCTCTTTATACTAAAATATGTTTTAGATGGATTCAAGTTACATAAGCAGAAAAGGAACTGTAACAGTTATAGAACAAGATATCTCTGTAAAAATAAGAAAAAAATGTGAACATAATGAATATGAACAAATAACAATGGATTAGAAATTCTTGAGAATTGCTCAAACTCTCCCCCTTAGAATTAAGGAAATGGGTCTTAAAACTCCTTAGATAGTGTTTCCCAAATTCAATTTGGGAAAAAACAACAAGTTCGGTAATATATAATGCTGGCAAGTAACAGGGATAAAAGGCTTGTTCAAAGACCATTGCCAGAAACAAAAGTTGTCATAAACTCATTGGAGGGCAATTGGCACCATCTATGTAAATTTAAAATACACACTATTTTTTGACCCATGAATTCACTTCTAGAAATCATTTTGTAGTTATCCCCTATGGAAATGGAAAAACCTATGTACAAGGATGTTTATTGTAGCATTGTCTATAATAAAATGCTAGACACAATTCAATGTCCATTTCGAGGGAATGGCTAAATAAAGTATTATAAATAAATTAGGAGTATACAATAGTCAAAAAGAATGTGTCAGATTTATGTATGTCAAGATTATATTATGCTAATATAATATACCCTGAGTACTATATGGAAATTTTACCATGTGCAAGTATCATTTTTCTTTTTTAAAAATATTAAAATTTATTAAAACACTAATTTTAGAAATATCTCAATAAAAATAGTTATGTTACATAAAAATGTATTCAGGGAAGTAAAGGATACAATGGTAAAATTAACATTCACATATGGCACAGGAAAGGCCAGAGAAGTAGGTTAAAGAGATGAATGTGATAAAGGGCAGTAACAGAGATGCACTCAGTGGTTATTACATGATGTTCATTAGTCAAGGCAGTGGCAGGGAAAGGACACATTCAAACAGAATATATTGGTAGCAACTCTAGCTTATTGTTTCATCAAATCTGAGATTCTACCAATTCTAAAATATACCATTATTTTCAGGTTCAGTATGAAAAATGCTGCCAATTAAACTATGACATAAAATGACTTTCTAACCATTGATCGTAATGTGCATCCTAATTTCAGATACATTAAAATGGGAAAATGCATCTTATAATTGATGCAATTGTATATGAAAAATAGCCGATACCTAGAAATATCTTGGCAGCAATTGTGAATTTCAATGGTAAATACAAAATCCTCTCAGCAATCAGGCAAGAAAAAAATTACAAAGAAATAAAAATTAGCCCGGCCTTAGCTTTCTTTTCATTATTGAATTCCAGAAGACGTTGGACAAATCTTGAGAGATTTGAGTAGGAAAGGATGAGATCCAAGAATTCCATGCTCTGCCAAGTAATTTTTTTCACATACAAAGGCAATGAAAAAATATTCTCAAATAGAGGGCTCGGAAAATATATTACTGTATTCCCAAAAAACACGTTCCTGATGATCACACAGTGTGAATCAAAGGACAAACACAGGTCAGAGTATAAAGGACTAAGTTAATTTTTAATTTCACTAAATTAGAATTAAATTTATAAATATATTAAACAAAATTAAATGTAAAATAAATAATTTTGAAGGATTTTATATGTAATGGCAGAAATTGTGATTTAATAATTAGCAATAATTTCCAAAATAATCTGAGCCTCTTACTTCAGATTATATCAGCAACATTGGAAAGTATTGGGGACGTAGGACAAAACAAGCCGCATTCACTACGTTAGGTAAGGAAAATTGTCCTATATCACTTGTTTCAGAGTTTTTAAAATTAATTTTCTTTAAATTATAAAGTAGGAAAAAATTGACCCACAATGTCATCTCATAAAATGTAACTGTTGATATTTAAAAATAAAGTAATAAATGTATATAGTTTTAAATTTTCAGACAATAGATGGAAAATTAAGTTTATTTTCTGCCCCAGACACACACACACACACACACACATTTAAAAAATGTTTACACTAATGTGATCATACTACATAGGCTAGAGAATAATCTATATTGGTACATTCAGATTATACTGTTCAAAATTATTTCTGCTTACTTAGCATCCTTTTCCCTCCTTCAGGAAATACATTTGTTTTTTCTAATAGACAACCAGTACCATGTGGTTTTGGAGGGCAGGGGAGTTGGCCTTCCACGTTTTAGGAATGAACATAAAACCCTAAAAAGGCAGCAACTTTCCTGCATGGTATTTAAGACTACTGAAAGAGAGCAGGTCTCTCTCCTCACCTGAGATTGTGAGCAATTAAGACGTGAAGAAGCCTAGAGATGCCTGGTCATCTTCTCTGCCATTTGTCAAGACCTTCCCTAAGTTATGTAGAGTGGGTAACTGCTATAACAAATAGATCCAAAAATGAATAATGGCCCAAACACAATAGAAGTTTATTTGTTGCTCACAGGAAGGTTGAAGGTGGTTCCAGTTTGGAGAGGTGTGGTGGAAGAAGTCTGAGCCAAACAGCAAGTCAGGGACTCAGATTGTCAGAGGTCCCTCCATCTTCAGCAACAGGCTTTCAAGGATACCTGGGCTCAGAGGATAATGTCAGATGATTTGGGGTATGCAGGCTTAGAAGTGGCTCACATCCCTCCCACGCACATTCTGTGGACTAAAACTCAGTCACATGGCCACACCACACTGGGGAAGATTGGAAAACCTGGTCCATTTGTGTCATAGGAAGAAGAGGAAATGGGTTTTGGTGAGCAGCTAACACTCTCTGCCAGTCTTCCACTAGAAAGGCATGGCTTCCAGATAAAGTCTTGGATCCCTTGATGACACACAGACCTTTCTATCAGGTTCAGATGTGGTTTCTCAAGGTAACTCCCAACTCCAACCCAATATTTCATGGTAACGCAAGAATAAGATAACTGGAATATGAGAATGTCGCTGGGATTATCTGTGTACCTGGTATTGAACTGTGGCTTTGCTTTAACTTCTCCAAATTTGTGAAATGTCCTTTATCTCCATGGGCGATATTCTCTCCCACCCATTCCTAAGAGAATATCCTGGAGTTTTAAATCCTTTCCCCAGTTCTGTTCAGAGGCCTGAAGCCAAAAACTTGCTATTTCAAGAATTTTTAAATGAGCAATGTTAAGTACTTATATATTTTGGCCCATATACTAAGCCCATATACTAAACCTCCTGGGACCTCTTAATACAGCTCTCCCTACATTATCCTTTTCTTTCAGAGATCTTTGTATTACTTATTTTTTAGCTCCTCATTACCTCTTTGTAGAGGAGGAGAATGAATTCTGTGAGATTATAAACATTTCCCCAAAACTCCATTCCCTCTTGGTCAAGAGAAACCAGTATGGGGAACCCCTAAATTTGTCCTTCTACTCTGACATTTTGCCGGTAGGTAGGTGTTGTGCAGGGAAGGACAAATAATTTTCCCTCGACCCCCCATTTTTGGCTGAGACCCCCTGGAATAAAAGACGATTAGCAAAAGAAAAACAAACAGAAGCTTATTAACATGTGTACTTCATGTATACCCGGGAGATATCTAAGAAAATAGTAAAACTCCCCAAAATGGACCAAGCCATTATTTTAAATACCACCTTCAGTGAAAAACAAAAGAAAGATGTTGGGGTGGGGAGAGGCAATTCACGGGCTGTGAGAAGAAGAAATGTTTGAGATGAGATGTCATGTAGCTAATTATTAATAACATGCAAAAAGGCAGAATGTCATTGCTATAGCATGATCCCAATTATGCAACCATATTAAAGCCTGGGAGGAAATAAAACGAGTAGCAAACATGGTTATCTCTTAGTTCTAGGATCACTGATGATTTTTATTTTATTCTTTTTGACTTTACTATATTTCTCAAATTTTCTATATAACAAAAATATTCAAAAAATAAATAAATACCAGTTATGTTTCAGTTCTCTCTGGTTTAAAGAAGTTATCATTACTTAATTGATTGCTTCTGCATAATGCTAGAGGAAAAAGAATGAAATAAGATAATCAGTTCATCTGTGGACAGGCTATGTTATTTCTAGTGCCCAAAGGACTTGCATGAGCTCAGTTTACACTTGTGTTATGGGGAACGGAAAGGGAAAGAAAACTCAGCATGAGAACAGTGTGAGCCATGTTCAAATCCATTGCTCACAGCAGGGAAAAACAATTGCTTCCTCTCCTGTTTCCAGTGACCTAGCATGTGTGTGGATCACAGTGTCGGAAAAAGTATCCAAAATTGCCTTCAACATGGCTTCCCTCTGTTATTTTTACATTAGTTAATGCCTGGTCCAAAGGACCCTCTGAGAAACCTCAAAGCCTTGTACTGCCCTGATTCTCTTGGGCCAAAAAGTCTTCAAACAGACATCTGCTTATTTTATGAGACAGACAGTTTCATAATAGGAGTCAAGGACCCCGACAACTACCCTGTGCCCTAAGAATGATTGCATCATTAATTTCTAAGGACATTACTAAACTCTTTAAAATAATTCTCTGTGATTTTAGACCCCTGTAGACTGGGAGAACTCTTTTGTAAATGGGTATTATTTATTTTCAAAGAAAAATAATTTGCATATTATTCTTCCCAGATTGCTTGTTTACTGCTTCTATCAACCTCAATCATGAAAGCTTTCAGGGTAGGTGCTGGGAACAAAGATGAAAACAGATGAATTTAAATGTTTGTTTATAAAGATGTTTGAAGGGATTAATTTTTATCTGGCCATTTAAATAGGATTAAAGGGATTACCTTGAATAATAAAGGCACATATAAATACCTATGTTGTCTCTAATTAATAGGTTCAGATATGAATACAAGATATGTCAAATTATTACAGAATAGCCTATGATTACATTATTTTTAAATAATGGAAAGGAAACTCATGAGTCATTAGTAAAGAGATGACTTTGGAATAAGGCAAACTCATTCAGCAAATATAATGCTTTGCAAGACACATTTCCTATTTATACGTACAGTTAATAACATCTATTATGCAGTCTTAGTCCTGGAAGCCTGTGTTTGTTGAGAGAAATACTTTAAAACATAAGCTTAATTACATAGTGCTTCAGCTTCTCTGGCAACATCAAAAGGGAGAAAGTCATTTGTGCTTTAATGAACATTTTGAAAGGGGAAAATAAGTTCTCAAGTTGAGAACTCTACAAGTTAGAGGCAAGAAGAATGAGGGAGGAAGAAAATGTGAGATTATAATTTAGTTTTTCAGTATATGACAACAAAAGCTATAAGGGGAAAAAACATTCTACAAAGCCTTGTGGTTTCTATCCTGGGGTTTTGCCCCTGAGACTTAATTCAGGCACATTATAAATGGAAATATTTATTTTCAAGGGAAAGAGTCCCCTTAAGCTCTCTTTAGCCAGATTTCTCCCTAAACACCATTAACTGTCACATTTTGAAGAAAACTACTGAAGAAAATTAGTGACCCATGCCAAGGAACCAATAGGTGACAATAGGTTTTGCAAATGGTTTTAACTTGATTCAGGATTCTGACCAAAAAAAAAAAAACAAACAAACAAATACCCCACAAATTAGGGTTATAAAAATCATTATCAGTTTGTGCATATTGATAGCAAGAAGATATAAACCTGGTATTACCTGATTTACCTTGGAGTTCTTAGAAGTGGACAGATAGGCTTATCCTCTGGTACAATGCATTTTATAAGGTAAAGAGGTGTTAGACACCATTAAATGCTCTCATTTAGTAAAACAGGTGCAAAGATGTGGATGGTCCATAGATGACAGCCGAGCTCTAACCTCTAGGCTCTGGATCCATCAGTAGTTCATTGACTGAGTATGAAACGAGGAGTATTTATTTTAAGGACTGTTTGCAGTATTTCCCAGAACTGTGCTCAAGTCCAGCCTCAGGCAAATCCAAGAACAAAACCAAAATTGGTCTTTGGTTCCCTCTTTCCATCCTACTGTGTGGCAACTTTTCCCTACCCGTGGTTCTTTGACCCAGTAGGATCCCACGGGACTCTTGGGCCACACCCACACCTGTCAGTATCTCTTAATTTGCACAGCACTGGTAATAATCAATTACACATTACCTTAATGAAGAGTATTCTCCTTTCAAACTTGGACCCTCAAAAGCACAGTATCATATCTCAAAGGAATGGATCCTTCCTCACCTACCTTCTCCTTTTCATTCTTTTCTTTTTGCCTTTTTTAACCAAGGAGGAGACTAAAATAGTCCACTAACTTCTGTCACATCCCAAACATTTCTATTATAAACACGTCATATGTGCAAGGAAACCAGGTGACTAGTTTTTGCTTCTTAAGTTTAAATGTGGAAAAATCTTCAGCAATTGACAGTGTCTGCAGTTACTTTGATGACATTACACTTGTGAGAACTTTCTACAAACCAACTAGACCAACACCAGCACCCAAATCTCTGCTCTGCGACTTGCTGGCTGTGCCTCAAAGGGCAAAATACCTAAAATAAAATGAGAACAATGGGCCCATTTTCTTCCTTTCCTTCCACATTTGCCTAATTCTTCTTCCTCTTTAGCCCATGCTGCTTTATAGGTTTCCCCTCAAGTGATGAGCCCTCTGTCCTCTCAGGACTGGACTTTCTCGAAGTCACTGACTAGAAGAGAATGCAAGATACAACATGACGGTAACCATCACTGGGGTTCCGGATTCCTAGCACTGTTTTCCTACATGACACCACATGTGAAGACCCCAAATAAACTGCAGGTGTTGCTGCAGAAATCAAAAGGAAAACTCGATCATCATTTAACATGATGGCATTCGATTTTGAATTTTACATCTTGGGCTCTCCTGGTTGCCTTATTTAAAGCCCTTCTCTTTGCCAACACTTCTTTTGAACTCTGAGAGACACATCCATCATGATACAAGATTGGATCTGTAGCTCGAGGTACTGGAATAATAATCAGAGGTGTACATATAAACTGAAAGCCTCTGCATTTCTCCAAACCAGCCCCTGTTGTAGGAATGCTAAAATAAGGCTAATGCAAGAAAAGCTATTCCAATGTCATTTTAGATTTCAGGCATTGCACATTTGTACCCATGATTATGTCAAAATATACACATAGGCATCATTTGAGGGAGAATTTATTATAAAAGAAAATATAAAAAAAAAAAACAAAGCTAGACTGACCTTGCTTTATTTATTTATTTTTTAAATCAGTGCTTGAACTGGAGTTGAATAAATTTGTCCAGCTTAACATGAAATTGGGTTGGTCTGAGAATAAAAAATAAACCCAGTAAGCCTGTTCATGTGGAGTGAAAAGAAGAGAACAACAAAGAAGCATAAAACATCTCCCTTCTAGCATTAAAAAAAGAAAAAAAAAGTATTGGCTTTTTTAAATCAAATCTACTTTCAAAGAATATTATGTTGTATGTGAAAAAATAAAGAATCAAATGCATCAGAAGCAAGGGGATTCATTTTAAATGGTGAAGATATCTACCTGGGGGAAAAAGGGGAAGATATAAGAATGCTGATATTGGTGGAGGATTTTTAGGTCTGGAGGAGGTCAGACACATCTAGACACAAATGCGAGAGGCAAGAATTAATGAAGGTTTACCTTTCAGGTTTTCACACCCTTGTGAATTTTACTCTCTTTCCTTATATGTAGACTCTCTGAGTGCCTGGGGTGGGGCGGCGGGGGAATGATTTTTTTTTTTTGAGAGACACATCAAATCATTTACTTTAAACCAAGTGAAATTCAATTGATTCCTATTTTGTTTCCTGGACCCAATGATCACGAGGACTAAGGCCATATTTCTACTTCACTTGTTCTTGGCTTTTTGAATGCAGTGTTCAGTGAAGTCAGTGTTCCCAGTTTCCTACCATCCAAACCAAATGAGATATGTATAAATTGATTCTCTTTTGCTACTTTTTATTACCTTTCAGGTCTGTTTGTTTACCATCATCAATAGATGCACTTTGGACCAGACTTCTTGAGGTGTGGTATAAAGCTATATGAGCAGGAGAGCTCAACAATGGCTAAGAAATTAATTGCAAAGACACACTAATTCCAGGGAAGGACTTCCAGTTATTTAAGCCATAGCCTTTCTTTAGAGCATCCTTGGTGAAACATTATGGTCAAGAGGAGACACAACCTCCGAGACCTCGTTTATTTCAAAATAGTCCTCTAAGGCATATGTCTGAGATTTTAAGGCTCAAAGTCTGTAAGCTGGAAGTTCACTAAGCAAAACTGAGTTGAAACTGAAAGGGAAATCCTCAGTCTAATTTTCTCCACATCAGGTCCTCTTTGAGCTCAGCTGGACTTATTCTTCCCCTTCAGAAGCCAAAACAAAAACAAAAGCAAAAACGAAAACCCAACAGGTACAAAGATCAGATTGCACTTTCCAAGCTTCAGCCTAGAGGGAGTTTTTAGCCTTAACTTACAAATTCAGAAAATAGGAGTTTATAAGAGAAACAGTGACAGAACCTTAATTATGGCTTCACAAAGGGCAATGCCACCCTAAAAAGGAACTACCTCTGAGAACATGCTTAATCTTTGAATAACTCAATGAGAGAGTAGTGTGATGAGTCAGGTCCCCACTTGCAGTGCACTGGTGTGTGCCCTTTATAAAATTTACTGTCACTTTTAACTCCTTCCTGTCTGACTAAGCCTCACCTCACTCTGGACCAAGTAGAAAAGAATGGTCCTAAAGAACCAGGCAATGGCAAGTTACTTTTTGTCAGAAGCTGTTCTCCAACATGTGTATCAAAGAATCATAAAAGCTGGAAAGGACCAAAGGGGGGGGAGCATCTGGTCCATCCTCTCTACCTACTGCAGATAAACCCAAATCATGGAAGACAGAGTAGGAAGGTAGCTCAACATTCAGTTCCTCCATGAAGGAGGGAGAATTCACCTTCTTCCTTAAAAACTCTGTGCTAGCTTTAAAGGCAAAACATTTGTTACGCAAAACCCAATTCTTATTTGCAACCGACCTGACTCCTGAGCCTCCTGCCATTCTCTGTAGACATGAAATACCCTCTTTAAACATACTTTCCACACTTGCAGGAATTTATGGAGCCAATCCTTAACTTTCCCTATTTGTCAAATAATTTCAAGTGTTTTAATATCTTTTAGTGCGGTGAAAAGTCAATTTCCTAATCTTGTTTTGGTTTGTTTTTATTTTTTTCCTGGAATCCCCTTGGTATCGCCACATTTCTCTGACTGTAAATTCATCATTATAACCCAAACATCAAACACGGTGTCTAGACCATAGTAGGTATCTAGTAATTGTTTCTGAATGAGAGAATAAATGTCAGGGACTACACAGTAGATGCTCAAGTATAAATTAAACAGCAAACCATATAGACAACAACAAGAGAAAGTCTTTTTGCGTTCCAAATACCCATCCCACTGCTCCAGTTTCGTTGATTTAAATCTGATCTAAAATACAACTAATTCACTGTAATTTTTGGTTTAAATGTTACACGGATATATGCAAACTATGCATCTGTTTGGCAGCAGTGTTATGACACAAAGAAATCACATTTTATGCTCAACACAGCAATATTTTCAGAAAGCATATAAATTAGCAATGGTCATTGTTTTACTCATAGGAAAGCAAAGCTGAACAGATGCAAAGCAATGCATTCATAGATGGATATGGTATGCATCCTATTCTCACTCAAATCTAGGTCCTAGGTCACTGAATATTTGTAGCAGTTTACTAGGACTCCAAAGTCATGGCTGGGATACTTCTGGCTGTTAACCTCCAGGCACCCATTCCTGCCAGACTTAAGAAACTCTTGCAAGACCAGACATAACCCACCATGTTTCAAATTCATAATGGAAAAGGAAATGCTAAGAGGAATCAGGGAACAGAGAGGCATCCAGGGACCCATACCGAACTAAGACCTGCTCCTGATGGTTTTTTCCCCATTTCCTTCCCCGAAATAACAAGAGATTCCTGGATTTCTATTATGTTGAAAACGAAAAGCTTCTCTTTGAGCCCACAGTGAGCTTTTGAACCAAGCACCAGAACTAACCAATCCTCTCAGGTTACAACCAGAAAAAGAACCTGCCCATGTCCTCTGGCTAGCATCTGGAAAAAAAAGGTAATAAGGTCATCTATAATGTATCACCTATAGGTACAACTGATAAATGAAAGACACAACATCTCTTTCCTTTCTGAATCTAGACATGTAATAATTCAGGAAGGAAAAACCTCAAGAGGATAAACTTCAGTCAGTTGCCTATATGACAACACATATCAACATGGCATTGTCCCTGATTTTACAATTTAGAGCATTAGTTTTGATGTTCATGTGTCTCATACAGGGTTTTATTTGGATATGCTTTTCTGTAATACCTTTTGAATTTCCATTTGCATTCTTTTTTAAAAACAGTGAAAGCACAGTTTATTTTCAAATCCTAACCAAGCATTGACATTGGGAAGGAAGGAGGAAAGGAAGAAACAAGAGAAGGAAGGAAGGGAAGGTAGGTAGGAAGGAAGGAAGGTATCTTTTTTAATATTTTACAAACTTTTTGGAGAAACTATAAGTAGTCTTCTGCTGGATTCTTTCATATAGTAACATGTTTCTGAACGAAACAATTTAAAGGATGTTTAAAATGTTCAAATGCAGATAGATATCTGGGGGGAAAACTAGAGTTTTCATAATTAACATAAACTAGAGTCGGGATAAAACATGCCCAGCTATTACCAAGGTGATGAACTTTCCAAGTAAGATATAAAGATAGTCATAGAAACATACACATATATACATACATATCCATCTGTGTTTATGTATGAAACCTTTACAACAGGTGTATAGCAAATGAGGCTTGCACCTAAAATATTAGATTCATCTCTGGTCATGACAATTCCAAAATTTGTGGATTTTTTATATGCTTTGTACATTAAATTTAAGATTGCATGTGATAGATTTATTGTGATATAATACTATATTCTGAGATAGAATATGAAATCATTCCATTTTGACCTAAGGTCTATCAACATCATGGCCATAGGTAAGAACAGAGGCTTTGCATCAGAGAATTACGTATGTTGGAATTATTATATTTTACCTTTCTCAGTGATGATCCTATCTTCCCTTTCTTTGGCATAAATATTAACGAGCATTTGAGCTCCTTCACAAATAATACTATGGGGGAGCAATTATGGAGTTTAATAGAAAGCAGACATGATACTAAAGAACCTTACTTTAAATGAAGAGTTGGCTGCACTCCCTGACTTGATTATAGCACTGTGAGACTCCTTGGGATCGAACATGAAATCTGAGTTGGCTTTTGATAACATCATGTCCAGAAGCTTGAACCTGGATGACACTCTGTAGATCAGCCACCTGCCATTCATGCTTCCCAACACCCTTGTTCCAACTTGCTTCAAAGAATCTCACATACTTTAATCCTGAAAACCTTGAAAAATGATCAGTGTGCCACAGGCATTAAACCTGTAAACTTTTTTTTAACCTTTCCATGAAATACCAGAAACCTTAGCCTGATTCTGGCAAGTGACCTAGGTAGAGATCTGCATGCCCATTTGATGCGCACACATTTTTGTGTTCCCTTGCTGGTGGTGCTTGCTCACTGTTGGTACATGACAAACGCATCTGGGGGAAGAGTTTTGAAAACAATTCGACAGCATGAGAGGTTCCAACAATAAAACAGAACTCTTTACATCGCACAGCCAAACAAATAACTCGGGCAAGTGTAACTGAATAAATCCTGAGCTTCAGTGCAGATGGCTGTTTTTACTGTCTATGCCGGAATCCGCTGAAGGTTCTTTAGTCCCAGTGCGTGAGTGTGTGAGTGTGTGTGTGTGTGTGTGTATGCGTGCACGCACGCGTCTGTGTGCGTATGTGTGTGTGCGTGCGTGCATAGGGGCTTTTTTTATATGAGATTTGGCATATTGCATGTGGCAGGCTGTTGAAAAATGAATAAAGACAGGAGAAAAAAGGCAACGTGCATCCCACTGGTAATGAAGGCAAGCCAGGTTGCTGACTGCCCATGTGCCAATTCTCCAGGATTGCCCACGGGCTCCCAGGATCATTTCTTTGCCCCCAGATTTTCATGTTGAATCATCACTCACAATCTCTAAATGAACATGCCTCTTATTTAAGACACACTGGGCGCTTGAATTTGACTTCCTGCTAGGCGGTACAATATTTAGTGTATGCTACACACACAAATGGGAAAGAAGGGAAATATGGCCATAGAAGCATAATTTCAACATTTTTTTTCTGTTTTTGCAAAGAGATATCTTTGCCCTAAAGCCTTCAAGAGGCAGACATCAAGTGAAAAGCATTTGTTCTAGGCTGACTTTGCCTGAGAAATTCCGACCACAGAGGTCTACAAGGATTCATCAGGAGCTTGAGGCGATGGCCTTATGGCTTTGGCCTGAGGCAAAGCTGGGGGCGAAGAACTTTTCATGTGGGGGGTAAAGAATAAAGCAAGAACTCATCATGCCTGGATTCCTACAGTTGCTCTAAATGGTACCCAGAAACCTCTCCCTAGAAGAGATGGGCTTTTCTGTTCCTCCGCTGCTGTTAAAATAGAAACGAGCAGCATTGGAACTTATTTGTGACCTACTTAGGAGAAATTCAGATTTGTCTACAACGGCCAAAAGGAATACAGGGTGGGAAGAACTCAAAATGCTTTCTCTCAATACAGTGGCCCAAAGGGACATAGATTAAGATGAACAAAAATACCTTTTTTCTTAACATGTGAATGTCACATTTGGCTCAAATGGCCACCTCCCTTTTTAGGTGATCATGTTTTCAAAAAACATTTTATTTGCAATGGTTGGTCATGAGGCAGTGCTTTCTATAACAGAGTCATCCTTTTTTAAATGAATGACCTGCATATCTGGATAATAGAGTCCCCTCTCTTTTTACTTCTTTAGTTCCACCAAGAACTGCAAAAAGAATCGGCGAGACTGCTTATTTGTTAAGTGCTTCTTAACTCATCTCTGACCCAAAGGATGCTCTTTGTCAGAAGCCAGGCCTATCAATAATGAATGGTGTTTTTAACTTTTGATCTCCAGTAGCAACATTTCTTTTTTAGGCTCCAAAGATGCCTCTAACCACCTGCAAAATAGAGGGAGAGGACACCTGACCAAGTTCCAGAAAGTGCTGTGAATTATGGAAGTAGTGATAGCACTTTGTTTCCCGGGCTGCTTTTGTCTTTCTGTGTTTCCACACCTCACTCCCCTGCCCCCCTCCACGACGTCCCTTGCCCCATTCCCCAAGAGAACAGTGGCGTGATAAATAAATAAGAATGGTGTGAGAGGATGAAAGCATTTAACACAATAACGTCTCGAATATGATCTTTTTCAGGGAAATGATGTGCTCCATTTCCAAGCTCACTTTTTGGAGGGAAAAACAAATTCCTAGAAAGCAGCCGTGGAGAAATGGCCTCTCGCCACTGCAAACAGACAAACTACAGATAGCGTCAAGGGCAGACTAGGAAAGCTGCTCTCAGCAAACCTGAATCTGAATGTTAAAACGCATGCAGTGTCCCATAAAACTTTATTATTATTGGAAATGTATTTTCTAGTAAGAAAACGTTGGGTGGGGCGCCTGGGTGGCTCAGATGGTTGGGCGTCTGCCTTCGGCTCAGGTCATGATCTCAGGGTCCTGGGATCGAGTCCCGCATCGGGCTCCCTGCTCTGCGGGGAGCCTGCTTCTCCCTCTGCCTCTCTCTCTCTCTCTCTCTCTCTGTCTCTCATGAATAAATAAATAAAATCTTTAAAATAAAAAAAAATAAAAGAAAACGCTGGGTGTTCTGGGCAATTATATCAAGTGGTACCAGATTCACGAGAGATTAAATGTAGACTTAAAATAGTCCAGTACACAAAACAATCACCTGCAACAGGCAGGGAGACATGAAAACCAAAAAGGGATGGAGATATGGGCACCATTACGGCCTAGTAACTATACCTCTAGGCCCAAAGATTTGCTCTGCCTGAAAAGCTGTGCATTTGAAGAAGTTAATACAGTTAATCATAGGAGTTTGTCTATAGCTTCAGCTCTCAATACACCGGACAGGTTTGGCTCATTTTCAGATTCTGCACACACATTCAGCTCAAACACAATTAGGCCACTTTACCATTACCTATTCCATATGTTAAAAATAGTCCCCTAGGCAGGTCAGTCATGGAATGGGGGAGTCATTTTGCATGTTTCACTAAAAAAATTACTAAATATTCTTAAGGAGGTTGCTTTTCTCATAATTTCAATTTTAATATGCCATCTTAAAGTGAAGTAGGAAGTGAGGTTAGAATGGAAGGGAAGGGGCGCCTCGGTGGCTCAGTCCATTGAGCTGTGGGGGGGGACTCTTGATTTCAACTCCGGTCACGATCTCAGGGTCATGGGATGGAGCCCCCCATCATGCTCTGCGCTCAGCATGGAGTCTACCTGTCCCTCTCGCTCTGTTGCTCATGCTCTCTCTCTCAAATAAATAGATTAATTAATTAAATCTTTTTTTAAAAAAGAAGAAGAACTGAAGGGAAGTATGCATTTAGGTTCTTCCAACTATCCCCTGTAATTTGCCCCAAGATTTAATTATAAAAATTTTCAAACATTCAGAAAAGTTGAAAGAATAGTATAATAATCACCATATATCCACCACTGATATTCTACAATTAGCATTCTGCTATTTTGGGGTACCTGGGTGGCTCTGTCAATTAAGCCTCTGACTCTTGATCTCAGCTCAGGTCTTGATCTCAAGGTCATGAGTTCAAGCCCTGCATTGTCTAAAAAAGGTTTTTTTTTTTTTTTGCTACTTTGATGTATTACATGTCTGTCCATTAATCTATCCCTCTACTTACCTATCAATTCACTTTGTGTTTTAATGTAATTCCAAATTAGTTGTAGACATCAGCATACACCATCCTTAAACGTTTCACTATGCATACCATTAACTAGAGTTTAATGTATGTTTACGTTTTTTTTTTTAGGCAAAATTTACAAACCATGAATTACACAAATTTTAAGTGTGCCATTCTATGAGTTTTGAAAATTCATACAGTCAAATAACCTGAATCCCTATCAAGACATAGAAAATAATATAACTCCAGAAAGCTCCCCCATGTCCCTTCCCAGTCAATCTCCACTGTCAACATCTCCAGGGGCTATGGAGATTATCATCACATTTTGTTTTATCTGTTCTAAAAACTCATGACATATAATCTTTGTATAAAGCTTCCTTTACACAGCATATGTGTTTAAGGATTTATCCACGTTAGTGCTTGGATCAGTGACTCATTCTTTTTACTGCTGAGTAGTATTCCCATTGTATGAATAGAGCTCCAGTTTGTTTTTGAATACAGGACTCGTTCCAGTTTTTTGCTATTATGCATAAGGCTTTAACAAACATTTTTGTATAAATGTTTTGTTAATATATCCTTTCATTGATTTTGTATGAATATCTAGGAGTTGAATTTCTGCTTCATAGAGTAGGCATTTTTCCAAAGTGGTTGTACTATTTTAAGCTACCACCAAGCGTATGAGAGCACTCGTCACTCCTTTTTAATTTCAGCCATTGTGGTGGGGATATAATTGGATCTCATTGTGATTTCATTTGTAGTTTCCTGATGACTAATAATTTTGAGCACTTTTCCATGTGCTTATTGGTCTTTTGTATATCTTCATTGGGGCAGGATCTATTCTATTCTCTACCTGTTTTTAACTGGGTTGGTTGCATTTTTTACTATTGGGTTGTAGAGTTCTGTATATATTCCAGATAGAAGTTCTTCATCAGGCATATGTTTTGCAAATATTTTATCTTAGTCTTTGGCTTGCTTATTTGTTTTCCTACTGATGACTTTTTTTTTTTTTTGTCTTGCAGGATTTGAGTTTAATCTCCTGCTACTTTTGTCTTATTTATTTATTTTTTTATCCCCATACATTACATCATTAGTTCTAGATGAAGTGTTCCATGATTCATTGTTTGTGACTTTTGATAAGCAGAAGTCTTTAATTATGATGAAGTTTAACCTTTCTTTATAATCATTGTTTTTTGTATTTGAAGAGATTTGCCAACCAGAAGACAAAGATTTTTCATTTAATGTTTTCTTTTAGAAGTTTGTCATTTACATTTTTTTTTAAAGATTATTTATTTATTTGAGAGAGAGAGAGCGCACATGAGCACATGCATATCAGGGGAGGGGCAGGGGGAGAGAATCCTCAAGCGGACTTCCCACTGAGTGTAGAGCCTGGGGGCCCAATCCCAGAACCCATAGATCATGACCCATGAGATCACAACCTGAGCCGAAACCAAGAGTCAGAAGCCTAACTGACTGAGCCACCCAGGTACCCCTATTATTTACATTTTTATGTTTAAGTCAATGATCCACCCCAAATAATCTATTATGTGTGCTGAGAGATAAGGAAAAATTAGTTCCTCCCCATGTTTCTGTCTGTCTATCCCACTCTCTAGGTTAATAAAGGATAGAGAGAAACAGGCAGAGAGACACAGACAGAGAAAGAGAGAGAAGTCATTTCAGATCACATGTTGAAAATTTAGCATTTCCCCACATTGTCTTAGCCCCTTTATTAAAAATCAATGTGAGTTTTTTCCTGGACTTTCTATTTTGTTCCATTGATCTACATGTATACTGTTTCACTAACACCACACTATCTTTATCAATGTAACTTTATAGACAGTCTTGAAGTAAAATAAGGCAAATCTTCCAACTTTGTTCTTTTAAAAATTGTTTTGCTTATTAAGTCCTTTAAGTTGCATTTCCATATATTGTAGAAGAGATTGAGAATGGATTTTACTTTCTGGGCTACTTTCCTGCTAGGCTGCATTTGACAGTGATGCTTTCCTCTTCTCAAAGCCATGGTTCCTATTTTTCCCATCATCTCTTATAGCTACAGCTATATTCATTCTGAATGATGTGCAGTCCTCCTGTTCTGACCCCTTCAGGACAAGCGGTGGTAACAATTCATTGCTGTTTTTAAGCTAGGCATTTCACGTTCCCTTGTTGACTATCCTTAACTCTGTCTGCGCCTTTATAAATTGTCCTACAATGAAACCCTCAATATAGTTCTTCTTCAACCACTATATTTAAATATGCCAAATTTTTACAGGGCTGTACCTTTTTAAAAAATCTTTTCAGCCTCAATAACACTTTCTTAGAGGTGACCACCCTATTGAAGTAGGTCCAAATCCTTTCACACTTTACCACATTCCCCCACTTCTAGATCTCAGAATTTTGTTCGACTCCTTTATAACACATCAGAATTTATTACTCATCTCTATATTTTTATTGTCAGTCTAATAATAGATAATTAATTCCATGAGGGTCAGGATTATGTCTAGTCCATTCATCACTATATAACCAGTGAAGAGCAGAATTAGCAAATATAAGCCAATCAGTAAATATTTATTGAATTGTCCAGACCTTATAAGAGAATTTTAGAAGATCTTGTGCTAAGAGATTCCACTGAATTGCTAAAGTATTAACTAAAGTCATCATTTTCAACAGTGTAGAAGGTGAAAAAAATATATAGCAATTTTCCTATTTCAAGGGACAACAGATTAGTAAGAAAGATGAAATGCATTAAGTAAAGAGGAACACAAAAATCCTTTCAAGAATTTTCAGGTAACAAAAACTGAAGCTCTGAAAGTAAAATTCAAAAAGTAGAGTACCACTACAAAAATCCAGCAAATAAATAACTTTTAAAAATGAAGTTAGGTTTAAAAAGTTTATATACACTAGGAAATGATTTTTTTCCTACTTTTCAATTTATTTTTCTGTATTTAGAAAGAGTAATTCTTTCCTAAGTGATTTTGAGTCTTTAGAAAAATGCTCAGAATTCCTTAGGGAATTTAGGAGGAGACTAGGATGTCTTTTGAAGCTGCTATTATGCCCTCAAAAAGAAATTGAAACTGTACGTCTAATCTCAGGCCTTTGAAGAAAAGCTGCCCTCCCAAGACCTCCCCCTGGACTTTAATCATCTTCTAGCAGGTCTTCTTACCTCTAATTTTTCTTTTGCAAACTTTATTATGCATTCCACCGTTTAACTAATCTTCTTTAAATACAATATTCTTCATGTTTTCCTGTGAAAGAATCTGAAACTGTTTTTTTCTGTCTCTCGTATCAAATCTGATAGCCCAAAGTATTCAGCAGATATTTAAAGTCTTCAATCAGCTGGTAAAACCAGTTCCTTCACTACCCCACCATGTCAAGGTCAAACAAGCCAGTTGTCCACCATGAGCTCTATACACTATACACATTCGACCGTTGTCCTTTCCCTGTGGCATACTACCACACCCTGCCCTGCTCATCCTTGCCAGAATGACCTTTTCTTCCCTCTCCTGCTAAATAGATTCTTGGAATTCCTTCCAGGTAATAGCTCTCATAATTCATTGAGTCTTTGTTTGTTTGTTTACTGCAACCCACAGTGATCTTTTAGTTAGCTCAATTTCCTATAATAATTATCAATAAATATGTATGGAGTGTCTGTTGCATACAGGATGCCTAAGCTAAGCCCTGTGTATACAAAAAGGTAGAAGAGTCAGTGCCCAAACTCAGGGAGTCTTATGTTCATCTAGTAAGATAAACAATGCAAAGAGAACAAGAGTGGCCTTATAGTTACTATCCAACCATGCAGCTACTTAAAATATGTCTTAGAATTGTTCTCAAGAATTTTCATAGTACCTTTCTTCCCAAATAGATGAACTCTCAGATGCCAGAAATCACATATTTTTTCTTAAAGTTAAAATAAATGTGTTGAATTAAATAATAGCTAATATTTGCTAAGTGCTTACTCTGTGGCAGGTGCTATTCCAAATATTCCACATGTGTTAACTCACTTCATCTATCAAGAAAGATACTGTTACCATTTGACAGATAAGAAAACTGAGGCCCAGTAAAGCTAAACAACTTGCCCTGGATCACATGGCTAATTAATGGCAAAACTGCAATTTGGACCTAGGTTTTCCACCTCCAGAGGCTAGACTCTTTACATGGTGTCTTATTTCCATGGAGATTCCATGTCTACGTTATGTATGTCATCAAACCATACTGCTAAAATAAAGAAGGCTCTACTCTGAAAGCAGGAAGTCTGCCTGGGGGTGATGAGCAAGCTATTGAAACCTAAGAAAAACAGAGTTGAACTTGCAGTTCAGTAGTTCTGCAGCCCCGGCCAAGCATTCTATGGTTGGCAATTATGTGGTTCCTATCTTCCTTGCTAATTCTTCATCTGTAATTCTGCAAGGAGTTCTGATGCGCCATGCCCACTTTTGTACAACCGTTGCCTCAACCCATTCCATTGACTATGCTAATCATTTTGGACCATTTTCCCCTTCTTCCTTGCAAAATAAATTTTGATTTTGTTTGGGAAAGCAATGTGCCCAGCAAAACAAAACAAAACAAAACAAAACAAAACAAAACAAAAACAAGGTTGGATGGCTAAGAAGCATAGGGCCAACCGAAGAGATGTAAGTAAAATGATATTCGATATATACATTGGTTGTATTAGACTCCTAGAAAAAGCCATTGCCTTCCTTCTAAAAATGGACTAATTCAGATGGCACAGGTATTTTGTCCTTTGCCCTTCCCTTCTTTCTGGCTAGAATGCACGCATAGTGCCCACTGGCATAGCGGCTATCCTACAACCATGAAGCTAAATATCATACACTCAGATCAGTGAAATGGGAAAGAGAAAACACTGGTTCCCTGAATTCCCCAGTCTCTCTATTAGGTGAGAGAACTTAACCCCTTTATGTGGGTAAGGCACTGTTTCAGGTTCCTGTTTATGTGCAGCTCAAGAAAAGTCTAAATAAATGATAAAACTTACCATCTGAGTTTGATTCACAGGAAAAAGTTCACTCAGTTTTTGGTTTAAAGAAAATTAAAGGTGTTAATAAAAACCCTCTCTGATCCCCATTCAGTGTGCATAAACATTTTTTTTTTTAAGAAAACTAACAAAATTTCTACTTGATTTTTTTTGAAAGTAACAAATGCTTTGTTACCGTTATTATCAGGGTAAAATAAGATGAAGCACAATCAAACAGAGGCTCCCACTCTATCTGAGCCAGTCTTTCTGAAGCTCAACACACTTTTACTTTAGGGCGGAAAGTTCACACCAGTAATAGGGTGATTCATCTTTCCTTAATCAATGAACAATTAATCTTCATTAGTATCCTCAGGTCAGTTTAAATGTGCAGTGAGATGCTGGATCTTAGCAAGGAAGCCTCCAACACAATGGAAGTCATTAAAAGTACATTACATCTGGCATCTTGATGAGACAAACCTGGCACCAATTCCACAGTAATCATAAACACCGAGGCTTGTGGCTGAGTCACTTGGAGAATGTGGACAAATGTGTTAATTTGAGTATCATCACTCGTCCCCAAGGCCAAAGTAGAAACTGCCCTCAAGTCTCAGAGCAGGGGCTGGTTCCCTGAGTGACCCTTAAACGTGCCACACTTTTGCCTCACTCCCCTTGGCTCATACTTCAGGGCCCACTTGGTTCTGATCTCTGAACTCTAACGTGCTTTCCACGAACATTACAGCCTGCACAGGTATTCCTACTTGTTATTTTCTGCCTCTCACTTGGGGACAGTACGATATGATCCTTAGCCTGACTATTACAGCTCTCATATATGGAATGCTTAGGGTGCACGAGACTCTCCCGTGCGAAATCGACGTCCATCATTTCCAACCCAAAGTTGATGGTCTTACTTCCCCTTTCCAGACATGAAAGCTCAAGTTCTGGTGAACTAAGCAGCCCAAAGTCATTCAGAGGCAACCAAAGCCTGCCTGCCTCCAGAATGACTCCACTACACCACACTGCCCTCCAATTCAAAATACTCGTTTTTCTTCTGTTGTGTATGTGCACGCCCTGCTCTCAGTTTCCAGAGGGGAGTGATTTTGCCATAGATTTCTAGGTATCCATCCGATCGCAACACAGGCTGAATACAGTCTGGTAAAGTTTTGATGAATGTAGTGGATTTGACTCTTGTCCAATCCTATAACTCTTGGTGTCTTGGGTGAACTTATTTGATACAAGAATTATCTGTAGACTCCAAATGCGATTTTTCAGACTCAGATGGTTGGATTTGCTAGATAGCAAGCTCCCAAGGGCTGTTTATCCATCTAATCATAAATGTAAATAGAAGAGGGCCTGGGTAGGGCCTTGAAAAGACCAAGCTGACTCATCCGATATATGTCTCTATCAGTCTTTTCAAACAGACAGTTGTTAGGTTTTTTTTTTTTAAGACTTCAATTTAATTAGAATTCCTTCTCCCATTGAGATAACATCTTCAATTGATTTAATCCTTTCTTGTACATTCCTTGCATCCTGAGAGGTAGTAATAGTTTTCATTGTACATTCTGGTCTTAAAGCATGACAAACAGCTAGTGTCAGGTTTTACTTCCCCTGACCAGAGGCTGAAGCAGTGGGGGTTAGGGAGGGTCAGGGGGCTGGCCTCCAGGCATGTGTGATCCTCCTCACTCTCACTCTCCACTGCTCCATCCCTTCTTTCCTGCACTTTGATTCCTCCTTTTGTTCTCAGTCATCAGATGACTGTAGTTAGAATTCTAAAATCATTTTATATTTTGCAAATTGTATTTACTATAGACATTTATGAAATAGCGAGCATCTTCTTAAAATGCAATTCAATAACACTTCTAACATTCTAGGTCTTCAGGTACACCTCTGTTTGTTTACTATGAAAAAAGAGCTAGAAGAGAAAGTGGGTTCTATAATCCCCCCATTAGTTATTTATTACTGAAGACTCTAAGTCTGAAAAAAATAAGTACAATAGGGCCAAGAAACAAAGATTGAAGATTTTCAATATAAATAAATCCCACATGATAATCTGTAGAGTAATATAAATCATCTGAATAGATATCAATTAATGATCCACATAATAATCAGCAGGTCACGAATGTCTTAGGAAACTGAACCTCCTGACTGGAGGTTCATTTGGTAGAGCCAAGGCCACAAAGTGTGCATGCCTGTAAATGACCCTTCAAACGTGACTTCCATTGTATCTAATGTGATTATGCAACTCCAACAGGTTCAAAACTTCTCCCTTTCTAGTTTCTTTCCGAAGGCGAGTATTTGCATTGGGGCAATTGCAGGGTGTTTTTCTCTGGGTAGTCATTATGCCAGGAGGCATTTAGTTTTTCTCTTTTTGTAGAACTAAACTATTTCACTACTTTCATTTTCTTACGTGTAAAATTTTAAACTAATTTGCCAGCAAAAAGCTAGATACAGCACAAAAATGGCATCATTTTATTAATCTGTTTACTCCGGGGTAAAAAAGAAGAGCACAGTGATATGGCTCCATAGCAGTCAGACTGACCTGCATGAAGACAAACCCCCCAAATCCAAATTCTTTCCTCTACTTATCTCTTTAATACATCAAGTTGCTAAATACAATCTAATACACAACTATGTTTTATAGTTCTCTAACTTGCAACATTTTAATATTCTGTTACATATAAAATACAAACTACAGAGTTGAATGATATACTCTTGATAAGCTAGCTTATGTAAATAATCATTCCGTTTACTTCTATCTAAAAGAGAGCACAGGGCACCTGGGTGGCTCAGTTGGTTAAGCGACTGCCTTCGGCTCAAGTCATGATTTTAGGGTCCTGGGATCGAGTCCTGCATTGGCCTCCCTGCTGAGCAGGGAGTCTGCTTCTCTCTCTCCCTCTGCCCTCCCCCCCCCCCTTGTGTGCTCTCTCACTCTCTCTCTCAAATAAATAAATAAAATCTTTAAAAATAAATAAATAAATAATAAATAAAGAGAGCGCAGACTTTTGACTCAGACAATCTTAGTTCCAGTTTACAAGTTGGATGAACTTAACCAAGTCATTTAGTCTCTCTGAGCCTCCATTTAACTATCTGTAAAATGGGAATAAATAATACCCTACATCAAAAAAATTATCTTGAGTAGCCAATGAGATTAGATAGAACTCTGAGAGGTAGTCCAAGACAGGAGTTAAGAGTATAGAACCTGAACCAGGCAACTTATTCACCTCTTCATTTCTTAGTTTCTTTGTTTGTATAATGGCGATCATAATAGTTATAGGGTGAGGTGTTAATATATGGAAAGGGCTTAAAATAATGCTGTATTGCAGTAAGTCTGCTCAAGCATTGGTATTATTCTTATCATTTCACCTGAAAGTACTTAGCCTAGACCATGAGACATAGAAGTGCTGTTTTCCTCTTATGTTATCACTAACATCTTGTTTTCCCATTTAATTGTGCATTATCACCCATCAGTGGCAGCTACAGGATTTTTTTCTAGGAGTTCCGAGGTGTGGGGTATGTGGTAGGAAGAAGAGCTGTGAGATTTGTCTTGAAGCAATGTTTACACCCTGGTTTAAATAAGATGGAAAATGTTACTGCCAAGTCCAACACCCTCAGTACTGTGGGTCATGCAGATATTTCCAAGTAGCAGAAGGAGCCAAAGAGACAATGAATTCTTGGTTAATCAACCTAGCATTTTCAGCATAACCACGTGAGAATATCTGTGGGGTAACGTAATCCACTTCTCAGCACGAGACAATAATAGGAACCTAAAATTCATGAAGTGATTGAGGTTTGGTTCATTGAGTGATACAGATAAGTTCATTTCACCTAAGACATTCTTCCTAAGAAGGATATAAAAATGACAATGTCTTTGTTTTATTATTGATGCCAAGTTTCAAACTTTTTCAATGAATAGGAAATTCTTATTCCAATCTAAAACATCCCAATTTATGTCAATATGAACCTATGTAACCCTTAGAACAGATTCCACTACTACCTACCCAGTAATATTAACACACACATACACAAACATGTAACCACACTTTGGGAAATCTTACTTGATAATTTGCCTGTTCCCTCAGTCAACAAAATTTTACAGCAAATCATAAAATCATATTAGGCACAAGGGAGGAAAAGCCATAAAGTCTGGCCCTACAGTCTAGTGGGGGAAAAGACAAGTAAACAACACATGTTAAAGACAACATGGGGACAGTGAAGTTAG
Organism: Mirounga angustirostris; assembly: GCF_029215605.1. Taxonomy (NCBI): domain Eukaryota; kingdom Metazoa; phylum Chordata; class Mammalia; order Carnivora; family Phocidae; genus Mirounga; species Mirounga angustirostris. The sequence continues at coordinate 66,600,451 of NW_026991717.1, read as the reverse complement.
GGAAAAAACAACAAAACAAAAAAACGTTTGATACCTTGAATTGGGATTCGTATAAAGTAGCAATGTACTTAAACTGGTATAAAGCAATGATGAATTTACACACACACACACAAACACACACACACATACACACACACCGTTTTTTCTACTGCAAAGGCCTACAGCCAACCCAGAAGCAATGAGCTCTCCTAGTAGCCAGAGTATGCTCTCCCAATATCATTTCCTACAGAAAGGAAAAAGAGATTCTTCAAGAAATTACTAATTCCAGATCTAGAACAGGAAATATGGGAGATTATCTTGGCACAAGCAAAAAAGCTATTGAAGGTTCTCAAGAACCCACTTGAATAAACCCTTCTTTGCCACAGATAGAACAATTGAACCTCAAGAAATATTATATTTGCAACACATTGAAAGACATTAAAGATGTTTAAATCCAGGCATCTTTGACAGTATTGGAACAACAATCGGTCATTTCTGGAGAATGCTAGGGTATCAGCTCATTATTTTAAAAACTGACAAATAACGGGAACAAATAATCAAATCGGCCTTCCCTAGATGAGATGTACTTCAGGATAACCAAATATGTGACCAGGGGAAATTTCTCTTTAGATGTGTTAAGATAATAAATTAAGAAGAAATAATTAGGGCCGCCTGGCTAGCTCAGTCGGCTAAGCATCTGCCTTCGGCTCAGGTCATGATCCCAGGGTCCTGGGATCAAGCCCCGCATTGGGGTCCCTGCTTAGTGGAGAGTCTGCTTTTCCCTCTCCCTCTGTTGCTCCCCCTGCTTGTGCTCTCTCTCTGTCAAATAAATAAGTAAAATCTTTAAAAAAAAGAAAAAGAAATAATTAATTGAGGTTAAGTGAAGAGTGTATAGACAAAACAATAATTGAATTGCTATAAGAAGATAATTATTAAAACTCAGAGGTAAGCATATGAGCTTTACACTATTATATTATTCAGTTTGTTCATATATGTTGACATCTTCATAATATGAAGTTAAAGAGGAACAATATGCTCCAGTTACTGTAGCTTAATATAGATCTTCAAATAACATACTATAAGTCAATGCATAAAATAAATGATCATCTTTTGTTATGTTTATTCACAAGTATTTTGTTTTATTTTTGCTATTTTAAATTATATTTTAAAATTTTTCTTGTAATTATTCATTACAAATATGTAAAACTACAATTGATATTTGTATATTGACCTTGTATCCTGTAGCTCGACTTACCAACTTTGTAATTATCATTGCTGGTAATTGCTTCGTAGATTCCTCAGGATTCTATATGTAGACTATCATATATGCACACTTCCACATAGTATGCAAAGACAGACTATTTTGCTTTTGCTTTTTGAATTTTTATTCCCTTAATTGCTTTGTCTTGCCTTATTTCAAGTACAATATTAAACAGAGTAGTGGAAGCAGGCATCCTTGCCTTTCTCCAGTCTTAGGATGAAAATGTTCAGTTTTTCACCATTAAGATTGGTGTTAGCTATAGGATTTACATAAATGCTGTTAGCAGATTGAAGGGATTCCCTTCTATACGAAGTTTCTTGGAGTTTACTTTTTTGTTCTGTTTTGTTTTGTTTTGTTTTGTTTTTTAGGGAGAGAAGGGCAATATCTTTGTCAGGTTTTGGTACCAGGGTTATGTTACCCTCATAAAATGAATTGGAAAGTGTTTCCTCTATTTTCTAAAAATATTACACTATTTTCTGTAATATTGATTTTATTTATTTAATAAATATTTGATGTCACCATTGTAATCATCTGAGCCTGGAGTTTCCTTTGTGGAAAAGATGTTTAATATGAATTTAATTTATTTAATACATTTGCTATGTGTTTATTTAATAAATGTAGCTCTATTCTGATTTTTTATTTCCTGACATGCCAGTTTTGATATATCATATATTTTTAGGAATTTGTCTGTTTCACCTAAACTGTTGATTTTATTGAAATAATATTATTAATATTCTCTCACTATCCTTTTAATCTCTCAAGCATATACATTGATGTCCTTTTTTTCAATCACTATATGTACATGTATAAATATTATAGATAATATAGATTAAGTATATATATTTTATAGATTATATTATAGCTAATGTAGTTTATATACATATATTATATATATAAAAGATTATAGATAACATCGATTAAACATATATTATGATTTTTTTTTAAGATTTTATTTATTTATTTGAGAGAGGGAGAGAGAGAAAGAATGAGCGGTGGGGAAGGGCAGAGGGAGAGAGAGAGAGAGAGAAACAGACTCCCTGCTGAGCAGGAAGCCTGATGCAGGGCTTGATCCCAGGACCTGGAGATCATGACCTGAGCCACAGGCAGGCACTTAACCAACTGAGCCACCCACGTGCCCCAAGATTATTTAGATTAAAGATAAATATATGCATATATATCTTTGTTTTTCTTGAACAGTCCTACTAGGATTCTATCAATCTATTAATTTTATTAATATTTCAAAAAAATCACATTTGGCTTTGTTCATTTCCCTATTGTTCATGTTTTTTCTATTTTACTGATTTCTGCTTTTATCTATGTTATTGTCTTTTTTCTATTTACTCTGCATTTAATATTCTTTCCTTTATTTAGTTTCCTAAGGTGGACACTTAGATAATTTATTTTAAGCCTTTTTTGTCTTTTCTAATATGAAACTGTAAATTTCACTCTAAACATTGCATTGCATAAGTTTTGAGATGTCCAACTGTAATTATTACTCATTTCAAAATATTTTCTAATTTCCCTTACAATTTCTTCCATAACCAGAATATTCTGTTTAATGTCCAAATACTTGGAGCATTTCTAGATACATTATTGCTATTGATTTCTAATTTATTTCCAGAGGACATCATCTGTAAGAATTCAATCTTTTAAAATGTGTTGAAACTTATTTTTTAGCCCATTACATGGTCTATCTCTGTAAACACTCATTCTCATTTGAAGAGAATGTGTATAGTGTAGTTGTTAAATCTAGCATTCAATAAATGTTAGGTCAAGTTGGTTGTTAGTGTTGTGAAATCTATATTCTCAATAATTTTTTTGTCTACTTTTTCTGTCAATTACTGACAAAATCTCCTATTATGAGTTTGTGCATTTCTCTCTTTGGTTCTGTCAATTTTTGCTTCATATATCTTGAGGATTTATTATTTGATGCATACACATTTATGATTATTATGTCTTCTTGGTAAACTGTTCCCTTTCTCATACCTTATCTCTGGCAATCCCCATGCCTTAAAAATGTACTTGACCCATATTGACATAGCCACACAAACTTTCTTGTACTTACTCTTCACATACTTCTGTACACTTACTCATGCCTTTATGTTAATGGTGCATCTCTTTGAATATAGTTAAATCTCACTGTTTTTATCCAGTCAGAAAATTTCTTTATTTTCATAGGATTATTTAGTCCATCTCCACCAATATAGTTACAATATGGTTGATTATAAATGTACCATATTGCTATTTGTTTTTTATTTGTCTCATCAGATTTTTGTTCCTTTTCTTCCTTCCCTCTTTGGTTTCAATCTTGTGTCTGTGCGTGTGTGTGTGTGTGTGTGTGTATGTGTTCGTTCTATTCTATTTCCTTCTTAGACTTTTCTATGTGCCTCTGTATATTACTTTTACTAGCGGTACTAGTCTAGGGATCAAACTATACAAACTTAACTTATCACAATCTACTAAAATTAGTATTGTATCACTTCACATAACTGAAATATAGGAAACTCCTAACATTATAATTAATTTAATACCCATCTATCCTTTATCATTAGTGTTTTTGTTGTTTACATTTGCTTCCAACATGTTCTAATTTCACAATAGAGGTTATTATTTTTGCATTAACATTAAATAGTTCATAGGCCTAAAAATTCAAGAGAAAAAAAATAGTCTTATATTTACCCATTATTTACCACTTCCAGTCCTTTCTATGGATTTGATTTTCCATTTAGCATTTTCTGAAAAAGTTTCTCTAGCATATCTCATAGTTCTGGTCTGCTGACAAAGAATTTTCTCAGATTTTTTTTTTTTTATCAGAAAAGTCTTTATTTTGCCTACGCTGTAGAATAGTGTTTTCTTGGATATAGAACTCTGGATTGAGTGTTTTACCTATGTTGGGTACTTTAAAGAATTTTTCATTTGTCTTCTGACCTTCGTGGTTTCTGATGAGAGATCAGCTATCATTTGTGAATTGTCATTTTCCCACACATAGTATTCCCTTTTTCTGACTGTTTTTTTTTTTTTTTTTATTTGAGAGAGAGAGAATGAGAGACAGAGAGCAGGAGAGGGAGGAGGGTCAGAGGGAGAAGCAGACTCCCCGCTGAGCAGGGAGCCTGATGCGGGACTCGATCCCGGGACTCCAGGATCATGACCTGAGCCGAAGGCAGACGCTTAACCATCTGAGCCACCCAGGCGCCCTTTCTGACTGTTTTTAAGGTAGCTTTTTATTTTAATTTTTTCAGCATTTCAATTATTATGTCCTCAGGGTTTTTCTGTATTAGTTTTTCTTGGGACTCACTGACCTTCTTAAATCTATAGTTTGATTATTTTCACCAGAATGTGAAATTCTCAGCCATTATTCCTTCAAACATTTTTTGCCCTATTTTCTTTCTCCTTCTCTTATAGATCTCCAATTGTAAATAACTTAGATCACTTGATATTGTCCCATAAGTCACTAAGCCTTTGTTCATTCCAACCTATTTTTGCTCTGTGCTTCATGTTTGATAATTACAAATGATCTCTTTTCAGTTTTGCTGACCATTTTTTGTCATGTCCAATCTACTGCCAAGTCTCTCCATACAATGAATTTTTCCCTTCAGACAGTATCCTTTTAAGTCCTAGAATATGCATTTATTTTCTTATAAATTACCTTTTTCTACTTAGATTCCCCATCTATTTATTCATTTTGTCATCTTTTCCTTTAAATCCTTGAGCCTACTTACAATAGTTGCTTTAAAATTGTTTCCCACTTTAAAGGACTACAGTTCTCTGCTGCCTGTTGTGTCATGCTTGAGCAACAGTTACTTCATATATTTTCCCCAGATCTATTATTCTTTAGAAGGAGATGGAAAGCCTAAAACAGTCACTTCATCAAATCCAGAAACAGAAGTTCCCATTCTATAAACAGAAGGCTCATCTAATTAGATTCTTCTTTAATGTATTTTTTTTTCCTGACACCCTTATAGAGTGTAGACATGAAAGAGCAGGGAAACCTTTCAGAAGAATGCTACAGTGGTCTAAATGCCAGATACTAAGGGTTGTGGTACTAGGAACAAAGAAGAGACAGATTTGAGAAACACTTGAAACATAAAACCCATAAGAGATTGAGAAAGCAGAAAGGAGAGCTATACAAGGCGAAGCATGATGAGATCTTACATATTAGGGGCATGGATCTTCAAAGCGTTCCCCAAGGCATTGTATTTTAGGTGACATGAAATATTTTCTTTGGTTTAGACATAGTGTACCCAAGCTTACCAATGAATAGTTTGCATAATTCAGTCTAGATCAGTTTGCCTGTATCCACAGGTGACTTGTTTTGAGCTGGCATCCCAGGATTCAGGGTGTCAGCAGGACCATTTCAGATCCTCAGGTCGTGCCTTTCTTCAAAAGTTTCCCTGAGGTTTCTGAGAATCTATAAAGTAATTAATTTGTAGACCAGCATCCCATTTCAGACTTATTGCAGGGAAATGCCACTATGAACTGCCTGTGCCAAGTTAAGGAAAGAGATAATAGTAACAGATAAAATTCATGAGCACTTCCATGGACCTGCAACTATACAAAATACTTTCTTTAAATTATTTTGTTTTACCTTAATAATAATGTGTGAAATGAGTACTAGAATTATGTCCATTTTAAAGAGGGGGGTGAAACTGTAGCATAGTAAGTAATTGTGGATCTGGAATTCAGAGTGGTCAGTTTGACTCACAATATTAACTCCACAGCTTCTCATTAAACCACTGTGCTAGGAAGTGGAGGTTTAGTCCAGAAAGAACATAGGTAGAAATCCCCCAAAATTTGCTTGAATCCAAAGTCAGGGTCATTTACTCTTTAAAAATCACAAGGAGCATAAAATCTAAGATAAGTAAATGCATTGAGTCTCCATGGGTAGGTCTGAGATTAAAGACATTAGATTTGGTACATGAAGACTAGGACAGAGGGCAGACACTTTTCTATGTTTTCTTCCTGGCATAGTATCAGTTTCCCAGCAGTCAGGGAGAATAGCCCAAACCAGTCACAGTCAATCCACTCTCCTTGCCAGTGAATTAGCCATAGTATGTGATGCAATTCTGTCCAATGAGAAGAAAAAAAGGAAGTCTGCTTCAGGATGGGGATGGGGGTTGTTGTACAAGAAAAATCTTCCACCTTCATGAAAAGTGTTCCTTTATTCTGCCTTTAATGAGGTGGCCTGAGGATATGATGCCTGGAAATGCAGCAGCCATCCTAGGAGGACAAATAGATGAGCCTGATATAGAAGGCAACATGCCAAGATTGGTAGAGCAGAAAGGATGGAAGAAACCTAGGTCCTTGACGACTCCTTGAACAATTAATTAATAAACCTTGCACTATCTTTACATGTTCTAATACATTTTCCTCATTATTTAAGACACTAATTAAACATTCTATATCTTGATGCTAAAAGCATCCTCACTGATATGTGAGTCTCTTGTGGGCTTCTATCAGGGTTTAACAAACTTTCTCTGTAGAATGGCCAGTTAATAATTGCTGCTTTGCAACCATACAGTTTCTGTCAAAAATGGTCAACATTACCATTACAACATGAAAGCTGCCATAACTGTTATGTAAACGAATGTTTGGCTGTATTCCAATTACACTTTATTTACAATCTAGGGGGCTAGATTGACCCATGGACCATAGTTGGCCAATCTGACTTAGATGAATTCATGTGAACTTTGATCTGTTGGGAGGTACCTGAAACCGGATGGATTTGGGAGGTACTCCTAACTCTCTGCTGCACGTACTTTCATTCAGCCAACTGACCTGTGAGTGTTGCCGAGAATTCCGGGCCAGCAGTACTCTTCGGTACTGCTGATAAGAAGGTTCAGTATTCTTAATATTTCCCACTTGGCAAGCAGGAAGATGTCTACAAATTATAGAACAATTGCTTTTCCTGTATTTTTTCCAAGAGATTAGAGAGTAATCTTACACAAAGGGATGTTAAATAAATATTTGCTGCATGTATAAGTAATAGATAAAGAGACAAATGGAGAAATGAACAAAAAGTGCACAGAAATTGATCTGATAAATGTCTTAAGGTAAAATTCTGTAATTTAGCCAAAGGAAGAAAATTTAGGGGAAAGGAAAAGCAGAATATATTAATGAAGTAAGCAGACTAATAGTCCTCAAGTGTGTCTATGTGCTCCTAATCCCTAAAAACTGTGAATTTGTGTCCTTATGTGGCAAAGGGACTTATTGGAAGTGATTAAGATTATGAACTTTGAGTGGGGAGAGTATCCTGCATCATCCATGTGGGCCCAGTCTAATCACATGAGTCCTTAAGCAGAGAATCTCTCCTAGATGTGGACAGAGAAATACACAGTGGTCAAAGAACAGTCAAAGAGGTGGGGCATTGCTGACTCTGAAGATGATGGTAGGGGGCCGTGAGTTAAGGAATGTAGGCAGCCTCTAGAGTGTGGAAAAGGCAAGGCAAGGAATCTTCCCCTAGAGCCTCCACCTCTACCAACCAGTAAGACTTGCAGTGGATCTCTGATCCATGGAAATGTAAAACTTCGTCTTCTTCTAAGCCATCAAATTTGTGGTAATTTGTTACAGCAGCAATATAAGCTAATACAGTGAACTGAAATAATATATCTAATCCAGCAGTTTTTTGAAGATAGGCTATTTCTATTCCTATTATTCCTTCTGGTTCTCCAACCCTGTTGCCTATCTGTTGGAGGAGGTCATTGAGAGAATGTGACCACCAGTTAGTTAACCCACAAGCTGGACCCAGGCAATCAGAGGCTCCTCACCTTCCCTCCTGTTCTTGGAATGTATGCTCTGCCCACAGTTCCTACAGTGGGTTTGTTTTCAAGGACTCAGCCTTGAGAGAGCCATGTGTTGTTGAGAGCATCTGGATGGTATATGTGACTGAACCCAATTAAGGCCTTTATGTAGGTTCTTAAGATTCTGGTGAGAGGTGTGGAGATCTGCTCATCGTGAGGCTGCTCAAGACCAGCTTCATAGAAAAATTCCCTTGCTTATTCAAACTGCCACCTAAAAATCTGAAGCTGCCTGCCTCTTTCTTTAGTCTCTTCTTGTCCTCCAAGTGGGGGGCCAGTTTCAGATTTAAAGCAAGAAACTCTCAGGGTTGCAAACCAACAAGACCCTATATCTCATACTCATACTATAATTTGACATTTAAAGACTATTGTCCTCTATTTTAATAATATTAGTACTGTTTCTTAAAATCCAAACAACATGATGGCTTGATTCCCAAATAGCTACTAGCAACTGACCAAGAGAGAAAGGCTCTAGTCTTGACCCAGTGTAACTGGATAGCATGGGTCTCACCTACCCTGATGGGGACAGAACAGTCTTGGTAGAGCTACTACTCCAGGAAGCATTACAGTCGTCTTCATGTAGTTTCCTCCCTTATTTTACTTTCCTTTGTAACATTATAAGTGAAACTAATAACCCTTACTCATTTCTTGCCATTTCTCAAAGATGGCATATAAGTTTTCAGTAACTTACAGAAACTGTCAGGCCAATGTCGAACAAGAAGAAGGAGAAAGAAGAGAAGAAGAAGTGGGGAGGGAAGGAAGAGGAGGAAGAAGAAATCAATGAAATTATGTAGGACCCATGTTGTTGTATTTTTTTTTCATTCTATTGTTCTCTCTTCGGCTGCTATAAGCAGAGTCTGATGCATAATGCTGAATTCTTCATTCCCACCAAGGGCTCACTTTCCATAGGACTATTCAGTTCAAAGTGACCAACTACAGGGCAGTGGGCTCCCCATCTTCTATGTTCATGTCTTAATGCTCTGGACAGTCAGGCTGGACCAGAATGGGCATTTCTGCACATAGTGAAGGCTTGGCCTTGATGGTATTCTTATCCTAGCCATCTGGGCCATGTCACTGTTACATTATCTTTTGAGCATTATCCTGAGTTATGGCCCATTACTTGAAGTAGGCTTCAATGAGTGCTGTGCATGAAAGACAGATTGTTAGCCTCAACAGAAGACCTCCTTCTCCAAAGCAGTGGTATTCCCAAATAACTTGATTTCATATGCTGCTAGTTCAACTCTCGAATAGTCCAGCAAATAATTTTGCTATAAAACACATTGCAACCTGAACAAAAGGCAAATATATTTTTTAAAGATTTATTTGAGAGAGGGAATCTCACGAAGACTCCCTGCTGAGCATGGAGTCCAACACGGGTTTCAGTCTCACGACCCTGAGATCATGACCTGAGTCAAAATCAAGAGTTGGACATTTAACCTACTGAGCCATCCAGGGGCCCCGTGAATTTTTTTTTATATTTATAACACACTGAGCCCACTTTTGTGATCTGTGGAATGGCCTGGCAGCTAACTTTCACTACTTACACTGAAAACTCTCTAAGGTTAAGGTAACATTTAAACTGAGGTCTCTTCCAAGAGTTTGCCTAATAATACATAAAATGCAAATTCATACTGTTACCAAATATTAATCAATAATACTCCAGCTTCTAGGGCGTCCTCAGGTTTCACTTACCTATTTGTGTCAATTTTCAGACTGTTGCCAAGATGCAAAAACAATCCATGCAAAACATCCAATATAAGCACTAATGTACTCTCAACCCCATCTCCTTTCTAGAATTCTGCTGTGCAGTCTTTGAGAAAAATCCCCTTTTTTTTTCATTTAGGTGACCTTTATATTGGATTAAAGGAAATAGGGATAGAAATAAACTAGCTTCTATTTGCTTGCTGGACCTGATGAAGTGTTGCAAAATTCAGCTTCTGGGACTCACAAAGCTTTTTTGATGTACAAAACAAACAAGCTGTGCTCTAAATACTAAAAGCTTATAGACAAATTGTTATTAAAAAAAAAAAGATGCAAGCTACAGTGTTACTTCAGAAAACTGTATCACTCTTACCCTTATATAATACTTGGCTACCCAAGTACTAACTTGAGAAAATAAATAAAATAAGGAACAATAACATCACTTATATGCTACAAAATGCATATTTTGATCCCTTTGCCAACGTTAAAAGTATACAAATAAATGGGCAGTGGTTTGACCCACCCACAGGGCAGCCACAAAGGAGCCTGTAGGTATGTGTCTCAAGGACTGAGTTTGCCAATTCAATGAGCTGTCCCACCTCAATTTTCTCAGTAGTAAAACTTCAGATTTATATTGTAGAGAATTTAATGGAATAGCCCATACTCTTTCGAGGCACATACAATTAAGATGTAGCTTATTTGTGTCAAATCTGTAAAACTCTCTCCAAATGTTATTGTCCTTTTGTGATTGGTTAATCCTAGATTGCCCTGTACGATTAAAGGTGGTTATGACTTCTGGCACAATCAAATTTAACCATGTTTTGGAAAAAATTATATGCTCTTCCATAAGACCAACCCTGAGTATAAGACCATCTTTTATATTTCTAATGAAAATTTACCAAATCATTTTTGGCCAAGTTAGGGATGTAAGTGAAATTGTCAATTGTCTACTTATAGTATTTCTTTTATTAACTTAGTTATACTTTCACATTTAAATTGCCTATGTGAAAGTATTACTTGGGACTATGGCTTTTCCCACTTATGTAAAATATCATATATTTTACAAAATAATTTTATTCAAGTTTTTCACACGTCTTGAACATCAGTTTATCATCTGACGCAGCTCTCCAGTGGGCCCTTTCCTACTTCCGCCTGGATCTTTGGGATGCAGCCCTACTTCAACCCACATCAGATGCTGACACTACTTATTCAAATACCTATTCACATAACATTGAAACTGATTATTTTTTTCTGTTGGTATATATTCTTGATATCTACAACTGCATTGCTGTGTTTATCTAGTGACATCCAACACTTAGAATTTCAATGTTACAAAAAAAAAAAAAGAATTTCAATGTTTCTGGAAATTATTACTGAAACTGTTAAATTTCTTTGTCTCCTTTTGGAACAACTGACTGAGTTAGTTAGGGGCTAAAGTGTGTCTTCCACAAATAATCACTTGTATCCAAAATAAAATTACTGAGAAAACACTCCAAGAGATGTGAGACTTTTCAAGGACTTGATTTTAAGTTCTCTCTCTGTCTCTTTTTGTCTCTGCCTCTTTACACCTCTGTACATGTGTGTGGATGAAACACCTCACAGTTGCTACCTATATAGAGATAGTAACATCATTAGTTATTCCAACTAAGCTGCAATTCTTTAGTATATTCAGCTTTTCATAAGTCCCACTACTGGTAGGGCATAAATGGCAAGCCAGAATTTTTTTTTTTTATTCTTATATTATCCCCATACATTGGTTTTAGATGTAGTGTTCCATGATTCATTGTGCATAACACCCAGTGCTCCATGCAGAATGTGCCCTCCTCAATACCCTCACCAGGCTAACCCATCCTCCCAACCCCCTCCCCTCTAGAACCCTCAGTTTGTTTTTCAGAGTCCATTCTCTCTCATGGTTCGTCTACCCCTCCGATTTCCCCCCCTTCATTCTTCCCCTCCTGCTACCTTCTTCTTCTTTTTTTTTTTTCTTAACATATATTGCATTATTTGTTTCAGAGGTACAGATCTGAGATTCAACAGTCTTGCACAATTCACAGCACTTACCAGAGCACATACCCTCCCCAGTGTCTATCACCCAGTCACCCCATCCCTCCCACCTCACCCCCCACTCCAGGAATCCTCAGTTTGTTTCCTGCGATTAAGAATTCCTCATATCAGTGAGGTCATATGATACATGTCTTTCTCTGTTTGACTTATTTCACTCAACATAATACCCTCCAGTTCCATCCACATCGTTGCAAATGGCAAGATCTCATTCCTTTTGATGGCTGCATAATATTCCATTGTATATATATACCACTCTTCTTTATCCATTCATCTGTCGATGGACATCTTGGCTCTTTCCACAGTTTGGCTATTGTGAACATTGCTGCTATACACATTAGGGTGCACATACCCTTTCAGATCCCTACTTTTGTATCTTTGGGGTAAATATCCAGTAGTGCAATTGCTGGATCATATGGTAGCTCTATTTTCAACTTTTTGAGGAACCTCCATACTATTTTCCAGAGTGGCTGCACCAGCTTGCATTTCCACCAACAGTGTAGGAGGGTTCCCCTTTCTCCGCATCCCCGCCAACATCTGTCATTTCCTGACTTGTTAATTTTAGCCATTCTGACTGGTGTGAGGTGGTATCTCACTGAGGTTTTGATTTGGATTTCCCTGATGCCGAGCGATATTGAGCACTTTTTCATATGCCTGTTGGCCATTTGGATGTCTTCTTTGGGAAAATGTCTGTTCATGCCTTCTGCCCATTTCTTGATTGGATTCTTTGTTCTTTGGGTGTTGAGTTTGATGAGTTCTTTATAGATTTTGGATACTAGCCCTTTATCTGATATGTCATTTGCAAATATCTTCTCCCATTCTGTCGGTTGTCTTTTGGTTTTGTTGACTGTTTCCTTTGCTTTGCAAAAGCTTTTTATCTTGTTGAAGTCCCAATAGTTCATTTTTGCCCTTGCTTCCCTTGCCTTTGGTGATGTTTCTAGGAAGAAGTTGCTGCGGCTGAGGTCAAAGAGGTTGCTGCCTGTGTTCTCCTTTAGGATTTTGATGGACTCCTGTCTCACATTGAGGTCTTTCAACCATTTGGAGTCTATTTTTGTGTGTGGTGTAAGGAAATAGTCCAGTTTCATTCTTCTGCATGTGGCTATCCAATTTTCCCAACACCATTTGTTGAAGAGACTGTCTTTTTTCCATTGGACATTCTTTCCTGCTTTGTCGAAGATGAGTTGACCATAGAGTTGAGGGTCCATTTCTGGGTTCTCTATTCTGTTCCATTGATCTATGTGCCTGTTTTTGTGCCAGTACCATACTGTCTTGATGATGACAGCTTTGTAATAGAGCTGGAAGTCCAGAATTGTGATGCCACCAGCTTTGCTTTTCTTTTTCAACATTCCTCTGGATATGCAGGGTCCTTTCTGGTTCCATACAAATTTTAGGATTATTTGTTCCATTTCTTTGAAAAAAGTGGATGGTATTTTGATGGGGATTGCACTGAATGTGTAGATTGCTCTACGTAGCATTGACATCTTCACAATATTTGTTCTTCCAATCCATGAGCATGGCACGTTTTTCCATTTCTTTGTGTCTTCCTCAATTTCTTTCATGAGTATTTTATAGTTTTCTGAGTACAGATCCTTTGCCTCTTTGGTTAGATTTATTCCTAGGTATCTTATGGTTTTGGGTGCAATTGTAAATGGGATCGACTCCTTAATTTCTCTTTCTTCTGTCTTGTTGTTGGTGTATAGGAATGCCACTGACTTCTGTGCATTGATTTTATATCCTGCCACTTTACTGAATTCCTGTATGAGTTCTAGCAGTTTTGGGGTGGAGTCTTTGGGGTTTTCCACATAAAGTATCATATCATCTGCAAAGAGTGAGAGTTTGACTTCTTCTTTGCTGATTTGGATGCCTTTTATTTCTTTTTTTTAAAGATTTTATTTATTTATTTGACAGAGAGAGATAGCGAGAGCAGGAACACAAGCAGGGGGAGTGGGAGAGGGAGAAGCAGGCTTCCCGCCGAGCAGGGAGCCCAATGTGGGACTCGATCCCAGGACCCTGGGATCATGACCTGAGCCATAGGCAGACGCTTAACAACTGAGCCACCCAGACGCCCTCTTTTTGTTGTCTGATTGCTGTGGCTAGGACTTCCAATACTATGTTGAATAGCAGTGGTGATAGTGGACATCCCTGCCGCGTTCCTGACCTTAGGGGGAAAGCTCTCAGTTTTTCCCCATTGAGAATGATATTCGCTGTAGGTTTTTCATAGATGGCTTTTATGATATTGAGGTATGTACCCTCTATGCCTATACTCTGAAGAGTTTTGATCAAGAAAGGATGCTGTACTGTGTCAAATGCTTTTTCTGCATCTATTGAGAGGATCATATGATTCTTGTTCTTTCTTTTGTTAATGTATTGTATCACGGTGATTGATTTGTGGATGTTGAACCAACCTTGCAGCCCAGGGATAAATCCCACTTGGTCATGGTGAATAATCCTTTTAATGTACTGTTGGATCCTATTGGCTAGTATTTTGGTGAGAATTTTTGCATCCATGTTCATCAGGGATATTGGTCTGTAATTCTCCTTTTTGATGGGGTCTTTGTCTGGTTTGGGGATCAAGGTAATGCTGGCCTCATAGAATGAGTTTGGAAGTTTTCCTTCCATTTCTATTTTTTGGAACAGTTTCAGAAGAATAGGTATTAATTCTTCTTGAAATGTTTGGTAGAATTCCCCTGGGAAGCCATCTGGCCCTGGGCTTTTGTTTTTTGGGAGATTTTTGATGACTGCTTCAATTTCCTTAGTGGTTATAGGTCTGTTCAGGTTTTCTATTTCTTCCTGGTTCAGTTTTGGTAGTTGATACATCTCTAGGGATGCATCCATTTCTTCCAGGTTATCTAATTTGCTGGCATAGAGTTGCTCATAATATGTTCTTATAATTGTTTGTATTTCTTTGGTGTTGGTTGTGATCTCTCCTCTTTCATTCATGATTTTGTTGATTTGGGTCATTTCTCTTTTCTTTTTGATAAGTCTGGCCAGGGGTTTATCAATCTTGTTAATTCTTTCAAAGAACCAGCTCCTAGTTTCGTTGATCTGTTCTACTGTTCTTTTAGTTTCTATTTCATTGATTTCTGCTCTGATCTTTATTATTTCTCTTCTCCTGCTGGGTTTAGGTTTTATTTGCTGTTCTTTCTCCAGCTCCTTTAGGTGTAGGGTTAGGTTGTGTACTTGAGACCTTTCTCATTTCTTGAGAAAGGCTTGTATTGCTATATACTTTCCTCTTAGGACTGCCTTTGCTGCATCCCAAAGATTTTGAGTAGTTGTGTTTTCATTTTCATTGGTTTCCATGAATTTTTTAAATTCTTCTTTAATTTCCTGGTTGACCCATTCATTCTTCAGTAGGATGCTCTTTAGCCTCCATGTATTTGAGTTCTTTCAGACTTTCCTCTTGTGATTGAGTTCTAGTTTCAAAGCATTGTGGTCTGAAAATAGGCAGGGAATGATCCCCATCTTTTGGTACCGGTTGAGACCTGGTTTATGACCTAGAATGTGATCGATTCTGGAGAATGTTCCATGGGCACTAGAGAAGAATGTGTATTCCGTTGCTTTAGGATGCAATGTTTTGAATATGTCTGTGAAGTCCATTTGGTCCAGTGTGTCATTTAAAGTCTTTATTTCCTTGTTGATCTTTTGCTTAGATGATCTATCCATTTCAGTGAGGGGGTGTTAAAGTCCCCCACTATTATTGTATTGTTCTCGATGTATTGTTCTCAAACCTCATTTCAGCCATTAGTTTCAATCTTGTCCCCTGCTCCTTCCTTGACCAGAATTGCTGACAAGAAGGAAAGTGGGGCTGACTGGGACTCCTGGTCCTGCACACCTCTGGGAGAGGTGCTAATGGCAACATGGCAACAGGGCTCACCAAAGGAGAGAAGAGGTGAGAGCATCAGGTAGTCATCCAGCGGAATGATAAACTACGGAGAATGCCAGCTTCATCTTCACTTCTGTCATCTATCCAGAGGCAACAACTCCATCCCTCTACTCAGAAACACAAAATAATTGGAAAGACCTGGCATAAAATGATGAAATTCGGCTATTTTGTATTCAATCATGATTATTTGCCTTAAAAGATTTGAGTCTTTTAGCAGAACATATAGCAACATATATCAATAGAACATATATCAATTGTTCATTTGCATTACCAATTAATAGCAGAGTAGAATGAACTGCTAGCCCAAGACATTTTGTTCCTGATGAAGTCGTCTATTCGTTTAACTGAGCTGGCATAGATTTAATATCCTACTGAGCTTGCCTTATGATTATTAGCAGGATATGCCTGCATCTAAGCTGTGTTTGTTAAATATATACGGTGCCTATATTACCAGGATTTTTTTTTAAAGGATATTCATTTTTTTTTTAAAGATTTTATTTATTTATTTATTTGACAGAGACATAGCGAGAGAGGGAACACAAGCACGGGGAGCGGGAGAGGGAGAAGCAGGCTTTCCACAGAGCAGGGAGCCCGATGCGGGGCTTGATCCCAGGACCTTGGGACCATGACCTGTGCCGAAGGCAGAAGCTTAATGGCTGAGCCACCCAGGCGCCCCTATTACCAGGATTTATAGCAGACATCAACAGATAAAAATTAAACACTGTAACACATCTATTCGTATTATGGTGCTGTGACAAAATTCAGCATAATTATGAAATTTATTAAGCAACTGAGAAGATACAGATGTACTGATAAAGCTTGACTTATTTCAAAATAAGCCCAAGTTCCACACAATTCCCTTCATGTACTTGTTAAAGTATTCTTAACCCCAAATATAAGTTTCCTCTATCAGAGTATTCTAGGCTCCACACACCCTCATATACCCTGAAATGTTTTCTTTCAATAACCAAAATCTTGTTGAGAATATGGATAATGCCAGGAGTATGTAACCCCCCAAAACAACATCACTCAGTGAGCACATGGAAATCAAAAGTGAAACTGATTAGAAACAGGCAAAGTATAAAAGAATCCAACCAATTTAGTTTCATTACTCAAACCAAGTGAAATACAAAACATAAACAATGTAAGGAGATGCATGTCCTTTGTATTTTAGCAATTCTTAAATTTTTAATGATTCTGGGTTTTGTGGTAGCTTGGGAGAAATATTTTAATGTAAGATTCATCTTGACAAGAATGCCTATAACAATGGTACTTCTTAGAATAGTCCAATTAAAATTTTCACATTTGGTAACTTTGCATTATATAAAAAGTATGCAATGAAATATGGATCATTAACACTTCTCTTTACTAGAATCAAAATAGTAAACGTAGCACGGCACCAAAGTTGTCCCTGTGACCCCTGAGAAAGCCCCAAACTTCTGAATATCAACCAAGTTAATTAAGTCCACATGGGGAGACAGGCATCCTGGGAACTTCTTATTTCTTAAAAAGAAATAAATGAATTATAACCCAGGTATGTTAGCTTCCATTGCTTTTACTTTCACCCAACTATTTTTAATTACATAATTATTTATTTTTATTGTCACCCCTCCTCCAGATTGTATACTGCCTAAGTTAAAGAACTACGTCTGTTTTTAATTTTTTTTAACTATTATATACCCAAATGCCTAGATTCCATGGTTAAAATGTGGCAGAAAACTGCATTAGTTCTTTCCCTGATTTATCTAAAGAGTTGCATCAGTTCTTCACATTTCTTGGCTGATTCTCAGCCACCTAATCTCCCAACAATGTCATCGTTTGCAAAATTCCATTTAGGCTCAAGCACCTTCTTCTCTTTTACATGTATCCCTAGGTTCCTGAACCAAGAATTGTCCTGCCTGAAAGGGGGACTGATGAGGGTAGGCCCTGCAAAAAAAAAAAACAAAAGCAAAAACAAAAAAAGGCAGCAATTTTGTGTATAAGGCATGCACAGGAGTCAGTTCTCAAAGGTAGAGGTGCCTTCTGAGATAGCTGCCCTCCAACAAAGTGCCTGACTTTACCACTGCTACTGGCTCTCTACCAATACCCTCCCCATCACCACACAAAAAGCTTTCTGGGGGTAAATCAAATCTACCATCTCACTGCACAAGGGAGTAATTTAAGTCAGGAAGAAATCTGGAGGACTTTCTGCACAACTCTAAAGATCACCTTGACATCCCAGACCTGGGAGGCTCAGACCACTGTTCAACTCACAAAGGATATTCCTGGAAAAACTTACTCATTGCTGTCACTCCTGCCTACAGTTATCCTCCAACTCAAGGAACTCACCAAACTTCACAGAGCTGTCAAAGATCCAGCAGTAATATATAACAAAAGTATTTTGATCCATTAGTGAACAGAAAGTTCCATTTAACAGGAGTCTTTAATGGTCTTTAATGGTCCAGACAGTTCTCTCTAGTGCATTATGGGAAGGGAGTCTTCAAGGGTGACTTCTGTTCCTTTGTATACCCCAGAACCTACTACAAGTTCTGACACAACACTGCCTGGTGGAAAGTACAATTGGAAGAAAGAACAAAGTTGAAATGGAATGTCTTTGGAAACTACATCTAAATCTTTTGTCCATTTTATGACTAAATTAGCAGATTTTTATCAGATGTGAATAATACAATACATGGTAATTATGGCTTAAAAAAATGTCTTGCATGTCATATAAAAGTCACAAAGTTCAAGGCTCACCAACATAAAGATGTCTGAAAAAGAAAAATCAGACGGCATAGATAAAAACCTTCTAAACCTTTATTTTTTTATCCTTTCAACTCCCCCCATATCCTTTTAAAAAATATTTAATCATAGTCAAAGCCAGAGATTTTTGTTCTAACTGCTACTTTATAGGCTGCCTTCGTGTTAAACAGCGTGCTTTAAGGATGATGTAACAATTGGATTTTGACTCCACTTTGGGGTCAGTCTCAGACTGGAAAATGGTTTTCCTCTGGGGAGGGAGGCTCCAACATGCCTCTTATTTTGTACAGACTTCATTGTAATCTACTTCAAGGAGCCACATCGTCTGGCGAAAGTTGAAGGAAATGTCTGTGTCTGGCTTCATTATCACCCTACCTCCAGGAGGAGTGTTAAAAAAGTAGACTCCCAAAAATTGGGTTTGTGGTTATAGTTGGGTCATAGCCCGCTGATAAAATGTCATCAGTGTTTGCTTCCTCCTCCGTTCTAACCTGAGAGGGTGTCATCTAAGAAGGTTCGGGGGGGCGGGGGGAGATAACATGCATGGAGGGAGAGTTGTTGCATAAAGGAGATCCCAGGGCCTGCAGGGAAATTCTGAACTGAATATCAAATGACATGGTGTGGGGCCCTGTGGATTAGCACTCTTTGAGGTCCCCAGATTTCAATCAATTGGGATAAAGGGCACCAAGTTAGCACTAGTCAGACCAAATCAGATTGTAAGATAAAGATGGTAGTTTCTTGGGGAAAAGAAACAGAACATGTAAAAATTCTTAGTATAATTTTAATGGTAAAAGAAGGCAGGGGGGAATACCTTGATATTAACTGGAATAATGATTTTAAATTTGAGGGACACATATCTGCCAATTTGCCAAGACATGTGGAGAAATAACAACATATCTGTTAAATAAGATATTCATAATATTACAATGTGGGTTTTCCCTGTTATTTATTTAAAGGAATTGTGTTAGTCTGCTAGGGCTGCAAAATACCACAAAATACCTCAGACTAGGTGGCTTGAAAAACAGAAATTAATTTTTCTCACATTTCTGGAGTCTGAAAATCCAAGATCAAGGTACTGGCACATCTGGGCTCTCCTGAGGCCCCTCTCCCTGGTTTGCAATGACTACTTTCTTGCTACGACCCAGTATATTGGATTAGGGCCACACCCTAAGGCCTCCTTTTAACTCAATCACATTTTTAGACACTTTATCTACAAATCGGGTTACCTTCTGAGGTTCTGGGAGTTGGAATTTCAACAAAGGAATTGGGGGAGGGGCATAGTTCAGTCCATGGTAGGAATGTTTAGGACAGGGTATAAATTTCAGCTTTAAACTAAGATCCTCTTCCAACAGGAAATGGGACCATTTTTAACATTCATTCAGTAAATGTTTAGTAAGCCCCTACTATTCAAAAGGCATGCCAAGGAGGTTCTATGCTGGGTATAAAATGAGTAACAAACAGTCCCTTGTCGTTTAGATGTTTATAATCTATTGTAACTAGCAGACACCTATTACAAACACAGAGTTCTGTTAGTAGTATATTCGCCACAGTTTTCTCCGGGACAAAAACACTGCTCAAATAGGAAGAAAGAAGAACTTTTCCAACTAAGTACTTTATAGTTCATAAAGGAAAAATACTCTTGGGAAATTTTGCCCTATTTCATCATTTTGTCTAGAGTTAGACTTTCATTCACTCATCTATATAATCATTTTGTCCCACGTTTATTGCATGAGTATTATGTTCCAGACACTGGACTCTTTAATAATATCAATGCTATAAGAAACAGATAAAATTCAAATACCGAGTAGTTTCATTGCCCTAAAAATCCTCTGTGCTCTGCCTGTTAATCCCTTTGTCCCCCTAACCACCGATCCTTTTTCATTGTCTCCAGAGTTTTGTTATTTTCCAGAATGTCATATAAATGGCATCAGACAGTATGTAACCTTGACAGATTACCCTTTTCCTTTTTTTTTTCCTTTCCAAGTTTTTATTTAAATTCCAGTTAGTTAACAAACAGTGTAATCATAGTTTCAGGAGTAGAATTTAGTGACTCTTCACTTACATACAACACCTGGTGCTCATCACCAGTGCCTTCCTTTATACCCATCACCCATTTAGCTCATCCCCACCCACCCACCAACTTCCCTCTAGTAACCATTAGTTTGTTCTGTATAGTTAAGAGTCTGTTTCTTGGTTTGTCTCTCTCTTTCCACGCCCCCACCATGTTCATTTGTTTTGTTTCTTAAATTATGAGTGAAATTATATCATATTTGTCTTTCTCTGATTGACTTATTTCACTTAGAATAAAACTCTCTAGCTTCATCCTCATCATTGCAAGTGGCAAGATTTCATTCTTTTGATGGCCAAGTAATATTCCATTGTATATCTATATACCACCTCTTCTTTATCCATTCATTAGTCCATGGACATTTGGGCTCTTTCTATAATTTGGCTATTGTTAATAATGCTGCTATAAACATCAGGGTGCATGTATCCCTTTGAATTAGTATTTTTGCATCCTTTGGGTAAATACCTAGTAGTGCAATTGCTGGATTGTAGAATATTTCTGTTTTTAACTTTTTGAGGAAACTTCATACTGTTTTCCAGAGTGCCTACACCAGTTTGCATTCCCACCAACAGTGTAAGAGGGTTCCCCTTTGTCCACATTTGTTGTTTCCTATGTTGTTAATTTTATCCATTTTGACTGATGTGAGGTGGTATCTCATCATGGTTTTGATTTGCATTTCCCTGATGATGAGTGATGTTGAGCATTTGTTTCATGTGTCTGTTAGCCATCAGTATGTCTTCTTTGGAAAAATGTCTGTGTCTTTTGCCCATTTTTAAACTAGATTATTTGGCTTTTGTGTGTTGAGTTTTATAAGTTCTTTGTATATTTTGGATGCTAAACCTTTATCAGATATGTCATTTACAAATATCTTCTCCCATTCCATAGGTTACCTTTTAGTTTTGTTAACTGTTTCCTTTGCTGTGCAGAAACTTATTTTGATCAAGTCCCAATAGTTTATGTTTGCTTTAGTTTCCTTGCCTCAGGAGACATACCTAATAAGAAGTTGCCACAGCTGATGTCAAAAAGGTTACCGCCTGTGTTCCCCTCCAGGATTTTAATGGTTTCCTGTCTCACATTTAGGTCTTTAACCTATTTGAATTTATTTTTGCTTATGGTGTAAGAAAGTGTCCAATTCATTCTTTTGCATGTTCCTGTCCAGTTTTCCCAACACCATTTGTTGAAGATACTGTCTTGTTCCCATTGCATATTCTTTCCTGCATTATCAAAAATCAATTGACCATATAGTTGTGGGTTTATTTCTGGGTTTTCTATTCTGTTCCATTGATCTATGTGTCTGTGTTTATACCAGTACCATACTGTCTTGATCACTACAGCTTTGTAATATAACATGAAATCTGAAATTGTTATGTCTCCAGCTTTGCTTTTGTTTTTCAGGATTGCTTTGGCTATTCAAGGTCTTTTGTAGTTCCATACAAATTTTAGGATTGTATGTCCTAACTCTGTGGAAAATGCTGGTGGTATTCTCAGAGGGACTGTATTAAATGTGTAGATTGCCTTGGGTAATATAGACATTTTAATGATATGTGTTCTTCTAATCCATGGGCATGGAATGTTTTTCTATTTCCTTGCGTCATCTTCAATTTCTTTCATCAGTGTTTTATAGTTTCAGAGCACGGATCTTTTACCACTTTGGTTAGGTTTATTCCTAGGTATCCTATGGTTTTCGGTGCAATTGTAAATGGGATTGATTCCTTGATTTCTCTTTCTGCTGCTTCATTATTGGAATATAGAAATGCAACATATTTCTGTGCACTAACTTTGTATCCTGTGACTTTACTGAATTCATTTATCAGTTCTAACAATTTTTTGGTGGAGTCTTTGGGTTTTCTTTATTGAGTATCATGTCATTTACAAATAGTGAAAGTTTGACTTCTTCCTTGCTGATTTTGATGCCTTTCATTTCTTTTTGTTGTCTGATTGCTGAGGCTAGGATTTCTAGTACTATGTTAAGTAAAAGTGGTGAGAATGGACATCCCTGTCTTAGTCCTGAGTGTAGAGGAAAAGCTCTCAGTTTTTCCACATTGAGGATGATATTAGCTGTGGGTTTTTCATATATGGTCTTTATGATGTTTAGGTATGTTCCCTCTAACCGTACTTTGTTGAGGATTTTTATCATGAATGGATGTTGTGCTTTGTCAAATGCTTTTTCTGCATCAATTGAAAGGATCATATGGTTCTTATCCTTTCTTTTATTAATGTGGTGTATCATGTTGATTAATTTGTGAATATTGAACCACGCTTGCAGCCCAGGAATAAATCCCACTTTATCTTGGTGAATAATCCTTTTAATATACTGTTGGAATCAATCTGCTAGTATTTTATTAAGAATTTTTACATTCATATTCATCAGAGATATTGGCCTGTGGTACTCTTTTTTTTAGTGGAAAACTGGTTTTGGTATCAGGGTAATGCTGGCCTCATAGAATTAATTTAGAAGTTGTCCTTCCTTTTTGTTTTTTGGAATAGTTTGAGAAGTATTAACTCAGGCTCAGATCATGATCTCAGGGTGGTGAGATTGATCCCCACATTGGGCTCCCCACTCAGCGTGGAGTCTTCTTGAGATTCTCTCTCTCCCTCTCCACCTGCCCCTCCCCCCACTCACACTCTCTCTCTAATAAATAAATAAAACTCTTTTAAAAAGTAAGATATCTTTAAAAGTCATCCGAGAGATTTCTGCTTCCAAGAAGATGGAATAGAGATCATTCCCCTATTTCTTCTGTTACCTAAAACTAAAAATCTTAGACAACATATATAAAAGAAACACAAGAAGATTGAAAGGGGAAGAGAAGAAGACAGACCAGCTAGGGATATATGACCCAAGGGACAATGTGTTGCTTACTTCCCTGAGTGTTCCTTTGCCTCATGTATCTCAGTCTAGGAGCTAAAGAAGCTGGAAAGCTGCACATGCCAACTGACCCAAACAAACAAATAAATAAAAATCTTCAACAAAGCTTGCTCTCTCCAGCAAGAGGACCAGGAATGGGGAGCTGAGATGGCCACCACCTGCCAGGATAGTATCAGAGAAGGGAGTCAGACTTTTATCTCCACTGAGCAGTGATGAAGCCCTCCCAGTGGACATCATATGGGCATCCAGGACTTACACTGCCCCCAACCGACAATAAAGAAGTACCCATCCCTCTCCCTGCTGAAGTAGAGTTAGGGGAAATATAGTGAAGAGTAAGGACTTTTACCACCAAATAGTTTTAATAAGGCCATTTCCCTGTGGTATCAGTGGAAGACTAGTGGATAGACAAAAATCCCACTGCTACCCTACAATAATAAGGAGCCTCTTCCCCACTTGAGTCAACAGAGCCTGAGTAAAAACACAGATTTCTATTCCCACCTGCCAGTAGCAACACAACACCCCCCATTTCCTATGCCAGAGTGGTAATTAAAGAAACCAACTAATACAGAAGGTGTAAATTGGATTCATAGTATTATAGCATATGCAAAATAGCCAGGTTTGATTTGATTTTAAATAATCAGTAAGTACCAAAAAATTCAACTTAAAAAAAAAAAAAAAAAAAACAGAAATCGTTGCCAATACTGAGATGTCAGAAATATTAGGATTATCTGACAGATTTTTAAATAGTCGTCACAAAAATGGCCCAAGAAGCAATTAGAAACACATCTGAAACAAACAAAAACAGTGAAAATTCTCAGCAAAGAATATAAAATATAAAGAAGGTCCAAATGAAAATTTTAGAACTGAAAAATTCAAAAATTCAAATAAAAAACTCAACAGATGGACTTAACAGCAGAATGGAGGAAGCAGAGGAAAGAATCAGTGAACTTGAAAATAGATCAGTAGATATTACCCAATCTGGACAACAGAAAACAGACTGAAGAAAATTAACCAAGCCTCAGCAACACAAAGAACTAACATTCTTGTTGTTGTACAAAAAAGAATGAAGAGGGCAGGCTAAAATCATACTCAGAGAAATAATAGCTCAAAACTTCCCAAATTTTGCAAAAGACATAAACCTACAGATTCATAACGCTGAGCAAACCTTAACTAGGATATAACCAAAGAGTTACCCACCAAAACACATCATAGTCAAACATCTGACATGAAAGACAAAAAACAGTCTTGAAAGTAGCAAGATAGAAACAGCATTTCACCTATAGGGAAAAACAATTTAAATGGCAGCACATTCCTCATCCAAAGTTATGGAAGTCACAGGAAATGACATAACATTTGTGAAAGGAAAGATATCTCAATCTATAATTCTATATCTGAAGAAATTATCTTTCAGGAGTAAAGGAAAATAAGGACATTCTCAGACAAAAGAAAACTAAGAGAATTTGTCATCAGTATGCTACCCTAAAAGATTGGCTAACAAAGTTCTCTAAACAGAAAAGAAATGATAAAAGAAGGAATCATGAAACAGTAGAAGAAGAAGAAGAAGAAGAAGAAGAAGAGGAGGAAGAAAAGGAGGAGGAGAAGGAGAGGAGGAAAAGGGAGAGGAGGAGGAATACAGGGATGATGGGGGGAGGAGGAGAGGGTAAGGGGAGAAGGAGAAGAAGAAAGAATAATGGAAAAAGCAAATATATAAATAAATATAATACATTTTCCTTCTCTTGAAGGAAATTCTAAATTATGTTTGATGGTTGAAGCAAAAAAATATAATAATATCTGATATGTTTTTAAATGTATGTAGAAAAATATTTAAAGCAATTATATATATATATAGAAAGAGAGGAAGGTAATGAGACATAAAGGAAAGTAGATTTCTACATGTTACTCAAACAGGTAAAATGTTGACATAAACAGACTATGACAAGTTATATATATATAATACAATACCCAGAGCAACTGCTAGAAGAGCTTTACAAAAAGATATATGTAAAATACTGCAGACAAGTCAAAAAGAAATTCTAAAACATGTTTATGTGACCCACAGAAAGTCAGGGAAAAGAAAGTAGAGAAACAAACAAACAGAAAGAACAAACCAAGAACAAAAGATAAAATGTCTATTTTAACACATTAAAAAATCAAATTAATTATAAATGGTCCAAATATGATAATTAAAAGACAGAGATTGAGAGGCTCCAGGGTGGCTCGGTCAGTTGGGCATCTGATTCTTGGTTTTGGCTCAGGTCATGATCTCAGGGTCATGAGACTGAGCCTCACTTCTCCAGTCTTCTCTCAACAATGGTTAGAACAACCTGCTGACACACATGCATGCATGCACATGTGTACACATGCACATGTATGAAACACCTGGTAAATGTAAGGAATGAGAGAAACCCTCCTGGCACTCTGTCTTACGATGAGAGCAAACAGTAACCTCCAATGGCTAGAAAAGTGGTAAGAGAGCTCAAAAAGTTTCCCCATCTGACATATAGGTTTGTGGAACCTGCTAAGGAATGAAGACAGTGCAAGAAAACTGAGGAAAATCCTCCAGACACTCAAATCCAAAGTCCTGATTAAGGAACTTATTGAACCTGCCTTCAAATCATTTGAAGAACTTAATCTAACCAAAGGGTATTATGCTGAGTGAAATAAGTCAATCAGAGAAAGAAAGACATGTATCATATGACCTCACTGATATGAGGAATTCTTAATCTCAGGAAACAAACTGAGGGTTGCTGGAGTGGGGGGGGGTGGGAGGGGTGGGTGGCTGGGTGATAGACATTGGGGAGGGAATGTGCTATGGTGAGCGCTATCAATTGTGTAAGACTGTTGAATCACAGACCTGTACCTCTGAAACAAATAATACCTTATATGTTAAAAAAAAAAAAAGAGAGAAGAAGAAGATAGCAGGAAGGAAAGAATGAAGGGGGGAAATGGGAGGGGGAGATGAACCATGAAAGACTATGGACTCTGAGAAACAAACTGAGGGTTCTAGAGGGGAGGGGGGTGGGGAGATGGGTTAGCCCGGTGATGGGTATTAAAGAGGGCACATACTGAATGGAGCACTGGGTGTTATATGCAAACAATGAATCACGGAACACTACATCAAAAACTAATGATGTAATGTACGGTGATTAACATAACATAATAAAAAAAAAAATCTAACTAAAGCAACAACATGGCCCAAAACCAGTTCAACTAAAAATATACTGACCCCATGCTCACGCTAGCAACATGACAGGAGGGGCAAAACCTTCTTTTGGCACAAATATTATTGACTTTAGCCTCTACATTTATGTTGCAGAGAATATACAGCATTCAATCAAAAACTGAGACATGCAAAGAAACAGGAAAATGTGACCCACCATTATGAAAAGAAACAGTCAAAAGAACCAGACCTAGATATGGCCCAAATGTTGGAATAATCAGAGAAGGATTTTAAAATAAATAAGGTAAATATGTTAAAGGATCTATGCATGAAAAACACAAGTGAGCAAATAGAAAATGTCATCCATGATATGGAAACTTTACAAAAACTCTAAGTGGAAATTCTAGAACTAAGAAAAATGATAATAGATTCTATCAGAATTCTTTTCATCCATTCTTACCAGCAGACTAGGAAAGAGGAAAAAATAAGAGAACTTAAAGATGTGCTCGTAGAAATTATCCAAACTGCAATGCAAAGAGAAAAAAAGTGTGGAAAAAAGATATAGCATCTGAAATCTGTAGCACAATATCAAATGGTTTGATGTACACATAACTGGAATTCTGTAAAATTGGTAAAGACATTTACCCACAGTTCCAGGAAGCACAGTTCCACTATATTTACCCCGAGCAGGATAAATTAAAAAAAAAAAAATCATACCTATACACATCTTAGTGAAAGTGCTGAAAGCCAAATATAATCTTGAAAGCTGCCTGGGGGAAAAAATCACACTTTATGCACAGTGAACAACAATCAGAATGAAGCATGACTATTCATCAGAAACAATGGAGGACAGAAGAAACTGTAATGACATTTTTAAATTCTGAAAGAAAAAGCTGTCAACCTAGATTCTATATCCAGTGAAAATATCCTTTGTGAAGGAAGAAAAAATAAGCGTTCAGACAGACAAAGGCTGAAAGAATTCATCCTTAGCTGACCTGCACCACAAGAAATGCTAAGGGAAATTCTTTAGTCTGAAGGGAAATACCGGAGGGCAACTTGTTCCACATGAAGGAACAAAGAACATTAGGGAAGATACACTTATGAATAAATATAAAGGATATTTCCAAATTACTTTGAGATATATATATATCAGATATATATGTATATCACATATATGTGCACATAAAATGTAAAAATACCTTAAATCCTATAAAATTATTCCCACTATAATTATAAAATATAAAATGTATTTTTAAATTCCAATATATCTATATCTATGCCTCTATCAGATAGAGAGAGAGAGATGTTAAATGTTTTGAAACTGTAATGACTGTGTAAAGTCAAAATTATATCAATGTACTATGGGGTTTATAACCTATGTCAAAAAAAACATACAACAAGAGCACAGTGAACAGACATGGCCAGTAATTGGAATTTTGTAGGTTTAAGGTTCTTGCACTGATTACAAAGTGGTAGGACATTTTTTGAATGTAGGCTATGAAAAGTAAAAGAAGACTATCTTGATATCTAGAATGACCACTAGAAAATAATACCAAGAGGTATAACCTAAAAGTAGGGAATCTAATAGAATATGAAAATATACTCATTTCACTCAAGAGCAAGCAGGAAAGAAGACAAACCAAAAGTAAATGGAACAAAAGGAAACATACTTGGAGATAGCAAACCTAAATACAAACATATCAATAATTAAATTGACTATAAATGGATTGATCAATGCAATTAAAAGGCAAAGATTGTCAGCTGAATAAATATTAATAAATAAAGCCTAACAGCATGCTGTTTACCAGAACATGGTTAAAAGATTAAGACACAGACTGAAATTAAAAAGATGGAAAAAGTGTATCATATATGAACACTAAGCCTAAGAAAAGCTGGCACAGTCTATTTCTTAGTCAACTTTCTTTGAGAAGAAAAGTGCTAACAGGTAAAGAAGGTTTCATAATGACAAAAACCTCAAATCATAATCCTTGTAAATGTGGGTGAAACTAATAACTACGTCCCCAAATATAAGAATCAAAAATTTACAGAAGTAAATGAAGAAATAGACAAATCCACAAAAAGAGATGATAATACCCCTCTCTAATTAATTGATAGAATAAGTAGATAAATTAGAAAGGAAAACGAAGATTTGAAGAGCATCAATAGCTTGACTGGGTCTGCTTTTCTAGAACACTATACCCAACAAGAGCAAAAAGTATAAATGAGTCATTCACCAAGACAGACCATCGCAGAGACCTTAAGCAAGTCTTAGTGAATTGCAAAGGATCAAAACAATAGAATATGTTCTGTGATCAGAGCAGTAGTCAATTAGAATTCAGTAACAATAGGAAATTTCCAAATATTTCAAAATTAAACAACAGACTTTTGAATAACTCAAGGGTCAAAGAAAAAAATCTCAAAGGAAATGAGAAGCCCTTTATGCCTCAGTCACCTTTACATCTTCACGGGAATGAGATTATCAGATCATTTCAGAGAGCAGGTTTTAATTAGTGGAACATAAAAGAAGACTTGGGAGGGGTTGCTCCTGAGAAGAGAAAAAAAAAAAATCACTGAAAACAGAATTAAAGGACCGGATACTGTCGCTTACTGGCTGTGAGACTTTCTAAAAGCCTCATAGAAAAGGTATTTGTTCACCTGAAATAGGAATAATAAAACTCACATTGTCACATCTTTATGAAGGCTAAATGCAATGCTTGCAGAAGCACCTATGAAGCAAAGGGTTGGTCCATCCCAGCAGATGTTCAACAAACACTGGTTGGATGAAAAAGTAGCTTGAGCTATCAAAACAAAGCTTTATAAATTTGCCTAGAGCTCAACCTAGCAAGAAAGAGAAAGAAATACATTAGTTACTTGTGAAGATGTCGTCATACCCAACTAGCCCAGAAGAGACTTCTTTAAGGATAACTGAAAGGACTTTTTTTTTTTTTTTTTTTTTTAAGTTATCTCTTTGGAGGGAACTAGCAGTTAGGGAAAGTGTGTATATTCATATTCTCCCACTATGTCTCTTAACTGAACCAGTGCATTCCAGCTTCTTAAACAAACAGTATTTCCACTTCATTGTTATTTACAGTCATAGCCTAAAGCACAAAGATCAGACTCAGCGTCTGATTAAGCTAAGTTTTATAAAGAATGACAAAATAATTGGTAAAAACATTTCAGCTTGGGTATGTAAAATAGAAAAAAACAAAGTAGTGAACGTTCAAAGCACAATGGGTTTTGGGGAACAACAGTCTTTTCTCTTTGGCATTTCTCTAGGATTCCTGTCTTGGCTGGGTGACAAAAACCTGTCCATCAGCTGCAAGCCTGAGCCTATCAGCCTTACAAATCAGAGTTAATAAAAGTCAATCAGTGATGGTTTAACTCGCTGGCTACTGCCTGAAGCAGGATTCAGGCCCAGTGTCTGTCATCCACTTAGAAAACACTTTCTATGGCCGCCCATAAATTCTAAAAATTTACTCATCTCCATTTCTATAGATAGGAAAAAGTGATTTCTATAAATATGTACCAGGCCAACAGATACATATGAATCCCCTACAGATAAATGCACAGATATAAACTTAATCCTCCCCAGTCACAGACATAGAAAGACAGCAGTTTTCCTAAACAAACAAATAAACCAGCCTCTTACTTTAGAGTGTTACCTTGTACATACATATCTTTCGATATAAAAGGTATTTCTATCATAACAGCTTTTACATGTATGTTGGCTTGTGACTTTTTCAATAAATTAAATATGAGTTGATGTATTCATTGCCCAAATCTTTACAATGTCCACCAAGATAATGATATTGAATTTAAAATTACAAACCACTAGAACTGTGGCTCGATCCTGTCAGATCCAAGTTTTTGTCTACCTACACGGACAACAGCAGAATATTCTGCCTCAGTCAGGGGTCTCTACGGCCAAATACATGTGTACCCAACTCGCAGTAGGGCCAGTTCGGAGAGCTGGGAGGGAGGAAGAATCTAAGAGAGGCTGTTAGGACAAATATTAATCGGAGACAGGTTTTCTTCTAACTGTGAATACCTTGGTTTTTGAGTCAGGTTTAAAATCCAGAGGTTGTGTCAAACAGAATCAAGGTAGAATACAACAGATGCTCATTCATTCATTCAGCAGATGTTTGCTGAATGAAAATTGTGCTTTTGATGTCTGCTTTTAACAAAAGTATAATGTGAGCCACATATGTAATCTGAAATTTTCCAATAGCCACATTTTAAAAGGTAAAAAGAAATAAGTAGAATTAATTTTAATAACATCTTTTATTTAATCCAATATATACATGCATTATCATTTCAATATGCAATCAATATAAATATTTATTAAAGAGATCATTTACATCACAATTCAGACCAGCCACATTTCAACTGCTCATAGCCACATGTGGCCAGTGGCTACCATATTGAACAGTGCAGTGCGAGATGCAGTGGAAAAAAAAAATTGCTCTATGGAGATTAATCTGCGGGGAAGATGGACAGTAAACAAATAAATATAAAATATCAGGTTGTTAACATGGCCTACAAGGCCGTATGTGCTCTGGCTCCAGCCACCTCTCCAAGCTCATCATCATCATTATCATCATCTCCCACTGCCACCTGCCTGTCTATGAATGAGACTGCCAAGCACGTACCACCTCAGGGTATCTCCACCCACCTGAAACATTCTCCTCTAAGACATAAAAGCACTTTAAAAAACCTTGAAAACCAATGTACACAATAATAGCTATACACAATAAGCGCTATAGAGCGCTTACCATACACAGGATGTACATTTTCTCAATTCGTTAAACTCCATAATAAAGTAAAGAGGTAACTATTATTATGTACATTTTTGGACAAACTGTACTTTACATGTTATGCATATATAATTCATTGAACCAATCTATTGCTCAATCTCCTTTTTTTTTTTCATTTTTAAACTTTTATGCTCATTGACTCTATTGCCTTAGGTAGGATTCATTCTTAGAGGTAGAATTGCTGGGATGAAAACTAGGAGCACTTTTAGGTTTTAGGGATAGATTGTGAAATAACTCTCCAACAAAGTTATGCCAGTGTAAGTCCCACCAGTCACAGCCTGGATCCCGTATCTCTCATGGTTTTCTTTTTTTTTTTTTTTTTTCTCTCATGGTTTTCAATTTGGTGTGCTTTCATTATTTTTGATCTTTAGTGGTTTGATATGAGAAAGATAGCATCACAATGCTGTTTTAATTTTCTTTTCATTTATGTTAGCCTTTGTGAAGATAAATACTTTTCACGTTGTTGAAAATTTTATTTCTCCCTATTTAACTTCCTGGTGTCTATTGTTACTTTTCCCATTTAAGTGTTTTATCTTTTTTCATCATTATAAGCACTAGGTTGGAACAGGGACATTAATTAACTCTTTGCTTATTTCTTTAATGTTGCAAATATCTTTTCTAGATCCCCCTGTGTCTTTTCATTCTGTTTTAATCCCATTCATCTTTTTTCTTTATGATTTCCACTTTGATTGGCATGCCTTAAAAATCCTTGCCCCAAAATTTTGGAAATGGTTCTCCATCCTTTCTCTCAAGTTGCCCCCAGTGAATAGCCTATTAGACCACTGTCTTCCCACATTTGAGACATTATCCATGCTGAGCATATCACAAGAGAAAGGTTTGTGTGCTGGTGTTCCTGTTCTCCCTTTTCTTCAACCCTCCCTTCTTAACTGCCCACAGAGCTCATGGAGCCTTCACTCTGGAGCATCCCCATCCCACATCACCGTCAGATCTATCTTCTTTCATCTTCCAAAAAAGCACTGGTCTCATGCACTTACCTTAGGATATTGCATTTTTGACAAATATCTGAGAAATATTTAGAGAAGTAGTAGAAATGGGGACAGGTCTTAAGTGTAAATGACAGAGCACTAAATTTGAAGCCGGATCCCAGCATGCTAATTTTGGTTCTGCTACTAACTACATGTCCTTACCCTTAAGTTCTCTGGACCCACCATTCCTTATAAGATAAAAGGGTTGGCACAATGATCCTCAGCTGCGTTCAAGTCTAACATTTCTTATTGACTACTATGAGTCTTCCTTTTCATCTGGCCTTGGAAGAAACATAGTCCAAAGTACAGAAGGCATAATCTAATTATATGACCCACATAATGAGAATTTCTGGCATAAATAATTCTGAATGTGAGGCTCAGTGGTCTACCTTTCTGCTCCTTAAGGACATTTATTGTATGATCATACTGGGAAAACCAACTTCTCCACAGGCAAAGAAACATTATTTATCAGTGAAAAGAAATCCTCAAGGCTTGAAATTTCTATACATAGTCATCAAGTCAAATAGGAAGTTGCTTCTAATTCAGAAATATCACAAGTAATAGAGAGTTGACTTTTTACCTGAATTAGAAATAACAAATTTTATTGGGCTTGGAAGCATCAGTAAAATATTAAGCTTCTCTCTCATATCCTACCCAATGAATAATGAACTGCTTCACTGGACTTGAACTTATTTTGGACATGAAATTATTGGACCATTTTCTGAAGGTAGAATTCCAGGCCAGAATTATATGTTAGTAACTGAATGCAAAAGTTGGCCTTCTTTGTCTAGTGGAGAAATTGCCACCTCTTCTAAAATACAGAACAGATTTTCCAGTTCGTTTTGCAGGAATGGCCTTCATGGGATTTGACAACACAAGAGTCATTCATTAATCTAATTGTCTTCTGCTTTGAAATTATGCTTAATGTTAGTAATGTGGAGACAGTAATATTATAAAATATGAACTGCTAAAGTAGCCTGGAATACCCTGGCAATTTCCAGCCACTTGATGGATTAGTGTCTAATTCTGATAAATTTTAGATACTGATTGATGGGGACATTTAAAAGCAAATGTAATTAATTTTAAACTTTATTTACCATTAACTTTCACATCTTTAACCCCTAAATATTCTAACATGTAGGGATGAGAAAGTCTCATCAGAAATCTCCGTCTTTAAAATAGAGAGCCTCACTCCCTGGAATTATTGCAGTATTTATCAGAATCCAATCCTCGTTCACATATTTTCTCCTGTACTATTGTCTACCTAATATTATCTTGGTGGTATAAATTAGAAGAGAATTCACCCACATACATCCACATGCTTACATACATTCTCTTTTCACCTTTTTTTGGAAACTATTATCAGAGAGAATCTGTAGTCATATTATCTCATCATATATTTCCCCTGTGGGGAAACTATACTTTTTTCCTGGTCTGATTAAATAAATTTGATAAAAACTTAGGACTTTTGGCCAAAGACAAACAGTTTGAGCTGTTTAAACACCATGTATCTGAGCCTATAAAATTTAAAGTTCTGTGCATTTGAGGTGTCAAACATTTCCGACAAAAGTCTCAACGGAAAGAACAATACTTAGGGTTTTTTCCCCCTAATCTTTAGCTTTTTTTCAGAAGTGCGTTCCCAGAATATCTTGATGTCAGTTATACTAAGACCTAGTCTCAAATCAAAGAAAGAGCAGCTCTTGTTCCTGTAGAAAAGAAATGGGGAGAAAGAATGTGTCCAGAGTTCTTTGCTGCCAGAAGTGCCTCAGGGGGCAAGCACTCCATGCCTCTCACAGGACAATTTCACCAGCAACACCGTCGCTGGTCCTTCCAGCCTCTTAACATTCCCTCCAGTCAGAAGCAAACTGCAAAGTCAAAGAGTATTAGCTGAAAAGGCTTTCTAGGATGGGACTTCCAGCATGCTCTCCCCTTCTCTGAAAGCTATTCTACTTACAAATTGACTTAGTACAAAGATGACACCTAGTTGTTATAAGTGTGTGACTTGGGGCATCTGAAAGCAGGGTGCCTCGGTTTCTTTTTTAAATTCTGCCACCACCTCATCTTAAAGGAACACAGCAAAATCAAATGTCTTGCAAAAGTCCTCAAACTCCAGCAAAGCCTCAATAGACCAAAGCCCATCTGCAGGAGTGCTGTTCTTCAGGGGTGTGCAACACACAGGGGCAGCAGTGAACGCACTTGTGGAGTCCCCTTTGGAAGCACAAGTAGGAGTATGCTCAGTTGGCAGAAGCCCACAGTTGGCTATTTTGTTGGCTTCACTCTAACCTTGCCACCTGAAGAGCAACAAAACATAATAATACTGACCATAATATATTGTTAGAGCTCACATCCCTTTCTAGTGCTGTTAAGTGATTGACTTCGTTTTTCTGACTCTAAGGTCATGCTATTGGTAAGAGAAGGAACTAGAATTCAAGCCAAGATTATCTGGCTCCATAGGCTCAACTAGGAAATATAAGAAGGGGGAAAACGAATCAGTCTTTCAACATTATTTTCCTACCTACAGGTGTTTACAAAGAAATTGGCAAAGGTACTTCTCAACTTTACCCCTGGAAATATTTTCCCTGTGACTTTTAAAACTACAAATGATCATTTGATAATCTCCAAGAAGATATGGCAGATGGAAGTAGACAAACGTGAAAGTGATGGTAATGATAATCTCAACCTTACTGCATACCTATTAGCTACCAGGTACTGTGCTAAATGCTTTCCATTCACTAGTTTATCAAATCTTCTCAGCAGTCTTTATGGAAGGGACTGTTAACTGTCTCCATTGTACAGATAAAGAAATTGAGGCTTGTATAGGTTTCTGAGAAATTCAGACGTTAAAAATGTGAATAATTTGATATCTAAAAATAGGACTTTTGCCTTCATTAAAAATACTAAAATGTTAGTATGTAAGATCTAATTTCTTCCATTTATCTTTTATTTTACCAATCTGATGTTCATACCATGAAGTCTGAAAATATTTTAAACAATTTGTACTCACTGAGAGTGGTCTAAGCAAGGAAGGGGGGAAAGAATAAATATCCCTGCCTACCTCTCCACCCTCCAGTGGTCCTTACTAGCAAAACCCAACCAGAAGCCAGGGGACAGAGGAGTGGATTAATGCAGCCTCAGAGCAAGAAAGACAGGTAGAGAATGGGGTGGAGTGAGGGAGCTTGGGCAAACTAGGAATAACCAGCATACTGGAAATAACCAGCATAGCCACTCTCTCTCCCAATTAGAAATGGGGTCCAATAAGACACATTTGATTTGATACCAAACGTCAATCTAGAGATAGCAGATGCGATATGGGAAAATTGCCATTACTTGACTTGCAAAAAAATAAAGTAATAATAATGCCAATGTATATTTTTTAGAGTGCTCTATAAAGCATGTATACCTACATATAACAAAGCATTAAAAATAGAGGCTAGGTCCTGATATCAAACCCCATTCCCCCTTGCTTATGGAATAACCCTTAATCAGTGTGGCTGAGGGAATAGTTCTGAACCCTTTCCTGTGTCTTCCACATGGATTTGTACTCCTTGTTTGGGAAGACCAGCATTGAAATTTGGGATTAACCACAGTTGATGGTATGGTTTCCTAAGCACATTTAATTTTTCCTACTTCTCTTTGTTAATATCGACCTTATTTTTTTTATAACAAATTCTTCCATGCAGTCCCCATGTCTACCCACGTATAAGAATATAGCTATCATCACACTCCCTATCTTCTTAAATCCCAAATAAATGCTATTCAATTTTAATGCATCAAGAAACTTAAAAAAAGAAATGAAATGCCTTGGTCATCTTTGTGAAGAGTTGAGGTTGAAGGGATGAAGATTGTAGCTCTATATGTGTTATAACCCTTTTGTCAAACTGTTGTTTTGTGTCTGAAGTATGTAAAAAATTGTCATAAATCTGTGGTTCAGCTGACTATAAAGAGTTAGCCACATTGCTTCAAAAATATGCTTTGTCATAGCCTAGCCCTCCGTGCTGTCTTCACTGCTAGATCGCTTGAGCCAGATCTGCAGTCAAGTTTGCAACAGAGTAGGAGACAATTACTGGGCAGTTCCTACCTTCACTGGAATTATATTGACTGCACTTTTCTACTTTATGTTCAGTATGGAGACTGAGCACACAGAAAGCAGGGAACAGTGGCTTCTGTCTAATTTTAAATACATATTCTTAATCATTCCAGCACAGAAAGTTTGGAAAAATAGAAATTCTGATATACTGGTGATGGGAATGTAAATCGGCAATTTGGCATCTAATAAAGCTGGAGATGTGCACCCTATGACCCAGAAATCCCATTTTGAGCTGTTTGTTTGTTTGGTATGTGTGCCAGAGAAAATTTCATACTTGTGAATGAAGACATGTGACTATGATTTAAATATATTCATACAATGAAATACTTTGCCATGGTTAAAATGAGTAACTTAGATCTGCATGTATCAACATTGGCAAAATCCAAATATACCGAGATAAAACAGGTATGATGTAGGGTCGCCTGGGTGGCTCATTTGGTTAAGTGTCTGGCTCTTGGTTTCAGCTCAGGTCATGATCTCAGGGTTCTGAGATCAAGCCCTGCCCTGGGCTCCACGCTCAGTGGGGAGTCTGCTTGTCCCTCTCCCTCTGCTCCTCCTCACTCTCTCTCAATAAATAAATAAATCTTCAAAAAAAGGCAAGATGTAAAAGGATGCATAAAATACCACCTCCAAAAAGTTTAAAAACCTATAAAATAATATATGTATTGTTTGTAGTTGCAAAAATATGTAGCAAGAATAAAAAGTAAAAATTAATAAATAAAGTGTTTAAGGGCATAAATTCATGATAGCCATTCCCCTAAGGACGGAGAGACTAGAAACAGAGAAAGGATAAAAGGAGTCCTCAACTGCATCTGTAAGATTTATTTCTTTAAAACACACATACACACACACATATATCTGAAGTGCAGTGTTAAGACTTGATAAAGTTGTGTTGTGGGTCCATGGATTTTTGTTATATTATTCTCTGTACTTGTCTGTATGTTTGAAATATTTCATTATAAAATATATATTTTTAAATCATCCAAGCACAAGAACATTTCTCAGAGGAATCACCAAAGCAAGGAAAAATAAAACATCCCACTCAACTTCTTTCCCTATAAGAAGCCATGAATTATAGAGTAAAGAATGCCTTTATGAGAGGGATCCTTCTAAAGGATGCCTCACATTTATAAGTGAGTATCCTTGTAAAGATCATTGCTTTTTCATCTTGAATTCCAGACAAGGATATCCCACATTGGATTTGGTACAAGCTTATGATCCCCAAAGTATTAAGGCTCGCTCTGCTTTACATTTTATTTCTTAGCAGAACACTTCAGGAATTCAGAGAGCGGATCACCCAGCTCGATCAGGGTGGTACCCTGCCCTTGGAGCCCAGGGGAGATAAGATAACTGCAGAAATGAATGATGGAATGAACTGAGCGTTCAGTTTGCTATGTTGTTTGTCATACTGGTAAGTCCACAGCCATCAGAACATGTGTGTGCATTTTTCCTTTAAAACATCTTTTGAGTGGTAGTTGTGTGAAACAATGATCTGTTGAATTTAATTCACAGATCAAAGAGGGAGGAAATTAACCAACACAGTAAATTGATTATTTCATGGGTGACATAACCAAGGCAATGATTTATCTTAATAAAGAGCAACTTCCCCCTAGTCCTTAACTGAATTCCAGCCAATGCAATAATACTCGGCTGTTAATGACTTTGATGTTGATGTGGAAAAGTGAATGACTGCATAATCGCTGAAATGGGACCTCATCACAGTTGGAAACGTTTAAGCCAAATCATTTTGGACTGTGAAAAGAGCCCTGAGTGGTGGAGATTGGCTGGGTCCCAGCTCTTCAGTCTTAACTAAACAGGGCCTGAAAACTTTATCATGTTGCATTGCTCTGGGCTGGACCATAACTCTGACAGCTCACAGGGACTGCAGTTTAATGTATATGTCTGTGGTCTCACAGAGGAAAAAAGAATTCCAGGGCTTACAGCACCGATAATAAATACATGTCTATCAGCATTCAGCTGAAAGTGTAATTAGTTAAATCCGTCTTTGGGAAAGGGAATAGAAGAAAGGAAACAGAAGTCAACTTGAAAAAAAATTGAACCAAAAGCTTATTTTTATACCCCATGTTACTAAATATGGCTTAAGAGCTTGCAAGACAGCATTAGTCATAGATGGCAGCCTCCGCCCCCACCCCTCCTCCACTCCCATCTCTAAATAATAAAGTGAACTAAAATTAGAACTGCTTTCAAGTATGTTTACTTGATTATTATTATTTGACTTACAGCTGAGAAGTCTATGAGGGGACAGAGCACCCTTGGGAACATAAGTGACTCCCCAGGGCCCACATTTTTGACTTCCAAATGGGGAAAAGGAAAAGAGCTTCAGTCTCAGCCCAATCACCTTCGGCCAACCCAGGAGATTTCCTCTTGTGCTAATCAGATCCTGGATAACATCAGCTTCCTAGAGTTAAATTATGACATCCATGTATTATAATGCCAGTTTCTAGCAGGTCCCTCCAATACACCCCGACTTTCCCCCGTCCCCTCATCTCCATGCCATCTGCCCTCCTCACCACCTCCCACTGTCCCCAGATGCTCTGAAATGAAAGTTCCAGGGAGTTGTCCAAGACAGCCAAGACCAAAGCTCTGCAGCCAAAACTTAGCGACCTAGCCTTACAAGAAATACAGCTGCAGGTATAGCTGGAGGAGTGCCAGGCCCTTGTCTGTTTAAATACAGCAGAGCTCCCGGGCTCAAGAAACTCAAGATGCCCCATTCTGATCATCTACAAAAAAATAAATAAATAAATCTTTGTTTAGAGGCAAGGATTGTTAAACTGCTCATCCAGACCCACAGCTGGGGTTGACTCAGAGTGCAAAGCTGGAAAATGCCCATGTGGCAAGATTAGAAACTCATTTGCGTGGTTTGTGTGGCCTTGCCGGGAGCCTCCTCCTTTTCTCTCCTCTCTCCTTTAATCCAAGCCTTGATTGGTTTATTACTTTACAGGCACCCTTTTCCTGCTGGGATCCTGGCCTGCCTATGTCCTGGCAGCTTTTCCCCAGGGTCCGAATGACCCTCGGAGTTTTCATTCCTGTTCAGCAATCTACTTATGTGAGATCATCTGGGAAAGCCTCAAATAATCTGTATCTTTTTCTTTTTCTTTAAAAAAAATTTTTTTTTTAATTTTTGCCCTCCCCAAACTGTCTTCCCTCATGCACATACAATTCTTTTGTTTTATTCCTTCTCCTCAAGTTCGATCTGAAGCCAAGTGCTTTTAATTTTTAGCTGCATTTTGCAAGCCTGGACTTTCAGGAATATATGTTATGAAAGCAGGGAAAGAAAAGACTTTCTTGTCATCAAAACCATAATAATTGTGTGTCAAAGATAATTACTGCTTGGTGTGTAATACATCTAATACCAAGTGACAGAGAAAGTAGTCTACCGGCAGACAAGAGTAACTGCCGGCTAGCTGAAATCTGATATAAAATTAACCACCAGGCTCAAGCTCTCTGCCCACTGGAATTTTACCAGATAAAGGCCAACTCCACCCCCAAATTGAAACTCATTGCAATGTCTAGTTTATCTCTGTTTGTTGTGGGGGTATTTTTAAGAAGTGCATATATTTGCATATGTATAAAATTAGTTGGGTCTCTCATAAAGATTTAAGACTACATTCCAAGCATCTGAGTTGCTATTTGAGGGGTAAAATTATTCATAAAACAGCTAAGGAATACAACTAAACTCTGGGCAATAAGAGTGAGAAGCATTCAGAGAGATGCTAGTAGTTTTGCTCCAGAATACCCAGATTTAGAATTGGAGTCTTACCTGGGAAACCAAAGCTTTATTATTGTTTTTAGTATTTTTTAGAAAGGGGGGGCAGAGAAGGGGGAGAGAGAGAATGTCACACAGGCTCCACACCCAGCGTGGAGCCCCATGGGGCTGATCCCAGGACCCTGAGATCATGACCTGAGCCAAAATCAAGAGTCGGCTGCTTAGCTGACTGAGCCACCCATGTGCCCCCAAACTGAATCTTTAAAAACAAAGCATTTAAGATGTTTAGAAGAGGGACTACACCATCCGTGGAACAAAGGCAGGTGAAGGGAAATCTGGAGACGTAACCAAAGTAAAAATGATGTTATTTGAGACATTTCTCCATGTTAGGCTGGGAGTGATGTCTGGTAAAGATGACTATTAAGAATGGCAAGCATGAGAATTCTGCTCAATGGTGCCTTCTGGGCAACTTTATAGCTGAGGATGGAGCCCAGCTTCTTTTGGCTCTGTGGTCCCTCTGCCCCATTTCACGGTGAGCAAAATCAGCTGTGCCAGAGAAAAGCTGGCTTGAGCCCAGCAAAGGCATATGTGGGTTGCCAGTAGGCAGAGCTGCATGGTTTATGCATCATTTGGTGTAGATCTGAATCTTACCTACCTCATCAGTAGCAAAAACTGTTTCCACAACAGCAGGAGAGGCCAGAAAGTTAGAAAGAGGACTGCATTCTTGCAAACTGTTCGCTGATTAGCTGAAATCACTAATCAGCTCGCGGACGCTTTACCAGTCTGCTCACTCTGAGGCAATGAGCAGGCTTGGGTCCAGTTTGCCCAAAGAGGCGCAAGTGCAGAGGACTTGAGGGACCCTCTGAGGGTCTGTTATCTAGGCTCTTTGTCAGGACTAAGCCTGAATCCTGCACGGCATCATCTCCGGGGTCTTAAAAAATGAATCTTGGGGCACCTGGGTGGCTCAGTCGTTAAGCGTCTGCCTTCGGCTCGGGTCATGATCCCAGGGTCCTGGGATCGAGCCCCGCATCGGGCTCCCTGCTCGGCGGGAAGCCTGCTTCTCTCTCTCCCACTCCCCCTGCTTGTGTTCCCTCTCTCACTGTGTCTCTCTGTCAAATAAATAAATAAAATCTTTAAAAAAAAAAAAATTAAAAAAAAAATGAATCTTGATGGTGCTCCTGGAGTTCATACTCATCCTTATCAAACTGCTTTATCTGAAGAGAGGATTTTGATGTAGCACTCAACTGCTCCTACACCATTTGGCTGTTCTGCATCAACTCTACAGGAATCCCTCATTCACTTCGGGGGCTACATTCTTGAAAAGTACTGAGGTTGGCAAAACTACATTTGGCAAGACCCAGAATCAGAAAACAGTTAAAATGGCATTAAGGCCACATACCTAATAATACTGAGTAAAATTTCTAGAAGGCATCTGATTTCGGAAAACCAGAATAATTAGCGTTAGAAGTGGTCTCCAGTTGGTAACCATTTATTTGTTTAGAAAATATTGTTTCATCATCATGACTGGCTGAGACAGAGTCTCTTGCAAATTTTATGCAACACAAACTGTACCAGCTCAAAAAAAAAAAATTTTTTTTAACCGTTCCTCACTGGATTGAAATTCAATGTCCTTTGCACTCATGTCCTTGTTTTTGTTTTTGCTACCTCTGTGAAATTCTAAAGTATCCTTTTCTTAAGTACCAGCTGGTTTAAGTGCACATATTACTGATAGTCCTTCTCCTCGATCTGGGGGAATAGAGCATAAATAATCCTTCTACACCATTCTATAGACCCTAACACATGGTCTGCTGCGGGGGCGGAGGGAGAAAAATGAACTGATTTGAATTGCACATAAGGAATAAGACCGTGTTTAAAATATTTAGTGTATGAATACAAAACTGTGCTGATCTCAAACTCAAAGCTGATGAAAGATTACAAATTTACCTTCCCTCCTCACCTCTAAGGTTTTGAGATAGAAACTAAAGCTATCTTCTAATTTGGCTGTTCGCAAGATAAACTGTGGACCGTGAAAATGAAATGCTGAGATGTGAAAAGAATGACAAAAGTCTTCTCAGGAAATAAGGAAAATATTCACATTATGGCTTCCATATCAATCTGTTTTGGAATTTTTTTCACAAAATATTAAAAAGTGCATTTCCACCATGGTTTTCTCAATAAAAACTACTGTTTTGAGCCTACATTGCTTTTTTGAAGACTAATTTTTGAAATGGTTTAGATTTTTTTAAATGCCTGCCCTAAAGATATTATTTCCAGCAAAAGAAAGAATAAAATAGCCTTTTGAATATATATATGTGTGTGTGTATATATATTAATATGCTCATATTCCATGGGTATTAAAAAATCGTATACTCCCGGTAACATTCTTAGGAAGCCATAATGTAATACAGAATTTATGCTAAAGCTTAGAGCAGTGGGTAATGACAAATAGAGACTATATAATCCAGGAGCACATACAAATAAACATAAATAGAAAAAAAAATGAAATGACATTAACCAAAATAAGTTATTTACCTTTTTATCATAAGGATCATTTAAAATCTTAAATGATAAATAGCCATCAGGATATACTGTTGTATAAAGGATCCATATGTAGTCAGAAAGATTAAAACCTTTCTAAACTACATCACCGGGAGCTACTAAGTGTAGATTCCTATCTGGTACTCAAAATAATATTTAAAAATTTGTCTCAGACATACATTTATTTATAGTGTGGTTTCTGATATACCAAGTTATTAGATATCAGTTTTCAATTTGCCAAACATAAGGTGTTATCTCTATTGGAAGGCCATGGCATACATTAATGTTCCAGCCCTCTCCACCTACACTAAATGTTGATCCCCAGACAAGCTTCAGTGATTCATTATTCCTGGCCTCCACTTCCTTGAGACATCTGATTGGATTGAAATGATGTAAAGAGAAAGAGAAAATATACAAACCAGGGAAATTCACACACACACACACACACACAAATACCATTGAGTGTCTCTTAAACTCGTTGTTACTAAGTGAAAATAATGAAACATTTATCTTCAGCCAAACACAAAAATAAATAACCTCGGAAAATTGTTAAAGAAAAGCTGGCAAACGAGGTACAAATAACAAATGGTTAAGGTGCTTGTTTTTACAAATCAGCATCACAATACAGGGCAATGTCATGGCTAGCATGTTTTGAGAATCTATGTCTGGGTGTTCCACGACACAATATATCATTCAACAAAGAACAGCAGGTTTGGGGTTCCTTTCTTTGTTTTATTTCCACCAAGAAAGCACTGGCAATGGCGCCAAGAAGTAAAGGAACAAAGAAACCACAAGGCTGGTGTGAATGGCTTCGTCCAGTGCAATGAATATGTGCAAGGTGTTTCTGAGTGGCCCTGCAATGTGACCTGGCCCACTCATTACTCAAGTGCCCTCTTAAAACTTTTCCTTTTTGATATGAACTTTTGGCTATCTGGTTTACCTGCATTTAACTATCTCATGAGGCACAGGTAACTCTAACCTCTTCCCAGATTTCTCTAATTCTTTTCCAGGAATAAAGGCTGCAGAGATTCTCATCTGATAGCTATGGCCATTAGTTTTACTACACAGCTTGTGAAATATAAAAACTCCCTAAGGACCAAAAGAAGCTTTAAATGTTAACAAAATCTTCCGTGTTTTACACAGGGAGGGATAGTACAGAGTACCTACACGAATGCTCTATTTTTACCACCACTATTCCTCTTTGCTTGGAAATGCTTTTGTTTAGAGTGATGTTAAATATCATCTAACCAGACAGTGACAGGAGCATT
Source organism: Mirounga angustirostris (assembly GCF_029215605.1). Classification (NCBI taxonomy): domain Eukaryota; kingdom Metazoa; phylum Chordata; class Mammalia; order Carnivora; family Phocidae; genus Mirounga; species Mirounga angustirostris. The sequence goes on along the minus strand of NW_026991717.1, from coordinate 66,556,522 downwards.
GATCTGCTTAACCTTGCAATGAACTGAACACGGTTCATCCATTCCCACAGCCAAAACCTGGGCCAAATGGGTGAATGGCTCTGACAGGGAAAAGTGGGAGCTTCCCTGATTAATAGCTAAGATGCAGAGTATTTGAAAAAGAAATTAGAAGAATGCATTATCTGGAGACATTTCCTGCCACCAAATCACCCCCACTTAGGCCGATGACTGAGAAATCCCAGAAGGCGTTCTCCTCTGAATGTGGCCTACGTCAATGGCACATTTCTGAATTGTCAGGCTGAAAGCCCATCAATAGTCATAAAGAGAAGGATGTGTCCTCATTGTGGGTGTGTTGATGGATCTGATCCAGAACATGAGAGGTGATTCCTGGGTTAGTTGGATGTTGGACGTATTTGGGTCTGGTGACCGTGCTTCTGATTCTAAATCAAAACCATTCTCCCTGCTTCATTCAGTACATTACATAATATGAGTAGGGTTGTCTATATGCATAATTATCACTACTCATGAGAAACAGGCCCAAAAGAATTCTCTGACCTTGTGCTGATAAATTGTGCTGAAGGAACAAGGGGCTCAGAACTGCCAGTCTCAGTTACAGATGCTGAGAAATTAAGTTGGACTGAAGGGAAATCAAGCTTCTGCATGGCACATTTCTCAGTAGGCTGATACTCTAATCTATTGAAGTCTGTTCCTCAGGACCCCAGTTCAAGCCCTACCTCTGCTCATCAGTCAGCACATCATTCTCGGCACTAAGCAACATGCTTGTAATTTCCAACCTGACTGGAATTAGCTCCTGAGAGGAGCAGGGAGGGGGGAGGAGAGGGGGAAGGAAGTTAGAAAGAAATGGTTCAAAAAAGTACTCTTTCTAAATCAGAAACATCTGCCGGAGTCATAAATGGTTTTAAGTAGAAATCGGTGACAAGAGGGTTTTCATAGGAGAAATAGAAAGAAATGAAGCCACCTCTCACTGAAAATTCCCAGGTAGCTGAAATAAATGATATCACTATATATTAGAGCAAACTTTTGAACCTGCTTGCTAGCTGACACTTTGGCATTTTGAATTTGGCTCTTATTACAAAGGACCATGTGATACTAAGGAGCTCTGTGTGCCTTTTGGAATGCCTGAAATGCCGGGGTGTGATTTGGCTACTTGACACATATTTGTTGTCATCCATTAATCTCATTGAAGACCCTTCTTACTAGAATTCCTCAGGGAGCTTTTTTTTAGAAGAAGCAAGGAACAAGAGGGATGTTCCTTTCCCTCCACTCTGATAAAGTCCACACTCTGACTTGTAGGATCTTCCTAAAGATACAAAAAATGCGGAATGCAAAAAGGAGCATCAGCTTCTCTCTCTGGTATCTATGTGTGTGTCAATGGGTAGCTTAGACAGATCCTAACATGGACATTCTAGAAGGAAATCATAAGTTGTCCAGCCCCACCTATCTTTTGTGTAAAGTCCTCCCAAAACTGCCTAAAGAAACCAATTTTTTTTTTAAAAAAAGGCAATGTGAGTTCTAAACCAGTGTTGTCACGAGCACAGAAATTCTTTAATCATACTTTTAATAAATTGAGTCTCATCACACACACAAAGCACTCTCTTCCTGTCATGTTTTGGATAAAATTCGGAGATTAGAAGAGTTTAGCTAACACCAAGCCAACCGTGTTATAGATACTCGCTTAGGGAGAGGCTGCCCAAAGAAATGACCAGGTACCTCAAAAGCAACTAGAAATTTAGGGATAACAAAATTGACATGAGTTTGTCACAATTTGCATTACTGTCACAAATGTAGAATTACCAGGGAGTAGAGAATAAGGAGAACAGAAGACACAAACTAACTTCCTTTTAATCCAACCCTGGAAGTCTGAATAAGGTAAGTATTGCTTTGCTATAAAATAGCCGGAGGAAGGAGGTGGGAAAACAGTGAAAAGAATTTCTTTAAAAGAAAACATCAAATTGCAACCACATCAATCATTCCCTGATTTAAAAAAAATAAATGAGTGCTTTTCTCCACAGTTGGAAATTTCATTACTTCTGTATGTTTTCCTCTTTGTTTATAAGTTAACTAAGAACTCCTGGAAGTTTTGCTTTCTTTTGGGAAGAGAGGTCAGATTTTTGAAGGCCCCAAATGTACCCCAGGGATTCTGCCCCAAGACTAAAGTTTAACTTATTTTTCCTTCTCTTTTTGGCTTTTTCTTGTGGGGAAACAATAAATATATCTTTCAAATATACCATTATAAAACAGGCTCCCTGCCATGCTATAGTATCCAAAGAGTCACTCACATTATGGGGTCCTAATGAAATACAGATCTTTCAAACTCATCTAAAATGTCATTTTGCACATGACTATTTTATTGCATAAAATGCAGTAGCCAAGTGAGCAAATGAGTTATTATACTGAATTAAAAGACATAAAAAAGGATGAGACTCTTTGTTATACTTTGCAAAAAATTATAAACTGATAATTGCCTGTTTCCCTTGAATATACAGGGTTTTAGAAGCCAAAGAGAAGGTCCAGAGAGGAGCAAGAACAAAAATGATTAATGAAAATGGTACTAGGTTTCTATAAAAGAACACATGACAATTCTGGAATTAATTATCTCTGAAACAATACAGTAAGGAAAGCATAACTTGGAAATAACTTTATAGCAAAAGTTCTTCCTACAGAGCCCAGAATGGAGGCAGAGAATGAAAATAAATGGGATCATAAATGATATGGAGGAATACCAGCCAAATGTCTTTCCAGTGATACCAAAACACATTTGGTAAATTTTACAGGCTCTTAAAATCTTATTTTAAGATACAGGCGGAATATCAAGAGACCTAAAAGCAATTTCTTTACATCAGATGACCTGCTGGTACTGTATTTTTCTAAGATTATTTATGGTTGATGTTGACCTTGAAAGCACTATTCTAGTACACCATTATGACACCCAACTCAGAAATGCATTCAGATAAAGCAAATAGACCATTTTGGAGTAACATAAAAGATGTACATGTCCTAAACCAAATTCTGCTCTCAAGAAAACTCTGTAAATAAATGTGGTTTAATTGTGTCTTACCACATTTGTGTGATTTGATTATAGAGGTAACTTGAAATAAAAACAAAAAACAAAACAAACAAAAACCCATGACTTTCTCACTAAGGGATTTCTTGTTCACTTTTTCATTTCTGGGAGTTCCATACAAGATAACAGTGTAATGGAGGGGAAAGGCAAATAACTTTTATTCTCCTGAAAAACCTCACCCTGAATTCTTGTCCTCAGTTTTATTCTCTAGAACTGTGCTTCTCATTTTCTTCCTGGAGTTGTTCTCCTTCTTTCCTATAGTCTCTGCCCAGCATGGTGTTCTGCTTCATCAAAGCTATTGCATGTGATAAAACGTTATTATAAGTTTGCACAGCAGAGAATAGTAAGCAATTCAATTTTTTTTTTTTTTTGCCAATCCTCCCAGTGGGATTTCTTACCAGCCAACTTCCATCTTTTTTTTTTTTTAAGATTTTATTTATTTGACAGAGAGAGACACAGCGAAAGAGGGAACACAAGCAGGGGGAGTGGGAGAGGGAGAAGCAGGCTTCCCGCCGAGCAGGGAGCCCGATGTGGGGCTCGATGCGGGGCTCGATCCCAGGACCCTGGGATCATGACCTGAGCCGAAGGCAGATGCTTAATGACTGAGCCACCCAGGCGCCCCAGCCAACTTCCATCTTAAGCCCACTGCTATCTTGTGTTGCTAAAGCCCTTTCTTAGGTCACCTTTCAGGATCCATAACCTCCAATCTCTTGGCAGCTCTGTAATTTGTGTAATAGGTCAGATATTTTGGAAATACCTCCCAAACTTAGTTGCCCTTATATCTAGGCTATCCTTTCCCTCTTTTCCATACCATCTAAGAACACTACTTAGCAACAAGACTGAAGCTCAGAAAGAGGAAACTAACAAGAGAAGGGTCAGCTATAAAGAGAAAATATTTAAAAACAAACTTCCCAAAAAACAAATAATCCAGTTAAGAAATGGGCAGAAAACACAAATAGACATTTTTCCAAAGATATCCAGATGGCTGACAGACACATGAAAAGATGCTCAACATCACTCATCATCAGGGAAATACAAATCAAAACCACAATGAGATACCACTCCACATCAGCCAGAATGGCTAAAATTAACAACTACCCAGCAATCCAGCAATTGCACTACTAAATATTTCCCCAAAGGATACAAGAATAGATTTGAAGGGATACATGCACCCCAATGTTTATAACAGCATTATCAACAACAGCTAAATTATAGAAAGAGCCCAGATGTCTATCAACTAATGAATGGATATAGAAGAGGTGGCATATATATACAATGGGATATTACTCGGCCATCAAAAAGAATGAAATCTTGCCATTTGCAATGACACGGATGGAGCTAGAGTATATTATTCTAAGCAAAATAAGTCGGTCACAGAAAGAAAAATACTTTCTGATTTCACTCATATGTGGAATTTAAGAAACAAAATAGATGAACATATGGGGGCGGGGAAGAAGAGAGGGAAACAAACCATAAGAGACTCTTAAAAATAGAGAACAAACTGAGGGTTGATGGAGGGAGGTGGGTGGGGGATGGGCCGGATGGGTGATAAGTATTAAGGTGGGCACTTGTTATGATGAGCACTGGGTGTTTTATTTAAGTGATGAACCACTGAATTCTACTCCTGAAACCAATATGGTACTGTATGCTAACCGACTAGAATTTAAATAAAAATTTTTAAAAAACAAAAAACTTGCCTCATTCAGCCTTGAAGGAATGTGGGAAGTAGAAGAGGGAGGAAACATGAGAAGTTGGGGATGAGAAAAGTGAATTTCCTTGTCCAAATTTAACCTGGAAAAAAGCATGGTATCTTAGATCATTGAGGAGACCATCCAGTCTGAGGGTCTTTTGGAAAAAGTTGGTTCACAGGTCCCCTTACCCCAAACACACCAATGGAGTGGCCATAGAAAAGTTCACTTGGCTGTACTGCACAGTAATTAGTCAGAGGGATTGCCAGTTTAGCTTTCCAAAACCATTGCTGTTTTCTATTTATCCTGTAGATGGGACCTAGAAGTCTCTAGAACACAAAACTCAGAAAGCAGCTGAGTTGAGAGCCAGCAAGATTCTCAGTGAAGCTCATCACTGGAGTTGGCTACAGCAAACTGAGGCCAGGCAGATACTCAGAAGGGAACTGCATGAGGCTGCAGTGAGGGAGACATCAACCAGCATCACTAGGCATGGACCAAGGGACCTGCAGACCTGTGGTTTGTGTCTGGCAATTGCCAGACACAAAGGGACATTTTCACAGAAACCAGAGGAGCTGGAAGACATCATGGGTTCAAGGACCACTTTCCCTTGAGAATATGTTAGGCTACCTCATACACTCAGATCCCACCTTGGGAAAGAAGAAGGAAGAGAAGTGAAAAATTGGGCATTTATGCAAATGAAGTTGAAATTACCAGACTGGACTAATTTTAGCTCCTGCTCCATCTCATCCATTCCCCAATTTACCTAGCCAAGCAGAGGACAGGCAAAGCAGGTATATCAGCCAGTAAGAAAATAAAGAACCTGTATTTCTCTTCATATATGCATCTAGTATAAATACATTTTTGTATGTTTACCATTTATGATATGTAGAATGTTGCCCTCCCTACTTCCTCTTATTAACAATTTTCCCTTAAGAGTTTTCTTAAAATTATGAAAAACCTTTGAAGTAAATGCCATCCCTTCCCCTTCCAATAGTGCTGAGGCGAGGCAGATATTTATTATTTTTCTTTATTCTCCTACCCTGCTCTCTCTCTTTCCTTCCCTCCCTCCCTCCTTCCTTTTGTCTTTTCTCTGTCTCCTATCTCTCTGCCTTTTTTTGAAAAAAGCTATTTGTTTTCTTTCTATATGAGATAGTCTTATCATTAAGGTGGCATTTCCGTATTTTCCATTATGGAATCAACCTCACAAAGAAGATCTGGGGCAAAGGTAGCAAATATCTTGAATTCCTTGCTCACTTCCCTATTCATTATTTAATAGGTAAATACATTTTCTGTCTTTTTGGAAGGTGTTTCATTTGTTGTTACTTTTAATACACAACAGACATTTCAACGACAGAAACCAAAATAGTAATTAAGAAAGCCCTTGAATTCTTTTTGTCTGTTTTACCAAAGCTGATCTATAAGATTTCTCTATTCCATAACATTATTATACAACTTACTGACTCCTATGAGGGTAAAAGGGTATATTGACCAATTCCTAAGAACTCTCAGACTTTACAGAACCAATGAAAAAGTCTAAATCCCACAAATTGATTTTCCTATATGTATAGTTTTAAGTTATCATAATAGGATAATCAAATTTAAATATCATCAGAGTAATCCTGGCTGTCTTTGCCTTCTTTCTCCACATTATTGCTTCTACACCTTTGGACTATAAAGACCTCAATGTTCCCTTTTTCTTCTGTTTCATTAGGAAAGAGCTCACCTGCTCTTGCTGCCTCTGGCACAATAAAACTTTTGTTTCCAAAATATTGGCAACTCAGCTAGACAAAGCTGGCATTATGTTCTTTATCAATGCTTTTTGAAGGAAATTAGCTTCTGGTTTTGTGAGTTTTTTTTTTTTTTTCCACAACTACCTTGTATTTATATCACACATTTCCCCGAATGACATAAAGTGATTTACAGGTGTTAACTGATTCATGCTCAGGAAGGAATTGATGGAAGACACAGTAGTTTAGTCCCAATGTTAGAAATAAAGGTACAGAGAGATCATCACTTTCATGAAGACAGAAAAGTAAGGGAAATAAAACCTGCCAATTGCATCACAATTTGGCCTCATTCACTCACTCACTAAGGAGAGGCACAATATAGAGAATATGTCAAGAGTCAAAGGCATCAGCTATGCTAGCGTTACGGCATCTCGATTTCCTATCTTTAAAATTTATGGTGCTTGATTATTGTTTGTAAGTCCCTCAAACTCAAAACTGATTCTTGTGTTTATTCAGCTGAGCGCACACACACATTTGCTTAATTTAATTAAGATGAAATTCTACCCTCAATTTTTGTTTTAAAAGCAAAAGCCAATTGGTCATCTTAAGAGTGGGCAAAAAGACATTATTTCATTAATTTCCAGAGAGAAATAGGGAAAGAAGGCAAATATCAAGATCTTTATACAGGCTCAGTTTCTTTCACATATCTTTCTGCTCCATTGCTGCTCCCCCAAACAAACACTGGCAATACTGATTTCCTGCTAAAGTATAGATGTAATGCTTTAGCCAAATATTTCACAATTTTGGTAATGATGTTTTTCCATAGTTGAAATTCTGAGCACTGGTTATTCTTACTTTGCCCTCTTGTTTGCCCATTCTTTATCAAGGAAAAATGTGAAATTTGAGAATTTCAATGGCATAATTTGTTTTCCTTTTTACAGCTTCTGCTCCTTTATTTGGTTTCTGTGTGTGTCTGTTAGTATGTATGGTTACACAACCTGTACTATTTCCTCATTCCTTCTAGCCTTTCTCAGTTGGTTCCACAATGAGTGAACTTACACCTACAACTGACACGCACAACATGATGCTCTGTTCTACTAATCAACCCTGACCACTTCCCTTTCCACTCTGCACCACAGCACTACCATTAAGACATGAAAGAAACAATTAATGATAGAAAACAACAAAAGATTTTTCTTCTTATCACAGGACTGAGAAACCTGCTGGTAATTATCCTTCCTGGGGCCATATTGAAAATGGGGAAAACATGTTGTGTTTGTTACAGATGTCAAATTTTTCCAAAGGCACAGAGTTCAGGGGCTCCTGGGTGGCTCAGTTGGTTAAGTGACTGCCTTCAGCTCAGGTCATGATCCTGGAGTCCCAGATGGAATCCCGCATCTGGCTCCCTGCTCAGCAGGGAGTCTGCTTCTCCCTCTGACCCTCCCCCCTCTCGTGTGCGCTCTCTCTCACATTCTCTCTCTCTCTCTCTCAAATAAATAAAATCTTTCTAAAAAAAAAAAAAACAGAGGCACAGAATTCATTCAATTCTGTACTTCTCTTACCCTTACACAAAATGTTTTTTTAGCATGAACTGTTTTGTACATGCCCAAGAATGTTTGAGATACAATTTACAATCAAGGGGAAAACTAATCAGAGTGATAGGTCACATGGAGTTGCTTTCAGCCACAATATGATAACTGGGACCACAAAGAGTGGACAAATTTTTTTTAATTGTTTTGGTTTTGGATTTTAATCTTTTCCCTCCCAGCAGCCTTAGATTACACCAAATGAGATCACAATCTTGATCAACTTGTGACTTAGGAAGAATACTGAGACAATCTAAATATAGTAAAAAACAAATGACTGTCACTGATATCCAGGATAAAATATTTCAACCTTGTTTTTTTAGAGGATGGGGTTATTTTACATACCCCAAATTAACCTCAACAGGAAAACTGCCTCATTTTGGGCAAATCAGGAAAACAGAATGAAATGTATGAATAGCAAAAATACGTAGTCATTCAAGACAATGGACTTTCTTTTTTTTTCTTTTTGAGGAGATTTTTTTGTTTAACATCTACTTACTTAAATCGATTAATGGGAAACAGAGGTAGAACAAAGCCTAAATTTGGGGGTTTCTCTTTTCCAGGAAGATATATTCTTCCTGTTAGTAAGGTCAATGTAGACAGAATAAACAGCAGTGAGAAAATAACTCTTTTTAAAAGGATCATATGCATTATAATTTAATACCAAAAGATGATTTGTCAAATAGAAATCCATCAGTAATTTTTCTTTCCAGAATGATATAACTTTGAAAAATGAAGAGTATTAAATACAGGAAGTAACCAAACTCACAATGGATTCATCCTCATTACTGATGATGACAATCATTCACAAAATATATCCTGATGTTCTTTGAATATTCATTCATTAACCAAATTGGCAAGTCATCATTTAAACACAAGGGTCATCCATGAATATCAGGCATATGGCTCTGTAAGTTATCCAGCTATGGATCTATATTTTATCTAAAGGGTAGGACACTGGTTGAGATTTTTATATAGTGGTAATTTAGGAGGCAGAGTTTAAATCATCATGATAACTTCTAGTCACTTAATTCTAAATGACTCAGACGGAATTTTTCATAATGTGTTAGGCTAAAAACAAAAGGCACTTCTGATACTTGGTAATTTCAAACTTCTGAAATTTGTGAAATACAGTTCTTACAGCAATGATTCATCCTCTAAAAATAATAAAATGGGGTTGTCTATTATAAGAGTTAACACATTCCTACTGACATGTATTTCTTCTTAAATAGCCTAAAGTTCTCCTCCATTATGTTAAACAACCATTATCCTCTAGATCTGAACTAGAAAAACCAAGGTACACATCATTGAAAGTCTTGTCATGAGTCATTTGGCAATTATCTGAGAATAATTATCCTTGGAATCCTGACTCACAAATAACTTAGCCATTCAACCCACCTTCTTTGTGCAAAAGCTTCATGTGAAATGGGAACCAAGGAAATAAAATAAACGTCTGTCTCCAATATTCAGAACATCTGCATGAGTAAAAATTATTCAAAAAGATACCATGAATTTTTAAAATAAAATGCAGCATGTAAAAATTAAGCACCTGGTCTTTTCCTTTATATTTCATTAAAAAATTCTAAATAGACTATCACCAGCTGTACATTTTACTGCATTTTATATTATGGCAGGCAGTCAAAACAATACTCTCATCTGAGTTCCACATAAAAATTTATTTCAAAAAAAGAGGAAAAGACAAAAACAGAGCATGCCTTTTGTCAGATGCAACAAAGAGTTAAAGATGCCACACAAACCAATAAAAGATGATAAAAATGATCCCAAAACAGACTTGATTCCAAATAGAAAGTTTGAGATAAAGGAAAAGTGATATTGTTTGATTTCTTGTTAATTCAAACTTCCTAAAAGAAATACAAAAATTTGGTTAATAAGAAATTTCATTTCGCTTTGGAGAAATGATATACTTAATTTATAAAATTATTAAATTTATTAAAAAACTGAGGAAATGGATGAAGTGAAGTCATCTTATTGGTTATTTTTTTGTCATATAACCTGATGATTCATAAACCAACCAAAAAGAATTTACATGTTATAAGCGTGGAAGAAACACTTTCTAAACTTTGTAGTTGGTTAGCATATACTATAGGGTCAATACCCATCAAATCTCCGTATTTTTAAGAGAAACTGGGAATAATTGGGGAAAACATTCCTAAGATTAAGCAAGAATCATCAAGTCTCAAATGGGCAGATAATTTTAGGTTGCAATTAGCAATTCTAATTGTTTTACATAAATTGATTAGTCAGAGGATTTGAGAAGTTTGCCTCCTCTCCATGACTGTTTTGATGACTTCTCTTTCTTCAAAGATAAAGGGAAAACGGGCACCTGGGTGGCTCAGTTGGTTAAGCGACTACCTTCAGCTCAGGTCATGATCTTGGAGTCCCAGGATCGAACACCGCATCGGACTCCCTGCTCTGCGGAGAGTCTGCTTCTCCCTCTGACCCTCCCCCCTCTCATGTGCTCTCTCTCTCTCTCTCATTCTGTCTCTCAAATAAATAAATAAAATCTTTAAAAAGAAAGATAAAGGGGAAAGTCTCAGATAACTTCAGCTTAAATCCAACTTTACCAACCATGCCTCAAAAAAATTCATTTATTCACCAAATATGTACTTGGCATCAAGTGCCAAGTATTGTTCTAGGTGATGAGGATAAAAAGTAAGCAAAACAAGCATGGCCCACACCCCCTTGGCTTCATCTGTAAAATGAGAAATAGCATTGAGATAGCATCTCAATAAAGGTAGGTCCCTTGCCCATTCCCTCCCCATCCCACGATAATGGAAAAATTGCAAGGCCATGCCAGAATGAACACCAGATAGATAAGATCCTTTAGGTAAGTGACAACATGTGTCTACTGTTTGGTTTTCGGAAATGTTTATTGCCTCTAACAACAATATTGTCTGTAGTCCCACTCATATGATAAGATATGAAAATAAGATATTTTATTTTTCTCTTTTGAAAAAAGAATGTCTTTAAGGTTTTAAGATAAATGTATTATGTTCTTGGGTGATAAAGTTAATTTATTGTGATGATTTTAACCATTTTTAACAACAAAAAGATACATAAAAATTTTAATCAAAAGCACTCTTACATGATTTCAATTCATATACTCATCTGAAGAAAATCTGACTCTTTTCTTGCTAAACAACTTAATTATTAGTTAAAGTCTTTGAGACTTATGGTAAATTAGAAGCTGGAGGGAACCTGTATATTTTGTAGAAATGCTATAAAACACTAAACATTACTAAGGTATGTTACAAAGTTCATGCATACTATATATGTTAATTTTGAGTTATATCTATGCTGCAGTTCTTGAAAATAAATTGAATGTTCTATAATATTTTATTTTTAATCCAAAACCCAGGGAGGAGAGAGATGAGAAATAAGAACATAGATTTACCTTTTTGATAACTAGCTACAGTTACTCTCATATTTGTAAAGATGAGTAAAATCATGATGTCAATATTATGGAACCAGACAAGTTTAGAAGAATATAACTCTATATTCTATTTTATTGCTCATAAAATCCTAAGAAAGCAGAATATGATCAACAGAACTATTGCTAAGAAAATCATAATAATAATTGGCAGTATTTTCATTTCTTCTATTACTAAGAAAAAAGTAGAAACTACCTCACCTTAGCATATGGCTGCATAAAGGTTGATAAAATTGTGTGGGTTTTGTTTTGAATTTTATTCAAATTAGAATTTTCTCATATGTTTGATCTTGTGAAATTTGCTAACATTTGATTTTCGCATGAGTGATTAATCATTTGTTTTCCTTTTTTATTGTTCTTGCTGTGACTTTTTCTAATCTTTACTATAATCTTCCTGGGGAAAAAATGTTTCTTAATATTTAGGCCTTTAAGAATAAGAGATTCAATTAAAAAAAAAAAGAATCGTAATGTCCCTATTTAACTTATCCTATAGCTTCTCAGTACTCCTTAAAAAAGGGTAAAAACATTTTCATGGAAAAAAACTATTTCAGTGACCTTTTGTCCCTCCCTAAGAGGAAGAAGTCTGACAGGTAGATATATGGAGAGTTTGTTATTGTAAATTCCAGATCTTGTGATTATCTCTGACTCAACTTCTGGGGTTTTATCTGGAATTCCTGTGAAGGGTCAACAAGTGTATTACTGCCTGTCTTCACCTTCTTATGACCTTAATTTTAAAACTACACCTTATAGGATTCAGAAAGTAGATTACAGTGCTGCATTTCAGCAGACAAATTTTGGAATGGGATGCATCTAAAAATATATAATTAGTTCAAACAAATAAAAATATATAATTTTTTGATATATTTATCTATACCCACTTTTAGAATTTAAAGAAAAAGATCTAGTAAATTTCTGACTTCAGTAATTTTTTGGAGCCAAATGTTCCATTGAACTATTTCTTCCTAAGGGATATTTCTTTATAGTATTGCTATAATTAAATGATTTTCAGTATAGATAGATATAAATGTAGATATATTTATAAATACATCTTAATGGATAAAACTATAGTGAAGATTCATATTCTAGTTTTAGAAAATAGACAAATGCAGCTGAAACAACACATTTTGACAATAAAACTTGTCCACATGTATTAGGAAAATGAAAAGAGCAATTTCTGAGTAAATTTTAAATATAAACTGAAGTTCAATGGTCGCAAGCTTCCAATTATTGTTCGATAGACCTTGAGTACTGGTTACGAATGACAAAACTATTACTATCATGGGATGGTAGAAATTGGATGGCTAAAGAGAACACTTGTAAAATGGATTACAAATGGTGGGAACAAATGTATGAGAAAAAAGGAAATTAAAGATGAATATTTCAAAAATGTCCTGGAATGGAGGTACCACAGAGCAATGCTTAAAGAACGTGGCTTTAGCCTTGTATTCCAGACCACCTGCTGGATATGTGATCTTAGGGAGGTCATTTAACCTCTCTAAACCCATTTCTATTTGTGAAAAGAATAGAAAATTGTGCCTATCTCATTTATAGGTCTGACATGGGAATAAAAAGTTACCTGTTTGGCACAATGCTTGCCATAAAAAAACTTTTGTTGTGAATAACCACTTTAAGTTTAACAAATAAAATAATTGAATGATAAACAAAATCTTCCGAATATTATAGATGATCCAAAGTCTTACTATAGTCTAAGATATAAGGTCCAAATTAATCACAAATGCAATTGTGGGATAAAATTAAATTCTTATTATTAGAAAAGGAAAAGAATTTCAATAAAGAACCAAGCTATGAATTTGGTTTATTGTCTAAAACAGAATAATACATGGAAATCATGAGCTATGGGTGCAACCGTCTTTTGTGTCATACTTTATCCATTTGACATTGTTGAAGACTTAGAGCAAACTGAAAGTTGAGAACATTTGAAAATTAAAGGCACAAAAAATGCCTGCAAGAATAATGATTAGGTGAGATGAAGAGATCTAGCACATTTCTATTTTCACCAGCGATTTTTCACTGTTTCTTTTAATTTGAGAAAAGATTCTGCCATCATAAACACATTTTTTTCTAAACAAATAGAATTCCCACCATCATTTAAAGATAAGACTTGGAAACGAAAATCTATGAGACCATTTCCACTTATCATATGTAAAATGTGAAAGGGAGCTTTTCTTTTTTATCAAGTTTTGATAACAAATATTGTGAAGCTACATCTAAATATCCCATCATGATTGTAATTCTTCTTCCACAACTATCTTTCCAGTCATTTTGGTCCAAATGATTGCTAATGCCTTTGTAACTTTAAAAAAAGGTCAGTCGGTATAGTCAAACCGAGTATGTTTTTAGAAATAATCATAATTCATGGCAACGTGTATTATAACAGTGAACTTGTCATTTCATTTCTCCTGCCCGGTCTGAAATTAAATATTCTTGACCTATTTTTGTGATCTCTCTTATATTGCTGTCCTAAACTGTTTAGCTAAACATTATAATTTTATGTTTATTCCATCTTTCCAAATATCTATAGCCAAATCTTTTGTAGGTATCTTGATGAAGTAACCTCATCATCTGTCTGTACATTTACTAGACAAAAGAACAGGTAGCCAAAAATATTTTTTGATATCTCCGATTCATTGTATACTGCTGATAATTAAGTATATTGCCCTGTCAACAGAAAATAGAATTTTGATGATCACTTAATTAAGGCATATTTTCTATAACTAGGACCCAACTAAGCCTAATATCTTTATTTTGCCCTTTCAATTCCTATTTGATTGGTTAGTTCATTTAATGTACCCCAGTGTTTCAGTAAGACATTGTATATAAACCTCAAAATATCAAAGAAATCATGCTTTATACATTTCTTTCATTTTAACCAAATATTATTATTAAGTATTCATAAATAAAAGTATATGTAACACACATAGCTAGTTTAAAGAGTAGTAATAAAATGAGTACCAGTGTTCCCACTAACCAGTTTATGTAGTTGGGACCTTACAGGCATCTCTAAAGCTTCCTATTTTGTCATCCTTGCTTGTAATTCCTACCCCCTACCAGAGATAACCAAAACATTTTGTATTATTCATTCTCTTTTCTTTTATGGGTTTTTCCCCATATATCTATATACTAATACAACCTGTTCCTTTTGGCCTGAATTTGAACTTAACATAAAATCATGCTGAAGAAACTCATCTGTGATATGATTTAACACTCAACATTACATTCTGAGACATGCTCATGTCTATAATTGTGCATCATTCAATCTTAATATGATTCCATTGTTTGCATATATCAAAATTTATTTATGTACCGCTAATGAACATGCTGAGAGTTATATTCTTGTCTCAGTCTCCTACTGCAATATCAGAGTGACTCTAGGAGATCTATTACTAGGTCATAGGGATGTGCATTTTTTTCGACATTACATGGAAAAGGCAAATTATTTTCTAAAATATACTAACTTAAAATTTCCACACCAGTGTGTTGGAGTTTGCGTTGTTCCTCATGTCTGAAAATATATGGTCTTAGCAGACTTATAAATTTATGTCTGGTAGGTATATCATCAGGCCTTTACCTTTTATTTTCATGATAACTAATGAACTTAAGCATCTTTTCAATTTTATTAAAATTTGTTTCCCTATTAAAAAATAACTGTTCATAACTTTTTCCACACATTTTCCCTGGATTTTTGGGTTATTTATTTTTTCTTTGTTTCATGAGAATATATGTACAATGATACTAACCCCATTTTTTACTTGTTTTCTCAACTTTTTCTTTTCAAGAACTTCAAAATAGAAGTTCTTAATTTTAATGTAGGCAAAACTATCAACTTTCTTACTTTATGTTTGTGGCTTTTTTTAATATTAAGAAATCATCCTTTACTTCAGGCACATAATGGTATTCTCTATGATAGATGCTAGAAGTTTGAAGTGCTGGTTTTCAAAGTTTTTATCCATCTAGAACTGGCTTTTCTGGATGCTGTGAGCTATGGATCTAATGTCCATTTCTTTAATAAGCCATCCTTTTCCCAATGCCAACTCTGTTCTGTATCAAATCTGAATATATACACTGGTTTATTTCTGGGCTCTCTAATCTCATTCATCAGTCTGGTCATCCATCTCTGCACAAATATCAAACTATCTTACTAGAGGTTCATTTTAAGTCTTTTTTTTTTTTTTTAAGATTTTATTTATTTGACAGAGAGACACACAGTGAAAGAGGGAATACAAGCAGGGGCAGAGGGAGAGGGAGAAGCAGGCTTCCCGTGGAGCAGGAAGCCCAATGTGGGGCTTGATCCCAGGACCTTGGGACCATGACCTGAGCTGAAGGCAGACATTTAATGACTGAGCCACCCAGGCACTCCTCATTTTCAGTCTTGATATGACCTAGAGCTTAGGTTTAATAAGCAAGAGACACTGCTCAGAGATAAGCAAAATGTTGTCATCCTTTTTATTTCTAGGGATGCTTATAACTTACTATACCTAATTTATTTCATCCTCTTTCAATACAGCTCGCTGTACTTTTGTTTAGAATGTGCTTGGTATCTTTTTAACCTTACACTTTGAATCTTTCTTCATCTTTATATTTTAGTTGTGTCTCTTATAAAGAACACATAGTAAGATTTTCTTGTTATTTCCATTCTGATAATCTTTTTTGAGGTATTTAGTCTATTTATATTTGTTGTAATATTCA
Source organism: Mirounga angustirostris (assembly GCF_029215605.1). NCBI lineage: Eukaryota > Metazoa > Chordata > Mammalia > Carnivora > Phocidae > Mirounga > Mirounga angustirostris. The sequence goes on along the minus strand of NW_026991717.1, from coordinate 66,540,299 downwards.
TATAAAATATGTGGAATTATTTCCATCAACTTTTTTTTTGTTATTACATTTCCCTCTACTAGTTCCACAGCTCAGTCTTTAATTTCTATTCTTTTAGCAGTTACCCTACATATTTAATTTATGTCACTTTAAAAGATTCTGTTTAGTGGTATCATTAATTTGAACAATAATAGCATATAAATTGGAAGGGAGCTAATTAGAATAAAGCAGACTTAGGTCCTCACATTATTTGGAGAGAGATTAATATCTGAAAAACTGAAATACTTTATACTTAATTTTTTACTTATTGTGAGACCATATGGGTAGCATGACTTGGGGTTTCAAACCGTGGTAGGAAGGAATTGTTAGAGATTCTCATGGGAGACTTTTTCCATTTACCAAACCTGAAGTATTCCCACAAAACCTTTCTGCAGAGCAAATTTATTGTTGACATCGTTTATTTTTCATTATTTGCTTTTTGTTGTTGTTACTGTTGTTAATCCACAGAGAACACGTCACTTTTACAATAGTATTAGATATGACCTGCCAATTTTTGTAAACCCAACGTTTTGTCTATCTCTGAGCAGTTCATTAGCCTGTTAAACTGAAAGCCCTAACCCTGCATAGGGCTCCCTGCTCAGTAGGAAGTCTGCTTCCCCCCCTCTCTCTCTCTCCCTCTGCCCCTTCCCCCTGCTCGTGCACTCTCTCTCTCTCTCAAATAGATAAATAAAATCTTAAAAAAAGAAAACCCTAAAGATCTAGGCCAATGTTTCTCAAACACCTAAGGTAAATGACCAGGGTTTTGGGGTTTTGTTTTTAATTTCCTATCCTTTACAGACCATTAATTTAGTAAAATACACTTAAAATATTGAAGCAATGTCAAATTATATAAAAGTTTCTAAACATATAATCTCTCATAGATGCTGTTCCAAAACACAAGATATTTTATACAAATGAAATTTTTAAGCCAATTGTGCTTTATATTACCAGAAATGGAAGTTCCATATTTCTTTTTCTATTGCTGAAAAGTTATTTTAGATAGCTATACTGTATTCTGAAGTTAATTTTAGAAATTACTTCTTTCCCAAAAATATTGTACCAATGATATCTGAATTTAATTAAACTCACATCTATGTTATTTTTATAATAAAATAGTGACTCAAAATTGTACCTGTCATAGAGATTAATATTTTCTGTGTCAATGTACATGATAGAGGTGAAGCCTTTATCTTTAAGGCAATTCTTTCTGGTGTTGTAACTATATCAAAGTCCTTTTCATTCACACATAAACATAGAAACATTAACTGTCCCTAAATTGCCTTTAATTTAACTTATAGTATTTTCTTATATACTATTTACTATCAAGATTGTTTTCTACTTAATAATTAAAGGGAAGGGGGAGGTATGACATAGATAAGCAAGATTCATGATAAAAGAAAACCAGGAAGGATGAACTCTGCAGTCTAAATTACAGACAATCAAAAACTGCTATATAAAAACTATGATCCTAGTATCAAATATGGGACTTCACTATATTGGGTATGTTGTTACAAATCCAGACAAGAAATAAATTCCTCTGATATTGTGCTTCATTGAAGAAATAAAGAGTTATAATATTATGACTGCTATCAAAAGTGCAAAAATTCAATAGAAAAATTAACCTGTGAAACATGTTATCTGACAGCTAATACTGAACCTGTACTACGAAAGGTTCAAGATTTTTAAGGTTACTGCTGATAATGGAAGAAAACAAAATAAGCAGAGTCCCTGAATTATAGCTTTTAAATATATGATGTGAAAATAAATCTCTGATTTGAAAGAATGATTTACTAACCCATTTCCATCCTGTGAGGGATGTATAACCTTCTCAAAAATTATCCAACATTTTTGTGCTTCCATTATGTATTTGTGTTCTGGTTATTTTGAAATTATGCATTCATCATCTAAGGTAGCAAGAAAAATGAGTAATACTAAGACCTTATCCAAAGTAATTCACCATGGCTAATGTGGGTGATGCTAGTGCAAAAAAATTTTTTTGCCTAATTTTATGTTTCACCTAATGTTTTTGAAATCACTTGTAAGAATGACTGAAGAAAATTACCTGCTATGTTATAATTCTGCCACCACCAGTTCATAAATATTATCAATTGCAAATTTTTCACTAGACTAGCTAGAGCAATAAATACATTTCTACCAAGATATTTATATGTGCCCATTCTTATTACACTCCTAAGACATTTTAACATAATTTTGATGCATTTTAATAAAGCAGAATGAAAATTCATTACTGCTTAAAAACTCATATTGTATTGAATTATTAAATGAACATGATATTTTAAATACACAACTATACATAGCTAATATCTATTAAAATAGAATTTACAAGGGAATAATCATTCATAAAGCACCTGTATTTCTGTCCAATAGGAGATGAAAAACAGCACTATAACAGTTCCAAAACTATTGAGAGAACTTTGTAGAAATCCTGGGATAATTAACGAAGGTACCTTAGCTTTTTTTGTGCATTTTGATAACTGTAAGATATTCCATTCAAAAAAAGATGTTTGTCTATTTATTCACATAAACTTCTAACAGAATATATTCACTGAGTAGGCTTAGTATAGATATCAAATATTGTCTCATAAAATTTCATTTAACATTGAATATACAACTTCCATGTTTTCTTTCTACGTTTATTTAAGAAAGAAGCATTCCTCAGTGACACATTATGTTATGAAGTATATAAGAATTATAGTAATTAAAATTTGTGAACATTTGAAAGACTATATGTTAAAGTAACAACTTAAAATGTTATATTCAAGAATTATTAGGCATGTAACTAAGACCTACCCCATTAAATTATTTTATACTAAAAATTTGGGGTGTCTATTAATCCAGTGTATAATCTATATATATTATCTAATTATTCATTTGTATTCATTATATACAAATAGATTAAAATCATTCAGAATGTTATCTCTGAGGTTGTTATACCCAAATTTTAAGAGAAACTTAAAAAAATTGCTAAAGGCACTTAAAAATAGAAAAATCATTAAGTTGACTATCACTTTCAAGTAATTTTAGAATATGTATTTAAATAAAACAGTTATTTGTTGGACACTTTCTATATGTTCAACAATTTAAATTTTATGCCAAGACTAGCAGTTGAATGCACATAGCAGTTTTATTTGAAAAAGCCCAAATTGGAAATAACACAAATGTCCATCGACAGGTACATGAATAGACAAATTATAGTACACCCATACAGTGGAATATCACTCAGCAATACAAGGAATAAACTACTGATACACACAACAGCATAAGTGAATCTCAAAATAATTATGTTGAGTGAACTTAGCCAGACAAAAAAGAGTGCGTGCTGTACGATCCTATTTATATAAAATTCTGGTGAGCGCAAACTAATTTATAGTGACAGAAGGCAACTCAGTGGTTGTGTAGAGATGGGAGAGTAAGAAGGGGTGAAAGGCTGGAACTACAAGGAGGTGGGATGATAGAGATGTTCATTATCTTGACTGTGATGATGATTTCATGGGTGTATACGTAAGTCAAAACTTAAATTACACACTCTAAATATGTACAGTTTATTATGCAATTATACCTCAATAAAACTTTTTAACTGCAAAAATAAATAAATTCTATACTTGTTTTAACATGCCTTACTTTCCCTCTTCTACCGTCCCACAGCAATTATGTCTTCTCACTAGAAAAATGTCCTGAGTACCATCACCCAAAAGAGAATTATAGAATTTGGTAAAACAATGTCTTTTCCAAAAATAAATTAAGTTATTTAAATAGCTAACAGTAGGGGCATCTGGGTAGCTCAGTGCTCAGGTCAGGATCCCAGGGTCCTGGGATCGAGCCCCGCTTTGGGCTCCCGACTCAGCAGGGAGCCTGCTTCTCCCTCTCTCTCTCTGCCTGCTGCTCCCCCTACTTGTGCTCTCCCTCTATCTCTCTGTCAAATAAATAAATAAATAAAATCTTTAAAAATAATAATAAAATAGCTAACACTATATGAATTTCTCTCTATTTATAAAGCATTGCATTTATTCATTACATTCGTAATCGTAGTTCAATTTCCAAAAAAACCCACCTGTTTTTAAAAGAAGAAATAATGATAAGCACCTGTTGAAAAGAAAAAAATAATTGCACAAGAGGAATTAGGCATATCTTCTTAGATCTTTTGGCTCTGCTGAAGGTAGCAAAATCTCTTTCATGCTACTGAAATTTTTTGTTATTTTCTTACTATTTTCCAGTGTCACCACATATTATGGGATCCAAGTGGTGACATCAGAAAAATTAAACTCTGGACATTTGGGCATACTGCATCCAAGCATACACTAGCAATGTAGTGACCTGACCTTTGAAAGAGGACAATTCATGTGCACATAGCTCACGCCTGTCTGCCTTCCATATACTTAACAAGATGATGATTGCTCCCAGCTATGTTGATATACTTCTATCCACTTGACTGGCTGTGGGTAGGATGCAAATGATCTATCTGGTAAGAAGTGATCTTCTTTGTAGATGTCTCCCTTAATCAGAGTAAGATATAAGCAGGTATGCTACTTTACCTAGTCCTGCTACTACCCACACTGCTTTGACTTGCTTTATATAAAGGGTCAGTACAAATACTGCTATAAAATGGCCAAGGGAATGAGTCCCTCCAACAAGCTACTTGTGGCAATGGACAGCAGGAAATCCTATCTGACAAATATATTGCATATCTTCATAGATAATCTATAATTATAATGTTGGTTTAATTCCTCTCAGGAAAAGGAATATTTTCCACTACATACTAGATAAAGCTATATGAAATTGCCAACATGCAAACTTTTTTTTAAGATTTATTTATTTATTTTGAGAGAGAGAGAACATGTGCATGTGAGCAGGGGAGGGGCAGAGGGAAAGAATCTTCAAGCAGACTCCCCATGGAGCCCAACACAGGGCTTTATTCCACCACCCATGAGATCATGATCTGAGCCAAAACCTAGAATTGGACACTTAACCAACTGAGCCACCCAACACCCCTATGCAAACATTTTTGATCCATAAGAATGCTGATTTCTTATGGTTCAGCCTAATACATCCTATAACCTAATATAGAATTTAGGGGAAAAACCGTTATCTCCATTTTTGTGTCAGATTTATGTTATTGAAAACAGAAATTTCTCCCTGGTGGCCTACATCTGTGCCTGAATTTCCAGAAACATTTAAAAAATGTCTAATGTAACAGAACTATTATAGCATTTTCTATTAATACTAGTGGTTTTCCAAGGTATGATGCAAGTCCCATTAAGTAAAGAAAGTGGTACACTGATGAACATGAGAGCTATTAGAAAATATGCAGCTAGCATTCCAAACCAGCATGCCTTAATGGATAATATTACTTAAAACAATTACACTTAGTTAAGTTTTAAAAAGTGACTCAATGATCACTTCTCAGCTTTTGGCTAAGATCAAGTGTAAAAAAAGACTCAGTGAAAAAAACTAAGTAGATAAAAATGCAGATGGTATTCAATACACACGGGTGACAAAAGTATGAGAAATATTGGTCTACATGACCACAATTTTCCATGTATTACTACATATTGCTTATATTCCCAAGTTTCCCTAGGGAAGACAAAAGAGCTTATATTTGGATGTACTATATAATGTTGTCAATTTTTGTTAATGAAAACCAGACAAATATTAGCAATTTCATATGATTCAATCTTAATGTGTCTCTGTGACCACACAGCATTCATTTTCTAAAAGGTATTAAGTAAAAGTTAAATTTTAATTGAATGAATGAATTCAATACAAAGACTTTGAGTTTTTAGATGTCTCAGTATACATATAAAATGTATCTACCAACAGGTTTAGGAAAACTTGCCTATAAACAAATGGCAACTGAAACATCAGAATAGAAGTCAACATGCTTAACTCATGTATGAATATTAAAGATACACGGATTCTTTTTACACAACACTCTTCCCTGATAGCAACACAAAAATAAAGGATTATCCCTCTTAGGAAATCACACCTTTGCTGACCTACATCCAAATTGGATCAAGGATAAATTTATTTTTCTCTTTCCTCCAAAGAAATGGAGTCTAATGACTTAACAAAGAGAAAAAAAAAAAACAAAAAACAAAAAACAAACAAACAAAAAAACACCTCAGCCTAAAATGTAATTCCTTCTGGAATAACATAATTAGGAGCAAACCATGAAAATCTAACAAACACCATAAGAGGACTAAATCAAGCATATTTCCACATACCCCCCCCCCAAAAAAAATTTTACTCACTTTAGGCATGAAGCACAAAACAATGTAATCATGTAAAAAAAATTAACTAACTTTAAAAATTAGCTTTGTGAACTTCATCAGCCCTCAAATATCTCAATTTTTCTTAGCAGATCTCTCATCAGTTCCTTGCACAAATAATAAAATGAGTATGCATTAGTAATCTCCTCAACAAGCCATTAGAAATCTATTAACTCTTTGGACATTATCTGTTCTATGGTGACCAGGGTTAGGGATGCAGGGCAGAGGGAATGTTGAATGATAGCTAAAGTCAGTAATAGATCAAAGCTTTTAACACCTTTCACTATCATATGGTTTCTATACTCAGTCTATCATACCCATCTAGTGTAGAATCTCTAGCTATGAAACCAGGCACATGAAAAACTTATGAAAAGACGCCCTTATTTAGAATTTTATGTAGGCTAACCATGTAGAAACATATTGTATTAACAGACATAAATATTCTTGTGATTTCTGTATATACAAATGATGGTATAGTTTAGAAAACATTACAAATTTCAGTTTAATTACAAGGGAGGAATCCTTACATTTTTATGCCTTTGAGAACATTCCATTTCAAATCCTGAGTTTATTAGTGAGGACTAGTGCAATAAAGTTCAAAAAGCTCAAAATAATTAAAGTTGCCAGATAAAACACAAGATTCCTAGTTAAATTTGAATTTCAGGTAAATGACAAATAATTTTTTTAGTATGAATAGGTCCAGAATATTGCATGGAGGCACATATACTAAAATAGTATGCATAATTTATCTGAATTCTAAATGTAACTGGGCATCCAGTTATTTCCTAAATCTGGCAATCCTAAAAATAATGCATGTGGAAAAGGAAAACAGAAGTCTTTTTCCTGAACAATCCAAAAAACAAAGAGCCTTCCTTGCTGAGTGGAGGTGGTCAAGAGTTAGAAGTTTTGATTGCTCCCAAAGCTAACGAGGGTCTTGAAAGTTTCCTCCAATAGGTTCCCACTGACTTCTCCATGTCTAGAAATAGTTGGCTAACTTGTCTCTTCCCATGTGTTTTTTTGTTGTTGGCTGTAGATTTCACTGGTTCTTTCTTAGATGTAGAAAATCATCCTAAGTTTGCTTTCATCACTTAGTTTTAAAATTATGTACAGATTTGTATATTATCTTGAAGCCAATGAAGACCAACATTAAAAAGTACTACAGCCAAACAAAGTAATTAATTATAAGGTTAGAAGATAATATACTTTTGCTAATTACTCACAGCTTGGTGCCCATTTTTTTCACGGCAGCCAACAACTGCATGTTTTTAATCTCCATAATAACAATAATGGCATACATCATTAACTCTATTTTATTCTTTTTTAATTTTTTATAATACCAATAACAAAGATCATTAACCTCTCTTCTGTTTAACATCCAATCAGCCATTTTAGTTAAATAAATATGATAGAAAACATTAAATATCACTTTGCTAAGCTACACTGGCTCTCAGGAGGGGAATTCTTCCTAATGCATTATATTAACATCGGTTTACTCTACAAGTGTCAAACCATGAATGGCAACAAGGAAACAGATAAAGGATAATTTATGGCTTTAATCAAATTAGTTTAAAACTATCTTTTTCAAAGTTGTTTTAAATCTTATTTGTATAATTGCATTGTGTTTATGAAGTTATTTTCTGAAGCTATTTATAGGACAGAGCTGCCCCATTACTGAGATATTGTCAGACAATTGCACGTGAGGATGCCAAGAGAGTGAGAGCAAACACATTTTTGAAGGGAATTTCTGAGAATTAAGTGCTCTCTGAAGCATGGAAACCTGCGTGGTATTGTTGGTCTTGGTAATAGTTACTTTAAATCAAGATTCTTCTTAAGGACAATATACCTGCTTGCCATAGAATTTCTATGAGTTTATTACCTGAATCAGCATTTCACGTCATCAGTGACATCAAAAAGAACTAAAATGGTAAACAAGACTCCTACTTAAAATATTCAGCAAAGCCTTCTCCAAAATTGTAACTAAATGGGCATTTCTCTACACACCAGTGCTTATCAGCCCCTTTATGAGAATAAGCCTATAACTCTAGCAGTCCCATGCTGCTCAATCTACCTGCCTTGTCAGGCTTGTTCTAGGAGATCAGTGTAAAAAAGACAGATCAGAAGAACAGATAAGGAGAAAGCTGCAGGGTGGAGGGGTTACATGATTAAAATTTTATAAGTAATACATATTATTGAGAGAGAGAGAGAGAGAGAGAGAGAGACTTCTTACTGGAGGCTTTTTAAAGCAAATTAATACTATATCTTAATTAATCGTAGTTCTTGTAAAATGCCTCTATGCCTCTCCCCAATTTCTATGCTCAGGATTACACATTAGCAAAATTTTTTAAAAAGCAAAGATATTATGCTACACTGATTTCTCGGTTAGGGGGGAAAAGGTGCTATCCTCTCCCAACATACATTTTAGCATCCTATCTAATTTCCTATCATATGTACATTCCAGAAAATAATATAGGTGGCTTTTATCAAACACATTACATTATATATTTCTCAAACACTCATGAACCAGGTCTATCCATGATGTTTCTGTCCAATGTACCTCTCAGTCAGAGAGAGGATAGTAACTAAGGAAGAAAAGAAAGGAGTTTCCATTGGGGCAGAAAGAGGAAGGTTGAGGGGGCAACTTCCCATCTGGCTATGATATCTCACTTACACCATGGTCTGTACATATAAATGTGAACAGTCATATATGGCTTTACCCATCCTCCATGTTCTGACTTAGCATTAGTTAACCGTCTTTCCAAATACAGTACTGGGTTTGGGTTTGGGAGGTCACAGGCACACTACAGAAAACACAGGAGTTGGAAATCAGATTTGAAAATGGTTTGGACAGAAACATGGTCTAACAGGAGAAGCGAAAAGATATCGGGGTTAGTTGCTCCCCAGAAGAATAAGCTAAAAGAAAACCTAAGCTATTATTTGACTTCTGTTCTTTTGCCTGAGTACACTTAAGCCTCTGCCGTTGTTTTCCAAAGAAAAACGAACATGACTTAATAATTAGAGAAGAGACAGACTTCTCTTTGATTTATGATTCCTTGGCAAATTCCCAGAGCCCATCCCACAGCCAGCGTCAGTGTCTCAGTTTCTCCTCCCCCCTAGATGCATCGGAGAGGTGGCCTGGTGAATAAGATGCCCACAGGATAGGACAGTATATGGGATGCAGCCTTTGGGAATGCCAGGCTGTGATAGACACTGACACAGTTTTGTCTTCTCCTTTATGGACTCCTTGTATTGCTTCCTTAATGTCAGTAACTGAATGTCTCCTATTCTTCCTGAACTTGACCTCTCCACTGAAAACTATACTCTCTATTATATGACTTCCATCCCTACCGTTCTATACTTATTTAGAGTTCCTCTACCTTATGTACATTCTTTAAGACTGGTGGTAGAATGCTTTGAACGGTCTTTGATTAGATACTCAGTAAAAGCAGGTATTTTATATTAACTAGCCATGGACCTGGATACTGACAAAACTGAGTGAGGATGGCAAAAAAAAAAAAAAAAAAAAAAAAAAAAACTTGGAATTTTCTGTACAATGATGGCCAAAAAAAAAAAAAAAAAAAAGTCTTTCAGAGTTTTCCTATGCCTTCTTTTAGCTAAAAATCCTGGTTTCCTAGCTCCCGGTGCAAAACACTGTTGATTTAAGACACTAAATGAGCTATACTGTCACACAAGATTTGTGGACATTTCACACTGTCTTTCAAATAATTTATCACTAGTATACAGTTCAAGGAAAAAAATGATTAAAATTTAGATTCACCATAAATTAAAAAGTGATCGCTTTGGTTGTAGCACATTAGAATATCAGAACACAGTAACTATTTATATTTTAAAATATGAAGCATCAATGCCAAGCAATATCTTTACATAACTCTTGGGTTTGATAGGATGGGCTTTGGTCTAAGAAGGAATACATTGTAAGTAAAAAATATCACTACATGGATATATGTTTATATGATTAAATATTAGATATATCACAGTAAGTGTTCTGAATGGACAAACTTATAAATACATTCTTACTTCTGATTCAAAGAAAAGTATTATTGCTATACTGGTACTATAATGGTGGGTTATAACAGAACTATTTAGCAATAATAAAAATACACACTTTTAAGATTGGTATTATCAACTGTACCCCTGATATCCAGTATTTTGATTTCAAAAAAATTGAAATCTGTCCTCATCTCAAACAAAATGTTACGTACTGTGGTCAAAATTACAAGGTGGGAACTGACAAATTTATCATAAACTGCTAGGCCATCTTGAATCTTCCACCATTAGTCAAGACTCAACCCATAAACCACATCTCCAAACTTTTTCAGGACCCTGCTCCAAGACTACTGTTTTTCTTGAAGTATAAACTAAATTCTTCCTTAGGGAAGTTAAATCTTTTCCTTAATAAAGATTATTTAAAAGAACACAAATAGGCTTTACTCAGGGCACCTGGGTGGCTCAGTCGGTTGAGCATCTAACCCTTGATTTCAGCTCTGGTCCTGATCTCAGGGTCGTTTGATCAAGCCCCAAGTCGGGCTCCTCACTTAGCACAGAGTCTATTTGAGATTCTCTCTCTCCCTCTCCCTCTGCTCCTCCCACTGTGCTCTCTCTCACTCTCTAAAATAAATAAATCTTAAAAAAAAAACAAAAAAAAAAACAAATAGGCTTTACTCTCCTATATTTTAGAAAAACCATACGAATTTTCTGTTTTTACAGGTCAAAAAAAAATGGTCAAATATTAGCAGTTTCATATAGTTCAACCTAATGTTATTCTAGACAGGTTTAATGTTCCTTATAAAAGTCATTTGTGAGACAGGTATGTTGAAGTGAAATTTTCCTGGATTCCTTCATTTAGTTTAAAATAGAAAATGCTATTCTTTCAATAGCAGATGAAAGACAAAAATCTCGAAAATATTAGGCTATTTTCGAACAACAGAAGTTGTGTATTTGATGCCACAAAATTTTCCAAGACAATATTGATACCAAAACTCAATGTTTTACTGAACATATTCTTCTGGAAGCAGTTATAAGAATCTAAAAAGATTTACAAAACTAAAAATAATACCACTATTCTATTTTTTTCTTTTTTCACTTTTGGAAAATATTATTTATTTTGGAATGTAGAGTTATTTGCTTTGAAAAAATGTTTTTTTATGTTAACTACCAGGGGTATGCTGTTATTTTTAAATGAATTAATGAATAATTTTTAACCCCAGTTTTAATATCTAATATAGTAAATATCAATGGATATAACCCACAAAAGTCAAAGTTCCGTGGAGTTTTCAATAATTTTTAAGAGTGTAAAATGTCTCTGGGACCAAAAAGTTTGAGAACCACCAGATTAATTAAAAAGATAAATCAGAAAAAGAGAAGGGAAACAATAGACACAAGACATTTTATAAATCATACTATTTATTTAGTCCTGAGGGAACCTAGCCTAGACCTGCTTCTAATAAGGAAGTATCTGACTGGCAGATTATCTGAGGACCTCATCTCATTACTCACCTGGGGTGGGGTTAGGAGGGGAGTCTGGGGTGAACACAGAAATTTCCATAGGCATATGTCTGTGTCTGATCCCGTGTAATTTTTTACTGCTCACAGGTGCTACAGAGAAAGCTCTGGGCAAGAACAATGCTAGAGATTAATACAGCACGGCAACAGGTATTCTCCTGCATGACTCATTGATTTTAGATATAATTTCAAGGGTCATCAGGCTTTTTTTTTCCTTATCATAACAATCTTGAGAGATTAAGAAAAACAGAGGTGTTTTACTCTCAGCTTACAGATAGGGAAACAAAGAAGGTTTCGGGGTTTCAGCCTAAGGCACACAGATTGTGTTGGGGCAGGCTGTGGAATTTAAGGAACCTGCTTCCAAGCACGTGCCTTTGTCAACTAGGTCTGCGTCTGTAAAACTGCTTGTTTAGCACTAGAAAAAAAATTTTAAGTGAAATCTGACTCAGAAGCCCATTACAGAGCACAAGAAAGAGAGCTGCTACAGGTGAAGGAGGAACCGTCACCTAGACTCTCACCCACCCATTTTGTTTCCCTTTTGCCAATTCTTTCCTTCTGCTTTCCCTGTCCCCGTCCCTGTCCCTGTCCCTCTCCCTGTCTCGGGACCACCAGGCTACCCAAGACCTTCTCTTGTTCATTTTTCCCTTTATGCCAAGATTCTGCCTCCATTATTCTGCCTTCCTAGCCATCTACTTAAAGATTTACCTCATTTCTTCAAATATGTATGTATTCTCATAAAATATGAAGTGGTGGGTTTTGTGCTTATGTGTTTAAATAACACATATAGTGTTATGCTACAAGCCATGCTCTGCTGCTCACTTTTGTCCTATTAATGCTCTTCCTAAAAATCTACCCAGACTTTTAGTTTTTAGTTCTACATCTGTCTGGTTCCCTTTTATGCACATATGATTCTGTAATACATATTAACATGACATATTTTACTTATCTGTTTTATTGATTAATCCAGCACTCCATCTAAAAAAAAAAAAAAAACCTCAAGTTTTTTTTGATGTATTGCCTTGGGGTCAAGAGGGAGAATTTCTTTGAGATGGTCGCGGGGTTGTTGGGTGTACACACACATAATCTTACCAAATGCTGCCCAGCTCCCTGCAGAATGGCCCTCCCACCACAGATCAAGAGGGTTCCTTACTCTTCACTCAAACTTGCCTCCTTCTTCTAATATTCCATATGCTGTTGAGTGTTAGGTGTCATCTCATTATTGTCCTAATTAACATCTCTCTGATAACTATTGATGTTGAGCATTTCTTCAAACATCTGTTAGATTTTGAGTTTTCTTGTCTGTGAAATTGTGTATAACTTCTGTACATTTTCCTACTGGATTTTATGTCTTTTTCTTGGGGATTTTCAGTTTTCTTTTCTGCTGTAAATATGAATTCCTTGTAAGTTTTAGATGTTTCAAATACCTTGGCCCAGTAGGTGAACTTCATTTATTGTATCTTTCATTCAGTAGGAATCCCTTCATTTTGATATTGTCACAATTCTTTCTCCCTCTCTCTTTTTATTTTATTGTTTAACTTTTGGATTCTTATTTTTGAATCTTGTATGACAAATTATTTTTGTTAATCCCTAGGTCACAAAGATATCCTCCTAGATTTTATTCCTTTATGGTTTAACCATTCACATTTACATCTTTGATTTATTTGGCATCCACCTATCTATATGGTATAAGGTAGGAATCCAGCTTTAATTTTCTGCATTTAATGAGCTAATTTCCTGAACACCAGCTGTCTATCCTTTCTTTGTGGGGCCTCATTTATCATGTATCATATATTTTAATCCAATCCATGTTTCTGTGTTTAATTAGCAAATTTTATCCATTAACTGTGACATTAGAACATTTCTCCCCTGTTATTTCATATTTTTATCATGTTTATTTTTTATTATTTTGGAGGTTTCCTTTTTATTTTCTCCTTTCTATTAGCTCTACAAAATTTCTTCTAGCCTTAAAATCATGCATTAACTTTCTATTCTGGTCATGGATCATCGTGTTATGTTTATCTTCCTCTAATAATTTCTCAGAGGTATCTATATCCTTACCGCCTCCCCTTAAAATAAGACATACACTTGGTCTCCTCCCTCCTCCCCACTTTAAAATGGCACATCTAGATTTTTAATTTTATATTGCTCAGACATTATTTTTGTTTGTTTTGTCATGGCTTTTTAAAGATAAAACTAGCATTTAGTAAGCCATTCACTCATACTCTTCCTTTCCACTTAATCTTGTTGCTACCTCTTGTATTTATTTCTCTTATTGGAGTACAAAGAACGTCACGTCTTTGTGTGACATACTTTCAGATTTCTTGTATGCAGGAGAATATATTTATTACACCTTTACATTTAAATGTGAGTTTAACTGGATTTTTAAAAAATGCGTTTTAAGAATTATTTAACTTCAACATATTAAAATAAGGGCTCCTTTGTCTTTGTATCCCTTTATTTAGCTCTTTCTATTACTTGCCACCGAAAGCCTAATTGACCTATAGTGGCAGGAGGAAACAAAGGACGAGGAAGGCTGGATAGAAGGGGCACAGCACACGGGGCATAAGGAACACAGACTCCAGAAGCACAGACACGTGGATTTGAGTTGAACATGACAGAGCATTACCAGAGAGAATAAAAAAAAAAAAAATCCACAAACTAGGGCAGTGACCCAGGTTTGTTAACACAGGAAAAATAAATCCCTCGGTTTTTTAATATGTTATGGTAATCCATGAATCTCCTCACTATATTCATGAGTTGCATCCAAGAATCCACTTAAATTTCAGGAGCTGATGGCCAGATCCTAGTGTTTCACATGACTTCCTATACCTAGGGATTTTATGGCAAAAAGAAGCGGGGGGGGAATACATATATGTATTACATATATGTAATACACAAAAATTAAGGAAGGTTCACCACGGGTTCATTGTTTAGTCAATAAGTACGAATTCTGACATTTTGTTCCATGGCACATAAATGTTGATACCAGCTTTTCACTGAAGATCATGCCTTTACCATTTTAAGACGCTTTGCATTTGATTCAATGCTGTCTGATTTTATTACAGCACCTCCTGGTTTGTTTTTGCTGCATTTGCCTGTTGCATCTTTGCTTATCCTCTTCCTTTCAACCTTTCTCAGTCTCTTATAGACTTGTCTTTTATATGTCAATATGTCAATAACCATGTTAGAATCTGTGAATACAGTGCCGAACACACAAGACACATGTCTGCTTTCATGGACCCTACATTCTCCAGGGACAGCATACGTGAAAGCAGGCACCACTCCAGACCCAGAAACCAGCACACTCTGTGGCACATGAGAAAGTAGGAAGAAATATACATGGACTAAATGGACTTATTTTTCAAAAATCGGTTACGAAGGAGTCGAAACTTATATCCACACAAAAACCTGCACATGGATGTTTGTGACAGCTTTATTCATAACTGCCAAACCTCAGAAGCAATCCACATGTCCTTCAGGAAGTGAGTAGATGAATAATCTGTGATGTATCAAGACAATGGAGTATTATTCAGCACTAAGAAGAAATGAGCTATCAAGCCAGGAAAAGACATGGAGTAGAATTAATACATATTACTAAGTGAAAGAAATCAATCTGAAAAGGCTACGTATTGTATGATTTCAACTACATGACATCCTGGAAAAGACAAAACTATGAAGACAGTGAAAAGATCAATGGTTAGGGATGGGCCAGGAGGTGGCAGGGATGAACAGGCAGAGCACAGAGGATTTTTAGGTCAGTGAAAATACTACTCTGTAGGATACTGTAATGGTGGACACAAGTCATTACACATTTTTCCAAACCCATAGAATGTAAACACCAAGAATGAACTAAAAAAAAAGTAAACTATCTTTGGGAGCTAATGATGGGTCAGTGTAGGTTCACTGATTGTCACAAATGTATCACTCTGGTGGGATGTTGATAGTGGAAGGAGCTATGTGTATATAGGGACAGGGAGTTTATGAAAAATATCTGTACCTCAGTTTTGTTGTGAACCAAAAACTGCTCTTTCTAAAAAAGTGAAGTCTTAATAAAAACAAACAGACAAACAAAAATTAGTTAATCAAAATCTTGCTAAATTCTTTGAAGGAGAATTACACAAAGCTAAAGGAACATTTAAAAGAGAGATCTAATATAGGGATGAGTCTATTCCCCTAACAAGTGGCTCTTGCTCAAGGATGCCAGACTATAAATCAAGAAGAGTATTTCAGAAAAAGGGAAGAGAATTGTTTTCTATTTTAATTTGGCTATATTTTCCAATTTGGTATAGAGAGTAATGTTTATAAAGCAAGTAAATAGATAAGGCAGAACAAGTGCTATAAATAAAAACTTCTAGCTACCAGGACCTATTATAAGCAAAACGAGGCAAGGGAAGGCAATTAGGAAGAGGCTCCCCCCCAAGCGCCTTTAATGGATTGATTGTATAAACATAAAATGAATAAACAGAGGTTTATAAACAAAGTAGAAGATCTTTTCATCATCTCTAAAATGAGATTTCAGGCACCTGCGTGGCTCAGTAGGTTAAGTGTCTACCTTCAGCTCAGGTCATGATCCCGGAGTCCTGGGATCGAGCCCCGTCTCGGGCTCCCTGCCCTGCGGGGAGCCTGCTTCCCCATCTGCCTCTCCCACTCCCCCTGCTTGTGCTCTCTCTCTCTGTTAAATAAATAAAATCTTTAAAAAATAAATAAATAAAATAAAACGAGATTTCTACTTTTTGAGTTGCTATGAAAATTAGAGAATGATTAAACTCCTTTAAATCCAGTTTCAAACAAGGCAATAATCATATAAAAAAATCATATAAAAAAATACAGCGCCTACCATACACTAGGCATTCAATAAATGATTGTTGTTTTGTTGTTATTATAAGTAGATAAGTTAAAGTGTAGTTTCTTCTATAAAATGTGGTGATATCTATCTTATAAGATTCTTTGGAGAATTAAATTTTAAAATGTGTATAAAGCATATCTTTCTGTGTTTAGAATTTAGTAGGCATCAAAAGGTTCACATTTCATAGATACAAGTACATAAATAGATTTTAAATAGGTAGATCTGTAGACAGTCACAGATATCAGTAGCAGAAGGAAATTCAATGGGATGGAGAGACAAGTTGACATTTGGGAATGTAAGGTGTTTCCGGCAAAGCTTTCAGAAGAAACAAGGAGCCATCAAAATGAGAAGAAACAGAATGAACAAATAAAGGGGAACTATAGTGTTCACAGCAAGGACTCCCCAGAAACAGAGATGCTGTCACCCTAACAGAGCCACAGGGCTTCTCAGCACTTAAAAATCGAAAATCAAGGGATTTCATAATTCGATACTGAAGCCAGGGAATTAACAGAAATAAAGTAAAATTTAGTTACCGATAGTATCATCCCTGGACTGAAAGAGATCTCAAGTTCATGAAGAGAGTAAACTGTCCACATTGTATAGCAGCTGAAAACTCTGATTGTGTCTCCAATCTCAATTCACGAGAGCACCTATGGGTGTCATGTATTGGACATTTTACACTCGAAAAATTAGGCAAACTCTCCATACCTTCTAAGGTTAGCCATTAGTATCAAGATGAATAGAGGGTTTTTACAGCTCAAAAATTAGGACTTCGAAGGTTTATAGAGGTGAAGTATAAGCGACATCAAAGAGGAGAAAAATGAAGAAATAATTAAGCTGCTGGCCTGATTGTCTTCTTAGTATTTCTTATGAGGCTAAAGAGAGTAGAGGAAAACCCAGGAGGAATAATCTGTTAACTGAAGCCCATTGATAGATTTACTGGGAGGGGAGGAGGAGCCTAGACAAAAAGGAAGAAGTGGTATGTCTCAATTGAAGAGGTGGTAAACCCTTCAGCTAAATGTTCCTACAATCAGTTCTTTTTGAAAAGGTAAATCAGATGGGCTTCCTGAAGTAAGCAATAAATACTCTCAAGTGCACAAACACCATGGAATTATGAATAAAAATCTGAGTAGGAGTGTCTATTTTTATTGCAATGTCTCTATGAGAGAATGCCAGAGATAAAGTGAAACTGGTTGGATACCATAAGCCTCTTAAAATGATCGCTTAGGGTTTGCTGCACATATACACTGAGAAAATAAAATGCTTCTTGGATTTTATTGGTTCAATCTATCCAGGATCATAAGTATGTAATCAGGTATGTTTCAGGATATTACATTTTAAAATAGCATCCTTTTTCATTTGTCTAATCTCTTATTGCCCTCCAAATCAATTATCTGTGCGCCTAACTTGGGCAATATATAACCTCATGTTTTCTTCTTGTATTCTGTAAACAACATAACAAAGGAAACAACTTGGTGCCATCAATTAAATATTAAGAGTTTTGTTCAGTGCTAACACAGTCCTTCCCCAGAAGCAACATATAGTCAAAAAAGCAAGAGCATATCCAAATTCAAAATAAGTTCTCTGAGAGTAGACTGCTAAGGTAATTATCAAAATAACTCAGGGATAAATCCCACTTTCAACATTATGTTCAAGTGTAAAGACATCCTCACCCTAAATCAGATGCAGCATTGTCCCAATTTTCCATTTCACCCCAAGCACCAGAAATCCGGTAAGAAATGGATTATAAAATGAATTAAAAAATGAATGAAAGTATATGCATACATCTGATATCTAATATAAAGAGGTTTGCTTGAACTTGATTACAGGGTCCAGTTAAAGAGAAAAAAATTGTCATAAATCCCCAGTGTGTTTACTTATATTGAGTTTTATGATAATAGTACTTACATTTTCCTGATGCAAAAAATTCCACATATTGAACAAGCATTTGCAGGCATATCTACTATATGTTAGGGATTGAGGTATAAACACTAGATATACAAGAAAAAAAGGTAAAATTCAGTTTCTATTGTTAAAAAAAAGAAAACCACAGGCCCCAAATGGCATCACTTAAGCCAAGTCACCAAATCTGGACTTAATACCCATGCTACTTTCAATTTCAACCTTCCTTAACAGTCTTAACTGGTCAGTCAGGAATTTTCTGCTCAGCACCAATGAGGTAATCTGTTACATGGGCCTTCTCTATCCCCCAAAGGAAGATGAGGTCATCTGTATATTAAGAGCCCCTGTCTTTTTTTCTCTTTTGCTAATCACTTCCTTGCCTCACCTTCCTTCCTGTAAAACCTTGCCTTTTGTACAGCTCCCTACAGCTTTCCTCTTCTTGCTAGATGGGATGCTGCCTAAATCACAAATCACCTAATAAAGCCAATCAGATCTTCAAATTTACTTGACTGAATTTTGTTTTTTAAAACTATCCTTGACACATATACCAGTAAGGAATTGAATTCAGCTACTAATAACAGAGATGTACCTGAACTGAGTGAATAGCCCAAAGATGGTATAGTGGTTTCTGAAGTTACCAGGGACTCAGGTTTTTTTGATCTTTTCCCTTTACTATCCTTAATCCTCAAGATCACAATCTAGATGTTGGAGCTCTAGCAAGAAGGAAATGCTGGCAGCAAGATCATCCCCCTCCCTATTTAAGGAACTTTCCTCTCTACCCTCTACAACAACTACTATTTGAAACAGGGCCACACCTAGCTCCAAAGAAACCTGAGAATCTTTTTATTAAAAAGAAGAAAATGGATATTGGGTAGGCAATGAAAAGTCTCCACCATCACTAACAAAAACATCATTAACAATATGACATGATGAGTATGTTAGTGCTGGCTTTTCAGTGTCACGTTTTAGGAGAAGTTGGCTAAGTGCAGGAATCCTTGGTAGAAAAATTAACATACGTCCCAAAGTGATCAAGGAACCAGTTGCACTTAGGGAATGTAAAGAAAGTTAGTGTAGTTGAAGAGTAGAATGCTCGGAAAAGTGGTAGATGAGGCAAAGCCTGGGCATCCTTTTATAGACAATATAGCATCGAGGTTAAAACTCAGACTCTGGTGTCCAAATGCCTGCATGACCTTGAGAAATTAGTTAATTATTTTGTGCCTCTCTGTGAAATGGGGATAAACACCATACCTACTCTCACTGGGTTGTTATGAGTATTAACAGATAAAACAGGAGAAACCCTTAGAAAATATATTAAAATAGAATCATTATTCAATGAGTAGTATCTAGTGCTCGTGGTCTGTGAATGGTCTTGCTTGTCTCCGCATAAGGAACAGCAATGTCATTAACTAGGTGATTCTGACTCACCAAAGGATCTGGCGAATGAGATAGATTTCTTAAAAAGATAACATTGTCTTGTATGGTAAGATTTAAACTGTTGTCAAGGAGGTTCAGAGGACATTTCATGTGAAACATGAGATTCTGAACTAAGTCGAGGAAATTGGCTACATTTTAGATTTTTTATAATATTGCCAAATTGCTTGTTGGAATACTAACAACTTCAACTCCCACCAAGATGTGAGTGACACCTCGCAAAAACTTAATGAGCATGTTCATCTTTTCCCTTGAATGTTTGCCAATTTATTAAGTGAAATGATGTGCTTATTTTATTATTTGAAATTCTTTTTTAACTTTTAATTTTTTTCATAAGCTTATTAGCTTTGGACTTCTGTGTATGTTTATCAGTTTATATCATTTTCCACTTACATATTAAAAACAATGCTTCTCCTACTGTTTCAATGAGCACTTCATATATAAATGTCTTTAACCACTTGCATGCCCTATTAGTTTCCAAGATTAAAGGTTGCATGCAGGAAAGGTCAAAAGAAGACCTCCCCTGATTTAATTATTAATATACCAAAAAAGGGGCAAGAGACAGAAGACATTCTAAAGAAGAATGGTATTGTGAGAAAAGCCATGTAAACCCTCCTCCCAAAAGTCAATGATATTTTTAGTAAATTCTACAGAGTTCCAAAATATTTTGGAGAGTATATTTATGGAGAGAATATGAACACTTGCTGAGTCCTGCTTTGAGGTCTGTAGGGAGTAAAATCAGAATTTTCTCAGACAGAAACCAATTATAGGTTACCTTGTTAAGGTTATTCTCATGCATTTTATATAATTGATGTCATTACAAGTTGAAATATTTTCCATTATGGTTTCTAAGTGGTTATTTCTGGCATATAGGCAAGCAGTTTCATATAATTTAATGTACTCTTAGAAATCCTAAGTTTTTCGGTTGATTGTCTTGAGTGCTAATGATGATTTTCATAATTATAATTCTTGATTATCTAAAACAACGAGGGGGTATTATTTAGATAAATAAGGATCAAAAAAAGAATTGTATTTTGTCAAGAAATTCATAAATTATTAGACCAAACTTTTAGTACTTTTATTCTCCTTGAAATATTAATGTCTTATGTCAACTTAGAGTTAAAATGAGGCTTCTGAGAGCTGTAATTATTACTATGGTCACATATCTTCATAACATTTACTCACAAACAAATTTTATTAAATCTATTTAGTATACAAAATACATGCCAGATTGGAAAAGTTGCCGGGGGAAGCTGAGATAAGATACCAAGAGCAGGAATTAAAAAGCTAGTCTCCCTACTCACAACACATCTGTCACCAAACATAAGAGGTTTTTTGTCCCCTCCTATTAAAACACCCTGACACTAACCACTCACAGTAATTTTAATAAACGTAGTCTCACAGACCTACCAGTAAGAGCTCAGTTCCACAAGATCTCCCCTTACCTCAGATGACAATCACAAGTCCCAAGTTATCACCTGTATTTCTGACAACCAGCTCTAGACTGGGTATTCCCCTGACCCCCTCCTTGGGTTTGATAATTTGGTAGAATGGCCCACAGAATTCAGGAAAGCACTTCAATCAATCACTACTACTGATTTATTATAAAGAATATAATTCCAGAACAGCCAAATGGAAGCTATGCGTAGGGCAGGATATGTGGGAAGGGGCACAGAGCTCGCATGTCCTCTCTGGGCAGGCACACCACCCTCCCAGAACGTCAGTGTGCTCACTAACCCAAAAGCTCTCCCAACCTCTTTAGTTAGGGTTTTTATGGAGACTTCATTACATAGGCACGACTGATTAAATCACTGGCTATTGGTAATCCACTCAACCTCCAGCTCCTCTCCCCTTCCTGGAGGTGTGGATGGAGGCTTAAAGTTCCAACCCTCTAATCACATGGATGGTTCCCCTGGCAACGAGCTCCCCATCCCTAGGGTATTTCCAAAAGTCACTTTAAAACATAAAGTCAGGTTCCGTGGAAAGGGGCTTGTTAGGAATAACAAAAGAGGCCCTTTCAGTTTTATGTTCCAAACTGCGTCTGTTGTCAGGGACAAATGTTAAAACAAAACATGTTCCTATTGTTCTCATCCCTTAGAAAATTATAAAGATTTGGGGCACCTGGGTAGTGTAGTCGGTTAAGCTTCCAACTCTTGGTTTTGGCTCACGTTGTGATCTCAGGGTCGTGAGATCAAACCCCACGAACCGCACGTCACACTCCATGCTCAGGGTGTAGTCTGCTTAAGATTCTCTCTCCCTCTCCATTTGCCCCCTCAAAATAAGTAAATAAATCTTTAGAGAAAAGAAAATTACAAAGATTTTAGAAGCTCTGGCCAAGAGCATGGGATGAAGACCAAAATACATGTTTCTTATTTTACCACAATATCACAGTAATAAAACTTAAAAATAATAAGTTGAACCTTATGCAATACGCATTGTTCTGGTCCATCTTCAGAAACATAAGGAAATAAAAACTGGAAAACAGCACATTTTAACAGAAATATGATTTGGCCAAAAAGAACATGTGCACTCTGACATATTGTGATTTAAAATACTGAAATCATTTGAGGGCACCTGGGTGGCTCAGTCAGTTAAATGTCTGCCTTCAGCTCCGGTCATGATCCCAGGGTCCTGGGATCGAGTCCTGCATCACGCTCCCCGCTCAGTGGGGAGCCTGCTTCTTCCTCTGTCCCTCCCTCCCCCCACTCACGCTCGTGCTCTCTCACTCACAAAAATAAAATCTTTAAAAATAAATAAATAAATAAAAATAAAAATACTTAAATCATTTGAAAGAACAGTCTAGGGACGCCTGGGTGGCTCAGTCGGTTAAGCGACTGCTTTCGGCTCAGGTCATGATCCTGGAGTCCCTGGATCGAGTCCCGCATCGGGCTCCCTGCTCAGCAGGGGGGTCTGCTGCTCCCTCTGACCCTCCCCCCTCTCATGCGCTCTCTCTCTCTCTCTCATTCTGTCTCAAATAAATAAATAAAATCTTTAAAAAAAAAAAAAAGAACGGTCTATACATTTTTTTGTTTAAAAGAACTATTCTCATTATATATGGTTAAAAAAACAAACAAGTACCTAAGCAATATGTGTAATTCCAACCATGTGTTCATATATTAACAGAGATTATCTCTAGATTAGAGATTCACAAGTAATGGCCTTTTCTTTTTGTTCACTTAGATTTTTTAAACTTTTGACAATAATCTCTATAATTTCTGACATCAGAAAAAAATTACGTTAAAGAAAACCTACCACAATGCTCCTTTTCTATAATTCCATATTACAGGAAGAAATTTATTTTTTTAAAGATTTTATTTATTTGAGAGAGGAAGAGAGAAACAGAGAGCATGAGCGGGGGGAGGCACAGAAGGAGAAGGACAAGCAGACTCTTTGCTGAGTAGGGAGCCCAATGGGGGGCTCCATCCCAGGACCCAGGATCCCAGAATCCCAGGACCTGAGCTGAAGACAGATGCTTAACCGACTGAGCCACCCAGGCACCCCAGTATTATACGAAGAAATTTAAATAGATTTAAGATAAAAGGAAGTTAGACCATCTAGGGGAGAATTTCTTATCAGAGAAGCACCACACATTGATAAAACATGACCATTGTTACAATTATATAATATTTTTAAGTGAGCCTCAGATCTTGAGAAAATGGGATTCCTCATGAGAGAATTTCATGTTCTTTATCATCCTGGCTCAGACAGAATGTTTACCAGAGTTGCTTTTTTTTGCAGTTTTCTGGACAATTTATTGATAATTCAAGATGGGACCAGGAAGAATGGAGTTAAATGAAAAACATTAGCAGAAATTGTATGTGTGTGGAGGGGGGGAGGGGTTTCAAGGTATGGGTCGTCTCTTGCTTCATTTCAAATCAGTTTCTTATCTAAAATCAAATTCCTTTTTTGGTCTTTTCTTTATTTCTCAAATATCGTGTCTCTATGTTTTAAAATTCATGTACAGCTTAAAGATTTGTTTGAGTTTCTCCATTTTCCTAGCAGGAAAATGTGACATGACTTTGTCAATAAGTAAAATTTTATATTTATTTTATTCGTTTATTAAAATGTCTTTAAAAAGTAACTTTTCCCTTCCAATAGAGTCTCATGGACCTGAGATAAAACTTCTAACACATTATTATTCTAGTCTCATTTTTCACTGAAATATAGAACTTCAAATAACATCTATTAATCCACTAAACATAGAATAGTCAAGTAAAAGAGGAAATCTCATTAATCCCATTACTCTTCTGTTTCTCTGTCCTGTTACTTTGGTGACATCCTGGATGCTGACAGAGGATGCCTCCTGGCATCCGTCTTAGAATGCGGGTTTGCTCTTGCTGAGATATTTGTATGTGCCGTTGTGGTGGGAAGTTATTTTCATATACTGCCACCGCATTTAACCAAAAGTGAATGAGCATTCAAGTCGAATTTTGTGGAAAACGAGACCATAGCATACTTTGAAAATGAACATTAGGTTTGCAGGTGTTAAATTAACTAAACAAGGAGGCCATTAGACTGAGGTGGTTCTAATCCCTGATAGTAGCCTGCTAAAGCAAACAGAAACCTAAGCCTAAAATGCCTCAAGGTTAAGAAATCAAAACCTAAGGACAACCGGTCACAAACAGCCAACCTGGCTTTCCCAAATAAGGCAAATGCCTAAACTATAACCAATTAAATATGTTCTTGCTTTGTGTCCACCTCTTTTCTCCCCAAGTCTTTCCCCTAGCTGCTGTCAGCAAAGCACTCCCAGCCACTGCAATTCGGTGCTGGCCCATCGGAATCAATTTTTGCTCCAATAAACTTACATTTTTTAATATCCCTCAGTTTATCTTTTAACACAGTTAAAAGTCAACTTCTACCATTCATATTAGCTACAGCATGAGTTAACATGGCACTTTTTGGGAAGAATGACCGTAATCAAATCTTTATTTTTGTAACTGTATAAATGTGATCCAAATGTGTCCACCACTAGTTTTTCAAAAAGAAACATTCTATAAATAAGTAAACTGCATCTGCTCACTGATGCATGTATGGACTCCCTAGATGTCTCATTGGGCTTAATTATAGACCATTCATAGTAATACATTTTCAGGGTAAAGTGTAACATAATGTTAAGCCATTTCAGCTTTTGCACATACATGTTGTACTTCTGGCTGAAAGTGCAAAAGAAAAATACTCCATGAATTCGCATTTCATCCTTACACAAAGGTCATGCTAATCTGTATACTGATCCAAATTTAGTATACACACTGGCAAAGCAAGCCCAATGTGGAACTTTTAATAAAAGTGAACTTTGAAATACTGTAAAACAACGCTACATTGTTATTTTGGGTGACTCAATGGTCAAAGTTCTCTGTCGGTAGAGCCCACTTGAAATATTTCTTCTCCTTTCTCTGCATAAACATTCAATTATCTAGAAAACTTTGACTAATTAAATTCTGGAGAGTATGTTTTCCTCCCCCACTTTGGGTAAGCACTGCGTATCAAGGGCCTGTAGCTGACATTTCTGAGCCACAGATCTGTATTGACAATTACTCAATCTTTTTGAGAGACAAAGCCCCAGTGTTCTAATCCCGGTTGGGCAAAGTTACTGTCCCTGCTTGGCTAATGGGAATTCATTTGCTCCAAATCCAAAAGTTCCCTGAATTTGCGATGGGGGAGCCAAAGGGACCCCATTTTAGAAAGACTCCATCTATGCCATTTTTCCACTAGGCCCCATTTCTGAATAAGCCAAAGAAGCTATGTTCCCACTTCAAGGCGAAAGCAAAAACAGTTCATCATTCTCTGAGTTTTGTCCTAGGCCCCAAACACCTGATAGCATCTAAGAAGAGCCAGATCCCAAACCTTTCCAGGATATTAGCTTCGAGCAAACCTCCTCTGACACTGGCATCAATACCCTCTACCTTTGGTGATTTATAGAATAACATCTATAGTTCACCTGACACTCACCTCTGATCGGACCCTACCCTGGAATCCTAAAGGAGCACATACCCCAGACCCCTTTCCAATGTAAATCCCTAACCTCAAGCAGTGACACTCATTCTCCTTTCCTTTCCAAGTCTCCTAGACACTGCTTCTGCTATTCTGTCGGTCACTCATGTTATTCAGTAAATTCTGCTTTCACTTTCTTTGGTTCGTCTTTGATGTTTATCCTGCATGAAGCCAAGGATCCTCTTGACTGGTCCTGCAGGCTCCTCCCCTGGGTCCTCGGACCCAGCCCGCCTGCATCAAATTCATTTAAGATATAAAAACAGAATCCTTTTAAGGCAATAGAATTCTGAGTTATGATAAGCTGATGTTTTGAGTTTTTTCTGCATCTTAGAACACACACATCCTGGTTTAAGATTCAAACCTCTGGACACAATTATGGTTGACCAGTAGGCTTTTTAGCTGACAAATGACTGACTGATTTGGAAGTCAGTTCTTAAAGCCCCCAGAGAGCAACATGCCAATATCCCTGAGCTTTCGGCTCCTAGATTTTTTACATAGTTTTTACAAAAGAAACACCTCGGGTGTACCAAAGCTTTGTGTAATGAAATCTTTCAGAGCAGCCTGAAAAATATAACTCTTCTCCACCTGGATTCAGTTGTAGGTTAGAGCATATTTAATTTCAAGTCAATAGATTCCCCACACATCAGCACTTAAGGGATTAAAGACAAGTCTAGTTTTGTTGCCCTAAATGTACTGTTATTGTTATCAATTTATGCAGCCTTGCAATAAGTTTTCAATAAATCTAAGATTAACTATTATTTTCTCGCCTATAAATAAAATATAATCATCTTAAAAATCAATGAAGGGAAAACCATCATATCCATTAACCTGGCTCAGAATCCCTCCAGGCCCTTGCTATGAAACACAGCGCTGTGGATCTTTCATTTTATTGAGCTATATCTCTTTGTATGGCAACCAGCAGGCAAAAGAAAAAAAAAATCAAATCTAAAAATCAAAGACTACAGTTTTTTGTTTTGAAAACCACTGAGGCAGGGGCTGAATATTCTTTTCTGCCTGGGGTTAATCTTTTTTTCCCCCACTTTAATTTGCAATCAGATGCAATAAAAGAAAAAAAAAATAAAAAAGGACATTGCCTCAAGTAGCTAGTGGCTCTATTACCATCTCTACTGCCAGTCTCCACTTTTTATCACTTCGAAATCCTTTGTTTTTAAAGTCACCTGTACAACCCTGCAATGTTATAAACACCTTTAGTTGTCTTCACCAACTGTCAGTTTGTACCATCTGCTGTTACAATCTCAAAAGCAGTAATGCATGAGGGTCAAGGCCACTTTCTCTCAGGAAACTAAAAAACAACAGAGCCAAGTTATTTAGTGTTTTTTTCTTTTTCCCTGTCAGCTTTACTACACCCTGGAGTGGACATTTTCCTTGCCTTTCAGTTGTGAATGTTTCTCAAAAGACGTGAACTTCACAATAAGGTAACCATACAAAAACAAGGTTTTATAGACAACCCATTATCAACTAGCAGAAGGGGGTGATTAGTCATCTGCTCCACTTGAAATAGATCCAAAAAATTCAAGCCAGTACCACAAAGAGAAATGCATTTATCTCAGGATTCCAGAACTAGCATAGTCCTTCCTTAATGTGACGGGGGCATCTGTAGCAGCCTTTGAAAAGTTGTAAGTAATCTCAAAAGCCAAGCAGTGAGGAGTTGACCAGCTCTCCCACCCACCACCCACCCAAGACAGAGGACTTTCCCCAACCCCATACCCCACCACCCTAGATGATCAATCCTTTTGACCTTGTTTTGGACTAGAGCCAAAAAAGAACTACCTTTTGTTGACTACTAAAAATGGTCAGTACTAATTCAATCACTTGGTCCAAATGGGTTTTCTAAAGTCATAGTCCCTTTTTTTTTTAATGAAAGGAATTATTTATAAGCATATTCTATTTTCTTTATTTCCTGCAAATCATTACAAATTCACATAAAATTTTTCTATGTGTAAGAGGCCTAGTTTACCCTCAAGGCACTTCACAGGAAAGTCCAAGTTTTTCCCCCATAAATAAAATATAATCATCTTAAAAATCAATATGAGAAAACAATCGGAACCATTAACCTATCTCAAAATCCCTTCAGCCACTTGTATGAACCACATAGTGCTGAGTCTTTCATTTTATTGAGCTGAATATTTCTTTGCATGACGACTAGCAAAGGGAAAAAAATCAAAGACTTTGGTGTTGTGTTCTGGAAATCAGAGAGAAATGGGAATGTGAGAATAGATTTTGACCCTTTTTGATTACAGAAAACAGATTCTGGAGACCCAGAAACAATTGTTTTGAGCTACCGCAAAGAGATTATTAGCTTGTTTTGGATTCTCCTTTTGACAATGTTTATTCATAAGCAATTTATAACGCTGGGAGTCGATTTTGAAAATCATCAAAAATTTTTCTTTAAGATTAACGAAAAGAAAGACAGAAAAAGAGGAAGAGAAGAGAAAGAAAAGAGGTATTTTAAAAAGTGTAACTCAAATGCAGTGACAAGACTAATTTAGGCTCAGTGGTGCAGTAGATGAGCTGAATTGCAAATACATGACCTCGGTCACCATCTGCTTATAGGTCACTTATTCTCTCCTTCCCTGTTGAAATTCTTTTGTAAAGTTCCATAATGAGGAAATATCAGAAGGTATAACTGGACTTTAAACACCTTACTTCATCAGTATATGTAGTCTTATATATTTCTCTTGATACACTATTTAAGAAAATATCCTCCTTCCTTATAATCCTCCATCTTTTTGAAAAAAATAAAATACCTCTTCACTTAAGACAAGGATAAAGTAAATCATTTTCTGGTAGTTTATCTAACAAGCCATGAACATGTTAAATGGATTTTAAAAGGCATTATTATTATACCCATATAAAAACAATCAACTCTGCATGAGATAAGTAGCTTGGAAATTGCTCATTATAAAAATTGAGTAAAGAACCAGTTTTTGCTAGAACTTTGAGAAAACAATATCATTTTTTTAATATTTGTGCCAAAAAGTTTTTAATTATTTTGCTCAATATCTCTACAACCCAACTTAGTAGCTAAACACTTGGAAAAAGAAAACCATATGTAATTTTCTCAGTAAAAATGTAATAAGGAAATAACAGAATCTAAAATATAAATGCTATTGTCCATAACTAAATGGATAAAAATCAACTTCCTTTGATTATTTCTCATTTTAAAGTTTTAAATCGCATCCTATGTCACATAATCAAAAGTATTAAACAAAAGGGAATGAAAGACACATTATTCTCTACCAGCACTTAGCACAGGGCCAGGTATTCGGTCCATTTGCATTTATTGGGATGGTTTTTATTCTCTTTATCCGATTTTATGTTTAGTATTTATTATAATTTACTATGGTTTCTTCTGTTCCCTTAAGTTTTGTTGGCTTACATTTCTCTTCCTTCTCCCTCTTTTTCCTTCCTCCCCAGTTAATTTGGAAATAAAAACAGTGTTTATTGATGTCACTAGTAATTATAGTCCCTCCCCTGATAATTTAAAACATATATTCTATTAATACATCAATTATTAAATAATAATTGTGCCTCCCACCAATAGGTGGGATCTGATCACTGCTTCCTCTCTTTTCCTCTGACATTCAGAGAGACTGCTGGGATCTCTTACTCCCCAATTATCTGCCCTTCCCCAATGAGATGAGATCTTTAGAATGTTTCTTTGTGCCACAAAATTTTACTCAGGTAGTCTATAATTCTTAATTTCAAACTATGCTTATGTTATCCCTTTCGGTGTTTCTTGGTTGTTGAATCCTTACTCTATACAATAAATTCTCAGTTAATTTTTAAATCACCTACTGAGACTTAATTATTGCAAGAATTATTACCACACTTTCCTCTTTATCTCCCATTACCTTGAGAGATAGTATCTGAATCCATTGGCAAAACGTTGGAGTCCTTCCTCAAGGACTTTCTTCAAATAGGCAACTGAGTAGTGTATTCTCAAGTGCCTTAATTTTCTCTTGTCCTAACAGAGAAATGATATTTTGGACAGGTAAAGAATTTCCGGTTAGTGGTTCTTTTTTCTGTCTTCTTTATAAAGGATAAGAATGTTCATATCAAACCAATTCTCTTCCTTTATAATTTATTCTTAAAATTTCACCAGGATATATAGGTTGTAAGTTTGTTTGTTCTCTTTAATTCTTTTTGAGACTGAATGAGCCATTTCAATCTACAGATTGAAGTCTTTCTTCAGCTCAGGGAACTTTTCTTCAATTGTTTGTTGAATTATTTTGTATTAGCCATATTTTTTTTGCTGTGTTGATGCTGCCAAACCTATTACCCCCAAATCTTACTGGCTTACAATAAGCCTACTTTGAGGTTTGTAGATTGGCTACAGGTCAGCTGGTCTGGACATCCAAAGATTTTATAGGAAGGCAGCTGTCTGCAAAGCAGGAAGAGGATCCTTAGCAACTGAATCCACTGGCACCTTGATCTTGGACTTCCCAGCCTCCAGAACAGTGAGCAATAAATGTCTGTTCCTTAAGTCACCAAGTCTATGGTATTTTATTGTAGCAGCCCAAGATGATTAAGATAGTTCTGAAAAATCCCTTTTATACTCTAAATATATCTCCTTGAGTGTCATTACTATTTGCTTAATTTCCCTTCCATTGCTCTCATTAGCTCTAAGTTGGTAAAACCCTTTCTATTTTCATTGTTTAATTTGGTCTTCTTTCCTCAAGTGACTCAGTCTCCCAAAATTAACTATGTGCCCTCTTTGTCTATAGAGAGTTGCATTTTCTTTGAATGTTACTACAGGTCAGGCTGTCTGTCACTCGCAGGGAGTGGCAGTAGACTAGTGGCAGAAGGTATGAAAGTTTCTGTTCTTATGGGCTAACAGCATAAAATGGCAAAATGTCATCCTTCTGCCACTTGAAAGAGCCCCCTATAGTCCCAAGGCCCTCTTGGTAGCCGTTATCTAGCTGAAAGACCTGGAGATGCTTCATTCAGCACACTGCCATAGTCTTCCTTCAAGGACCCCAAGTTAACAGATCTAGCAGGCTCTCCTGGCCACATGTCGGAAGCCAACAGGTGTGATCCTTTCTGAAGCATCCCAAAATCTAGGCTCTTACCTTCAATCTTGAACAAAGGCATGCCTTCACTTCCTACACTGGTCCCTGAGTATTTTGTCAATGATATCAAGAGTCCTCACTAGCCAATATGGTAACCACTGGCCACATATGATGATCAAGCACTTTGAAATATGGCTAGATTGAATTGAGATGTCCTCTAAGTATAAAATACAAATAAAATTTTGAAGAATTAGTACAAAGAAAGTAAAATATCTCAATATTTTTATATAAGTTACATGTTGAAATGATAACAGTTTGGATAGGAGTTAGATAAAATATATTATTGCAATTAATTTCCCTTTTCCCTTTTTTAATATGGCTACTAGAAAACTTTGGATTCCCTATGTGACTTGCACTATAGCTCACATTATTTTTCAAATTGGACAGTGCAGCATTGGAGATGGAGGCCCTGTCCTGCTCAGCCTTTTCTGGGAGCTTCAGGAAAATTCAGACCATCCTTCAGGAGCCACCAGAAGAGTGGAATGAGGAGAAAAGAGAGGCTGGGGAACTACTTGGGCCACCTTCTTCTCCCTGGCCTTGTCTTAAAAAGAAGAATAAATTCCATTTATGCCCATGAGCTTTATTCTTAAAATCATTTATGATTTTAGTTTTCTCAAATGGACATTTCACCCTCGAAAACAAGAATAATTCCTAGGATAATAATGTAAATTGGAAAATTCAACTTTCAAAAATATTTTTTTTTAAAGAATTTTTATTTATTTTAGAGAGAGAGAGGGAGACTCCTCAAGCAGACTCCCCTCTGAGCACAGAACCCAATGTGGGGCTTGATTCCAGAATCCTGAGATCATGAACTGAACCATAATCAAGAGGTGGTCATTCAACTCACTGAGCCACCCAGATGCCTCAAAAATATCTCTAATAAAAGGATATGAGTGAGGGCGCCTGAGTGGCTCAGTCATTGAGCATCTGCCTTTGGCTCAGGTCATGATCCCAGGGTCCTGGGATTGAGCCCTGCATCGGGCTCCCTGCTCCGTGGGAAGCCTACTTCTCCCTCTCCCACTCCCCCTGCTTGTGTTCCCTCTCTCGCTGTGTTTCTGTCAAATAAATAAATAAAATATTTAAAAAAAAATAAAAATAAAGGATATGAGTGAAAGATTTTCAATGTTCAAATGCATTTGAAATGTTAATAAAAAATTTCTTTAAAGGTTTAAAATATCAACCTCCATTTGCACAGACTTTTGAAGGCATTTAACACAACTGCTCACACTTGCTCCTTTTCCATATTGGGTGGATTTATAACATAAATTATATACATTATATACTATTGGTACTATAAAATGGACTTAGAAGCCTAAAATAGTTACTCCCTGCTATTAGTCCTTGTGTAGATATTAGTGTGGCTGCTTTAGGAAGGAATAACAATTTTGAAATTAACACTACTAAAAAATTTCTTGCAAAAAAATTAACATATTCTAGGATACAATAGAAAACATATTCTTTTTTTTTTTTTTAAGATTTTATTTATTTTTTAGAGAGCGAGCGAGAGAGAAACAGCATGAGAGGGGAGAGGGTCAGAGGGAGAAGCAGGCTCCCCGCTGAGCCGGGCGCCCGATGTGGGACTCGATCCCAGGATCCTGGGATCATGACCTGAGCCGAAGGCAGTCGCTTAACCAACTGAGCCACACAGGCGCCCGTCTCAAACTTTTTTAAATCAAGACCCAATCCATGTCCACATATGCATTTGATTTAATTGCCCCTTATGTCTTTTATTTTTTATTTTTTTTTAAGATTTTATTTATTTATTTGAGAGAGAAAGAATGAGACAGAGAGAGAGCATGAGAGGGGGGAGGGTCAGAGGGAGAAGCAGACCCCCCGCTGAGCAGGGAGCCCGATGCGGGACTCGATCCGGGGACTCCGGGATCATGACCTGAGCCGAAGGCAGTCGCTTAACCGACTGAGCCACTCAGGTCCCTCAAAATTCTTTTTAAAAAAGTCAACTTATGCTCTGGGTTTTTGGGGTTTTTTTTAAGATTTTATTTATTTATTTGAGAGAGAGCATGAGAGGGAGGAGGGTCAGAGGGAGAAGCAGACTCCCTGCCGAGCAGGGAGCCTGATGCGGGACTCGATCCCGGGACTCCAGGATCATGACCTGAGCCGAAGGCAGTCGCTTAACCATCTGAGCTACCCAGGCGCCCAATAGAAAACATATTCTAATGTCTAGGATACATTGTGGGTGAAAGAAAGCAAGATGTAAAACAACATGAACATTATAATTCCATTTCCACAAAGAATTATTATTTTCTATTAATATTGTACACAGATAGAGTTATGTATATTCATACCAACCCATCATCAACCAGGCATACACACTGTAACTACACCATTAGTGGGGCTTCGGTATTTTTCTGTAAGGCCTCTTTTCAGGAGATACCCTTGCCACAAGCATTTTTGCCACACATCCAGCCCATAACTAAATGATTGCTTTGGTTTCATTTCTCCATTGACAAGGTTCCCATTTTTATATTATATAAATCTTAGCCAGCCCCCATAATTGTTTATACTGTGACAAGTAGACACGGTGCTCTTAAAGTCATAGACAACAGTTACCTATATCAACCTGATAGAAAGGTCAGTGATAAAACTTTCTAGAAGTGTGAAATCAGACTGTGTAAAGCCAGACTGCATACTATACTATCCTAGAAAGTCAGAGCACGGCAGTTACAATAACAAAACTCAGTAACAAGTACAGTACAGCATGAACGCATTTCCCATACAACTCTGAAGTGCCTATCAATGGACACATGACACTGTGCCAAGAAGAAACAACAGGGTAAAAGACTCACAATACAGGACAAAGCTCTGTTACAAATAGGCATGCTAATATTTGGAAAATGGATACTTCTTTTAATAAAGAAACTAATCATTAATTTTATTACCTTTTTCATGTTTCATTAGGTCCCTTCTAATGTCCCTGTTTTTCCTTATTTTATTGTTTACAGCAAAATTGTTTTAACAGCCAATTAGTTACACAGCAAAAACGCTCACAGCAACAATGCTTGCGGCAAAGATATTTGTGGCAAAACTACCTAAAACAACCATTAACAACACTTTTAGTCTCTGTACACAAAGTAATAATTCAAGAATAATTTTAAGTTATTTAAATAAACTCTGATACTGAAATGACCTCTTCATGATATAAAAAGACCAAAAATAAGGCTACCATTATTTTTCCAAAAGACTCCCAGACCAAAAAAAAATGTTATTTTGAAAGCTTCTTTATTTGCCTAAAGCATGCTATGTCACATTTCTATATTTTATTGAACTTCTATTAAATATATATATTCCAGATGTTCCTTGATTTCAGAAAGCAATTTTTCTAAAATCTGACCTTATTTACGTTACAAGAGATTCTTCTTTTTAATGAAAGAATCAAAGCACTGTTCCTCTAAAGCACAAATTCCTCTGAGAATTTATAATTTTATTAAAATGATACATTTCAACTCATCAGATATACCCAAAACATAAACTATATATAGGTGTCCATATTGCATGCTTGTAAGATATAGTGACTACATTTATGTCCAACAGTTTGAGAGGTCACTCCACCAAGGCCCAAAAAGTGGCAGTGCACCTATATTTTTTCTACTGACCAAGGAAAAGAAATGTTTTCCAGGCAATATTTCATCAACCTTCAGATTCTCAAAAGTTCTAGCTTCTTATTCTTATTGACAATTTTTATTTTTTTAAAAAGATTTTATTTTTTATTTGACAGAGAGAGAGAGAGCACAAGCAGGGGGAGCAGCAGGCAGAGGGAGAAGGAGAAGCAGGCTCCCAGCTAAGCAGAGAGCCTGATGTGTGGGGCTCGATCCCAGGACCCTGGGATCATGACCTGAGCCGAAGGCAGACATTTAACCAACTGAGCCCCCCAGGTGCCCCTCTTATTGACAATTTTTAAATGGATCCTAGTTCGTTAATGTAGCTTAAATTTACTCAAACTTTTTTTCACCAAGTATGAAAAATGTTGGAATGGCAAATTAAAAGAAATAATTTTTAAAAAATATTTGTAATACAATTTAGAAAGCTCACTCCAGGAGAAATGATGTTAGTGACGGGGGCAACAGGGAGATAATTCAGGAGTCTATGAAGACAGCCCATGCCAGACATGATAAGAACTCCAGCAAGAGTAGAGAAAACAGGGGGAAGATGAAGAATATAACAGATACTCAAGAGCCATTTTCCCACCCTACTTCCCTCCTGGCAGAGCCCACCCCTGACTACAGGGGCCCAGAAAGAGCTTGGCTGTGTGACCCAATCCTGACTAAGGGACCTCATGCTACTAGAGTGAGTGTGTGTGTGTGTGTGTGTGTATGTGTGAGTGTTGTGGTAGGGTGGTGACAGTTGGCCAGGTATTCCTAGAAAAGATTTTCTACCCTGATAAAAAGATTGAGCACTGTAAGAACAAGAAAGAACCTTATCCTTTTGGCTTCTGGATATTGTTACATGAAAGAGTGTTGCTTATTGCCGCATTGGTGCAATCAGCCCCGAGGAGAAGACCCAGAAAGTTTCAGAAAAGCCCTTCTAGAGTTCTGACAACTCTGAACTGTGGAACTACAGCTCAAAATAGCTCAACTCTAGAATCTTTACGCGAAGTTCCCAAATCCTTGATGTTTAGACGGCTTTTAGTCAGATTTGTTATTACTTGCAGCTGGAAGTATTATAAACAAAACAGAATGGGTGGATTAAAACTGATATGATTCAGTAGGTGGAATCCATAGCACTTGATCAATGACTGATTGTAGATGATGAAGAAAAGAAAGAAGTATAACATGAGTCGCAGGAAATTTAGGTCAGAGGGCTTAGGGCGTTATGATTTACTAAATAGAAAAATGGAAATATAGAAAAAAATAAAGATAGCAAGAGAGTGGGGAAAAATTAGCAAAGTTTGGGACATGTTGAGACATGTTAATATTCATTTTTCTCTGGGACATTCACGTGATTGCATAAAGGTGTAGGTTATAGTCCCAGAGCTCAGACATTAAATGTATGGAGTAGATCAGTATGAGATCAGAGAATATATTGGTCTCTGCCCCCAGTGGCAGAGCTCCTGAAACCTTTTAATTTCCTAAGTTATATGAATACTAGGAGCATCTTTTTTTTCCCCTCCATTTTAAATGGAGTTGGAAGCCCTGAAGTGGGGGCAGCAGTCATGCACTACCTACCACTCACCACAAGAAGCATCTCATGCATTCTCCAACAGAAGCTTACTGTACATATCCCAGCAGGAGAAAGGAAGAATTTCTCCTTGCCCAGCAGCAGCCCAGCTAATGAAAACTCAGTGAAATGGCCACTCCTGGCTTCCTCTTTCTCCCTATTAAATCGAGCCCCTCTCTTCTGTTCTCTGGCCTTGCCTGTGGTTCACCATAGTTTGCTTGTCCTAAATTACAATTCCCCTGCTAGTCCCAGATAAACTCATTTTGCTGGTAAAGTAACTGGCTCCTTTTTTTAAGGTCAATGATCCATAGTGACCAAATATAAGCCTGGGAAAGAGATGAACACTGAGGAACTAATGGCCCCCAGAGAGCCCATGTGAGGTACCCACTTGAGCCCTTTGTGCTCTTAGCTTTCATGAGCCTTTTCCCTTTTAGTCCTGTAAGTCTCCTCTCAGATCTGAGCTCCCTTGTTTTGGTTGAGCTCTCCAAGTTTATTTGGGATCTGTTTAAAGGCTTTGTCTTTCCTGGGGTGCCTGGGTGGCTCAGTCAGTTAAGCGGCTGTTTTCAGCTCAGGTCATGATCTCGGGGTCCTGGGATTGAGCCCCAACGGGGCTTCCTGCTCAACCAGGAGTCAGCTTCTCCCTCTCCCTCTGCCCCGGCCCCTCCCCCTGCTCGTGTGCGCAAGCATGCTCTCTAATTAATAAATAAAATCTTTTTAAAAAAGGCTTTGTCTTTCCTGATGAGTACTCATTTGGATTTTTTGAGCCTCTGGTTTTGAATAAGGGGATCCCAATCTGTCAAATACTTTCAGGAGAGTTCTCTGGGACCCCGACCATTTTTATGTTTAAAAAGTATGGTCCCTCCCCATGTGCATTTTTAACTAATTGGGCCAACTTAACCAAAAATAATTTAGAACTCTAATAACCACTATAGGAAACTTTAAATCTCCCCAAACTTGCTTTTGTAGAACCAAATTAGAAGACTGCCACTCTAAAATAAAATAAACTGAATGGGATGCCTATTTCAACTGGTATCTTGAGGTTTCCTAGCATATTCAGGACTCTAAAATTGCCTCTTTACAAAATGCTATTTCTAAACTGACCAAGGAAAATATACAACTGAAAAAAAAGTAAAAAGGTATCGGAGGCCCCTTCACCCCTGAGTCCCCCACTAATCTTCTCTTCCCCTACTGCACCTCCTTTGTACCTTTCTTCATTCCAACCCTCGAGCTGAATTTCCCTTTTTCTCCAAACCTCTCTCTACTTCCTCCTCACTCAAACCCATGAGAACCTGCCCCTTTAAAATTAGACCCTCTGAGGATCCTGCTAACCCCCTAATTTCCTATGTCCTCTGGACTAAAGCCAAACTGTGAGCTAAAGTCAAAGATTTTCCTACAGTTACTAAAGATCCTCAAAGATTTGCCAAGAAATTTAATTTAGTCCAGACTTACCAACCAGGTTTCTCAGATTTGTACCCGCTAGTTCTCAGGCTCGTTGGCAGAGGCCAAGCCCAACACTGGATGGGAACAGCTAATGTGAATGATCCTGAAAGATCTCTGAACAGCAAATAAGAGACCAGTCTCTTGCCTTCCTATATGTTCAGGATCAGCAATCACTAACTGATTTCACCTGGCAATCCCAAGGGCTTTCCCAATACCTGTTGATTGAATAAGATTCAGGCCTGTACCCAGAAGCCCAGTAAGCTTGTGCATGAATATTATAGCCAGTCCCAAATTGTTTTTAAGTAAAATTCTGGTCTTCCTGTGGATGTTGAATCCACTCAGCTTTCAACTTCATGCTCATTAATGGGCTAAACCAGGATCTTTCCCTTCTAGTTAAAAGGACCAACATCGGGGTGACTGGGTGGCTCAGTCATTAAGCATCTGCCTTCGGCTCAGGTCGTGATCTCAGGGTCCTGGGATCGAGCCCCACATCAGGCTCCCTGCTCCGCGGGAAGCCTGCTTCTCCTCTCCCACTCCCCCTGCTTGTGTTCCCTCCCTCGCTGTGTCTCTCTCTGTCAAATAAATAAATAAACTCTTAAAAAAAAAAAAAAAGGACCAACATGGGGGGGGTGCCTGGGTGCCTCAGTTGGATAATCGTCTGACTTTTGATCTCAGGGTCATGAGTTCAAGCCCCATGTTGGGTTCCATACTAGACTTGGAGCCTATTCAAAAAATAAAAAATAAAAAGACCAGGATGAAGTGGGTGACCATGTCTAGTCCAACTCTAATTTAGCAATCAACTCACCCACCCCCTAGATGATTCAACTAAAATGTAGACCACTAAAATCCTTAATTTTCAACTCCCATAAATGGAAGCTTGCAAACAAAACCAACCCCCTCTCCCCGTCTTTGTCATTATTACAAAAAGACAGATACTGGAACAAAGACTATTACAACCATAAACTCAGGCACTTTCCGTCCTCCAACAAGTCTTCCCAATGCCCTCCTAACTGCCAATTATGGAACTTTGAAGAACTTCGGGAGGTTCTTCCCAATCCTTCCTCTTAACTGGCTTAGAGAAATAACTCCAAGCTGGGAGTGAATCTGAACACCGGGGCTAAACTCTAGGTGCTCAACCCTACTGTTATTACACAGCCCTACTTTGGAGTACTAAAACGGTTCTCCTCAGTTTCTCAACCCTTGTTTATTTATTGGGCTGAGATTTCTTAGAGGAATATCATGTTGTAATTTCTTCCTCCTGAAAGGGGGAGATAATTCTAGACTTTATAGCAGCAACCAAAATAGCTACTTAGCTGACTCAAGCAATCCTTCAACATCTTTTATTTGCTCATTTCTGATGGCAGTAGAGCTAATTTTAAGGACACTAACCATTTGTCCCCATTGGATCAGTTGCCACATCTTTATGGACAATATTCTTAACACATAATTGGCAGAATCCATAGCACAGTTTTATTTTTCCTATAAAAATCCAAGTAGTGGGGTGCCTGGGTAGCTCAGTTGGTTAAGAGTTTGACTCTTGGTTTTGGCTAAGGTCATGATCTCATGGGTCATGGGCTCTGCTCAGTGGGAGTCTGCTTGAAGATTCTCTCCCTCTGCCCCTCCCCTATTGGTACCTCTCTCTCTCTCTCTCTCTCAAATAAATAAATAAATCTTAAAAAAAAATCAAAGTAGATCCCTCAAAACATTTCCCCAGAATCAATACCCTATAAATAAAGAGGACCTTCTAGGCATCAAGCCCATAATAGAAGATTATAAGGCTCAGGGCCTCTCATCCCCTGTACTAGTCCTTGTGATAATCCTATTTTGCCTGTGAGGAAATCCAGTGGCCACAGATGGAGGTTTGTTCAGGATCTCCAAGCCATAAACAATATTATTATCCTTTGACACCCTGTAGTTACAAATCCCCATATTTTGTTAGCCTCCATCCCCACTGAAGGCAAATTTTCCACTGTGATTGATTCATGTAGTGGATAAATCATCCACTTTAACATCCTGTGGATAAGGCCAGTCAATATCTCTCTGCCTTTGCTTGGGAAGGAAAGCAATACATCTGGACAGTACTGCCCCCAGGTTTTACCAAAAATCCTTCCTGCTTCTCCCAAACCTTAAAGGCAGATGTAGATTATAAAAAGTTACCTGCAGGTTCTGTTTTATTACAATACATACACGATATGCTTTTCTGCTTTCCTTCTCTGACTATTCATGGTTAACCAATAGTTCTTAATTTAAAAG
Source organism: Mirounga angustirostris (assembly GCF_029215605.1). Lineage (NCBI taxonomy): Eukaryota > Metazoa > Chordata > Mammalia > Carnivora > Phocidae > Mirounga > Mirounga angustirostris. Next base: position 66,500,346 of record NW_026991717.1, on the reverse strand, counting down.
GTGAAAAGAGGGGCGCCTGGGTGGCTCAGTGGGTTAAGCGACTGCCTTCGGCTCAGGTCATGATCCTGGAGTCCCAGGATCGAGTCCCGCGTCGGGCTCCCTGCTCAGCGGGGGGTCTGCTGCTCCCTCTGACCCTCCCCCCTCTCATGCTCTCTCTCTCTCTCATTCTCTCTCTCAAATAAATAAATAAAATCTTCTAAATAAATAAATAAATAAATAAATAGTGAAAATAGTAAATATTATGATGGGGATGCTATTGTAACTCCTTTTGAAGTCCTTGAGGCAGCACCTTGGCTCTGGGCTACCTCAGTCCAACAGGCTGAATTGTATGCTTTTGTTGGGGCCTACGTTTTAGCCAAGGGCAAAACTGCAAATATCTAGAATGGTAATGGAGATGCCTCTGTAGTAGCTCACGACTTTGGAATGCTATGAAAACAGCAAGTCTTCCTCATTTCCAGCAGGGACAAAATTAAAAATGATCTTTATGTCCAGGAATTATTAGATGCCTTACTCTTGCCAGCCACTTTGGCCATTATCAAAGTCCCTGGGCTTTGCATCTAGGAAGGAAGGCTAAGGGAAACCACTTCACCAATATTTCTTGAAGAACACTGCTCTCAAGGAACCAACAACAAAATGCCTGTCATGGTCCCTGAATGATAATCTAAAAAATTTGACTAGGTATTCCCAATAATAGCTCCTGAAAAAAGAAAAAAAAAACAAAAAGATTAGAAATCTAAGAACTGTTGGTTCAGTTTAAAAAGAAACTCTGGGGGTGCCTGGGTGGCTCAGTTGGTTAAGCGACTGCCTTCGGCTCAGGTCATGATCCTGGAGTCCCGGGATCAAGTCCCACATCGGGCTCCCCGCTCTGCGGGGAGTCTGCTCCTCCCTCTGACCCTCCCCCCTCTCATGTGCTCTCTCTCTCTCTCTCTCTAATAAATAAATAAAAATCTTTAAAAAAAAAAAAAAAAGAAACTCTGATTTGGACCACATAATAATCCAGTCCTGTCAGAGACTCTGAAATTCACATTTCTGACTATGTACATGCATTGAATCTTTTTTTTTTATTTTTTTTATTCTTATGTTAATCCCCATACATTACATCATTAGTTTTAGATGAAGTGTTCCATGATTCATTGTTTGTGCATAACACCCAGTGCTCCATGCAGAACATGCCCTCCTCAATACCCATCACCAGGCTAACCCATCCTCCCACTCCCCGCCCCTCTAGAACCCTCAGTTTGTTTTTCAGAGTCCATCATCTCTCATGGTTCGTCTACCCCTCCGATTTCCCCCCCTTCATTCTTCCCCTCCTGCTACCTTCTTCTTCTTCTTCTTCTTCTTCTTCTTTTTTTCTTAACATATATTGCATTATTTGTTTCAGAGGTACAGATCTGAGATTCAACAGTCTTGCACAATTCACAGCGCTTACCAGAGCACATACCCTCCCCAGTGTCTATTACCCAGTCACCCCATCCCTCCCACCCCACCCCCCACTCCAGCAACCCTCAGTTTGTTTCCTGAGATTAAGAATTCCTCATATCAGTGAAGTCATATGATACATGTCTTTCTCTGTTTGACTTATTTCGCTCAACGTAATACCCTCCAGTTCCATCCACGTCGTTGCAAATGGCAAGATCTCATTCCTTTTGATGGCTGCATAATATTCCATTGTATATTTATACCACTTCTTCTTTATCCATTCATCTGTCGATGGACATCTTGGCTCTTTCCACAGTTTGGCTATTGTGGACATTGCTGCTATAAACATCGGGGTGCACGTACCCTTTCGGATCCCTACTTTTGTATCTTTGGGGTAAATACCCAGTAGTGCAATTGCTGGATCATATGGTAGCTCTATTTTCAACTTTTTGAGGGACCTCCATACTGTTTTCCAGAGTGGCTGCACCAGCTTGCATTCCCACCAACAGTGTAGGAGGGTTCCCCTTTCTCCGCATCCCCACCAACATCTGTCATTTCCTGACTTGTTAATTTTAGCCATTCTGACTGGTGTGAGGTAGTATCTCATTGAGGTTTTGATTTGGATTTCCCTGATGCCGAGTGATATTGAGCACTTTTTCATATGTCTGTTGGCCATTTGGATGTCTTCTTTGGGAAAATGTCTGTTCATGTCTTCTGCCCATTTCTCGGATTCTTTGTTCTTTGGGTGTTGAGTTTGATGAGTTCTTTATAGATTTTGGGTACTAGCCCTTTATCTGATATGTCATTTGCAAATATCTTCTCCCATTCTGTCGGTTGTCTTTTGGTTTTGTTGACTGTTTCCTTTGCTTTGCAAAAGCTTTTTATCTTGATGAAGTCCCAATAGTTCATTTTTGCCCTTGTTTCCCTTGCCTTTGGCGATGTTTCTAGAAAGAAGTTGCTGTGGCTGAGGTCGAAGAGGTTGCTGCCTGTGTTCTCCTTTAGGATTTGGATGGACTCCTGTCTCACAGGTCTTTCAACCATTTGGAGTCTATTTTTGTGTGTGTTGTAAGGAAATGGTCCAGTTTCATTCTTGTGCATGTGGCTGTCCAATTTTCCCAACACCATTTGTTGAAGAGACTGTCTTTTTTCCATTGGACATTCTTTCCTGCTTTGTCAAAGATGAGTTGACATAGAGTTGAGGGTCCATTTCTGGGCTCTCTATTCTGTTCCATTGATCTATGTGCCTGTTTTTGTGCCATATGTACATGCATTGAACTGTTGGTCCACTGATGAGATGATAACTTTTATGAACCAATACTGGTGGGAAAATATTAACAAGGCCACAAAGAGTACCTACTTTGTTTGTCCCACCTGCCTAAAATACAAGTCAAGAAAACCTATCCACATTGCTCTTGGACACATTAAATTGCTCAGTGGACCATTCAAGTTCTGGCAAATGGATTTTATATGGCTTCCCCCATCCCAAGGATATAAATACGTCTTAGTCATGGTTTATATGTTTTAGAATATCATCTCACCCTGAGGAACTGCCCTCAAACTCCACAGGGACCAGGGAATCACGTTACTAGTCAAGTACTGCAATAGGTCTGTGCTGTTTGACCAGTTTTTTAACACTTTCATTCTCAATCTTCAGGGTTCATCAAATGTACAAACAGTATTATTAAAACTCAGTTGGCAGAATTTGTAGAGACACTTCAAGTACCCTAGCCAAAAGCACTGCCATTGGTTCTTCTAGATCTCAGATCTAGCCCATTTGGAACCCATAAACCCATCCTCTGATTTAACTGCAGGACCCCAATGCATTTAGCTCCTGCTTCTTTTGATCTTCATCTGGTAAAAGGGGATGTACTTCAATATTGCAGCTTTAGTAGAATGATCTTTCTTCAGTGTGTTTCTGGGAGATAAAGACCTCAAACATCACACCTTGCAGGCCGGAGATTTTATCTATTGGAAAAGATGTCTCCAGAAAGATGCTTTTCGACTTCATTGTAAGGGAACCAAACTTCGTGCCACCAAACTGCAAGGAATAGATTCTTGGATCCACATGTCATGTCTAAGGAAAGGGCCAAACCCTGACTGAACCGCACACCAACTGTGACCTGAGAGTAAGGATTTCCAGGAATTGAAGCAGATAACAGCCAAATGAGTTAGCTTCCCCAAGATGACTGGACCAGGCCCATATACCCTTTATTCAGTTTCTTCCTACCTTATTTGTTCCCTTTCTTTCTTGGTCCAATCTATGGCAAAAAGGGGAAACCTCTCTGGCTATTGGATGGTTCACCAGAAACTCCAATCTGTTCAGTGTCAGAGATCCCTTGTTCTTCTCCATTTAAATACAATTTGTTCCCCAATACCCAACAGAAATACAAATGAGAGAACTCCTCTTTGCAAGGCTTTTATACAACACCCCTTTAGGCTGGGATGGTTCCTTGCAGAATATCCATTCCTCATCTTATTCAGTAAAATAATTTTTAAGCTTTATACCTTCTGCCTGTCAACCTTTGTAGAAACAATGTGCCCAAGAGAGTGATGTTAGTTCAGTGCTTCAAGATGATCTCCAATGTTTGATGTGGGCGAGAAACCTCCACACATTTGGTAAGCAGAGATGTCAGAAGAGAAGTGTTCTGTGTGAGTGTAGTAGGAGTGTGGAAATAAAGAAGACACATGGGAGGGAAAGACTGAGTTTTTCCAACATAATAAAAGTATAAGATTTGATGTTCGATTGTCTCTAGGTATTTCTATATCTAAACTTGTAGCATAGTTTTCTCACTTCGTCCTGACTCATATATCTAAGGGCCTATAGTACAGTCTCTTTTCGGAAATTTCATAGCTACCTTAAACTCAACATGACACCACAAGAACATCTAATTTTTTCCTCATCCCCTGTTCTTTTTCTATTTCTGTATGTAATATGTAAGATTATGACAATAAAGCATGTTCTCTGAAATGGCCAATGAGTTGAGGACAAACCTCCATAGAACACAGTTTTTTCGTTTTTGTTTTTGTTATTTTAAAGATTTTATTTATTTATTTGAGAGAGAGAGAGACTGCATGAGCAGGGGGAGGAGCAGAGAGAGAAGGAGGAGCAAGCTCCCTGCTGAGCAGGAAGCCCCCACATGGGGCTCGAACCCAGGACCCTGAAATCATGACATGAGCTGAAGGCAGATGCTTAACCATCTGAGCCACCCAAGCACCCCTGGAACACAGTTTTTAAAGAGCAAAGGAAGAAGTTCTCATGAAGAAACCAAGCAAGAAAAACATGAAAGATTGGAATTAACTCGGAAAGGTTCAGTAGAAACCAAAGAATAGAGTTACACAGAGGAAATGGTCAATAGTGTAAAATGCCATGAGGGGCTGAATGAAATACAGGCTTATAAATCAGATTCTAAAAGGGTTACCACTTGCCTAAGATAGGCAGTCATCAAAAGTCAGTTTAGACAGGGAAAATACTCATAGAAAAGTACGTTCTAATATAAAAACTGCAAATACACTATACAACTGCATACTTAGTGTTTTAGTAATTTAACTGAAAAAAATATTTGAGGGGATTTTTAAGTAAAATTAACAGTGAAATCAGAGCCCAGAATCTCTTTTCTCTAATAACAAATGACAGTTTAAAAGGGAGGGATCACCAGCAGCAACTAAACTTAGAAGGAGTATATCTCTCACCAAAACCACTTTTAAAAAGAAGGCAGAACAAAAACCCAAAAATTTTCCAGTGGGGTTGGTGGCATTTCCAACCCCCTGGTGCATCCTGGAGGTAATACCTGAAAAGGAAGGTAAGTCAACAAATACCTCACTGATAGCCCCAAATTTTAGAAATTAGTATGTAGCAAAGGAATGAGTAGGCAACTCTGGGAAAAGTCTTAATACAAGCCCCCTCCTAAGGCTCCAAAATCTCAGGGGAAAGAGTTACCAGAGCCTTAGCATTTTTGGTGTGTCCAGGCAGAAATCAAGGTGGGACAGGAAGAGAAAGTGACTATAAACAACCAAAGCTATTTACCTTTAGCAACTAAGTAAGAACTTAGCAGCACTGAAGTGAAAAGAGAAGATAAATAAGACACAAGATCCTGTGAGGGTGGAGTAAGGTGTGGGGACAGGTTCAGTGGCTGGTGGAAATCCACCCCAACTATTAAGGTTTAACCATAAGACCCAAACTGATATGTATTCATATGCTTTCCTTCTTCTGGCCTAGCAGAATGCTAGAAATAGAGGCTAAGAAAAGACAGCTATAATTCAGGATTAAATTTTGGCTCAGAGCTCAATGCCCAATGGGGAGAACAACCCTCAAGTCCTACCCCTCCCTCTTCACCCCAATGGGAACAGATGTACTCCCACCAAGTGGAGGTTGTTTAAAAGGATAGGTCCAACTTAATTTCAGTTTTAACACCCTCTGATCTGCAATCTGATCTTCAACCTTCACCTTACTCCTAATTCTGGCTCAACATTGATTCTCTCCTTTGTAAAATAAGAATCATTTTGAGAAATACTAGTTCTACCAAATTCCTCCATGAGATTGCTTAAGGATTAAATAAAATAATTTGTATAAAAATATGAACCTTACGGGCACCTGGGTGGCTCAGATGGTTAAGCCTCTGCCTTCGGCTCAGGTCATGATCCCAGCATCCTGGGATCGAGTCCCACATCAGGCTTCCTGCTCCTTGGGAGCCTGCTTCTCCCTCTGCCTCTCTCTCTCTCTGTCTCTCATGAATAAATAAATAAAATCTAAAATATATATATATATATATGAACCTTACAAAGTCTAAAGCATTGATACAAAAATTGGTTGTTGTTATTGTTATTTTGTATTTGGCAAAACGTGCTCATATCTTTTTCTAGGATAATGTCTTCTAAAGCCCATAGCTGATCTGCCCTCCCACACTGATTTCGCTTCACCTCATGAAGGTCTGTCAAAATATTTCCAAAGCACTGGTAGGATGGATGTTCAAGGGGTGTCTCTGTTTTCCATGAGATTCTTTGGCTTTAAAAAACTGCCTTATACAATATTGTATTTGCAAACTGGCTTCTTAATAAAGTTGTAATTTGACATTGTGGCATCATTGGATTTTTAACAAAACCTCGGTGCTGACTTTGCAACTGTTTCATTTTCCTATTAAAAATAGTGAAGTTACAATTTGTCCAGCTTACCTGGAAACAATATTGCCCTCAGTTGTTTGGTAATTGGGTAGATATTTATTGTCATATCCCATGCTCTCTGTATAAACACTTGGTATTAGTAGCTATTCATAACTGCAGCTTGGCATGTCCACGAAATTAAACAAAGTAATTAATTTAGTTTCAGGCATAAAACAAGGAAATACGCAGGGCTACCGAAGCAACGTGAACATGTGAAAACTCATAGAATTATTACAAGAACAAAAAAAGTATGTAGCCTGCAGTAATAAAGTGATTTTTAAATTATTTTGTCAAAGAAATACATTTAGTTTTTCATTAACAGCCTTAAAGATACAAATTTTAATATTTCTCCCTTATATTATCAGGCTACTTTCCATATATATTGACTAGAATTGTTCTGTTTGTAAGACCCTAAACTAAACTACTACATGTAAGAAGTATAATTTCTTTTTTTTTTTTTTAAGATTTTATTTATTTATTCATGAGAGACAGAGAGAGAGAGAGAGAGAAGCAGAGGGAGAAGCAGGCTCCCTGCCGATCAGGGAGCCCGATGCGGGACTCGATCCCAGGACCCTGGGATCATGACCTGAGCCGAAGGCAGACGCTTAACCATCTGAGCCACCCAGGCGCCCAGAAGTATAATTTCTTATGTGTGAAAATCTCCTGACTCTACTATGGCAAAATATCTACCAGGATAGTATATCATTCAAAACAACCTGTTATCTAGAGTGAACATCATGGGAGGAGACAAATGATGAATGTAATCAAAGCTAAGATGATAGAGAGGAAAAAGTGGGGGGAGGAACTCTACTCTCAAAATGTAACCCTGTATGGACATCTGACTTGGTATCTTTGCTGCCCTACCAGTAAGAAGAGGATGCTGTCCTTTGCAATGTACTTCAAAATATTTATATGAAAAATACTGTCTGTCATGGAAGGAGAATGAAGCCTTCGAATCAACTTTTATGTAGTCATTTATATATGCCACACCTGGATTCCCAATTTTCAGATGATTGCTTTATATTAAACAATGATAATGCTATGACCACAGTGGATAAAACTAATCTTTCACAATTCCAAACTTGATTTAGAATCTTGCCATATCATTATTATCGTGAATTATACTGAAGCTATGTAAGAATCCCAGGTAAAGTGTATATATTGATCAAAGGCTGGTAGCAGAGCATTTAATATATTTAAAAACTAAAAAGCCTAAAACTAAAAATTAAAATGATACATTAAGAAACAATTCACATTGGGGTGCCTGGGTGGCTCAGTTGGTTAAGCGACTGCCTTCGGCTCAGGTCATGATCCTGGAGTCCCGGGATCGAGTCCCACATCGGGCTCCCTGCTCAGCAGGGAGTCTGCTTCTCCCTCTGACCCTCCTCCCTCTCATGCTCTCTGTCTCTCATTCTCTCTCTCGCAAATAAATAAAATCTTAAAAAAAATTTAAAAAAAAAAAAGAAACAATTCACATTGAAAAGATGAACAGCAGTAACCTCTTTGACATCACCCATAGCAACTTCTTTCAAGATACATCTCCAAAAGCCAGTGAAACAAAAGCAAAAATGAACTTTTGGGACTTCATCAAGATAAAAAACTTCTGCACAGCACAGCAAAGGAAACAGTCAACAAAACAAAGAGGCAACCCACAGAGTGGGAGAAGATATTTGCAAATGACACTACAGATAAAGGGCTGGTATCCAAAATGTATAAAGAACTTCTCAAACTCAACACCCAAAAAACAAATAATCAAGTCAAAAAGTGGGCAGAAGAGATGAACAGACACTTCTCTGAAGAAGACATACAAATGGCTAACAGACACATGAAAAAATGTTCATCATCATTAGCCATCAGGGAAATCCAAATCAAAACCACACTGAGATACCACCTTACACCAGTGAGAATGGCAAAAATGGACAGGGAAAGAAACAACAAATGTTGGAGAGGTTGTGAAGAAAGGGGAACCGTCTTACCCTGTTGGTGGGAATGCAAGTTGGTACAGCCACTTTGGAAAACAGAGTGGAGGTGCCTCAAAAATTTAAAAATAGAGCTACCCTATGACCCAGCAATTGCACTCCTGGGTATTTACCCCAAAGACACAGATGTAGTGAAAAGAAGGGCCATATGCACCCCAATGTTCATAGCAGCAATGTCCGCAATAGCCAAACTGTGGAAAGAGCTGAGTTGCCCTTCAACAGATGAACGGAAAAAGAAGATGTGGTCCATATATACAATGGAATATTACTCAGCCATCAGAAAAGATGAATACCCAACTTTTACATCAACATGGATGGGATTGGAGGAGATTATGCTAAGTGAAATAAGTCAAGCAGAGAAAGTCAATTATCATATGGTTTCACTTATTTGTGGAATATAAGGAATAATATGGAGGACATTAGGAGAAGGAAGGGAAAAATGGGGGGGGGGAATTGGAGGAAGAGATGAACCATGAGAGACTATGGACTCTGAGAAACAAACAGGGTTTTGGGGGGGGGGGATTGGTTAGCCCGGTGATGGGTATTAAGGAGGGCACGTACTGCATGGAGCACTGGGTGTTATACAAAAACAATGGATCGTGGATCACTACATCAAAAACCAATGATGTATTGTATGGTGACTAACATAACATAATAAAATTTTTAAAAATAAATAAAAAAATTAAAAAGCTTAAAATCACACACTTCAAAAAAAAAGATGAACAAATAAAAGGTAAATGACTGAAGATGTATATATCCACTATTGAAATATTATTTATTAATAAAGCACCGACTTATGCCTTGCATGCTTTGTACATTTTGGGATAAGAGGAAGAAAGAAGGAAGCTAGAAAGGAAAGGAGGAAGCAAAGAAGAGAGGGAGGGAGGAAGGGAAAAAGAAAAGCAGGTAATCCAAGGGGGAAGTGAAGTGAGGTACAGAGACCACATTTTTGTAACATAGTTTTTTTTTCTCAGACCTTCAAAACAATCATTTTTCATGATGTTAAATAAGAGAGACAAAATTATCTCCTAACAACTTAGAAGTTTTAATTCATGGAACATCAAATGGGCCATTCTAAATGCCATATTTAGTAAAGGTGAGAAACAGAGAACTTTGCTAAATATAATAATTAATGGGAAGAAAGAAAAAGCTATGTAGGACTTAAGGCACCTTTGGCTTTGGAAATTTCCCACTGGTAGTTAACTCTTTCCTCTCTCTCTCTCCAGCCCAAAGAAGGTTAATATTTTTCCCTTTATTTTGTCAAACCTCACAAATCATTTTGTTCGTTCACTTAAAATACAGAAATCCGGGGTGCCTGGGTGGCTCAGTTGGTTAAGCATCTGCCTTTAGCTCACATCATGATCTCAGGGTCCTGAGATCGAGCCCCACCTGCGTCAGGCTCCTTGCTCAGTGGGGAGTCTGCTTCTCCCTCTCCCTCTGCCGTTCCCCCTGCTTGTGCTCTCTCTTTCCCTCTGTCAAATAAATAAATAAAATCTTTTTAAAAATTAGTAAAAAAAATTCAGAAATCCTTGAGGGCTACGGCTGTTTCCATGCCAAAGGCCATAGGACTTCTGCTGCCCCATTCAATGGAGTCATTATGAACAGTGGTTCAGAGTTGTCCCAAGTCATTAACAGAATGCTGCTCCTCAGACTTCTGTCTTCACAGCTGTGTTTAGCTCTCATTTCTGATGAACTGAAGCTGCCAGATGGGGCAGAAAAATCCATCTTATATTTTCTTTTGACCCTGTCAATAATAAACATGAGTTTTAGGAGAACCAACAGCTCAAAAATAGTTAACTTACCCCAACACATTTTCTACACATATATGCACTCATCTTTTCAAACAAACAAACAATAAAATAAATCCATGTCAATGACAAACCTTAGTAACTTTTCTAGCTTCATAAAATTATCCTACTGTTCTAAAGTTTGACATTTCATTTGGTTTCCAATAACAGTCAAAAGACTGCCTGGGAGGGGCACCTAGGTGGCTCAGTCAGGTAAGCGTCCAACTCAATTTCAGCTCAGGTAGTGATCTCAGGGTTGTGAGATCAAGCCCCACGTTGGGCTCTGTGCTGGGAGTGGAGGCTGCTTAATATTCTCTCTCTCTCTTCTTCTCCCACTGCCCCTCCCCTCCTCCTTCTCTAAAAGACTGTCTGGGTTTTTTGTTTGTTTGGGGGTTTTTTAGGGGGTGGTTATATGTTGTTGGGGCTGTTGCTCTTGTTTGGTTTGTTGCTTGGTTTGATTGGGTTTTACCGTTAGACTCTCTATTGAGAATTTAAAAGCAAAACTCATTAATGTAATTTCTCTTCCAACGTTGTACTCTTCTTTATTAACCTGACTGGATTATTTGGCTGAGTCACAAGACATTTTCTATTTGTATAATTCTATAATTACACTCAGCCAAAATCACGGGCCAAAGTACATAAAATATATGATGAGGGACACTTTACCAAACCAATACATGTTGAAATCTACCCAGAGGATCTAAGTAAGCCTGCTCAACTAATATCCCATATGCAAAGCACTACTAGCAAGTAGTGCTCTCTGAAGTTCACCAAATTTCCAAAACTAAGAGAGTCAGAACTCCTGCTATAACTGAAACTCACCCACATATCGTCCTCATGCCACCTTCCATTAACATCACCTCTAGATTTGGGGACTTAAATTTCAGGCACCACATCTACCCACCTCAGTGATAATCTAAAGATGACTACTGAAAAGTGAAACTAGCTTCATCTTACAAAATGATTGATAAATCATCACCAAGGAAATCATTTTTATTCTGCATCTACCTGTAGATTAAATAGTTTTCAATTAATAAATTTATCAGAGAATGGGGATGGAGAGAAACTGGTCTATGACAATCACTTTGTACTAAGTTGACCAAAATAATTTTTTTTTTGCCTTGTAACTTAAGCATATCATTTTAGTTCTTTCTGCTTCTACTCCCCAGCTTTAAAAAGGTGAGAAAAACTAGTGTTCCTCTCCTCGGGGCATCTGGATGGCTCAGTCAGTTGGACCTCTGACTTCGGTTCAGGTCATGATCCCAGGGTCCTGGGATGGAGCCCCGCATTGGCTCCGCACTCAGTGGGGAGTCTGCTAACCCTCTCCCTCTGTGCCTTCCCCTGCTCATGCTCTCTGTGTCTCTCTCTCTCAAATAAATAAATAAAATCTTTAAAAAATCAAACAACTAGTGTTCCTCCCCTGGTATGGAAAACTATAAGAATGATTTAAATAATGAGCATGGTATCTTTATAAAAATCTAACATAAATAAGTCAATCTATTGAAATAAGAGAAAATAGAAAATTTTTAAAGGTAGGTTTTAAGAAATTCCAATAAATTTCTATTCCTCCAGTTTTTTCCTATACTCAAAGTGCATTTTATTATTACCATCTTACTAAAAAAAGTTATCAGTACATGCATCTCTTTAGCATTTCAGTTACAAAGCAGATTCATTGCATATTTCCATTTTGTTATAGTCTACATCTTGGCCACAGTTGGGTAGTGGGTTGGGGAAAAGAAAGGAAATTGAAAGAAGAAAAGCAATGGGGAGGGGTTTTGTACAACAGTAAAGGGATATCCAGAATGAATTGATTTCCTTGCAAGAAATGTATGTAAATAAGTTGAAATGACATTGTTTCACAGAATTAAAAGTAAAACTTAATTTACTGAAAGAGAATAAGAATATAAACTATACAGGGCATTCTATAACATAAGCCTGTTCCATGAGCATCTTAGTACCCTACATATTGTATTCATAAGATTGCACCAGAAATGTAGAACCACCAGAAGCAGCTCTTGAATAGTGAAATGTCCTCTTTCTCTCATTTAAAATTAAGGCATAATCTTCAAGCATCATGTGACATTGTCAGAATATTTTGTGTGACCATTTCTTAGGCTCTCCCTCTCTGATTAGAACCAATGTACTTCGTGTAACAAAGCTAGTCTAAACCAAGTTCTCAATAGGAAAAGATACAAAAGCTTTTTCTGATGGGAAACCCTGATTCCAGTTAGTACATAGCCTGCCTTACGTAGCTTATCTGTTTGAATGGTGGCGTCTCCCCTTCACTGCAAGGAAACAAAGTTCATATACAGGTTTAATTTGGCATCAAGCTTCTACTTAGTCTCTGTGCTTGTTGGTTGCATGTCTGCAGCTGGTACTCTCCCTTCTCCTTCTGCTGCTCCCTCCACAGTGAGGTCATAGAACTGGGCTGTTCTTGGTTTCCCTCTTCAGTGTGTGCATCCCATTTCTACTGATAACCTTATCCTTGCCTTGCTGGGTAACTAAAAATACATTTTCTTCATAATGTATTTTTGAAGAACATGTTGCAAAAGAGTCTCTGAATTTTCTTTTTGGTCATTACTTTTTTCCCTGAAAGAAATGCATGAAATAAAAACCCCATCAAATGCCAATATGCCTACGGTTGCAAAGTTGATAAGCTTTTACTTTTTCTCCTTTTGTTCTTTTTTTTCCTATGGTTCAAGACTCACAACAAAATACTAAATGATGACTGAGTCTCATCACAGTTTCACTGGAAAAGCAGCAACAATTTCCTAAATTCTGGGGTGTCAAGTTGGTCAAGTTCTACAAACTAAGAAGATCAGAAACAAAATCTTTAAAACACTTTCTTGGGTCTCATTGGAGTTTTCTGAGATAGGAGGCAAAGTCCATATTGTTTCTTAACACTAGGATCCTTAATCACATGATTTTCCACTCAGCTAAAGATTATTTCCATTTTCCTTCAAACTCCAACAATTGTTCTTCATTTTTTTAAATCTCACTCCCTTATATATTTATTCATTCATTCATTTATTCATTTACTCATACCACATTTCTTAAATAGATATTTATTGAGCACCTCATGCCAGATACATAGAATTTTAAAGGGAAAAGGGTATGGTGGAGGAGAGCACCAGATACAGACTTAGAAGACCAGAATTCACTGAGAAGCAGATACCAACCTACCTGTCCATCCTCACACTGCTCACACCACTCTATAGATCAGCCTAGGATGCACAATAGGTCAAACATACTTTTAGTGCCTTGGATTATCTGACTGTGTAAAGAAACAGATTCCAAAAGAGGCACAACAGGTAAACATGCACACAGAATACCTGGGTTCAACTCTCAATGTTGCCACTCTTTGCCATAGGACCTCTGAAAAGGTGTCGTCTATGACTCTGTCTCGGACTGTAAAATGAGAAGGTAATAGTGACTACCTTGTAAGTTCTCATTAAATGAGTCAATAATTATAAAGTGCTTAGGACAGTGTCTGGCAGGATTATTTGCTACAAATATTATAAATGTTTATATAAATGTACATTCCTATAAAGTTTTTGTATTTGTTAAGTAATTTTAAAATGCAAATTATGTACATCATGAAAATTAAATTAGTCAGTACACATGCAAAATGCTTAGACTTGGGCCACAGGTGCTCACTAAAGGTGAGCTCTAAATAATGTTATGCAACAGCCCCTCCTGAGAAGCCCAGGCCCCTTCTGAAGGAATTCTTCCACACATCCCATGCTATGAGAGCCTGCCACCCAATCATGATTGGTTTGACCAAAAAGAAAGCACCTGACCAAAGGTAGATGATCCAACAGGAGTAACCGGACCAATCCAATCGTCTCTCTCTGGAAATTCCATTGAGGATGTAGAACAGGGTCAGTGAATTATAGTAAAAGCTGGGGTTAAAATTCACACAAAGAAATAGCAGGCCCTGGGAAAGTAGCTGGGTCATATTCACAGTACAACATGAGAAGAAATCCTTGGACCCCTCCCTGCTAATTCTTCAGCTCCATAGCTGAATCCCCAGTCACCCTCCTACCTCTGAACTGTGTTCCAGTCACTTGGGCACCCACACATGCTGTGGTTTCTCTTCGTCTCATACTGCCCTGTTGTTGGTTTCCCTAAGCTGTGACCAAGCGGCAAGATTCCTCTCTTTTTTATCCCCACTGAAATCTTAACCATAGACCACCATAATATATGGATATTTCTTGCAACTTCAAGACCCTCCTCACTAAATCATAAGGAGCTACTGAGTAGAGAAAAAGTCCAAGAGGAAGCTTTCAATCCTGTCTGGACATCGGAATCACCTGTAGTGAATTTTCATAGCCTGGGCCTTACCATCCAGATGCTAATTCAACAGTCTAGAGCAAAGCTTTGACATTAATATATATCTGAATTTCCACAGAAGATTATTATGGACACCTCAGGCTGAGAATTATCGAAGGATCGTCAAAGAATGACATAGACCAGAGCCTGGAAAAGAGTGGGGGGAAAAAAGATGGTGACTGGTGCTTAAGGATAAAACTATTTTATGATTTCACTAATAATGTAACCAATGGGCACTTTCCCAGACCATTGTAATGTAGGATATAGGATGACCTGTCCAGAACATGTAATACTCTTTCAAAACATTCATTGATTCTCTGTGGGGCACAAAATAAAACCCAAACCCTGAGCCCAGTGTTCAGGCCTTCCATAGAGTACTCCATCAAAGTACTTCCTTCTATACCTGTACATTCCTGTCATAGCTGCCTTTTGCCCATTTCTGGAACATTCTGTGTGCCATTATACTTCATGTCTTTAATTCAGGCTAGCCTCTCAGCCCTTTCCTATCTTTTCTGTCCATCTTGAAGTAATAATTGCAATAGCAATAACAATTTTCAGATCACAACAGTGCTTTCTTCAAACATTGTTACATTTCTTCCTCACAGCAGCATCTATGAGAAATAGATATTCTCTTTATTTCAACTTGCTGATCCAGAGACTGAGGCTCACACAGGTTAAGTGGCACACCCAGCACCTGGCAAGTAAGAGAAAGTCAATAAAAACTGACCAGAAAATGAGAAAATGAACCAAGTTTTTTAACATCAAAGTCCAAGATTTTTTTTTCATTTGTTTCACTCCGTTTTAATTAACTATACCACCATACTTCCCAAGGTTGAAATCTCAGTCTTTCAAGATCAGATCAAGCAATGTGCCATCAAGTCTTCCATAATGTCCCTAATCATAGCACATAGCTTATAATGATTAATGATAGCTACCATGTTTGAATACTCCATATATGCTAGGCATTATAAGTGCTTTAGACATGTTATAGGTGCTCCTGTACAAGGAGGACACTGAGGTTTCAAGAAGTAAAAGAACTTGCCTGAAGTTATCCAGCTAATAAGTGGCAGAACCAAGCCATTGCTTACAGAGCTCATGCGCTTGACCCGTCCCTCTCCACCCAGCTAGCACAGTATTTTGGGTTTTTTTGTTTTAAGATTGTTAACATGCATTTCTCTTCTCTACTCTAAAACTCTTTGGTTAGGAATTTTCTCAGCTCACACCCCACCACCACCACCATATAAACAGCCATGAGGCTTTAACCATTTAATAAATTTCTAGAAAATGTATTAATGTGAGCCTACCAAGAATGAGACCAGAATCTTTGCGAATCAAATGCTCAGAAGAGATTCAATTTAATTCACTGGATCTCTAGTCACCTTTATTTTCACTATCCCTCATCAAGTTCACCTAGAACAACATAGCTCATGAAGGTTTTTTGCGGATCAAGACTTCCTGTATATGTTTTCTGAAACTGTGGAGTCTCCCAACCACTTTATGCCTAGCATAATTAGGGTAAGTAATATGAAAAGTGAATGGATTCAGGAATCCCAATTTTCCAGACTGCCACTGAATGATATTCTCATCCCTCAGAAACATATCCCTGCCACGCTTCTGAAAAAAGTCACACCTGTTTCTGCATTCTTCGCCCTTGAGGTTTTTGTCACCCTGTGACTCACTGATACTAATCAACCTCTCTTTACCCACCTTATTTACGTTATTTTGACCTGGATCCCTTGATAGTTTTCACCATTCCCAAACCTGTCTAGCTTACAGGTGGTTCTCATTGCAACCCATTTAAGAATATCAACAGTGGTTTCTCAGCAGTGGTTCTGTTCACCCAAAGAGCTTGTGACAGTCCTCACAAGATTTTTATCTCTTTACATAAAACTCCATCAATGTTGCAGGCTCAGACACAAAATTTTAAAACCATATGTTTCTGATATTTGGGTATTTCCCCCCCTTAGGCTTTGTGAATGGAAGAGAGATATAACGCTCTTCTTGTTCTTTCACTGACAAAAGGTTCATTCACACCACCTAAAGTCACTGGAGAATGAGTCTTCATGACATCTTATTTTCAAGTATTGTTATTAATTCCACTTAAGTTTATCAAGATTGTAATATATGCTCATATTAGAGGAACACTCAGGGAATCACTCTTGTCCAAGAAGACTCAATAGTTTACATTTGTCCATTTTTAATAACAACATTTCAGCTGCCCCTGTTAGAAAGCGTTTAGAATGTGGCCCCGCTGCAGTGTTTTCACTGTTGATAAAAATAAAGATAAAACTTTTTTTTTTAAACTCAATGTACTAGCAGTAGAGTATTTCAGTTGCATGAAGCCAACTCTGGTTTTCAGGACTGCCTTACTCTAAATACTTTGTATGATGTTTACCCTGATGATATCAGGTTCCATTTCTTAACTAATTAGTTAAACTGCACTGTGCACCTGCTAAATGCCAGGACCTCTGCTAAGCATGTTCCACCTAGAATCTCATTCAGTATGAGGTGGATAACTATTATGAAACTCATTTAGCAAGTGAAGAAATGGAAGCTAAGGAGATTTAGTCAATTTTTCAGGGCACCCTGCTAATAACTGTAGAGCTGGGATTTGAACTCAAGCGTAGCTCACCGCAAAGCCCAAGCTTTTAAGCACATGAAACACTTAGAAAGACATCGACTCAACTGCCATCCATAAAATGGGCATTCTGTCCCAGTCAGGGCTCAGAGGACACCACTAACTGGTTTCTCTTTGTGCACCAGGCATGTAATAGTCACACAACTACACTGGCCATTTGGCAAAATGGCTGTATCCACCTCCTTGCTTCTTAGGCCTTCTGATGAAATTAGAAAGAATCTGAGACCAGTGACCTCCTCCTCCATTTAAACTGTACTGAAAGGGTTTTTCTAGAACCTATTCTCTGTAGCCATTAGTTCAGTACCTCCACTGCCTTCTTTCAAATTATTTTAGCCAGCATCCCGTGGCTATGCAGTAAAAACTGCCCAGGTTTTAGTGTCCTTAAAAGTAAATTTCCATGTCAATTCTTTACCCTCTCTTTCCCCTACCCCCCATAAAAAACCTCCCAAATTCCTAATTCTCCTGGCCAGAGGAGTAGGGAATTGCATAACAATTTGCAATATGTCTTTCAAAGTACCCTTTCAGGGGTCTCTGACATCATGTGGTGTGACTACGTAAGAGCCAACTCGAGGCTCTAGAACTGTGCTCTGCCAGAGAGTGACAGGTAATTTAAGATTTCAAAAAACTTTTGCCCTAGATAATACTTGAAAATCCAGCCTCATACAAAGACTCGCTTTCTCCCCCTTAAATCTGTTCCGAGGCCTCAGTTCCTTGTTTCCCAGCCTACATATGCTATCATATATAATGTCCACGGAAACACATTGATTTAAAGATCAAGTCAGCAATGGAATTGGGCTCTTTGCAAGTTACCTTGTTTTAACTACTGAAAACCTTTGTAATTGCCTCTGAGACTTGAGTTACTGGAACTTTAATTCACTTGTGCTCTCACATGGAGGAACTTAACTGCTCACTCTAGGCTTCTGCCCCTCCTAAGTACCTTCAGAAGGGAATGACAAACCAAGCAATCTGCCTATTTGTGGGCATAAGGGGCAACTCCGGTAAAATCTTAGCCAAGGCATAACATTCTGGATATTACCCATCTGTAAGACTGGTTATTTGCCACAGCCGTCTTGGGAATCATACATCCTATGACAGTTACGAATTTTAAAAAGTACCCGTTGACTTCTGATCTGTTGGTTTTGAGAAGGTGAGTAAGCAAACAGTAGAGATGATCTCTCAAAGTTGAACACACTTCAAGGGAAACCTGGAGGAGAGATCAGAGCAGTGAAACTAGAAAGCAGAGCAGTGGCTTTTTCAAGAGGAGCTTTCCGTTTCCCAGTGGGGCTCAAAGACTCACCATGCTTTCCTATGAAAACCATGGAGATCACATACTTAATATTTGTACATACATTCCCTTGAATGTAAAGGTCACTTTTCCATCAAACTCCAAAGCATTTCCTGGTTTAGAGATCCACTGAGGCATTAGAAAATTATATGTAGGATACCAGTAGGACTAATTTCCTGGATTCTCCATTGAACACTTACCCATCAACTGTACTTTGTGTACACATGACATAAATATGTGCATAAGATGTTAACGTTGTTCAAAGCCATGTAGTAATGAGCTTTTTAATGTTTTCCTATGTATGCGTGTATGTTTCCTGTGTAGACAGTTAAGTGAGTTATCTCTGTCAGTTCATCAGTAAGAAACAATATTGAAAATAATTTCCTTTTCCTATTATTTGCATTGAAAACTCAAAGTCATGATGTAAAAAGAAAAAAGAAATATGAGCCACTTCTGAACTTTTCTTCGCACTACTCTATTTTTTTTTCCAGAATTTTGACCCCATGAATTAATCATAGTTCTCCAGAGAAAGAGAACCAACAGGATGTACGTATATAGAAGAAGACTTATTATAAGGAATTGGCTCGTGCAATTATGGAGACTGAGAAGTCCCAAGATCTGTAGTTAGAAGCCGAAGAGCAGGAGAGCCAATGGTGTAGTTCCTGCTGGAGTTCCAAGACCTGAGAACCAAGAAAGCTAATGGTATAGTATCTAGTCCAAAAGCCTACAGCCTCAAGACACAAGAAGAGCTGATGTTTAAATTCGAGTGCAAAGGCAGAAAAAGACCAATGTCCTAGCTCAAACAGTCAGGCAGGAGGAGGTCTCTCTTACTTAAAGGAAGCCAGACTTCTTGCTCTATCCAGGCCTTCAACTGATTAGATGAGGCCCATCCATGATAGGCAGGATAATGTGCTTTATTCTCCATCTACTGATTCAAATGTTAATCTCATCCAGAAGCATTCTCAGAGATACACTCAGAATAATGTTGGACCAAATACCTGGGTACCCCAGTCAAATCAAAACATAAAATTTGCCATCACATCCCATACTATATAAACTTTCTAGTTCATTACTTGGATCAGACCTAAATTTCAATCTTTTAGACATCTTACTGAGATTACTAAGATAGTCAAAGATATTCATTAAGTTTGGTAGCAATATTTATAAAATATTTCAGCAGTAAAAGTGTTTGAGTGATAATATATCATGAGGTAGACCAAACACAGTTTTTCTCAAGCCATTCTTCCATCTTTCTTTTATGGTAGGGGAAAGATTGCATACTAAGCAACATGGGAATGATCTTCTTCCTGGAAGGATATTAACTAATGTTAACAAAGGTTTCGATAAAATACAATGTGTCATTCTATATAGTTTGGTCAGGTCAATAGCTCTGAAAGATCTACAGAGGTTCTCTGTATCCGGAAGGTGGCTCCTTCAAATTTACCCGCAAACACTTTGGCCTCACAAGTTTAATGATAGAAAACAAAACTATAAAACCTCTGAAACTATCATGGACCCTCGTCCATAAATTTCCAAAATGGCAGAGCCAGTTTTCACAAGTTACCCAATTCAGCAAGCAGAGTAAAGGCAAACAAATTTTCAGAGTTCTTGTTTTCCATAAATAGAGAAATCTTGTAATTAATCTCAAGAACCACACATATTATGTATTAGTTTCATGCCTTAATGAAGGAAGACTCAATGTTTATCACATTAAAATGGGAGAGTGGGGTGTAAAGGTGGATGGAGGGGAGAAAAGCATGGTTCTTTTCTTAATGAATCTGGCCTTACGTTTCTTCCATTTTTTTATCAGCAATTTTATGCTCTGCAGGTAGTAAACAAAAATGGTGACAGTCAAACATGTATTTTGCATCATAACAAACCCGTTGGATCTGCAAACAGTTGTTTAAGGTGCTCCTTTTCCATCAGGAAAAACAATAGCATTTATTAGCAGCATTTCACTCTCCTCACATGATTTGTGTGTTCTTCACTCTGAAAGTGTCAGCTGTCAAACGAAATGATGGGGACTGACAGTTCAGAATTTTAAAAGTTCAGTTCCTTTCAAATGCACTAAATGAACAAGAGCTGCCTAATTTGGGCTGAAGAAAAAGCAACAAAAATCCCCTGTAAGTATGCAAGGTTTTATTCTACTTTTGCATGCTTAGTATGCACGGAGAATGTTAAATACTTTTCAGCTGGATACACTGTTAATTCTATGAGTGAGAAAGATTTCATTAGGTGAGCTTCAGGCAAGAGTGGGCTACAAATGGAATTCCCTTTTATTTTCTGAAATTCACAGTATATGACCCATATCCAATGATAAATGGTCTATAAACTCTCTTGCTGTATTTAATTGCATAAACTTCCATTATATTCTACTATTAACACGGGAACACTTTGACACAAGATATCAGAAGGAGAAAAAAACTAGTAAAAAATTAAAACCTTCACTCTTAACAAAACCAACAAAATCTTAGTATCCCTCAGAATCGCCTTCAACGTGTAAGTGCCGAGCACACGATTTTAAATATTTTTTCAACCAATTAGTTACTTTTAATTTTGGTAGCACAAAAATCTATTAATCACTATTTAATTATCTGGAGCCCTTGCCTGCCTAATTAGTGCTTCCGTATTGCATCTTCAACTAAACTGGGGACCCTATCAACTCATTTATCTGACATGTATTTGGTGCACTGGTGAGTTAATTAATGAAAAAAGAAAAAAACTCATTTAAATGGTTCATTCAAAAAAAAAAGCTTATTAAACACTTTGAACATTAAATAAGCCAACTGATTTTATTGGGTTTTCATTGCTCTAAAAAGCATTATATAAATGCAAAATCCCATGTGACATTTCTGCGTAAATATACGTTGTAGAAGGAATCAGAAGCTGCGGTGATCAGTTGAGTAACAATCCCTCTTAAGTTCACTGCCTGAGGCTGCGGGCTTTTGAAATCTTTTACACAAAAATGGGGACAATGATTAGACATAAGATTTTATTTGGAATTTTCTGGTGTTAGTCAGGAACACTAAGCACGATTGTAAATGAAATTTCATTGTGATATTCTAGGTAATGCAGTGTAAAATGGTCTACACTATAACTGTGCTTATAATACTGAAGAAAACAAAGAGTAATTTCCAGAACCCAGCCCATCCCTCCACTGCATCTCCATTTTGTTCTGTCTTGCCAAGGCACTGTGGGCTTGTCTTCCAGCATTCTAGTTCACACAGCACACCCCAAGAAAGCTTTCCTAAGCACCCCCAAATGAGGCGAAGGGTCCCTCTTGGATGTTCTGACAGCACCTGGGTATAAACTTTTGCTTTGCACTTACTGGGAAGAAGCAGTGGGATACAGGGATAAAGCACACAGCTTTGGCTTCAGGAAGATCTGGGTGTGAGTCTAGGTTGTTAGGATTCAATGAAATTATCTAAGTAAAGCATCTAGTGCTAACATATCATAAATGTATTAGAACCATTAGTCATTTTTTTAAATTACACTCTACTGTACTTAACTATTCAGATGTTTCTCCTACTAGGAGATCCTGAGCTACTTGTGGAAAGAGACACATGATCCATCTTTGCATTTCCAGAGCCTAGCACAGTGTCTGACAGACAGCGAGCATCAGTATATTCCTGCGTAAGGGATGGATAGAACAATGAATCTGCAGTCAAGGAATCTAACGGATTTAAGTATGAAGTAGATAAACTGAAATCAAATTTCCCCTCCTTTTTACAGATGGCAGTAGGAATTCTGAAGCATAAATCCATACATGTTAAGTGCTTATAGCATAATTCAACTTCAAAAAAAAATTAGCTGTTTCACTATTATTAACACTATATCGCTTTCTCTGGATCTCTAGCAGATTGTCAAGTGGACACAGGTGTCTGATTCCTCATCTGAATATTCATTTCATGATTCTCATCAGTTAAGAAATTGTCCACGGGGGGCGCCTGGGTGGCTCAGTTGGTTAAGCACCCGACTCTTGGTTTCAGCTCAAGTCAAATCTCAGGGTGTGAGATTGAGCCCCTCCACGAGCCCTGTGTTGGGCTCCGCACTCAGCAAGGAGTCTGCCTGAGTTTCTATGTTGCTCTCCCCCTGCCCCTCTCCCTGCACTCTCTCTCTCTCTCAAATAAATGAATAAATTGTTAGAAAAAAATAAATTACAGGGGCGCCTGGGTGGCTCAGTTGGTTAAGCGACTGCCTTCGGCTCAGGTCATGATCCTGGAGCCCCGGGATCGAGTCCCGCATCGGGCTCCCTGCTCGGCAGGGAGTCTGCTTCTCCCTCTGACCCTCCTCCCTCTCATGCTCTCTGTCTCTCATTCTCTCTGTCTCAAATAAATAAATAAAATCTTTAAAAAAGAAAAAGAAAAAATAAATTACAGGATATCAAAAATTGTCATAGCACAAAAATTTTCAGTAGTGAACTGACCATTTGGTAAGATTAGTTCCAACTCAAAGTCCCCTCTGCCATTAATATAGCACCCATTTTAATCCAGAGAATTAACATCTTGATCAGTTATAATCTTGTTAAGAATCTAATGTCTACAACTTCCTATGCAAATAGAATGCAGATTTAAAAGTTAAATTGAAAATCTTCAAATTGCAGGATTTCATAAAGTTTATTTTTTTAATTTTATTTTATTATGTTATGTTAGTCACCATACAATACATCATTAGCTTTTGATGTAGTGTTCCATGATTCATTGTTTTCGTATAACACCCAGTGCTCCATGCAATACGTGCCCTCCTTAATACCCATTACCGGGCTAACCCATCCCCCCATCTCCCTCCCCTCTAAAACAGTTTGTTTCTTGGAGTCCATAGTCTCTCATGGTTCATCTCCCCCTCTGATTCCCCCCCCTTCATTTTTCCCTTCCTTCTCCTAATGTCCTCCATGCTATTCCTTATGTTCCACAAATAAGTGAAACCATATGATAATTGACTTTCTCTGCTTGACTTATTTCACTTAGCATAATCTCCTCATTTATTAAAGTGATATTAAAGGGATGCCTGGTGGCTCAGTAGGTTAAGCGTCTGCCTTCGGCTCAGGTCATGATCCCAGGGTCCTGGGATCGAGCCCCGCATCGGGCTCCCTGCTCAGCGGGGAGCCTGCTTCTCCCTCTGCCTGCCACTTCCCCTGCTTGCGCTCTCTCTCTGACAAATAAATAAATAAATAAATCTTTAAAAAATAAAAAAAAAAATAAAGTGAGATTAGAGACCTACTCAAGTCACTGTGGATCTATCAAGGTCAAGCAATTGAAAAAGGGAAAAATGAAAAAGATGAGATTCAAAAAAGAACAATTTGAAAACCAAATGATTAGGAAACCTGTTCGAAAATTAATAAAGCCATAGGATGTCTTTGCAAAACTGATGCTTTCTATCAGCATGCTCTGAAAGTCAAATATGAAGACTCTGATATCCTAAAATTATGTTGGAAAGATTATTCAAAAATCTAAGATTTGGTTAAGTCTTCACTAGTTCTAAGAATTAGAGAACAGTTTTTATTGTAATGTAAATTGTATTTTAAAATATTTTCACTATTTTTTCCTTTTATAGTTCTAGATACAGTCCCAACCAAAACTTCCCTTTTCCTGTTATTGTTTCTGAAATTTTGGTTTCAATTTTGAGTAGACTTACTCTAAGTGTTCTTTTCTAGCTCCAGTTACTCGCTGGTTTGAGAGAAAGGATTGCTCTCTGATGTTCCACCACTAGCGCCCTGGTTGCCATGTTCCACCATCTTGTGATGACTTCCAAGGACACCTACAGTGTTAACGTGGTACTCTTCAGTTCAAGATCATAGGCAGTGCACCTTTTAAAGGGAAAAGCAAGGAGAGTTCTGCAGAGATCTTAATGAAGCAACTCTCATCTCAAGAAAAGTCCCTTGGCATGGTATAGTCCCCCTTTTGGGGAACCCCTTTCTTCAGATAAATAAGGTGAAAAGATCCTAGCTCTACTACACTAGGAAATGGGTGTTCAATCCCTAGGGCCTCCATAACAAAATCAGATCCAGTGTCGGACACTGCAATGCTCCAAAAAGTCAATGATGACCATGTGTTGCTGGGTATGTTACATACAGTATTCCAGAATGTTTTTAACTTCTCCCATCTCTCTCTCTCTCTCTTTTCTTTTTTTAATTCCTGATATATCCACTGGTTAGTTAAGAAAAGGAAGGATTTATAAAATAATTTTAATCTAATTTTTTCTCTAATGTTGAAATCACTAAAAGGAGAAATACATAATATGAAACTCCTGTACTTTATTATGTACTACTTCTAAAAACATATTAAAGTTCAGTATTTTCAAAATTTATTCTATAGTCTGTGAATATTTTTCGCCCAAGGATATTTACTCTATATCATTGGCAATTATATACTACACATCCCGGGTTGTTCAAATATGCACAATGTACTTTTTTGTTTTTGTTTCCATTTTAGTGGTATGTTTAAAGAAAAATTCAGATAGATTCGTCAGAATACTAAAGGTAATTTTTTTCTCAATCTCTCTGTCAAGTTAGTTCAGCTCTAATTCAGGCAAATTCCTGACAGATATCAGAGTTCTATTTACTGATTATCTCTTCTTCCCAATGGGATCATAAGATTTTAAGTGAAAAGAATCTAAAAGATTTATTGCTAATGGGATTCTACAAATGTTATCTTTGTTCAGAGTAAAAGTTATATATGATCCTGGCTTTGTGGAGCATCTTTAATGTTCTTTTTTTGAATATGTATAACTCATTTAGAGACCAAGAATAGATAGTAACTCATCATTTTTGCTACCTGCCTTAAAATATCTGCGTTTTGTCTGTTTGAAAATAATATAAACTTGTGATTTAATTGATGTCATAACTTCGATTCATCACCACACTCATTGTAAACAAAGAGGCTCTGAAGAACGAACAAAATGCTTATTGTTCACCAGAAGAAAGGTCATAACATGTTATATTTACATTTATGTCATGTCTTATTACTAAATCTGTATAAAGCATCTTCCTTCATTATTTCTGAATGGGAGACTGATGATAAGTGTTATTTTCAAGATTTTTTTAATCCTTTTTATTTGTCTAGCTAATCTGTGTGCTGACGCATTACAAGGGTAACTCAATGTTTTGCTTGTTAAGTTATTAGGGATTTTTAACGCCTAAAAATCAAGGACAAGTTCTTAAATGTAGCATTTGTGTGAGTAGACAGCTTGAGAGGGGGAGAGGTCAGCTGCCCGGTGAAGGAAGGAGAAATCGGTCCGCGCAATCCTCATTTGCTTTGTATCATTGACATTGGGCTTGGAAGGGAGAATGATCTGTTGTTAGGTTAAGCAGCAGGGAAGCTTAAGGCTTATTATTTTTTACTCCCGATACAACCAAAGCAATGGGTGAGTAATGAGAGCAACATAGGTAATCACAATGATACCAGGCCATGAACTGCATGCGGCTGGGCGATAGTGCAGGTTTTATCAGACTGTGATGGCCAGTGAGCTAATACGAACCATAAATATGCAGATTAGTCAAATCTTTATTACATCTGTAAATAGCAACTGGCATGTTTTTCCTCTCCCACTTTATAATGTTGATGCTCCTGACTCCAAGGCCTACCTTCCACCCAAGGAAATTTAAATTACAAGGAAATGTATCACATGGTGATAGGAAAATGAAAATGTACCCGGTGACACCTAACAATCACACGATGAAGGTACAAACATGAACCAGCACAGCTTCTCTGTTCCTGGATTGCCTAGAAATGGATTCCTTCCCCAGCGCAAATTCCATCCAATTCTCACCCTTCTCCTTCCCTCCCTAGCCATTCCAGGGAACTTAGCTCACCCAAGCTTTCTCATTTGCTGGGGCTCTGTCCCTTGTTTAAACTAAGGAGAATACAGGATCAGTCCTCTTTTTTCTCACTATAAAGTCTCTTCAGAATCTAGTTCAATGAGATTGTATTTGTTACAATGAATACAGATTGTTCAATGGGGCACATTTAAGAAACGCTGAAAAGAGCGCAGGGGTTTGCAGGGCAGGGGCTGGCTGTGTGGTGGGGGGGAGTGACGTTTTATACACCACCCCATGTTTGTTAAGGTCTAAAAGCACTGAAAAGGATTTGTTCTGTTTGTGTAAAGGGCCTCCGTGCTCTGGGTCTCTAAGATGTTACGCCAAGCTTTTTAGCACATGAGCTTTCTCTTGATCTTGGGCCTGACATGACCAGAACACAAGAGTTCAGGTTCTCAGGGACTGACCTGTATTGTCCCTCCAATCTGACATCTCAGAGTCCGCTACCTAAACAGTTGGCTTTCTGCAACTAACGTGTTGTTTATTTTAATATATGAATTTGAAAAATCATTTCTGCATATCCTATGTTTTCAAAGAGCCATTTTGTTTATTGAGTGTTTTCACTTACCAAAATGACTGTTACTAAAAGATCTGAGATCTTCCAGGAGAATGAAGACCTTTAATCACATAATGTGACATGAACAGTCAGTTATTAGAGTCACTGAAAGTATTAACAACGCTGGAGAGTTCCAAACTATAGGGCTGCATACTCTAGTTATGAATTGTTAGTCATAGTCTTGAGCACTGTTCCTTGGCTCCATCACTGCCCTACATTCTGTGATTGGAGGGTCCATACAACTCCATTTCACTATTTGCTGTGACACATAGACCACAGGGCTTAAAGATATTTTATCCACCAAGAAAGAATGCAAAACTGTGAGAATATGCAGATACATTTTTGTGTGTCCTGCGTGTATGTATTGAACAGGCTAGATTTGATGGGGTACAATCAAGAATTAGGTCTCCTTTTCTCTATTTTAAGAAATTCTCTTTTAGATGCTCTTTCCACTCTCTTGCAAAGTATCTCAGAAAGTTCCCTGTGGCTTTTGTGGTCACTTTGGAGTATTAGAACAGTATTATTTTCAGGTGTAAAAATATCCAATCTGATCTAAATCAAACTTGAATCATTTCAAAACTTTCTCTCCTGCCCCAACACACACCAAACCTTGCAACTTAAGTACCAGAAATAGGAAAATTGGAGTAGGGAGCGGTAGGAGGAGGGGGATAAGGACAAAGATTTTCTTGATCGGTGTTTATGCAATGTGGCTCTTTCTCTTCAGATTTGACTTCATGGACTATTTTAGTGGGGGGAGGGGTGTCTTTGGAGATCCCTGGCCTGGGACCTGAGTACTGCCTTATCACAGCATAGGTAACACACGCTCGAGCCAATAACTTCTGATTCTGTCTCAGCTTTTAACTTGATGCTATATTCCTGGGACTACTGCCCCTGTGTCTTAGCCCATTCAGGCTGCTCTAACAATGTGCCATAGACCAGGTGCCTTGTAAACAACAGGAATTTATTTCTCACAGTTCTGGATGCTGGGAAGTACAAGTTCAGTACAAGTTGGGTGACTGTCCTCTTCTGGGTCCCAGCCTTATTGTGTCCTCACACAGTGGAGAGGCTAAGGGAGCTTTCTTGGACCTCTTTTATAAGAGAATTGTTTTTTATAAGGCTCTGTCCTATGATCTAGTCACCTCCCAAAGGCCCCACCTCCTAAAGCTATCACATTGGGCATTAGGATTTCAACATATGAATTTGGGGGGAACATAGAGATTCAGACCATAGCACCCTGGTGGGCAGGACTCATGCGGAGCGTCCTTTCTAAACGGCTCTAGCCATCAACAATACAACTATCCAGGTGGCCCAGAAGAAAACTAAACTGCAATGTCTCTCAAACTCTAGAATTTAAAAGCCATCACAAAACAGCTCTCTCTCTAGATTCCACTCCCATTCAACAGCAGTCCTAGACCTGGAATTTTCTGAAGATCACAAGATCCTAGGTGGAGAACACTATGT
The DNA here is from genome assembly GCF_029215605.1 of Mirounga angustirostris. Lineage (NCBI taxonomy): Eukaryota > Metazoa > Chordata > Mammalia > Carnivora > Phocidae > Mirounga > Mirounga angustirostris. Next base: position 66,471,919 of record NW_026991717.1, on the reverse strand, counting down.
CAGCTTTTCCTTTTGGCAGACAACTTTGGTGTTTGTGTATCATTCATTCGGACCTGTCTCACATGGCTGGGTGAAACTGGAAACATTGCAAGCTTTCTTGTACTATAGAATGACAACCAATTAAAAGATGGACAAGAGATCTTGAATAGACAGTTCTCCAAAGAAGATATATACATGGCTGATAAGCACATGTAAAGACACTTAACATCATTAGCCATCTTGGAAATGCAAATAGAAACCACACTGAGATACCACTTCATACCTATGAGTATGCCTATCGTCAAGAGGACAGATAATAACTAGTGTTGGCAAGGGTATGGAAGAATTGGAACCCTTACTACTTGCTGGGGGGAGTGGAGAATGGTTCAGCCATGTTGGAAAACAGTCTGGGATATCCTCAAAAGGTTAAGCATAGGGTACCATCCTAACCAGCAATTCCATTCCTAGGTATATACCCCAAAGAAATGAAAACATATGTGCACACACACACACACACACATACAAACGTGTATGTAAATGTTTATGGCAGCATTAGTCATAATAGCCAAAAATAACCCAACTTAAATACACATCAACTAATAAATGGATAAGGAAAATGTATCTATACAATGGAATGGTATCAGGCAATAAAAAGAAATGAGGTACTGATACATGCTCTGACATGGATGAAACTTAAAACACTATGCTAAGTGAAATAAACTACTCATAAAACACCACAAATTGTATGATTCTGTTCATATGAAATGTCCAGAATAGGCAAATCAATAGAGGCAGAAAATGGATTAGTGGTTGCTTAGGATTAGGGGGTTGGGAAGGGCAGCTGAGGATCTAGGGGTGATAGGTAGGGGCTGACGAGTTTTGTTTGAGGGTAATGAAAATGTTTTTAAATGGATTCTTGTGATGTCTTCACAATTCTGAATATATTAAAAGCCATTGAATTATATACACTTCATATTGGTGAATTGTATGTTTTATGAATTGTATCACAATCATAGAGCTTTGTTAAAAATTATATCTTCACCGGGGTGCCTGGGTGGCTCAGTCATTAAGCGTCTGCCTTCAGCTCAGGTCATGATTCCAGGTCCTGGGATCGAGCCCCCCATCGGGCTCCCTGCTCCGCGGGAAGTCTGCTTCTCCCCCTCCCACTCCCCCTGCTTGTGTTCCCTCTCTTGCTGTGTCTCTCTCTGTCAAATAAATAAATAAAATATTTTTTAAAAAAATTATATCTTCACCTTCTCTCTTCAAACTGTAGAATTCTCAAAAACAAACAACAAAAAACCTCTGTAGAATTCTCTTCTACAGACTACAAGAGAAAAGTTGGTCCCATACAGATGAGCCTAGCCTCTTTCCCCAGAATGGGCAGCCTTATCACTGATTTCCTCATCTTTTGGGTCCCACCCAAGGCTCCAAGACAGAAAGAAAATCCCATTTAACAATCTTAAATTAGTAAGAATCTAAAACATTACCCATAGCATTTCATTTGTCTTTTCTTCATGCTCCAATATAAGAATCATGATTAAACTTATAAACTTTGCAGAATGGCACATATATTTTATAGGCTGCATTATCTTCCCAAGTGATTCGGTTTCCTAAAACTCCGCTGGTTATATATTTCAATTAAAGGATTAAGGCCTAATCTTATAATAAGCTCAATAAACATTTGGTGTCTGTGCAACTGACTATTCTAAGAAGAATACAGTTTACTATTTAATGAATTCCTATATTCTAATCTTTAAACAACCCTAAAAGGTAAGTGTTGTTAAATAATCGTTTTCCAGATAAGGAAACTGAAGCTCAGAATGGTTAAGCAATTTACGCACAATAAATCAGTTAATGCATGACTGAGCCAGGATTCCAGTCTACAGCCTCTGTACTTACCACATGCAAAACCTGAGTCTCTTTCTCTCTTTGGCTATCTTTGATAACAGAAATGTTCACATCATTTTAAAACGAAATGCATGGTTCCTGCTTCTAAGGGTGAGACCCGAAATCACACAACAAGATGCAATATGAGTTTGAAAAAAACTTGGCCACTTGCCATAAGTAATTTATTTTTATGTTTTAGAAATTACAAAACAGCGGTCATTGGTCAGCCTCTGTCTATTTCTGAGTGTGGTCTATAGGAGACATGGATGTCTCTTGAATTCCATTTTGAATATGCCTTTTCTACAAAAACAATGGAGAACGTGACAGAGATTAACATTAGAATAAAAACTGAGACTGGCTTCTGAGAAGATGAATAACACCATTTGAGAAACAGCAATAGCTAGTAGAAAGAACCATATCCATAGTCATCCCAGGGTACTTTGTCATCCCAGTATCACCTTTCAGAAAGATGAATCCACGTGCAAGGCAAAGTCAATTTGGCTTCAAAGAAATTTATAATGTGCTTCCTTTCTAAATATAATTATTGATGCAAAAGGAAAATCAGAATTGCTTTTTTTGACAAGTCACTTAACCCTCTGCCTGTTTCCTCATTTGTAATATGCAGTGTTCTGGCTATAGTTTCAAGTCACATCTAAAAGGGACCAGCATTTCACAGACGCCTAGAACTGGAGTCAGAAATACTTGGTCCTTTGGATGTGCTGCCTTCCATTAGTATCTTCTGCCCTCCCATTCTATTTCCTCTTGGATTTTACTAAAGAAAATATAACCAAATCATGGTACTAAGGTGTGTTTACACTCTACCATTTACAACTGCAGAGTAAATTCAATTCAATTAATTCCTATCAAGTAAATCGGTCCATCATTCCCAAATATGAACTGAGAATCACGGAGCAGTGGCCATTGAGAAAAAGTCAGTGACGTCAAAGAGAAGGATGAAAGTGAACAAACAAAAAATCTGACCTTGGAAGAAACAGAAAAATACATTTAGAAAATTCTAATTTAATTTCCTCAGAGAAACTAAAGAAGCTAATATAGCCGTAAAATTTGAATAGGCCACAATATGAAAAGAACAATATAAGAAACTACATTATCACAGACAGTAAAGAGATATTAGAAGTATGAATGACAAATGGAAACTTTAGCGTACAAACTAAATAATGGAGAGTGCTGTAACCAAACTGGTGGTAAGGATGATGGAGTAGACAGAATTTCCTAGAACAAAGAGCAAAAAGAAAAAATGATGGAAATGTTGGGTAAAATGTTAAAAGATATGGATATCCAGCATCCATCTAGCAAGAGATCGAGAGTTGGAGAGGGGTCAAGGGGTAAAGGAAATCATTTTTTACAGAGAGAACAAATTCTGTGAACTGAAGGAGACTAAAAAAAAACACATGATTCGTACAAAAGAATGATAATTTGAATTGTCGTGGAATGTTGTGAACAATGGAGCAGTTCCTCTAATGGCCTGGGAAGAAATAATTTTGAAGCCCTGATTTTCTACTCAAGTCTAAAAACAAAAGGAAAAAAAATTGTCAGTCAGGAAGCCAGAAAACTTACCACGTAAACAGCATTCCTGTAAACAGTGTTTATTGAGAAGGATACTCAAGAAAATGAAAAATACAAGTTAGTTGATGACCTAAAACAAAAGGAAACACTAGCAACTGAGTATGAATGAGAGGGAATGAAAAAAGTAAAAGATATCTAACAGAGAATCTACCATCCCTTCATGTATTCGGCTAAGACTATTTTCCTTCACAGGGATTTAGTGACATAGGGCTCATTATAGTTTTTCTTCTCTGAATTCATTTATACTATTGGCTTCTACAATGAGTAATAGTCACATAATCATAATATTATAAAGGTTGTTTTATTAATTGTAAAATTTTAGTCTCAACTTATAGACAAAACATGAAGTCTTATTTAACTATAGTTAAATGTCAAGGTTACGTTTATATGTAGTTTCCAGGTTACAAAACTGGAAAAGGTAAAAAATAATCTCCCCCCATTTTGTCAGTAATATTTCCTTGACAACATATTAAGATTTAATTTTCTCATTTATTTCACTTTAGTCCTCATTATAGTTGGTGCCTACCTGCTGGATTTGAGGAAAAGTGCAGGGGTGGCTGGAGAATACAAACAATTAAGACTTAAGAAGATACTTTGGGTGCCTGGGTAGCTCAGTCTGCTAAGCATCTGCCTTGGGCTCGGGTCATGATCCCACGTTCCTAGGATTGAGCCCTATGCGGTGGTCCCTGTTCAACCATGGGGAGTCTGCTTCTCCTTCTCCTTCTGTCCCTCCCTGACCCCCTCATGCTCACTTGCTCTCTCTCTCTCAAATAAAATAAAACCTTAAAAGAAAAAAAAAAGACTTAAGAAGATACTTCAGCACTACCATATACATATGGTGAATTGTCCTCCTGCAGATTACTAACCTCAACTACCTCATCTTGACTCTCATTCACTTCCTGTTAGAGAGAGAAGTAATTTCAAATCTTGCCCTGAGATTCTAAGTATTCCTTCAACTTAGCGCTGTGATATCCTGCCCCTGACATTAGAATGAATCTTTCAGAAACTGTAAGTACTATCTGCAAAGGTATTCTCGTTATGGTTTTTATCACATTGAATAGACTCGGCTGGGAGAATCTGGTTCATGATCAAAAGCAGAAAAGACTCGCTTGTGTCGCAATGGATGGACCGGACAGCTAAGAACAATGTGTCGGTAGCTATTCTTTCAGCGAGACGGACAGTAACTTCAGAACCTTACATTGCATTATCAAATTGGGTTTTTCTGCCCTTAGATTCTGTGAAAAGATATTAAATATCATTAATTCATTAAAGAAATGCCTTGTAGATTTTATGAATTCTCATGAATATTTCATAAAGTGATTAAAATTGTTAATCCTGCTCCCAATTAATTTTAAGTAATTCTTAGAACACACATGTAAATAATAGGTAATTATAATGTTTTATTATGTGTCATTTATATAACTTAGGCCATTAAAATTGCATTTCTGACGGAATACATTTCTTAGGGCCCTATGTCATTTTTTGAAAGCAACAATTCATTTTTACTTTATTTGAGCCTGTATTAATTTTGAGGGGATTTCGAGGGGTGGAATATTGAGGGACCTTAAGAGGAAAAATAGGTTCAAAGAATGCAAAGACTGGCTCATTTATGAAGTATTACTACCAGACTTGTAGATTTTTCTCCTCCGCCGATGTACTCAGGAGGTATTCAGCATATCTACTCTAATTGAGAAAGCTATTATCTGTGGAATTAGGCACAAAGCTAATTCTACTCCTTTGTTCCTTTCTTTCTTTCCTCATGCTTTAGCTTTTCGTTATGCTTGGCTACTACATGGGAAGAAAAAGGAACTTAAATCTGGAGGCAATTTATAATAATGGAAAGTTCATAGTGTCAAAAAGAACTAGGTAGAAGGGATCATGACTTCCTAGTTAGATGGTCTTGGGCAAATTACTTTACTTGTCTGGATTTCACCTGAAATGTTTTGAAGATAATACCTTCTCTACTTACCTTGTAAGTTTGTTTGTTTGTTTGTTTTTTGGAGGATTAGTTAAAACACATATTAAAGTCATTTTGTAAAATATTCTGCTAATTACCCCAACTGACTAAGTAAATAGGTACTTTTGAGCAAGTTCCTTCACCATTTTCATTTCTCTGGGCCTCAGTCTCCTCATGTCAAATGAGGGTCTTGAAACACCCTCATTTGAAACAAATTCCTTTTCCTAGTGGTCCATTTACAGGATGCTGACTTTTTCTTTAACTTTCGATTTGTGGGTAATTTCTTGCAAGTTCAGGTGGTGCAGGACTTGGAGGGGGATGAGATATGGTCCAAAGGTGGCCCCAATGTCATGGCGAGCCCTGTGGCCCTTGTGGCTCGTGGCATCTGGTAGGGATTTGCATACTTGGACATCCCTCCAAACACATTTTGAGCTCTCACTCTGTAGCCACAGGGCTCCCATCCCAAGTACCCATCACTTCCAAAGAAATGTTTTTGTCAGTGGCTTGACTTACTCTGGGGTGGATTATTTCCACCAGAAGTAGCCAACTGAAATTCTGTTTTGCCTTTGCCTGTTGTGTTCTGTGAGAACTAATTCCAGTCTTTGACATAGGGAGGCATATTTATGACACTTGGCTTCTTCGTTCAACAGATTTTTCCTTTCTGTGTTTACAAGAGCTAGCATTAAGTATTAGTGCTCTGTCCTACTGGGTTCCTTTTGTTTAAAAGCATTTGTGTCCTTTGCCCTTACTTTGGTCCTTATGAGGAGTTAGACGTGTAGAGGCACAGCTCCAGAGTTGCCTGACTGCTTTTATGTCCTTTTGTAAAATGTTTCCAAATCAAGAGAATCATGTATTTGTTATTTCTGGGTCCATTAAATGCCCAAGTAATTAACATTAGCCATTTTGCCACTAATAAAGCATGGAAACCACAATGTTTTTGTGATATATAGTCATGTCAATGACAGTTTACAGTTGCACAAGCCCATCTAATCACTTGCATGACCATACATTGAGACAAGCACCAGATTAGATGGCCAGGCATCCAAATGACTCTTACACTGTTTGGAGATGCACAGGCTCCAGCCAACCAATGATGGGCTATGTCAAAGTTTTTGAAGTTGGCAAAGAGAAACTCTTAAAACGCAGATAATAGTGGTAAGGGTCTGAAAAATTGTCTAACCTATACCCAGCGTTAAGATAAACAAAAAAGAAAGTTACATTTTAGACAGATGCATAACATAATCAGAAATCAGGATCTGACATTGCATATTCTTCATTTGCAAATACATTCCTTTCTAAAAAGCTGCAATTAATTACAAACGAGTTTTGATGCCGTTTTTGCTTTCCTTAAATATGGAGTGAATTCACCCCATAAACTAATGAACCAAAGTGGAGCCAAATAGAGACCAGCTGGCTGGATGGCTCAGTAATTTTATCCACATGATTGACTTTATGATCCTTTCACTGAAGTAACTAGTCTTTATTCTTGCAATCAGCACCAATGACAATTTGGGAGGGGTGGGGAATTATTAAAATCTGGAGAGAGAAGAGGTGCGGTTTGTTTGATGTGGAACGACGCATTCGACCACACACTTCTTTGGTATTAGAGGTGCCGAATTCCGGCCGTCCCTGGCTTCCAAAGAAATACACTGATTAGTTGCCACAGAGACGTAATAAGCAACCCATGCCCAAATAATCATGGCAGATACTCCATTAACAGCATCTAACTGTGTGGCTTTTAGCCATACAAATTGTTTTTTGACAGCTTGTAACCTTTTCAAATAGTTTCCTTTGGGCATTACACCACACTCAGATCTAATTTTAACTTTTGCTTAGTCTATAATTTATGAGTTTCTTTGGCGATGCATGATATATCTGAGGTGAAAGGATACATACAAATAAAAGCTAAGAACAAAAATCAATTGCTGTTTTAATCCATGAAAACTTTGCTCCCCAGGAGATAACTACAATAGGACAGAACAAAAAGAGGGGAGGGAAGGACCTAAATGATCTGGAATTCCCATAGAACTTGTTTTAAAACAAGCCAGTTTAATCCATTTAAACAGGACCATAGCTGTCCAGAAATGAAGCATATTACTGGTACGTGTACAAAAGTATACTTTGTACAGAAGTTTGTCTTAAGGTCCATGAAATTCCACAACATAAAAATTAAAAATTATAAAATGCCTTAATGATGCTGTCAGTGAAGAGCTGAAATATACAACACTCCTTTATCAGAGAAAATTCCCGGTTTACAATTTCCAGATACTGGAATGTATCTACTCAAGGAGGAGGAAGAGTATCATTCCAAACTCTGGTCAAAAAGTGGATTCCACTTAAAAATCATAGATCACAAACTGCTGGAGCTAAAGAGAACTTTAGAAACCATCTGGTCAGGCTCAAAAACGAAGCCTAATGCCTTCATTCTTGACTCTTCCCTTTCCTGGCTCCCAACACCCAGACTATCATCAAGCCCAGCCTCAGGAACCACATTCTTCCCACTGCTCCACCCTCAGCTCCCCAGAACCATCACCTCCCCCTTGGGCTACTGCCAAACACCCCTGATTTGGGGGTCAGCAAACTCCAGCTCACCATTCCACTTGCTGCCTCTTTTTGTAAGTCCTGTAAGCTAAGAATCATTTTTACATTTTTAAATGATTGTAAAAAAAAAAAAAATTAAAGGAATAATGTCTCATGACATGTGAAATTATATGAAATTCAAATTCCAGTCTCCATCAATAAAGTTTAATTGGAAAACCGCCATGTTCATTCTTTCATGTATCACCTATGGCTGCTTTTGTTTTACAATAGAGGAATTGTGTATAGACAAAGACCATATGGCCCACAAAGCCTAAAATATTTATTATCTGGCCCCTTTTTACTATCTGACCCTTGATAGAAAAAGTTTGCTGACCTCTGTGTAATCAGTTCCCAATACCTATACTTTCTCTACCACAGTCAGTTCTTCACACAGCAGCCAGTGGTCCTTTTAAAGCAAATCAAATCCTGTTGTTATTCCTGCTTGAAACCTTCCAATCCTGATCTGTCCAATATGGCAGCGATTCGCCACATGTGTTTATCAAGCACTTTTGCCTAGTGTAACTGAAGAACTGAAGAACTGAATGTTAAATTTTATTTAATTTTGATTATTCTAAATTTAAAGACTGATTCTGGATTTAATTATTGGAAAGCATTTAAGTATGTTTGAAACAAGTCGGGTATGTGAATCCACCATCTCAAATGTAAATTTTATGAAATCCTAATGTAGATCAATTATTTCCAATGAAAATTTGGCATCCAAACTGAAACGTGCTATAAATGTAAAATACACACTGATTTCAAAGACTTAATTCAAAAAGAGAGTGTAAAATATCTCAATAATTTTAATTGTGACTACATGTTGAAATGATAATATTTTTATATATTTTGTTAAATAACACTTATTAAATCTAATTCATCTATTTCTTTTACTTTTTTAACGTGGCTACTAAACATTTTAAAATTACATAGGTGGCTCGTGTTATATTTCCACTGGACAATCCGCTTCAATGGGTTTATGTGATGATGAAAATAAATTCAAACCCCTCACAGTGTCAGCAAAGACTTCCTTGGCCCCCGCCCACCTCTTTAATCACATCTCTTGTCAGTCTCCTCTCAGTCTCCTCACCCTGGCATTCTGCCAGGCCCGCAAAGACACTCACCTAATTGTTGCCTTCTAGTCTTTTTTTGTACCAACTGTGCCTTTTCTCTGGGAACTGCTGCCCTATAGCATGACTCATTCTCATCATTCAAGTACAGCTTAAATGCCCGTCTTCTCAAAGAGACCTCCCCTAATCCACCTCTAGTCACTTTCTGCCATCCCACCCAGTGTTTTTCTCTCCACAGCTATTATCAGTATCTGGAATTTTCTTCTGTATTAATTTATGGGTCTGTTGACTGTCTCCATTCCCTGCATCCCCCCACCCCAACACACCAAGAGCAAGAATCTTGTCAGTTTTGTTCACTGACCTATCCCCAGCACTTAAAACAATGCCGAGTGCTCAATAAATATTTCAATGAATGACCCTTCATTTTACAGATGAAAAACTAAGATGTGGAGCAGTAGAAAGACTTACTGACAGAGCAGAATAGAAAATAGGTCTCCTCCTTCCAGCACAGTGGTTTTTTTAAAGTCTAATTGGCATACGTTACATTAATTTCAGGTGGACAACATTGTGATTCAATAATTCTATACATTACGCTATGCTCACCATGATAAGTGTAGTAACCGTCTGTCATCATACAACATTATTACAATATTATTGACTCCATGCCCTTTGCTGTACTTTTTGTCCCCATGACTTATTTATTTTATAACTGGAAGTCTGTGGCTCTAAATCCTCTTTATGTACTTCACACATCCCCCAAACCCTTCCCCTCTAGCAACCACCAGTGTGCTCTCTGTATTCATGATTCCATTTCTGCTTTTGTTCTTTTGTTTTGTTTTTTTAGATTCCATGTAAAAATGAAATCATATGGTATTTTTTTTTCTTTCTCTGTCTGACTTGTTTCACTTAGCCTAATACCCTCTAGGTCCATCCACGTTATTGCAAATGGCAAGGTCTCATTCTTTTTTATGGTTACCAGTTGAGTGTTTTTAAGGGGTGGCACAGCTCAGTATCTCTCCTGGTCAGAGCATCGAGCCCTCCTGCTTAGCTGTGTGATGCTTTGTCACAATGCCAGCTTCAAAAGAGAAAGGTCAGATAAGCCAACCATTTCATTTACCCATGAGCACCCAAAACCTTCTCTGTAGCATCATCCGCTCTCTTGAGCGCCTTGCCAGCTTGTCGGCAGCTTTTAGGATTGCGTCTCAGATGATTTTTCCCTCTGGGCGTAGAAATAATCACCAAAATTAAAGAAGGAAATCAATGGCATTTAGCCTCTCTCACACACACCAAAGCGACAGTCACCAAGCAGAAGGAACTAGGTCATAAGGACAGAAAAGAGGCCAATTAAATAGTCTGGAGTAGTAGCACACCCACCAGGAGCAGAAAAATAAACACTAGGGGTCAGGATGCCCTTCCTCTTTTATCTTTTTCATTTTCTTCTTTTATTAATTAGATAACTATGCTCATGTTCCCACAAATTAAGCAACTGCCCAAAGGGTGATATTTGAAGGCAACTTGGAAAAAAAATGACACACCCCACTCCTGCTATAGTCTAAATTGTCACTCTTTGTAACATCATCTATTCTAGGCTTTCATCCTCACTGAAAACCAGATATTTCTGGAAGAGATATTGGTACCTTAATTTAGGTGAAAAGCACTAGGAAAAAGAAACTAGAGGCGGTATCTGCCTTGTAGTTTTGCTTACAAGTAGACATACTATGGTGGGCGCATTGTATTCAAAGGTAATGAAGGTCCCAATAACAGCCTTTGACTTCAATTCTCATTAACTACCAGTTAAAGAATGCTTGGATTTCTCTCTTCTTCCTTCCTTTATTCTTTCACACTTCACTGGGGAAGGAAATAGTTTTTTTAACCTTCACACACATTTGTCAAATGTCTTTTGAGAATGTATCATGTGAATTGTACTATTAGGTGTATCCAGCAACATGAGAGGAGGTTTAGAGTTGGGGTGAACAGTGAGATGGGGCTGTCCAGGAGCAAACCATATGGCTAATGTAGAGGCTTCATCATATGTCAAAGAAGAGGGATGAAGGGATGTGGTAAACAGTCTTTAAATGTCAGGTTGAGGTGTTGGAACTTTATTTTGTTAGTAACATGAAACTACCAGAAATTTTATTACACGAATAAAATATTGTCATTTACTGCATAAATGACATATTTAGGAGAATATTAATGACTAGCATTTATTGAGCACTATGTGCTAAACAACGTTTCTAAGCACTTTACATGCTTATATGTCACTTAGTCCTCACAATGACCCTATAAAGTGGATAGAACCTTTACTATTCCTGCTTTATGGAAGAGGAAAATGAGATACAGATAGTTTCAATAACCTACACACTGTCACACACAGCTCATATGTGGCAGAGCTGGGATTCAAACTCATGCAGTCTGCCTCCAGTGCTCTTCAGAACAGCTAAACAATATGCAGAGTAGCTAAAAGACTAACGCAGGCAGAATGGCAGCTAGTCTATATGGAACATTTGTACAAAGTCAGAAAAGATGTCACCTCTGAATAGACTCAGTAAAAGTGTTGGTAAGTGGATGGCATGGTGTCTTTGCAGGAGTTTTAAAAGGTAACCCTTCCTATGTGCAGACACAGCCCCATGCTCCATCGATGGCTTGGTTAATGGAGGAAAAAGGCTAGATTCAGCCCTCATTTGTTGCCCACACCAACTTTTGAACATTTTATTTTCAATTGAATTGTTGAAATATATTAACCTTCATGTCCTAAAACCATCAGCAAAGTCAGCTCTACACGACAAACCCTTGTTTCCAAGATGAATGTTTGAGAATATTTGAGTGTGTATGTGTCTGTGTGTGTATGCATACAAAATAAAGAAAGAGGCAAATCTCCACGTTTGGGTTGATGCCAGAACAAGATCAAAGAACAGCCACAAAGTCTTGGAGTTGAGGACCCGAATCCCTGATGAAATCTTTCAGGAACTCACAAAAAAATCTTCTTCAAAGATGAAGGTCATCAAAAGTCATCAGAAATTCTACTGGGCATTTGAACTCACGTTCTCAGTCATATTACTAATAATTTTAATTAGAGAAAGAGGAGTGAGCCAGAGGACTTCCAAAGAGTAAGTAACATTAGGTCATGCTAGAATTTGCCTGCTAATATAGATGACTTTTTTAAGATACATATAGACCACATAAATGCATATGCTTTTCCCAAAGAACCCAGATTAGCATTGTTTTTTTACCCTTGCCAGATTTGCAGGCTTCTTCCTCCTTGTGAGGTCAACCCAGCCTGCCTTTTGTCCCAATATCAGAGAAGATGCATGAAAGTCACCTAAGTCCAAAGATGAAGGTTCAAGATCAAGTCAGCCATAATGCCTATTGCTTAATCATTCCCCACCCCTACTCCCTCCACCCCTGTCTCTTGATCAATCATTTTCTAAATCCACGGCCCAGTACTTTGGTGCCCATGTTCTCAGGACCTCCTCCACTACTTCCAGAACCTCCAGCCAGGCCTCCTGTACATACAACCCTGCCTGCCTTAATGAGGTAGCAGTAAAGACCACTCTCATTCTTTCCTACCCACATCAACTTTCACTCATCAGTCAGGTTGGGGAAATCAGAATCTGCTTCCACTTCATAATCTTTGGTTTTGTCTGAATTCTTTATTCTGAGTCCTAGAATCCACTTTCCATCTAAAATTTTCTGCTTTCTTTAAAACCCTAGACTTTGAGCAGAAGCAATTACCTGGATCTACTTGAGGTTAGGTCATCAACGGGCTAAAATTTTAAATTACGGTGCATCCCAAATAATTCATTCCTTAGAATACAGAAGTGCCACATTCCTGAAGTCTCCTGAGAAACCGAAGTTAACGTTGATTGTCTTAGTGTAGTCCAGACAAGAAAGCCACATGTTTAAAGAACAAGTTCTTACCCTTGCAAGCTCATGAATGGGTTTCAAAGGCTATATAAGCCTTCTGGAAAAGTGCATAAAATACAAATGTGTGTGTGTGTGTGTGCACGCGCACGCACGTGTGTGTATGTATACATTGTTCTAAGGAGAGGGACCATGGATTTCGTCAAAATTTCAAAGGAGTCCGTGAGCCACAAAATATTAAGGTACACTGTCTGGCCCATCAACTATATCCCCTCCAGATAGTCAGTGCCCCTAGCTGTATATCTTTACCTGGATAGAAAAGCTAAAATACTTGGCATGTTTACTTTTTCTTTTAATTTGTAGTTCGTAATGCTAAAAAATACTTTACATTCCAAAATACAATACATTCCAAATCACCATCATTGATGGCCTTGACACATTTCCCAAATATGATTTTGCAAAGCTCAAAAATTATTTCAATTTTGCAAATGCTTTAAAAATCTGATATTATTAGTCTACTAGTGAAATTACCATGAGAAAAAAATTTAGATACATATATGCACACATAATGAACTAATGACTTAAAAATTGAGAAAAATTCTAAATGACCAGGCTTTTCTTCAATCTTGCAGTTTTATATTAGATTATATTAGATTCCATTCATAAACTGTACGGTGGAACATCATTATCATACAAGAACGGCAAGACAGGACCATTACCTGCACCTTGGGCTAATCCTAGCAGGTTTTTACACCCCGCATTTGATATATTTGAATCCAGATGATCAAATGCTATTATGTCACAGGTCTTCCTAAACATGATTTCAGAAAATCCTTCTATTGCTTCAAAAATAATTCATTCTGGTATAGATAATGTCAATATGTTAAGCACACATAGAGGTACTATTTATTCCATTAAATTGGAAGGGTTATTGGTCATGCAAACTCAATCAAATCTCAACTTAATCTGACTTTACCATTCCGCTGGGGTTACCTGAATCACATTCAATCGCAACAAATACAAGCTTTTTGACAGCAAAACTATTCCTCAACCGGTACTGCATAATTGAGTCTTTTTCCATCAAGATTGACTGGGGTTAGGATATTAATCATCAAATCTTCGAAGAATCAATCTATCTCTCTCTTTCTCTCCCCCCTTGTGCTCTCTCTCTCTCTCTTTCTCCTGAACTCCCTTCCTCCCTTCGTCATTATATTTACGTAGCTAAACAAAAATGAGAACTCGCTGGTCTTGGAAATGGATTGTTTTCCTTGCCAGCTAGCCAACCATAAGTTGATAAAGTGGGACAAAATTGTTTGAAATTAAAATACATTTTTTTTGAAAATATAATTCATTTAGTTGTACCATTTAGTGTAAGTAAAATCACTAAACATATTTCCAAAATCTATTAAGAAATTGAACGTGCAGGTCAATCTTATGAGCATGTAGCCAAGGATGAGGTATATAAATCTCACAGACATATTCACCAACTCTGAATGCCTTTGTGCTAGGAACGTGCTAGTTATTGGAGGGGTGAAGATAAACACTAGTGCCTTCGCCTTTAGCTAAATCACAACCCACTCGTATCACACCTGAGAGAAATGAATTAGCAAAGCCAGATCTGAAGGTGAGACACCTCCTGCGTTCATTTACTACCGCTGCCGTAACAAATTACACATGTATAAAACAACACAAATTTACTGTCTTACAGTTCTGTAGGTCAGAAATCCAAAATGGGTCACGGGGGTAAAATTTCTCTTAGCAGGGCTGCGTTCCCTTCTAGATGCTCTAGGGGAGAATTCATTCCCTTTAGGGGAGAATCTGTTTCCTTGTCTTTTCGAGCTTCCGGAGGCCACTTCCGTTCCATGGCTTCCGGCCTTTTCCTCTATCTTTTTTTTTTTTTTTTCGTTTCCTTTTTTTTTCTTTTTTCTTTTTTTCTTTTTTTTTTTCTTCTTTTTTTTTTTTTCCTCTATCTTTAAAGCCAGTAATGGTGGGTTGATTTCTTCTCCTGGAACATCACTCTGATCTCCTTTCCTGCCCATTTCAACTTTTAAGGATCCTTTTGATTACATTGGACCCACCTGGGTAATCTAATCTAATCTCCCTCTTTTAAGGTCAGCCAATTAATAAACTTAATTCCATTTGCAACCTTAATTCATTTTCACAGGGTAAGGTAACACATTCACAGGCTGTGAGGATTAGGACATGGACATCTTTGGGGGCCATCATTCTGCCTGCTACATCTCCTGAGACTAGTCGTGTATTCTAATATTTCTATCTGTTCTTCAAAAGGAGATTTTTTTTTTTGCTTAAACCACACCCCCTAAAAGAACTACATGCTTCAATACCTCAGAACCAATACCACTGTGTAAGGTGCCCATAATTATTTAATTTTCAACCTGATTTTTTATTTCAGAATATTTTGGAATCAAAAATAGCTTTGGAGAGGCACCTGCTCACACATACATGCTCTCTTTCTCTCCCTCTCTAAAAAAAAAAAAAAAAAAAAAAAAAATAGTTTGGGAGGAAGAAGAGAAACTGATCATTTAGGAGTAGAATAAGGTATATTTCATCATATAATAATCACAGATGTATTCTGTTGGAAAAAAAAAATCTGGCTCTTCAATGTAATAAGATTGCACCTAAGCATGCAGCAAGTCTTTTAAAATTATATATTTGAAGGGGAAAATATATAACTTTCATTAAACATTAATACCAATACTCAAGCCTTAACCACAACAATTTGTTACATTAAAAATAAGGAAACCAAAATGCTGAAAGTGGAAAATATAGCCCTGAATCTTTGGCCGCATTATCCACCTGCTTCGTTTTTATTTCCATTAAAAAGACAGGATTCCTTAATGCTTTATCAATTTCTAAATTTTTCACAAACCTCAAACCATCTCAGTGTTCTACTTTTATTTCTGTGGTGATTACGTTTTTTTTTTTTACTTTTTCTAGTCACTAAGTCTAAGAATTAGATTCATTCACCTCCTAACTACAGTTTGTAAACAATGACTCCCTTCTTAAATCACACACACATACACAAACAGTAATTCCATTTAGGTCTTGCCTTGTAGAAAAAAAGAACACATCGTTTGGAATGAACCAACACTGGAATTATAAAATAAGGAAACAGAAATTCTTCAACATTAAAAATGCTCTGTGATCTGAGTTAGTGCCTGAACTCCTTCATGGAGTGTTCTAAGGGGGCGATAACATCAAGGTTCTCTTTTCTTCTTCTGTCCAATAAATACTTAACTCTCTATAGAGAGCTACATAAACTTCTATCTATATATATCCAGTATGTAAGGGCTTGAACTTATACATGTGTGATATTTTCAGCAAAAGTGGGATTTTCATGATTTTGTTGGGACCATCAATCCCCAGAAAACTTAGAGAACCACTACATAACTATAGTCCAGAAGATTCTCACGTGCATAATGACTCAATAATAGATGCCCAACCCAAAGCCTGATGTACCATGGCCTTGTTGATTTGATCATTCCCACAAATTTATTGGCTTATTTCACTGAGGTATTAGCTTAATGATCATGTCCTGATCAGGGACTTTGAACATATCCAAAGGATGTGAGCTGGAGTTAGGAAGCACTGATTGCTCACTTGTGGCTGAAGCATGTGCAAAGAATAGAAGGTGTCTGGTCATCCAAATCACAAGACAGAGGAAAAATGCTCCTCAAGTAGTTCAAGTAATTTGAAATTCTATTCATTCAGTGTTCGTCTTTATGGTTAATAATCCATCACAGGATTGATCAGAATTCATTAGGCAATAACATTTCTTTTTCCACATTGTCCTCCTACTGTGAAAATATTATTTGCAATCATAGAGCATAAATTAATAAGTGACTTTTCTGGTAGCTAGGATGAATATTTTCTTAGACTAACATGCTCCTTAGAATAATTCTCTTTACAGACTGGTGGTTAAGTATTTTCAAAAAAGCTAGCTATGGTTATGAGGATGTGACCCTGGAGCAAAGTGAGGCCAATTGGCTTGCATGAGAACTCATATCAAAAAGTATTTTGATTAAGCTCAGGGAAAGGAAAGTCTTTAATGTAAAGGGACATAATTCACCCGAGTTAAAGGTGAACGTTATCTTTGGGTCACTTTGCTCAGGAATATACAGGAGAGAATGGTTCTAAGCACAATAAAATCTCCTTTCTTGACTCAGAGCCCTGCAGCAATGTGGCTGGCAAGCTAGGAGCAGACTAGAGAGACATTTCTCAAACACACACAGAAGAACACCCAAGGCATGCTGTGATGGCCCCACCAGCCAACTGTGAGCAGATTTAGGCCTGGGAAACACAGTACAATTTCTCCAAAGAAATGCTGTGATCCAAACGGCCTCCTGGAAAGTATAAAATACAATTAAATCTTAAATCAATGTTACATTATTCACCATTTATAGTCAATCTCTACCCTGCCCACCCGCTTCCCCAAGAACTTGATTCTAAATGACAATTTCAGCTTGGATTTTAATATTCCTTCCAGTGGACTTTCCCCGCATGGAATTTAAATGATTAAAAGCAAACAGACCCACAGTCATTAGCCCTCATCCTTCTGGCAGCATTTTGTGCTGTCGGTATGTTTATTTTTCTGAAATCAGTGGAATAGATGCATAACATTCTGATTTTCTCTTTGCCTTAAAAAAAAGAATGTATGTTTCTCACACATAAATTAGATACTGATCTTGGGATATGCAGCTATTAGAAAAGGACACATCAACTAAACCAAACTGCTCACAAGAAAAGCGGTCAAAGAAAATTTTTTTCTTAGACTTGCTGTTAGTCTAGTCTTCCTTAACTGACTAAATTAATTGATAAGAAACATCTCTAACCATAACTAGCTAGAGAAAAAAAAGATTTTATTTTAAACGAAGTATATTATGACTTCAAAAATTTACAAAACTTACGATCTTTGATTTAAGGTTTTTCCCAGAAGCTGGTTTTATTCTGAACATCTGCAATATTAGTTTCTCCTTTCATTTTGTAAAAATCTACTCATTCTTTTATAATCCACAGAGAATTCCTATTCCTTCTTTGCACACACTGACTCAAATATAATTCTTGCCCTTCTCATCAACTCAAAAACAAAAAACAAAAACCTCATGGCAAACCTATTTAATTGCCGCAAAGAGAAGAATATGGAAAAAAATTAAAACCTAAATCATATCCATAATGGAAAAAAGACATTATAAATCTAAAGCAAATTAATAATACCAAAATGTTTGTCCTTTAAAACTGATGCACTTTGTTAAATTGAGAGCATATCAAAATACATGGTCTGACTTTAAAGGAAGTAAAATACTCTGATATATGGTGCACACATTTCTAAAACATATTTCTCAAGAGAATTCATGAAAACTGATGTTTAATTTTCCTTACAGTGCATTCTGAACCAAGTTTCTTCATAAAAGGAATGCACCATACTTTCAGAATGAAAAGCAAAACGTTTTCTTTGTTTCCGTTCTCCTCCAACCACAGAAAATAGAAAGCGTGGACTAAATAGTGTCTATTCCCTCGGGAAAAAAAAAAAAAAAATGCAAGAAGAATTATGCTTTTGAGCAAGGCAAAAAAAAAAAAATCACAAAAATTTTGGAGATTTTTCTGTGACTCGGGCCTCAGTCTTAATAAGCGGCATTTAAATGAGTTTCCTGGTGACTGTTCTCCTTAAGCCTTCCTTAAAACACCAAAGTCCTTCTAGAAATGTAACTGCGAACAGCATCCCTATTCCTTTTCAGAGACTTCCTTCAAGAGACTGCTTAGGAGCCAGATTCCAAACCTAGCTCAGTGGTTCCCAAACCTGTTTGCATATCAGTATCATGTTTTTAGCTTTTTAGAAATACAGGTGCCCTGGGCACACCCACTAGTGATTCTTATTCAATATAACCGGTGGAGGCCCAGGAATATGAGTTTGTTCGCACTTCCTAAATGATTCTGTTTGGATTTGAAAACCATCAACAATACAAGATAAATGCTACTCCACTTATTGACCAAGTAGCCATGTTCTGGTTGATACTAATGCGTTACGTCCACACTGCAGTCTCTCTTTTTTGATAGGGATCACTTGATAAGGTTCCAACATACAGAACCCACTTACATTCATGCTTTTATAAAATGTGTCATGGGGAAAAAAAAATAGAGATCAGATGCTTTGTGATATTCTCCAGATTTCAAGATAGTATAAGAGTTAAAAAATTTTGAACTCTTAAATTATCTTTTAGAAGGCTACTCTAGAGAAATGAATAGCATGGATCTGACCTTAGTGACTTCACTCTTCCCCACCAGCCACCCGTCAATCCTTCAGGTCCTCCAAGGTTTTGTTTGGGGTCTGGAGCTTAAGCTAAACTTGTTCTATTGTCTTGTCCAAAGATTATGAGAATAAATGA
This sequence comes from Mirounga angustirostris, assembly GCF_029215605.1. Lineage (NCBI taxonomy): Eukaryota > Metazoa > Chordata > Mammalia > Carnivora > Phocidae > Mirounga > Mirounga angustirostris. Next base: position 66,452,597 of record NW_026991717.1, on the reverse strand, counting down.
CATTTTCCATGATGTTACCCAACCTTTGGCTTAATAAATTTGAATGTGCTAATCTAAAGTCAAAGCCAAAATTCAAAAGTAGACAAAATGCTAGCTAGTTATCCAACAACGTGGAGTATGTCCAAGCTTTCCACTGACATAGTAGAAAGATCGTGGCTGCTAAGGAAGGAATCCTGGCTCTCCTGCTCTACATCATTCACGTCACTCTTAGCAGGTTTCTGAATTTTTAAGCTACGGTTCCTTCTCTCCATAATAGGAATGATGCTATTAGCCATACAGTGTTATTCTGAAGATTAAATGGGATAATGTATGGAAAACCATGGTGTTTATAATAAATGCTCAACAATTAGAAGAGTCAGGCTTTGATTCTGGAGAGACCTGAGCTTTTATTCCAGGTCTACCTCTTGTGACATTAGAGAATCCCTTAAATGTTCTAAGTCTCAATTTCATCACTTATAAATGGACATGATAGTAGTACCTCCCTTTATGACAGCAAGGAATAATGTGTGTAGAGCATTTCATGTATTCTTCTAGGTTGCTGGCACTTTGTAGGCATCATCAAATGGCAGCTATTTATTATTACTTTCTTCCTTGACCTGCCTTCTGAAGATTTAGGAAGCAGTTTGGGTTTGCAGAAATGAAGAGGATCTCAACTCTCCTTTCACAGATGAGGGCACTGAGGTCAAAGAGGTTAGGTGATTTCCTTCAGGTCATACAGCTGGTTAGTAACAGAGCTGGGTCTCTAAACCTGAGTCCAGTATTGTCCTTACTTTATGGCAATACTTCTCTTACCTCCCTCAACAGAGATGAATGCTATTTGTGATGAACCCAAATCACTGAGAAAACAATTATTTAATTACCCTCATGGCTAGAGAGTTCAGTCTTAATTGTCAATTAAAATAAAAGCAACCAGATCACTGTTTGTTATAAAATACCACACTATTGGGGTGCCTGGGTGACTTAGTCGGTTAAGCGTCTGACTCCTGGTTTCAGCTCAGGTCATGAGATTGAGCCCCGAGTCGGGCTCCGCGCTCAGTGCGGAGTCTGATTCAGATTCTTTCTCCCCCTCTCTCTGCCCCTCCCTGCTCACACACTCTCTCTTCCTTTCTCTCTCTCTCTCAAATAAATAAATAAAATCTTTAAAAAAAAATACCACTATCAAAATGTAATAACATAACTCTATGGAGTAAAAGCCAAAGAATGACTAAATCTGATTAAGAATCAGAAAGGGGCAGGGGTACCTGGGTGGCTCAGTCAGTTAAGCGGCTGCATTCGGCTCAGGTCATGATCCCAGGGTCCTGGGATCAAGCCCCACATCAGGCTCCTTGCTCAGCGGGGAGTCTGCTTCTCCGCTGCCTGCCATTCCCCCTGCTTGTGCTTGCTCTCTGTCTCTCTCTCATTCTCACTCTCTCTGTGTCAAATAAACAAGTAAAATCTTAAAAAAAAAAAAAAACCTCAACAATATATTAAAAAAAAAATCAGAAAGGAGCAGCTTTGTATTTTTTTTTCCTAAATGCATAGGACCATAAACTCTCCGAAATGCCCTGCTCATTCTTGGGTTATTGGTTGTATATAAACAGAAAACAAACTCTCCTTGTCTACCGACAACCGGAACACAAATTCCCAGGAAGCATAGTGAGCACTCTCAGGGTGATGGATGACAGATGTACAGTTGGGAGGCACTTTCTATGTTCTGAGCAGAAGAAAGGTCCACAGAGATATGGGCCAAAAAAAAGCTACACACAAAACTTGAAAAGAGGGCAGTGCATCTTCTGGAGTCCCTTTGGACTTTTTCTTTCACTAACAGAGGATTGCAACCTAAGTGGTTTTTGGCCACCGCAGAAAGCAACAAAAGGCTACATGGCTGATTTTTCTTAAATGAAAAAAGAGGGGTTTATGGTATTTAAATTGCATGGTCCAGATGGTGTTTTCCATCCTTCATGCTCTTTTGGTTATGGCCATGTCTTGCCTATGGCTTTTGTGGCCAGGCACACTCACCAGTCAGCAATTTCACCACTGCTTGGGTCCAAATGAGCTTTGGAGAAAGAAATTAGGGTGAGTGGAGAGGCCACAGCTGGGAGACATCAGCCCCACTCAACAGGCCTCTCCCACATCCATAAACAGAGCAGACAGAGGGAACGAGAGTGGAGAAACAAAATCCTGAGGTTTACAGAGCAGTACTTGGGGCCTGCACAGGACAGCTCACCACATGACGTGTGCCTACAGGTTCTAACCCTATTGCTGAAAATCCCTGAGTGTCTCTGAAGAGGTGGTTATTAAATTTCTCAGCTGAAACGTTCAAATGCTTTCTGATACCACAAAATATTTTTTCATGCACTTAAACTGTTCCTTAAATACCTCACTGAAAGGAGAGAATCATTTAGTAAGTTTATTCTCATGTAGGAAAGCGTCTCCTTTAATAATGGACTGTGTTGGCTGGGTTTGGAGTTCCTGCTGTGGTTTTAAATCTCTTTCTTCACCGCAGTTCCCAGTTGAAATTTTCTGGGATTCAAAATTCACATGGACCACTATCCTACCCTGTTTATTAGAAGAAACATTAAGGAATGTAACATGTCGTTCGTGGCATATTGCACTTGCACCTGAACTGTAAAAAGAAACCAATGCCTTTAGCAATGGATTATGGCTTTTTAAGTACCACTTTCCTTGCATAATACTGCAATAAAAAAAGAAAACATCCAAATGAGATATCAGCATTTTTTTTCTACAGAGTGAAGGAAAATTTTTTAACTCCATAGATGTGGTTTATGTTCAGCCACCTGCTAATACCACACTAAGTTGTGTCTTTTTTTTTTTTTTTTTTGGCCAAAAGCAGAGGGTCACGCTTCCATTTCTCTCTTGCTTTCCTCCAGGGTCACAGAGAACGAGCACCAACTCAGCCTCCTCCTAAAATGAACAAAAATGTGTGAATAAGAAACTCTTCCCCACAATTCTACCAGACCAAGATGTTTTTAGGATGTGCATCCTAATTGGGTCCTCCCTGGAAAAGAACATTAAATTTAAATTGTGGCTTACATCAACAGCAAAGGCAAAGTAAGCTCTGAGCAGTGTTCACAGTGACTTTTTTTTGGAATGTATAGCTCTTGAAAATACTGGGCACAGCTTCTACAACTCAGCTAATTATGGGGTTCACTTTTTAATCTTTTTCTTCAATGCTATTAAAATTAATTTTTTTAGAAAAAGAAATCCACTTTCATATGCTCCTAGTTGGAATATGCTGATTTTCTTGAAGACAAAATGTATTGAGAAACGAAGTTGCTCCTACCCTTGGAACCAGTAATTCTAAGTCTAGAAATTTATTCTAAATCAGAGATTCAAACAAAGATTTCTGCAAGCCTTTTAACATAATAGTGACACATAAGAAATGGGGTTAATGCCCACAAGTGGAAAAAGGATCAAATCGATTGTGGGGTAGGACGGTTTGAAGAATATTGATTACTATTGGAAAATACAGTGAGATAATGTTAAGTTTTCCAAATGATACAAACTGTTTAAAAACTTGATCCTAATTTTTAAGTACATATTTATATATGTGTATGTTTATATGTACATGGTGATTTATATCTATACATACAAATAGAATGGGATGGAAAGAAAAAATATTATTTTTGTTTTCTACTTCAATAGTGCCTGTTATTCCCAAATTTTTTACAATGAACACAGATTGATGTTAAAATTAGAAAAAGATAAATGTAAAAAAGTATATTAAAACTTTCAAATTTGGATATCCTGAAGAATTTTAAAATCATACATCTTGGAACCGAAAGAAATCCCATCTGGCGTAGTTTTTTTTATTAAAAACTTAATGCATTTTTTTAGATGAGGCCCAGCTATCTTAACTGACTTATCTAAGGAAATAGTTTAAAGATTCCACCTGGTTTTGAATTGGAAAAAAAATGCAATTTATTTCTCATAAAAAAGACTGAACATGTTACTTCAATGACCTGTACTCACCCACCATGAGCTTGCAGGCTTCTTCTGGTTACCAAGGACAAGTTCTAAGAATTGAGATGAATAATAAAAGCCACAGAATGGTGGCATTAAAATTGGGTGGGCCCCAGGGATCGTCTGTTCCAGAATTTCCACCGCACGTGCAACGGAATGACTGGTTCAACAATGGTTTAGAGGAGCCTCCTCAGGGGAACAAGGACACTGAGCATGCACAGCTCCTTCTACTAGCACAAAGCCATATTCAACTGTGTTATACAGTGGGTCTTAAGAGTCCTCCAAGAGAAAGCCAGGATGTGGGCTCAGCTATTTTATTTGGGAGTTGAGCCCAGGAAGTACTGCGAGGGAAATGGGGGAGAAAAATGAGGAAGAGAACGAAAACTAATAGAGGTGTTTTGGTGTGGGGGTTACCACTGTGGAAAAATGAGACTCCCTTTGGCCAGGGACCCTCGGAGAGTTGCGGCACATGCCTTAAAGTTGTGTCACCGTAAGTGGTAAAGCTGGACTATTTATCCACTAACCCTAGTCCCAGACTGATTGCGGGGCTATACTGGGAGGTTAACTCATGGGCACCTGCTGCCCCACCAGGCTAAGCACTCTTCGGGAAACTGTCCTGGGCTGAGAGATTCAAGTAGCCTTCCGCGAGCACGTAAGAGTTCCCTTAAACTCATGACATCATGGAGAAGACAGAGGCGTAGGAGCTGGTTAGACCTGAGGGGCAATCGTGGCTCTGCCACCTACAAAACTTGGGGCCGGCTACTAAATCTACCGAAAACTCAAGTTTTCCATTGAAAAACTTGTCAATGAACACTTTCATTAGGTTTTCATTTCCTTCCAACCACCTTAGAATATCAAGCAATTTTCTTTTGTGCCAGGTCGCTAGGCAGGGCTGTTAAAAGCAGCAGTCTACTGTTTCTACCATTTGAATAGAGCACAAAATGTGAATTTTACACTATGCTCCATCACCTGCCATTTAAGAGATTCCAACCCTGAACGCTCATTTATCTTTTATGGTAATTATCCTTTATGCTAATTTGGTGGGCTTCTGTACCATTCAGGAATATTTTAGATCAATAATTTCTGTGTTAGGGGTGCCTTGGTGGCTCAGTTGCCTAGGTGTCTGACTCTTGATCTGGGTTCACGTCTTGATCTCAGGGTTGTGAGTTCAAGCCCTAAGTTGGGTTCTATGCTGGGTGTGGCACCTACTTAAAAAATTATTATTATTATTATTATTATTATTATTATTATTATTATTATTATTTATGTGTTGTAATAACCCATGAATGAGTTTTATAACTTTGAAATTTCATAATAACAATTAACACCACACTATTTAGTGCTTAATATATACTAAGCAATCTTTACAGTGGACTTCACATGGGTTATCTCAATAAAGCTCAATAATCATACTTGTGAGGTGCTATTAACAAGCTAATTTTAGTGATGAGAAAGTTTAAACTGAAAGGTCAGTAACTTGCCCATGATTGTGTAATTAAAATGCAACATAACCAGAGCCCCAGAAATAGTGCAACAAATACATTCAATTCCCTTCTGCTCTACTGGCACTTGGAAAGACTGCATGCCTACAAGTGAACAAAATCTGCCAACCTCTTAATCATCAATAGGCTAAGGCGGTGCTGTAATATTCAATAGTGGTCTAGTAGAAATAATCAACATGCTACCTTAACAGAGCACCACTATATGCCATACAAGTTTGTCATTCCCAGTCTCTTTATTTCAGTTTTGTGGAGCCAGACAGATCTGGGTTCAAACTGTAGTCCAGCCTTTCATATCTGTGTCATGTCGGACAAATGACTTTGCTTCCACATGGCTTAGTCCCCAATAATGCTCAATTTGTGTAGCTGGCAGAATATAAAAATTAACAAATATGCATTTCAAGTGTCTCAGAAATAGCACAGGCTCATGAAAGCAAAGCTAGAAACTACTACTTCTCCAATGTCAGCAAAGCCATCACTCCATGTCTGTTGACCTATTAGAATGCTCTGGATGCCAAAAGTAGTATCATAGATGTCTTGCTGCTCAAAGTACATGAAAATATATCTACTGTATTAATTAATCTTCTCTGTTATTATGAGTAGTTGTCATGGCTAAAATGTTGTGCTAGACTTCTCACACTAAGTAAAACTGGTCCAACATCCTTGAATAAGTATCAATTTATAGATATGTATGTAGAATATCTATCTGTAGATAGAAAACAAGTAGTTGTACATATACACACAACATATATACATTTATGTATTTATATGTATAAATAAAATCATTAATTTACTCCTGCTTTACACATGTTGTTAAAGGAAACATGTAATTTTACTAATCCCACAATATAATGAATTTATTAACTTGTCTTGGCGAATGGATGATGTGATAGTAGCAAAGAGTTAAGAGTCAAAAAAGAGGGGAGGAAATAAAATTAAGAAATGAAAATCTATTCTGAAAATCCTATGATTGCCCATCAGTGAAGCCATTTTGGAAAAATAGCCTGTGGGTAAAATTGTAAACACCATATGTTTTTGAATATTGAAGCGTTGTCTAAGAAAATGACTGAAAATAGAAAAACTTTAATCCTAAGATTACTTTGCATTGGCAGATATATCCATAATATTAATACCCTTTTCCTTTAACACCTTGCTGGTTCTGCAAATAGTTATTTATACTAACTCAAATGAAGGCTACAATGAATTTATGTCTTTATTGAACTTTATAAATTCCATACCTATTGGAAAAGAATGAGCTTCTGGGAAAAAAAAGCTTGTATTTAATCCACAGCTGTGTTTTTTTGGTGTTTCTGTCATTAACACACTGTGACCTTTCTGTGTCTGAGATTTCTCACAGAAACCAGAGCAAAATGGTGCTGTTTGTCCTCTGAGTTCATTACCAAAAAGTTACAAATAGGATTAGATATGGGGGGAAATCAGAGGGGGAGACGAACCATGAGAGACTATGGACTCTGAAAAACAAACTGAGGGTTCTAGAGGGGAGGGGTTGGGGGGATGGGTTAACCTTGTGATGAGTATTAAGGAGGGCACGTTCTGCATGGAGCACTGGGTGTTATACCCAAAAAATGAATCATGGAACACTACATCAAAAACTAATGATGTCATGTATGGTGATTAACATAATAATAATAAAAAAAGGTATTATAAAATAAAAACCATTGTGCATCCATAAGTAGATCATATTTTACATTTTAGTGTCCTCAGTGACTCATTTTTTTCAGTGACTCTTGAAAAGAAATGTAGACAGCATCATAGATGAATGCAAGTTTCAGTATCATTTTTATAGCTAGTATTTTGTCATAATAGAAAACCTCTAACAACTAGGTCTAAAGGCAGTGGAAAGGAGATGGCTGGCATGATCCACACCAGTGTTTGATTAGATAGATATAATATTTGTAATAAAGCATGTCCTAGAGGCGCCTGAGTGGTACAGTCAGTTAAGTGTCCAGTTCTTGGTTTTGGCTCAGGTCATGATCTCAGGGTTAAGAGATTGAGCTCCACATTGGGCTCTGCGCTCAGCATGGAGTCTGCGTAAGACTCTCTCTCTCCCTCTCCCTCTGCCCCTCCCCCTGCTCTCTCTCTCAAACAAATAAATAAATCTTTTTAAAATTTTTAAAATAATAAAAAAAATTTTTAAAAGGCATGTCCTAATATTACTTTCTGAGGATACACCAAAAGAAACAATATGGAATCCAAAAGGCATTTTCTCAGTGTTAGTGTATACATGAGTCAACCATCACATGGCTTGGGAATTGTATACATTTTTGTGCATCAATTTTAGCAAGTTGATCAGTCTTAATGCTTTCAGCTGTTGAGCAAACTCATTCACATGCAATTTAATGAGTTTATAAAAGTACCTAACAAAGGGTAGTTTAACACTAGTTGATATGGACTCACATGAACAATCATTTCCTGTAAATGCCTATTAATTAGAGAAGTAGAACTCAACAAATAAAATTGCTGTGTGATTTGGGCAAATCCTTCAACCACTCTGGTCCACAGTGACTTCATGTAGAGTGCATGGATTGCTTGATCCGTAGTGCCCTCCTAACCCTGAAACTTTTGGACTGTTATTTCATGTATTTATTTTCATAAATTAAATTCAATTTGAGTACAGTTGTACTGAATGAGAAAGCTAAAAAAATGGTGTAATGGAAAGTTTTGGAAATGTTTTCTTTTGATTTGTTTCCCTTCTTCCTCTCTTATTTGCTCATTTACATATTTACCTAACCAGGCAAAAAATAAGTCCATTTTTCTTTACCAATTAATTTATGTATGGCATATATTTTTACATTTCTTATTATATTTCCATTTGCATCTCTCCATTCCATTGGAAAGTAAGCTCTTTGAGAACAAAAGCCATGCCCATTTCTTTTCTGTTTTTTATTGTACTTAACAAAATGATTTACTCATAAGATGTATTCATTAAATATTTTTAAATAAATTAATGTTGTCTCAGAATATCAATTTAGTAAGAGCTCTGGCATCTGCTTCTCCCTGCCACCGCCACACTCACTGAGGCTGTGGCTGTGGCATAATCTGAAATCCAGATTGGAGAGTTTCTCCACTCTTGCATTTCTTACATTGCTCTAAGCCATTTCAGAAATCATTTGCTCTTGCTCTCTACCCTTTTGGTTTTGAGAATTGGTTTACCCTCCTTGTTTTGTTCCATTTGGCTTTGGCAACTGTTCCCACACTGTTTACCTTGCATACTGACCTTGGAAACCCTGAAGATTTGCCTCTGCTAACTGTCTCCGCCTCCTTTGGCTCCAAATTCCAAATCATTGCCCAGACCAGGCCTCTGAGACACCATCTGCCCTGTCTTGTGGAAAGGAGATCATATTTGATTTCTTTGGATAACATCCATCTTATCAGGTTCATCCAAATCTCATATTTGTTTGTAATGGGCATTTAAAACCCAGCTGGCAATAATGTTAAAAAGTTTCTACCTGTGAAGGTGAAGAGAACATTCTCTTGGTTCCAGGAACAAGTGCCTATATTGAAACAAAGCAGTAGAGGAAAGGATACACTTCTTCATAGGATGTATAAAGAATATGGAAAAATAATCAAGAATTAAGGATGATAAAATATAACTAAATTATAGAACCTAGGAGTTAAAAAGAACTCCAGAACTTTAAATAAATAAAAGATCTGATGAAAAACCTTCACTCAACATAAATCTCCCTTATAAAATATTTCTGATACATGATCATTCAGACTGTTTTAATATTTCCAGAAATAAAGAGCTAAGTAAGCCAATGCCTTAGAAATTCTACCTTTAATGGAAATCTGCATGCAATAATTCCCTCCATGTTTGTCCTAGTGCAATCCTCTGAAAACCACACACACACGAAAATGTCTTTCTTTTCCAAGTGATAACTCTTTAAATATTGTAAGATGACCATGACAGCCTCCACTACCACCATCACCTTTGTGTGTGTGTGCATGTGTGTGCATACATCCATGTGTGTAGCTAATTATAAGAGCTTTCTACCTATTAATACTGAGGCAAGTACTTTATGTATATTATCTCTCTTATCGTAACTTACGAAGTTTTTATTAATTTCACTGCAGGCTCATGTTTAACTTTTCAGAGCATGATTCCTACCATATACTAATAATGTGGCCTCTAAGCTTGCATTTTAAAATGAGAATGATGATACATGCCTGGTGTAGGTGTTGCAAGGCTGACCTGAAATAGTTTGTTGTAAGAATTAAGTGAGGTAAAGGATGGAAAGCACCAGGATTTTCAACAAACTGAGACTGTTGTTAGCTCATCAGCATTAACTGTTTTCAAGCCAGGCATCTTCAATCTAGTGCTTGTGCCACTGACTTAAAAATATTTGCATAATTATAAAAAATAATACATATCCAGCCTAAAAAGTGAAACAAAAAAAAAAATAGAACTAAGAGACAGCACGTAGTAGAAAGACAAAGATAGTATTTGGTGTATATCTGTTGAATTTTTTACTTGCATAGAATTTTAATTGTTTATATAGATGAGGATCATCCAATTTGTATTCTGGGTTTTTAGCATTAATACACAGGTACCTTACCATGTCATTGGAAACTATCTCTTCACAAGTTTCATTTTGATGGAAGCATGATCAAGTGAATATATCATGACTCTAATAACTGATCTCATTTGGATGTTTACTTATTTTAAATAGTTCAGTATTATAAACAACTATGTAATGAACCTATTTATTCATAAATATTGCTCTGTTTTTAATTTTTATTAGTATAGAGCTCAGATTTTTTTTTAAAAAGAAATAATCTTGATAAACATACTTCAATTGATACTGTTAACCAAAATGCAAGGTTGCATACATACATATCTTACATTTTGGGTGGATCTGTGTGTGTGTGTGTGTGTGTGTTTATTAAACTTCATTGCATTGATTTATTCCAAATTGATTCAATGGGTCCAATGTTTTAATATATTTCTCACAGTTCTGCAACTTCTACAAACATGATGTGTCTGACTAAGTCTTCATTCAAATTAGTCATATGAACTTTGAGGTAGAGGTATCTAGGATAGACATTTTGACATGTCACTGGAGACATGCCAGTTTGATATTGGTTCATTAATCAAAACTCTGGGAACATTGTTCAAATAGCTAAAAATATTACTAACTATACTGTCATGTAGTCTGTAGTGTCTCTATAACATCAACAAGATGGTAAAATTCTTTCCAAAGTATACTATCACAAGGTAGATTCATCTTATAAGGGTTCAAACAACTGTATGCAATTTGAAACCACATTTCAAATTTTAGAATTAAACTATTTTGAAATAGCTATTAGTGGGGTGTCTGGGTGGCTCAGTCAGTTAAACATCTGACTCTTGATCTCAGCTCAGGTCTTGATCTCAGGGTCATGAGTTCAAACCCTGACTTTTAAAAAAATTGATAATATAGCTATTAGTAAGTAATATGAATTAACAATCAGATCTATGTCATGTCTACTGCCTAGATATTTATCCATGCAATATTTAGAGAGTACTTATTAAGGACCTTGCCCTCTGACCCATGTATGTTTCTCAATAGAAAAAAAATTGTAACTTTGCCTAGAGAATCAAGTTAATTGTTGTAAAAATAAAAGCACAGAAAATCATTATTAGGTAATTTGTTTCTTAAACATAAAAGCATGGGTGTTTGCATGGATGAATGGATGGATGGATAGAATATAATATCTAAAATGTTTACAACATTCTGGACAGTTTGACAGGATGGCAGAGGAGCAGGAGACCTTAGTTTTGTCTGGTCCCAGGAATTCAGCTAGATAACTATCAAATCATTCTGAACACCTGTGAACCTAATCAGAAAGCTAAAAAAAGAATTGCTGCAATTCTACAGATAGAAAAGTGACCACTTTCTGCAAGAATGACAAGACGGAAAACCCATGTCAAAAAAGAGAACAAGAGGCAGTACTGACTGCCAGGGACCTAATCAATATGGATATAAGTAAGATGTCAGAACTAGAGTTCAGAATAATGATTATAAAAATACTAGTTGGGCTTGAAAAAAGCATAGAAGACACTAGAGAATCCCTTTCTGGAGAAATAAAAGAACAAAAGTCGAAATAAAGTTATTAATGAGATGCAAGAAAAAATGGAGACTCTAAGTCCTAGGATAAATGAGGCAGAAGAGAGAATTAGTGATATAGAAGACCAAATGATAGAGAATAAAGAAGCTGAGAAAAAGAGAGATAAACAACTACTGGATCACAAGGGGAGAATTTCAGAGATAAGTGATAACCATAAAGTGAAACAATATTAGAATAATTGGGATCCCAGAAGAAGTGGAAAGGAGAGGCGGCAGAAAGTATATTGGAGCAAATTATAGCAGACAACTTCCCTAATCTGGGGAAGGAAACAGACATTCAAGTCTAGGAGGAACAGAGAAACCCCCATAAAAATCAATAAAAATAGGTCATTATATACCTCAACATATAATAGTGAAACTTGCAAATCTGAGACAAAGAGAAAATCCTGAAAGTAGTTCAGGGATAAGAGGTCTATAACCTACAAAGATAGAAACATTAGACTAGCAGCAGACCAATCCACAGAGAACTGGCAAGGCAGAAAGGACTGGCATGATATATTCAGGATACAGCCAAGAATACTTTATCCAGCAATGCTGTCATTCAAAATAGAAGGAGAGATTTAAAAAGCTTCCAGGACAAACAGAAACTAAAAGAATTTGTGATCACTAAACCAGCTCTGCAAGAAATATTAAAGGGGATACTTTAATCAAAGAGAGAGCCCAAAAGTAACATAGACCAGAAAGAAACAGAGACAATATACAGAAACAGTGACTTTACAGGCAATACAATGGCACTAAATTCATATCTTTCAAAAGTTAATCTGAATATAAATGGACAAAATGCCCCAATCAAAAGACACAGGGTATTAGATTGGATAGAAAAGCAAGCCCCATTGATATGCTGTCTGCAAGAGACTCATTTTAGACCCAAAGACACCTCCACATTTAAAGTGAGAGAATGGAAAAACATTTATCATGCTAATGGACATCAAAAGAAAGCTGGGGTGGCAATCCTTATATCAGACAAATTAGATTTTAAATCAAAGACTGTAATAAGAGATGAGGAAGGACATTATATCATAATTTAATTATGCTCCCTAACATGGGAGCAGTCAATTATATAAAGCAATTAATAACAAAATTAAAGAAACACATTGATAATACAATAATAGTAGGGGACTTTAACACCCCACTCACTAAAATGGACAACTCATCTAAGTGGAAGATCAACAAGGAAACAAGGGCTTTGAATGACACACTGGACCAGATAGACTTCACAGATGTATTCAAAGCACTCTACCCTAAAGCAACAGAATACACATTCTTCTTGAGTGCACATGGAACACTCTCCAGAATAGATTCCATACTGGGTCACAAATCAGGTCTCAACTGGTACCAAAAGATTGAGATCATTACCTGCATATTTACAGACGACAGTGCTTTGAAACTGGAACTCAATCACAAGAAGAAATTTGGAAAGAACTCAAATACATGGAGGTTAAAGAGAATCCTACTGAAGAATGAATGGGTCAATGAGGAAATTAAGGAAGAATTTTAAAAATTCACAAAACAAATGAAAACACAATGGTTCAAAACCTTTGGGATGCAGCAAAGTCTGTCCTAAGAGGAAAGCAATACAAGCCTTTCTCAAGAAACAAGAAAGGTCTCAAATACACAACCTAACCTTACACCTAAAGGAGCTGGAGAAAGAACAGCATATAGAGCCTAAACCCAGCAGAAGAGAGTTAGTAAAGATTAGAGCAGAAATCAATGAAATAGAAACCAAAAGAACAATAGAACAGATTAACAAAAGTAGGAGCTGGTTCTCTGAAAGAATTAATATGATTGATAAAACCCTGGCCAGCCTTATCAAAAACATAAAAGGACCCAAATTAATAAAATCATGAATGAAAGGGGAGAGATCACAACCAACACCGAAGAAATACAAACAATTATAAGAACATATTATGAGCAACTATATGCCAACAAATTAGGCAATCTGGAAGAAATGGATGCATTCTTAGAGATGTATAAACTACCAAAACTGAAACAGGAAGAAATAGAAAACCTGAACAGATCCATAACCAGCAAGGAAACTGAAGCAGTTATCAAAAAATCTCCCAACAAACAAGAGCCCAGGGCCAGATGGCTTCCAAGGAGAATTCCACCAAACATTTAAAGAAGAATTGATACCTATTCTCCTGAAACTGTTCCAAAAAATAGAAATGGAAGGAAAACTTCCAACTCTTTCTATGAGGCCAGCATTGCCTAATTCCAAAACCAAAGACTCCACCAATATCCCTGATGAGCATGGATGCAGAAATTCTCACCAAGATACTAGCTAATAGGATCCATCAGTACATTAAAAGGATTATGCAGCACGACAAAGTGGGATTTATTCCTGGGCTGCAAGGGTGGTTGAACATCCACCAATCAATCAATGTGATATACTACATTAATAAAAGAAAGGATAAGGACTATATGATCCTCTCAATAGATGCAGAAAAAGCATTTGACAAAGTATAGCATCTTTTCTCGATTAAAACTCTTCACAATATGGAGATAGAGGGAACATACCTCAATATCATAAAGGCCATATACTAAAAGCCTACGGTGAATATCATTCTCAATGGGGAAAAACAGAGCTTTTCCCCCTAGGCCAGGAACACGACAGGGATGTCCACTATCACCACTGCTGTTCAACATAGTACTAGTAGCGATAGCCTCAGCAATGAGACAACAAAAAGAAATAAAATGCATCCTAATCAGCAAAGAAGTCAAACTCTCACTCTTCACAGATGACATAATACTTTACGTGGAAAACCCAAAAGACTCTACCCCAAAATTGCTAGAACTCATACAGGAATTCAACAAAGTGGCAGGATATAAAATCAATACACATAAATCAGTTGCATTTCTATACACTAACAATGAGACAAAAGAAATAGAAATTAAGGAGTTGATCCCATTTACAATTGCACCAAAAACTAAAAGATATCTAGGAATAACCTAACCAAAGAGGCAAAGGATCTGTACTCAGAAAACTATAGAACACTCATGAAAGAAACTGGGAAAGACACAAAGAAATGGAAAAACATTCCATGATCACGGATTAGGAGAACAAATATTTTTTAAATGTCTATGCTACCTAGAGCAATCTATACATTCAATGCAATCCCTATCAAAATGCCATCAACTCTTTTCACAGAGCTGGAGCAAATAATCCTAAAATTTGTATGAAACCACAAAAGACCCTGAATAGCCAAAGGAATATTGAAAAAGAAAACCAAAGCTGGTGGCATCACAATTCTGGACTTCAAGCCCTATTACAAAACTGTAATCATCAAGACCGTATGGTGCTGGCACAAAACCAGACACATAGATCAATGGAACAGAATAGAGAGCCCAGAATGGACCCTCAACTCTATGGTCAACTAATCCATGACAAAGCAGGAAAGAATATCCAATGGAAAAAAGACAGTCTCTTAAACAAATAGGAAAATTGGACAGCCACATGCAGAAGAATGAAACTGGACCATTTCCTTATACCACACTCAAAAATAGACTCAAAATGGATGAAAAACCTAAATGTGAGACAAGAATCCATCAAAATCCTAGAGGAGAACACAGGCAGCAAATTCTGTGACCTCAGCCACAGCAACTTCTTGCTAGACATGTCTCCAAAGCAAGGGAAGCAAGGGCAAAAATAAACTGTTGGGGGACTTCATCAAGATAAAAAAGCTTTTGCACAGCAAAGGAAACAGTTGACAAAACCAAAAGACAACCAACAGAATGAGAGAATATATTTGGAAATGTCTCATCAGGTAAAGGGCTAATATCCAAAAATCTATAAAGAACTTATCAAACTCAACACCCAAAGAATAAATAATCTAATCAAGAAATAAGCAAAGACATGAACAGATATTTCTCCAAAGAAGTCATATAAATGGCCAACAGACACATGAAAAAATGCTCAACATCACACGCCTTCAGGGAAATACAAATCAAAACCACAAGGAGATACCACCTCACACCAGTTAGAATGGCTAAAATTAACAATCAGGAAATGACAGATGTTGGTGAGGATGTGGAGAAAGGAGAACCCTCTTACACAGTTGGTAGGAATTCAAGCTAGTGCAGCCATTCTGGAAAACAGTATGGAGTTTCCTCAAAAAGTTGAAAATAGAGCTACCATACGACCTAGCAATTGCACTACCAAGTATTTACCTCAATGATACAAATGTAATGATCTGAACACCCCAATCTTCATAGCAGCAATATCCACAATAGCCAAACTATGGACAGAGCCCAGATGTCCATCGACAGATGAATAGATAAAGAAGATGTAGTATATATACACAATGGAATACTACTCAGCCATCAAAAAATGAAATCTTGCCATTTTCAATGATGTGGATGGAACTGGAGGGTATTATGCTAAGTGAAATAAGTCAATCAGAAAAAGACAATTATCATATGATTTCACTCATATGTGGAACTTAAGAAACAAAACAGAGGATCATAGGGAAAGGGAGGGGAAAATAAAACTAGACGAAATCAGAGTGGGAGACAAACCTTAAGAGACTTTAATCATGGGAAACAAACTGAGGGAGTGAAGGGGTGGGGTAACCGGGTGATGGATAGTAAGCAGGGCACATGATGTAATGAGCACTGGGTATTATATAAAACTGATGAATTGCTGAACTCTACCTCTGAAACTAATATATTATGTGTTAATGAATTGAATTTAAATTTTAAAAAAAAGGAAACAATATTCCTTGCTCTTCAGGCACCTGGGTGGCTCAGTCAGTTAAGCATCCAACTCCTGGTTTCAGCTCAGGTCATGATCTCAGGGTCCTGGAATGGAGCCCCACATCCAGGTTCTGGATGTCTGCTTGTCTCCCTCTCTCTCTGCCCCTCCTCCTGCTCTCCCTCTCTCTCTAAAGTAAATAAGTAAGTCTTTACGAAAAAATGTTTACAACATCTTAAAGCTTTTTTGGTCAATAGTACATTGTCCTGCATCCATTGAGCTTTACTTGTGGGTTAACAGGCAAGTCTTACCAAAGCCCATGTTGGCTAAAAGAATCAGCTCTCATCTCTTAGTTCTCAATACTATATAATGGCAGCGTTGTTTTGTTCTGCTGCTTAATAATTGAAATATTTCAATGGATAGATTGTATTCTGCAAATGAAATTCTCCACATAATAAAAATAATTTCAAGCGAAATTAGATTTTAGAGATTAGTTTTATCACTAAAATATTGTTTATTCCCTTTCAAAACACTGCCTTAAAAATGAGTTTTAAACGAATTATTCATTTTTTCTTATGATGGATAAAATAAGCCTGACAAAATTAAAAGAGCCTTTCTGCAGTACCCAGAAGAGTCCATACAATGTTGTTCTGGGTCTCTATCATAACTTAAAGGGAAACTTTTAGAACATCTAGAGCCCGTGATGTCCTACAAATAATGTAGAAAGATGCTCCCAAATTCCTTGCAGCCAAGAACCAGGTAGGTGGCACCAAGCTTCATTTCCAAATGGAACAGTCATCTACAAAAGGAAAAGTGATGGCATTACCTTATCAATCTGAAGAGACCTGGGAGATGCTTCTGCTGGCAGCTCGTGCCATTGTTGCCACAATGACGTCAGAATCATATCCTCCAGGAACATTGGCCAGGGAGCTCTTAAGGTTTGCTGCTGCTACTGGAGCCACTCCTCCTGCTGGTGCTTTGCTCTCGGAAGCTTCATGACCCGGATCTGGGCAGCCATCCTGGGGTTGTCTTCTGGTGGTTACTGATCCCAGGGCCGAACACCAGCCTCTCACAAAGATGTCTTACCATTGCCCTGGGTAACACAGACTCTTCTCTGTGCTATGCGGGCATTGCCAGCCCATGCCATAATGAGGGAGCACACTCAGCAGGTCTGAGGTGGTGAATGCGGACCTGGGGAAGTTTTGAGCATGTGTGGCACCACCCTATGAACTCCTGCAAGGTGGTCATGCCTCATCTCTCCTTGCACAGAGATCCTGCTTCCAAGAGATTGGAAAGAAGAGCAAGTTACTGCTGAAAAGACCGTGACAAGGAGGAATTTCAAGGTGGATGGACGGCTCCAAGTCCTGAGCTCACTGCTATTCAACCTGAGGTCACAGCCGGGTCTGGAGTTGTGCAGGTGTCCTCTGTCCCTACTCAGCACTTCCCTGCTGAGGACTGGAGCACTTAGCCGCTCACTGGAGTCTGCTTTACAGCTCCCACGGCTCAGGCCGCTGAATGGGTAGGAACAACCTACCACTGAGTAGTCTTAAGCTGTTCTTCCACAGACTCTCAAACAGAAAATGGAAATAAGGGGACAAAATTAAACAGTTTCAGAAAAATAATTAAAGGGGATCTTCCCTACCTTTGCAATATTTGAAAAAATAGCCTCCTTATCCAGCATGTTACAGGAGCTCTGCAATTTTTCTGATCTCTATTTCTAACTTATTTGTCTTCATTTTCATTTTTCTTTTGTTTCTTATCTCAAAGTTAAAGTTTCTTTTTTATATATATATTTTTTATTATGTTATGTTAATCACCATACATTTACATCATTAGTTTTTGATGTAATGTTCCATGATTCACTGTTTGCGTATAACACCCAGTGCTCCATGCAGTACATGCCCTCTTTAGTACCCATCACCAGGCTACCCCTCCCCCGACCCCCTCCCCTCTAGAACCCTCGGTTTGTTTCTCAGAGTCCATAGTCTTTCATGGTTCGTCTCCCCCTCCGATTTCCCCCCCTTCATTCTTCCCCTCCTGCAATCTTCTTCTTCTTCTTTTTTTTTTTTTAACATATAATGTATTATTTGTTTCAGAGGTACAGGTCTGTGATTCAACAGTCATACACAATTCACAGCTATGGTGAGTGCTCTGAATTGTGTAAAGTTAAAGTTTCTTATAATTTGTCTCCAACACGGTATAACATGAAAAGTATATTAAAAGGGAGAGAAGTAATTTGGCTTGTATAATCACTGTTAAAGGTACTACAATTTTTTTAAGTATATTAAAATAAGAAAGTCATTGAAAACCACTGGACAGGGGCGCCTGGGTGGCTCAGTCGGTTAAGCATCTGCCTTCAGCTCAGGTCATGATCTCCAGGTCCTAGGATAGAGCTCCATATTGGGCTCCCTGCTCAGTGGGGAGTCTGCTTCTCCCTCTCCCTCTGCTGCTCTCCCCTGCTTGTGCTCTATCTCTCTTTCAAATGAATAAATAAAAAATCTTAAAAAAAAAAGAAAACCATTGGACAACCATTGAGGCATTATTTACAGGCTCTGTTTATATGATTTGGAGACTGTAATGTTAGGCAGGATCATTTTCTTCCACTGTGATGATATACTTGCTGTCCATAACAGAGTAAATGAGCATTTATACCTGGTAAAGAAACTGTATATGAAGAAAAGAAGAAAAGTGAAGGTAGAACACCAACACTCATTGAGCTCCTATGTGCCAGCATATACAAAATTGACATTGCTTTTAACTCTCACAAAAATTACAATGTGGTAGAATTAAAAGCTCAGAAGAGTGGAGCCATTTTCTCAAGGCCTCATAGTAGTAAGTACACACTTACAGGGGCGCCTGGGTGGCTCAGTTGGTTGGGCGACTGCCTTCGGCTCAGGTCATGATCCTGGAGTCCCGGGATCGAGTCCCGCATCGGACTCCCTGCTCGGCAAGGAGTCTGCTTCGTCCTCTGACCCTATCCCCTCTCATGTGTTCTCTCTCTCTCTCAAATAAATAAAATCTTAAAAAAAAAAAAAAAAGTACACACTTACAGGCCAACTCCAACTTCAGATTTCAAGCTCTTTCTTGTTAACCATGCTGCCTCTTGGCTACCAGATGGTCTTTCATGAAGAATGTAAAAAACTGTTGAGAAGATATTATGAAACATCTTAAGACATTTAAAAATATTTTTAAAGAAGGCATAATTATTCCCATATCACTGTGATCAAAATAAACAATATTAATCTCCACAGTGGTGATGCTTTCAAGTTTGAAGTTGCTTCTCTCAAAACCCCTGATCATCTATAGAGCACATGACACTGAGTTTCTTTACATAACTGAACAGCTTCTTTCTAGGGTCATAATAAGCTATATATTAATATAGGATCACAGGAGTGATCACAGGAATATCAAGGTTTCTCTGCAGCCCTTCCCCATGGTCTGAGAAACCCTAGATCTCTATTTTCATAGTACAGGATTAGGAGGAAAATATCAACTCCAAATGTCAATGTAACTGAATGATAGCACTATCCAGAATTCTAATCAAACCAATCCCTCTTAAGTCAGAACTAAGCATCAAGGGTGAAAAATGCAAATTATTTTTGACACTCCTCTTCTTCACTGTAATCTTTCTCCTTGCATTGCTTTGCCTCTTCTTGTTTACTTAACAAGTATTTATTGTGCATTTATTATGTCCCTGGCATTTTGCTGGGAACATTTGCTAATTTCTGGTAAGAGAGACTAGTGAAAATTAAATATTAGTAATATTAGAAAAGGATGATTTATTTAATACATTGATAAAATTCCACAATCATGCAGAAAAAAACCTCACTGGGAATAAAGAATAGAAAAATAAGTTCCTGAACAAAATTAAAGAAGAATAATTATAGATAGATAGATAGATATTGATATTATACCAAAAGAAAATTAAGTTTAGGGCTTGTCAATTAAACATAGAAAGAACAGCATCAAAATGATATCTGCTATTTTCATTTAGCATCGTTCTTGAAATTTTGGCTAATTTCAAGAAGATATAAAGCAGAAATAAGGGATGTTACTATTAGAAAATACAAGACAAAATTATGATAATTTACAATGAACAGGACCTCACCAAGTAAGAGAATCAACACAAAAATGTTAGAATTAGTAAAAGAAATAAAATGATCAAATGTAAGATTATTTTTTCAGCTGTTTATTTTGGAAGTTTACACCTACAAAAAGGTCAGAAGAATAGTATAATGACCATCTGCATTTTTTAAACCAAGATTCATCAATTGTTAAGATTTTTGTCACATTTGCTTTTTTCTCTCATTTTATCCATACATCTGAGTGTTTGTATATTTTCTCTCTCTCTTTTTTCTTTTTGCTAAAGCATTTAAGAGAAAGCTACAAATATTGCAAAGCTTGATTCCTAAAACTTCAGCGTGTACACAAAAGTATTTTTAAAAGTCAATATCTTCCGGGCGCCTGGGTGGCTCAGATGGTTAAGCGTCTGCCTTCGGCTCAGGTCATGATCCCAGGGTCCTGGGATCGAGTCCCACATCGGGCTCCCTGCTCCTTGGGAGCCTGCTTCTCCCTCTGCCTCTCTATCTCTCTGTCTCTCATGAATAAATAAATAAAAATCTTCAAAAAAAAAAAAAAAAAAAAGTCAATATCTTCCCACATATAATTAATAACTAGTTAGAAAATATAATGAAAAAGATATCATTTGTCCTAACAGCAAAAAAATCATGGCCTTATTGAGAAATATGTTGGATCCAAATATCCAAATGAGAAAAATCATTTTAAAAATTTGTTGCGCTACATAAAAGACAAACTATATTTCTGGATAGAGGACAACATATAATAAAATTCCCATTTTTCTCAATTTAATTCAAATGTACATATTACACGAATCCAATCAGAATTATATTGTGATATTTCTTAAACCTTAACAAAATCTTTCTAAAGTTAATCAGAAAAAAGATCAGGCAAGAATCAAAAATAGAGTTTTGAAAAGAAATAACGAAAGAAGACTAATCCTACATTTAGACTTCCTAGTGAACCAGAGACCATAACTACTGGCATTAGAACAAAATTTGAGCCCCATTTTATCACCACAACTAGCTTGACCTTAGAGAAGTGATTAGCTTCTTAGAGTTCTGAATACCTCATCTATAAAATAGACATGAAAACATCTGTCATGCAGGGTTATGTGAGGACTCCAAGCAGCCCACTTGAAGAATGCAGTACAATGTCCAGGCAATGACAAATAATTCAATATATGTTTTAGAGGTATTTTTCAGCTCTCTTGAGATTATAATTTTTAATTAACTTGGATCCAAAATAAATTTCAGTTCTATATAAAGGTTGGATATTACAAACATATATATATAACACAAAATTTAAAGATTAAAAAATAAGGAAAGAGAAGCAAACCATAAAAAAGGAAGTATAAATTAAAATTTATCAAATCTCCAGGGTAGAAGCTTTTTACCTTTAGAAAGATATAACAAATTATAAAATTTTTGCTCAGAAAAATATTTTGGAAGAAAACATATCCAAATATTAACAACAGTTGTCTGGGTGGTAGGACTATGAATAGTCTTTGCCTTTATTCAACTTTTCTGCATTTTCCAAAGGCAATAAAGAAGCATATATTAATTTTATGATAAAAATATTTTTCGGGCGCCTGGGTGGCTCAGTCGTTGAGTGTCTGCCTTCAGCTTGGGTTGTGATCCCAGCGTCCTGGGATCGAGTCCCGCGTTGGGCTCCCTGCTCGGCGGGAGGCCTGCTTCTCCCTCTCCCACTCCCCCTGCTTGTGTTCCTGCTCTCACTTTCTCTCTCTCTGTCAAATAAATAAATAAAATCTTTAAAAATATATATTTTTCAAAAAATGAAAATAAAATAACTGCATTACATTGAGGGCAAGAGTGGGTGTTACAAAACACATTTTTTTAAAGGCTTCAAAAGCAAAGAAGCACAAAACACTTTCAAGGTGAGCATAGAGTCAGAAAAGGCTTCACAGGAGAAAGTACATCTAAGCTAATTCAAAGAATGAATAAGAAATGGACAGATGAAAGGAAGAGGGCCACCATACCACATGGAAGGGTAAAGATAAAAGATGGACCAGAAGGGGATAAATATATTTGCTACATTAAGGGGATTTTACTTCCCTCTACAGGCAGAAAGGAGCAATATATTCATCACTGGGTACATGGATGGATGGATGGATGGATGGATGGTTGGTTGGATGGATGAGTGATTTGACTGAAAGTAAGGATTTTTAAGCTGATGAGAAATAGGATAAGAATGCAGATTAGCTGTGGGAAGCCTGCAGATGAAGAGATCATTAAGAGATTATTTTGCAGGTACTAAATGGTGAAGCCTGCTTTGTGAAAGAGTAAGTCCACTAGGAGGTTAAATCAGCTCATCTGCACATCATTTATTTTCTCTGTTCAGTAGTTAGACAATGCTTGGCATAAGGGGAGAAAGAATGAGAAGGAGGATGTATAAAGAGGGAGCTAGAAAGGAAAGGAAAAAAGACAGGCAAGATAGGAAAGACAAAGTGTGGCAGAGAAAGAGAGAAGAGAGGACATGAGAGAAGAAAAAATGGGCAAAAAAAGAAATGGGTAGGGAAAATACACAGGGCAAAAATACCCAGAAATATGGAAAAATGAGAAAATATGAAGAGGTTTTCAGAGATTTTCAGAAATCCATAACTAAACTAGCACATACTCATGTAAAGTAGAGCATCAGGAATTGTTCATTCATGGTTATTTCTATTATTTGTGCTTAATTCCTACTAAGATTACTCCTGATGTTTCAGTTTCTTTTGCTTCTATGGAGTGGACCAGTCAGCACATGAATTTTCGAAATACAATCAATGTACCATTGTTATTAGCGGACTCATCTAAGCTCATGGCCATTTCCAGCCCACCGCAACATTGGGCAAGTTTCCAAGCTGTCCTCCTCCTGGTAGAGCAGTAATCCATTTCCCACTCCAGACAAAATTTTCACTCTGCTATTCGAATTCTTACTTTAAAGAACACAAATTAAAAAATGTATTGAACCACCTGGTCAGTACCAAGAAGCTAACATTGTTATTATTTGCTAAAAGCAATATAATTTGATCTGGTACGCTTCCGTTTACTTAACTATAGATCCTCATTCACAGTGCCAAGGGAACAGTTTTTGAAAAGATGATATTTTTATCTATTGAAGCACTAGGGAAAGGAATATAGATGATCTCCTCAAATTAAAAAAAAAAAAAGGCCTTATTTTCATGAGCTAGACTGACCACACCATTTACTAATGTTGGCAAAGGTGCAGAGCCTGATGAGTAAAAATAAAACTGGTGTTGCCCCTCAAGAGGTTATTTTTCTTTTATGTACAGCAGATCTAAGGACTATTGTTTATTACAGCGAGGTAAATATTTTTAAAGACTTGCTTTGACGGAAGCTGTGTTTCTTCTAAGAAGAGAGGTTTATGGGGATATTGTAGCAGCCCAGAAGATGCAAATCAGTAGCATTTATGAGCTGGAAAAAAAGATAGGCATGAAGTTGTACATGACATACAATGAAAACATACAGCTTTTGTCATTAAAATTGCACATGGATATCTAAGAGAAGTCACTATTTCTCTTACGGCATGCCTTTCTCGTGGATCTAAAAGATAGCTCGATATCTCGTGTGCATGCATGCTCTCGTTCAAGAAGACATTATACAGAGAATCCTAAATTTACAGAAGACATAAATTGGAGGATAATTATGCAGAATCCAGAAGGACTTCTTAACATAAGTGTTTTTTAAAGAAGTAGCTCACTTATTGCGTTTAAAAAATTATTTGATATCTACAACTGTAACCTACATGCAATCTATCAAAATCACATCTATTAGGTAAAGTGAGGTATATCTGTAAGTAGAGTTTAAAGACTATAATCAGAAGGTGTTCCATAAAAGTACGAAAATAAATAAAAATACTTTAAAACTTGCTCATTTTTTTAATTTCAGGAGATACCCTTGTACAGTATTTAAGAAAGGCGGGTATTAACTTAAATTTATACATAGAATTCAAGGGAAATACCAATTTTTTTCCTGAATAATTGAAAGATTATTGGATTGTGAGCCAGATTACTGACCTTGGGCATACTGCACATCAGCTTCCAGACCCATCCGGAAAGATACTTTATCCTATGAGACTAATATATGGTTCCGGGTATGGAGCACTTAAAAAAAAAAAAAAGTTTTTAAATATACCAGTAGTTCTCAAAGTGTAGTTCCCAGACCAGCAGCATCTGGGAACTTAGAAATGCAAATCATTAGTCTCCACCTGGACTTAAAGTATCAGAAACTATGGGGTGAGGTCCAGCAATCTGTGGTTTAACAAGCTGTCCAGATGGTTCTGGTACACACTGAAGTTTGAGAACCACTGAAATGAACTAATAGAGAAAGTCCTAATATATGCCTGCATCTGGTTACTGCTTTATGCAGTTATTTTCAAATTCTCTTCTTTGGAATGCTGGGCATTTGTCCCAGGGCTCTGGTGGGGACTTGTGAGAAGAGAAGGAATGTGGGGATAAAATTTGTTTTGGAAATATAGTTGAAGGTACCTGCAGTACTTGCAGGTGGAAATGTGTAATAGGTAGATGCAATTAATAAGTCCTGGAAGGGCGCCTGGGGGGCTCAGTCGGTTAAGGTTAAGCATTCGACTCTTGATTTTGGTTCAGGTCATGATCTCAGGGCCCCAAGACCAAGGCCCATGTCAGGCTCCACACTCAGCGGGGAGTCTGCTTGAGATTCTCTCTCTCCCTCTATCCCTCCCTGCCTTCAAATAAGTAAGTACATAAAATCTTCTTTTTAAAAAAAAACGTCCTGGATACAGGAGAGACAGCAGGACTAACAGGAGAGACACTGGAGAGAAGAAAAAGGAGGAGAAAGAGAGAAGGAAAAGAGACAGGGAGAAAAGAGGAGGGAGATTATTCAATCACATGTAAAAAAAAAAGGAAGGAAGTTAGTTATTTATGGACTAATGATGTGATCTAATTTTATGCACCTGATAGCCATTAAAAAGTTACAAAGATTCTAGCAGTGAAATCATAAAATACGTACTTGAAAACTATCAGAATTAATACAAAACATGAGAGTTCTTTATTGTAATTAGGTTATTAAGACAATAGGGCCTTTCTTTACACAGAATATATTTTAAAGCTTTGTCTGTGGATTGTTTATATTTAACAAAAAAGGA
Organism: Mirounga angustirostris; assembly: GCF_029215605.1. NCBI lineage: Eukaryota > Metazoa > Chordata > Mammalia > Carnivora > Phocidae > Mirounga > Mirounga angustirostris. Next base: position 66,427,095 of record NW_026991717.1, on the reverse strand, counting down.
AAAAGGTAACACATTTCAGCTTTAGACAAGATTGATACAAATAAAATGTGTCTTTAAGACTTGCCATGCCACTTTTTTGACACCACCTTGCTCACCTTTTTTACCCTATTCCTGTATTTCCAGGGCCCTCATCTACAGAGAAGGGGGCAAAGAAGTAACTACTCTCGGTAACACTAAATACAATTTGTTGGTTCTAACCACTGCCATCAAACCTGATTCAATCTGTGTCAAATTGCCTGAGGCCCTACTTCTGCTGCATAACAGTGAGTAGCAGTTATTCATATAGACTAATTAGTCCTTGCTAACAACCTAGTTATTGGTTAACTCCTCCTAGAGTGATGGCAAAACTAGCTGAGAAAGTATAGCTTCTTGAAGGACCTTTAAGGTGACATGAATATTTGGAATTTGGGCCTCTGTAGAATGCCATGGAAGAAGATATTTCTGATCAGAGCGACTTTTCTTCAAAGCACACCACCCAAATAGCACTCCACCTTACTTATGTGCAAGATTGGACATGTGTATAATTTTCATTTATAAAGGTAATTTTGTAAATATGTACGTATATAAGTCCTTGCTGGTGGTTGAGGCTGAGCTGATTGATTCTAAGAGGTTTTGGACCCTATTACTACTAAGTCACTCACATTCTGTTAAATAATCACGTGCCAATGGAACCAAGAACATTTTCCTGTATTTACCTTTTTCCCTTCGAGACTTAATTGAAGGATTTACAAAGATCCTGTTTCTCAAGTGACATGGAAAAGGTGAGGTTGTACCAAATAACTGTCTTATCCAAATAGTAAAATTTAGATGAAACATTATTTTTAAATATAGATTGATTGGACTTATCCAGTATAATGAAACTGGATACTGTGAGATTATATTTTATATATGTAAATGTATATTATATTTTGTTATTATTGTATATATTGTATATAATTATTATTGTGTACATGTATTATTATTTTGTGTTTGTACATATATTATTATATATGTATATAGAGTGTATACATACATATATATCATACATACATACTCTTGACCTGATAATACATAAAAAAAAACATTTAATTGTGTTTACTCTCAAAAAAATGCCATGTATAAAACTACACAACATTAGACTCTTAGGTATCTCGACTCAGATGTCTTTAGGCACTTAAACCATTTTTATCCCTTTCGCCATTACCCATGATTGAGAATTTCTTCAGGGTAGGTAACAATTTTTTTTCCCATTCATGTAAAGCAAAAACACTAAATAGATTTGATCCAAAATGGATTAAAGGGACTTTACCTATGCACTAAAATCCCATACACTCCCGAGAAAATTAGGCACAACCTAAGAACATATTTATAATAGAAATTACTTAGTAAATGGAATCAAGATTCGAAGTGGGATGGTCAAGCATTGCCTCTATTAGAGAAAAAAGAAAGTGTGATCATTTATTCACAGGCACAGATTCAAACCAGATATCTATAAAAAGTTAATGGGAAGATTCAGAACCTCATAAAAAGCTATAGAAGAGCATCCTGCCCCACATCAAATCACCATACACATCCGTTGTGTGTGTTGTGCATTATATGTCTGAGAAAGATGGAAATTATGTATATAAAAGGCTATCAATATGTTAAATCACAGATATGCACTAGTCTGCATATTCACGATACTTCAGACACCCTAATCGGAGCATTTTTTGTGAGAACACAATCAAATGTACTTTGTTACATTTGATAGAGCTTATTGTTAGTGCTCTCTTGTTAGCTGTCATTTATAGGAGATGCAGATGAAATTGGCCTGCTGTTCAAGGAAATTGAGACTTTCTGTAACACACTCCTCAAAATCTTTTCAGCCTCAACCCATTACCCAGTCACAACAGCACCCCACTTCTCGATACCAAAATCTGTATTAGTTATGTAGGGCTGTATCACAGTTTATTCCACAACTCAAAACTTAGTGGGTTAAAACAACAAACATTAATTATTTCACTGGTTCTGTGGTTAGAAATCCAGCCTTGGCATAGCTGGTCACTGTGGCTCAAGGTTTCTACATTGTTAGAATTAAGGTGTCAGCAGGGGCTGCATCTCAAGGCTGAATGGGGGAAAATCTTTCAGGGTCACTCATGTGGCTGGTGAGTAGGCCTCAGGTCTTTGCTAGCTGTTGGTCAGAAACATAAGTTCCTTGCTGTGCTGTCTTGTCCAAAGGGCTCCTCCCAACATAGCAGTTTGCTTCCCTCCGGGCAAGCGAGGGTTCAGAGGGAAAGAGAATGTGAGAGAGCCAGCAAGATGGAAGTCGATCTTTTTGTAACCTAATTTCAGAAGTGACACCTCATCCCTGGTGCTGCATTCTGTTCTTTAGAAGTGAGTCACGATATCCAGCCCACACTCAAGGTGAGCGGGGGCATGTTCCAGAAGGGTGGGAATTCCACAAGATGCGGACCCCAGACAGCCATGTTGCAGGCTGCCTACCACAGTGACCTTCTGTACAGAAGGAATTCTAATTGCCCGGGGATTATACAAAATTTCTGGATGGATGGCACTTGACTCTTGTGTTTTATCTATGTTTAGATTATTAATTAAATCTGAGACATTCTATCTGTAGAGTAAAATAAAAGTCTAAGTCTAGAAGGTAAGGGAAGATGTCCCTGAAGAAATTTAAACTTTTAAACAAAGACCTGAAGGATAGTGCAGTGAGCTATGCATGTGTGAAGATCCAGATGCAGGAAGAACAACTCAATGCAGAAAAGAGAAAAGAAAGAACAATATTCAGAACCCAACAGTTTCTCAGCTGCCACTTTGTCTTCCTTGTGTTCATCTTTTGTGCCTTGATCTGTTAACTAATCCTAACTAGTTTTAGAATACATTTATTCACTTTCATATACTTTAAAGAACCCAAGATTTAATGAGTTTGTAGCCCCAGTGATTTGAAGAAAAATGATAGGATGAAGGAGATGAGTGGGAGAAAGAAGGGGGGAAAAGAGGAAGACCAGGTGGAGGAGGAGTGGCAACAGGGAGAAAGGAAGTAAAAAAAGGATGCTTCAGTGAGCTCCTCCATCTTTGCTCCTCAGAGATACGATACAGGCTTAGAAGGAGTGTTTTCATGGAAAGGCATAGAGTGAAAGTCATTATGGGGTTAATCAAATTATATTGACCAATTCATGGTCAATAATATAAAACCAAACTATTAAATAAGGGAGCTATTAAAAATCAGAATCAGGGATGCCTGGGTGGCTCAGTCGGTTAAGCGTCTGCCTTCTGCTCGGGTCGTGATCCTGGGGTCCTGGGATTGAGTCCTGAGTTGGGCTCCTTGCTTAGAGGGGAGCCTATTTCTCCCTCTGCCTGCTGTTCCCTCTGCTTGTGCTCTGTGTCTCTGACAAATAAATGAATTTTTTTTTTAATCTAAAAAAAAAATCAGAATCAGAATCAGAACCCCTGACTGAAATTAAAAGCAAACAAAGCAAAATGAACATGAAGACTGGCCAGCATCCAGAATGGGATAACAAAGAAAGGATAGGTGACAAAGGTCCAGGAAAACTTTCCTAGAGTGAGGAAAGTCCAGTGCTTCCAGCTCTGTGAAGATATAGAGAATATCTGAGAGTCTTACACACATCTGTCTGTACCAACTTCTTATATTTTAGGTGTTATTGGTGTCCCTGTCTCCATATGAATGTGTTTTACATGTAAAAATCTTTCTTTCTCAGGCCACCTGCTTACACAGAGTTCTGAAATACAAAAAGATTTCAGTATGGACAGACTACGTAGTTAAAAAGGAAATGGGGAGGGGCTCCTGGGTGGCTCAGTCAGTTAAGCCTTGGACTCTCGATTTCGGCTCAGGTCATGATCTCAGTCATGGGATTGAGCCCACATTGGGCTCCGTGGTCTGCACAGAGTCTACTTGAGATTCTCTCTCTTCCTCTCCCTCTGCCCCTCCTCCCCCTCACACTCTCTCAAAATAAATAAATAAATAAAATATTTTAAAAGGAAATGGGGAATGCATACTCTTGAAAGTCTTTCATCCCTACTTAACCCGTAGGTCATCTTGAAGCATGAAGGATATGGATCTATTTGCTTTACTGATGTTTTCCATTTTCACTGACCAATATATATGTCTATATAGAAAAGACCAACAGGTGAAAAAATGGTCTTTATCCCATTGTAAACTCATTAAGGTTGTCTTTAATTTGTTGTTATACTTACTATGTATAGAATCTTTTTTTTTTTTAAAGATTTTATTTATTTATTTGAGAGAGAGAGAATGAGAGAGCACATGAGAGGGGGGAGGGTCAGAGGGAGAAGCAGACTCCCCGCCGAGCAGGGAGCCCGATGCGGGACTCGATCCAGGGACTCCAGGATCATGACCTGAGCCGAAGGCAGTCGCTTAACCAACTGAGCCACCCAGGCACCCCACTATGTATAGAATCTTATATTGTCTCTATCTCTCAGAAACAAGATCAGTTGTCATAAAAAAGCTATACAATTTTTTGACAAATGCACATCAAGCTATTAAGCTGACCCAATTTCATGTGTACCTAGTTATCACAATTTTGTCATATGGTTTAAAACATAATCTCTGGAGGGGCGCCTGGATGGCTCAGCCAGTTAAGCGTCTGACTCTTGATTTCAGCTCAGGTCATGATCTCGGGGTCGTGAGATCCAGCCCCACATGAGGCTTCCTGCTCAGCAGGGAGTCTGCTTCTCTCTCTCCCCCTCTGCTCACCCCCTTGCACATGCTGCTCTCTCTCTCTCCCTCTCTAAAATAAATCTTAAAAAAAAAATAGTCTCTGAATATTCCTAATACACTTATTTTATCTTTCCTGCTTGTAATTATATTACTCAGATCACCTCATAAGCTCTTGCTTATTGTGAACTGGGAATATTAGATTCCAAGACTGCAAAGATAAATTGGGCCCAGACCATATCCTTTAGCCCAGACCATTTCCTCAAAGTAGAAATAACCAATAATTTATTGTTTGAGATCCATTCTTCATCTACCAACCTCAATGAGGTTGTGCCCTTGGCTTAAGCAGTTGAAGGTCTCCAATAACCCTGGCACATATTCTTCAGAAACATTGTTCCCACTGTATAGAGGTTCATGGATGGCCATTCAGATTATTTTCATTGCCATTTCTTGATCTGTGAAGATTAAAGTTTTCTGCTGGCACATTTGCAAAAGGCCTCCATGCTCCTTACTATCTCCTTAATATAACTCTGTACACCAGCTGACCAACACCATTCTTATTATTTACTCCTTAGAAATGGCGACAGAAGCACCACTAATTTAATGATTTCTAATCATGTCATCAAAGGGTCATCACACTTGCTCAGCAGCTTCCAAAGTCCTAGTCTACTCAACATGTAAAATGCTAGTGGTGATGTGCAGACCATGACACTATTTCCTATGTTTTCCCTCAATCTCTGTGCCCTAAAGGTTTCCTCCATCCCACCTTTATGCCCTGTCATAGATACCACATGAAAAAGGACCTCTAGCACTTTCTTGCAGTTTGATTCAGAACAATTGGCCTACTCCCATTTCTCACCCTTCATTCTATGTTCTCCTCAAAACTTCTAGTCTTTTTCCACATTATTGACTCTCCACATAAGACCCTGCAGACCTGACAATCAGCACTGATGTACCAGCTATAGCCCTGGGTTTTCTCTGGTTATTCTGCCTCAAGCTGGCTTGATTGGACGCACTTCCTAATAATTCCTATCTCTCACTGAGTTCCTCTTGGCCCAGATGGTGGAGCCAGAAATTATCGACTACAACGTGTAGATCATGAACCACCATAATGACCATGTTCCATAGAACCCCAGCATGTTCTATGGAACAGAAATTCTGAATGATGTTAATGTTTTACTGGGGATAAATTACTTCTTTTTTTAAATTTTATTTTATTATATTAAGTTAATCACCATACATCATTAGTTTTTGATGTAGTGTTCCATGATTCATTGTTTGTTTATAACACCAGCACTCCATGCACTACGTGCCCTCCTTTATACCCATCACCAGGCTGACCCATCCCCCCACCCCCTTCCCCTCTAGAACCCAGTTTGTTTCTCAGAGTCCATAGTCTCTCATGGTTCATCTTCCCCTCTGATTTCCTCCCCCTTTCATGATAAATTACTTTTAAAGTTAAAAAATTTTATTTACAGCAGGAGCATTTAATAAGTCATTGAATATTATGAATCTCAAAGAGGAAATATAGATGCATTATTTTTCAGAGGTATTGAACATGAGGATACCCTCCCTTTTTGGTAGACTGGTGTTGAAAAGATTCTTCTTTTGGAAATGTTAACTATGCCTGACTTTATACTCCATCAGCACATTATGGGTTTGGTAATGCTTGATTGACAATATAGGTCTATAAAGTTACTAGGATATTTTGACCAGCAGTGGGAAAAATAGAAATGCTATGATACTTAACCAGCTTTGTTTGACATGCAAAAGGAAGCTTCTCAATCTTGAGAAGTTTTTTCATAATTATGTTGAGGAAGAATTTTTGTGGTCACTTGAGGAACATTTTTTACTCCTTATTTGGATCTTAGCAATTCTAATATCAGGGTCTCTGATCTCTACAATGCATTTATATAAAATATATGACCATAAACTTATACATATTTATGAGGTCTTGAATAATAATTTCAATGGATCTTATACACAGTCCCACATATCTTCATTTACATAAAAAAGGAATAATGACTAGTTCTCTACATACTTTACATACTACATGTAATCATTTGATAAGCTTTTTTTGGTCTGGAGTGTTTTGATAAAGCTTTTTCTTCCTACGTGACATTATACTGAATAGAGAAAGCATGCTAGCCATTTAATTTCAGAACATAAATAAACTCTATACATGGATATATCCCTAATTTTAGTCAGAGCAGGAGTTTTGTTACTACAAGGACCATAATAATAAAGTAAGAAATTTCAAATCCATAAAATGTCATAGACCAGAGGAAAAGCAGATTTTTTTCTTAGGATCTTCTCCTTCAGTGCACTTAACATTATTAAAAATCATTCAGTGTTTATTCTATTGAGTACACTGCTTTCTGGAAAACAACCAATTCAGAAGTAGTTCAAAGGTTAGTTATAAGATAAACTAATAGCTATGCTAAGCTATTAGTTTGTAGAGCCAATAAAAAAAAAGAAATATATTTCCACAGTCTATATGGTCAGTCCCAGCAACAATCAAATCAATAATAAAACATTTTTATTTAAACTTCTCCCTGATTTCCCTTCTCTGCCTCTGAAATTTTATCCCAACAGGAAAATCTCCTTGGTATATACCATAAATACAAAAAAGCAAGAGTGGACAATGTAATAAATGTTTTATTTTCGTTTGTTAATAGATGGCAAAGTTCAGCTCACTTGTGATTTGACCTTACTCTAGTACATGGACAATTTTTCTTAAATACAGCTTTCATATAACACTAGCCATCTCAAACTTCTACACTCACCCCACAGAAATAGATCTATACACACACACATATATATGCACACAGAGTAACTGCAATATAACATTATTTCATAGATTTTTATGCACCATAATTCAAATCATATGGTCCTAAACATTATCTGCATAAGTACCTGATAAAATGCATGATAAAATGTGGGTACCCTCTGGACTATCAGGTACATTTTTTTAAGTTTCACCACATATATTAACATTAATAGCAATTAATAATAAATGATAAATATTGAATCTTTATAACAATGATTTTCATCTAAACTATACATCAAGACCATACTCAGATATCAGATTTTATAGGTTTGGAGTATGGCCAGGTCACTATATTTTTTTTTTTTTTAATTTCCAAATGCTGCTGATACAAATTTAAGGTTGAAAACCACTGACTGATAAACACTTCCTGTGTGCTGAGTCCTCTGCTAAGTGATTTACATTCATTATCTCATTTAATCCTCATAACTGCATTGGGCAAGTTTAATTATCTCCATTTTACAGATGAAGATACTGACACATAGAGAAGTTAAATAACTGGTTCAGCACTCGGATTTAAATCTAGATTGCAGGTATGTGTATGAAAGTAAAAACACAATTTTATATTTTTATTAAATAATTCCTCAAATAAACAAAAGTAAGGCTAAGACAAAACTAAAATGGGCTGGTGAAAATATTAATTAAAATAACATATGACAGATGAATGGATAAAGAAGATGTGATATATATATATATATATATATATATATATATATATACACAATGGAATATTATGCAGCCATCAAAAGGAATGAGATCTTGCCATTTGCAACAACGTGGATGGAACTGGAGCGTGTTATGCTGAGCAAAATAAGTCAGTCAGAGAAAGACATGTATCATATGACCTCACTGATATGAAGAATTCTTAATCTCAGGAAACAAACTGAGGGTTGCTGGAGTGGGGGGTGGGGTGGGAGGGATGGGATGGCTGGGTGATAGACACTGGGGAGGGTATGTGCTATGGTGAGCGCTGTGAATTGTGCAAGACTGTTGAATCACAGATCTGTACCTCTGAAACAAATAATGCAATATATGTTCAGAAAAAAAAAAGAAGAAGATAGCAGGAGGGGAAGAATGAAGGGGGGGAAATCGGAGGGGGAGATGAATCATGAGAGACGATGGACTCTGAAAAACAAGCTGAGGGTTTTAGAGGGCGGGGGTTGGGAGGGTGGGTTAACCTGGTGATGGGTATTAAAGAGGGCACATTCTGCATGGAGCACTGGGTGTTACGCACAAACAATGAATCATGGAACACTACATCAAAAACTAATGATGTAATGTATGGTGATTAACATAACAATAAAAATAAATAAATAAATAAATAAATAAATAAATAAATAAATAAATAAATAAATAAATAAATAAAATAACGTTATGATCGCCCCAGATAGTCCCCTTCTACTTGGTCTTCCATAAACCACTCTGACCCTCTTCTGATCTATTCTCTACCCTACCACATCGTGATCATTTCAAAAAGCAAGCAGATTGAGCTACCAAAGCCCTGAGCTCTGAATTCCCTGAGATCATGTCTGGTTTTGCTCCCCAGTTTATATCCCTAGCCCTGTCACTGTGCCTAGTGCATGATGAGGGGTCAACAGATATCATGAAATAAGTAATTTTCACTGCTTTCTCAAGTCCCAACTTCCTGTCTCCTGATTCCTTTAAAGTACTCCCTGGTTCCTAACTCTAGCTCCTCCCTCAACTCCAGCTGTGAGAACCTCCCCTAGTAGGCTCTCGGGCTCCGAGTGAGCACCTGTATCAGGCCTGATTTTCCAATAACAGGTTGGACCAACCATGCTGATTTCCCCCTGGGAGCTCCAGATTGCTCTCTGAGCGGACCCCCAAGTCAGCACATGCAAGTGGGCAACAGAGGGAAACTGAGGCCCAGTGCCCCTTAGATTAGTAGAGGACTGCACTTCAGTTCTTCTGCCCCCATGCATTCTGTGCTGGTACAATTCTTGCATTAGGCTATTCTGTCTCTCCTCACTGAGTCAACTCCAGAAATGGGATGACAGAAAGCAAAAGTCATTTATTTACATGGCTCTGAGGGAGGACTAGCCTGGAGAAAATGATGTGATTTAAAAGATCATTTTCCCAGCCTGATTTAAATACAACCACTCAAACCCCCTAAAATGGTTTCATAGAGATAATACATGTGAACCTGAGTTCAGGGGGCATGGTAAGAATTAATCCTCTGTGATTTGCCAACCTTCCAAAAGAAATAATAGCTTATCCTCAGAACTTGGAGAGAGACACACCTCCACAGAAGTCTCACAGTTAATACATTAGTGTGTAACATTTTAGGCCAAAACAAACACTTAATTCATGCAAGGTATTTAAAAGTTAGGAATTACTCTAGTGAAGAGGGGTTTTGATAACAATGGACAATATTAGTGTGGTCCTTCAACAAAGACTTTTGCTTCTTGCATACTATTATGATTGCATGGTAATCTTACCCAGCTAGTGTTTTCTTAATGTCCTGGGGAGCCTGATCATTGTAAATTACCTGTGACATCTCATTAATCCTCTTTTTCCTCACAAACGCATAATTAATGGTAACATTGACAATAATACACAAATTAGCTAAGTGACGCTTTATGGTGTTGGTTTTGATTAACGTCAGGAACCCAAAAATGACATTAATGTAATGCAGATCCCAAAAGGCAGTCTGCACTTTGACCCCAGACATACATTTTGTTTGCACCATCACCAAGATTAATCCTCCTCTGGATGAAGACGAGACAAAACTCTGACCACTGGCAGTGTGTCCTGGGCTGTTGGAAAACAAACCGCCTCAATTGCATTTGTTTAAGAAGGAAATCTTAATGCATAGAAAACAACAGCGTAGTGTCATTTCCTATTGTCTTGTTAGGACAAAGATAAATGAGCACCTGTCATGATTTAGATCAAGTGCTTCTCTGCTAACTTCTATTATTTGCTTATTTATGGAGCAGTGCTTAATTAAAAGTATACCTCGATGATATGAACCACATGATAAAATGATTGAAGTTCCTTCTGCTCTCACTGTAAATGGTTTTTGGAAATCAAAACTGATTTTTATATGCATTTCAACCTGCAGGACCTCTAAATGATAAATTCTTGTTAACCACAAGAGGGTAAAAAAATCAATGCCTGAGAAAATTTCTTTGTCTCTGACTTTAACAAAGTGAAAGCACTAGAAGGAATTTGGACAAAGTAAACTTCTTTGCCTCAAAAGTGAAGCACCTCTGCTGCGAGGAAGCTGATTCAGAAACACTTTTTCCAAATTACAAAAGAAAGAGATAGACACTGCGTTAGTCACGGATTGTCTACTGCCGCATCATCAACTTCTAAATTCAGGGTGAATCATATGACTTTATTGTGATCATGAACAGTCCCTTAATCACGATTTTCACAAATTCAAGTTGAGTACAGAATTTTTTCAACACTCTGAAGAGGTATAATACGCTAATTTCTAAAAGACACAACTTTCTATTTTCTTCATGACAATTATATATAGCTGACAAATCCTAATGGTATATATCTTTTTTAAATAATGATAATAGTCCTTTCTTGATTAATTTGACATCTATTTATTATAGGCTATTTTTCAAAATGTTGCCACTAAACCACAGCCCTGGCTAATGATCATATTCCATTTCAATAATGGAATAGGGAGAAAAGCCATATTTTCATGTTTTTTTCCTATTATTCACATAAATAACTGCCATTTGGAGACTGCTTTATGGACAAAAATATATAATAAATAAAGTGATGTTGTAAAATGTCATAAAACCAAAATTGGCAAACAAGGATCACCAAAATTATTTTTTGTGTGTGTGTATATCTGGTAAAGAGAAGAGGAACTTGAATACCTTAAAAGAAGATTTTAGTTGCTGGGGGTACGCATTTTCAATTATACTACCCCTAACCTCCAAGACCACCTCCCCACCAAAAAAATAAGAAAGCAGACTGCTTTACAACTGCTTGTCATAGCAGTTTAATTTTGAAAAATGCCTCATCTGTCTCTGCTTATAATATATTTATCATATGACTTGGTTTATCTTTTTTGTTTGTTTGTTTATTTAAAGTTACAAGGAACAAAATCTATTTGAAAAGACTCAGGTCTTTCTTCTTCTTTTGTTTAAACATTATTTTAAAATCAAAAGCAGCTTAGTTTCCAATTGACATATTCAGCGTTAGTTGTGCCAACTTTCACCAGCACGCAAACTCGTTGTAAAGCAAACTGGAATTTAAGGGGCTACAGGGATTCCTATAGAGGTCATATTTTCACTCTGCCTAACTAAACCATAAATTGAGATTACAACAATAAATTATTTTTTATTATTTTGGCAGGAATAAGTATAGCACTGAATTTTGCAAGATATTTGGGCTTAATTCATATGTTAAATAGGCCAGGATAAACCAGTGCTAGAAGAAATTGAAACCGGTCTTATATTATACAGAAACCTGAATTAGGCACTCACCACCGAACTAATTAGTAATTGATAAATTTATTATAAAAATGCAATCCCTTTACACTGCAAAGCCTAAGGAATAGGATGATTTAAAGCTTCAAATGTATAAAAACCTCATCTGTGGCAATCTTTTAACCAAAGCCATTGTTTACAACATGTTTCTCAGGTAGCTGTAGTAACATCTCTAACTAGTTAAAAACACTGATCAAGTTACAAACCTACTTTCTTAGAAGACTCTTTTGTAGCAAGTTGTTTGAAGCCTCCCAAAGTGTCTTAATCTGTATTTTTTCAGCAGTTACGATGAATATTACTGTTAGCCCAAATGTATCATCTTCTCTTTTCAATTTGACTTGAGTTCACAGATGCAATCTATCAAGCCATAATTTTATAGCAATCTCTTTTTCGGGTTTAAAAGTGGTCCGCTGAATTTTAATAAGCTCCCATAGTTGTTCCAAGTAACTTTTTGTTGTTTTTGTTATTCTAAGGAATTATTTCATGCAAAGAAGAAAAAAGAGGCTGCTGTGTGGGAAAGCATGTTTTCTTAAGTATTTAATCGGACATTTCCATACCACAACACTTTGTAGACATGTTTTTTTGCTTTGAAAACATATCTTATCAAGGGTGGTTGGTGTAAAATTCTTGTCTGTTTTCTTACCTTGGAATTTGAGCTCTATTTATAAGACTCAGCTCAATGATGTCTACCGCTAAGGAATTTCCTTAACTAGGGAGTTTTACATGAACACGACTAATAAGAAAGCACCATGAGGCATGGAGCAGGATGTCCCTTCAGGATTCCTGTCCATTCTAACCTTATCAAAATGTTTCTCTTTATAAAGAAGAAAAAGATGTGACAAAGTGGCTAAATATGTATCTTGTTTTACCTTTCTACTATTTTCCTCTTGATATAATACCTTTTGAGAATGAACAAAAGGAGGTGAATGCTTCATTCCTTATTTGTATATGCAAGTGAAAGGGCGTCTCTTTCACTATGGAAGGCCCTGGCCTTTCTCACATGGAACAAACCGCTAGAAGAAACTCAGTTTAGACGAAATGCAAATATTTAATCCTCGCATCTATATTTTGAAATATAACATGGTATTTTCCATAAATCTATGTGTGATGACATATTTCATAACATTACATAAGGTTTTCCAAGCATTTTTACTCACGGATGAACGGTTTGCAGAAAATCACAACATTGTACTATACTTCTCCAGCAAGTTAATTTTCACTTTAATGTGAATATACAATTTATGGAAAAATAATAGTTATTTAGGCATGGCAGCACGTACCTGTTGCTGTATGAAAATTCCTATCCTCAAAAATGTGCTTTTACTTTAATTATTAGTAGGCTATACCGATGCCTAAAGATTTTTATAAACAGAACCTTAAATCTGCATTTTGGCTCAGGGCTTTCCTTTTTAGACAACTGAAAACGAAGCAGTATGACATAAAGTCAAGTCCAAAAGAACATTTTTATACATGCCTCGACTTTGGTTTTTTTGGTAACTGCCCTATGGAGACTGTCCTCTATTAAGATTCTTAATGAGTGTTCTGCCTGTATTTTTCTACCAAGAATGTCAAATAAGGTTCGAAAGCAAATGTAAACTGTAATGCAAGTGACACACACTAAAAATAGCCCTATAAATCTGTTCATTTTGTTTAGATAGTCTCCAGAGTTGTAAAAAGTAGGACTGCTCAGCTTTATTATTTGTTTTGGAAAAACTAATTCTGCAGAGAATAGGCCACTGATAATGCTATATTACATTAGAGAAGATTTATTAAGACTGTCTTTGGATTTAAATTTTTTTTCAAAAGGAATTTTCTCCCGTTCTTATTGTCCAAATAATCTACAAGATCATTAACGGTGTAGATTCTACGATGGCAAAGAAGTTTGCCCGTTTAGTCATTAGAACTAAGATGGTGAAAGAGTCACATTTATCTAAAATGAAATTAATTAAAATTTCAAATGTAATTCTCATTCCTATTAACCTGTCAAATATGTTGTTTCCAATGTTTCCAGTAACAGAGCAACAATATTTATTATCCAACATACCATGGGTTTTTTAAAAATAACTCCAGGAGAACATTTTTAGAACATTTACAAGCTGAATAGACAACTAAAAAAAAAAAAATCAGACATTTCTGTGTGAAAAATAGCTATTGTAATTCACAATGTTTGATGGAGGATGTATTTTTAGAAAACCACGTAATTTGAATTTGAGAAATTGAGCTGCGGGGCAAAATTGAAGGAGGGGGCATGAGTCCTCTCCTGTGTTAAGGAGGTTTTAAACAGTGGTTCACTTTTTCTCTTGAGAAAAAGTTTAGGAGATTTAAACTCTTCCTTTTCCCTATCCACATGATAGTCAATAGGATTTCTTGGATTGGTTGGATAGCTTTGCACTTAAGCCAAGACTGATTATAATCTAATGCTTTGTTTTTGGATATCTTATCCCAACGGAGGCATGGATAAACAGACAAAATGACTAAAATGGACAGCAATCTGACCTTTTAAAAGAGAGGCAGTTCAAAAACTATACCAACTTTTCTTTTGAAGAAACAAGAATATCGTCATTTGACGGAACCTTGCAGCTTACTTCTTTTTTTCCTTCCACATGGCCAAACTGTACACTTGAATTACTAAAATATGGGAGCTTCCAGGGCTTTGGGCCTCCTTTTTTCCCCAGAGCCCTTCCCGCCGCCCCCCCCTCCAAGTTCAGAAAGAAAAAAGTGTTGCTATTCATGTGATAATTGTCAAAACCATGATAAGTGCCAAACAAGACAGTGCCAAGAAATCATTAGTTCACTATACATCTCGGATTTCTGTAATGTTCAGTTAATGGGCCAGATTTCGTCAGACCTTTTTTCCTTGTAAATTTTTCTTAGCTTTTTTTTAGCCATCTTTTAAAAGAATTGTGTGACCCAGACTTAGAGTAATTCTGCATGACTGAAAATTAAGTTAAAAAAAACCTGAAATATTGTTTTTGATAAATTCTTACATTCCGTTCTCATGACATACATTTCAAAATGCCTAATTCAGAAAACCAAAAGGCTGTCTTGAAAAATTTACCAGCCCCATATTAGAGCTGAATGTTATATCTCAAGCACAAAACATAGAAGGAAGATAAAATAACTGATCCATCTTAAAATTTTAGAATACTTCTGATTCATTTGGAAGAAAGATAACATCCAGAAAAATTCAAGAACATTTTTTTTAAATCATCATGGTATATACTGATGCAAAATCTTTTACATAAATGAATTGCATCTAATGCTTCAAATATATACAGTTTCATGGTATCTTTCTAAATATTTCATAGAAAAAATGTCCTCATGAAAAGAGCAAATATTACAATGATAGTATTTTAACCAACCAGGATTTTGAAAAGCAAAGGAAAGGGAATAGTACAATTTTTTGTTTGTAAACCCATTGACATAAATAGTCTGACCTGTCACAAATTACCTTTTAAGCTACCGTATGTTATGTATAGACCAGTCAAAACTGATAACATTTTGCTTTCATCAGTTTTGTGTTATAATTCTGAAAACCTGAAATGTTTATTGTAGTGAGATAATACAATGTATGCAGATAACAGGCATTCCCTAGACATGTTTACTCGGGTAAGAATTCATAAATGGAAAACTGTTTGGGCTCAAGAACAGGGTTATTGCTTCTAAAAGGCAGCTCATGGGTTGTTTAATAGTATTTTAAATGTCTGCTAATGAGAGTCACAAAAAAGCGCAGAAGAGTAGAGAATTGGTTCCAGAGGCGATCACACAGTAGTCAAGAAGATTAACATACCACTAGGGGACAGCAGCAAGTCACAGAATGAGGTAGTGCCAGGGAGACCAGAACAAAAGGCTTTTCTTTGTCGAGGGGAGAGAGAGAGAGAGAGAGAGAAACTAAGATGTATTTCCACACCAAAATCTTTTACAAGTGAAGTGTTTGTAATTGTATTTTTTAAAAGCAGTAAAAAAATATTTGCAGGGATCTATTTTTAGATTGTTAGGATCTGTGTACCAGAATGTTATAAAATATACATAGCCATCATCTTGGCAAAATAAATTCAAATACGGACTCTTCTATTTTCTGCATTTGAGAGTGAAGGAAACTTTCAAACATCAGGAAAAAAAAATAGCCCATTACAAAGCACATTAGACCAAACCTATCAATGACAAAATACAGCTGTGAAATACTGAAATTTGCTCAACAAAGCTAAACATAAGCAGAATTCATTCCATTTTCAAAGAGGTAGAGGGACCATTTGAAGAAATAAAAGTAACTAGAAAACTGATCAAATTAACCAAATAATCTAGAAATCCAGCTGCTTACCCTGACCCATGATGTATTTGTAATCTTTAAATACAAGTTTGATTGTTGGTTTGAGGTGCAATGGTAGTTCAAGGGGATTGGAAATTTCAAACTCTGCAATCATTTTAAAAGCTAATGCACGTTCTTTAACAACTCAACTTGCTAAAATGGTCATTTATACACCTAAGTGTCATTTTAAGTGCAGTGTATTCTGCAATCCCAGGTAATATACCTCTAATGCAACATTCTTATCAAATGACAACCAAACTTCGACTCTAAGTTTTTTCAATTCATGGATCACATTCCTTTGTTTGATCTCCATAAAACCTAGACCACTGTATACTCAGTTAATATCTCTCGTGATAAGGATGTTGATGACTTTTGCAATCATTTTTTTTCTGGATTTTAATATTGCTTTTTATAACCTGTGCATTCTTTGATCTTGTTTTGTGTGTTATATTTGTACCACCATTTACTTAGCGCACAATCACAATTTCCCCATGTCGTAAGATCAAAAGATTGGGTAAGATTTGAGAGGCTACTTAGTCCATTTCCCCATTATTTTTTGTTTCCTATAAAACTGGACATCACATACAGCATATCCGTTTGTTAGTTCTATTTTTAAGATTCAAGGATATCATCTAACAGAATTTTTAAAAAATTACTAGTAGCTGGTATATATTGTACATGTGAATACTTAGAATTTTTTTCCCACCACCAAAAAAATTTTTGGTTAAAATTGTACATTTATTCCAAATACATGCCACACCCTCAAATTTCCACAGTTTTGTCTTTACCTATTTAATCTCTTTTTTTTTTCTCTTCTTTTCAAGTATTCTAACTCTTACACACTTCTAGAATTTGGTATTTCTTTCATCCTGGATGGCCTTTATCCCTAGATCACAACTCTTCATTCTTTGTCTCCTTTCCTCTACAGGCTCCTGTTTTGTAGATTGTATTCTCTCTTTTTATTCTGCAGTTTGGACTAACTCCAAAAAATAATAATAATAATTCCCTCAGCACATTCTAAATCCTGAGGATCCTCTTCCTGCACTTCCCCTGATCTTCCTAACATCTTGCCTAAATCCTATCTACTGCATTGAAGACCCCGCTGCCTTGTACTATCCTCAGAGGAAACAGACCAGCTGTTCACCTTTACCTGCAAAGGACTGTGTTCCTTCATGAACTTGAAGACTGCTATTAATTCCCTCCAAGTCTTTTCTTCTCCAGACTAAACAAGGCCAGTTCTTTTACCCTTGTTTCGTTGGGACTGTTTCCCAACCATTTAGTTATTTTGCTGCTTCCTCTGGACCTACTCCAAATTCTGCACATTCAACTTAAGTGGAAGGATCCTAAAAAAATACAGTATGATAACAAGGAACTGATTAATAATGCATATAATGTGGATGATTATTTATCTTCCTTAAATTCTTTGCCGACTATCTATCAGCATTTTGTCTTTGAACAATGGGGCTCTGTTTTCAACCCATAAAATTAGCTTGTGATCCACTGTGGCCTCTTGTATCTTTTTTCTTACTTATGATTGAACAAGGCTTTCTTTTTTTATACTTGATGTTGATTTTATTCTCTTCACCCGTTAATTGCTTTTACTTTTTACCAATAACCCTCACTCTATTTTTTTCTGTTTGATTACTTAACTATTCTTTCTTCCTTTGGTTGTTTTTGTTGCTTACATTCTGGCCACAATATCTTGGACAGGTATCAAAATCCTAACAATAACTCTGTGTATATTTGATTTCCTTAAAGCAGACTCTTAATAAATAAGATTAGTGAGGGGTGCCTGGGTGGCTCAGTCAGTTAAGCATCTGCCTTCGGCTCAGGTCATGGTCCCGGGGTCCTGGGATCGAGCCCCACATCGGGCTCCCTGCTCGGCGGGAAGCCTGCTTCTCCCTCTCCCACTCCCCCTGCTTGTGTTCTATCCCTCGCTGTGTCTCTCTGTCAAATAAATAAATAAAATCTTTAAAAAAAATAAATAAGATTAGTGAGTTTTGAAGAAGGAACAATATCTGGAAAAGATTAGTATTACACTAAAAGCTAGATATTGTTTTCCTTTCAGACAGGAAGACTTGGTTCACGTGGCATGTGTGAAAGAAAGAGGGAGAAAAGAGAGGGGGTCCGTGTGTGTGTAAGTATGCATAAGTTAACTCCTACAACACTGGAGCATTTGACCTTCACCCTGTTCTTACCCCAGAAAAGACCTGAGAGGGGTGCCTGGTGGCTCAGTCGTTAAGCGTCTGCCTTCGGCTCAGGTCATGATCCCAGGGTCCTGGGATGGAACCCCACATCGGGCTCCCTGCTCCACAGGAAGCCTCCTTCTCCCTCTCCCACTCCCCCTGCTTGTGTTCCCTCTCTCGCTGTGTCTCTCTCTGTCAAATAAATAAATAAATCTTTAAAAAAAAAAAAAGACCTGAGATTGTGATTTTCTTCACAACTGCACACTCTGTCATGTCTAATACTTTATCTGTCTACATAGAGAGATAGAGAAGATAGATATGAATTAAAATTATATCTAATCTCTCCCATCCCTAACACTGGTGAGTTATCGTTCAGCATGTTCACCTTGTAGAGTAGGTTATTACACTTAGAAATTATATTAAGTTTTCAGTCCAAAAAGAAAAAACTATGGAATAATTCGGCCAATTCTGAGCGCTTCCCTTGGTGGGTCATTGATGACTAAAATGATCAGTGATAACAATGAAAAGAGGAGAGAGAAAAGTAAAAATTACTATGTAATTCTGTTATTGCCCAAATATTGCACCGTGAAAGGGAAGAAAACAGTTGCAAAATTATGTAGATTCAATAGAAAATTACGATTTACTAAGCTGATCTTCAAGAGCAGTCATCTAACATGAAGGAATAACCCTATGTTGTGCAAAATGATCATTATTTCTTTGTGCTTTATCACGAACTTTTAAAAAAGAGAGAGAGAGATCAGAAGAAATATGGAACTACTTGTGCTATATTATCCATTCATCTCCAAACTAGCCTTTACCCCCCAAAAATGGAGGGCAAGAAATAAATGAAAAAATATAAACCCTCACTTTGGTGTTAGCCTATAAACAGGAGACACCTCAGCACAGACAGACCCGGACTCTATTGTTTCCAGCACCTGCATGGAGGTTGCTGAAATGACAAAGAAAAGTTAACTCTATTTAACATATACCGAGTGCACATGAGCCCTTTCATTGCTCTTAAACTTTTTAGTTACCTTCATGAAGAAAATGCCACCTTCAAGTAAGAAGACAAAAGTAAAGGTCTACTTCTGTTTATATAAATTCAATTTACAAAAAATAAAAAGCAAAATAAATAAGACCTCGGGGACAGTACTATAGCTGTCATTTGGCACATGGTGAATTTAGCCAGACTGTTTACTTACATCGGAGTCTTATCTGAAGGTCAGAATGTAATCAAAAACTAACTAAACACAAAAGGAAACCAGTGAAAGATAAAATAATCCAGTATCAACATGTCCTACTTAACTCATTTGTGGTTTTTGCTTGAGGACTTTTAAAATTATTATTTCCCTGGAAATAATTTGAGCTTAAGAAATAACACTCTCTGTAAAATCTCCATAATGAACTCTCTAGAATATTTAAAATGAAAAGGGAATGTACAAGCGCACTGTAGAGTCACTGCAATGGACGAGGCACACAGTTTTCTAACAGGTCCGTTTACGGACAGCCTGTGCAGAAGACAGGTGAGTTGGAGCCTCTGGCCCACTGTCCCTTGAATGAACAGACACCTTCCCTGGAAAACATCAAGGACTCGGCTGGTTCTGTTTCCCTTTCCCTCTGTCTAGGACTTTCTCTTCTGATCAGCTTTCCGAATATTATCCCATTTTTCTCTCAACCTCTACAATATCTCTCTCTCCTCTCTCTCTCTCTCCCTCTCTCTCTCTCTCTTCAGGTTCAGTAAATCTCAGTTCTATGTAACAATTTTATATTTATCACGTTAAATTATTTGTATATTTTGCCTTCATGATGCCCCTTCTTTCTTTTCCCCTTCCTAAACCATTTCTACCTTTCTTTCCATCTCTTTTCTCCTTCAGGCCCTCTCTGTCCCCTCCAGCCTTTTTTCTTATTCTGTCACCTCAGGGTGCGGCTGAGTTTACTGCTCTTTTGCCTGTCACTCTGTGCACTCTTTGGGAGCAGATCTCTTTTTCACTTCTCCTCCCACGTGGCCCGTCTGTGCATCCAAGAAGGATGGCTAATGCATTGGGTCAGCATTAGGGACCCAAGAAAATGCAGAGCATCTCAGGAAGAGGAGATTTTTCCAAATAGCTTATGTTAATGGAGAGTATCAGCAGATGCGAAAATTAAAAAGTAATATCCATAAAATACGATCCCTCTGTGTTTCAGACACACCGCCTTTGTGTCCTGCAGGTGTTCTTCGAGACCAAGTTGAAGCATATTCATTTAAAAGAGCTCTTGCTATTTTGTTTCTGCTTTTCATTTCCCGAAAGGTTTTAAGTGAATTCTTTAGCACAGTTCACTAAAAGGAAGATAGATGTGTTTGTCCACTGAATCTGAATACTTTGGTTTGACTCCAGCAAAATGCATTTTAACAAGTCTGTTCTTAGTAGAGACAACGGTTTAAGTAACCTATTGTGCATTTCATTTGTAAATAATTTATTATTGAATACAAATGACCACGCTTTCTAACATGTCAGAATCAACAGGAGGCAGAACTTGCCATAAAGGTTTGCCATTAGCCCAACTAAATTTTTGTCAAGATTGCGTGAGAGACATAGTTAATATTTAATTTTGCTTATATCACTGAAAGTCTCCGGCATCTACCCCACTGCAATGATATACAAAACTGAATTGCGTCTTCCCATTTGGGTGAAAGGAAAAATGTTCCATTTCCCCACCAGTGAAACAATCTGAGACAGAATAACTTTTAATGTGCTTTTAAGTCCCATTTTTAAAAGATATAATGAGCATTTCTGTGTGTATTCAGCAATGACTATGATACCACCCCCTACCCCAAAGAAATCTCAGATGGGTTTTCAATCTTTGGATCTCCCCATTACATTCTAGGAGACTAGAGAACAATGGGTGGGTTTCATATAGCACCTGATTGATATTTCCAGGGTGTGAAAGCCTCCACTGGCAGATTGGGCTGATATTGCATATTCAAACACATACAATGATATATTTGTCATTGCTATTGACCTTTATCTCTCCAGTTTCCTGACAACCTTCTACAGTTATTGACATTACAAATACCAGCAACAACGTGCAGGGCAAAGTATAACCTTTCATTTACCTTCATGTCCCTCAAATGACTTGTGTAGGTAGTTTCAACAAAAGCGGCAAACAATGATACTGTTGATTTTTTTTTCCTTAACTTGCTAAAATGTTTTCCATTTTCCTCTTGTTCTCAGAAAATCATGCCAATAACTCTCTACAAAGGAAACGATTTCAAATGAATACAGGTAATTAGAAGTGTCAAGAAATCAGCAAAGTCGGGTGCCTGCCATCATTTCTGTGGAAAGAGTGCCAGATTCCCTTTCAAAAAGGTCTTTGTCATTTTTTAATAGAAGATAATTAATGTAGACTACAGTGAAATGTACAGGATCCTGGTTGCTTGTCTTTCTTGCCATAGAAATGGGATCATAAAGATGTTTTGATATCTAGAAACAATCTTCTGAGGTTATTTTTAAATGACTTTTAATTACAAAAGTAGTCCTTTTAGTCCTTTCATTTTCAAAGAAAAAAAGATTTAGAAAGGGCATATTTATTAGGAGACAAAAGAAAGAAAGTTTTACAAGGAAAAATTATCTGGGAAGTGAAACAACAGAATTTTATAGAGCTGACAAGAGTTGAGGATGTGATAAATTAGCCTATATCTCACATGTTTCCAACAGCAAGAGAAATAATGCATAACGTCCTACTGAAGGTAATTACACAGTTTCGATAACGCCTTGGACTGAATGAGATCTTTGTTTTCTCTAAGGCCATGCTAAACTGACTATTTGGCTCTATTAAAGCCACCCCTCCATGAGATAAATGTCCTGTGGGTATTTACTAAACAGGGGAATTTTTAGGACTGTGCCCATTCTTTTGGGGATGAAGATGAAATCTAGCTCAATTTTGAGATTATCTGAAGGTCGTAATTTCCTATTAAATGTTATAGAAATGGAATAATCCTTCCAAGTTTAAGTTTGACATGTATTTATATATGAAAGTAGGATCATTTCATCTCTTGGTTCTCAAGAAACAGAGATATTCCTTTATTTAAGGTTTTTTTATTTGGGAAAAGCAAAAAAAAAAAGTCTCAGTTACAAAAAATATATCTTAAAACCTTGAAGTTTGAAATGAAAATGATGAGGTTACTTTAATATTGATGATTTTAACATTGAAGCATTGATTAATTTGGCATTATGATACAAGTGCATTTAAGTACTCATAAGTAGGACCATTATTATCTATTATTGCGAATAAGAGGGACTGGAGGGAAAAAATATAGCCAAAATCCTATAATAAATCTTTTCAATGCAACATGTGGAATAAAATCCTGTTTTTTTCCTTAAACCTCCATCCTGAGATTGTTCTTCTTCATGGAATCCACACCACTCATCAAATAAACAAAAGAAAAACACCAAATTACGATCATATGTTAATCCTATGTTATTCCATTTACCAACATATGCATCTAGGAATCATAATTTAACATTTTTTTAATTTTATTTTATTATGTTATGTTAATCACCATACATCATTAGTTTTTGATGTAGTGTTCCATGATTCATTGTTTGCGTATAACACCCAGTGCTCCATTCAACACGTGCCCTCTTTAATACCCATCACCAGGCTAACCCACCCCCCCACCCCCCCAGAACCCTCAGTTTGTTTCTCAGAGTCCATAGTCTCTCCTGGTTCGTCTCCCCCTCTGATTTCCACCCCCCTTCATTCTTCTCCTCCTGCTATCTTCTTTTTTTTTTTTTTTAACATATAATGTATTCTTTATTTCAGAGGTACAGGTCTGTGATTCAACAGTCCTACACAATTCACAGTGCTCACCATAGCACATATTTTTGTTTATAAATCAGTCAAATCAAGTTTTCAGAGCGGATGAATCTGCTTATTTTAGAGAAAGCTACATTTTCTACAAGCATAATCTTTAAAGTCTGGCATTAAACTAATGTTTAAAGGGCAGTACAAAAATGTCATAGTATCATTTACAATAGATATTCCCCCCAAACATAGGAGAAGTGGCAACGTAGTCATTCAGAGTCATTAAGGAGTCTAGGAAAAGTGGCTTGGTTGATAATGGTCAGATTGATCAAGGCCCAGGCGAGGTTCCTAAGTGATGAACCTAAGCTTTAACTATCACTTGGAAGAAATAATCAGAGATGACTTTAATTATTAAAGTGTATTTCAGAAGCTGAAGTGAAATCACAATATGATATGGGGATCATGATCAAGAACACAGAACACAGGTGGAAGGATGGACAGAGAAGGTAGAAAAGAGTGCAGGGTCTCAGAAGCACACCAGCACCAAGAAAGAGAAAGCTGGACTTCTTCCAGTACCTGAACCCAGCTGATAGCTCTTTCTGGCTTATTTGACTCTTATTCTTTTAGCCTGAAGAGACGAAGTGGTCAGGAAAATAAGCTTTCCATGGCAGGATTATTTTGAGCTGTGCTGCCTCATCCTCTAAATCGTATAATCTCAGCTAAGAGCCCTGATTCAATGCTTTCTCAGAGCCTGGACCATAAAACCCTTCGAGAATCAAAGGCAGTTGGAACAGCCCTTCGAAAGACCATATTCTAAGTATAACGGTGCACAACTGGTCTGTATTTTACCTCTTTCCCACCTTTCTTACTTGTAAATACAAAATCCCATTAAGATGTGTCACATTTATTGCCCTCCTGCCAAAGACAGTAAACACCAGTCATTTCTTCCATCACCCATGACATAACTTCTTCTGTATGGCTTAAAAAGCAGATGAACCTATAGGCTAATCACTGCTAAAAAATAATCCCTGAATATTAACCAAACTCAAATCAAAGATCACTGGATTCATTTCTTCCAATTCAAATGCATAATTTCAGGCAGGGCTGGTATTCAGCCAGGAGGTAACTGAACAGGCCATGTTGGCTGTTAAGATAATGAAATACTGCTATTCATAGTCACAAACCACTAACTGCTCTTACTCCCTGAGGGCCAACCATGCTTCTACCCCCCTGGCTTCTCATTCCCAGAATACCCACCCCCAAGCTAATTCAAGTAATGCCTACCAACAGGTCCTCCAGCGTACATCTTCAGGAATATGACTGATGTCTTTTACCATACCAGTTTCTAGAAAGTTTTATAATTACCCCATGATTCCAACTCCTCCCTCCACACAATGGGTTAATTTATGAAACCTCCTGGGTATATATTTTGTGGCCAGTAAACTTATTCTAT
The DNA here is from genome assembly GCF_029215605.1 of Mirounga angustirostris. Classification (NCBI taxonomy): domain Eukaryota; kingdom Metazoa; phylum Chordata; class Mammalia; order Carnivora; family Phocidae; genus Mirounga; species Mirounga angustirostris. The sequence continues at coordinate 66,402,397 of NW_026991717.1, read as the reverse complement.
AAAAGTCACATTTATATCTTTATAGCTAATTTGATCGATTGATCAAATTTCCACTTAAATTTTCTAGTCAAATTATATCTTCCACACTACTTATATTTGTCCACCTATTTGAGCAGAATCAAAGGTATTTTAAAGATTTATCCATTTATTTGAGACAGGGAGAATGAGAGACAGAGAGCATGAGAGGGGGGAGGGCCAGAGGGAGAAGCAGACTCCCCGCCGAGCAGGGAGCCCGATGCGGGACTCGATCCCGGGACTCCAGGACCACGACCCGAGCCGAAGGCAGTCGCCCAACCAACTGAACCACCCAGGCGCCCCAGAATCAAAGGTATTTTAGAGATGAGCTTTAGCACAGCTCAGATGCACCTCTGCAGCCCTTCTCTGCATAGAGGTAGGATGACACTATATTTGAATGAGAAAGTTTATCAGGATCATTAATTTTCATAATAGAATACCAGGTTTACCACCTGCAAGTCAGATATCTAAAATATACAGCTCTCACTTCAATAATCAGCAATTCAAATATTATTGTGGGTCTATTATGGGCTAGGCAATTGGCAACATATAATATTCATGCTTAAGGCACATGGAATTCAATTTTTAGATCAGGTCTATCCAACTTCTGCCAAAGCCTAGTCAAGACAATCAATATTTGAGAAAGTCTAAAAAATATATTGACTATTTCTCTCTGATTATCTCTATTCCAGAATCTACTTCAAACAACAGAAAACAGGGGAGCTGGACTATATTAATCTGGCACTCTATAAAAATGCTTTCATTAAGGGGCACCTGGGTGGCTCCTTTGGTTAAGCACTCAACTCTTGATTTTGGCTCTGGTCATGATCTCAGGGTTGTGAGATCGAGCCCTGAGACGGGCTCCACACTCAGCAGGAGTCTGCTTGAAATTCTCTCTCTCCCTCTTCCTTTGCCCCTCCCCGCGCTCAGATTCCTCTCTCTCTCTCTCAAAATGAATAAATAAAATCTTTAAAAAAATGTTTTCATTAAATTAGCAAGTGTTATTGGAATTCAATACAAGAGACAGTACAATGAAAAGCTTTTTTGCGTTTGCATCTTCCTAAAATGTGTATCTCTAATCCAGACCAGTGGGAATCCACTTTTCTAACAACCTCTTTGATACCTCCAATGTCTCAGAAACACCTGCAATTCAGCATGTCTAAGACCCAACTGGTTATTTCCCCTCCAAATCTGGTTGTCCTTCAGTGATTCTCTATCTCAATATCTTTATCCATCCAGAAGGGGCAAGTTTGAAATTTGGGAATAATCCTTGACCTTTCACTTCCTTTTCCCTCATATTAAAACTAAACCAAAGCCAATTAATTTCTCAAATCTCTCTACTCCTCTCAAATCTCTCTACTTCTCACCATCTCTACATATCTCTCAAATCTCTCTACTTCTCACCATCTCTACACTATCATCTTTTACCCAGACACCATAATAGAGACCAAAATGGCACTCTGCTTCCACTCCAAATGCCCTCTGCTCTGCACTGCGGGGTGATATTTTCCAAATACAAATCTCAGTATCTTCTTCCTCTGCTTAGAAATCTTCAAAGATCTCATGTCTCTCAGGCCTACAGAGCTCTGCATAAGTGGCCCCAGCATGCTTAGATCTCTACTACCTTCTCCTGCCAAGCGCCCTTCCTTTTACTACAAAGACTGCAGCCACCTAGCCTGTATTTTAGCTCCTCAATCCTCCTTCCTACCGTTGAGGTTTTGAACACGCTGCTTCCTTTGTCCCATTTCCCCTAGATCAGTGCCTCTCAAACTTTAATGTTCAAAAGAAATACCTGTGGATCTTGTTAAAACAGAAGCAGATTGTGAGTCAGCAGGTCCAAGCTGGGGCCTGAAATTCTGCATCTCTACGAAGCTCCCAGCTGCTGCCAGTGCTGTTGGTCTATGGGTAGCCCCGTGATAGGCAAGGATCTAAATAGCTTCCGCTTATCCTTGAGATTTCAGCGCTAACATCACTTCTTAGGGAAACGTCTCCTAAATTCCAAGTCGAGGTCATATTCTCTTGTAATGGGCTTTCATTGAACTGTGCTCCTTTCCACATAGCGATGATCTCGTTTTATAATTCCAAACTAGTGGTCATTTCCTCCACTACTGTACAGGACAGTAAACTATTTTGCTCACTGCCGAGTCCCCAGTGACAGGCATAATACTGAAGCCATGAAAGGCATTCAATAAATAGTTGTTGAGTGAACAAATAAAGGAGGGAAGAAAGGATTCATGCTATAAATTGTTGGAATTTAGTATCAGAACAAAGTTTGCCCCTACTGAGAAATGTGTAAATATTTTCTTTTATTAAACGAGAGTCATATAACCCATCACATTTTCCTTTTTTTTGCCTTGTCTGTAAAGAGCATTCCCAAATTCCTGTTAATATTGCAGTAGTCAGTTTAGTGCAGGTTTTAGTTTTTAATTATAATAATTTCACCTCCATTTTTCTATGTTTACGATCCCTTGTTTTATCCTAATTATTAAATGCCTTGTGTGTTGATGTTTTACAGAAAGCTGCATCAACTCCTTTTTGCAAACAGTTAAGTAAAAAATCCTTTAAAAATTCTAAGTGAATGGATATACTTAATACATTTGTAACGTAGACGATAGATAAAGAATTCGGACTCTGGAGTCCAACAGTTGTTATCTGAATCTTGGCTTCATGACTTAAGAGCAGTGTGGCTTGGATAAGTTACTTACAATTAGTTTTTTTATTAGTTATTATTTCTATCACTGTTAAGAGGCACAGCCAGCAGATGGAAAAATGTTCCCACATTGAGTTGCCACTAATTTTCGATCATAAAATTAGAGTACCGCATAGACCAAAACTTCAAAAACATACAGTGGGCATAAACTTGGGGCAGCCATCAGTGAGAATCTATAAAGGTGGTTATGATCCTAAGGAAAGGCTCGAGGTCTCTATAAAGACAGAATAATATTGCCTCATGTTCAAATAATATTAGACACAGTGTGATTAATTGATTTGAACATAGTCATAAAGCCAGCCAGTGGTGAAAGTACACATCTGTCAGCACAGAACCCAGAACTAATTCCTATTCCATAACTTTTGATTCTTCAATGATAGCATGATATCCGGCATTAAATACCTAGATATCAAGAAGAGCATTTTAAATGTTGAAAGTAAACTTTATAGCATAATAAATAAAGTTGGACAAATCATATTGAATATACTTGTCCACAAACTGAAGATGCCATAAAAGGCTCATATGATATATTGCGATGGAACAGAAATGTTACCCTCAGGGAAGCTTTTATTTAAAAAATTCAGTGTGTGCTGTATTCCCTATGTGTAAAAAGTACTTAAGCTTAACTGCAACCTAAAATTTAATTGATAATCAATATAAAATGTAACATCAAGGGCAAAACTCAGCTTCCAAATGAATATATAGGGAGGTCTTATTATCTTCAAATAGGGGCCAGGCGAGAGTTGCTGAGAATAAAAGTGAGGTTGGGTATAAGGATGGCATTTTATAAAGGCCCCGCATGAGGCTGTAAGTGGATCTATTTTAAGTAGCCCGTAGTAGATCTAAGAGGAGAAGTTTGAAAGAAAAGCAGGGAATTGAGAAAATATCTCTTTCCCATCTATGAACGAATGTGAATTCAGCAGCAGTGCAGTTGGGATTTCGGGTCCGTTTTCACTCCAGCGATACCAGACGAAAAAGCAGCAAGTGCTTCACGGCCAAATCTCAAAGTAGTTGAAAATTCTCCTGGGGTATTAAGGAGTTTGTCTCACCTTTTATTTTTCAGTTTTACATGTGTAATTCATGAGTCACCAAATAGTATGCAAAAGAGACGTTTTAGGAGGGAGAAAATGTTGATTTTAGTCTGAGAGGTTATCAAACCCCAAACCTGAAATTTAAATTCAGAATAATTTATGCTCAGAAGTGAAGAGGTAATAAAGCCCCCTCAGAAATGAAACCCACCAAGTTTCACTTACCCCCGATCAATGCAGGACAGCTCGGAAAGGTGTTTAGCTGAGTTCAGATGTTTTCTGTCATTCTCTTTCAGTCTCCAGTTGAGTCTCTTCAGCAAACATTTGGTGGGATAAGCAGGACTTTCCTTTCATTCAGTGTTTTAAGATTTCTAAGTTGCGTATGTAGAGACCTGTTCTTTTAAAGTTCAGTTCCATTCAAATCAGTGGATGAAACAAGTTCTCTCTTGTGTGATGGAACTTTAAAGACATGCATATTTCTTTTACAAACACACAGTACTATGAACCAGAAGAATTCCATACAAACGAAAAATTTCCTGTGGAAAGAGAAAAAAAAGGGGGCTAATTTCTGGTTGAAAAAAAAAATGACATACCACCTTCAAAAAAAGTGCATAGCTGTGGAAAAATAAAATGCAACATTTTAAGGACTGAAGTGTAAGAAAATCCTCTGTCATGAAAACATCCAAATATCTTTTGAACTATTTACACCATATGTGTCCCAATAAGGCTCTTTTCTGATTAAATAATGACAAGTAAGTGGAACCAAAGATGGCTTCAAAGACCCTTGAATCTTTACACAGCTTTTTGTAATTTTGCAAGTGTGAAACTTAGCTATCATTAAGCAAAGGTTCTAAAGCATAATTTTCGTGATCTGTGAAAAATGTCTACGAAGAAGACGCCATGCCCATAGTAGGCACTCAAAAATTACAAACACATAAATTAATAACAAATGAATGCACTGGAGAGCCATTCTTATACAATATACCCGTCTTTTCTAAAATTCTGAGCACAGATTTAATGATGAGAAAACAGTAATGGTGAACCTAAGGTAGACAACTACCTCTTCAACAAAATTAGTTGAGAGCTAACAGAGTACAAGAGGGTAATGGCCAAACACATGTGAAACACACAAAGAGAGGAAATTGTACAGTCGTTAAAATTTGGAATAGCTAGTAGGGAAGTGGGAAAATATTTAATAGAATGTGCAGCATAAGAGAAGCAGGGCACATTACATGTACTGTAGAATATGAATGTTTTCATACTGACAATGAGACAGAATTAAAATGTGCAAAATCTTTGAAAGTGGATATCTCTAAGTAAAGGGGTTATAAATGTTAAGCTTTCATTTTGGATGAAAATGCCCTTTAATGAGCTCGGAAGACTTGTACATTCTGAACAACAACAACAAAAAATGTTTTTTGAATGCTCACTGAAAGTGCTATAATGTTATACCTTTTAAGACCTAAAATTCCTTTTCAGAGAATGTGGCTGTGTAAGCAGTATTCTACAAAACCTAGGGGCCGTTTGTGGATTCAGCTGCACCATCCAGACCTCTCAGAGAGCCAAGTGTACTGGTAACACCTGGATGAGATCGTGATGCCCCAAACTGTCCAGGCAAAGAGTAGGAAGTACACTGAAAAAAGGGCATCATGTGTGGAAATAACACTCGAGGAAATAAATCTAAAACTCCAAGGACACTTTAGATACCAAAAACTTTAAGTTTCTACTCCATAATAGTCTTCCAAAGGCAGCCATCAAGACACTTCACTTTAATATACAGGAATGTAACGGTCCAGCCTTTGGTATCATAGATATTCAGGAATGGATGGGGCCTAAAGGTCCATCCTGTATGGCAATTGATCTGATGCTTGCCATCCTGGGGTCAGCATCACTGTCAAACAAATGCCTGGGTCTAGACACTTCTAGGAAACTTGCTACCTCCTATGGCAAATTTGACAGCTAGAATGTATTTTCTCTCTCAGTATTTTTAGGGTAGCAACCACCTTAGCTTGATGGAAAAGAAATATATTAGCCAAGACACTTTTGGTTACAATGGGGAAAACATTCAAATTGGCTCAACCCAAAAATGAAATAGAGACATATGTTGAGAGGTCCGGAGGTAAAGCTGGTTCATGTGCAACTGGACCCTGGACCTCCAATGTTAAAATCGAGATTCAAGTTCATACTACCACTTGGTTCTGCCTCTTTCTGTTTGGACTTCCTTGTCAGGCAACCCAACTCTTCAGTTGAGGTGATAAGATGGCTTCAGTAGCTCTCAGGCCCAAATTCTCTCCTCTCAGCAATCCTCTTACCACATGCACCCATACACACACACACACAGAGCTTTTTTCCCCCAACAATTTTTAAAATATAAAAATTCTGAACCTAAACATTATTGTTCTACATTGAGCTTTGTAACCTGCTTGAATCAATCTCTGTGGTCAAGGGTATGAAATCCATTATTTGATTCCTTTACACCATGTACCCACTCTAAGAACGGAGCCAGTTCCAGGGAAACTATATGAAGTAAGAGACAAGAGGATGGGGTGACTCCAAATAAATGTCAGGGAAGAAGAAGACAGAAGAGATACTAAATGATAGATGATGGATGGATGGATGGATGGATGGATGGATGGATAAACAGATATACAGACAGACAAACATCTATTACAAAGTAATTTCTTTGCAGATATGTTCTCCAAGGCCTTGATGGGGAAGAAAAGATAGTAGGGATTGTACCAATGAAAACGCAGGAGAGAATTACAGTTCTGTGTCAGCATCGCAGGGCTTTACAGGTTTTTAAACAAGGAGACAGAAAAAATGAGCATAATGGTGGAGCCATTTCACAAATATTATGGTGATATTAGCGAACAATGAAACAGAATCAAAGATAAATTTTATGATGACCCATGCCATCTGCTGCCTGGCATGGTCTAATATAAAACTGAAAATTCTGTCACCAAGCACCACATGCCTTCAGCCTTTCAAGAAAAGTAGCATCCAGTTATTCAAGGTGTTGGACACAGAATGACTAGTTGGAAATTTACTTGCTTGAGTGACTGTCTCTGATAATCCCACACAGCTTGTTGTAGGAGTAAATGTGTTAGACACAGTTAAATGAATCTAAGAAGTGTGCCATGGGTGAAAGATGAGAGCAATTGTGTCTTGTGAAGACTGACTCAGACAGAACTTCTGTTGGAAGATGTTTCCGAAAACTGTGAAATAATAACTGATGGGAAAGCCTTGGTGAGATAAATAAAATTTAAGGGATGATGCTGAATGAAGACACCAAGGTACACGTGTATCCATGCACCAACTGAAAGAAAGTCTTGAGATCTTTTTTTGGAAATCCTTAATTCCCAGTCAGGAAAAAAAAAATCTTTAAGATACAGAAGCAGGGAAAAGAAAATATAATAAAGACGATTCCACGGAAGAAAATAAGTAAAAGATATAAACCTTTCGAAGAGAAAAATTACTCTTTTGATCTACAGGATTTAAACAACTGTGACAAAACCATCCCAGACAAAACTCTTTCATTCCCTCAGTTGGGTATGCATTGAGCAACTGCTGCATGCCACTCACCCTATGTTCCATCCTTCCTAGAAATCCAATCATGGGCCAAATAGATATGGTGTCTGTCTTCAGAGAACTTCAAAGTAGGAGAGATTGTATTGGCACTAGGGTATCACAAAGACTTCCACCCTGTTATCTAAACAGAGGTGTTGAGTGTCAGTAGGAAATATTAAGGCAAACAGGGAGTTGGAGGCAAAGGGAATGCTCAGTTCTAGAACATCCGGAGGCAAGCAGAAGAATGGAGCTTCTTAAGTATAGGAAAGACATTGTGGGTTGTGTGGAACAAGAAAGGAGCCCCGTGCTACAAGACTAGGTTAGAAGTAGGGGTTGTCCCCAGATCACACAGAGCCTTAGGAGTCCTGTTAGGGATATTAGGCTTTGTCCCAAGAACAGAGAAAAACCACCAAATGGTTTTGAGCCGAGTGGAGTCCAGAAGATGTGTGATCTAAAAAGGCCACTCAGGCTACGTAGTGAGAAAATAATTATGTAAGATTTGGGAGTGGGAGTGCAGGCTGGCAGAGTACATACCAGAACTATGGGGGTGGAAGGGTAAGAGGGAAAGAAGTGAGGGACCTGAGAAATATTTAAGAGGTCACTGACAGAACTCAGAGATGAATTGGATCAGCAGGGCAAGAGAACTTGAGATGTGAAGGACCACCTTCATTTTTATGCCCACTGATTACAGGCTCACTGAAATGAGAAACACAGGAGAAGGAGCAGTCCTAGGAAGAGGGCTGGATTCTGAATTGTCTCACATGCCTTGAATTTGAGGTGCTTTCAATACATCTGCTTAGAAAAGCAGAGTAGACCATTTGATATATAGATATTGAACCCAGAAAGGAGGTCTGAGCTAGAGATAAAAATATAAGAGACATGTGGTGCCATGGCTGGGGTGGGGGGTAGTGGATAAGATCAGAAAGGAATTTAAAAAATAGGGTAATGTTAGAGTCTGTTTTGAGAAATTTCAAAATTTAATGGCCCCGGAAGAAGAGCATATGCTTGAAATAAAATCCAAGGTGGAATGTCCTGCATGGTAAGAGGAAAATCAGGAATGTGTGTTATACAAGTCCAGAAAAAAGTTGCAAGGAAGAAGGACTGCTGGCTGTCAAGTAGCCTCCTATTACTGACAAGCTTCTGCACATGTGGGAAGAACCAACTCAAAGGAATCACCTCCCTCACCCAAATAACAAAACTTACTTCTTCAAGCCACTAAAATATTTTATTAAACTAACAACAGTGCTCTAGTCTGATGTGAAAGGCAGGCCCACAGTCTGTAAAAGTTTAGTTAGACCCGCAAATAGGAACTCCCTACTTAAGACCATCCCCCAGTTAACAATGGCTGCCTCACAATTATTGGGGGTTGTCTCTTTTACTGCCTCTCCCATACAGATGGGAGGAGGTGGGAGAAAAATCCACCCCCCTGAATGCCAGGAAAATCAAGGTGGGGGCAAATGCCCACCCTCCCTACCCCCAACGAGAGCCACAAAGGGAACTGCTTATTTTCTAGAGTCTGGAAGGAAGGGAGGTGGGTTCCTCCATCACTGCTGCCCCCCATTGGTGGTAAGAAACTCAGCACAGAAACATTATAGGAAAGAATCATTATACTGAACTATAGGTCAAATAAGGTTTCTCTGCATCAGCTGGAACTGAAACCAAATGAAAATCCTTCTCCTCCTAGGGAAATATGTTCTAAATTTGCCTTCATTTAAGGCAATGAAACCTGTAAGCCTCTGATCCTGTCTCCAGTTAGCATCTTTGGGGCCCTGGCAGCCCACTTCCTCCAGAGAACACAAAAGGAGGAAAAGAGAAAGCAGTGTTTGTCAATGTTTATGTTGCTGGGATTTCTGGTCATGATCCAGGAAGATATTGGGGCAAAGAAAACACAGCAATCATTTCTCACAGAGTTCATGGACATCCGAATGCCATCTAAGCTCAAGTCCATGGAAATGATACAGCCTTGATTTCAAACAGGTCATAAGCATTCCTGACTTCATGAAAATGCAGTCTTCTTCCTCTTCGATCAGGAACTTACTTAATTGACCTGGGCGCTTAAACAACTAAATGGTTTGTGTGACGGTGGATCTACCAGGAGAAGGCCACAGATAAATGGAAAGTCCTTGTTTCCTGTCTTCCAAGGATTACAAAAACCATGGGAACTCTCCCTGGTGCTACTAATACCATGACCTGCCTTGTTTGCTTAATCCTATCTTTGCTCTCACTTCTCTGTGCAAATCTCCTACCAGAAATCCAAACTGAAGGGACTCTGATTTGTTGTTTCTGCCTCTGGCCAGCACCACTGGGCTACCCTCCTGTCTACCACCACTACCCCCATCTCCACCCAATTTGTCTTCACTCCACCTGACACAGGACTGTCCTGGGATGCAACTTTGATGATGCTCCTGCCTAGTACTGCCTCCGAACTCTCAAATCTCACTGTAAATTCCTAAGAGTCTTACATCAAAAAACTACAGAACTTGAAGAGTGCTTAAAGATTATTTAATGAGTACTAATTCTTCTTGTCCAGAGCATATTACTTAATCACATTTTGGAAATCTTATGTCACTAAAAGACCAGTATTGCAAATAATCTGTTAAATGTTTATATTTTCTCAGTTACTTAATGGTTAATGAGGTTAACATGTGTACTCAACACTTACTGGTGTGTGGTCTCAAATGATGCTAATGCACATTAATACTCCTATTACAAGACCCCTGAGCCCGTTTCCCACACACTTTACATCAAGAGGTCCATAGGGTAACTAAATCTAGACAGTTTATGCCTGATGCCAAAACCTACCCAGACCCAGCCAACTGGTGCCATGACCTTGCCTTAGGACAAGGGCTGAATAGGTAGAAATGGAAGGAGGTGTTCCAGTTAAGACCTGTAATATGGAGTCCACCACAAGAACTTCTGGCTTCTGGATCTGAATTCCTCACAAAGGTTTTCTCTGAGAGAGTGCATTTTCGTCCTGGAGTACAGTCTTGATCTGAGACTCCACAGTTCATTAAATGCATTCTTAATAATCTTAAAGCTTAGTTGGGGATTGAGAATAAAAGATCCAAGATCCTTTTTCATTCAGAGGACTGTTCCAACTCTACATAAATTTATAAATGCAGGTATGTAGACATGTAAGAAAAGGGATATTGCTTGCTGCAGGGATCACTGCTAACCATTAATATCCATTTTATTTTTCTTCAGGTACATAGACAACATTTCACAGCCCCTCTTGAAGTTAGAATCTGGTCCCATGATGAAATTCTCGCCAGCAGAATTTGAGTAGAAGTGATATGTGTCACATTGAGGCTTGGCCTATAACAACCTCCCCTCCAATGTGATCCTTCATTCTATTTCCCTTTCTGCCAGTCAGTTTCAGATGGTAATAAGGACCTTGGAGATGACAGAGCCACAAGGCAAAAGGAACCTTGGTCCCTGAATGATCATGTGGAGAAGAGCTAACCTGAACACCTACCCAAGCCTGATAAACTTCCATAGATTCATGCTTATCTCTGCTTATCACGACAGAGAGCCTTGTTAACAGAGTGCTCAGTTCAAGGTCTTGATGCAATAGGCATGTTGAGGGAGAAGTAATCTACCTCCAGCATGTATAGCATCTCAATCTTAGGCTCTGAGTCCAGCTAAGGAGCTCTGTACAAAAACTGGCTTAGAGTCAGTTCATATCATTCCTTTGTGAAGGATAAGAACATAAAAATAGATTGCCTAATATCACATATCTTATATGCAACAAAGCTAATATTTGAACCCCAGTCTTGGACACAGTGCAGGGTACTTTCCACCATACATCAGCAAGCAGGGTGCTTGAAGAGTTTCCACTCAAGGATCATTAATGAAGACTACTACTTTTCCATTGAAACTTGACCTCTAGAAATGTATTTCCTTTCTCATATGCATGTTTCTAAATTCTTTTGAAGTAATTTTTTATCCATTTTGTAGATAGGAACATTAAGGTACATAAAGTTTGAGTTATAGAGAACACCAGTTATAAAAATTAGAATTCAAAACAAAATTTTATATGGATTTCAGAGCAATTATTTTCTATATTTCTTTTTAAAATGTGATCTCTCTTGCCAACCAAACCTACGTGTTTATAATGCATGAACTGTTATGGGTCTATCTCTTTTTCTCAGTGTCTTAACAGGAATTTTATAGTACAGATACTTCATAGCTTTAATTGTATCAAATTTCTGTCTCTATACCAAGAGTCTTAGTGTAGATGCAACCCAGATTTTTTAAAATAACTTTTCCTTCTAAGTGTCTATGTGTAAGCCTTTGGGTTTAATTTCAGAAGCATCTCATAGGTTGTAAAGATATAACAATCTGTGAATAATATTTAAGTCGATAATAGATACAAAGCTGTATAAATTGTAAAGTTGAATGTCGTAATATGTTCAAAAAGATACTGAATTCTCTGAGGGAAGTCAGATCCAGCAACCTTGCAGCATCAATCATGATTTCATTGAAGACTTGACATAGCAATTAATGGTGTATCTGGCAAGTATAGGTGCCTCTAATCATGTCTTGGACCGCATACCAAAATAATACCAGGCAAAGACTTTCAGTAAATTACTTTCATTTACTCTGCGCAACTGAATTGAAATTCTTCTCTCTGAGTACTCTGGACAAATTACTTCTGCCACACGTGTATTTTTGACTTGGACAAGAGAGTACATAGAAATAGTGGTGATCACTCAGGCAACACATTGACTGAATCACATGATGATCAGTGATGATGCCCAGGTCAGGAGTTACCCATTTACATCCTTTTTAGAAAAAGATTTCTGCCAGGGTTGGAAAGACCACCTTTGGATCTGTTAAATCAAATGGTCCTCAAGTGACTATAACATTTGTGGAAAAAAGAGTTAACTACATAGAAAACATTTTCCTCCACCTCATCCTAATATCCAATCATTCTGGAACCATACACATGACATCAACATTAAACTGTTTTTGTGTTTCTTCTCATTCCAAGTGATTTGTATAATATTAAAACTTTACAAGGTCTTGCATCATTTTAACTATAGCTATGCTGCCATGCTAGTTTTTGCATTAACACAATCATTTCTAGGCACTATATTAAATATGACTCATTTAATACTGTATCAATAAGCCTGACCTCATAATAGATACTGCTGTCCTAGGTCTTTAACTGTTGAAAAGGGGTGTGAGGTCAACAGCATATTAATAGGAGTCAGCTATGCTCATGAATTGTTCATTATTTTTGTTGTTTAAATGTTTCTGAAATAAGAACATAAGATGAGATACTTTCACACACGCGCGCGCACACACACACACACACACACGCATACACCACAGTGCCTGTATAGATTTAAGAGAGACAGGGGGAGAGAGAGAGGGAGAAAGACTAAGTTTCTGTGATTTGGGAAGTTTTATTCAAATCTGTATATTTACCAAAGTAAAATAAATCTTTATTTACTGAGGGTAAAACTCACTAAAGTGTATTTTTTAATTGAACTCAGAAAGATGCACTATATAATTTTTGGAAAATTGAGAGAAACTGAAATCAAAATAAAGCAGTTGTGTGCAGAAGAAAAGACTATACAAAGTTCAACCCAAAATGTATTGTGAAATGTAGTTCTTTGATTAATGAATATTCTTCTCTTACTTTAGAGCTCACATATCTCTTTCTGTGTGCGTAGTTCTTCCTCACAAATATTTAAATATAGCTTTGTGTGTAATCACTGCATTACAAAGATAATATAGCTTTATGTCCTGCCCTCAAAATTATTTGGCTACGTTATAGGTAACTTTGAGAGCAACTTCCTCTCCTTCAGAAGAGAAAGAACACAACAGCCTAAGCCAAGTGCTCATAAATGTCAGATACACTTGTGCAAGCCGAGATTAGCATGTCTGTTAGGTCATGAGGGCATGGTCATTTCGCTTCAAAACTCCCCAAATTCACTTACCTTTTATTTGTCATCTGTTATGACATTTGAAGCTAAATTTGTGTGCTTTTCTTAGAATGTCTCATCTAATTGTTTCTGTAATTCAGAGTTGCAGTCTACATTTTACGATGAAAAAAGAAAGCATTTGCATTCGCTATCCATGTTCCCAAGCGCTTATTTCCAAATGATATTTTCATAAGTGGAGTTTGAAGGTTTTCTATAATGCAATTCCAAAGTGCCTCTCCCCAAAGGGATAGGTTCCTAAAGCAATGAATCAATATATATTAGATCTGAAAGGAGAAAAAAGAAGCCAAACTTCTTCCGCTGGTATCATGCAAGGACAAATGTCTACCTAACTAACCCAGCCACAATATATTTGCTTTTCTTTTCTTTTTTTCTTTTTTCTCATCTTGACAGGGATTTGCAGATGTCTTTTTAACAACCATAAAACAGAAATACTCGATATGAAAACAAAAGAATATGTATATTGCCAGTAATAATTCGGGTAATCTACAACTTCCATTAGCACTGCTGTTTTTATCCGTTTCCACATGCAAACTTCTTTCTGCTTATAAATCAGGAGACTAAAGGGGAATAAATACATACGTATCATAGTGATCTAACACCCATCCCAAGCAAGGCTCATCCTGTGTCACTGCCTAAGTCATGCAAATTACACCAGAGCTGCCAGTTGACTAAGATTAATGACACTGCGCCAGCTTCTTTGTTTCTCTCTGCTGCCGTTTAGTGTGAAATACTATCCAAAAACATTATCTATCCTCGATTAATCCCACAAATTTGTTCACACGATGCACATTGTTTAGGGCAATTTACAACAGGAACATACTGAGCACAATTGCATTTAATTACTTGGGTTCTAATTACATTCATTAAAGGCTAATAAAATAAATGAAACAGCTTTAAAAGCTTCTGCAAAACACATGGGTCTTGTCTCCCTAGTGAAACATACAGTAGATGTTTGATGTGAAACACAGATTTGACCATATATGTGTGTTTATATATGTATATATATACATATTCCATATGTTATGTAAGGTTGATTTTAAATCATAAGCAATAAAACATCGAGTGTTCTACAAATGCATTTACTTACTGAGTGGTTGAGAGATTTTAGGAACCTAGAACTACTTTTTATGTGGCAAATAAAGAGAAAAGCAAATCAGTTTTCAAAATCCATTTTGAATCTTAATTGTTTCCACCTTCATGGCTCAGATGCCCAACCCTCTTTCCCATGCCCATATCATAATGGTCACTGACCAACAGAACAGGGAGACATTCCACTCAAGCTGGGTTCTGGAGAATATTTCCATCGGGTTAATCCCAAAACTCAGTCAGGCCTTTGGCTTACTTCGGCCCAACACTGGAGGCAGTTTGTTTAAAGACCCGATAACCTATTGTATGGAAATTCACGCTTTAAGGCACATTGGGCAGTCCGTATAATTTACTCTGTGAGCGTTAAAAAAAAAAAAGAACTTTGTGTAAATATCTGATTTTCCTCATATTTACATGCCTATTTTAATGCACTGTGTTTGGACCATTTGAGAAAGAGAGAATGTAAAATATCATTGTTGACAACTATGCCAGAGAGAAACAAATATTGGACATTCAAATAAGGGCTTCATTTCAAGCTTTTCCGGCACTGGACTTGAGCTCAGAAAAATCTATACTACCAAAGACAAATGTCTTATATGGCTTTGAAGTCCACACCTACTTTACCAAGTCCATGGGGATTTTACCTGGTAAAGGTACACTGTGCCTTGTAAAGCCCTCTTCAGTGCTCAGCACTGACAAATATAGTGGCAACATATAAATCTAAATACATGGGATTGGCATATCTCATCACAAACAGTATTATTTTGCTTCTAGAGTATTATGTGAAATAAACCAAGAACTTTGGGGATGATTTTGATAGGCATCTGGATTTAGGATTTCAACTGGATTCAGACCTTTGCCAAAGAATGAAGATTTTTTTTTTTTAAATCTTACTAAACACATTGGAAATATCCTATTGCTGTCTTTTTTTTTTTTTTTTAAGATTTTATTTATTTGACAGAGAGAGACACAGCGAGAGAGGGAACACAAGCAGGGGGAGTGGGAGAGGGAGAAGCAGGCTTCCCGACGAGCAGGGAGCCTGATGCGGGGCTCGATCCCAGGACCCTGGGATCATGATCTGAGCCGAAGGCAGACGCTTAACGACTGAGCCACCCAGGTGCCCCTGCTGTCTTCTTTTATATGAGTACTCTTTGACCCAGCAAGTCTACCTCTAGATCTCTACCTTGAGGAAATACTCTCACACATGCACAAAAACAGAGTTAGTAAGAATGGTTATTAAAGCATTGTTTATAATAGCGAAAGAAATGGAAACATCCTAAATGCTCATCAATAAAGGAATGGTTAATAACTATAGGAATCCATATTCTGTAGTCCTATGTAGCAATTAAAAAGAACAAAGTAAATTCATATATACTATATGGAATGTTTTCAAAAAGCAGCTGTGGGACGCCATATACTATACATGGCATACAAGATAAAAGAGTTTGTAGATGTGTGTGTGCGTGTGCATGCGCCTGTGTGTGTAAGCACATAGAAAAGATTTGGAAGAATCCAAAAACCAATAGCAATGGTGACCTCTGAGGAGAGTAGACAAGGGGGTAGCAAGAGAGTCTCAGGGCAGGAAAGAGGACCTCTACTTGTTAGTCAATACACTACGCAATTGAATTTTTATAAGGATGTATTTATGTATTATATGTAACTTTTTGAAATTAATATACGTACAAGCAGAATATTTAGAACTATAATGTGCCATTAAATACTCCCTCCCCTGCCACATGCACACACAATAATTTCCCAAACATCTTCATCTGATAGTTCTTTGGAACATGATCTGGAAGAGGTTTTCTAAGAAAGTTATCACACGGAGTGGGACTGATGTTTTCTCTCTTTGACATCTGCTCTCTGCTTCTACCTTACTATTTTTATTTCCTCCTGTTATGTGTCACGGCCAGCAATTTGGGGGAGGTCTATTCTCGTAACACAGCCGTAGGAGGCACTTATTGTCCTCACAGAATCCCGCTCACAGGAACGCTGACTTGTTTGCACCCCCTACCCTAGAGAATCCTAAGAGTTTCAGACTCGTGCCCGACATGGCTGAAGATTACCTCTCATTAGTAATGCGATGACGCAGGCTTTGGTGCAAGGCAAGCACAAGCGTTTGCTTTGGGAAGAGTTTTAAAGGAATGATGTTCTGCTATCATTCACTCGTTAACACAAATGCTTTAATAGGATTCTGACACTATTTTATAAAACTCAGTCGTAATAGCATGGAAAAGGACTTGGCATGAAAAAAAGGTGGGTAAACGAAAAGCAGAGCAGGTATGAAGCCTTGGATCATATCTTCTGATGCAAGCCTACTTTTCTCTTTGCCACTTCTCAAACACCCCAAGATCTCCAGAGCTTGAGGGATTCAAAACCTCCAAGAGTGGAGACTCACCTTTTCATCACATTATCTCTGATAATGCCTAGAGAGTGCAGTCCAAATCTTTAGGCCTTGCACTCAAGGCTCATCATCTATGGGGTTTTACATCTCACGACATGGTTTCCTACACCATAGGCACTGCTCAGACGTGGTGATGTCTTTTTGATAGTCTCTCTTCCTAGAATCTCTTCGTCATTCTCTACTGCTCTCTACCTGTTAGGATCCCTCAAAGTCTATCTAAAATGCCATTTCTTCTGGTGATTTCCCCGGGTATCCCACGAGGTACCTTTCCTGCTGAAAGTCATCCTAGCGATCACTGTATCTCCATTACAGTTTATTTGCTACATGTGCTCTTGTATTATGGATCTCCATGTCTGCCTCAGAACCCTCTCATAACATGTAAGCTCCTTCAAGTTTGGGACTGATACCAATGTGCTCATGAAACCAAGTAGAGTGCTTATCACATGGCAAGGAGGGATTAGGGGAAAAAAAAAAAACTAATAATTAAACATGAAAAGAGTGCCTCAGTTGTTTAAATAATTATTCAACAATGTGTACCGATATGAAGCTGTCAGTAGAGGGAGCACCTCCAATGTCTAACAGGGCACCTGGCATATAGTAGGTGCTCAATAAATATTTGCTGAATGCATATGAATAAGAATGAAGAAACAAACAGAGGAACAAATAAGTGAAGGGTTTTTTTTCTTGGTCTTTCCACCATTTATCTACCCCAGGAGGGAAAATGTTTATTATAGTGTCTCATGAATAATGTCAAAAATCCCTTCATGGCATTTCATCAAAAACAGCAGTCTTCAGTATTATAATCTGAAACTATAATAACGGCTTTATACAAAGTCTGTAATTCAACATCTAGTTTCCATTAAGAGTTTTAGGACTGACTCTAACATGCTTATAGTTTAAATCTGTTCTATTTTACAATAAAAGCTGTAGAATAATTACAAATAGGTTTAACAAGTCTGGATTAGTAAATCAATATCTTTAGAATTCTGTCTTTATACATACTTGCAGAGATTTAAGATAGGGTGTTTTTTAATGACATGAACATCCTGAGAAGTGATAGGCAGAAGAAATGCCTTTAAGGAGAACAGGAGGCTCAGTGATTCTTTTGTCAGTAGGAAATTCCTCTTGTACTTCAACCCTTCTGGGCAAGAGACCATGGCTTCCTCTGGATGGCCAAGTGACAGCATTCCTTGTATATACTCAGACGGGTTGCATTCCTTTATATGACTTACAAGAGTTTCTCCTTCCTTTTACTAACAAAGATGCACAGTGCAGCAGGAAAAGACCCACACAAACAATATCAATGCATTGTAATGGGATTCAGTGATTTCTTTCCTTTTCTTCTTTCTTTTTTTTTTTTTTTTTTTTTTTTAGCCACCTCCAGGAAACTAAGAAGAGCTGTTCTACGTAAGCACCAGAGAAATATATAACTACAAACTGAAAGCTCATGACCTCAATCCTCAGCCACCCCTTGCCCCTCATTACTGCAACAGTTGGTGTAGGGAAGGATTAAAGAGGGCTAGAAATCACTGGGTGAGCATACAAGGGCTCAGAAATTTGACCTTCGTTACTTAAAGCACACAGTCTCCACTAAAAGCTGGTATATGAGGAGAATTAAAAACAGAACCAAGAAAGGTCAGGTGGAGTGCAGATGCACTAACAAAGATGAGGTTGAAATGGCAAAAAATAAGATAAAATAAAATAAAAAACCCTCCAAAATATTCATCTTTTCTTCTACCAGGCATAAGTTGACATCACAAGGAGACATTTTGGCTTTTGCCACTAACCAAAAATGCGAAAGAGCCTCCGTGCCAAAAGCAAGAGCTTAAGACTTACAATCACCAGAACAAGGGAAGACTTGAGCATGCAGCTCCCAATGCAGGAGGCTTTCTTAGGGCACTTTCTAATGAAGTGAAATCAGATTGTGCCTCCCCTCTATCTGATAGCTTTTATTATCTGTATCTACGAATTACCCAAGTTTAATGGGAAATACAAGAAGAGATTACAAAGGCACTGACTAGTAAAATATTTTTACAATTGTGAAATTTTCTTCCCCGGGAAGGCAGAGTAAGGGGCAAGGGGCTAACATCGTAAAGCATATGACCATGGCAACAGCCGCAATGGGGGCATGAACTCACAAGCGTTTCAAAAAACATACACTAAGAAGTGAATGATTCCCATCTGTCAGCAACAATGGGACCACATTATTCATTGTCCTGACAGTCCTGTACCCCATGGGTGCTGAGAATAGGCCTCCCCCTTCAGAGATCTCTTATTGTAGGTGAGGAAACAGAGGCATTTAATTGAACTAAGCCTATGTGACTTGCCCCAAAGAAGTAAGCAGCCTGAGCTCTTTTCTTGGTCTTTCCACCAAGTGTTTGCTGACTTTGGGACAGAAAATCCAATAGCCAGCTATTTTCTTTTTTAAGAAAAATAATGACCCTAAAGATATTTTATATTTCCATAATGGTTTGCACTTTCCAAAACAATTTCATAAATCTTCAATGAAGCAAATAAATGAGTTAAATACTATCATCAAAAGATGGTAAGAAGTGTGTGTGGAGATCCTAATCTTTGAGGTTTTTTTCATTTACACAAACAGTGAATCCTCTGGGACAAGTGCTATCCAATAGAAATGTAATCTAATGCACTCACATAATTTAAAAATTTCCAGTAAGCATAGTAGAAAGAGTAAAATAAAAAGAACAGGTGAAACTTATTTTAATAATATATTTGATTTAACCCAATATATCAAAAGTGTTTAAAAATGCAACTAACATAAAAAATTGTTTTTATATTTTACATTTTTATACTTTATTTGAAATATAGTATGTAATTTATACTTATAGCCCATCTCAGTTAGAACTAGTCACCTTTTGGGGCACCTGGGTGGCTCAGTCAATTAAGCATCTGCCTTTGGCTCAGGTCATGATCTTAGGGTCCTGGGATCGAGCCCTGCATCAGGCTCCCTGCTCAGCGGAGAGTCTGCTTCTCCGTCTCCCTCTACCCCTTCCTCCGCTCATGCTCTTGCTTGCTCTGTCTCTCTCAAATGTATAAATAAAATATCTTTTAAAATAAAAGAACTAGTCACTTTTCATGTGCTCAATAGCCATGTGTGGTTAATGGAAACTGTTTTTAATAACCTAGCCCTGAAGTTCCTTCTTTCCCCTAATTTAGATGTTATGCGGCCCTAGTTTCTCCACTAGCTAATGTAGATTTCAGGAATATAAAAAATTGGTTGACTTGATTTAGTGTCATAATTACCAAGGGCATCTGAAAATCCACTTGGGAGATATTCACATATTCTCTCAAGTCCTAAGAATGAATATGTGTGTGTGTGGACAATGAATAATATTGTGACAATATTATTGCATATGTGTATGACATGTATCAACAAGCCTTAGTAATGTCCCTATGCTATGTAGAGCATGTCACAAGTACCAGATCAAGATTAAATTATCATTTTGGACAAAATATTTATTAGGTCCCTGCAATGCATAAGACAGCCTTGTTTCCTTCACCAGCAAACCTCAGGGTGATTCTAAACTTTTTGACAGCCCAAAGTGTGGTGGATGAAGGATTAAACAAGGACAATCTGGCTTCAAGTCTGGTCTCTTTATAGGCACTATGATTTTGTGCAAGTCATTTCCCCACCCTGATCTTCCGTTTACTCTTTGGTGAAATGACTGGGTGACCTTTACGCTCCTTTCCAGTTCTGACAGGCAATGGCTTGGTAATAAAAGTTTACTTCCTTTTCGCCTCAAGGACCACATTCCTTACACTTCAGCAGTTGTCTGTATGTTGTGATTTATAGAGTACTAGTAGGATCACCAGATTTAAGGAAAAAAATACCAAACATCCAAGTAAAGTTTAGCTCAATTAGAACTTCAAGAAAACAATGAATAATGAAGTATAAGCATATCCCATGCAATATTTAGCATGTACTGGTACTAATAATTATTTGTTGTTTACCTGAAATTCCGATGTAACTGGTGCCCTGCCTTGTATCTGGCAACCCTAGGGACTAAGAACGTCTCGTGGCCCTTTCCCCTCCCCAAGGGCTTGACGTTCTCATGTTGTAGCTCAGCAGAATGAGATAAGCACAAGCTTTTGTCAGATACCATGAGTTGGAACCCTGGTTTGGCACATTTTCACTGTGTGTGACTCAGTTTCCTCATCTGTGATCTTAAAAATGGACCTGTAAGGTAAGTATTTATCCCTGTTCTATAAATGAGGAAACAGAAGATGAGAGAAGTTGGACTAGTCCCTTTACATTCATATTTTAATCATTGATCAATCTCTAGGAGAGGGCAATCATTACATGAAATACTGTATATGCCAGGTACCGATTAAGCACTCAACAAATGCCATATATTTGTGGCATCATTAAGACTAGAAGAGTTGTTGATAGGGTGGTGGGCAGGGGAAATTTTGACTTAGAGGACTCTTTTGGAAGGGCAGACATGAATGAGACACTATACCAGCGTCTTGAGCCCCTGAGGAAGGAGTGATGAATAGGAAGGTGAGAAAAAAGGCATAGAATCCAGATGGGAGGGTACACAGCTATTAGCTCTCCGTGTGTTATCTACCTCACTAAGCACTGTGCATCACACTACAGTTCCAGAGTTTCTGTTCTGCATGATTTCCACAACTGCTTCCCAGTACTCTTAGTACTGAGTAAAGCAATCTGAATCAAGGTTTTCCTTCATTAGGGAAAGCACAGATACCACACCCAAGACAAATTCCTTTTCCCATTCCCCCAACATTTCTATAAACCATGCACAAAATGCAATTGCAATATACAAGGATAGCCTCATTGGGAAAAAATAAGCTTCCCTGAGGTAACAAGCCTGGGGGTTTGAGTGGCAGCGGGAAAGGGCCAATCTTTGCCTTTACAGAATTATGAGCTAAATTGAAAGCATCCCTTCTGGGGTTCCTTTTAGTGCCATTAGCAGAGCTACTTCTTTCTCCCACCAATGGCTGCCACTAATATGGCATGTTACTCCCAAAAGCTTGGAGACCAGAAAGCTCTTCCCAATTTTTCTATCACCTTGGGAAAGCTCTATCCCCTCCAACTGAGACTGATTAAAAAGTAAGAAATCCTTTCCTCATGATTTCCATCCTAAATTCTCAATTCCAATGATGTTGGCATGCCTTCAGGTGTTCCTCCAGCTTTTGCTATTCTTTTCCTTTTCTCCTACACATCAGTCTCTGCTCCTTTCTTTAATACTCTGAGTTCTGTCTCCTTCCATAACACCTTCCCCAGCCAGCCCACACCAGAGTCCTCTCTCTCTTATCTGAGCTCTTCTGGCTGGTTTGATTCATTTGGCATTTATACGGCCTTGTGTAGCACGTGCATGTGTGTGCATGTGCACAAATATGAGTGTCTATCCAATTAGAATGTCAACATTTTCAAGACAGAAACAAAGTCTTATAGTTCTCTATCTCCTCATATTTAATGAAATAGTACCTTTTAGATGTTCAATAAACATTTTTGAGAGGATAATAATAAAATCATCAGATCTCCTTCTAATAATCCATGATTTTGTCTCATTTAGGCTGACCTAACCTGTTGAAACTGGTGAAAGTTGTCATATTTTTATAGCTTGGTCTATGGAGCATATTCAGACTTCAGTGGGTGGTGGACAAAAGGCTAGAGTAAGTTGATACTGAAAATGGGAAGTTGACCCAACAGTAGAGCGGGCCACTGAGGGAAGTACCAGCAGTGCAAATTAGCATCTGCATCCATAGGGTTCATCGGTGGTGGTCGGTGAGGGCAGTAGCTGGAGTGTCCAGACTGTTGTGATTCTCAAACTCGGTGGGTGACAGTGCCATGGTTTTGGGTTTCAATCTATTTATTTAATTTTTTAATTTATTTTTTTAAAGAATTGATTTATTTATTTGACAGAGAGAGACACAGCGAGAGAGGGAACACAAGCAGGGGGAGTGGGAGAGGGAGAAGCAGGCTTCCTGCTGAGCAGGGAGCCCGATGCGGGGCTCGATCCCAGGACCCTGGGACCATGACCTGAGCCGAAGGCAGACCCTTAACGACTGAGCCACCCAGGCGCCCAGGGTTTCAATCTATTTAAATATCAGGACCTGTCTAGGAGCTAGAGATACCATAGACAAGGTCTAGTCCCTGGGAAAGGTGGCTGGCAGAGGTAAGCAAGGTATCTCTGTCCGTGGTCTGGGATCTAAGGCAGAAAGCCAATGCCTAGCAGATCTTGAAATGCTTATCTGAACACCTAAGAAGATATCTGTTTATACTCACTAAATACACACAGAAAGATGAGGGGAAGCCTTCATTTTAGGGGATATATGAGTACCAGAACTAATCTTACAACAGCAGGTCTTAGATATCTTACAGAAGCAGGACTAATTCTAGATCACACTTCCTGATGAGGCATAATCCTTTAATGCTTCTTCCAGTTCTTAAGATTTAAGCCCAAGGATTGAGGAGGACTGAGCTTAAAGATGGAAGTCCTCAGTTCATACACATATATAGGCCTACCAGGACTGGCTAAGGTAAAGGCTGGTAATTTATCTACTGAGTAATGGTTAGATAGCTTGTCATATATGCCCTGAGGTTTCTCAATAATGGCTAAATACCTTTTTTCAAAAAAAAATTCAAGCTAATTATTGTTTAATATTAATTAAGAAACACATACACACATTAAAAAGAGAACACACTTCTCCAACTTACAGTTTGAAAAGCAGGCCTGGATGTTCTTCATGAGTTCATAAAGTTCATAGAGAGACAATATTACTTCTTCTCCATGGCATAATGCTCTAATGTAGTCTGCTTTAGAAATATGGTGCAGGTCTTAAGTAGAGCTCACAAAACCTGCCACACTCTTCAGTAATTGACTGTGGATTATCAAGGATGGTAGATGGGGGGAGAGGGAAACGGGAAAATACTGGTCAAAGGGGACAGTGTTTCAGTTACGCAAGATGAATACATTGTGGAGATCTGATGTAGAGGGTTGTTACTACAGTTAACAATACTATATTGTATACTAGAAATTTGCTAAGGTGGTAGATCTTAAGTGTTCTCACTACAATTCCTATGTGTCAATTATACCTCAATACAGCTCAAAAAAAGTATGTAGATGAAATGATAAAGGTCTGGAAAATGACCAGAGACAGAAACCTAGAAGCCCCTACATATAAGGATGGGGGAGAGGAATGACAGTTAATAAAGTACACTGAGAAGAAAGGGTCAGGCCAAAAAAAGTAGAAGAGCCAGGGGAAAAGGCCATCATGAAAGCCCAAGAAAGAAGGAGCTTCCAAAAATCTGCTCTAGTCAGTGGTGGCAAATGTGGAGAGGCCTAGATGTTTCCTACTTGGCTCTAACACCTCCTTTCTAAGCAGATTCACACAACGTTCTAACTTTGGCTTAGTCACCAGTTTCAGCAAAGGCTGGAAAAGGATTAAACACAGTTTGAGCTGGAAATCTGTAGGAGGACAGAGCAAGGTCTTTTCTTCCATGTGCATTGTAGAGCACCATGCTGAAAGGGCAATTGGGGGATGCATAGGGTTGCTACCTTCCAGATTCAAAAATGAGTCAATGATTGTCTTAATAGGACATGAAGTACAGAAGTCAAACCAAGACAATGGAAATAAAAGTAAAAACAAGAGATTCCTGGGTATAATTTGAAGGCATTTAAAAAGATTCTGTTTAAGATTCTTAGGATTTGCACATAAATCTGGTGTTGGCAAATAATTGCCTATTCTACTGCCAAAGTTCTACTTTGGGGTTCTTAAAAATTCTCCAAACATATGGTGACATAACCTTTAGAGCTTAGATTTCATTTTTCACCTGTATGTTAGAAAAATGTATTAGTTTCAAGTAATACATTATTTTTCTAAATATTCATTTTAAATATTAAGACTCATAATATTACATGTCTCATGAAAGCATTACAAACCTCACCATTCTTTCACTGTTGTTCTAATAGATTGTTGTAAAAATATCTTACACTTGTAAGAAAACTGAAAACTTGGGGGAGGTGCAAAGATACAAAAATGCACAGCAAAATATAGCACAAAAAGCAAAGAGCTCCTTTTTTCTGTGTATTCGATATATCACGATCCTCACCTGTCCATGCGTGCTATGTGTTAGCATAGAACTTTCCAACATTTTGAATTCTATTAATCTAAAATATAAAGCCCTATACCTGTGATATATTACTAATGCTAATAGATAAGATCACCCAATTATAAACTTCAGTTTACTCTTATTAATGTAGCAAATGAAGTCATGGAAGTGAATGAGATCTCATTTTGGATAAGGTTCCATTTCTTGTTAAATGTTGTTATTTCAGAGTTGGGCATATATCATCATTGATATAACAATAACAGATGTCTTATTTGTGGATTCCTCTCCTATCCGCCTCACAGCAATGATTTTACTACTTGTGAAGGATTACGAAAAATTACTGG
Source organism: Mirounga angustirostris (assembly GCF_029215605.1). Taxonomy (NCBI): domain Eukaryota; kingdom Metazoa; phylum Chordata; class Mammalia; order Carnivora; family Phocidae; genus Mirounga; species Mirounga angustirostris. Next base: position 66,377,191 of record NW_026991717.1, on the reverse strand, counting down.
AAGACTTACAAGAGGTCTCTGCAGTATTTATCTAGAAGCCAAGTATAATATTGTTTTTCCAAACCCATCAACCAACACAACTTAATCCTGACTCAAACGAGCTGCATTATTCTTTCCTTAGTCAGCCTGCGTGATTACAGCTTCTGTACCCTTTTTGTCAATAAAAGTTGGATGAGTCGCAGTAACACATGTTAGGTGGGGGTATGAACATCCCATCCTCCTAGTCTCCTGAAAACATCAATGGTTATGTTTTTCGGGAGATACTAACACCAGGTTTTGTAGTGTGTACTTAATGAGCCAGTTCATACCCGCCCCGCCCCCGCACTGGGGTGGTCCTTTTTATTTCGGCAGTCCTCAAAGGGTTTGGAACTTGCTGGATTTCAGGTTTAGTTGAAGTTTGTGTTGTTGTTTCTTATGAATTGCCTGGGAATAAAGACAAGAGAATTTTGGGATTTTCAGGACATTCAAAGCCCTTACCCTGTTAATTGTCTACTGAAAAGAAACCTGGGGGGATGAGATGCCATAATCTCGGGTACAGTCACCAGGGCTGTGTCCTCAAATACCATCAACAGGTGGCTTGACAGCCTGTGCTGTAGATGATAGGAATGTCAGAGTTCAAATGTGTGATCAGGTGCTGGAAAAGACTTGGGGGGATTTCTTAATATTTCTGGAATTTTTCACAAGACCTCATTTAACATTCCCAGTGACATAGTAGGGCTATAGTTAACCATTGTCTTCTCACAGGGTGGATAAAGTCAAGGTGATTTTTATTTTATCTAACAAGCTGAGCAATGGGCACCTGTAGCACATCTGATTTTACAGTGCTTTTTAACAGCATATCAGAGTCCAGTTAGGGAAACACACTTTAGATCATTTACAGGGAAATGGAAATGTGGTGATGCAAGAGCTAGGAGGATCCAGACAGGGGATAATGAAGCAACCCAGAAATTTGCAATGGCAGGAAGCCTCTGCCAACTCTAAGGATCAAGGGAAGGAGGTGTTATTCCTAGAGCTCAAAAGCCAGAGCTGTCTAGTGGGGGCTAGAATCCCAGCTGAGAATTGCCTGGTGGGAACAGGGACCATGGAGGGAGAGATAATCCCACAGGAGCTAGAGCCACAGAAGGAAGAGAGCCAGTGCCAGAAATTTCCATTTCTAGGAGAACAGGGTGGCTTCTCTCCCATTGCCCACCAGCCCTCCACCTGTGCCTACCATTGGCCAAAACTATGCAGAAGCCATTTGGGAAGAGAAGTTGAGAAATGTAGGTCGCTGCAACACACATTAGAGAGGGGCAGAGCAGAGAATGGATTTGAGAGGAAACAAACGAATGGCTGGCAAAAATAGCATCTGCTACTCAAAGAAATTTATGTCAAAAACAAAAAAAAAAAATTCAGATTCTCTCAGTATTACATACAGTCTCTATCTTCAAAGAATTCTCTATAGCATTTCATTGGAAAAGTGAGATAATAGGCATTAGATAATTAAACAATGCAAATATATGAATACTGTCTGCTTTGCCGGAATGACCCTAGTTAGAACATGATTTAGCTCACATGTAATTGGTCAACAGGGGAATATAATTGATAAGCAGGAGGATGCTCACGTAACGTGGAAGTCACCTCGTTTCAGTATGTACATTTTGGTCAACAAGGGGAACCAAAACATAGCAAAAGGAGAGTTGTAAGTTTCTGCAAGAAAGGAAACGTTTTCCAGCATGGCTATTGCATTGGTCACAGCAACCCCTATTAAGGCTGCAGTATATAATTTTAGAAAATTAAAAACGAGGGCTTGCAGTCTAGGCTCCCTCCCCAAAGAGGTGCTCCCCCAGCCTGAGGAAACTCTTAGCTTGTTGCAGGTTGCCATGTCTCAGTGCCCACCTTAGCAGCCACCCATTGGCTCAGACTCCATTTCCATCTATGTTCATTATCTTAGCAACTCCTCCCTAATTAATCAGAATATTATCAGCATCTCCACTCTGTTATTACTGTTTGTTATTGATATCTACTGTGGCCATACCCAGCCACACTAAGGAAGACTGCATGCCAGGGAGATCCAACTTAGCTCAGATACCAAATATGGTTTTTATTATGCTCTGATTACAAATTGCATGAGGTTTTGAGCGGTCTGCCCAGTGAGCCCTTTTTATTGTGTGCATTTGTTTTGTTTTTATGGAAGATTGAATTTTTCTAGGAAAGCATATATCATGTTATAGTACAAGCACTTATAGTAAAAATATCATTTGGTTTGGTTACAAAGCACTATAGTATGGAGAAAAGATCAATATGGATCATTCATTCATTCATTCATGCAGCACTTATTAAACATCCTTTCCTTGGCAAATTCAAATAGGAGTCAGGCATAGAAAGAGCCTTCTCTCCAAAGAGTTTACAACCAGACCTGTTAGCAGATCATTAAAATACAAAGCAATAAATGTTGTAATAGGAGTATTATTGGCATGACAAGAAAGTCTAGAACAGGGTAAGAGCAATTTTGCCAGCGTCAGGAAAGACTTCAAGAGGAGATGATATTTGCATGGTTTTAAACAGTATCAGTTTGGCAAGAGGTGAAGGAGAAAAGAAGCATCCTAGGCTATAGGAAAACATGTGCAATGGCATAAATTAATATAATTAGTTAATATATGAGTTTGATATGAGTGTCTAGGAATGGAGCCAGAGATGAGAATCCATGCAGAAAATGCCAAGAACTGTAACAGGAGAAGTTGATGCTTAATTGCCAAAAGCCTTATAGATCCAGCTATAGGAGTTTAGCACTCATCCTATGAACAAGTGGACTCCAGCTGAGGTCTTTAAGGAGAGAAATAACTTGATGAGAATTGTTTTCAGGAAGATCATTCTGGTGTCTAGGTGAAGAATGGACTCGAGGGGAGGAAGACAAATGCAGGGGAGATCAGATAGGAGCTTTATGAATACTCCAAACAAAAATGATGAGGGTCTAAGCCAGTGGCCATGAGGATGATAAAAAGGGACTTTAGCCAGAGGATACTTCTGAGGGAGAATTGACAGGTCTGATGATCAATTGGACGTGGAAAATAAGGGACATAAGTCAAGGATGACTTTAAGAGTCCTAACTGAGGCAACAGGGTATATTGAAATGCCATTAGCTGAGGTACAGAACTCCATAAGGAAATGCAGATTTGAGGATGAAGGTAAGGGGTTTAGCACTTCTATTTTCAAACTGTCCAGGTTATTTCAGAAGTGGATATGGGGCCTTAATTTCTGTGAGAGAGCTGTACGAATTGGCAAAAATCCATTGTTGAAAGATATTTAACCATCTTTCTTATGGTTTGCATGCTATAGCCAGATCATAGGTGACCTAATTTCCTGATCTGTTAAATGGGTTTTACTTACCAGTGTTTGTAAAGAGATCAAGTTAAAATCTATATTCTCAACATTTAAAAATAGTATGAAAAGCAGCAATATTTCCAATCCAAAAAGCATCTGTACAGCTTGGCAAGCACACAATATGTAGATTGGGAAAGAAACACTGGATTTCCGGGCAGGAGCGCTGCATGGTATAACTGAGGACAGATGCAGTTTCATGGAAGTGCTTGCAGTGTACATAAAGAAGGCATTGCACAGCCCTGAATTAATAGGAATATATATTCTAATTAATTGACAGCAAGAGCTGTTGATAGAATGAAAACCTAGATCTCTAGCTCCCTAAGCAAGCACCCTGACACAGCCAAATAAATTGCTGAGACTCTGTCTTTATATAATATATGATGCAGTCTTGCAATAATCATCCCATGTTTTCCCATCCTCCATCTATTATTTTGGATTTGGGGTTCTTTTTTTATGCCCAAATTTAACATGCACAGAAGAGAAAATCTAGAGATGGAAATTAGAACAAAGAACAACAGAAAAATTTAGGAAGAGCACTTTAATTCAGACAAAATGGCCACGATGTTGCACATTTAAGAAGTCTGATTTTTGTAAAAATGAAAATTGTACCACTGACGCTCCTTCACTGTGGTGCTTTTTGCAGCAGAAGTGAAAGTTATACTGGGCCATCGGCATTTTCTTGTCATGTGCTTGTGACCAAAAGCACATTGTCATGTAAGTGATTAGTATCAGAAATATATAATTTTCTTTGTACTTAGTTAACACACCACTTGCCTTTTAGTAGTATCTTCTAAAAAAAAAAAAAACTATGTGAACCTCTTCAGACACGCTATGAAGACACACCATCTTCATACATGTCAAATCCCTAGGAGATGATTAAGGCCAAAAAGGCAAAGGGCAAGGGTTTTAGGAGCTCTGGTCCGATGCTTTCATTTATAACATCGCCTTATGAAGTAAAGGCTTCCTTCAGGCTTTTTGCTTAAAATGCTGCTAAAAATGATGTTGGTGTGTTTATATGGTGCTGATCTTTGCAACACAGAAATACTTTAAACCAGACGATTCATACAAACCCTTTATTTTAATACGCAATTGATTAGCTAACATTGCACATAAAGAGAGAATAATTGTAAATTGCCAACTAGTCTATATATACTCCCCTTAGGAGTGCCAAAATTGCAAGCCATAATACCACAATCGTGATGGAAACCTGAATAAACTTCTGTAAATTAAAATTTATTTCCTAATGATGTCTCCACCGAACCAATATTATCATTACCATTTATTGAGCAATAACTTGGTTCCAGGCTTGGAGTTAGGGGAGAAAGACATAAAGATAAATAAGACTCAAACTCCACTCTCTGAAATTAGTGGAGGAAAAGTTAAAAACATTAATAGCCATCTATAACAAAAGTGATCACTGGTGTTATATACCCAGGGCACAGACGTGCATGATTGTGTGTGTGTGTGTGTGTGTGTGTAGGTACAGTGAGAACACAGGGGAGAACACAATTTTAATGGGAGAATAGTGTCAATTAAAGAACATGGCACTGTAGTGAATGACAAATTGTAGCCCCAGAAATACGGTGTTTTGAGAGTCAAAGCACTTCTTAAGGACCTGCTTCCAATTTTTAGCTCACTGCCTAACAAAAGAGACCAGATTCCTCAGGATCCAAGACAGGCATTCCCTGCTGGGATGTATCTATTCATCCATTAACTTTATCCAGTTGTAGGTTTCCTAAAATTGCAGAAAGGATCATTGTTTGGTAGAGAACTCTGCACAAAACAGAAAAGCTTTGGGAGCCTGGGCCGGAGGAAGAAACAGCTAGGGAATATTCTTCATGTTCCTCTAATGTTCTGCAAAATTTTTGTACTGTGGTGCACATAGAAATGAATTCTGAATGTGAGTCAAACAGTAGGAGGGCACTGTCAACAACTGGATTTGTCAGAAAGCGGTTCCCTTACAAAAAAACGCTACAAGGAAAATTGTGAATTTCCTGCTCAGTATTCACTGTAATTCGGCAATACTTTCCTTTAAAAATGTAAAACAGCAAGAAAAGGTACACGAAGTGCATTTTTATTTGTTTATGACTTGAGAGTTTCTGATGTGTAAAATGGCTATGAGGCCCAAAGGCAAAGGAATCTTTGTCTCAAAGGGAAAATGCTGTGGAAGAAAATAAAGGTTGGGTTAGGTATTCAACAAGATTCAGAGTCACTCTCAGGGGAGATGTCCTTCATTTGGGGAGACTCTTAAACTCATTCAGGCCACCAGGGTACCAGTTAGCACAAGGCAGTTGTAATTCACTAAATGGAACCCTGGTGGCCTGAAAGAATCAATGCTACCAAAGAGACAAACTTACCTACAGGGAGCAAATTAGGTGCTAGCGGAATGTCTGATTATTTTGCCATTTATATTTATAGAGTCAGTGAGTCAACAAGTATTTATTGACCCCCTAGAGGTAGCGTTGCTCACTAATAAATGTGTGGGTACCTATTAGTGGTTAGACACAGTCTCCTGCCCTCAAGGAGATTTACAATCCAATAGAGGTGATAACTATCCTTTAAAATGGATACTTATTAATAAAAACAACAAAAAGGAAATTAGGAAGTTTGGGCTGGGAATTTTCTTGCTGTGTTGGAAAAATGGGATACTAATAAATCAGGACAAACCTGAAAGATGGACTTGGAACAGGGTTTTTTGGTTGGTTGGTTGGTTTGGACTGGTTTATTTGGGGGGCTTTGTCTTTGTTTTGATTTGTTTTGTTTTGTTTTGTTATTTTTAAAGGCAGAAACAGGACATGACAACAGGAGGAAGGATTTATTTGAAACCTTCAGGGAAGCCTTGGTTAAGAATTTTTTGAGATTGAACAAGGGAGAAACATAATATTAGAACAAAATGGATGCTGTCTTGGTTGACCAGCTAAAAGATATAACATGGCTTGAGCATAAGAGAGATAATAGACCTTGTGGGGAAAACTGGCTAAGAGGGAAGGGTTGGTTTTTGGGGTTTTTTTTAAGTTAACATCTAACAAAGAAGTCATTGGAAGTCATTATTAACAGAAACACAAGATCTAAGGAATGAGCAGTACTTTTTAGCCATGTGCAATAGGATTCTGAGTAAGGGGGGCTTGGGGACCAAGAAGTCAACAATAAAGAGCCAACCATTTTGTATCCTGGTTTGTGGAAAGGCTGTCCGGTGGGGCTAGAGAAGAACAGACAGTGAGAAACAAAGTTACCTCTGGCGGGGGATCTTTTGAAGGGGCATTTAAAGGAGCTAGGGTACCTAATGAGCCCAGTTTGAGTCCTACTGAGTCTGATAATGACAAAAGGAAATCTAGTGAGAGTTATACTAAGGGTCATTTACCAAATAGTACTAAACCCTTCCTGAAACCCTTCTTGCCACAGGGTGGCCTTCCATGCTAAGCAGGGCCCCTTACTATCTTCAACACCTATCTTATCCATAATGTAGTCCCTCTCTGGACCCCATGGCTCTGCAAAGTGGTATCAGGGAAACCAGGCCGTCTGAGTCCTAGTTCTGCTACCTCTGATCTTGAGTTAGGCTTAAACCTCTTTGACATCCATTTCCTTAACTATAAAATAGAGTCAAATAATAAATCTTATCTCTCGGGGATGTTTGGAAATTAAACAAGATAATATATATCAGGTATCTGGTATATAGTATGTACTCACTAAATGTTAGCTCTAATAGCTCTAATATACCTTTTTAAATTATAAATATACATACAAATGTATCTTGGATATGCCATCAATTTATAACTGTTCATTTCTTTCTACTTTCTACAAATACTTTTTTTCTAAATCTTTGTCCCTCTTTAGAACCTATAATAAATGCCCTATTTTTAAGAATCCACACCCCACTCCGATTAACTCCTTAACAACTATATCCAAAATTATTCCTGCACTTTTTAAAACTACATCAATTTTCAGTCATTTCAATTCAGTGCAATTCCATTTTAAAAGACAAGAGATTTGAAACCAGAAGATGTAGGTCATAAGCTTTAGCCAAACAATGTAGACAAGTTTCTGCACCTCCACGAATCTAAATTTTCTGTTTTTGTAATCGAAATAACAGCAACAGATGTATACACATTGCCAGTCTTGCAGGATTATTATTAAAACAACTCAGATAACACGTGTAAAGCTCCAAAGAGTTGCAGCAATCCAAAAATTATTGTTAGAAACCACTCTTAGTGGTCTTATGCTTATCACTGACTAGAGGATGAACTTTGAGAGTAGACACCATTGCATCTAGTACAGAGCATTCATATCACCAGCACTCCAGAAATGTTTTCTGTGTGTTTGCACAGAGATGGTTGGCAGACACAGAAAGAAGACAGAGCCCGATCAACAGAGCTGAAGTGGATCCCATTGAATGATTCTTTAAAGTAGGGAGCTGGAAAGACTAACTCGCAAGTGGTACCCACTCTCTCCCACATGTTGTGCTATTTTTTTATGACAACAATGGCATTTGGAGTTCTTGACCAAAAGAACTGTGATTTCTTGGTTCGAACTTGTGACCTCATCCGCAGTTCTAAAACAAGAGTTGCCAGTTCATGCATGGCTTCTCACGGTCCTTAATTCTGGCCACCTCACACAGAGGCTCTTGAGCTGTATGGCAGACCGATAATGTCCAGAGCATGGAATTTCTAAATTAGTACATCATGTTATGCAGAGCTCTTGGAAGGCTTAAACTAGCCTCTTGGTTATTAGTGGTGCAAACGGAGCTCTCGAATCAAATTCACAGAAGTATAAACTGAAACCCAAAAGCAACGTTTAAGCGGTTTCTGAGGTCCTAGGAATGACAAACTTCTCCCCAAAATTGGCCTGTTATCTCAAAAGCCTCCGATTCTGGTCCAGTGTTTGTGTGCTCTAAAACTACTCCATGTTCCCCTTCCAGTCCCATCTCATCCAGCTTGGGATGTCTTCCTTTTTTTTTTTTTTTTAAAGATTTTATTCATTTATTTGAGAGAGAGAGCATGAGAGAGAGAAAGCACGAGAAAGGGAGGGTCAGAGGGAGAAGCAGACTCTCCTCTGAGCAGGGAGCCCAGCGTGGGACTCGACCCCGGGACTCCAGGATCATGACCTGAACCGAAGGCAGACGCCCAACCGACTGAGCCACCCAGGTATCCATCTTCGTTTTGGTTACATACTCCCCTTACAGGTCATCAATCAATAGAATGGTTATTATCGGTATGTAAGAAAGAAATGCAAGAAATGACAACTTCAAGGATAATAATAGGGACAGCATAAAGCCAAACCAGCTTGTTCTTACCTTGAAAGAACAATTTAAACAAATATCTATTATCTCAAACACACCATTCATCATACATCCTAACATATTTTGAAATCAGCTTTATTTCTCTCCGTATGAACCCTACTCAACTCCTCTCCTCCCTCTCTCTAAACATCAGTGTTCTGTCCCAAACTGGCTCACATTCCCTTGTTGGTTCTTGTCCTTTTTCTCCATTTTTACTCCCCAAACAGTGTATTCTTTTCTCCAACTAATGATGCTCGATCTCCTTTTCTATGAGAATTAATGTTTTCTTTCTGTCTTCTCCAGCCCTCCACTTAGCCCGTCAATACACAATAATTACAGACAAATATGGGAAGGGGTAAGAGAGAGGAAAAAGCTGTGAACACTCAGATTTAATAGGTTTGCCTGTCACAAAAATGAACATTTCAAACTTGAAAATTGCCTGAGTTTTAAACACTGTCTGAACTTGATAACACATAAGTAATGAGCAAAAACTTTTGAAACCCTCCTAAATATTTTGTACACCTGGATATGCCCCCCAGGAAATTCCTAGCAGTTAAATTAAACTGCTGCTTTAATTTTCCCCAAGTACGGCGGACAATAGTGAAGAATTCCTATCGGTCCCCTCCCACGAATTCAGTTTCAAAGCTGTTAGCACAACACTAGTATTTCAACATTCTTTCGGCTTTACCATCTTTATGTTCATTTTAAATTAAGAAGTCTAAAGCAGATCTTATCAAATCCATGATATTGTTAAAAGCACTTCAAGGTCCTTTTAAAAACAAGAATTACTTACATCAACTTACTTTATTGCTTCATTTTCTGACTCTAAAGGACACAAAGTATACTAAAGCAATTTAACATGGCCGTAACCTACAATTTTAACTTACCCTGAGGGGCCATTTCACCTCTTGTTTTACTTTTCCAGACCAAATCAATAGAGGGAAGAATCAAGTCAAGACACATGTCATAACTGTATTAAAGGTCAATGAGGTTTGAACAAATTGGGTTCTGCTCATAAATAATTGACTCACAATTTGTACCAAGGTGAAATGCTATTCACCTGAAACATCTTTAAAGTTTATTTTACCTATTGTTGGCACCTGAGGGAACTATAACTAAACATATGCTTGGGTCTACAAGTCAGCTGTCAACAAAGCTCTCTCTCAAGAATGTAAGGGGTAATAATTCAGTAGGAAACATACACAATCCACCTTGTTCATCACAAAAGAGGTTCAAGTAGACCCTTGGTATTCAGTAACATTTGAGAGCTTGACTAATTGCAAGCAATCCTAAAGATCTACACCATCTTGTAATTTGTGACTTTAAATTTCAGGTGCTATAGAGTTGGTGTATGGAAATGGGCACGGCTTCTTGGAAGGGATCTTCAAGAGCTGTGCAGTATGCACGTATGCCCTTAGCTTTCTGGTCCTCTACCTACCATCACACAGAACTCTCATTAAGGCTCAAAATAAGCTTTTAAATTCTTAAGTCATCAATCACTGCATTTGGGGAAATTTAGAGCCATGGTAGTGTTTCTACTCTTGAAGACCTACAAAGGGCCCCAAGTACTGGGATGGAATATAAAGGAAGTTAATCAGGCAGCTCCTGGGAGGGTTTTCTTGTCTCATAGGGGACAGGCCTGAGTAGACAGCTCAGTTGTGCTGCCCTTCCCCACTCTTCTTACTTTGAACAATAACCAAATGCCTGGGTCTGTGATAGCCATCTTGCAACTGACAGGTGATAAACTAAAAGTCTAATACACTAAATATGATAGAGAGAAAATAGAAAGAGTTTGGGCCTTTCGTGAAATTGTTAAATTGCTACACTCTGGTACTATTTACATCTAGACTTGTTTTGTGAGATAAGTAAATTTCCATGTTGTAAAAAGCTAAAAAAAAAAAAAAAAGACTTGATTGATACAACAGTATGTAACAGTGTCCCTCCTCTCAAGTAATTTATTATTGATTTGGGAAAATGACACAAGAACTCAAATGACTTTAATAACTAATAGAAAAGTATATGAGCCATGTGAAAGGTGAAAACAAAGTGCTATGACGGTTTACAGTCAGAAGGGACCTCATCCAGCTGGGGTTGATAGAGTGGGAAATCAAAGACCAGGTGAGAAAGTGGAAAAAACCATATGGGGTAGGAAGGGGAGATCTCAGCCAGATCTGTGTCTTCTGGTTCTGCCATTTATAAACTGTGTACTCTTGAACATGTGGCTTGAATTCCTCAGGCCTCCAATTTCTTTGAAAGGTTTCAAAGGTGATTAGCTAATCCTTGGGTAAAGAACTTAGAGCAAAGTGAGGAGCCATGAATTAGTAGCTATTATTTTTGGAGAAATAGCATAATAGTCCATCATCTGTCTTAACCATAGAAATTAGACTATCAATCCTAATCTGCCCTAACCTACCAATATGGTCCAACTGAAATGAGATTCATAATGCCAGGCCATGAAAACAGGCAATGCCTGCTTGGTGATTGTAGTAAACAAGGAGAAAAGTGGCATCCATAGCTTCCTCACCCTACTCTTTTGCTCTTGGTTCCATGTACATGGCATAGAAATCATCGCCTCAACCTCCCAGCCCCCAATGAAACAGATGTTACTGCTCCTCCGGGTAAGAAGTTAGGATTCATGTCTTTTCCGGGCACTGTGTTAAGAAATTTCCCCTCATTTAATTCTCATCTTAAGACCTAGAGGTATGTATTATTATCTACTTTTTACAGATGAGAAAGCGAAAGTTCCTATAAATTAATAATGACTTAAATCACACTTTTAATTGAATAGAGAGATGAAATTCATACTTACTTCTCTAATTTAAAAACCTTCCCCCATACCATTATATCACACCGCTTCCAATTAGGATCAAGTCCATTCCCTTCACGTTTCAAACTCTTTTGAGTGTTTAGGCACATGGCAAGACTATATTCTCTCTCTCATCCCTTCAAACAGTACCACCACCAGAGTTAGCTCTCCATAATTACATTTGTGGAACTAGTGTTGGCCAAAAGATCAGAACTGACATTATTGGGCACCTAACATGTGTTATTAACAGTACTGGACACATTATGGGGCACGTGGGTGGCTCAGTTGGTTAAGCGTCTGCCTTTGGCTCAGGTCATGATCCCTGCATCCTAGGATCGAGCCCCACGTCGGGGCTCCTTGCTCAGCGGGGAGCCTGCTTCTCCCTCTCCCTCTGCCTGCCTGCCTGCCTGTCTGCCTACTTGCGATCGCTCTCTGTCAAATAAATAAATAAAATCTTTTAAAAAAAAAAAAAACAGTACTAGACACATTAGAATACATTCTTGCATTTGTCCCTCACATCAGTGAAAGAGGTAAATATTAATGTCCCCATTAAATACAGAGGAAACTGAGAGTCTAAGAGATAAAATAAATAATTTTTGCATAAATTGGTAGGTAATAAGTGGTGGGGCCAGAATTCAAACCCAGGTCTATCTATACCCAAAGTTCGTATCTTTCTTCCATTTCAGTGTTTCCCCACTCCCAGCTCCCCAACTCATCTGTAACCTTAGAAATAATAGCCTGAATTCCCAGTGCTTAAGGGAGGAAAACAGACCTGATTTTGAATTTGTGAGACATATTCTATTTCAAAATTCTTATATCATAATAGGAAATGTTTAAAAGAGTAAAGCTTATGATTAGAAAACCAGTTATAATCGAACTTGTGTATCAGAAACTACAAACAATTAACATTGCTGTGGATATTTTGCCACTGTCTAGAGTAAAATATTAGCTAGAAACCAGGAAAATTATTTACAAATGCTAATATATATATATATATATATATATATATATACACACACATATATATAACATATATATACACATATATATATAACATATATATATATGGAGAGAGAGAGAATGGGAGGTAGCTTGAGAAGAGGGACAGAGGGAGGGAGAGAGAGAGAGAGGGAGAGGGAGGGACAAAGACTGGGGGGGAAGGGGGGAAGGGAGAGAGAGAGAACTTGTCCTTTACACAGTGAAAAAAGATACTACGGCTACTTCTTCATAACATGCAATAGATTCAAAGTGAGATAATTTGTGACATGCAACATGATTTATGAGACAATGAATTTATTTTAAAGGTAAGTACATTAGAGATACAGGGAAATGAGAACATCAAGGATTTTTTTTCCCCTTCTTTGCATGAGCAAACTAATTGCTGTTCAAATTTTCTAAATCTAGTGTCTTCCTGAGTTGAAAATTTCCACCTGGAGGAAGTGTTTATGACCATCTTGTAAATCTCTACTTTTAAAAATTAATTCATGTACATTAAATCAGTAGATATTCTTCATCCACAGGGGGAAAAAAGATCAGGTTTGTAAATGGTCTTTCAAAGGTTCAGGGAGTTGAGTGTGTTCTAAAGTGAAAGCTGAGAAATATTTCTCCAAACATCTGAATCCTAAATTAAATAAAGCTGACAAAATTTACTAACATTCCTCAGAAAGACAAAATATAACAGCTCTGAGAAAAGCAGTCACTATTCTCTAGTAGTTTCTACTAAGAATGTCATTAGTTTGTTTGTAAGTTTTAACTAAGCCTAATCATACCCTGCCTGATATTTTTGCTCAATGAGGAAAATATTTATGTGAGGAAAAACAATGTAGTTTTGTGATTAAGTATATAAGTGGTTCTAATCTCACTTAAACAACTGTTTGATATTGGGTGACTTAATAATTTTCCTCAGCCTCAGTTTCTTCTGTTAAATATTCCTATATAATAAAGTTTTTAGCATAGCACCTAACAGACAAAATATCTTCTATATGTTACCTATATTACTAAATGGGTACATTGAGTCATAGAATAATCTAGTGATATTTTGGTAGGCCATTTTATAGCAATGTATTTTAAAGAAATAGTAAGAGTTAATGGATTTAATAATAATTTTAGCATGTAACTGTGTTCTAATTACTAGCTGAAATATTTTTCATATTCTAACTTTTAATCATCATGATAATCTCGGAGGTAGATAATATTATCTCAGTTTTTAATTTGGAGGCAGACACTGGGGTCCAGGGAACTTAAGTAATGTGCCCAAGCACATACAGCTATTCAATGGTAGAGCCAGGGTCTGAATGGATGCATGGTTTAAACTGCATCCAGCATCTCTGCCCTTCATCATGATATTACATTGCCTCTCCTTTGATGCAGTTTAAATACCCTGAAAAAAAGTCTAATTTCTGCCCATACAAAAAAGGAGACAGGTAAAACAAAATAAAATAGTCACCTCAAATCCTATTTGGGAGCAGTTAAGAAATAATTGTGCTTATATTCTGAATATATGTATATATTCAGAGAGAAGCCATGTTAAAAATCTATCCTCCCCCCCCCCCCCCACTGGCAATACAGAAAACAATTTTATAAGATAACCACTACCAAGGACTGACTGAATTGGCCGCATATGAAAATCGATCCCATTGTCATACAGTGTATATGCTGCATAAAGACCCAAAATAAAGTGATGTCCATGGGGCTGCAAGCAGAGAGGAGTGCTTTGAGAAGAAGTCCACGAGCTGTTGAGGAAAGATTTCAGAGCAGCAGGACCTTCCTTCGGAGTGTGTCCCTGGCCCAGGGACTGGTTGTAGAATCTAGAATGCAATCGTTAACAATACCCCCAAATTGATAAGGCGCAGAGAAACTTATTCACCTTAACCAAATCAAAAGTTAATAGTCAAAAAAATAAACATGACCAGAATTCTCGTATCAGCTCATTAATTCATTTTCTTCTTTGTAGGCGAGACACGGCAAGTCAAATTAATATCTAAATTTTACTTGCTGAGTAAAAATCAGAATATTCTCAACTACAGCAGTTTTAAACTGTTGCCTTTTCCCTCCAGCTTTTTATCTTTCTTTATGTTCCTCAATTTCAACCAGACTAAACCTCTTGTTTCACAGAGAAAATAAAACCATCTGTTAGGACATCCCTTGACTACACGACCTTTAAACCTAAGATGTTGGCAAATCTTCAACTTTTCAAAAAAAATCATTGCCTCCTATACACAAAATACTGAGGATAAAGTGAAGAATAAGACACATACCCCATCTTGGAGTATCAGTTTATACAGGAAGACATAAAAAGGTAAACAGACAATTGCAAAGTAATGGTGGCAGTCGTGTGCTAGTGATGTGTAGAGGGAGTTATGAGGCAAGATAGAGGGCTCACATAACTTTTACATCCTTCATTGACATTTGAGGGAAAGATGGTCTCTTCTATGAAAAGCTCATCCTCTCATCTTTCCTCTTCCATGAACTTGTCCATCCATTCCTTCCTAGATCTTTAACCTCACTTTCCTCTATAGGCTTTAGGCAAGCACTTTTCCTCTTCATCTTTAAAAACCTTTCTACACTATTTCTCCATCATAGTACTACCCTACCTTACTCTTCTCCTCTTTCTCCAAACTCCTGAATAGTCTACATTTACACTTCCTCTCTCTCAACTCCCATCCTCACCTCCACACATGACAGTCATGCCTCTAGCCCCACCATTGTACCAAAACCACTCTTCATAGAAGTCACATACAGCATCCTACAGGGCACCTGGGTGGCTCAGTCAGTTAAGTGTCAGACTTGTGATTTCAACACAGGTCATGATCTCATGGGTTGAGCCCTGCATCAGGCTCTGTGCTCAGCAGGGAGTCAGCTTGAGAATCTCTCCCTCTGCCACTCTCCGCCCCCACTTGTGCTCACAAACTCACTCTCACTCTCTGTCTCTCTCTCAAATGAATACATAAATCTTTTTATTTTTTTTTAAGTCACCTATAGCATCCTAAGTACTAAGAAAGATGCCTAAGGATGCTAAAAGTCTATTTCAGTTCTCTGGTCTGGTAGAATTCCCTGTCACATCTGAAACTGTTGACCCTTTCTTGAAACCCTTTCCTTCCCTGGCTTGCTGTCTCTAGAACTAATTTCTCTGCAAATGTCTTGAGTAAGGAATTTAAATTCATTTTTGGTTTCCTACATGTACTCTTCTAACTCTATCTTCTTTCCTTTGGTGATTTTGTCTCCCAGGACTTCAGGCACCATCTGTACGTGTCAATTAGGGTCCCAGCAGGAAACATATGGCACTCTCAAATGGAGTAATTTAGGAAATTTTAATAAGACTATTTACCATGGTATGGGAAGGCCCAAGGGAAACCAGCAAGGAATGGTTAGTACCCCAGGCTCATTCCCCCGGGCCTGAAAGGGTAAGGGGGCATTGGGGGGAGTCCTTACTGGAATCTATACAGTAGCTGCCTCAAGAGGGTCACTGGGCAAGAGCTGTGTCCTTTGGAAAAGGGATGCAGCCGACGTGAAAGGGCAGAAGTCTTGCGGTAAAAATTCCAGACTTGTTATCTTCCTGCCCTTAAATTTTTTGCTAGTGCCTCTAATTGTCTAAACCCAACTGGAAGCCAAAATGCAGTCATGGAATCCAAACAGGTAAGGACTCTAGGACACAGAGAAAGTTCAAGAGTGTATCTAGAGGAGTAAATGGAAATTATCCAGCACAACTGCTGCATCTCTAGGCCCTGACTGTTCTTCTGATATCTTGGCCAATATTTCCATTTCATTTCCTATCTATTTGTGTTATACCTATGTGCCTTAAGATTAATTTGCCCAATTGTCCTGTTTTCCTATACAGCTTTTTCCATTAATGGCATAGCTATTTATTTTCACTCAACCAAAGACCATGGAGTATCTTTGACTCTTCTTTATTTCCCCCATTAAGGTCTGGAGAGTATTTCTCAGAAATGATTTTTGAACTCTGGGCTTTCCCAATTTCATTCATTTAACCAATATCCTTATATTCTCTTTTTTGGACTTCTGCAGTGATTTCCCAATTCAACTCCCTATAACTATTCTTTTCACTACTGTTTTATGCTCTTTACACTGCTGTCAGTTATCTTGCTAAAACACAGATAATCATGGCATTCCTTTGTGTAAAACCTCTAACAGATCTTTGTTGCCTTGGCATAAAATCTCAACTTCACACATGACTTACAAGGCACTAACCTATGCGTTTAGCATCATGAACTTGTTTATTCAACAAATATGTCTTGAACACTAACTATGTGCCTGTCAAGAGATTAGATGCTCGGCAAAGAATACAAACAAGAGATTGTGGACACTTCTAGACTCTAGACTTCACCGGGAGTGATAAATGAATAAAAAGTTAAAAGTAACAATTACTAGGTGATAATAGAGAAAAGTTTACTGGTGGGGGTTTGGGTATGAGAGAGGCTTAGGAAAGGGGATAATGTTAAAACTGAAATGTAGAAAATGTTATCAGAGTAGATGTTATCAGAAGGAGTATGGACATCTCAACATAGGAAAATGCATATTCCCTTGTATATTAACATAAAAGAACTAGACAGATGTGGTGCAAGGAGGATAAAGGGCAAAAACAATGGCCTTCAAAATTGTGCATTTAAAATATGTGTTTTCACTGTATGGAAATGATGGGTCATTCTTTAAATTAAAAGGTAATTTGGGGATGATGAAAGAAGTCTATGTTTTGATTGGGGTGTATATATTTGTCCAAACTGTAGACTAAAAACCTGTACTTTTTTGATATATATATCATATAGCAGTTTTAAAAAATACTTTAATTCCAGTTAATTAGCATTCAGTATAATATTAGTCTCAGGTGTACAATATAGTGATTCAACACTTCCATATAACACCCAGTGCTTATCATTACAAGTGCCCTCCCTAATCCCCATCACCTATTTCAACCATCCCCTCACCAACCTTCCTTCTGGTAACCATTAGTTTGTTCCCTGTACTTAAGAGTCTGATTCTTGGCTTGCTGCTCTCTCTCTCTCTCTCTCTTTTTTAACCCCTTGCTCATTTATTTTTAAAAGGATAACCTTGAGAATGAGATCTTGCCATTTGCAACGACGTGGATGGAACTGGAGGGTATTATGTTGAGTGAAATAAGTCAAACAGAGAAAGACATGTATCATATGATCTCACTGATACGAGGAATTCTTAATTGTAGGAAACAAACTGAGGGTTGCTGGAGTGGGGGGTGGGGTGGAAGGGATGGGGTGACTGGGTGATAGACACTGGGGAGGGTATGTGCTCTGGTAAGCGCTGTGAATTGTGCAAGACTGTTGAATCTCAGATCTGTACCTCTGAAACAAATAATGCAATATATGTTAAGAAAAAAAAAAGAAGAAGAAGAAGGTAGCGGGAGGGGAAGAATGAAGGGGGGGAAATCGGAGGGGTAGACGAACCATGAGAGACGATGGACTCTGAAAAACAAACAGGGTTCTAGAGGGGAGGGGGGTGGGAGGATGGGTTAGCCTGGTGATGGGTATTGAGGAGGGCACATTCTGCATGGAGCACTGGGTGTTATGCACAAACAATGACTCATGGAACACTTCATCTAAAACTAATGATGTAATGTATGGGGATTAACATAAGAATAAAAAAAAAAAAGGATAACCTTGAAATCAAAAAGACCTGTCTCTGTCCCTTGTCAGTCTTATGATATTAAAAAGGTTATTTATCTGAAATAATAATACTTCTCCTATAGGGCTGCAAAGGACCCTTTCTGGTGTTTAGCATGTAGTATGTAATTAATAAATGAGATCTATTAATTTGAATGTATGTAGAGTTTATCAGGAGATAGAAGAAAGAAATGAAACTGCAAAGTAAGCAAGAACATCTCAAAGAGACTTGTGTTTGTATTTTTTTTTAAATCATCTTGGTTTCAGTGTGGAAAACTGGAATAGAGACACCTTATTGCAGGAATTTCATTAGGAGACTAGTGGAATAAAGAAAGAAAGGAGTCCAGGACCAAATGGCTTCACTGGTGAATTTTACCAAACATTCAAAGATTTAACTTCTATCCTTCTCAAACTTGTCCAAAAAATTGAAGAGGAGGAGGGGCGCCTGGGTGGCTCAGTCGGTTAAGCGTCTGCCTTCGGCTCAGGTCATGATCCCAGGGTCCTGGGATCGAGCCCTGCATCGGGCTCTCTGCTCAGCGGGAACCCTGCTTCTCCCTCTCCCTCTCCCCCTGCTTGTGTTCCCTCTCTCGCTGGGTCCCTCTGTCAAATAAATAAATAAAATCTTAAAAAAAAAAAATTGAAGAGGAGGGAACATTTCCAAACTCATTTCATGGGGCCAACATTTCCTCATACCAAAACCAGATAAGGACACCACGAAAAAGAAAATTATAGGCCAATATCATGAATGAACATTATGCAAAAATTCTCAACAAAATATGAGCAAGCCAAATTCCACAGTACATTAAAAGATCATACATTATGGTCAAGTGGTATTTATTTCAGGGATGTAAGGATGATTCAACATCTGCAAATCAATCAGTGTGATACAGCACATTAACAAATGAAGGATAGAAATCATATCATCATCTCAATAGATGCAGAAAAAGCATTTGACAAAAATCAACATCCATTTATGATAAAAACACTCAACAAAGTGGGTACAGAGGGAATGTACCTAAACATAATAAAGTCCATGTATGACAAAACCACAGCTAACATGATCTTCAATGGTAAAAAGTTGGAAGTTTTTACTCTGAGATCAAGTACAAGATGAGGATGCTCACTCTTGCCACTTTTATTCAACACAGTACTGGAAGTCCTAACCAAACAATCAGGCAAGAAAAAGGAATATGAGGCATCCAAATTGGTAAGAAAAAATGAAAACTGTCACTATTTGCAGATGACATGATGCTATATATAGAAACCCTGAAAGATTCCATTAAAAAATTAAGAAAATAATCCCATTTACAATTGCACCAAAGAGAATAAAATACCTAGGAATAAATTTAACCAAGGAGCTGAAAGACCTAGATGCTGAAAACTATAAGACACTGATGAAAAAAATTGAAGAATACACATATAAATGGAAAGATAGTACTCATGGATTAAAAGAATTAATAATGTTAAAATGTCCATACTATGCAAAGCAACCTACAGATTCAGTGCAATCGCAATCAAAATTCCAATGGCATTTTTCACAGAACTAAACAAATAATTCTAAAATTTGTATGGAACCTTGGGAAAGAAGAACAAAGCTGGAGGTTTCATGTACCCTGATTTCAAACTACACTACAAAGATATAGTAATCAAAACAGTATGGTATTAGCAACAGACACACAGATCAATGGAATAGAATCGAGAGCCCAGATTTAAACCTACACATATATGGATAATTTATGACAAAGGAGTCAAGAACATACAATGGGGAAAGACTGTCTCTTTGTTTTTGGGAAAACCATGCTGGGAAAACTGTACAGCCACATGTGAAAGAACAAAATTAGACCACTATCTTATACCATACATAAAAATTAACTCAAAATGGGATTAAAGACTTGAATGTTAGACGTGAAACTATAAAATTCCTAGAAGAAAACAGAGACAGTAAGCTCTTTGACTTTGGTCTTAGAGATATTTTTGTGGCTTTGACTCCAAAGGCAAGGAAAACAAGAGCAAAAATAAACAAATGGAATTACATCAAACTAAAAGGCTTCTGCATAGTGAAAGAAACTATTTATCAAAACAAAAAGGCAACTGAGTGAATGGGAGAAGACTTTTGTAGATCATGTATCTGACAAGGGATTAATATCCAAAATATATAAAGAACTCATACAACTCAACAATAATAACAAAAAAAGATCTAATTTAAAAATTGGTATAGGACCTGATATGTCATTTGCAAATATCTTCTCCCATTCTGTCGGTTGTCTTTTGGTTTTGTTGACTGTTTCCTTTGCTTTGCAAAAGCTTTTTATCTTGATGAAGTCCCAGTAGTTCATTTTTGCCCTTGCGTCCCTTGCCTTTGGCGATGTTTCTAGGAAGAAGTTGCTGCGGCTGAGGTCGAAGAGGTTGCTGCCTGTGTTCTCCTTTAGGATTTTGATGGACTCCTGTCTCACATTGAGGTCTTTCAACCATTTGGAGTCTATTTTTGTGTATGGTGTAAGGAAATGGTCCAGTTTCATTCTTCTGCATGTGGCTATCCAAAATCTATAAAGAACTCATCAAGCTCAACACCCAAAGAACAAAGAATCGAATCAAGAAATGGGCAGAAGACATGAACAGACATTTTTCCAAAGAAGACATCCAAATGGCCAACAGACACATGAAAAAGTGCTCAATATCGCTCGGCATCAGGGAAATCCAAATCAAAACCTCAATGAGATACCACCTCACACCAGTGAGAATGGCTAAAATTAACAAGTCAGGAAACGACAGATGTTGGCGGGGATGCGGAGAAAGGGGAACCCTCCTACTGTTGGTGGGAATGCAAGCTGGTGCAGCCACTCTGGAAAACAGTAAGGAGGTTCCTCAAAAAGTTGAAAATAGAGCTACCATATGATCCAGCAATTGCACTACTGGGTATTTACCCCAAAGATACAAAAGTAGGGATCCGAAAGGGTACGTGCACCCCGATGTTTATAGCAGCAATGTCCACAATAGCCAAACTGTGGAAAGAGCCAAGATGTCCATCGACAGATGAATGGATAAAGAAGAAGTGGTATATATATACAATGGAATATTATACAGCCATCAAAAGGAATGAGATCTTGCCATTTGCAACGACGTGGATGGAACTGGAGGGTATTATGTTGAATGAAATAAGTCAAACAGAGAAAGACATGTATCATATGACCTCACTGATACGAGGAATTCTTAATCTCAGGAAACAAACTGAGGGTTGCTGGAGTGGGGGGTGGGGTGGGAGGGATGGGGTGACTGGGTGATAGACACTGGGGAGGGTATGTGCTCTGGTAAGCACTGTGAATTGTGCAAGACTGTTGAATCTCAGATCTGTACCTCTGAAACAAATAATGCAATATATGTTAAGAAAAAAAGAAGAAGAAGAAGAAGAAGGTAGCAGGAGGGGAAGAATGAAGGGGGGGAAATCGGAGGGGTAGACGAACCATGAGAGATGATGGACTCTGAAAAACAAACAGGGTTCTGGAGGGGAGGGGGGTGGGAGGATGGGTTAGCCTGGTGATGGGTATTGAGGAGGGCACATTCTGCATGGAGCACTGGGTGTTATGCACAAACAATGAATCATGGAACACTACATCTAAAACTAATGATGCAATGTATGGGGATAATATGAGAATAAAAAAATTTAAAAAAAAATTGGTATAGGACCTGAATAGACATTTTCCCAAAGAAAACATGCAGATGGCCAATAGGAACATGAAAAAATGTTCTACAGCACTAACTGTTAAGAAAATCTAAATCAAAACCACAATGAGATATCACCTCATACCAGTTAGACTGGCTGTTACCAAAAACAATAACAACAACCACACCAAGAAATAACAAGTATTGGAAAGGATGTGGAGAAAGGGAACCCTTGTATGCTCTTGGTGGGAATGTAAATTGGTACAGCCAGTGTGGAAAACAGTATGGAGATTCTTCAAAAGATTAAGATTAGAACTACCCTCTGATTCATCTATTCCACTCTGGCTATTTATCCGAAGAACGTAAAAACACTGATTCAAAAAAATATGTTCTTTGCAGTGTTCATTGCAGTGTTATTTACATAGCCAAGATATGGAAATAACTAAATGCCATTGATAGATGAATGGATAAAGAAGATGTGATTTAAATATATACATATATATATACATATATATATATATATAATGGAATATTACTCAGCCATAAAAAAGTGAAATCTTGCCATTTGTGATAGCATGGATGGACCTAAACAATATTAGGCTATGTGAAATATATCAGATAGAGAAAGACAAATACCACATGATTTCACTCATATGTGGAATCTTTAAAAAGCGAACAAACAAAACAAAACAAAAACGAACTCATAGAAACAGAGAACAGATTGGTGGTTGCCAGAGGGTAAGAGGGGTGAGGGGTGGGCAAAAGGGTGAAGGGGGTCGATTGTATGGTGATGGATGGCAACCACACTTCAGTGGTGACCACTTTGTAGAGCATGCAGATGTTGAATTATAATGTTGTATACCAAAACGTAGGTTATATAACAATTTTACCTCAGAAGATAATGGAAGGACCTATATAGTGACAGTAGCATATTTTTCAGAGTGATAGGAAGGACTTGGTGATTGGCTATCACCAAGGAAGGATGGAAAGGATGTGTGGTAGATAGTGAAATTTCCAAGAAAGGAAGCATACCTAAAAGAACATAAAAATGAGCTTCATTGTGGGGCGCCTGGGTGGCTCAGTCGTTAAGCATCTGCCTTCAGTTCGGGTCGTGGTCCCAGGGTCCTGGGATCGAGCCCCGCATCGGGCTCACCCTGCTTGGCAAGAAGCCTGCTTCTCCCTCCCCCACTCCCCCTGCTTGTGTTCCCTCTCGCGCTGTGTCTCTCTCTGTCAAATAAAAAAATAAAATCTTTAAAACAATGAGCTTCATTTTTAAAAAGTTGTGTTTGAGATGCCTTCAGAATTTCAAGACATGTGTGGTGCACAAATGGCTACATGGCTCTGGACTCCCAAATCCAGGCAAGAGGAGTTATTATACATTGGACAAGACTGAAATAAGCATTGGTCTCCAAGAGAGGACCAAAGAGGGATTAGTCATTTGTGTAAATGAAGAAATCCAAGATAGTACTGGTGATTTTAAGTCTGAAGAATTGCAGAAATAGCTAAAAGTTAATTCAGGTCATCTGAGTATAAATTTACATCTCCTTGGGGAAGCAAATAAGGATCTTGATTGCAACCAGGGAAGTTTACATCTAGTTACTTTGCTGTCTGTCTTTAGAAATGAAGAAAATCTGTGTGGTACCTAAAAAAAAAGAGAAGCCTGTAAAAAAAAAAAAAAAAAGAAGTCTGTCTATTACTATCTAATATGTGTATCACTAGGGTAGAAATCTGATTCCATTAAATATTAAGATCATCGAACTAATTCTTCCACCTGAGTCCTTCTGACTTCAAAGTCTAGTCTCATAAATATTAGATTAGACTGCCTTCTTGGGGGATCGTTTCTAATGTATTGCTGATGAAGGCTTGGGAAACACCCAAATGCAGTAAGGTGATTAGGATGTAACCTCTAGTTCTATGTGGGTGCTTCTGAAGATAAGGGGGCCATGTTAGTCTAGGTCCTCTGAGAAACAGATGCAAGACAGAATTTGACATGCAGGAGTTTTATCGGAGTAAACATCGGTGAGGGGAATAGTGGAAAGAGTAGGAGAAGGTTGGGAAAGCTAACTGACTCCTGAGGAGAAAGGGAAGAAGGAAGAGAGAGATGTTTCTAAAGGGATCGTTTGGTGGCATTTCCTCTGTCTATCATATAGCTGAGATCTTTAGGGTGTTTATTAGCCCAGAGAGTGTGAATGACAATTACACAGTGACTGGGATATTTATATATTTAAGATAGATTTCATATAGATATAAAAGGAAATCATTAGGTTCTTAGATGAGACGGAAAGCATCTATGGTTCATATTGTGGGGTGGCAGATGGAGATTTTGAAAGTTATGCCTCAGTTATCCTGTGGGTATGATTAGGGAATATAATCCTATCTTTGAAGTCCCAAGAAAATCAGCATGTCAATCAAATGTCTATAAATCATACGTGACTGATAGGAGCTTGCCACATGATTTAAGGACTTTGTGTTTGCATTCATTTTACAAAGTGAAATAGGTTTTCAAAAATATTTTATTTAAAAATAATTTCAAATTTATCAAAGCATTACAAAATAAAAATTGCAGAAAATGAGAAGAGCAAAAATGCCTATATACCCTGTATCTAGATTCACCTACTATTGAATTTTATTCCATTTTGATTTGTCATTTACTCTCTTTCCTTGATTTATTTTTTCTGGGTCATTTGGGATATGTTTATGCATACATTTATATATATATTTAAACATATTTCTATATAATAACTAAAAAGTATGTTTTCTATCAATAAAATATTATCTATCATTCGTGTTCCAATTTTGTGAGTTCATCCAATAATGTTCTTTTTTTGCACTTCTTCCCCCCACCTCCCACATCCCAGTACAAGATCCAGTCTTGTCAGGTATTGTTTCGAGTTGCCATGTCTCTTTAGCCTTTTTTAAATTGGAGCATGAAATACTTTTTTGATAAATTAAATCTTATTGAGGAATATAAACTTTGAGAGTGGGGACTTGGTCGGTCCCATATGTTGCTTATACACATAGCCCAGAAGAGTGCCTGGTGCATGGTAGCACTCAGTAAATACTTGATAAATGAATGAGTGAGTTTTGGAGGATGTCCGTATTTTCCTAAGAGGAGTTGGCATAAATGAGTTACACTGGGCTTTGGATTTTAAGAGCATTTATATCATGTTTTTAAAGGTTTTATACAAATAATTCCAGTGTTATTTTGTAAAACTAGATTGTGTGTATATATGTGTGTGTGTGTATGTGTGCATGCACATGTGTGTAGAGCTTAATTGTACCTTAAGACCCCACCTCTGTTACTCCCCGCACACACCATTATCTTTAATCCCTTCTCATCTCTGTACCAACTTAAACTTTTAGTGCTGTTTAAAAGTGAAATGAAAACCCAAGCTCTTCTGGCATGAAGATTGGCATCCAGTGTGACTGTCCTCTGGGCAATGCAAAACATTTGCTCCCTGCATCAAGGGCTGTAATGAATCTGAATGTTCAGATATAACCAGTAGCCATCTTTAAAAAAATTACCCACTGGCTCCTGTGTCAACATGTTGACTGACAGAATGTCCACATGGTAGGAGGCTTACTGACATGATTTCAATCATAGTTCTGTGAATGCTCAGGAAATGCTGCCCATCAGTCAAGTCACAGAAATCTCTGCCTGGTTCCAGAGGGTCCGTTGCATCACTGCCACATTGTTGGAATAGCAGCTCATGGCTGGAACTGAAGGACCACTCAGCCTTGTGTTGGTTATGCCAAGGACCTCCTTCAAGGACTTGCCCTGTGAGAGTTCATCTCCTAACTTCAGAAACCTGCTGCTCTACTCTTAATAGGAAACTAAGGTCAAAACTGCCAAGTGTTGATAAGAATACCTTGGTTCATAATTGTAACATAAAGTGAACAGAGCGGGACTCAAGTTGTATATACAGTTTGATTTTTATCTATGAAAGAAAAAATTTTGTAGAAAAATGACTGGAAGAAATAATGCCAACATGGTTACAATCATGGCTTCCAAGTGATGGGACTAAGGATAATTTATAGTATCTGATCTTGTGTTGTTGGCTACAAGGAGCATATGTTTCTTTGACGATCATGAAAAGAGAAATTAAGTATAAAAAGAAAGATGTATTTTTATAGCCTCACATTTAAAAGTGAAATCTAAAGAAACTGGTTGAAGTTCTTTTTTTTTTTTTTTTAAAGATTTTATTTATTTATTTGAGAGGGAGAGACTGAGAGAGAGAGCACATGAGAGGGGTTAGGGTCAGAGGGAGAAGCAGACTCCCTGCCGAGCAGGGAGCCTGATGCGGGACTCGATCCCAGGACTCCAGGATCATGACCTGAGCCGAAGGCAGTCGCTTAACCAACTGAGCCACCCAGGCGCCCAAAAACTGGTTGAAGTTCTAAGCCGTATTGTATCTCAGTTTCCCCATATGTCAAGTAGGTATGAGAATGCCAGTTATAGATTCTCTGATGGCAATACATTAGATAAGCACATTAGATAATATGTTTTCATTTGCTCAAAATGAATGTACCTATTATTATTATAACAATCTTCATATTTATTTCAGAAGTAACTCCTTCCCCTAACTTCTCCTTCTATCAATCATGGAGAAGGAAAGTGTTATACATCCTGACTGGCATCTTGCCTGCTCTTTTGAAAGTCTAACCCAGTGGGATGGCAAAAGAGAATAATTTTTTAAATGAAGAGACTTAGAGCCAATCTCCATCTGACATGCACTTCCAACTCCAGCTTATGTTGAAAGAAGTGGTTATTAAGGACAGACTTGATTCCTTGCCTCTCATTCTTCTTTCTACAGGAGAAACCCTCTACTTCACCAGCATAGTCTCTTTCAATTCCTGAATTTATAAATGTGAGAAAACCTTCAGAACATGATATATTCTTGCAGAATGGTCTGTGGGACAAGAAGAGTGATTGACAACTGCAGAAATTACATCTGAGGTTTAGTCCTGCAGGAAAAGGGGATACAAATTGCCTGCAAATTATCCACAAGTCCCTGATGAGCCTGAGGAGAAAATTTAAGAGGCTTCAGTCTTTCTTCAACAACCATGTTCACGTGCCTCCCTTTACTATAACAAACACCCAAGCAAAATTGTCCCTGTGAAAACACTACTTTCTTTTTTATCCTTGTCCAATGTGTTAATAGTAAATGTGTAAATGCCAATTAATAGTCTTTATCCTGTGCCAGCAGTGTTCTGTGTATGATTCAGAACAGAAGAGGTATATAAACTCTGATTGATGGGTTTATAATTTAAAGAAGAAATTAGGTTTTATGCCATAAAAACACATGGTGTTAACTTCATAGGGTGCGTAATGAAATAGCCTGTAAGGATTTGCACCGCTAATCTTAATAAATATACATCACTTGAGAAGAACTAAAAACAGTAGAATAAAGGCAATAATAATGATGATTGATACTTACAAGTCTAAAAAAGAACAGGTTATACTTCTACCTAAGAGTAATGAAAGTGTGACATCCTACACTTCACACATACCTGGCTTATGATGGTGGCTTTTGAACGTACCACTACAGTACCACTCACAATGTGATCAGCAAACCGCGTTGGTCCTCAAAGTGTTTCTTACATGTTTTGATGCAAAAGGTACAGAAATTGAGAATGAGCATTTAGACACTTTTATAGCAATTTGGTAGAGTAATTGTAAGTATATTGACTCTCATAATAACCAATTGGGGGCTTGCATTTCATATGTCTTTGTCTTTTTAAATTTCTTTTTTTTGAGTAATTCATTTTTATCTTATTTTATAGAGGTATTGTCCATGGAAAATTGGGGGAAAACTGAACCCTCAAGGCAGACAGTGTGAGAAATACTATTCTAAAATGTTGTGAAACAATTGACGAGATAAATAAGAAAGCACCTCTCTAAGCCTTAGTTTTCTCACCTGGAGAATGGATTTAATAATAGGACTTACTTCTTGAATTTGGATCTGAGAATTAAGGGAAGATAGGTGTGTATAAAGTGCTTAGCATGGTGCCTGCCTTTGGTAAGTGCCGCCCACCCCACCTGCAACTGGCTCTTAGTGTTATTGAATAACAAAGACTTGCAGAGATACCATTCAGAATGATGTGTGCTCAGGACACCGGTTCTTTTTGTAACAGGAGAAAATTTAAGAGGCTTCAGTCTTTCTTCCCCACCCCCAACCACAAACTCCTTCTGGAATCAGCCTACCTGGTTTGACAAACTAGGAGTTTATTCACCACTGACTTTCATGAAGCAACCAAACATCTGGGTTTTGGTCTTCTCTAACTGCTTCACCATCATGGTGTGGAATGTCCTTCTGTATTTTTTCTTCTGTTTTCCTCAAGTCATTAAGTAATTTCTGCAAGCCTCAACAACTGAGTTATTTTGATCTTTATTGTCTACTAAGTGCTTGCATTATGTTGGGACCAGGATAAAATGACCTGTCACTCATGGACCGCGAGTATGGAAATGTAAACTTTGCATTCAAAAGATGCATCACTTTAGGTGGTACTTCACAGGGCAAAGAGAACAATATGCAATCTCTTCTATTCAAAGAGGCCAAACAATTTTTTTTTTAGAGCGTGTTTGGTTAAATGTCAAAATTGAAGGTCACTGCTTCTTCAGCAGGCACTGCTGGTAGCCAAAGAAAGTGGCCAGCTAGTTCAGAACATAAATGCTAATTAAGGATAGTTCAATCAAAGAGTTTTTCCTTTTTGAATTACAAGTACACTGTGATGGAGAACATGAGGCCCTACAGTCAGACTAGCTTGGATCCAAATCACGGTTTGGGCACTTCACTGGCAACTCCTTTACTCGCTTTGAGCTTCAGTTTCTTAACCTATAAATTAGGGACTAATGGGATAAGGTCTGAGCATCACAGGTGCTTAAATAATATTAATTCCTTCTTTATTCAGTTAGTAGACTTCAATTATTTTTCTTCAAAATAAGCAATGAGATGACTTTAGCAAGTTTCCATGAATAGAATCAGACATTAAAATATAATAAAATAATATGTCAGTATTTATTTTTAAAAACATGCATTGGATTTGGCAGATTCAGTGAACAACAGACTGTTTAAAAATGAGACTGACTCTTTCCAAGGTCAAGCATCTTCAACTCCTTTTCACTCTGCCTAGAACTCTTTGCTCCAGCCAGAATAACTTTCCCATGCGCGTGACTTGGCTCATTCTTATTTTTAGTCCTTTGTGTTTAGCACTCTTCTTGAAATGACCTTCTGATGCCTTCCTGCCAAACCCCACACTCCTTTACAATTGTTCATCATTCACAGCATCTAGGAATTGGTAAAAAGAAATCTGGTCAAGCCATTCATTCCAGCCCATCTTTCAGGGCTGGAGGTTCTTCGAGGGAACTGTACTACTCCCCACTCGGACACATTTTCTTGCTATGATTTCATACGCATTTTTCATATCTGTAGAGTCTTTCTCCCTATCAGAACTATAAAGTTCCATTTCTTCAGGTTACAATGAGGACAGTCAGGATCAGAGAGGCTGTCACTGGGTCAAGGCCGCACAATTTATGACTGATTTGAAACAGGTAGCTAGTTCTTTGTGGTTTTAGTTTGGTATTGTTTTCATTTCATGACCTACCTCACTTAGTGGGTGGTTGGTATTACTGACTGACTGGCTGACTGACTGACTGACTGAGAAACAGTAGGGGAACTTCAGAAATGGAAAGGCAGGCAGCTCTAGAAGGAATATGGCAGATAAGGGGCATGGAGGGTGATGTGAGAGATGGGACAGAATGGAGGAGCACAGGGTAAGCGGCAGGGGGGGAAGAAGGGAGCCTCAAAGGATTAATTGTCTTACCCCAAGCATTTCATGTAAAAAAATAAATAAATAAAAAACACCTAAACACCACCACCACCTCGACCACATTTCTGCTTTGCTTCTATTTTGTACTTAATAAACAACACTACTGTCACTGCCAATGAAAACAACAACATAACTGTGTTTTTCCCTTGGCGCTAACTCTTAAACAATCTACTGGATTTGGGTCAAAATTTTAAACTGCCAGCATGTTAAAAATAAAAACCAGAAAAACAAACCTGGCTTTTTCCTGAACTGTTGTGAGGGTGAATGCAGGACAAGAGCCAGAGAGAAGAGTTACCATAAAAAATAACTAGAGCAAACATCCTTGAACTGATGTTTTCTATAAAAATCTGTTGGCTGTGAATTGCAAAGAGTGAAGTGGGGAAGGAGAAAGGAATGGGGGATCAAGTGGTGTCTGCTTATCGTCAACTAGCTTTCATGTAAAAGTCATGGCAGGGTCAGCAACAAACTAGCCAGGTGGCAACTCCAGGCCACGCTGCCATAAATAAATAGTTATGTACTAATGTCACACAACCAGGGCTAGATGCAAAGCATATGGGGGGAAAAACATTCTGATGTAAATATTAAAAACAAATACAAAACAAAACAAAACTAGGGTTGCTGAATTCAGGATTCACTGTTGATACTGGATTTTGAGACGCCTGGGAAAATAAAGTGGTGAAGCGTTTTTAAAGCCTGGACTAAAAGGTTCTTTGAAATGGAGATTGTTCCCTTCAAAAAAAAAGTTCCTTAACCTTTGGCCTAAGAGAGTGTTACTTTTTGGTGTAGTAATTAAGCATTAAGAGTTGGCAAGACCACAGACCCTGGAACCAAATTTCGAGAGTTTAAACTCTACCCCTGTTGCTTACTTGTTCTCATGACCTCTGGGAAAGTTACCCTGACCTTTCCATGCCTCAGTTTATTCACCCTGCACCGAAGGGAGGAGGAGGAGGATGATAATGGCAATAGGATCTGCTTCATAGGAAATTATGAAGATTAAGTGAGTCAATGTGTAGAGAACAAACAATACCTGGTCAACAGCCACATCCATGGGACTTACCATTAAGTCAAGTGGTCTTACAAAGGCTACTTATCTTACATAGACTATCTGCCAGACACTACGCTAAGGAATCTTTCTGTTCCTTGTATTAACTTATTTAATGTTAACTGTGGTCTTGCCAACTATTAATGCTTAATTACTACACCAAAAAGTAACACTCTCTTAGGCCATGAATTAAAAATCAATTTTACAGACAAAGGAACTAAGGCTTAGATGGATTAAGACATTTATCTGAGAAAGCATATCTAAGCTAAATTTCCAACCCAGGCCTTATTCCAGATTAAACAAAAACAAAACCAAAACACTTTAAAATGGAAACACCATTTCTTTGCTTAAAATGATAAAGTTTGAAAAGAAACAAAACACATGGCCTTCTAAGAACCTGATTTTTTAAATTTATTTATTTGAGAGAGAGAGAGAGAGAGAGCACACACCAGTGAGGGGCAGTGGCAGAGGGAGAGGGAGAAGCAGACTCCGTGCTGAGCAGGGAGCCAGTGCGGGGCTCCACCCCAGGACCCCGAGATCAGAACCTGAGCTGAAGGCAGGTATTTCAAACCTACTGAGCCACCCGGGCAACCCGAACCAGATCTTTTTAAAGGGATTAAAGGGCTGATGTCCTAATAAATCGCCTCAGGAGGGCTGAGATCTATTTCAACACCTCAAGAAAACAGAAATTCATTCAGTGACTCATTTCTCCAAACATTTCTTGAGCGCCTACTATTTTCTGAGAGGTCAAGATACAAAAAGGAGTAGGAACTGATTTCAGTCAGTAAGCACCTAACTCTGGGGAGTGAGTTATGTGCTTTACTGTGGGCTGCTGGATGGTGTCGGTTTGTTTTCTATTCTGTGTCCCTACATGACCAAAAGTGCCTCCACGCGAGCTGCAGAAGTTGTCGGACTTCTCAGCACAAGCCAAGCCGTGTGTCCACAGCTGTGCCGGTGGGGATTCACTGCCAGGTTCCCGCTCTCAGAGTGCGGAGAGACTTGGGCGAGGACGACTTTCTTTGTCGGCCTCCGATTGGAGCTGCGCTAAGACGGCGCGTCTGGAAGCGTATTCAAATCGCGCGCCCAAGCAGTCTCTTTCCGGGGCTCACGCTTAAGGATCGTGCGGCACCTTTATGCTCTGCCGCCCGGCCTGTGCGCTGGGGCTCCCTGGCTTCTGGTAGCCGGGAGAGTGAATTCAGCAAACAAACGAGGTTGATCCCTGGCGGACGCTGCCTGCACGGGAGCCCGCAGCGATTTAGGCGCCACGTCTGTGGACGGCAGCTACTTCCTGGTCGTTTTGCCCTTAACCATCATGGCGGCCGGTTGCCTTCGGCCGGGCCCACTGCGGCTGCTCAGAGAGCCAAGGTAGGGCAATCGGGTCTACAGCCCTCCCCCCGTCGCCGAGCAGCTGGGTGAAGCCTAAGCTGTGCAGCAGCTAGTGGTGAAGGGGGTACAGGAACAAGCCAAAGAAGACTAGGAGCCAGCGCCGTGCCGCTGTGTGCCCACCCCTCGTCTCCCGGCACCAAGGCTGCTGGAGCCCAGGGTGTGTTTTCCTTGTCCCCGCCACTTTCCAGTCCCTGGCCCAACATGATACTGACCAAAGCCCAGTACGACGAGATAGCCCAGTGCCTAGTGTCTGTACCGCCTACCAGGCAGAGCCTGAGGAAGCTGAAGCAGAGGTTCCCCAGGTAAGTGTCCGTCTCTCCACTCGCACGGCGCTTTGCCCGCAGCAGCTGTGCCTGGGCATCCCAGCCAGCGCTTAGGAGCCACGTGTCACACACGAGCGGGGAGGAACAAGAGTGTCTGGTTGTTGGGAGATCAAGGATGTGAGAAGGTTTCTTCTTTCACCTGCCTTCCACAGGAGACTCTTAAACGGATGAATCCCTGGCAGTCTCCCAAGACCTTGAAATTAAATTCGAGTTCAGAAACGTTTATTGAAAACTTGGTGTGTTCTATGTGGTGGCTGCACATAGTAGGTGCTTCATAAATGTCTGGTTAATTGACAGATACTAGGAATGAATGATAGGTGGCCGGGCCCTCTCAAAGTGGAAATGCAAATTCTAGATTCAGAAGGAGGAAGTGGAAGACCCTTTTCGATTGGCCCCTGGAAACAAACAAGGGACCACAGGCCTAAAGAGGCCTCCTGCTGTTCAACTTCGACTCTCTAAAGCAATTAGGTGATCTCAAGTGTTTGTCAGTCCAGTCGGAGACTGGTGCGCTAGGGATTCCACTCTTGGGTCAAGACTGGTCATTTTAACAACCATATATACATATATATGCATATATGGTTGTTAAAATATATATATATATGTGTGTGTGTGTATATATATATATATATATATATACACACACACACACATTCCAGGTGTAGTTCATACTTCCCACCCTTGCACAGATATCACCAAAGAAGTGTTTTCTTGAAGAAAGAGAGATTACTGGATAATTGGTATTAATAAAGTACAAATTGAAGAGTAAATTAAAGGTCTTTATGACCTCTGTTTTTTGAAGGAGTCAGTTTTCCTCATCTGTAAAATATTTTTAATATTTTCCAGGTATAATTAAAGGCAATATTTTTCCTTTTATAGTTTGTAAGACTTTTTTCAAACTTGCCAACAAGGAACAAAATTGACAGATTGGAATTTAATTTTCTTTCATTAACTCTTGCCAGCTCTGTCAATGAACAATGAAATGGGGGAAGGCTGGTTAGCTGAGGGAATAGGTAGATTTTTCTGGGCAGTTTGAAGATGGAGCTCTTGTTATGTTCTCATATTACTACTGTATTTTTGCTTCTCTTTCTTTTCCTCTCCTCTTTTTCCCCACCTCTTTTTATCTCTTTTTTTTTTTTCCCTTGTCACCTTATCTCCATAAGAAGTAACCTCCCCATATGCTTATGGAGGACTTAGGAAGTACACTAATGAAGGATGCCCTTCGTTAGGGGCACCATGCTCTCTTGCCTATTCTCTTATACGCTTTTTTCCCCCCCTATTCATGATATGGCCAAATATTTTTCAATTTTCCCAAATACCATTCAGGAAATAACTAACTCTTCTTCCACTGGAAACTTTATTTACAGAGTCTGTACTACTCTGCAAAAGAAGGGATTAAAGGGTCATTTAGCAGCATGAGTGGAAATTCTATTAACAGTGTGGTTTTTGGAGTTGACTTCACAGTTTTCATAACGGCACTGTTTTACACTAGGTGGTTGTTGCAAAGGCCTTGAACAACCTTTAGATTTGGTAGTTCATTTTACTAGAGAGTCAGATAAGGACCTCATAGATAATTTCTGGTGGTTCGAATAGGTTAAGTGACTTGTCAAAATCCCAGAGATGTTTAATGGCAAAACAATGTAGAATACAGGTTTCTTGACTTTCAGTTCAGAATTCTACATTAAGCTGTCTGGATTAGTCTTCATATTAATAATAATAAGAGTGACAATTATTTTTTGTTGGCATTTGCATACACTGAGTTCTAAAGAAAAAGTACTGAAATGGTTTTGTTTTTGTTTTTAAGATTTTATTTGAGAGAGAGAGAGGGAGAGAGAGCATGTGCAGGAGCGTGGAGGTTTGGGAGCAGGGGGAGAGGAAGAGTGAGGGGGAGAGGGAGAAAGAGAATCCTAAGTAGACTCCATGCCGGGTGCAGAGCCTCATGCAGGGCTCCATCTCCCCACCCCGAGATCATGACCAGAGGTGAAATCAAGAGTCAGAAGCTTAACACACTGAGCCACCCGGGCTCCCCAGTATGGAAATGTTTTTTAAAAGTTGCTAAAGTTTTATCTTCCTGATTTTAAAAGTTGTGCATGCTCAGTAAAGAAAACAAAAAAGTATTCATAATTGCCTGGCCCAGAAAGGTTCTTTTAACATTTTATGTATTTCCGTGTAGTCTTTTTTTCAGTGTAATACTGCCCCTACTAATATAGTTTGTAGGTCTTCCTGTTCTTACTTCACATATTGTGAGCACTTCTCCTAAAATTCTTCACAGTTTGTTTCAAATAAATAATAATATCACATTCTATATGTACCATCCACTTTCTTATTATTGGACATCAGAAGTTTTGTTTTTCTAATTTTCTGATGTAGTTGTTATATAATGCCCAGTCTTCTGCTTATTTTCTTACTTTAGATTCACAGATGTGAGAGTGACTGTATCCGTAGTTTCCAAACTTTTTGGTCTCCAGATCTCTTTATGCTCTAAATAAGCCTCAAAGACCCCAAAGAACTTTTGTTTACGTAGATTACATCTGTTGATATGTACCAAAATACAAATTAAAATTGGGAAATTAAAAAAAATAATTTATTTAAAAATGACAATAATAAACCCATTTTGTGTTAACATATTTTTATGATTAATAACCATTGTTTCAAAAAAGTAGTGAGAAAATGGCATTGTTTTACACTTTTGCAGATCTCTTTAGTGGCTGTCTTAAATAGAAGGAAGACATCTGCTTCTGTATTCAACCTGTTGTAATATGTTGTTTTGATTAAAGAATATGAAGAAACCCTAGCCTCAGACAGATGTAGTTGGAAAAGAGAAGAATAATTTAATAGGCTTTCTAGATAATGTGGATATTTTTGTTACTACATAAAACCTAACAAGTGGTATTTTCTCAAAGGTTAATTTACAATGTAGAATGTGAAACCATATCATGGAGCTTTTCACTCTGTTATATTACAATCCACTGGCCTGTCTTGAACTTTGAGTGGATCTTTCACCCATGCATGATTTTTATCATCCATGCATTGTTTGTTTGTAAAATGTTGGTTGTGAGTTATGCAAATCTTCCAAATGTTGTCACCTTTCATTATACATTATCAAAAAATCATATTCATTAATATCCCCACTGATCTCATCAGAAAAGTATGTAAGATTTGAAGCTGTCAGGCTTATGGTGATGGGTGCAGAGTTTTCCAATATTTGAATTTTCCCTTGAAAGCAAATTTTATCATTGCAGCAAATATTATCAGTTGTTTTCTTTGAAGTGACAGGCTCACATT
Source organism: Mirounga angustirostris (assembly GCF_029215605.1). NCBI lineage: Eukaryota > Metazoa > Chordata > Mammalia > Carnivora > Phocidae > Mirounga > Mirounga angustirostris. Next base: position 66,341,577 of record NW_026991717.1, on the reverse strand, counting down.
GTTTATTTTTCAGAAAATGTCTTCCAGATACCCAAATCTAAATAATTATACTTTGTTCATTGCTCATTCAAGTAAAAAAGTTGTCCCATGGAAAAAGTGGCTAGTTCAGCTCTACAACAATCATGTAAGTGTTCTCCCTTGAGTCAGCCATCATACTTTGATATGCCGTAGATGTGCTTTGTATTTGCTTCTTACTTTGTCATATAGAATGTTAAAAGGATGCGTATTCAAAGGTTGAGGTTTAATAAAATTAATAAGTGAATCTTAAGATATTCTTATATGAAACTGGCCTTTTTTTTTTTTTTTTTTTTAAGTAAACCCTATGCCCAACATGGGACTTGAACTCACTACCCTGAGATCAAGAGTCAGCATCCTCTACCAACCAAGCCAACCAGGAGTCCCAAACTGGCTTTTTTTTTTTTTTCTTTGTCCTGCAAGTGTGTTGCAGTGAAATTTACGGTGACTCCTAGAACAGTTTGCCTTGATTTATGCGTAGGGGCTAGCAGTTTTACCCACTATTGTTTTTGTATCATCCATGCAGATTTCACACAGGGAAAAAGGTAAATCATGTCTTACTAGTTCCATAAAAATAGTTTTGACTTTGTAGACCCCTGAGAGGGTCTCAGGGACTCCAGGAGTCCACTGGAGTCCATTGACCACACTTTGGCAACTATGAGCTATTTCAAATCAAAGGATATGTATATTTTGAAGGATTTTGGTGTATATTGACAAATTAGTATCAAAAAGATTATACTAAGGCACCTTGGTGGCTCAGTTGGTTAAGTGTCCAACTCTTGATTTCAAATCAGGTCATGATCTCAGGGTTGTGAGATGGAGCCCCCGCCCTCCCTTGGGCTCTGAGCTAGGCCTGGAGCCTGCTTAAGGTTCTCTCCCTCTCCCTGTGCTTCTCCCCCCTCCTCTCCCCTGCCTCTCTCCCTCTCAAAAAAAAAAAAAAGAAAAAGAAAAAAAAAGATGATACTAATCCTATTACTACCAGGGCAGGGGAGTATCTGTCTCTACAACTTTGGCCAGCATTAAAGAGTGTCATTATTTAATCTTTAGTACGATTGATTAAGAGTGACATTTTGTAATTTGTATTTTTTATTATAGTGCATTGTGTATTTCCCCAGTTGTTTATTGACCATTTAACTTTCTTCTTTTTGAGTTACCTGCCTGCTGTCCTTTGTCTAATTTTATATTGGAGTGTTTGCTATTATTGTTTATTGATTTGTTATTGTTTAGTGATCTGCGTATGTTAAGGATGTTGATCCTTTACATGTCACATCTGTTGCAGGTATTTTCCCAGTTGTTTGCTTTTAAATATTGTTCTATTTTTTTAGTTTTTTAAAGTTCTTTTTAAAGATTTTATTTATTTATTTGAGAGAGAGAGCGTGCGTGAGTGGGGGCTGGGGGGTTGGAGAGGCAGAGGGAGAAGCAGACTCCCCCTTGAGCGGGCAGCCCACTATGGGGCTCCATCCCAGGACCCTGAAATCATGGCCTGAACCGAAGGCAGACCCTTAACTGACTGAGCCACCCAGGTGCCACTTTTTCTGTTTTTTATATGCTTAACTTTAAGTTTATCCTTTTTTTGCTGAGAAAGTCCTGTCCTGTCCTAAGACATGAAAACTAAATCTTCACCTAAATTTTCTTCTAGATTCTTTGTGGCTTTCTTTCTTATTAATTTTTTAATTTGTCTAGCTAAAAGGTGAAGATGTGGCTTAATCCCCACCCCACCCCATACACTCACTGTGGCTTCTTGCTAGCCTCACTTATCCATGACTTCCTTGTTTTCACTGAAATTACAAATTTATGTCTTTACAAGTCACTAGGTTGAGCCTGTGCAGTCCTCTTAACCCTCTGGTTTTATAATCGTTCAATTTAAAATGAAGGGATAAGGCTTTATGATGTCTAATATTGTACAGCTCCAAAATTCACCCTCCTATTCTTTTCTGATCTGCAGTTTTACAGATAATGGACCCTTTGGGCCCAAGAATATAGGGCATACTGTATCTAAGTACTTGCTGAGGATACATTCATTGATTTGCATCTCCCAGCTTATTTCCTGGACGTCCTTATTCAGGTAGAAGCCCCCCAGCCCAGTCAGGTTATATTTTACATTTTTTTTTCCTGCCTAAACACTACATATGTATCTGATTTTAGTCATTCTTTGAGAGTTCCCATATACAGTTCACCCAGGTTCCCCTAGTGTTAACCTCTTACATAACCATAGTACAATTATAAAAATCAGGAAATTAATTTTATTGTAGTTCGGTTAATTAATCTATAGGCCTGTTTTGAACTTTTGCTAGATTTTTCACTAACATCCCTTTGCTATTCCAGGATCACACATTACATTTAGTTGTCATGTCTTCTTAGGCTCCTCCAGCCGGTGGCTGTTCCTTACCATTATTTTTTGTCTTTTATGATCTTGACAGTTTTGAAGAGTACTGGCCAATTATTTTGTAGAATGCCCTTTGTAGTTGATGTTTTGTTATGATTAGATTGAGGGTAAACCTTTTTGGCAAAAATACCCCAGAAGTGCTGTTGTACCCTTCTCCGTACATCATCTCAGGGGGTGCATGACTTTTTATGTTTTATTGCTGGTAAGGTTAACCTTATTCACTTGGTTAAGGTGTGATGTCTGCCAAGTTTCTCCATTATAAAATTACTACTATTCCCTTTCCAATAATTACCTTGTGGGGATATCCTTTGAGTCTATGCAAATATTCTTTTTCTCATATCACACTTTTCTGTTGATATAAGCATCCATCAGTGGTTCTTGCTTGAAATTGTTATCACCGGTATTTGCCTAATGGTAATTTTCCTATTTCTCTCACTGGAATACTCTTTCAACTAATATCATTTACTACCACCATTTCATGTGAAACAATCCATCACACAGTCAGCCCATGATTTTCACTGGTACTTGCAGTTCATTCACCTCTCTTGGCATTTGGTCTGTCATAATTCACTGTGTGCTCACTATGTCTGCAGCACTATTCGAGTATTTTTTAGAAAACGGATAAGACATTGTAGTCATTAATTTTGAATAACTTGTAGTCTGAGGAAAGAGTTTAAGACATATCCAGTAGCCGTAAATTATTAGAATCACAGAATCCACAAAGAATTTGTGGAACATTTACTACATGTATCTTGAGTCAAGTGGGTTTCTTTGAGGAGATATGCCTTGGTTAGAAATTCTTTTGCTGATAAACTAAGCCCTTTGGCACAAATTTAATTTTTCCCTGAGTTCCCTTGCCGTGCATTGGTTATTTGGTTGCTATTTATGCCTATACTAACGAGTCAGAAGTCAAACTCTTGATACCATACATCTCTAAGCAAGCAAGTGTCTTTACATTACTGCTATATCTTTTCCCTTAGAGATTCTGGCTCAGCTGTTTCTAAGAGTGCCTTCCCCATTATGTTTTCTGTCTTGGCCCACAACACCTACTGTTTTCCCACTCCTGGGCCATAGTATAGGCAACCATTTACTCATATGAGGCTGTTCCTAGATAAATCTCACAAGGAGTAGTTAAAAACTTGTTTGGCCGGGCTCCCTCTATTTAAACCAATAGAATTGGTTCGTTTTCTTGAGATCTTCACCTACTTTTACCTGAGAACTGGAGGTAGGGCTGGCTGTATTGTGTATTTGCCAGGGTAGAACTTAGTGGTAGTTGATGGTGGACCTAGGGTCTGGTCTAGTTAGGAGTGGAGTAGCTAAGGGACTTGCTTGGGACAAGCAGTTTTATTTAAGTTTTACCTTTGTTCAGGGTGGCTTAGTTTATTTTGGTGCTGCTGTTGACTACAGTTACCCCCCCCACCTCCAGTGATGCATTTTAAGCTATTCTCTTGATCCATGGGGAGTCTTGTATTCCGTTGTGTTTTGCTTCCTATAACGGTTTGTTCTTGGGGAATGACTTGGTTTTGCCACCTTTATCTGAGTCACAGTTGCCTCATCTGTAAAAAAAACAAACAAAAAAAGGGATAGAGCTCCACTGCTAAGAAGTAGAAGAGGGATTCAAACCCAGGCAGGGTCCGGCTGCAGACTCTTACTCTTACTCTGTGTATTGCCTCTTGCCATTCAGGTCTTTAAGTCTGTGGTGAGGATTAAGTAAAATAAGGCATGTAAAACACTTAGCGTAGTGTAGACGTTCTGATAAGTATTTAATGGATGGTAAATATGATTATTGTTATTATTAGGATTTGGTAGCTGGCCTATAGTAGAAGAAATGTCTGAGTACTAACCTTCCGAAACATATAAAACAAAATTTTGCTTTGATACGGATCAGTTGATTATATGGCTCTGAACACATGGATTTGATCATTAGTTGAATATGGCCCAGATATCAGAAACTTGTCTTAAATCTTTCATAGTAATATATAATGTCATTTAGAAAAAAACAAAACCAAACTTTTGAACCCAGATGCACTGATTTTTAAGAATTACAGTAGCACATTGCAGTCTATAATTAGTAGTGATTTACTTAAATTGGAAGATTATTCCTATTCGCCTTGTTCTCACAGTTGAATTGATAGTTGGTTCTCAATTTGTGGTCAATTTTCTATTCTTTTGATAATGCTGTGGTGCACCTGAGTTCCAGAATAATGAATGAGAATAGCTTGTAAAGGGAGAAAAAAATCAGCCTTTTATTGAGCTGGAAATTCTTTTGGTGGTTTTGCTAAGGAAATAAAACGAATTTACATGACTTTCAAAAATAGTACTCATGTACTTAGGAAATATATCTAGGAGTATTTTTTTGGTCTTTAGGGCAAATTGGAAAAGAAATTGGCCTAAAAAGTGGCCTAAGAAAAGAATATGGTTATTTCATGTATTTCCTTTAGTCATCTTTTAAAATATGATTTTTTATTTCATAAGATTTCAGGTTTGGGCGCCTGGGTGGCTCAGTTGGTTAAGCGACTGCCTTCGGCTCAGGTCATGATCCTGGAGTCCCGGGATCGAGTCCCGCATCGGGCTCCCTGCTCAGCAGGGAGTCTGCTTCTCCCTCTGACCCTCCCCCCTCTCATGTGCTCTCTCTCATTCTCTCTCTCTCAAATAAATAAATAAAATCTTAAAAAAAAAAAAAGATTTCAGATTTTTATTTTGTTGTTGCATTGTACACCTAGCCTTAAAGACTCTTCTGGAAGATTATTTTATTAAGGATATGGCACCTTGTGCTTTGATCAGATATCTGTGCCTTTTTGGATTTTCATGGTTGCAAAAGTAGCTTGAATTTCTATGAAAGAGTATTTGGAGAAAACCTCAGATAATGTTATCTTGAGAAGAACCCATGCTGACTCTATTTCTTATTAGTTTGAGGGGGGAAGTTTTCATGTTATTAGATTATTAACTTCATTTTAAAGTCTATATTCAGACATCAAACTTTAGTCTACTAAGTAATAACTCGTATCAGAATGTTTACAGACACAATAAGGAGGAATTATATATCTCCCTAGGAGAAAAATGTTCAATAGATGTTTAGGGTAATAAGATCTTATTATTTGACTTTCAGCAAATGTTGACTGAATTTACCAGTATGTTTTTATTACACCTTTTGTGCAGTTTTGCCATATTGGTTGAATTTTCCTTAAAAACAAAACAATCAATATACAAGTACTTTTCCAGAGTTAAGTAGGAAAAGTGACCTTAATATATAAAAGTTACATACCGGTGTGAAAATCATATGGGAGATGGGTAAAGAATAAATTTTCCTTTATTTTCAGTTGGCTTTTTCCTGAGAGGAAATGTTTTCAAATGTTTAATTCAAGGTGCCTTTCTCTCTTTCTGCTGTTAGATTTCTTCTCCCATGAGCTGGTACACAGTGAACACAGTAAAGGTGTTGAGGTGCAGCTTCTAACTGAATGACGAGTCCCCATTTCTTAGGGGGAATAGAGCACACAGCCAGCTCCAGGATGGTTTGCTCGCTCCATGGGCTTCGAGACCAGCATGGAGCAGTCTGTGCCTTGTGTATTAAAGATAGTAATAGCTGGTCAGAAGTCCAGCTATTACTGGACTTTGGAGTCCAGTAATAGCCTGGCCACTTTGGGGTACTAAATACCTGCCTCTACTTTAGTTCTTTCCTCTTTCTTTCCATCCCTACCTTTCAGGAGGCATCTTGATATAATGTATTTAAGAGTTAATAGTTCTTCTTCATAACTCAAAGCTTCCTTCTTGCCAGGGAACAGTGACAGGATTGACATTGTCAACTTTTTCAAGTGCTTTCTCTTGCCTGAGGGCTGATCTTTTCTGTTCCTTCTGGTTTCAGGACAGTGCATAAAGTTTTTTTATTTGTCTTTTAACCTAAAGAGGATAAATACAAGATTAGAGTTTACAGCTCATGTTTGGTATTCAAATCGTGACCTGATAAACACCTGAAGTATCATTGAGATAATGGAGAGGTCTGCAATTTTCTATCCAAAGTAAAGTGTTAAAATATCTTAAGAATTATTTCCTTATTTCCTTTATGTGTTTTCAATATTGAGATTCAGCTGCTTAAAATGTTTGAAAACTTTTAAACTTAGAGAAATAACTTGAAGACCATGGGAATAAATATTTTGAATCTGAGAAAGCAGTACAAGCAGAGGAAAAAGTAAGTGGATTCATGTTTTTTGATACTGTTATTCAGTCAAATAAGTAAGTACTGGGTCTTTCCCTGACCAGGTGCTGGCACCTGCTAATTGGAGTGATTCTGTATGAAGCTTGGGCTTTTTCTGAGGATGTCCTGGGAGTGGTAGTCATTTACAAGACTAAGACTTAAAAATACATGGTACGTTGTCACCCTCCTCTCCCCTCCAACATAACTCATCTATTTCTCACATATTTATTTTTATTATTGTTGAGACTTGTCCTTTGCTCCAGGCTCAAGAAAGGATGAGCTGTAAACTCTAATCTTGTATTTACCCTGTTTTAGGAAATAGGAGGCATAGCACGCCCTTGATACTTACCAGGGTTATCACTTCATGACTGATGGAATCTCCAAACATGCAGTGAGCACTAGAGAGGATGGCAAAGGTCTAAAGCTTTGTGGTGCAGGTGTTTGGTTAAGCTCACTTAGTAGCTGATTGATGTGGTCTTCCCCAAGTCAGGCTAGTGGTATGAAAGATTCAGATTTATACTCCTCAAACTCATGAATTATGTTTGTCATGAATATTTGTGATCACTCTCAGAGGGTCAGGGGATGACCCTGGCGATGTTTAATCTAGGAATGCTGTGGGTACCCAACTCCAGGGCCAGCATGAATAGAAACACAGAGTGAAATCTCTTTGTGGTTTGTCACTCATGGCTGTGCCACACCTTAGCCTCCTGAGATTCTCTAACTTATAGGGTGGTGTTTAAGACTAGTAGGGGAATAAGGCTCTTTGTAGGGATAGCCTTCTTGGTAGATGGGATGTGGGAGAGTAAAGCGTCATTTAAATGCATCTTTATACAATCACATTTGAAATTAGACTGGCAATTTATTTTTTTTTCCTCTTTTGTTTCTGTCTGTAACTCTTCCAAGCTGATACCATCTTTTGCTCAAGGTATATTACACTGCTATTTGTTTTTGCTGATAATATTAGTAGGGAAAGCTAATAAAATTTGAAATTAACTTGCACTTCAAGCCCCATTTAGCTAAGATAGTAAATGGACTGGGGCTGTGAGAGAGACTCTTCGTTGTATAGCATTAAAAAACCCCACAGACTCTTACAGTTTAGATGTAACAAATAGCTCACAAACATCATTTCTTAACTGGCGAAGTCAACATTATCTGGATTCTTATTTCGTGAGGCCAACTAAAATACATATGTAAAAATAAAATACATTTAACCTCCAGTTTATAACGTTTGAATTTTTATTTGCACTGTGGTGGACATGCTGGAGACTCTTCCAGCGCAAATCACAAAAGTTTCTCCAGAGGAACCTGCGTACCTGTCTCATTATTTTAGATTCAGTGACTTCTAGAGGGTTGGATTGAGATACCAATTAGCCACCATCTAGTCAAATCAGTTAATGTTGTCGACGCAGAAACCGAAGGAAGAGTGCAACCGGGTGATTTGAACAAAGTTACACATCTGGAGGTCACACTCTCCCTTTGTGCTCTTTAACTAGAGATCTCAGATTCCTGTCTCCTGAGGGGCCAGACAGGTACCAACAAGGAGTGAATGAATGAAGCTGGCCTGGTTGGGATCGTGGCTAAGGGGAAGGACAGTCGTGGGTACTAATGTGGCAATGGCCACCTTATGCCACCTTATGCCCTGTGCCACTGGGTCTTTTATTCTCTAGAAAGCAGCTCTCTATCTCACTTTTTAGAAGAAATATTCTGAGTTTTAAATGTTGTCACTTTGTTGGAATTTTTAAAGACACTGTGGGCCACTGGTTTCCTGCCAGACAGAACAAGTCTGTGGGCTGAATTTGGCCCACAGCCAGCGGGTGCTGGAGCAGGCTCTTTCTGGCTTGTGCGAGTTGATGATAAGTATCTTTTCCTGACTCTACATAAACTGTGACCTCACGTCCAGTAGCTTAGTATCAGCCACGGCGGGAGTGTTTACACCACAGAAATTGGCTAACGTGTGACAAACCTGGGCTCTCCCCACTGCCACCAAAGGCATTTCTTAAGCCCCCCTCACCACTGCATACCATCACCAATTTGAGACTTTTGCATTGCACGTTATGGCCCTATAACATGTCTTTTCCAGAATTTTCTTAACCCAGTTTATTCTGTTTTTTTTTATCGCTTTTTTTTTCTAAAAGGACTCAAAATGCTTACATCTGTATTTCATTTATTCTTACAATATTTTTGTTGGGCTATTCCCCCCTTTTTTTTTTGTCTAAAGAGAGGATACATATATTTTTTTTCCCTACCATAGTTAATGTGGGAACTAGAATGCCAGTTGTGAGCCTTAGCAGTACCTAGTATATTATTGGTATTATGATATATATCATAATGGACATTTGATTGAACTGACCTGAGAAAAATGCTGCCTGGTTAAAAAAGAAAAAAATCCACATATATATGTCTCATTTAAGGAAAATTGATTCCTTTCGAAATAGATTAATTAGCTAACTTTAGGGATATTACAGTGATTCTTTACACTCTCTGGGAATTTGGAAATGTTCCAATGGTATACTTGAGGGTTTATCATGTCAGAAATTATTTTTTTGAGAAACTTCAAGCTTAGCTGTTATGTCTTCGGTTGGCGGTCACTCCAGTATAAAAAGAAAATAAGGCATTTCTGTAATTATAATGAAAAACAAATGGGAAGATACCCAGTTGATTATAATTTGATTTTGTCCAATTTTATAAAGATTCAATTATCACATGTTCAAATGTGTTTCTTTTCTACGTTTAAAGTGTCAGTAATAAAGTAATATGACAGTATATAGTTAAAACAAATGGATAATAAAATTAACAACATTAGGCAAGAATATGTGCCTTTTAGAATAGCAAGAGAAGTTCTTTGTGGGGATAGGCCCACATGAGTGGGCTGGCCAAGTGGTGTTGAGTTTGGCAGAGTTGTCATAGCCTATGCTTGACCTTGGGTGCTTTATTAGCTCTCTCTGCTTATGGTTAATTATTTTATAAATCGATAGGAGGCAAAACCCATTATTGGGAACTCCAGAAAGTGGTTCAGGTTTTTGTTGTAAAGGCAGTTTTATAAATTGGCTTAAAGAGCTTGGTTCTGGAAATAGACATATGAATTCTGGCTTCATGAGTTACTTGCTGGGTGACCTTGGGTAACTTACTTCATGGCTTGATGCCTTATTTATAAAATGGGATTGTTATGAACTTGAAATGTGGTAGTACATATAAAATGAGTAGCATAGTTCCTAGTACTGTGCTGAATAAATTTTTGCTGTTTCTGTTATTGTTACCATTATTGATTTAAGGATGTTCATTGTAATGGTATTTTTGCTTATAATAATTAGACTCAGAACATCAGAACTGAAAAAATTTTGCCTAAAACCAGCCCCTTTATTTTCTAGGTTTCCAAAGTGTTTTTCATTTACTCCCAGGATAATAGGAAACCTACTTTTAGTCAATTACAGTAAAGTCCTTAGATGATAGTGGCAACCAAGATGGGATATATTTTGGGATGACAGATGAGGATATGTAGGTTTAGGTTGATTCTTCTCCCCCCCCTCCCCCCCCAGGGTAAGTGAGAATGTTAAAACCTGAAAATTTTTAAGTATTTTCTTAAATACTTAAGGAAGGAGTCTAATTACTCTTCAAATATAAACTTCCATATTCTGGAATACTTTTATATTCCCGCCCTACCTTGATAGCAAGGTGGTTATGAATTTATGAAAGATATTAGGATGAATACCAGTTTTGGAGTCAGGATTCTGCCACCAGGAACTAGCTGGAGTCCAGTAATTATGTGAGTTCAGGTGTAAGTCTTCCAGGGCATGGAGATTTTGTGGGATGCTCCAGATCATAATATGAGTGTAAACACTGGTTTTAGTGTTTAATATAGGTATTAATAAATTTGAAGAATGAGTGCTTTTTAAACAATCTTAAAATCTATCCATGCTACTAATACTGATTATGAAAAGGTCTTGTGGTAAACACAAAGAAAGTGCATAAACTTTTTAAAGAAAATAGGTATATTGCCCCTTAAGGCTTTGGTTATTAGTAATTACAGTGTATCCTAGAATGCTGCCTGCAAAGAATTTGCTTAATTTATCTTATTTGTGCAGTTCTGCCAATCATATCGTTGGAATAATAATGAATTGGGCAAGATAGTAATTCTTCCCCTTCTTTTTCTATTCTGTTTACTGTAGAGCATATCTTCTAGGTTCTAGGTTGAGGAGAGGCTTTTAGGTTTAGACCTATTTCACACTTCACTTAAGCTACTTAGACCAGATTGGAATAAAGGTATTAAAACTGGTTAGAAATCATTGTGTTTAATAATAATAATACTTAAAAATTTGAATGATACTCTGAAAAATAGTGCCTGTAGCCAAAGGTAATGGAAAAGTCATAATTGTACTATGGAATGTATTTTGAGGACAATGCCTTATAACTCTTCTGAAGTGTGAAAACCAGACTCGGTTAGTTTTATTTCATCTGTTAAGGGTGTGTGAGGAGTCTAGATTTGGTACATTGTCATGAAAAATATTTTATTCATGTTATAGCTTTTTGGACAATTGTATTCTGCACTGTATTACAATGGCACAATAAATTGCTGAATATACTGTCTGCTGAATATGACTTTACCATGAAAAATTTGATGCATGGAGAAGGAAAGGTTGGAATATATCAACCTTTTCTGACAAGGGACTTTGAATTTTGACCTAATACAGGTGACCTTTGTGCGCAATAAAAGTGAGCTTAATCTTGAGGTCAAGGTTGAGGTGAATGGCAGAGCTTATGCTGATTGTGGGTACTTCGGAGCCTACCCAGCTATTGGCTAAATGGGAGTATGACACTTTTTTTTTTTTTAAATTTTTAGCATTTTCAGGAGCTTATTTATAGCAAGTTGTTTAGCTCTTTAACACTACCCCATTTCCTCAAAGCTCAGCTATCTGTTTAGTTGTGGTAAGTTCGTCCGTTTATTTATAAAGTTTACTGTTTCTGAGTGAAAGGTATGAGTGTGCTATTATTTTCTGTTCCATAGATAAGCCATAGCTAAAAATAAAAATGTTCTTAATGGCTTAAAGAAAAGACAACTGACATATATAACCTTGGAAATGAAAATATATCTTCTTTTAAGGGGTTTATTTCTTTGAGAAGTTGAACTTTTATTATCTAACTTTGGAACTGTCAGAAGAATTTTTAAGTAGTTTGTACCTTTATCTAGATTATAATTAACAGAACTCTCATGAATTATTGTCTTAAAAGGTTTAGATGATTTAGAGACGGGTTATTCCCTTGAAAGTTCCTTTGAAATGTACCCACTAATGCATTTACATTAGAATATTACATGATATAAAATATTTTAAAGGTTTTTCTTGCTGTACATAAAAGGAAAATTATTTTAAAACACAAATTTCACTATTAAATATCTCAACTGTTTTGTCATAGGTAAATTACATCTTAGCAAATATCAGAAAAAAAAAAAAACCTGTCAATGTTATATTGTCTGAATATTGTCTGAACTTGGTGAATATTCTGCCCAAATAATTGTTAGAAGCAACAAACCGCTGGGGGGAGAGTGTCAGAGCCTCTAATGGAAAGAACTTCTACTCTTTTAATCGAGCCTGCAAAATATATTCCCTGGGACTGATCAGCTCTGAAGCACTGAGGTTTGATGATTGGAATGGCAGGAAACCATGCTTTCAGGACATAATGAATTGACGAGGCCATCCATCATTTGTTAGCATATTCTGAAACGTGGGCTATGTGTGCAGAGGCCTGTGATTTAGTAAATACTTGGGAGATGAATAGAGCTTACACACAAGGGAAGATATTGCTGTCCTTCAGCAGCCTGAGACCCAGGCGCCTGCTGAGAAGGCCATCTGACGGCACATCATCAGTAACCGGCCTGTCACAGTCAGCGGTGCCCACCGACCATCGCCAGTATATTAAATGCATTTTTAATATCTGCTTCAGTAGATTTAATGAAGAAAATTTAGTTTCCATACTCCAAGCACTGCTTCTTCAAGTGTTCTAAAGCATGGACTCTTGCCTACATAAGAAAGGGGGAAGACCATGTCGGCAGTTGGGAGAGTTGATGGAAAAGGACACCCAGACAAAATAATGTGCAAATAAAAAATGCTTCTAGCGGAGTTGGCATCTTGTTGATGTAAAAAAGCTCCTTTTTTTTTTTTTTTTTTTTTTTTAAGTGGCTTTTGATTAGTTCCTTATGTCCTAATTCCCTTCTCTCACAGGCCCTTTCCCTAGGAGGGTTGAACCTACTGGTAAGAGATGTCAGCCTTCTGATCAGAAAGGAAATATTAGAAGGTGAATATTATGGTTTGGCATAATTTGGATAGAGAGACTCAATTTTAAATTAGTTTGTGTTTTGAGATACTGTTTGATTCTTAGGATTTTTGCATGAAGATATAAATATAAAGTAGGATTTTTCTTACCTAGTTACTTCCACATTTTTTAATATTGAACTTTACTCATTAATCAAGTTAGTCTATTTTTGTCTGGTGTCATACAGAACAGCTCAAAATGAATGAAAAAAAGTAGTTGTCATCTTGATTAAAGAGTGCTCTTCTTAGACTATAGTGTTTCTTTAAAAATTGTAATTTTAAAATGTTCTATTTTTGTATTCCGGCATGTAGATTCATTCTTTTTAATGAGTTTCAGTGTTGACATTATTTACTACAAAACAGCAAGACAACCAATTAGATATTGTTGCAAGCATGCACTTTAAGGGTTTCCCCTCTTGTTTTAAAAAAAAAAATACAGAATATGCTCTCATGTTCACAGAAGAAGAAGCTACGGAATGGGACCTATAAATCTGATTCCTGCATGTGTCAAAACAGTAATGTATTAAATGCATATTATTATAAAAATTTAAGACATGTCTTAAACACACTTACATTTTTATAACACATGGCAATATTAAATAATACATTTCCTTGTTAGCATCTGTTTGCCGTCATTGTTGGCAAGACCTATGATTTATTGCTTAAATTAATGACCAAGACCATTTTGGACCTGATATATGCCCCTAAGCTTATTACATCACTAAATAAAATAAAATGTATGCACTTGTGACAGAGTTATTTTTATAATTGTTTATCCCTTTAAGTGCCCTATTCAGTGATTCACTGAAAGGTTCATAATGGTTGGCTTGTAACCAGAAAATAATCTCAGAAAGGTAAAACATATTTCTTGTCTAGAAATAAAATACCAGAGTGATGGTGATGATAGGGGTCCCAGCAAGAATTTGCAACACTCAAACCCGTTGTTCTTCAGTGCGCTCAATTAACTCTTGTTGAATTTTTTTTGATGCATGCCTCCCTCCCCGCCCATTTTAAAAGCTATCTATTATTACTACAGCTCGTCTTCATATAAACCCTTCAATATGGGTGAGGTGGTTTTGCTCTGACATAAAGCTGCAAGGGTTAAATTGTTTTTTACTGATGATTTTTCAGGTGCCGTTCTCACCATGCATGAAACTGAGCAAGGTTATTTCCCTTATTCATTCTTTTCTTTTGTGAGATTGGAGCTTTACTGTTTTTATATTGAACTCTATTTGACTTCATAGTCTTTATCTTTCCTTTCTGAGGGTGCAGTATGAGAGACCCTTTAGTATTCCTGCAGTAACCTGTTATTCATCTAGAGTCACTCTGCTGCCCGACTTGTAAGACAATATAATATGGCTTCGTGGGTTCCTACTGCACATGAAGTATCTCATTGACTGTCAGCTCGCCTGTCACATGATGGTGGTAAGGCAAAGTTTTGGGGAAGCTTAAGCCTTGCTTCTGGACCACAGTGTCTATGCCTTGAAACAGATGGAGGCCCTTTGGGTACCTGAGAGTAATCCTTGTGGGAAGTTGATTATTTTGTAGATATCTTGGGGTGATTATTGTTTATAACTGAAAACAAAACTTAGTTCCTGAGAAAGATCTTTTTCTTGTCTTCATCTCTTTTTACCGCATTTTAAACCAAACCGTTCATTGGAAATCGAAACAGATTTTGTTTTTTGTTTTTGTTTTTTTCCTTAGTATTCTTTCCCAAGGAACTTGATCTGGTAAAATTTTTAATGGTTCTCTCAAAAATGATCAGGCCAACGAACATTTGTGATTTTCTTGAAGAGCTATATTGGCCTTTTCTACTTCAGGCTCTCATCTCCCATCTCTGATCTTTTTATCTTCCTTTTTGTCTCATTTTCCTTGCCTGGGAGACCTTTCTCCAGATGAAACATTTTAAAGGAAAATTGATGATGAATGAGAGTCTTGAGTGCCAGTGTCTAATTCCCTCTCTCTCTCTCTCCTGTTCCCTCCCCTACTTTTTTTTTTGTCCTTTGAATATTTGAATATTGGTTTAGATCCACTAAGAATTTTGTTGTTGTTCATTTGGAATGTATACGTTCCTGTCTTTTGCTTTCTATTTGATTGATTGTGAATTCCTCAAGGTTAGGAGCCATGTGTTTTGCTGCCATTTTATCTTCCAACTCTACCATGGTATTGTGGTATTGTGGTCCTTTGTGCAGTCAGTGAATTCCTACTAACTTTCTAATATGGGCCAATGCTTATTTCTATGATCTCTCTCTTTTTAAGACTTATTTATTTATTTGAGAGAGAGAGAGACAGCACTAGCAGGAGAAGCAGAGGGAGAGAGAATCTGAAGCAGACTCTGTGCTGAGCATGAAGCCTGACTCGGGGCTCAATCCCATGACCCTGAGATCGTGACCTGAACCAAAACCAAGAGTCGGACGCTTAACCGACTGTGCCACCCAGGCGTCCCTCTATGATCTCTTTTGAGGAGGAGAGAATTTAAAGGTGTATTTCTCCATTTTGGCCACTACTGTTCTGTCTAGTACCATACAAAGGAGTTGCTATTCTTTCCTAAGATTGTTTCTTAAGTTCCCACTCCCTGGGTTAGGATGTTTAAGTCCTATTTAAAAATATTAAAATATTCAGTAGGCAGCTAAGTGCTTAGCCTACTGTACTACTTAACACTAAATGAAAGTAAAATATAACACAGACATGGAGCCATTTGTTATATTTTAGTAGATGAAGCAATGATGGTGTAAACCTTAACCTTGTAATTTTGTGAGTTCCACTTTATCATGTAGCTGTAAGGGTAATCAAAATAAATCACGGGAGATGAATAAATATTTTCTGGTGCTTTCTCTGTGCTTTCAGAAGTGATGTTTGATCCATGAAATTTTAGTAAGTGTATTAAATAAAACAATATGATGTGCACTGTGTCAGATCTGATAAATTATTCGGTATAGGACATTTATACAACATATGTTGAGCTGCTACATGAACAGCTTTTAATGACTATAAATTATGTTAATCTGTCTTGCCATTTTTACATTTTGTTAAAAATCGCACAATTTGTATTGTAGATATTTATATATATATGTTTGCAGGGGTGGGCAGGGAGAAGAAGAAGGCATAAGAAGGCACAGGTCATCTCTGCGATGTTCTGACAGTGATCCGGGGCTCCTCAGCTGTGCAGTGTACATAACACAGATGTTGGGGAGTCATCTGTCAGCCATGCCTCTCCTATGGAGTTAAAGTTCTAGAGGGAAAAGAATTTGACACAGTGCTGTCACTGTTACATTTTCACAATAGAAGAGCATGCAAATATTGAACCTCCTGCTTAGCAGTAGTGCCCTGTCTAATGTCTGTGCTAGTTAGAATAAAAAATCATGGGTGCATCTTGGGCTCAGAGATCTGACAAAGGTCATGCTATGTTGGGCATTTGAATTGGAAATTGTCTGGACTTAGATTTTATAAAACTCCCACTGTTGTGTGTGGGGAGAATTTCAGCAGGGTTTTGTCCCTGGAGAGGCCTCTTAGGCCCTTTTCTGTCCTATGAATGAATTTAGATGTGAGGGTTACTCCTGCCTTAAAACTGTTAAGTTCATTTTGCATACATCCCTAGAGAGAAAAACTGGCAGATGCTTTTGTCTTGGAAGTGTTTAAAAGAAAACTGCAGAGCAGGAACAAGAGAGAAAAGGGGCCCTGTGTGGAGTCCCAGAACATTTTGGAAATGGCCAATATGCAGTTTTCATCAGTACGAAGGCGGGGTGCAATATGGTGCCTGTGGCTCACAAGGGAATATGAATGTTGATTAAGCATACTCCCAGGCTTTGAAATTCTGAAAGCAGTGTCAGAATAATGGATGTTGAGCAAATGTCAAGCATTTGTTAATTTCTCTGTTATTTGGAGTTTATCTACCATGATCAATCAAATAAACTAGTGCTTCTCTCTTGTGGCATGTGTCATTGATATGGTGATTAGGTGGCTAGAGAGACCTTCTGCTTTTTTTCCAGGTAACAGATTATAGAGGGGTAGACGGAGCTTTTCAGTTGAAGATTTGTTTATGGCTTGGTTTAGTAGAAATTTCGATATTAACTAAGTACTTTGAGAGTGATATAAAAATCTGCAGCCACATGCAAAAGATACTAACTAATGCCATTTACACCAAAAGAGCTGGTAGTGGTGTTATGGTTTGCATTGAAATAGAGTTTTCGTAGTTTACGAAACTTTGGTGTAAAACTGGGTGAAAGAAATTCAATACCGGAAGAATTCGGGCCTATTAACATTTGTAGATAGAGTTTTGGATCTGTTATTATTTTTGTCTCCTCTCCCCGCCAGTTTCAATTAATTCTAACACAGCTATTGACTTTAATCCTTGAGAGATGGTCAGTAGCTTTGCTTCATGTGGTTCAAAGTAATTTCTTTCTATTATTTTTAGGAAGCAATGCTACAGTGTTTTGATGTCCCCGATATAAATGATCAAAAGGTCCTTTCCAGCAGTTACCGGACTGCAAATTATGGTGAAGTACTAACATTCCACGGGGTGAGGAATAGTTTTCCTTTTAGAGTATGAGTGGCCTTACCAACCAGGATTTCATTAAGGGTTGACACTAGCTACCACGTTTAAATGTTCTACCCCCAGGAAAGTGTAACTTGGACTGCAAGGGGGTCTTTGTGTGAAACTGCCACGGCTAGAATTGAGGCAGGCTTGTAATTAGAGATTTGGCTTTTTTTTTTTTTTTTTCTGTTCCCCATTTTCTTCTCATAATCTGAGGCATATAGCTCACATGGTTCAGATGGAAACTAGTACTATCCTTACAAACCCAGATCATGAGAAATAGGTGCCTTTTGATTTTTGGCATGTTCATTCTATAAAATTGGACCCCCTGAAGTCATCTGCACCCTATTTTTAAGCCCCAGTGAACTTTCCCTTCAGGGGATATACAACTGGGCAGCTACAGGGTATTCATGAACTGCCTATGTTGTTTCTGGAGGACTCTTTTTTGATTTACTCAACCTGCCATATGTCTGAAATATTATGGCAGTTTCCAAAGTAGAAAGTCTTCAACTTCGTTTTCATGTTAAGATGCTTTATCTTAACAGTTTCCACTGGGCCTTTGGTTTTGGCCTTCCCTGGGACTAGAACCCCTAACCCTCTGAGTAAAATCTTCATATCCTGCCTGATACACTGTGCCAATGAATTCAACCACTGCAGAGCCTCCAGCATCACAAAAACAGACAGCACTGCAGACTGGCTTTTCTAGACTTCCCTCTGAAGACTCATCATTACCATGCCCTGCACACAGCATCACTGAATCATTTGCTTACATCACACACCAAAACTCTCAGCCTGCTATTGATATACAGCTCTCAAATTTATTTTTTACTTGTGGTGATAAAGCTGTTGTTCCTAGTTTAGATTAGAAAAACATGGAAAATCTTGTTATATTGTTGAAACTTACTGTGTAATAGTACGAGAAAAGGAGTGTGAAATCAGAGTGTGAATTTAATTCTTAACCATATGTACTCATGAGTGCCTCTGAGCACTCCCGTGGAAGGTGCTGGTAGTTTTGGTAGGTAGTGTCCCCCAGCGCCTGCCAAGCTATTAGGCACTGTCTCTTGGCTTCCGTTTAGCTCTTCTAATGTCCACGTATCACTGAACTTTCCTCTTCCCTCTCATGTATTACCACCAAATAATGACTCATTAAAAAGAAAAAAAAAAGTGATAGGACGAATATTGGCTCCTACTGGACACACATTCTAATGCTAACCAAAGTGCTTTTGGGGTTCCAAATTAGCAGGTGTTTTTAGAGCATGTGGCACAGTCTTTTAAATATCTTCAGTAGTGACAGACTTTGGGAATGGATCCGGTATTTGGAGATAGGCAAACATCAGGAGGTTTGATAAATAAGAGGGCAGGTGACCACAAGGTCTGGAAACCTAATTATTTTGCCACGTGTTGCAATTCAGTAATGAATAAACTTTTTATTATATGTCTGTTTTTCTAGTCTTGGTGGCCACCCTGTATTTTGGTTAAGATACGAGCTGTGACTGTGAAGTCGACTTGCTTGTGTGACTCGTAAAGTGGTTCTAAAGTGATCCCTAAAGATAAGTTCTATTTTGAGTAAAGGCAGCATCATTGAGGATGAATGTACAAGCCTCACTCCTTCTCCAGGATGATTATTTTGGCCAAAAATAATTTGAGTGAATTAGTTCTTGTCTGCTGGCTGAAAAAGGCCATTTTGTTACTTTATTCACATACTGAGTGAGTGTGTAGATTCTCTTTCCTTAAAACTATTAGCCATTATTTTATACCCTTCTCTTCTCTGGGCTCTTCAAATGTAGATTAACTACTAAGAGGCTAAAGACACATTTCCTCCCAATCCGTTCCATTACCCACTTACCTGGTGGTTGTTAGGAAGTGATAAAATTCCTGAAAGGCAGAGACCTTTTAGGGGAGGCAGAAGAGTGAAGGGTTAGATTACTAAACTAGCCAGTCCTTGAATACCAGAGAAGTGGCTCAATATGGGATTTTCAGTTAATCAAAAAAATTTAAAACAAACAAACAAAAAAAACCTTTTTTTTTTTTTTTAAAGGAAAGGGGACTGTAGTAATTCCAGAATTTCATCCTACAGCTTAAGACACATTTTCATAAAACTGCCCTTTCTCCGGTGGTAATGGTAGAGCGGATGGAATTACTTGTTTAGGCCTCTGGTTGAGTTCAAGTTTGAAGTATGATGAAAATTTTCCTTTATTTTTATTTTCTCTTTGTGTTTGGTATGTGTTTTTATTTGTCCAAGGATTGCACTTAATTCAGGTAACAGTATGAGGTCCTTTTCTCCTGTTACATCGTTGAAACTCATGCTTTACCTCAGAATAAGGAGGTTAAATTCTTCATTCCCTTTGGAAGGGAGTTACACCTGCTGTAGAGTTGGGAGAATCACTTTTATAAAAGGCTAAAAAAATAGGGAGACGGAGCCCTGAAAAGAGAGTTATTGTCTGTTTCTTTTGCAGTTTCACAGTGGGAGGAAACGGGTCAAACATTTTAAAAACTGCATTTGTGAGACAATAGTAAATCCTTTACTAGGTTTGGTGAGGATTGATTGAACATTTTTTTGGTCATGTTTAAATCATAGCGATAGGACTTTTAAGTAAGTGTTGTTAGACATTACTTAATGCTTAGTAATTTATCTGGTTTTAAAGCTGTTTCAGCAAAACATTATTACAAGTTCCTATAGCAAACGCTGTCAAAACCTTGAGGCTTTTTGGTATTCAAACAACTAGTTAGGGGGTGATCTAAACTTAGGCAGCCTGCCTTGTGCTTCAGTGATCAGTTCCATCACGAAGAGGGTAGTTATACAGCGCTCTGTGCACTTGACACATGCAAATGCTAAATACAGTAGCAGCATGAGGTCTCTGTCATTAACAGTAATTTATGTAATGAAAGCCACCTGGCTGTTTTTTATAATTAATTGCTTGTAAATAATAAATTTAAATATAATTTATAGTTTTCTAAATTTGATTACTATATAGGCCCAACAACAAAACTAAAACAATTGGCAATTCCATAATTGAGTCCCATGATTTTTAGAAGGAGATATATATAAAAGTATAGATACACACACACACACACACACACGTATATATATAAAAGTATAGATATACATATACATATATATCTCCCTTTAGGAAATATTTTCACTAAGAAATATGTTTATTTAAATATATCAGGTAAAATGTCAGGTGAAAATATGTTTTGGAGGGGAATGGTAAGAATGTAATCAAGTCCTGCTGGCTTTTTTTGAGTTGTCATGCTAATTTTGAAATAGTCTCCCTGATTTATTTTTTATATTATTATTTCAGTCAGCCTTGTGAAAGTATACACATAATTTAAGACACAGAAGAAAGTGTACCTACTTAACAATAACGTAGTAAAACTGTTTCAGGAAAAAAAAAAGTTTTTTCCCTATTTTGTAAACTTCCAATTATGTTTTGAAAAGAAATTATATATGGGAGAAATATACTTAAGTATATGATGATATATTATATGCTGTGGTGATAATAAGCAGCTTTGCTTAATAGGTTTACTAAGCACAATATCCCTGATTTAAGAAGACTTTGTGTTTGTTTACATGGCCACATATGTCGGCTACTAAAGTATCATTTTTTTTCTGATTTATTGGAAAATACCAGTGATTTATGTGGCTTAAAAAGAAAGGGGGCTTTGGAGCCTTGTCCTCTGTACTTCTCTTTCATTAAATAAAGAAAGAGGCAAGGAAGGAGGACGGAGGAAGGAAGAAGATAGTTTATGACTTTATGTTTAATACTTCCCTCAGCAACTGTTTACTAACAGTTATATTTTCTTGGAACTTTATGATTTTTTTAAATGAATGTCTCTTTTCTAAGTGTATTTCCACTAAAAGCTGTATCCTTCAAATATCTATACTGTTGTTTTGTAGTATAGCAGTGAAATTACCATCAAAGACAATTTATGAAATGTGTAGACACTTTTGTAAAGGATTAATAAAGGAGAATTTGCAGTTTTGAGCTACAAACTTTATAAAATAGATTCTCTTCCATATGTGACCAGCAGCATTTTTCCTTCATCATGATTTAGTAAAGTTGAGATAAATCAGTGATGCTCTATTAGTTAGTTGGACTTATAAACATTTTTTTAGGGTTCTTTATGTTCTTTGTAGAAATTCAGCTACATCATGAACATAGTTCTGTTAAATAGCAGACTGCATGTTGCCTGCTTACGAGATCGAGAGGTTCAAGTCAGTGTGGGGCCTGTGCTAGCTGGGCTTGTCTATAGGGAATAAAAATCATGGCTTCTGCGTGTGGTCAGGGTGTGACCACCATTCATCACCTCAACAACAGACATCAGACTCGTTCATTGCTTAGTTTCCAAGGTCTAATAATCCCCCAAGAATTTAGAATGTTGTTGACTGTCCCCATTTACATCACTGAAGAAAGAAGCTTTGCAACAGGTGCAGCTGTATACTAATTGCAGGGTGTGCTTAATCTGTCCAGAAGGGAGAGTGACTCCAAATTTGGTATCTTAAAGAGTGGAGTGACCTTTTAAAGTCCCAGGATGAGAATTGCCAACAATTGCAACAGGCTAATTATACCCACAAGGAGTTGTGAAGTGCTTTTAAGTTTTCCTATACACCTAGAAGTTCGGTGAACGGCTTGAAGTCATTAACATATGACAGATGCACTCCCTTTTCAAGGGCTCCTATGATAAGTTTTGATTGTAGAAGTGGGAATTTGACCCTAGCTTATCACTTGCTTCATTAGCTTGCTTGAGGACAAGGAGGTTTTTTTTTTTTTTGACATGAGTGTTATCTTACCCATGTTCCAGAATTCCATCCGCCTCCTTCTCTCTGCTGATAGGAAGTCACAGTGATAACCTTGATGTTGGTTTTTCCAAAGCATATTGTGCATTGTGTGGTGTTACATATGTTTTTATATATAAGTATAAAGAATATTAATATGTTTCACCCATCATATATTTTATATAATATTATTGCACCTTATCCGAGCCTGGGTATTTCAGAGTTTTAATTACATTATTTCAGAGATACTGGCTTTATGTGATTTCTGTTCTTTTTTTTTTTATGGAAAATATACAAATACACTTTTTGGCTTATAAAGAAGACAGAAAGTCCGACTTCTACAACTCTGTGAAGTTGACTTTTTTTGAGGTTGGTGAGAATAGGGGAAAGAAGTTTGGGTTTTGTCCTGGGGGCCTCTGTACACATATGGAGGGAAGCATAGCATGCTTCCCAAAGAATGAACAAATGATAGCGGTACCTGCCCCCCCCCCCCCACGAGGAGATCTGGAAATGGGGCATGGAAGGGCCTCATGCAGTAAAACCCTGCGACTGCAGCACTTAGATGAAATTGCTTTTTATTATCTGGTTGGAAAATCATCTCAAATAAGCCATACAGGATTAAGGTTAAAAAGATTCTGAGTAAAACCAGTCTCCGGTAATCTAATTCCCTCTCACAGTATCTCTGTATTTACCTGCTTAGGATGACTGTTTCAATTCCTTAATAGACTTTAGACTTAAACTTTATTTTTAAATATTTTCTGTTAAATTAAAATCTCTGTTTATAGAAGTCACTATTCCCTTAACCTCTAAGGGTTATGCATAGATTTTATATTCCCAACAGGCATAATCATATTTAGCTGTGTTCCTGTCAATTACCTGCGAGCTCTTTTTGTATAATTAGGGGATGGTTAATTTACTCTAAGTAAGGTTGCCACCTGTCTAGGGATTAACCCAAACAGGTTGGAAGTCACAGAGAGACTTTTGAGTTTGGGTTTAAAGCAGTAGGAATTGATTTCTTAACTCTCCTTCCATTTTGGTGGCATTTTCTGGGTTAATCAGTGGTAGTGGTGACAACAGGTGTTTTCCTGGTCCCTGTATTCAGTAGGGTGATAAACTGTGTTGTTAAAATTATAAGTGTCTGCAATTCTGTGAATGGGAGGTGTAACGCTTTTTACTCATTGAAAATGCACTAGAAGGGTCTACACATTTCCATTGTTTCTACTGTTACCTGATCAGATTGTCCGATGGGTGGGAAGTGGCATCCCTAAATGAGGATAGTTTGAGGACAAGAATTGTGTTCA
Source organism: Mirounga angustirostris (assembly GCF_029215605.1). Classification (NCBI taxonomy): domain Eukaryota; kingdom Metazoa; phylum Chordata; class Mammalia; order Carnivora; family Phocidae; genus Mirounga; species Mirounga angustirostris. The sequence continues at coordinate 66,318,064 of NW_026991717.1, read as the reverse complement.
GTGGAATTATTATCATCTTACTGGTGTTTCAGGGAAGTAAAACATGAAGAACATTAATCATATAGTCCATAGGAGAATTTGGGGACATAATTTTATAGTATTTAAAATAAGCTGTGGGAAAAATTTAATAGTTTTTAATGAACATGCATTGCTTACAAGGTTTCCATACAGTATGGAAAATCAAATGCTCTCTTTCCTGTGACCTAATGTGTATGTGACTACATTGCATCCAGGGCCTGGGTCCTCCTAGGAGACAGGGGCCCATGATCATGACTAACTTCTTTGAGATTGATGTAGATTTCTTTTCTCTTTTTTCTTCTGTGCTTTCTAATTTGAAATTAAATCATTATATGTTATATAAATATTAATTTTTAAATTTTTCTCATCGAGATATAATTCATATACCATAACACCCTTTTAAAGTGTACAAATCTGTACTTTAAAAACCACTGTTAGTATATTCACAAAGTTGTGCAACCATCACCATTATCTTAATCCCAAAACATTTCATCAACCCCAAAAGAAACTAAATAGCCGCCATTAGCAGTCACTTTCCATTCCCATTCCTTCTCACACCAGCCCTGTGCAAACCACTAATCTGAAATCTCTCTATAGATTTTCCTATCTGAACATTTTATTTAAGTAGTATCATACAATATGACTGGCTTCTTTAACTTAGCATGATGTTTTTAAGGTTCATTTGTGTCATTGAATTCTTTTTTACTGTTTAATAGTCCATTATATGACTATACCACATTTTGTTTATCCATTCATCATGAGTTTGTGGATATTTGGTGGTTTCCACTTTTTGACTGTTACGAATAATGTTTCTATGAACATTTGTGTAAAAGTGTTTGTGTCGACATATGCTTTTATTTTTCCGGGGTAGATACCTAGGCATAGAATATCTGAGTAATATGGCTTACCATTTTGAGACTCTATCAAACTTTTTCCAAGGGTCTGCATCATTTTATATTCCTATCAGCAATGCTGAGGTTCTGATTTCTCAGCATCCTTGTCAACACTTGTGTATTGTCTTTCTGATTATAGCCATTCCAGTGAATATGAAGTGGTATCTCATTGTGGTTTTGATTTCCATTTCCTCAATGAGTAATGTTGTTGAGAATGTTTTCCTATGCTTATTGGATATTGTGTTTCTTTGGAGAAATTCCTAGTCACATTCCTTGCTCATTTTGGCTTTTTATTATTTTCATTATTATTGAGTTGTAAGTATATTTTACATATTCTGGATATACATCCCTATCAGATACATGATTTGCAAATATTTTGTCCTTGTCTGTTGGTTCCTTTTTTATGTTCCTGATAGTGTCCTTGTGCTGTTCTTTCAAAGGGATCTTACTTCAAGCAAGATGAAAATAGAAAGTCAATATAGAAATATTTGTAACCTTTAAGGAAAATACTATTGCTTTGTTATGAAGTTCTTTTTGTTTGATAAACATACTGTTTTGGTGAAGTTGTTTTCCTTCAGATAATATGTTAAATAGAAAAAAAAATTGTCAGTCTCTTCAGTATAACTTAAAGGTCAGACATTTTAATATTTTTCTTTTAAAGTTATGCACATAAATATATCTGATCACGTCTAAATTAAGTGAGAATCTGATATGAACTATGTTTAGTAAAATGCTAAAAATAAAAAATCGTGCAAATCAAGTGTGAATTTTTAAATAATATCTAGTTGTAAAAAATCAGGGCCTTATCAACTTGAAATTAAAAAAAAATTTGAACTGAGTTCCATTGTTTTTACAATGTAATTAGTCACGTATGATTTATGAAATGTATTCTTTTACAAGAGCACTGGGAAGAGTGTATGGCTTTTCCTGGTCCGCAAGAGCCAGGCCTGCAGATCCAGACCTGATAGGAGTCTGGCTTCCTAAGTCATGGCGGCATGGCCCTGGGCAAGTCACTTCCTCTCTAGGAGCTCCAGTTAGTCTGCATGGATAGCAGGAGTCCCTGCTTTTCACACAGGGATGCTGTGAAGATAAATGTGGGCTGTGGAAAAGCTTTTAAGAGAGATGCAGTGCCAAGGTAATGTCCTGCCAATCTGGAGGCTGGTGTTTTTGTAAAGCTGTGAAAGGAAACTTTTGACAGTCTCTGGGAGAGAAATTAAATGAGAGTTTACCCCTTGTGCAGCTCTCTCTGTGACCACACTAGCTCTCTGAGTTTTCAGAGCAGGGTGTGCACCCAAGAGCTACTCTGGCTGACTAGAATCTCGGGGGTCTGAAAGACTGAATGCATTGCTGAAGGCATTTTTAAGCAACACTTAGGCAACAGTTCACAAACCGTAATATGGGAAATTTTCAGCCAGTAAGGAAGGTATTTGCATTAAAAACAAAACAGATGACAACTGAATCAAAGCACAGGGATAATTGTGTGTTGAAATGATATTTGACTAAAACAAGGGGGCATGTAGAGAGCCACTTGGAATTGCGGGATTGTGGAGAAGCAGCTAATTGCTTGCTCCTCTTGTCACTTTGCTTCTTTTAAGTGACTTAAGCAAGGTAGACTCTTAAATTCTGCCTTTATAAATCTTTTCATTTGTATAATGTGAAAATTATAAATGTGTGATTACCAGTCTCTTTATCCAGCCTCAGTTGTATAGTATATCGTCTCCTTTGGACAGTTAATGAGATGCTGGCTTTTGTGCCATTTATCCTGGGAAATAAATGAATAACTTTCTTTGACATCTCCTTTTGCCACACTTTCTTTGATTTGGATTGGTGCATATATGGTGTATGGGAGTGTGGGGGGGACTGGGTATGTATTTATTTTTGCTTTGTGTGTATGGATAATAGGAATATATGAAGTCTGGTTTTCATCTGATTCCATTTTGCATATACTGAGATATCTGCTCTCTTCAATGACCACCCCCTCAAGAAAATTATGTCTCTAGAATTGGTGACCTGTTTTTAAGAGAACTTATAAAATCTTTCTAAATGAAAAATCATTCCAGCAGTGTCTAATATTGGCAATTTTCCTCTGTCTGCTTTTAGAACTTATTGGCCAACCAGGTCAGACATTATTAAAGTTCAAGGGATCCAGTGGGAAAAGTAATGGTTTTGTGCTACTATGAATTTTAAATGTTGCCATTTTCGTGTGTTACAGCATCATCTGTTCTCACATGGCACTAAAAATGTATAGAAGTTTTAGACCAAATTCAGGGTCAAGGTTAGGAGAATGATGATGCCTCTGACTCATTCTCCTAGAATTATGTTACCCAAATTATCTGCATACCATTTTGTACCAGGATACTTTTTTCTAGTCATTTGAAAGAACTTACTGTAAGAAGATTTTTTTTTTTTGGTCTCATCACTTCTTGGAAATTTATACAGATATAGTTGGAGAATCTTTATTCACTGTACTGATAGGTATTCACTATATTGAAATAGTGGGGAGTGCTTCATTTCTGAGAATAACTGTGTTTTGTGCCTCACAAAAGCAATGCTTTTTAAATATAGAAGGAAGCCTTGGGGAGGCTGAGTCTTGCACAACATACTTTTTTGAGAGTCCACTCTCCTGCACATGGGAGTGTGTCAACAAACAGGTGCTTGCTAGCTATTTGCTGAATTACTGAATAAATGGACTGACTGTCTACCAGGAGTGGCTTCTAAATGTGTAGTTATTGGATGTTCAAAATTACTGTATTAAATGAAATGAAGAGAGACCGAGATTTACACAAAATCATCATGGTTCAGGTGAATGAATCCAGGGATACCTACTTCTCATGAAAGGAAATGTCCATGTCTCATAAAATCAGTTGCTTTTAAATTTTCTCAGTATTATTGTTATTATCTTAGAAGAGGAGAGGAAAAAACTTTGAGTTTTGAGAATCAAATACTTAATTCCTGAGGCACCTGGCTGACTCAGTCAGCAGAGCATGCGACTCTTGATCCCAGGGTCATGAGTTCAAGCCCCATGTTGGGCATGGAGACTACTTAAAAAATAATAGTAAAATTTTTTAAAAAGCCTTGATTAAAAAGAATACTTAATCCCCAAAGATGGTAAATATTATACTATTCTATGATAAGAGGATTATGTCTTGAACTGAAAACAGAGAAGCCTTTGCCTTTTGTCAGATGAATAACAAGTCATTTAATTGGTGGCATTTCCAACCCTAAATTCTGTTGCCCACCAATGCTGTCTGAGAAATGAAATTCATTATAGTAATGATTGGAGAGTGCTCTCAAAGGAATATCATATAGCAAGAGTTTAAAATGGCTTGGGTTTATCAAATCAAGGCAGCTTTGAAGCAGGGTGTTAATTTTTAGCCACGTGCATTGTCGGTTATTAGAGCAGCTTCGTTTATGATGGTTGAGTTCACTTGTGGAGTGCTGTGCTCATGGCAGAAACTGTTGTTTCCCCCCTTTTCTTCCCTTCTTTCATGTTGACAGGGTCCTTGATTTTAACCAGGCATACAACTTCGCTGAATAGAGGCTCCCTCACAGCCTGCGTGGCCATGGGACCAAGTTCTGGCTATTGTGAAGTCTGTGCAAGTTTCAGGAGCCTTCCTTAAAAGACAGCCCCATCTCTCTTCTTCAAATTCTTTCTCCATCTTGCTGTCTGGGTGCCACTCTCTTAACCGCAGGGGTGAGGGCTGCACCCTAGAGATGATGGAGTGTTGAGCTGGATGCTAGCCTGGATCCCAGGGGTTTCCTGGAGCAGAATTGCTGTGCTGGAAGAGACAAATTTCTGCCTTGTTTAATCCATAGTTATTTTGGGTTTTCTGTCCCTTGCAGCTGAACCTCACCCCATCTGATGTAAAGGTAGAGATGCTGAGTTTTACCAGATGGGAATCCTGGGGTATAAGGTCAGCATATAGGTGGGTTAGACCAAGTTGCTCACCATATTCAGAGCTCTTTCAAAGTCCATGCCTTGCTGATTGCAGCTGAGGCAGGTAGCTTTTCAGGAAGGTTAGCACTTTATAATACCCATCATCTCTATTTGCCTGGTTCTGGATTTGGTCTCATTGAGTCAAGGCTCAGACATGGCTTTTACAGATTTCCTGCAGTGACTCGTTTGCATCATCTACCTGTCTATTGTAAAGGTAGAGAGTTGGGTTAGGGTGGGATAATTGATTATATAAGGAACAGGTCACAGTGCTCTCTTCAGGTATCCTTATGCATAGCCTGGCTATGAACATTGTTTCCCTGAAGTCATTGATCTCACTATTGATAGCTCTTTAAAAAAATAATGATTGTTATGAACTTTGTGAGATTGTGCTCCTCTTCTTACAGTGACAGCAACGCCTTGATCAGATTTGATGTTTCTTTTGTATTTGCTATGGCCAACATTTCTAGGCCTTAAAAATTAATTAGGAGGGGCGCCTGGGTGGCTCAGTCGTTAAGCATCTGCCTTCGGCTCAGGTCGTGATCTCAGGGTCCTGGGCTCCAGCCCCGCATCGGGCTCCCTGCTCTGCGGGAAGCCTGCTTCTCCCTCTGCCACTCCCCCTGCTTGTGTTCCCTCTCTCACTGTGTCTCTCTCTTCAAATAAATAAATAAAAATAAAATAAAAATTAATTAGGAGCACTTACTCTCTTATTTTTCTTATAAAGCTTGAAATTGTTTGTTTGGAAGCACCACAGTTTTTGGAAACATAAAGTCTTCCCCTTTACCAATGTTACCTCTGTCATGTGTTCACATGTTGTCTTTTTTTTTTTTTTTAAGTTTCTATATACTTATTAGAGAGAGAGAGAGAGCACGAGCCAGGGGAGTGGCAGGCAGAGGGAGAGGGAGAAGCAGGCTTCCGCTAAGCAGGGAGCCCAAGGCAGGGCTGGATCTCAGGACCCTGGGATGATGACCTGAGCCGAAGGCAGATGCTTCACCGACTGAGCCACCCAGGCATCCCAATGGTGTCTTAATGAATATTTAGTCTGTGTTCTGTGTGAGCTGCTGTATTTTTGCATTTTCCCTTGCAATGGATATGTGTGTTGGTGTGAAGGTATGCACATATTAAAGAATCAGAGGAGGAGGCTTATTCTTTTAGATCATCCTCTGAAAGGTTAGTATGTGCAAGATCTTGTGCTTAAATGTTGGTGATATAAAGTTTAAAAGATGTAAGTAAAGGTAAAAAGAGCCTCTGCCTTGAAGAACTGAGTCTAATGAAAAAAAAATCAAGTGAAGAAAGGAAGAATACTTTAAATTAAAATTCAACATGAGACTTATTTATGGGCTCAGTAAATCCAGAAGTCTGAAGGCTTTCATGAGCTCTTAGACCAAAGCAATTCTATTGAGAGCTGTTGAACAGCAATGCTAATGCCCCCAACAGCCAGGGAAAGAGCCATCTAGGTATATTTTCGAATGCTTAAAATTCAGATTTTTAAGAACACAGGTTTTCTCAGCTGGGTTTGTTTGCTTGTTTGTTTTTTTATCTGAAGCCACATGGTCCTCTGGTTTTCTTCCTGGGACGTTGTGTAATTGTCAGAATTCTGGTACAGTTCAGGTTTAATTTAGTCATTTTGGAAACTCCCAGATTATCCTCCTTCATATTTTTGTTCTAAAAGCAATTCCGAAGGAGAACATTTGCCTTTGCAGTGTCTCAGCTGTGTTTAACATTGGGCCAGTGAGAGAATATAAAGAGAAACCATCAGAAAAGGAAAATGAGTGTACAGGAAAATGTGAGAAGCAGCATGCTATAGACTAACTTCATCTCATTGTCTGGAATGAGGATGACGCCATTCTCTTAACCATCAGGATGAGAGCCCCGTCTTAGACATGGTGGAAAGGTGAACTGCGAGGAACTGGGTCTCCAGGATTTGAAGTAACAAGATTGAATTTTAAGAGGCTCAATCCTTTAGGAACTAGATGCTTCTGTGTATGTTTTGGTAATTTTTCTGAGCCTACATTTTCTAATCTGCATATAGTCTTGCCCAACTGATACCTAGTATTGTTTTAAGACTGTCTATATGAAATTATAAAGTATTATACTTATTGTTTTAGTTTATGGGAAAAAATTTCATTTTTAAAATTAAATTAATTTTTAATTAATTAAATTAATCCCCCCCCATTTAGAGGGAGAAACTCCTTGGTGTTAGCTTTTCAAAAATGTGGAAAATGTGATATCTGATGCAATATTTAGGAAAAGATTTGTTGGCTGACCTAAGAAGTTCAGGTTCAGGTGTGTTTTGTTTTGTTTTGTTTTGTTTTTCTTCAAAGGCTTTTAATAGAATTGCTTTGGTCTAAGAATTCATGATAGACTAAATGAAATCCTTCAGTCTGCTGGATTTAGTGAGACCATAAATTAGCCTCATGGTGAATGTATCGTTCTTTTTCCCTTTTCATTTGACACAATTCATTGAAATGATGACTACCCATAAGTGGTTAGAATTTTATGTGTGGGAAAGTTGAAGAGAAAAACTTTTGAAAATAAGGTGTTTGTTTCTTTCTTCGTAGTGTCACCCGCATTTGATCCTTTTCAGAGTGCTTATAGATTTCAGTATCTGTTACCTGCTGTGTGTATCTTAGAACTGAAAGAGTTTATATTCAAGTGGATTTTTCAGCATTTTTACTGTCACTCGTAGGGTAAAGCTGGGCATGATCCAGTTTTCCTCAGGGGAATTGAGTAGGCTTGTGGGATGGGTGGGGACAATTGGACCTGCCTATAGATGTCTTCTCCCTGCCCTTAAACTGGTCTAGAACAAGTTGGGAGCAAACCAAGCAGGTGTTGTGAAATAGAGAGAGGCACCTGAAGGGACCTCTGGCATGGGGAGCAGGACCCAACAGCCAGGCTGGCCCAGGGATGGCACTTAAGTTCCTGTCAAGAGCAAATTCTCAAGTAACCATAATACTAGAGAGGTTTATAAAGAAAAAGTCCCCATTACACAAAAAATCTGGGAAACAAATTTTACCTTGGTGGTCTGTGGGCTGAGTCCGAAGAAATAAGAGCCAGTGTAGAAGCAAATGGGACTTAACCTCAGGTGCTGGAGTGTTTGGCTGAAGGTACTCACATTCTTCCTCCTTGATGTTAGGGTGGGTCTGGAAGTCGTGGGTAGACCCCAGGATGAGGTTGTGCAGCTCTAGGAGGAACCAGGTACAGCAAGCGCTTCCCCAGTTGGGTGCTGTCTTGAGTTAATAGTATTTGTGTCAGGGAAGGCAGTCTTTCTGGTTTCCTCTGCTCTGGGAAGGGAGTGCAAGGCTCTGGAGGTCATTTTGATGCTGAGAAGAGAATTTAAGCTTCTTATATCAAAATCAGGCTTTTCTAAATATTGAGACACACAATTTGGTGCTGCTTGTGCACTGGGCACATCAAGATTTGGGAAGAATCTTACACAACATCAGTGGCAATTCTGTAGAATAAAGGGTATCTGCTGTTGTGTTTTTTGGTTGGATGGTGTGTTTTGGGAACATGAAATGCAGTCATATTTTTAGGATATTGCATACATATCAAGAAAAGTTGTATTTTCCTCTCTGAATTTTAATTTCTTCATATAAATAAGATTAAAACCATAAAAAAGCATAAAAATAAATCACCTGTAGCCCCAACTCTTACACATTTTTTACAATTATGTCTTCTTTTATAGACCTTGAACATATGCTTACTTAAAGCTTAATTATAAATATAGTGTAAATGTAACTTTATATATAATTTTTTTCACATCAAATTATAGCTAAAGATATATTCATTCAAAGCCACTAGTTGCACATTAACTTTACTGGGTTGATAAATTCAGATCTGCTGAGTTAGTTGAACAAGTGGAAGCTTGTGATGCAAGATCCATTTTTTGTTGTTGCTGAAACTAGTTTGTTTTGCAACTAAGACTCATGGGATGTTAGAGTACTGGTTCTTGAAAGTAATTTTATTTCTTGGTTGCCATATTTAGAACATAGGGTTTGAGGCCAAACTAGCTATGTTCACATGCTGGCTCTGTTAATTTGGGTAAGATACTTCATCCCTCCTTCTCATTTTCTAAGATACTACTACTTCTGTTATTTTAGTGGTGGTAAGTAAAACAGAGCTTGATATCTAAGAAGCCCTTCACCATCATTGTTATCTTTGTCATCATCATCACATGATCACCAAGATAGTAGCTATCTGTTGAGTATCTACACTTTATTAGACTGATGGAGTTCAACAGAAGTGGGAAGAAGTTACAAACAGGATATTCTAGCAGAAGTTAGTGTATAGGAAATGTAATTGTGTTGTGCATAGTCATAGTGGCTTAACTCCATCTCTGTTCATCTTCTAGTTTCTCTGAAGACACACAGAGAAGTAGGGAAGGCATTTACAGCCATTTAAAATTGTTTTTATTGGAGCAAATGACATTAAGTGCTGAGATTAACTGCCAAAAGGATTTGATTGTGAATTAAGAATAAAAGCCTTGTGGTTAAGAGTTAAAATTTTGTGTTTAATGAGAGAAGAGCTTAATGCATTTTAAGGCATTCCATTTGTTGTTTTAATATTCTCAACATTTATTATTAAAGTGGGGTGGTTGTGGACTAATTATAGTCCATATCATGATGATTATGATGTTTTTAGAGAAGACTGAAAATCTACATTTTTTTTCAAGCTAATGCAGTAGGGAAAATATAGCATCTGAAGCTTCAAATAGTTTGCTTGACCTCATATGATCACTAGTGAGGCTATGTAAAAGCACCAAGTTTTTAGGAAGTTACTTTTATGCAAATTCCTGCATTTTTTTTGGTTAAATTCTTAAATGAAAAGCATCAGTTTGGTAATTGGAGGTTGGGAGTAGGGAATAAAAAACAGGGAAAGAGTATGAAATTATTAATACCATTATGTTAATATAACTGAAAATTTAGGAAGAAAGTGGTAAAGATGATAGTGTGATTTTTATAAATTATAAGTTATAAAGTGAATTTGGCCAATCTTTTTTACTGATTTTATATAAGGTCTCTGTGACCTATTAAATTAAGAAAGATTAGGAGTGCAGAACACATACTTCTTTTTTTTTTTTTTTTACGATTTTATTTATTTATTCATGACAGACAGAGAGAGAGAGAGAGGCAGAGGGAGAAGCAGGTTCCCGAGGAGCAGGGAGCCCGATGCGGGACTCGATCCCAGGACCCTGAGATCATGACCCGAGCCGAAGGCAGACGCTCAACCATCTGAGCCACCCAGGTGCCCCAGAACACATACTTCTATACAGAAAAAGAATAAGAAAATGTTTAAATGGTTTTAAACAATATCCTAAACTTTTTTACCCCGTGGAAAGGTTACAAAAACAATTATGTTAATTAGATATAGATTAGTATCTTTATGGTCACAGAATTTTAGCCTCAAGATGTTCATTCTTTCATTTATGATGATGTAGAGTTGGCGGAATGACTTGGTAAATTTTTATTTTAAGATAAATACTTGAGAAAGGAAAATTAATTTATTTGGTTTTGATAAGCAGATGTTTTAAGAAAACTATTTGAAGTGGATCAGAATCAGTAACCTTTTTAGCAGTGGATATTACTGAGGAAAATATAGCATTGTTATTTGGTGTTATTTTAGGTCTAAGGCTTTTGCAGAAGAAGAGCCAAAATGATATGGTGATAGAGAAAGGTAACAATTATTGGTTAGTGGTAATAGTTACCTCATCCCATTTATGGTAATAATATCATAGATTGCCTACTGAATTATGCTGAGTGTTGTTTGTCAGAAAAGTGATTTTGTCACTGTAATAACTGATACTATTGTTTTTTGGTATCTCACTTTGTATTTTGAACCCTTTTGAAAAATGCCCTTCTGAATCTAAACTCATTTCAAATATAAGGATTACCTTTGTTGTCCACAACATCAGCCACCATGTTAAAAATCTTAAGAGCTAGAGCACCTGAGTGGCTCAGTTGGTTAAGTGACTGCCTTCGGCTCAGGTCATGATCCTAGAGTTCCGGGATCGAGTCCCACATCAGGCTCCCTGCTCAATGGGGAGTCTGCTTCACCCTCTAACCCTCTGACCGTCTCCCCTCTCATGCTCTTTCTCACTCTCTCTCTCTAAAATAAATAAATAAAATCTTTTGGAAAAAAAAAAAATCTTAAGAGCCAAACCAATCATTCAATTTGAAGTTGCTACAAAGAAGTGGGGGCCCTTTTAGTTTTTCGTGGCCTACTTGTCTCTTTTCCTGGGATAATTTAATTCAAGCCAGAGATCTCCTAAAAAACAAAAAACAAACAAACCAAAAAAACTAACAAACACCCCTCTTTTGACACTTGAATAATTGTTAGGTTGAATATTATTATATGTGCATATATTTTTACATGTAAAAATACAAATTTTTTAAAATCAACTTTTCAGGTAAGATTCTAGTGGCTCTTTTTATTAAACATCTGTCTTCAGTCTTGTATCAGAAAAATAAGGTGATTTGAAGGAGACTGGGATTTCAGCAGTGAAATAGTTGTGGTATTAGCCCCAAGAGGTGAGTATTTAACCTACTGGGGGACGTAGTACCTTATAATCACAGGTGAATGAAAGGAGTTAATTATTTTCCTTCATGTTCTCGCCCTGTGGTCTGATTACTTTAAATGCTTAGAAATCTTAATAAACAATTTAATCATTCTAGCTATTGACCTAGAATAGACCTGTTATGTTAGGCCCACAAAGAAATGTCCAGTGTCAACATGATTACAGGTAATTATTATTAGGACTAGGGCACGGTTTTTTGATAAACTATACTTAAAAGTTTTAGGGCTGTAAGCAGAGAGAAATTTAATAAATCTAAACCTTGAAGTTGTAGAATTGATAAAAATCCTAGAACTTTTAAGATGAAAATGGTTTCTAAAGTCATAAATCTATGTACAGATGATGAAACTAAGACTTAGAAATATTAAGTTATTTTCACAATTAGGCTTTAAGCACTTCAAGAATAAAAACAATTGTTCCTATTGGTACTTCCTTGACAGTACAGCTTTTGATGCTCCCCATTGTTTAAAAAATAATTGTGGAATACATAATGATGTCTACCAGAAATTTGTGGGAGAAAACTAGTATTCTGAAGGACTGAAAAATGGTCCTAAATCAGGGGAAATGACACATTACCTGGAAAAATAATCACTTTCCATATTGTAGGGTCACATTTAAAATTTTGCATTTGTGCTAGAAGAAAAGAACTGTCATAGAGGGAAAATTTCATGATTTTGATTTCCCATTCATCACATCGTTTGGTGGTGAGAAATGGGAATTTTGTGGGTTTTGTTTCTCCTGGTCATATAACTTATGTTCTAGCATACTTTACTTTTTTATTTGTATTTATGGTTTAGTCAATACACATTGGTCATAGATACATTATGATTACTGAAATAACAAAAATAGGTGATATTCCCGTCTGTTAAAATGACATAAACTAAGTATTACTCCATCAAGTCCTGCTTATTGCACAACTTATTTTTTCCTTGATTTACCTGAACCTGGTGTAAAATAGCACTTTCTGTAACATTGAGTAAATCATTTCATCTCTATTATCTTTACTTTTGTCATTTCTAAAATGAGAGGGTTGGGTTAGAAATATTATGATATCTCAATTCTTAAGATACTCCTTTTACTAAAATAACTTGATTTAATAGTGATAATATGTTCTACATGAGTATCCTCAGCCCAGTTATTACTCTAAAGAGTAAAAGTTCTCCCAAGTAGAATAAAGAGAGAACATTCTAGACTCCAGAAAGAATTTATAGTGATGTGGTGAGATTAAGCTATAAATTGCTTGGGGGTTTGAAGGTGGGAAAGAGTGTGAGAGGCTAGAAAGAAGGGGCCTAAAGTGTGCTTTGCTGAGGAGTTTAAACTTCATTATATAGATAGTTGACACCTCCTGGGATTTTCAGGCCCAAAGGGTAACATCATTAGATGTATTTTAGAAGCGTTGTTGGTAAATTGGAGGTTGGATTAAAGGGCGTAGAGACCTGAAGCAAGGGAAGTGAATCAGAAAGTAATTTAGCAGTTGGGGGGAGTAGGGACAGATGTGAACAACTCTTGATGATAGAATCAACAAGACTTGGTGACTTTTTAATTGTTTCAGGGGTGAGGGGGATGGGAGAATCTGGAGTGATCCATAGATTTCTAGCTCAGGCATCTGTGTTTATAGAAATAATTGATTTAAGGGAAGTTGGGTCTGAAACTCATTTTTGGGAAAGGGGGTGGTGGTAAATTTAATTTTAAGATACTTTTAGCCAAAGAGGTGAAAAGTCCCAAAAGGAGCTATAAAATTGAGACTGATTCTGAGTAGAGATGGAGGCTGGAAATAATATACTTGGGAGTTATGGAAGTAGTTACTGGGAACACAGCTGGATTGTGCTTTCACCTGCATGAGCATGTAGGGTGAAAAAAGAAGAGGGTTGAAGAGATGTCCCTGGGAAACCTCAGGGAAGAGGATGTGCAGCCATTGGAAGAGAGAAAGATAGGTGGTTAGCAGGGTAAGAGGAAAATTATTAGAAAATAGTGCCCTGGAATGCTGGGTAGGAGGAAAGTTATTAGAAAATAGTGCCTGGAATTCATGGGAGGAAATATTTTTAAGAAAAGAGGGATAGTAAGTGCAAAATGTTGCCATGAGGTCAGCTAGGGTAAGAAATATGTCTTTAGGGTTTAGTGGTAAGGAAGTCTCTGTGACCTTTGTTTTAGTTAAGGAGTGAGGGCAGAAGTGAGATTGCTGTGGGGTGGAGGCTGAATAGAATTTATGGAATTAAAGGGTTTCTAGATAAAGACATTAGGTCATGAAGAGAATCAGAGATGGACAGTAGTTTGAAAGGTAGGCAGGTGGTGGCTCATGAAGACAAGAGCATGCTTGGAAATAAATGAAGAAAGTGATGAAAGATATACTAGCTAATACTCTATGTAGAGTTGGAAGTAAGTTGAATTTTAACCAATAAGGGGAAGATTATAAATATCTACATACAGGCTATTATTCATCTATCATTATCTGTTCTCTCTCTCTCCAATCATAATAAAATTACCACAAACTTAATTTGAGCATTTCTTATAATGTAACTTAATCTGATTTATTAAACAAGGAAAAAAACAGAAGAAATCATTGTAGGAATAATTGATAAACACCTCTTATAAATGTATCTATTATTTATATATTGTGTTGAAGTTATTGGGATTGCTTTAGAGAAAAATGACCAGACTTTTGGTTTTGCACATGAAATTGAGTGTTTGTCACCCAGGCTTCTTATTCTTTATCTGATTTATGTTATAGCTCTTTCTAAAAAGTTAATACTTAAATTTAATTAGAAAGGAAAGAAATCTAAGATACTTTAGACTCTAACTAAATTGGAACATTTGAAATAGGGCAGATTTAGAGCAGCAAAGAATCTTAAAGATCAATTTATCTGACTCCTCTTCAGTTCTTCCTTCTTGATTCTCTTATTACATTTCTTTTCCTTTTTTATTTTGTTTGCTAGGATCTTCAGTTTGTTAGAATCTCCTAGAATAAAATCAGTCTCTTTTTCTTTTCTCTCTAATATCTAATCTGTACAATAAATTTCTCACAGCTATTGATATTACCACTGTCATTGTGCAATTTTGTGTATTTTTGTTATTTCCATCATGATTTCTTCTTTAATCTATGAGTTAGTTTGAAATGCATTTTTTTTAATTTCTGAAAATAAGGGCTTTTGGGAACTTTTTAATCATTGAATTCTAATTTAATCACCCTTTTACAAGATATAGTCAAGTCCTGAGCAGAACTTTTGACAGCTTTATAGAGCTAGAAGACAAGGTTTCGGGATCAAGGGCTGGCAAAGGTGGGTGCTCATGTAAATGTCCTGAGCTTTGAGATAGGACCCTGAAGGGCCATACCCGAGGAGTAAATGTGAGCTGAAAGTAAGACAGCTCTACATGTCAGCTTGAGGTTCACCTCATTGGCCCCCAAAATTAATACCCAAAATTGGACTAAGCTGATTCTAGACTTCTAGTGCTCCCAGAATCAAATCAGAATTATCTCTGGAGAAAGATAACATTTTATTCGTCAAATTATTTATAAAGCAGTTTTTCAAGTAGAATGACATATAGTGAGAGATACTCAGTCACATAAATAGACATGTGACATGAATGAAAGCTAGTAGAAGCTGTAGAAATAGACTTAAAGGGTCTGCACTTATTGGAATATTAACAGAATTTTTATAATTGTGCTTTATTCAAGGAGTTAAAAAAGAAGATTGAAGCACGTTACGGGGAATTTATTTGAAAAATAATCCAATAGAAAATCTACAAGTGGAAAATGCAAAAATTGAATTTGGATGGATTTAACAGTAAATTAGACATTATTGAAGAGAGGATTAGTGAACTGGAAGATAGAACAGAAGAAAATACCCAGAATGTAACACAGAATAACAAAGAATAACAAAAAGGTGGAACATATGAAAAGAGTAAGAGATGGAGGATATAGTGAGGAGGGCTCAGTACACTTATTTGGAGTCTCAGGAGAAGAGAGAGTGCTAAAGCAATGTTTGAAGACATAATGATGAAGAATATTCCCAAAATGATGAATGATACCCACCCACATATTTAAGAAGTCCAACAGATTCTAAGCAAAAAGGGAAATAAATACTATAGTTAAAAATCCTAAAAACTAAAGATAAAAAATCCTGAAACTAGGTAGAGAAATAAGACACATTATCATTGAAAGAACCAAGATTTGACATCACCTACACATCTGTACTGATGGATTTATTAAAAGAAAGTTATTCCAGATGCAAGAGAGGAGAAGGAAGGAAGGGCAGTGATATGGTACATATGTTGGTATATCTGAATGAACAGAGACTATATAAAGCAATAGCAATGCCTTGTGACTTTAAGATATAGGCACGTATTGAATGGATCACTGGGTGTTATATGCAAACAATGAATCATGGAACACTACATCAAAAACTATGATGTAATGTATGGTGATTAACATAACATAATAAAATTAAATTTAAAAAAAGATATATGCAGAATTAAAACAATGCCCATAGTATCTTAATTGCAGGAGGGAAGAACTGTAGATAGTGTTGAGAAGTTTCTGTGTTTTCCATGCAACAGTTAACACTAATTAATAATAAATTATGATCATTTGAGGAGGCATGTGATTATGTAGGACAATCATTAAATGAATAGTATAACTTGTAAAGAATGTACAACTTCCACATTGCCAGTGTTCAAATAATGAAGAATAAGTATTAAACCAATTGAAACTAAGACAAGAAAGGAGAGAAAGGGAATGTAAAGTGGGTAAGACAGTTAGCATTTAGTAAGATGATTGATTTAATCCTGAATATATCAGTAATTACATTAAATATACATTGTTTAGCTACAATAATCAAAACAATGTGGTATCTGTGTAAAGATAAATATATCAATCAATGGAACAGATTAGAAAGTCCCAAAATAAGCCTTCAGATATTTGGTTTCCTCAAAGGCAGTAGTGATAATTCAGTGGGCATATGGTATGTGGTCAATTACATATTCGTATGAAAATAACAAAAACAAACTGCAACCCCTATCTCCTATTAATGTACAGATTTAATCCAAGATACATCATAGGCCTCATTGTAAGAGCTAACATTATTAAGCTTCTAAAAGAAAATATATGAGAATATCTTCATGACTGTAGGTAGGCAAAGATTTCTTAGAAGAGATGCATGGAAAGTGTGAATAATCAAATTAAAGAATTGATGAATTGGGTTTCATCAAAATGAAAAGCTTCTGCACTTCAAAAGATACCATAAAGAAAATGAAAAAGCAAGCGATGGACTAAGTACTAAGCTATGAGACAAGGATGATCAGCAATGGGGACTTTCCTTTAAAGTTGGTGGGAGTTTAAAATTGTTACAAACACTTTGAAAAATTGTTTGACACCTACTGATGCTAGAGATGTGCATGTCAGATGACCCAAAATTTCAGTCCTACATTTATATTCATTAGAAATGTGTGCACATGTGCACCGAAAGGTATACAAGATTGTTCACTGCAGCATTATTTTCATTAGCAAAAGACTGAAAACAGTTCAGATATTCATCAACAATACAATAGATAAATGTGGTATATACTTATACAGTAGAATATACCGTATAACAATGAGAAAGATTTAACTGCACTTAAATAACGTGGGCAACTTTCACAAACATATTTTCCCATGAAGGGGCCAGATACAGAAGAGCACACTGTGTTTCCATTAATGTAAAGTTTGCACACAGGCAGAGCACACCTATACAACTTAGCAATACTTATATGGGTGGTAAAACTATAAAGAAAAGCAAGAAAGAGATGAACATAAAGATCAGGTTCGTTTGTGAGAGGAAAAGGTTGGTGATCAAGTAGGGTGCTTTTTGGGGTGCTAGCAGTGTTCTGTTTGTTTACCTAGTGGCTCTGTGTGGTTTCGTTTTTCATATATTCATTGGCTGTACGTTTGTTCTGTTTTTTTTTTCTTATTGTGTCTCACAATAAAAATAGTTTAAAGAGAGTAATATGTAATGGTGTAGATAAATGTTAATATCTTACATAATGAAGGCATGTGACAAAAAAGTATGTTAAAAACATAGTTTTTAAAATGTTTATGTTTGTGCGTAGAGACACGCACACACAAACACTCACAGCAGACACACAATAAAAACACAGGAAGGATCTATGCCAGAATGCTAACAATGGACATCTTTGCACTTTACACAGAATATATACTATTTTATAACTAGGAAACCCTTCATTAAATATTATTTAATAAAATTAACACCTGTAGAGGGTGTTGTCAAGACTGGGTTATTTATACTGTGTTGTTCAGGGAAGGATTTAAAGCTGCTTTATATGCAGTAAATAGCATTTTGAACAAAAGACATATATGCAGTCACATAGAGACACTTCAGGCAATGGTGTGGTTATTAACAGAATATACTTTAGCTGCAGCAGCAATAATGGAAATTACCCAACAATTTTTTAATCCTACACTGTTTCTTGAAGTCAATAGTTGCTTTATCATTCAACACAAAAAAGAACAGCATTTTTATGTAGCTAGTTAAAGGAAAACTGCAATTTGTTTTTTTTTTTAAAGGGAATATTGTCTAAGGCCACAGAATTTGCTCAAAACATCCGTGACTTCAATTTCCTATTAAAAAAGCAACAGTGCCTACCTTGCAGGGTTGTCTAGAGTGTGATGTGATAGCATATAAATGCTCAAGCAGGGGTATTAGTACACATGACATGTAGAACTGATTTCTGGGAACTTTTGGAAAGGAAGACTAGCACTGAGATGAAGAGTTTGGGTTTGGGCATTGGACCTGGATTTTGATTCCCCACTCTACAGATAAGCAATTGTGTGTATTACTTAACTTCTCTTCCTTCATTTCCACATCTTTAAAATAAGGAAGATAATAGTACTGACCTCAGAGGGTTGTTGTGGGGGTAAAACAAAGTGCCCAGTGTAGTGTCTAGCACAAAATAAATATCCATATAAATTTTAGCTCTTGTTGTAGAACTGTTTTATATGTGGCTTCAGGTTATCAGCAAGAGTAGTTAAGAGCCTGGGACAGTAACCATTCTTTTTTCATATATATAACACCTATAGCCTTTCAGAATTTTCTTTTTGATAATTGATTATTGCTAAGCCTAATGCTGCCATGTATATAGTCATTTATGGGAATATTTGCCATGATTGGGCATAAAATATAGCCTGCAACCTTGATATGAAGTTGAAAATTGGGAAGAGAGGAAATGGGGAAGTAGGTAGAATGCATAAATATTTCTCTATTTCTTGAATTTAACTATTTTTCTCCTCCTATCTGCTCCTCCCCCACCCCCCAGTATCAGTATCAGTAATCTCTCTCCAGATTCTTTCCATTTTGCATTGTATGTTCCTGAAAAAAAAAAAAAAGTTAGTGGTTTTTTTTGTACCAAGTCTTGCTATCTTATTGAATTTCATTTTGATTTTATGGCGGGGGGGGGAAGGCTCTCTGTTTGAAATTTGTGTGTAGGTGTGTAGGAAGGTGGGAGTGAGGGAGGGTAGATACATTGCTGTCATAGAACACCTTCCTTGACCAGTATTCTGAATCATTAACCACAAAGAGCCAGTGTTCCATTGTGTTCTTTCACAGACTTAGAGAGGTTGCACCTTGTAACCATGAGGTCTCCAAGTCTATTGCTTTGTAGGAGTATCCTGCTTCATATCCCTTTAATTGGTTTACTGCTTTCTGAGTCCCAGAAATAATATTTATTTTGCTCAGAGAATTTTGAGCTCAGTAAAGTGTAGACATTTAAGCTTCCCAGATTCTGTAGCAAAAGGAGCTTGGAAATCAAATAACGGTACTTACTTTTTTATGGTCTTTTTTCAGAGGTTGGGTACTTGAAAGAGGAAGAACATAAAATGTGTGGTATCTTCTTCCTTAAGATTCTTTTTTTTTTTTTTAAGTCTCCACTGGGAATGTGAGGACTTCCTTCTTATATGAAAGTTGAATTGCAACTAGGACTGTGCTGAGCTCTGTCTGCTCTTAGTCTCTGCAGCACTCATGAAACCCTCTGACGTTCATTTTCTCTAATATGCTTCAGGTTACTTGAATATCTTAGCTGGATGGATTTGGGGACATGTTGAGTTAAATATTGAATGGGGAGCTGGCATATCGCCTTTTCATATACCTGACATTTGAAGAGTCCTGGATGCAATATAAAATGAGAGTAAATAGTACTCCATCAATATTTAAAGTCTGTATGGAAAAATCATATGTACACCGCCCAATTTATGATCTCTGGGTATATCAATTTAGTGACACAGTGACAGGCAGAGGAACAATTTTAAGGAAGCCAAATACAGTAGCTGCCAGCTAAGAAGAGAATTAGAAAGGACAAAAATGGACAGTCCTTTCCAAGTAGCGCATCCCATACATGTGCCATCATGATGGAGTACCTTTTCTCCTCCTCCATCACGTCTCCTATTTCCAGAACACATAGAAACTGGAGTGGGTATATTTCTTCTTTTTGAAGGTTAAAAAAAAAAAAAGCATATATTATTACTCAGAAGAAGTATGGAGCGTGGTCAGTTCAATTTATGGTTGCTTGAGCATCTCAACAATGTTCTCAAGGCCCTGGGCTCTTTCCCTCTTCTGTGCCTCCATCCTCATTTTGTTGGCTCTGATCTCATGCTTGCTTATCCACTGTTGCAGTATGACAGCTCCAGCTCTGTGTAGCTGTTCACATGACCCGGACAAGGTTTTACATAGCCATTCTAGGGGTCCACTGGCTTGCTCTTCTTTTCTCAGAAAGCTACAGGGTGAGGTGCGTAATCTGGGAGGGTAGCATGGGAAAAAAGACAAACTGATTTTTTGAAGAGGTTTTAATAATATATCTTGGGCATTTGTGCAAAATCAGTGACTCTATTTTTGAACATGTAAATCTAAAACACAAAAATGCTAAGGGAAACATGTAGGCTCCAAAGCCAGTGTAGTCTTGAAATATGTGAGAATGCAGAGTGTGATTTGCTTCGCTAGATCCCTAAAAAATATGTTGGTACTTAACAGTGTTCTCATTTTTGCTTTTTTGGCTGCACATACATATTGAAAGTTTCCTCTAAGTCAGTTACTTTATTTTTTCTTTTCTTTTTTTTTTTTTTTATCTTGATGTCATATTTCCCCCGATGACCTCGGGACAGTATAGATGCTCAGTGAATACTGCTGACTGATTGACTGTGGTGTTCAAGATAGACTTTTCAGTTACACAGTGTCTTTTTCTCCCCTCTTCTTTGGCTGAAAACCATATTCCTGTGAACCTGGTGATTGTTGAATTTATACCAAAACTTCTGCACTCTTCGCCAATCAAATCAAACACTGGGAGGTTGCAGTGGGGGAAGGGCAGACATGGTAAGCTCTTCAGAGCTGTACACTTGAAGATTGTGATTGCTCTAATCTCCTCTTGCCTCTTTCCCTTTGGAATATCTTCTTAGAATTAACACTCCGGAGGAAAGTAACAAATGATATACACTGGAGTCAGTGTCTTGGTTGCCCTAATACTTTCCTGCTCTTTAAGGTATGAGTCATGTTCAGAACAATCTTCTGTAAGCTTAGCACATACACGAACAGAGCTTGGTTGGCAAATAACCTGGCAGAGGTCATTCAGCTCTCTACAGCTTTGTCTAGTCAACCAAACCCAAAGCATTTTGGACCCAGGTCTGTCTATCCTTTTTACTGTGCTAAGTATGTCATTTGCTCTCTTTATGTCTAGGCCAGTTTTACCTCCTCCTGGAATCTTCTCTCTAACCCCATTGGCCATTGAGAAAATGGGTTACTTCATAGGCTCTGTCCAGTTTCTGCTGAATTGAATTCTAAGCAGTTTAAAGGTAGTTTCCTGGCTAAAGATATTATCTCATCTTCTGTTTTTACAGTACCTTCAACTCCTGACCAACTTCTTATTCTGAAACTGTTTATTCCTAAACTTATTTCTCCAGCTGTCTCTTAGTCTTCCCATTCTGGGTGTCCACAGTTACATTTTTGTTTTATTCACGGTTTTGTTTCCTCCTCCTTAGTCATTGGTCCCCAACTTGCCAATTACAAGCACATTTATTGCCATCATATTTTCTGACCCTTAGAGACCAACATTTTGTCCATCATTAAATGACTAACCTAAATATGTTTTGCTGTACAATGAGGAGAGGGTCTATTTATTGCACATAAATATCTAATGTATTGACTTATTCAGTAGTTTCTAAGGATCTGGGCTTAATTTTGCCTTTTTTTTTTTTTTTTTTCAGAAGCTGTTTGTCAGAAACCCTACTAGGGTATGTGATTTCATATGAAGTTCAGGCAAGCCAGGAATAATAGGAAGATTTTATGTGTAAAATTGGCTTTTTCAAAGGTGGTTTCATTTTTAAAGGGAAACTGAAAAAATTGGACTATTGCGAGTTTATAATTTTTTTATAATTTTTATTCAATCTCAGTGCTTTTGAGTTATTGAAGCAATTCTTTAGTAACGATCGGTTTTCCTTGCTAAACATTTACAGTGTTTGTGTTTTTTTAACCTATTTTTTTGTTGTCTGATGAGAATGGAAAGGGTTTCGAAGCCAAATCTATGATGGTATGCAGAAGATGACAACACTGTGGCAGCGTGTAAAGAAATATGCTGCATTGTTTTTATTTCACACTCTCCAAATTACCTGTGCTGAGCTTAAGAGGTTTCATTCACGCATAGAAAAATTTTAATTATTCATAGTGCTTTGGTGTACCATAAAAGTCGAATTATTAACACTGTAATTTGTTCAGATAGCATTTAGTAGAAAATATATCAGAAATAATTAATTGTTCTCAAGATATGATAAGGTAGATATATCTACAGAGGGCAATCAAAAAGAGTAGCAGTAGGATATTGATTGCTTTTTAGAGGAAAAAAAAATTCTGTTCATTTCTAAATGTTCACAATTGTGATAGGCAAATTCCCACTTGGGAAGAGTGTTTTCCAGGTTGTTTCACTGCCAAGTGTTTGACATTGTGTGGAGTCTTGGATGCATAAGGCTTATGGCCGTCTTTGGGAATGACGTACCCCTAGGACCTCGGCTTTCTGCTGTGAAAGCTCCTATTTTCAAAGCCCACTACTGTCAGTAGGAACGTTCCAGTGGTCTCTCGGTGCTACTTCTAGTGAAGACCAAAGTTTTTCCCCCTGACTCTGAGATAGCTGCAGAAGAGGATACCTGTCCGCTAACAAAATAAATTTAGAATGCTGCCAGCGAGTGAACCGCCTGTTCTCCACTGTTTATGGGATTTGACTCTTATCACTTACTAATGGAAATAAACCTTGCTTCCTTTTGGTCTGTTTTAACATAACTGCACGCTACAGGCATGATTTATAATCATTCTAAAGTTAAAAAAAACGTCCAAATTGTATGATCGTTTGCTCCGAGACCATCCATATTTTTCCCTTTCCCTTTTTCTGTCTCCTTGACCTAGCAGCAGGAAGCCTTTGTTTGAGGTGTTCATCTGGAACAACTTTTCCACACTTGTTTTCATGTTCTGTTAGATTACAGGGCAGCAGGCCTACCTTTGAAGCTCCTTTCTCTTTTGTTTCTTTGCCGTGCACTCCAGTAATTAACTTTGTCCTTCTTTTATTTGTTCCAGTCAATCGCAGGCCACTCTGCTGAGCATCTTCTCCCAGGAGTACCAGGTTAGAAGTTTTCTCCTTTGTGAGGGTTGACAGGTGCCTAATTGAATGATGAATGTCCCTTTATTTCTTTGTAATTGAACTGCCAGCTCTCTGATTGGGTTGGAGGATGTTCTCCTTTCCACATCAAGCACCGCCTGCGTCTCAGTGGAGGCCTGCCAAGCCTACCCATCCATCTGTCTAATAACATCTAGCCTTTGCTTATTTGGTGGACCTGTAATAAATTATGCTAAACCATTATTATTCTGACAATAATAATTTCCCTGTGTTGCGTGGTTCCATGTGCTAAATGTTTGCTGACTTGCACTGTCAGTGCCGCTTTCCATTGCTGACAGAGATGATGATAAATGACCATTGCTGGAGTGGCAGAAGGCAAGAGAGGCAGAAAATGGAGTCATTTATCATGAGATGACAGGTGTCAGTCAAGTGGCAAGTCTCTATGGAATTACTTTTTGTAGTTTTCAAATAAGTTGTTTTTAAGCAATGTTCTTCCTGGTTAAAAATGGCAATTGGATTGTAAAACTAGAGTGCAGAGGACTTAGATGGAATTGAATTGAGGGAAAATTAATACAAAGGTTGAAAGAGGGAACAAGTTTTTCTTTGCCCTCTGCAACCCTAAGCAAACTTATTTAGATTCAATTACTATGACCCTGTTGGCTTTTACATATATACTGTACCTTGTGGTACAGGCTGAAGACATCCTGGCCAAGCAGTAGAGATTAAAATGCATAGATTCATAAAGTAGAAGGAAAAAAGACCTACCACCGCTCAAATCCCCAAGCTATTATTCAGCTTGCCCTATGTGCTAGATATTGGGATGAAGAGATTTGTCATTCTGTTCTTGAACCTGATGCGTGACACAACATAAAGATCTTTTTTTGTTTTGTTTCAGAAACATATTAAAAGAACACATGCCAAACATCATACTTCAGAAGCGATTGAAAGTTATTATCAGAGGTATGACCTGCCTGCCCCACTAGAGGGTATCATAGTACCTATTAATTGTAATAATAATTATGAAAAATTAGGTTACTAAATTAATTGTCTATATAACATTTCAGGGCATTGTGATACAAGTCTTACTTAAGACTTAAGGTATATTTTTTTAATGATTTTTCAAA
This sequence comes from Mirounga angustirostris, assembly GCF_029215605.1. Lineage (NCBI taxonomy): Eukaryota > Metazoa > Chordata > Mammalia > Carnivora > Phocidae > Mirounga > Mirounga angustirostris. The sequence continues at coordinate 66,293,887 of NW_026991717.1, read as the reverse complement.
TGGTGTGTTTAAAGAATATGGTGAGACTATCTTGATTGTGTGTTATGCATACTATGTAAGAAATCCTTACAGTATTATGAAATCTCAGTTGGCTACTTTAAACTTATTGTAAGTGCATATCTTGTATAGATGCATGTTAATACACACATGTATCTACATACATGTATGAAAGTTCTCGAATCAAGTTTTCTTATTTAAATCAACAAGTTGAAAAATACATTAGAAAATAAGATTGAATTTTGGTTCACTTCTATCTTGCATCATAGGTATTGGGTTTGCCATTTTAGAAATGGAAAAAAAGGACATGTCAAGTAAGGACATATGGAGATAGATAATAATAGACAACTGTCACATTTTAAATGGGGTTTTGTATTTTAAAAAGAAAATCTGGGTATTAAATCACCAACATAGTGTCCAGGGGATATTTTAATTTTGGCCTAATTTATTATAAATAGTTTTCAACCTCTGTTCTAAAACAGAATGTTTAAAGTAGCTTTTTAAAAGAAGAAGGTAGGAAGGGAAAATGAAGGGGGGAAATCGGAGGGGGAGACGAACCATGAGAGACTACGACTCTGAAAAACAAACTGAGGGTTCTAGAGGGGAGGGGGGGTGGGAGGATGGGTTAGCCTGGTGATGGGTATTGAGGAGGGCATGTACTAAATGGAGCACTGGGTGTTATATGCAAACAATGAATCATGGAACACTACATCAAAAACTAATGATGTAATGTATGGTGATTAACATAACATAATAAAATTAAAAAAGTAGCTTTTAAAAAAAAATTCTAAAAACGATACTGTCTTTGTAATATGACTGATTAATTTATAACTGTAAATGGTAATGGTTTGCATTAGAATTGTTGGTTTCTTAAATATTTCAAGGACATATTGGAAAGGAAAGCTGTCTGAAATATGCTTTTAAATTATTACACCTAAGATTGACAGATCAATGTTTCTGTGGCGATAGTGACACCACCGATTTTAGATGAATGATTTTTGTGCACAAAAATTTTATGAATGAAATGAGTATCTAGAATAAATACAGTATCGTGTTTCTGGAAAGTTGTTTTTTAAGAATTGAGAAGTGTTTATTGAAAACAAAAGTTATTGAACTTATTAGCCTTTTAAAAAATTATATAATGTGCCATGTATGATAAGAGATGCGTTCAGTTTTCAGTAGTAGTGTATGTTAAAGATACACACACCACATATGCATACACACTTTTGTGTCTAGGAGAATTCCCCTCTAAACAAGTCTTTGTAGAATTTGAATTGATTTTTTCCAAATTTATAGTCTCTTCAGTGACACCAACATTTGAATGCAAGTTATAACCTAAATCATTCATGAAAAATGAAGAATGGCTCACAAAGTGCTATGAAGTCATCAACAGCTTTGGAATCTAGACCCTCCAAAGAAAGACTGAAAAGTTACTTATCTGTCAAAAAGTACATTTTTGTTTATAAAAATGATCATCTTAGGCCATCATATAAAAGTTTGGTTCTATGTCCAGGCTTTAAAGCCTTGGTAACATAAGCAGTAGAAAATAGAGCCTTTCCTAGAAATTTGGAGATCCACTTACGGGCCATGGGGCTGCCCTCTGACAGTCATTTTCATTGTTGTTTAAAGGCCATTTTACTTAGATGATTTCTAAGACCTCTCGGTGCTGCTTTTTAAAATTTAGTTTCATTTAAAAGTGTATTTAATTATTGAGGTATGAACATACTTTATTGGATTATCTGAATTGGTCAAGCCAGAAATAAAATTCTTTCCTGTAAATATGGTTACTTAATGATGAACATTTGGGTGAGCAATAATGAGACTACAGAAATATATACACATATATTTATATATATTTATAAATTTATTTAAATGTGAGAATCTCAGTTGTTTTAAGGAGTCACAAATTTTGAAGTAAAAATGTGAAGTTAGGCTGTAATGGACAGTCTAATAAGAAAACAGTCTCACCAAATTCTTACTTGACCACCCTGTTCCCTGGCTTTTTGCCCTGCACTCTGTGCTTGGAGATGGGCCACATTGTTACCTTTCAGATGGATTGACCACACAGCCTCTTGTAAACGTGCTGGTTAAATGTCCCTATAGTCTCTAAGGTAAATTGGCCTTTCGAGAGTTTTGTTTTCCAGCTGATAATAATAAAGGCAAATTGTATTATATCAAAACATATCTAAGCAGTTTGACAATACTAATACTTTCTTTAATTCTTTTTCTTTTATAAAAGTAATACTTGAATATTGTAGAAATTAAGCACACCTGTAATGGTATAGAAAGGAATGGATGATCGCACATAATTGTGGCAGCCACAGGTAACCACTGTGGTATTTTTCATTGTAGTCTTTTGTCAATCCATTTTTATATAGATGAGGTCATACTATATATACCATTGTGAATCCTGAATTTTGTACTTGGAAAAATGTGTATAACATAATATCACTTTGTAGAAAGCTTTCTGTAAACATTTTATTGATTGCATTATTTCATCATATGAAAGTACCATAATTTACTGAATTATAACTGTTGAACATATATGTTTCTAATGTTGTAATATAAAAATAATACTGTGATAAACATTTAGGTACATAAGTGTTTGCAATTTGGATTAGTTTTTTAAGATTTCTATGTATATAATTACTGGTGCAAATAATGAGCATTTAAAGATTTTATTATATGTTGCCAAATTACTGTCTAGAAAGTTTATAATGGTTTCCCCATTGCACCTAGTCAGAGAATTCCGTTGTCTCTGCATTCTTGCTAGTGTTAAGATGATCTCAATTCAGAATTCGAAAACTGTATTTATAAACCATATAGTCCACAGTGTGATTCCATCATGGTTAACTGAAAGTTCAAAGTATCCAAATATCAGCTGAAAATGTTTTCTCGAGCTTTTGAATTATTGAGGAAATTTCCTCACTTCTTCATGTTGTGTATGTACAGGTACAGCCTGGTGTTCATTTTGAAAACAACTCTATTCTTTCCCCCTGTATCAATGGCATTTTATTTCCAAACAGGAAACATACTTGGTAAAATTTATTTAGGCCATCCAGACTGTTGCACAGGGGCATGTTTGCACACACACAGACACACTCACAAGTGGTCAGATTTGCAAGTCCCCATCAATAGCAAGGTTTAGAAATGTTGTCTCCCATCTTTTCCCGTCTTCCAACATACACTGTTTGAGGGCAAGCTTTATTAGCTTTAGAGAATCAGATCAATTGAATTTCATTCAGATTTTCACATGGAAAAAAGGCTAGCTCAAATATGTTATTGACATTACATGACAAAAATAGTTTCTGAAAATTTGAACTACATTTTTGTTTAATTATCACAACTTACTTTGCACTCACTGTGTCCCATCTACTAAGCCTGGAATCAAGTATACAAATGTGAATAAGACATGGTACCTGCCCTCAACTGCTCTGTTTTAGTGGGAAAACAGCTGCATCCTTGGAGATGGGCTCCAGAAATTTTAAAGGTAGAATCAACAAAGATGGTATTCAGCTGTAAGCTTAGAACAGAATTTTGGTAGTTTTTTGAAGTTATGCCATTATAATTATTATGAAAATAATTATTATAATAAAGATCAAATAACTTTTTAATATTTTAAATCAGGGGTGCCTGGGTGGCTCAGTCGGTTAAGCGTCTGCCTTCAGCTCAGGTCATGATCCAGGGTCCTGGGACCAGCCCCACATAAGGCTCCCTGCTCAGCGGGGAGTCTGCTTCTCCCCCTGCCCCTCCCCCACCTCGTGCTCATGTGTGCTCTCTCTCTCAAATAAATAAATAAATAAATCTTTAAAAAATATTTTAAATCAGTACATATCATTTTAATCTTAGATGCTAATAAATCTTTCACATTCAAAGAAACATAAAATGGACTTTCCATGAAGATCTTTTAAGGATGGTTTCAACCCACAGGATAAACATTTCTTAGCCCTCCTATGGCAAAGCTTAGAGGATGGCACATAGCTTCTGTGCAGAGTAGTTTTAATTTACAAATAGGTATTAGGAAGATGGCCCAGGGTACCTTAATGTAGTATCCATAATCACATCTTTATATCTCAGTTATAATTCAGACCTTTGCTAAGGATCTGTTGGATGTAAGTTCAGCATTCATTTGTGTAGGGCTCTCCCAAGATGCTTCCAGTCCAATTGGAGAGAGAAACAAACCATTGTAAATGTATGAAAAGTCTACACTGCAAGTTTGCACAAGATGTTTTGAGAATACAGAGAAGGGTAGCATTAGGAATTTCTGATCGTGTCCTTACTGAATGTTTTCTGTAATTAGTATGCTCCTTTGATTGCATATCTAAATATTTCAATAAAACTGATCTGTCACTTGGTATAGAAGACAGTTAAAGTTCCCAGAAAGGAAAACTTACTTCAAATTAATTTTCACTTAATTTCTTTTCCCCAGTACTTCTGAAGTGTTACGGAATATAGTTAGGAAACAAATTGGAGAATAAATATATTCAGAAGCAGGCCTACCCTTTTCAACATTTGAAGGCCCCTCAGTCGACCTTGGGGGATGGGGTTCCATTTCAGAGCTTTACTGTTCACCGGCCAAGAGAGCCCAGAAAGGTTTCATCCGTACCCTGGGGTCTTATTTCTTGGCAACTAGGCAGCTTTTAACAAGCTCATAATTAGGAATTTCCACTGCATTAAGTATGAACATGTTTCTATATAGATATAGTGGGCTATTGTTTGACCATCTCCTGTTCTTTAAACTTAACAGAGGCACTCCATTGGTTAATGGTTAATGCAACATTTACGTGAAACCACAGAGTTTTGAGTCCAAACAACAGTTCCCTGGCATAGACAGTGGTCTGAGGTCTAGCTTCTCTTTTTCATGTTTTCCTATCAGCTCTCAAAGCTCTGCTCTGGTCATACTAGAGCCTTTCCTGGTCCTCAGACACCCCGGGTACATTCCCAGCATTTGTGCTTACTGTTGTCTTGCTGGGAATGTTCTTCCTCCCATGGCTCCCCGCTTGCCTTCTTATGGGCCTCGACCCATGTGTCACTTGGAGATGGCTTCCTGACCAACCCATCTAAGCTTCCATTTTATCGTAGAATATATCATTATATTATGTATGTATTTCTGTGTTTTCATTGTCTCTCCACTGCAATATCATCTCTGTGATGGCAGGAGCCATGGAAGTTTTGTTCCCTGCTGCTCCTTCAGAACCTGGAACAGGCCCAATACAAGTGAGCTCTCAGAAATATTTGTGGGATGATAAATGAATGTTGAGTAGAAAGTTGTGAAGATACCCTAATATCAGTATAGGCTTAACTAATCTGACCCGGAGTCTGAACCCTTAATGAATGTGCATGTTTGGTGGCTTTGAACGCAGGATTAGTTGGTCAGACTTGACTGAACGGATTGGTTGTTTCCAGAGCAGCGATAGTGCTTATTTCTCAATTAGATTCCTAAACAGTTTTTTCAGGGAAGTCCCCAATTTATGGAAAATGAACTTAATAGAATTACTTTGAAGTTATAATGATCCTGAGACTTCCTACCGTGAATAATTTACTTTTCTTCCACTTTGTTTATAGGAAAATCATACATCTTCATAAACATACTTGTGAAATAATATAATTTAGTGTCTGCTTGTGGTAGTTATATGGAAGACCTCATCTGTTGACCTTGATTTTTACTATCAAACAGATATTGTTAATTTATTCACTCAAACGGCATACTGTAGAGAAAACATCCATATTGAATTCTCTTTTCTTATCCAGTATGGCTTTTAAAAGTTATTAATCAGTCATTTATTAAAGAAAAAATATATGTATGTATAATGCAATCACCTATTTTAAGTCAAAAACTGTTTTAGGCATAATAAATGGAATAAAATACAATTCTTCTACCCTCATCAGGCTTTCAACCCTGCATTGGGGGATGGGTTTGAGGTGGACAAGTAACTAGGCAGATACAATATGATGCTGTGTTAAGTGATGGAGAGATTTACAAGGTGCTCATCGATTGTACCTTGGGACACCTAACTTTCTCCTGGCTTGTGGTGGTTTGAAGAAAGTTACATGTAAGCTGAATCACGAGTTCTCCAGGTGAGGGTTGGAGTGCAGAACAGTGACTACAGATGAGACTGGCCGAGGACAGTAGGTGGGAACCAGATTATGAAGAAATTTGTAAGAGGTATTAAGTGGCTATAATTGAATCTTGAGATTTAATGTGGGGCTGTGAAATGTTTTGAGGAGAATGGCACATTCAGATTTTTGCTTAAAAAAAATCACTCTGGCTTCCATGTCTGGGATGGATTTGGGGAGGTTTTTTTGTAGGTTTTTTTAATAGTGGGATTAGGGAATGAGGAGGGATGGAGGTTATGATAGAAATCCAGGACATAAAAGATGATGCCTTGTATTGCCTGACAAGGTGTGCTGACCCACCGATGACAGGTCTGCTCCATTTGTTTCTTAATAAGGTGTCAACCAATGGATGCTTTTTTTCAAACCATAAGAGTAAACTCACTTTCTTCGCATAAGGTGGTTGTGGTATAGATAAAGCCAGGTGACAGGGCTAGTTCTTTTCAAAATCACTTCTGTCTTCATGGAAGGGAAGGGAGCCCAACCTGCTCATACCTCGCACCCTCAACTTCAGTTAGTAAGTTGCCAGTGGTTTTGAGGTAAGTTTTTTTTTGTTTGTTTTTCTTTTCCCTTCAATGCTTTTCCTATGACAGTAGCATACTTTAACTAGAGTTGAGCATGGCATTTGCCCAGGAGAAACGTGTACACACAGCGGATGCTGACAAGTCTATGCTGGCCTTTTCTTGTCACTGCATTACCACTTGGCTTTGTCTGTCTAGGTACCTGAATGGAGTGGGGAGAAATGGAACTGCCCCAGTGCTCCTGGAGCTGGCCAATGAGGTAATGTTATTGTTATTATTTTACTTAAACCTGCATAAAACCTAAGGGGCCTATCTAGAGTAGCTTTGCTTGGAATTATAATTAACCTTAAAGAAAGAGGTTTTGAGGTGCATTAGACATTTAAATTGCTCCCTGGTCTCTTTGCAGTTTTAATAATTGGACAAAGAACTTCATATATTAATAAATCAGTTAACATAATTAGTCTACTTCTTTTAACGCAAATGTATAAACAGCTTCTTGGTTTCTTATTTTGTGGGAAATTTCAACCAAACAGCTCAGGACATGCTCATCTTTGGATGTGTTGTCTTAATTTAGTGTGAGAAATACCTGTGTTAAGTAAAGAGAGGTATGCCAAGAAAACCTATGCTAACTATTATAAAAATGAGGAAAGAAACTGTATACTTAAAAATGTAATGTTTACTTGATTTATTTTTTTGTTAGCAAACTTTTATTATGATAAAAGATACATGCCTTGAAAAGTCTCTTTATATGAAGAAGCATACTGTTCTTAGTAACACCAAGTATAAAGTGATTTATTGAACTTATTTGTTAACTCTGATCTGCTTCTGTTTGGGGAAACAAATAATAGTCTTACATTTAAAAAAGGAAGCCCTCAAGATTTCCCATGAATGAAGAAGCTATAAAAAGTTCATAATAGTGGCAGAGAGCATACTGAAAAATAAAATATTTAATTCCTAAACTTTGAAATATTTATCCACTATAATAAGAGCAATACAATATTTAGTCTGACTTGGAACTGCTTGTGCAAACCTCGCAGGGATGGAATGCAATGTACACTGTTTTCGTGTTGCATTATAATGGAAAACATAGAAGCAAGGCAGAAAATGTGTGTTTGCATTAAAGATGACTCAGTACTGTGAGCATTAAGTGTTGTGGTAGCAGCACGTTCTACATGTTACATTAGCAAGGAAGGATGGTTTCTCTCACAGCTTCTGTCTGCTGTGCCACTACATTCAGCAAATGAGCAATTACCTATCAGTTACTAGAGGGTTTTAATGGTCTAGGCAGTGTCTACACCATCTGATACGATAGTTAACATATAAAATGCACTTCTCCTCCTAGCAAAACATGTATTCATACTTTTTTCTGCTTCTAAAGCAAGGTAGTTTTTAAATGTCTTCAGACTTGTTTGTTATGAGTTGATTCTATAAGCCGCTTGAGGTTACTGTGCTGTAACTAGGAATTTAGTGATTGTCCTTTATGGAAAAAAAACATAAAGGAGTGAGCTAATAGCATCTAGAAATAAGGTGATGCAAATGTACTCATTTTTATAGATGATGATATTGATGACATAAGTTTTACGTAGTAGCAATTTATATTCATTTGAATTTTTAATGGATATTTGTGTTGAGCTTAGCTTATTTAGCTGCCCTCACCATCCATCTTCTAGTACTATGGAAAATTTTAAGCCACTAACGCATTTTCTCCTACATTGGTAAACCTGTTATTTACCACAAATATATAGAATATTTAACCAAAGAAAAGGGTTACTAAAGATTTTTTCTGTCCTTTGGCTGCAGATTGGCACAGAGGTAATAGCACTTTCTGAGTGACTACGAATGCATCAGGGAAATTTGGGAATGACTGGTACCAGAGTATGGCTTCTAAACAACTAGGCTGCCATTTTTATATGATAGTTAATACTTACATGACATATGCTTGCATCTGGTGACAATTGATGTGATGGTAATGCTTTATGAGTCAGTATATATTTAATCAGTGGAAAC